>NW_026056197.1:0-1200000 GCF_023757985.1 Alternaria ethzedia
TTATTAGTCTATGCAATACAACGCATAGACTAATATAATTAGTACTAGTCTAGATTATAAATCTAGAAGATAAGAAGAATTTAGCAGACTTAGATTATAAATCTAAGAATTAAGTAGATTTAATTATAAATTCTTATCTTATAGCAGAAATAGGCAGATATTTACGCAATTATTCTAGTAGCTATTTTCTATAAAAAAAATAGCAATTCTCTATAGTTATTCTTTACCTAGCAATAATATTATTACTTTTTACCTATTATCTACTTTATAATTACTTTATTACAATCTTTATTAGTTATACTATTTATTATAGTATTTAACTACTTTGTTTTAATAAAGCTATATTCTATTATTAGAGAATAGTTCTTGTTACCTATCTATTCTTTACACGCTTAGATTATCTAAAACAATTCTTAATAGTTTTAAAATAAAATAAGTAAGTAAAATTAGAATTATAGAAAAGAAATATATATATATAAATATATTCTTAGATATAAGTAAATAAAACTTACTAATAGTATTTTTAAGCTTATAACTACTATTAAAAGTTAGCTATAACTAGAATAAGTTATAAATATAAAAGAACTTTCTACTATATAATAAATTTTTATATCTATATACTAGTTTATAATATATAAAAAAAAAGCTTACTCTACTAGTAGTATAAGTTCTACTCTAAAGTTAAAGTAAGAAATTAAAAAAGTTAAGATACTATAGTGTAGTAGTATTAATAATAAAGAAAAAATAAAACAAAAGTAAGATATAAAGTACGTAAGGTATTTTATATTAATTAAAATTACTTATTTTTATATATTAATATAAGAAGTAATAATAATAAATAAATTATTATTATAGCTTAGCTTTCTTAGTTTTGTTTTACTAAGATACTAGTGTCTAGTTATTAGTTAAAAAAGAAAATATAGTATTACTACTTAGAAGATAAATCTATTATAGACTTAATAGTATTATATAGTACTAGTTTAGATAAGAAATAAGCTATTATAATAGACTATACTAAAAGAAGTTTTAATTTAAAAGTTTTAAAACTTTAGTCTAGAGTTAGCTAAGTTTAAAAAATAACTTTTAAAGTTTATAGCTCTTTAGAAAGCCTTCTCTTTCTAAGTAATTTAATTATTTATAGGTTTCTAGTATATACTTCTAGAGTTTATTTCTTATAAGCTTAATAATATTATTAAATTAATACTAGCTTTATTAGTATTTTAATCTTATAGTTTTTTTTTAAAGGTTAAGCTATTATATATTTAATAGTTATTAATATTAGTTTAAAATATATTTAGCTTAAAGCTAAAGACTTTATATATAAAAATAGTAATATACTAGTATAAATATTACTAGTTATAGAGCTCTTCTCTTAGTAGAGCTTTAGAAGTACTTTATTATTAGACTATATAAAAGCTTTTATAGTAATAGTAATATATATAAAATTTATAAAGTTTAAGAAATATTTAATTTTTTAGTAGTTCTAAAATAATCTAGAAGCTAAGTATTTTTTAATACCTTTTTACTATATAGAGACTTTGAAGTTAGATAAAAAGTACTATAGCTAATTCTATATAGCTATTAGTCTACTAATTACTATAATCTATAATTGTAAGTTGTACTAAAAAAAGTAAAAATATCTTGCTCTAAGAAGGGTTAGAGACGTGCGATTGTCTGATATCGCTAGGCGTGTAGGTTTAGCCTAAGTTGGTCCTGCGCCGCAACCTGCAGCCTAATCGCGGGCTACTATAGTCAGCATCAGCTACAAAGGCAGGTCGTCTCGGCGTCCCGCGCTTTTTGGTCACCTTCAACCTAAACATTCCGACATGTCCAGAGATATCTCTGAACCAACGGACAGCGCAAAACCACCGGCCTACGAAGTCTATCGCGAAGCGCAGCAGCCCATCGGTCTCAGTTTCGATGCCCAGCGTCTAAAGTGGGCGCTCGACGGCCCATTGAACCGCGCGATCGAGGTCATGCAGGCCATCAATTACGATCCCAACATCGCGACAGAGCCATATTGTGACCAGACGGCCTCGAATACCACCTGGCATCCGGTATCTCAATCGCCCCTCACCGAACCCAAAACTTCCTCCGTCATCGTTCATATTGACGTTCTCGAAGACTGGGAGTTCCAGTGGCTCGAAATGCACCGCTTTTGTCATGATCCTGAGGAGAATGGAGAGGACCCCGATGAGTTTCTCTTTGGAGAGCTTCAAGATTACGATTCGGACTCAGACGAGGTGGAGGAACCGCATCTATTAAGGTGTTGTCGCGCTAATCGGCCACGGAAGAAGGGTGAGACGCTCCTCGTCAAGGCCAGTGGCGCGTTCCTTACCATTCACGACTACGTCTCAGCGGTGCACCCCTGGTTGCTAGGCCGACGTGAAGACATCTTTGGGGCAGAGGGGGACTTGAAGAAGAATGAGCCTCTGGCGGCAGACACCAAGTTGATGATTAGCTATGGTTTGCCGGACCAAGTGAACTTCGAGACAGTGGAGGATTGGCGAAAGAGCATGTCAGTAGATACTGTGAAGATTGACTCCGCGGACTGGCGCTCCTCCGTCTTTCAGCGGCCTCTCGATTGGTCGTTTATGGACGGATTCAACGGACCGACCCCGTCGTAAAATTTCCCATTGATACGGGTGAACATGGAGAGCGCAGTGGAAAATATTGTGTCCAGCGAGGTACGTTTGATTTGCTTAATGAAAAAGATAGGATCAAGTGTGTGGTGAATCACGTAAGAGCTGCAATCAACACGCTTCCGTTGAGACAGTGTTTTGAAGTGCTAGGCTGGCGTAGCTACAGTCTGCATCTTGCTACCTAATCCATTCTTGCAATCGTCTAACATCAAGCTACCGGAGCCCTCACAATCTTGACGATGATATCTTGATGTTTTGCGCCTGAGGCCTTGTAAGCAGAAGTGCTGTATGCCGGGTCCTTGTCATCAACTGTGACTCCCATCATACCGCCTCCAGACCCGCACGCTCCCAGCAAAGACTCTGCCATTTGAGCGGATGTCGCCTGTGCACCACCGTCGATAGTGCGAGCAAGGTCATAATAGGTGACCGAGGAGTTGGTGCGTGGTTTAGTGTGTTTGGCGAGCACAAGCACAGTCCCGGCGTCGGCTATTGGTAATCCCCACTCCGAGCAGTCAAACTCGGGCGGCATTGTCCATAGTGGGTTGTTGCTGTTTTCGGCCAGAAATCGCAAGTACGACGCGGCGTATGCGATGTCGGCCTCGTCGATGTTTTGCGCCTCACCACCGCCAATCCCGTAGCAGACACGGCCGTTGGTTTCGCCGCAAGTTCTCTTTTGAATTGTGGCTTTTGTTCCCCCTCTCAAGTTCGGTACGGTATCTCGAGAGCTTCTAGATTTGAGGCTGGACCCTAGAGCGGGAAAGACAGAAATAAGGAGGAGTCCGAGTATCTGCATGACTGCGCTGGCGGTTCAGCAGAGTGAGTTTGCAGTGATGTTATGAATGTCACGATATTCGAGGAATTCCTGAACTGGCTTGGACAGAAACAAGTTCCTCGCAGCGGATGTTTCAGCCCACGAGATGAGTGCAAAAATGACATTAGCCTCAAATACATGCACATAGCCTTAATGTACGCAAATAGCCTCCATATTAGTGATTTCGTGTCTGCACGTCGATAACAAGCATGATCGTAATCACGGTCAATTACCTAGGTACCACGTCGCTTGCCGAATGCAACCCTAACTGTGCCACCAACCGCTACCACAACCATTCAGCAGCACAGAGACCTCCCTGAGGTTAAACTCTTCATTTTTTATCCATAATCATTTGATAAGTACAATTAATAGCAATGCATCGTGGCTCGGTGGCAGTGGGAGACAATCCCACGACAACATGATTATATTGCGATACGCAGAGGCAACACTGCCGTGCGTTACACGAGGTAGACTTCAGGCTATGTTGAATGCAGCAGTCTGTCGATCGCTCAACGGTTTTAGTACCGAGCTCCACAGAGGCTTACCCGAATCCACAGTGCGCATGCCACTAGTGTCCCGACGACTGCCCGATATTGAGGCAGACGAGTTTGTAGGGGCGTGCACCTACTAGTATGTTTCTACCAGTCCATGTAGCTCAGCGCATCGTTCAACAAGCACTAACTTCCCACCTCATTCAGTCCAAAGAGTCACGTCCTTCTGTCCTCAGAAATGTCTTCTTTCAGAAGGCATACAGTGTTCACCATTCTTTTCACGTTGGCATTCTTCCCAACCGATTCGATCGCTGATGATTGCCGACCCGTTACGTGGTCCAACGATGCAAAGATTGCTCGTTTTGCAGAGATGACAGGGACTGCTACGCTGTCGACGCCAATCGCGAGTCCTGTGAGGAACACTGGTGGCAGAATCAGGATTCTGGAAGTGAAGCCTGGCGAACTCAATTGTCGAGCTTGGGCCAGAACCCACGAGCATGTCAACTATTATACTTGCACAGAAATCTGCGACAAGTATCAAATCACGACCGACTATTTCTTCTGGTTGAACCCAACGCTGAAGACGGATTGCTCGGATATCCAGCCAAGATCGAGGTACTGTTACGATGGCTGTAAGTCTTCAATTACATACTCTTTCGAGCAAGATCAAGGTGCCAAGAATTGACACGAAAGATGCTAGATATCGAGCCTGTGAGGGCCTTGGATGGTCTTTGCGGCCCAAAGCACAACAATGCAACCTGTCTTGGGACCGAGTTTCCGTGCTGCAATGCCAATACATTTACTTGCGGCGCATCTGAGTAAGAATCTTAGCAGAAACAGAAGTAGGAAAATCGAATTCAGCCTGACAATCATCTAGGGAAGATTGCGCTGATGGCACGTGTTACGAGGGCGGCTGCTTGGGGGACAAAACATACAGCACCGACGGTACCTGCGGTTTTGCACACAGGGATCGGCTTTGCGCAGGAAAATGGGGACATTGTTGCAACCTTGACGGCAAGTGCGGCGATGGCGCATCTTTTTGCGATTTTGATTCTTGTCAGTCGGGGAACTGTACGCGTGCATCCCCTACTGCGACTATTCCGTTACCATGGCAGACTGGAACTACACCGGATGGTAGCTGTGGAGGCCCAAACAAATACACTTGCAACGTGGTTTATGGGGGCTGTTGCAATAAGAATGGTCAATGTGGGATACTTCCGGTTGACTGCGGTGCCGGCTGGTGAGTCTCCCTTCCGAACTCCATAAGACCTGCCCAAAATTCGTGTTAGCTGAAACTGACATCAATAAACACGTAGTCAACCTCAATTTGGGCAATGCGGCTCTGCACCGTCAACGAGTGTAGTCAACTTGCGTTCATCTTCGTCCTGAGGCAGAGCATCTTCTACTTCGACTTGTCACTGGAGAGCTTTGATCTACTTGGGTTAGCATGAAGAATTTCATTAACCGTTGTGTCCGCTTCAAGGTGGACCAAACAGCATGAATTATGTCTTCATCGTATTCTGCAACATTTGGCGCTCTGCTTGCTTTAGAACGTTTTGGTCCCACAGTAACGTGGTGAAGCCGCGTAGCCACGTCCTACGCATGGCTCTATCCTGACTCTTGCACGCGCAATATGCATTCGCCCTTGTCTATTGGCATTCAAATCTTTGCTGCATCTGTCTAAGAAACATGGGGGTACAAGCTTTGATCCAAATGACGTGTAACATATAGTTCATTCGCGCAACAATTTGGTGGCTGCGTGTGCTCGTCTGGATGTACAAGTAACTATCAATGCTTGGGCTTCGGACACTCTACTTACAGTATTCTCATAAGCAATGAGTAGGGATACCTTGGGTTTCGATTGAAAGGTATATTGCCAATCTACCTGGCAGATGTCTATGAGTCTGGTACACTGTTGAGCAAGGACTTTGGCTAAACTCTAGTCTCACAAAGTCGAAAGTCAAGGTGGTGTAGGGCCATACGACGGCTTCCACGGGTCAAATGTATTTCATTCGCTCCCAGTATAGTCTCCTGCGTGATAGCTTCTCTGGTTGCTACACGGTATTGTCCTTATTACCTAAGGTGGATATACCGCTCAGGAAACGACATTGCACCCTGAGAACAGACCTCTCTGCTCCTCATTGTCATCCCAAGAATGGCTTCATTGTATTTCTTGACGTGTCTTCTGGCCTTTCAAGGTGTGCTACTGGAACGTCTGGCCCTCGCTCAGCTCGACCAGGATTACAATGTCAGACGGGTGATCGATCCGATTACCAACAACTTTGTGGATGGATACTTCTAGTGAGTTTGGGATGACATTAGAGAGCTTGAAACTCGGCGACTAACGAGAGACTATGCAGCCGTCCCAATCCGAATGCGGCCGAGCAGCGCGTCATCGATGTCTCGCCAAAACAAGTGGTGCTAGTATATAACTGCAACTATTTGAGGGACATCTGCGAGAATGCCATGAACTGGTACAGCATTTCACCACGAGCACAAACTGGTAGTTCTAGTACACGTCGAACTCGTTTGCCAAACAGCATTTTCGGCTATGACTTCAACACTGGCAAGAGAGCCAGATTCCGGTCATACCAGCGTCGATCACAATCCTGCCCTGGATCTTGGAAAAACATTCATCCTTGCCCCGAGACGAGCCAGCGAGACGTAATGCGAAACGACGGTGTGTGGTGGCACAAAGATTTGGAGCCTGGCACTTCTATCAATCAGATCAGGAACCATCGCGTGGGCGCGATCACAACACTTTCCAAAATGCGGTATACGTGCGACGAATTTCCACCAGCTACATGGGTAGAGGGCGGAGGGGATCGCAGCGATCCTAACGTAGCATCACAGACACGCTGTGCTGCCATGAGTTGTGCACGAGGATGTAAAGCCGAACAGAACTGGCAGGCCGATGCGCATGGTAAGCTACAGCGTCAGCTCAAATCTATCATCGAAAAGCAGAGACGGGATTCTGGTTTCCGTCTACATCCCACATATCAGAGCAAGGATAGCGTAGCATTCTTCCACTTCAGAGCCATCAATTCGGCGGACGGCGTCGCAGCAAGGGTCTGGACGTTTGACGACCCAGCCGGTAATGTGCGTTCTGACGAGAGGGTCGTCAACCAGCAAAGACGAGATGCACCCGAGACACACTATGCAAACAGTTCAAGCAATTTTTTTGGCTCGAGACAGGTACTGGACATGGATCGTATCCAAGAGCTGATTGACGCCGGTCTTGGTAGCCAGTACATTGTCCCAGCAAATGACTCCGACGGTTACGACTCATGGTCAGATGCTGATCTGACCGGCACGACGATCCCAATGTCTCACATGAACCCCACTCGCTGGATGGATGAGGAGGACGATAACGATGACGACATCTTCGACGAGCATTACGATATCGATGAAGAGAGTGCGATGGAACGTCTTGAATCTCGTGAAGAGTCTACAAATGTTCAAACTGAGCCCCGCAACGAACAGGTGTCTCCATCGTACCCCATAATCGCACGAGAATCTGACACTAGAACCATGTCCGGATCTGATGTCACTCCTCTCTTGACCAACGCCTCACTGTCCGACCTGGCAAAAGCGCGAATCATCGTTGAGAACGCTATCGCGGAGTCTTCCAAGCTCAACCAAGCTCGGTTGTTGAGCCCTATGCGAAACAACTATGGGCTGAAGCCTGGCACTTTCATCGGGCAATCGAAGGTCAAGCGTCGTCTACGTGCAAGAGAAGACGGCACACCAGTGCCACCCCTCCTAAACATTACCGACAGCATCGCGGATGCTGCAGCTCTAGTCGCTGAAGCTGATGCAGCTGGCATACCCGGAAATTTAACGAAGCGCGCTGTGGCTGCCAAGGGCACCTACTGGATGGGCAGTATCGACAGGAAGGGTACGGTACCATGGGGCGACAACGCGACATACGCAGTTTTCCGGAATGTGCTCGATTATGGTGCAGTTGGTAA
This sequence comes from Alternaria ethzedia, assembly GCF_023757985.1. Lineage (NCBI taxonomy): Eukaryota > Fungi > Ascomycota > Dothideomycetes > Pleosporales > Pleosporaceae > Alternaria > Alternaria ethzedia. The sequence goes on from NW_026056197.1 coordinate 7,916, forward strand.
CGGTGTTACCGACGACACCAAAGCGTTCAAAGCCGCCATGCTAGACGGCAAACGTTGCGGGAAGGACTGCAACGGCTCTACCCTCAAGAATGTCATTGTGTATATACCGCCAGGCACGTACCTGATCTCGACCACCATTCCCATGCCATTCGGGACGCAAGTCATTGGAGATGCAAATGACAGGCCAACCATTCTGGCATCTAAATCGTTTATTGGTATGGGGGTGTTGTCGACAGACGAGTACACTGGCGGAGGGACTGGCGCTGATGGTCTAGATGAGGAGTACTACATCAACACGGCAAACTTCTACCGGCAAGTTCGCAATGTGATCATCGACGTTAGACAGACCCGTGCTTCACAGAAGGCCTCATGTTTGCATTACCAGGTTGCTCAAGCTACGAGCACGCAGAATGTACTCCTCATCGCCGGTCCGACACAGAATGGCATGTATGCTGAGAATGGCAGCGGTGGGCAGATATCAGACATAACATTCCAAGGTGGAGCTATCGGCCTCTATGGCGGTAGTCAGCAATTCACAGCCCAACGCTTGAAGTTCGAGGACTGCACGATCGGCGTCCATCTCATTTGGGATTGGGGTTGGGTCTGGAAGTCCATTACCATGAACAACGTCGGCACTGGATTCAAGCTTGTACCCGACAGTACTTCCGGTGCAGCGGCGGGCAACATAGGCTCAGCGTCCTTCCTCGACTCGTCTTTCAACAATGTCAAGACAGTCGTTCAGATCTCACCTTCCACTTCGACAGTTGGGTCAGGCAGTACTGGGCTCATCCTCGAAAACATCAGGCTTTCAGGCGTGGGTACCACCGTCGCTGATACAGGAGGAAAGACGATATTGGCCGGCTCCTCATCCAAGATTGACGAATGGGCGATGGGCCCGGTTTACAAGGGCTCGGCTGATAAGAAAGACCGCGAATTCACGACAGGGGAAAAGGTCGGAAGTTTCCGCCGCCATTCAACTCTTGTCGATGGAAATGGAGCATACTTCGAGCGTGCCAAACCCCAGTACGAAGACCGTCCAGTTGGCGACTTCGTACACATCAAGGACCTTGGAGCCAAGGGTGACGGAATCACCGACGACACCGCAGCGTTCCAAGCTGCACTGCATTCAAGGCTGGGTAAAATACTCTTCGTTGACGCCGGCTCATACATACTCACATCGACGGTGACGGTTCCTAGCGGCACCAAAATGGTTGGCGAAACATGGTCGCAGTTGGTTGCTTCCGGGTCTTACTTCGAAGATGCGCTCCATCCCAAGGTGATGCTCAAGGTCGGTACCAAAGGCCAAACAGGAGATGTCGAGATGCAGGATCTGTTCTTCACTACAGTTGGGGCGACGGCGGGAGCTATCCTGGTTGAGTGGAATCTTAAAGCGTCCAGCCCCGGATCGGCTGCGTTGTGGGATTGCCACGCCCGTGTTGGAGGCGCTACTGGGACCAAGTTGACGCCGAAGGAATGCCCACCAGTCACCAGTGGTGTTGACCAAGGATGCAGCGCCGCAAGCTTGATGTTCCATCTTACATCGTCTGGCTCGGCATATCTCGAAAACGCTTGGTTCTGGGTTGCAGATCACATGATTGAGTGAGTACCATCTCTTCTTTCTCGCTCTGCGCCTTTGACTAACCCACCTGCAGCGACCCTGATCTCGAAAGCGGTGCCAACAACATGGAACAAAACTCGGTGTATGTTGCGCGTGGCTTCTTGGCTGAAAGTACCGAGCCGACATGGTAGGTCCAGCTCTCTCTCCGCTGTCGTGATCCTCGCAGTCCGACTAACGCAAACTAGGCTCTACGGTGTTGCATCTGAGCATGCAGTGTTTTATCAGTTCAACTTCCACAGAGCCCAAAACATTTTCGCGGGCTTGCTCCAGACAGAGTCACCATACTACCAACCCACGCCACCTCCACCCGCTCCATTTAAATCCGCGCTTGGTGTTTTCCCGGGCGACCCTACATACGAATGTGCGGCCGGCGATGAGTTCAGTGGGTGCGACGAGTCATGGGCGATCATAATGCGAGAGTCGCAGAATGTGTTCATTGCAAGCGCGGGCCTATACTCTTGGTTCTCCACCTACGCGCAGACCTGCATCGACCAGCAGCTGTGCCAGAAAGCTTTACTTTTGCTCGAGAAGAACTTCTCCAACGTTAGAATTCAGCATCTCGTTACCATCGGCGCCAAATATATGGCAATCATGGATGGTAAGGGCATACTTGCCAAGGACAACCTCAACGTCAACTCCCACCCTTTCTGGTCGCAGATCTCTGTGTTGGACGTCAGCAGCAATGGCTCCATGTACGACGAGTATACCTGGGTAGATCCCAAAATTTGGGACATGGATCAGCCAGCGTTCACCTGCTCGCCGCCTTGCAACGTCAAGATTCCTCCATGGACCCGTGCAACAAGCACACTGAACTACCCGTTGATCACTGTTAGCGACGGCGATTGGACAAGCACCATCACGAAACCGCCCATGACGATATCGGAGTGGATATTTGAACCCGTGACACTGACTGGACAAGCTGTCAACCAGAAGCGCCAGGGTTTTGAGGCCTTCTGGCCCAAACCCGCAACCACACCCCATTGGCCTTCGGTGATCTATGCCGGCCCAGATGGTGAGTCTACCACGGTAGGGCCTAAGATATCTTTTCCAACGCCACCACCATCTGTCGGTCCCAATGCGCAGCCACCACCGACAGGTAGCTGGCCCAAACGGCAAATTCAGCCAATCATCGGGCAGCTGGAGGAACCCTTGGTCAAGGAATGTAGCTTCATTGACTTCAGTTGCCTGACCGAACCATGGATCTTTGGCCAAAACAACACCATCTCAGATGGGGACGACGACGATTTTGATGAGAATTGGGAGGACAGCGACGTTGTATGTCCATTACCGAGCAGTTCCTCATCTAGCTCATCGTCTTCGACGAGGACGACGACTACCGAAGACCCACCAGAGCCCACAGCATCTCCGCGCGAGGGCGATCCAATGCAGAACAAAGTCGATTGTTACGGTGGTTTGGATCAGAAAACAGAACATGTGCGCATGGACAGTGCCATCAATAGCTTCTGTGGTGGACTAGGGAGCCCCGGTGACGTCTTCAAGGAAGACTACTTCAAGTCAATAACCTTCCCATTTCCCCAGGGTTCAGGAACCGGTGTTCAGATCCTCATATCGCTCAGCGTGGAGAAAGGCTGCCAGTTCAAGTATAGCTATGATCTGTGCCACAGATATCTGGAGGTTCCCGTCAATAGCTGTCAATGTGGAGGCACAAACGGTAAGCAGGGTGGTTTCTTGAACAACGACTGCTATGAGTGGAGGATCGATCCGCAGACTGTGTTTTAGTCGCGAAGCACTATTCGCTGCCTGTGTTTACCACTTCGCGATCTTGTGGCAGTAGATGTAATGGATTCAAAGAGTTCTTTAGCTTGTGCTGTATTCGCTTTCTAGCATGTAGTAGTCGATAGTCAACGCCAAATTAAGGCCGTGCGTGAATTCGAATGGACCGCCTGCCTAAGGATTATATGTGCCGCCCTTCCTTCATGGGTCGTAGTAGATCTGAGGCCTTCTTTAGTGAAACGTGTTTTCGGCTTTGAGAGAAGACCGGCTTACTGCGTTCTGGCTCTCACTGCAATTCCGGGGGGAAAATGTTTCCAATAACGGAGACAACATCAGAAGCTGCAGTTTGGACAAGGTGATCTCCATTCAGCTATTTACGGCTGTTATATCGGTGATTCTCAAACCCGGAAGTACAAAAGTTTCGCAAACTTCAATACGATAATAGTACACCTGATACAGGCAGCAGCCAAAGAAGAAGCGAGCGACAGTCTGAATCCAACGAGCACTTCGTGTGTGGACTGGGTAACAACTTCAGTAAAGGAATGACAAAAGTGCCTACTCCCAAGGCACATGATACGAACTCAAAAAACGTCCAAGCTGTGGTAAAGAGAAGAAGATGTTGACTATATGGACATTGCTTGGAAAACAAGGGCTCTCAAAACGACACGCAGTCGCGAAGCAACGAAAGTTGGACAGCGCGAAGAGACAAAGGAACTATGTCGAGTGCTTCCTGAACTCGCTGTCATTGGCGCACCTCCCGGTAGGAACACCGCCAACGCCATGCTGCGAAAGACGTGCTTAAAATGTAATATCAAGTGCGCAATTTAATGAATATGTGCGGGACAACTGCCACGATGCTGCCTAGGGGTCCACTGGACTGTTCGCTCGGAGGGTTGGGTCTGGGTCGGGTGTCGTGGCAGGCTTTGCTTTGGGCGTGGGATCCGGATCCGGATCCGGACTAATCACGTCCTTCTGCGCCTTGGGAGTTTCGATGACAAAGTCAGTCACATCATCGCCGGGTTCTTCGGGAAAGAGGACTGGCGGTGTGAGCGACGTAGGCGCGACTGCAGGTACATCAAGGCTACCCTCATATTCTTCTGCCGCACGCTCCTCTGTTATCATTGGAGGCGGAGAGGAAGGTAGGGTTGAATCTGGCTGCCCAGGGTCTTCGACAGAGATGACACTGCCTCTACTGTTCGTTCGCATCATCTCAATTCCAAGTTTTGACGTAGACTTTGGTCTTGACCTTGGACTCCGAGTGCGCACTGGAGCATGACCCAACTCGTCGTCTTCATCGTCCCCAGACTCTGCCGACTCGTGTTTGCGGGTCTCCAGAATGCGACGTTTGGCGCCGACTTGCTCTGTCGATCTCTGGCGGCGGATCGTTGCCTCCTCGAGAACGGCTGGCGCGGAGTCCCCGTGGGGCAGGTCAGGTGCACCAACACGATTGGGAACAGCTGCTTTCGCATCGGCATTAGCTGCATCGTCGCAAATCCCTAAGCCACTCATAGCTCGTGCGATGTCGCGCTCCCGCCAATCGTCGGCGTTGTGGATTCTTACTGGCATATCCTCGCCTGCACGACTGTCGTTGTCACCGAAGAAGCTTGAACTAATAGAGTCTTCGCGGCTCGAACCTCGGTAACTGGCAGAAGGGACGGGTGGGTATCCTGAAGAATTCGAGGTCGTGGGGCTGTCCTCCTGGCGCGAAGACTCTTGTCGAAGCCCAGAGGGCATCATCGATGGGTACAACTGGTTCGGCGTCCAGCCTGGCGGGGGTGCTTTCCATTGGCACAGTCTGCTCAACGTGTCCGTAAGCTTCGCCACAGTAGGAGGCTTTTCGATAAGTGCATCGAAATAGTGAGGCGCCTGCAGCTCCTTCAGGTATCCAGTAACAGCGACAATCGGAGTATGCGTATTGGCGTTCTTGGTGTCTCGGATCATGCGAGCGACATCTGCACCATTGACCTGAGGAAGGCGGAACTCCATCATGATCACATCAAATTTGACCTCGCCCATCGCATATCGTATAGCTTCTGAGCCATTGGTAACGGTCAAAGTGCGGCAGCGCAACTTCTCGAGCAGCTTCTCCATGACAAGCCGTGACACTGGGTGGTCCTCGCAAATCAATACGTCTAATGGCCGGAAGAAAGGACCGTCGCCAAAGCTGATCTGCGAGAGTCTTCGAGAACTCTGACGTCGTCGCTGGACACGAAGCAGCGCTTTCGCACGAGAGTCTTCCGTGTCCGACGACGATGGGGATACATCAAGCACCTGACTCCGGCGCTTGTAGTGCCCAGGTAAGAGATCGCGCACAACATCGTCCTCTTGAGACCCAAGCGTTTGGGACCGAGCACGTGGTGAAGAAGCATTGGTTTGTGCCGATGACTGGCGTTGTCCAGTGACGGGCTTCTCTTGAGAAGCCACGGGAGGTGCCGACGGTGTCTTTGAAAGCCTGTTTGGTGAGACAGCTTCTGGCGATGGTCGCAAGCCTGACACACGGGAAGGATCGAAGAAGCTTCCAGGTTGTAGCGAGGATGGGTTGCTGGTCGAATGCGACAACGTAGACGAGCTGCTAGACGTCTTGCGTCGGTCATGTTGTCCCGTGCTAAACTGTACGAGCAGAGGAGATGAGGGCTGTGAACCACGACTTGGCGAAGAATGTGGCCCGCTCATCGAGGGGGAAGAGGGCCGTCCGGTGGCTCTGTTGGAGGATAGCGTACGTTTGAGCGGGCCGGGTAGCATCGGGCTGTTCTCCAGCGATGGCGATGGCGACGTGACACTGGGCGACTGCAGAGGCGGTGCGGGCTTGTTTTGTGGAAGCATAGCTTCTGCACGCAACTTCTGGATGACGTCCTTGTTCGCTTTCTCCAGAACAGGCAAGTTCTTGTAACTGAAATTACCAAAGTCGTCAGTTGCCATTGGTTCACTGAGTCTCCTAGACCGGCCTTCCCGCACATGAGCTGGGATATGGAGAGGGATCAGTCCTCGCTTCATAGTCGAGACAGTCACCTGAGAGCGTACTCTGGACAACGCATCGTGTGGTCGGTCAGGATAATCGGTACTTGGCGTTCCTGCTGGTGTAGTAGCTTGGTCTTCAAACTCAGGACTGAAGTTTGCCATGGCGGCTCCTCTGGTGTCGAAATATTCCGTGTCCTCTGGGTTTTCAGGAGCAGGAATGAAGGATGCTTCGTCATCCCGCAAGGTCTCCCAGTTGACATCCGCAAACCACGGATGGCTACGAATTTCCTCTCCGCCACTAGCGTATTTGTCGTCCTTGTTCGCTCCAAGACGGTGTGCAGGATCAGAGCACATCAACCGATTCATCAGATCCTTCGCATCGTCTGATATATCGTATAGCTCATCATCATCTTCTGGCCAGTCGATTCTACGCGCGAGAATGTTTTGGAACACCTCATCGGGCGTATCAGCGTGGAATGGAGGATATCCGTACAAAGATTCGAAGAGGATGCAGCCTAAAGACCACCAATCACTGACTTCATCCTGGCCATTACCAGCGATAGTTTCAGGGGCAAGATAGTCCGGTGTCCCGACGAATTTGCGGTCGCTATCCTCTGGGTCGAACAGAGCCATGGGTGGCGGTGGCATTGCTGACGACGAAGGCGCCAACGCACTATTTTGAACTACTGCAGAGTGACTCAGAGAATGTGTAGCAGGGTAGAGGTCGGGAGAACCATCGTCGCTGTAGGCCTCCTCTTCTATCGGTGACCGTCCACGAGGCTGACCAAAGGAATCGTCAGCTATACTGAAGCGACGGAACATGGCTTGTAGCGCATCACTGTCTTGGCTGTCGCTCCGAGTGCCCGAAGTCCGCCTTGAAGGCTCACGACTTTGTTGGGAACCGTCTCGATTGAGGCTAAAGTACGACGGTTGACCGATGTCTCCAGCGAGAGCAGGTGTCATGGAAGGCGTCTGTGAAGGCGAGTGGTTTAAGTCAAAGGATGCAGATCGTGAAGAGCCTACAGACGTAGCGCGATGGAACGGGCCGGTTTTGAGCAGGTCCGGCGCAGGCTCGACAGACTTGAGTGCACGTTTCTGTCTGCCAATCATACCCATCCGCGATAGACCGAAATCAGTCAGTTTTAGATGACCTTTTCCATCGATGAGCAGGTTGTCCGGTTTGAGATCGCGGTGGACAATGCTCCGACTGTGCAAGTGTTCGACACCAAGTACCACCTCAGCGAGATACTTCTTTGCCCAGTCTTCTGGCAAAGCACCCAGGACCTTGATGAGCGAGGCACAATCGCCACCGTTCAAATATTCCATGACGAGATAGAGATAGTCCTTGCTAGAAAAGGTCCAATACAGCTTGGCAACAAAATCACTCTCGCCTTGCCACATCATGATAGCTCGCTCAGCCTTCACGTTGGTGACCTGATTCTTGGCTACCATGTCGGCCTTCTTCAACACTTTGATAGCGTAGTATTCTCCAGTGGACTTTTTCTTGGCGAGGTAAACGCTTCCGAAAGCGCCTTTGCTGATGGGTTTGATAATCTCGAAATCCTTTATTGACGGTGGAACTGCGCGTGGCTGTGGCTGAGTGGTGGGAATCAAACGAGGAGAGACGGGTCTTGGGCCGTCTGATCCAGCCGTAGACGACTGTCTCCGGTGGTGGTTTAGAGCATGCACCATTGCTGGCGAAGAGAATTCGGTAGTCGGCAAGATTGGCGACGTGATCGGTGATTGTAAGGCCTCCATGCCACTAGGCAGGCGCGGCTTGTTTGTTCGCAGAGGTGAAGATGGCGGAGGTATCATGGAACGGGCAGGCGAATGTTGTCGACTAGACATGACACTCGGCAAGATCAGACTCTTGCGTTTGCGTTCACGTGAACTGGCTACCCTGCTCAGTCCTACGTCGGATGTCGCTGGTGAATCAGCTCGGCGAGGGCCAGAAAGCACTGATGAACGCATGCTGGTATCACTCTCAGCACCAGCATCGCTCTCGAAATGCATGGATTGGCGCTTGCTGTGGGTGGCTATACTGATGGCGCCCGCGTGCGACCGCGGTGTTTGACAACCCCCTTTAGGACTGCTAGATCGATTTGAACCGGCTACAGAAGACTCACGCCGTCCGACTCGTGCTGGTAACGAGGCGTCAGAAGTATTACGGAGAGCTTGTGCCATGGAAGAAGGCGCATCGAAAGATCCAGGGAATATGCCTTCTTCGCCGGGAGCTGTATCGGTGTCATTGGCGTCGGATTGAACCTCTTCTTCGGGTCGCTCGTCTTCGGAGGAGCTGTCCTCGCCGGCAGCGATACGAGCAGCTTTCAGGATCGCGGCCTCGATGCATTCCTGAACCAAGATGTCGAATTCAATGCGCAGTCGTTCAGAGTACTCAAGCACCCTCCTATGGCGAGTGACTGCATCGATCTTTGCCCTGGCAAGCCTGCTGGTATCTTCACACAATAGCTTCAGGCCCTCGGTGTGGTCGACCGAGCCTGTGGTAGGCGATTGCCATTGGAGGACTTGCGAGATGCGGTTCTCCGACTGTGGCGATTGTGTGCGAATCTCCGTGGCTGCTTGACCACGTCCATTGTCTTTGACTGCTGGTGTATTGATCTCGAGTGCGGTGTCGCACAAGTCCAGAACTAACTCAACGATGCGGGCTAGAGGCCTCCGAACGGCGAATGATCGCGCGCGGTGATGACCAAAACCAGACGAGCGCTCCGAGCGTTCGCGTGATCTTGATGGCGGCGAAGCAGGAGAGTTGCGTCCAGAGGGTGTGCCAGACGATGGCGTCGATGTCGCGTGGATGATGAGGCCCTTGTACTCGGCGGGCTGGATTGGCTGTACCGAGTCTACTGCCGCAGCTCTTGAACGCTGGCTGTGAGACTCCAGTGTATCGAGTACCTTGACGATGGCATTGCGGTGCTCAGCAAGAGTCTCTTGTGCCATCTGTACATCCATTTCCGCACGGTGCTCTTGTAGACACAGTTCAGAGTGCTTCTCGAACCACCAAGGTGTGATTTGCCGTTCGCAGATTCGGCAGAGTACCGGTAGCGGCGGTGCGTGTTCGCCCGGGTTGGTTGCGCTTTGCTCGGCGAGGCCAGTGAGGTAATGGGCGAGAACCTCAGCGCCGACTCCGAGAGATTCCACGAGGACTTCCGGGAGGTCGATTGTCACTTCGCGAATGATCGATGGCCGGACCATCCACATAGTCTGTTGCGGTTAGTCTAGTCCAAGGTCAGAATGGATTGGTACGTACGTGGCTCTCCGCTCCAGTCGTGCGGTCGTATACCATGATTCCTTGAGCCTCGAGATTCAACAGCTGCTCCTCCTCTTCCTCTACGTGGGTAGGCGACATTGGCATTGACTCGGGGGCCTCGGTGGCATGCCTCGGTCGCTGCTTGCGCAGAATGGAATGAGGGCCCAGTCGTACGGTGAAACGGGCAATGTGACTCCGGGAGTCGTCTTTCCTAACCGACTCAATCGTCTCGGCGAATCCGTCGGCACCGCCGCATATGATTTCGAGTACAGGCTTGCCCGTGACTTCCTTGGGCAGTGAGCCAATGACGTCGGTCCACGAGGGGCTGACATAGCGGATCTTGCCCTCGAGGTCCAGGTCCATGATGATGTTCAGACTGTGCTCGGCGGCCTCCTTGAGGTCTGCACGCTCGTTGCGCATGTCCTGACTAACACTGCGCTCCATGTTCTGTCGGTGGCCGCTGGTGCCGACAGCCTCCTGCTTGAGGGCAGTGACTGCGGGCGGGGCCAGCGTCGGGGGTTTCTTCTCGTCGGCCATGGCTGGGGTGGGTGGTGCTATCGTCGCGAGAGCCCGTCGCCGGGGGGGATTGGGCGGGTGCCCGAGGGCTGGCGGGTGCTGAGCTATGCGCAGAGAGCTGCCAGGACCATGGTGGGAAAAAAGCGACGGTCCGGGAGAGTCGGGCGTGCAGCTGGGGAAGGAACGCGTTGACGAGCAGTGCGGTAGTGCTTGCTGACTGCAACGAGAGTGGGTCTCGAAACCGGGATGAGGGGACTAGACGAGCTGCATGGTAGTGCGAGCGTGCGAGAGGGCGAGGGGGGCAATTGGGCGATGTAATGAGCGTCGCGGGCTGGGGATGGATGAGGGCGGTGGGTAGCAGGCGGCGGCCGTGGCAGTCGTCGCGGTCGTGGTGGTGGACGGGGCGAGAGGGGTACACAATGGGCGTCGTCTCAGCCGGCAGCACAAGGCGTCGGCAGAAAGGCGTTGACAAAAAAGAAAGCACGCCAGGCGGGCGGATGAGCAGCTGCACGCATGGGATGGGCCTCGTCGGCACGCTATCCAGCTGGCAAAAGTCCCCACGCAGCACCCAAGCACGCGTCGAGAGAAAGTCACACGCAAAACAGCCGTGCACCAGCTGCGCGCGGAGCTAAAGGGTCACTGGCCCGAGCGCCCGACCGTGACGGCACATCCTGGCCGCCAACACAACGGCAGAACCTCTCGCGGGCTTGTCCAACAACACGGCCACAGTGCTGCGGCATTGGCAATCAATCGCGAATCAATCGAGACGGCCGTTGGCCTGTCGACAAGGCGGGGTACAGCACTGCAGCAGTCGTCACTCTCTGCTCCCATTGTCATGACCTGCCGCAGACTCCCCCTCTACTGACCGCTTCGCTGCATGCTCCCGGTAATCCCTGGACGAGTGCAGGCCGTTGTGCTATTTGCTCGCCCATGTCTTTGGTCAGCTTGGGCAACACGAGACGAACCACGGGCAGCGCACTCCCAGACAGCCTGCGCGCACCTAAACACTATTCTGCAAAACAGCGCTTGTGTGTAATCAGCCCTTAGTGATCGCCAGCCCCTCCCCAAGGCCGGCTACGACAAAGCCAGAGGACGACTAATCCGTTCGGACAATAACATCGAACGGCTGTGCAGCATCGCGAACGCATGTTCACGCCATCATCAGCCGAGCACCATGACCGCTGCCCCCTCGACAAGACGGCCCAACGTTGCACGACTGCCCTCGTTATTGCGCGCGACAACAGACGAGCCCCTCGCCAGGACCTGCAGCGTCGCCGTGGATACACCACCTGGGGAGACGTGCAGATCGCTCCTGCCCGCCCAATCACACCCTCGTCGCATGCACCTCTGCTCCTTCCCCGTCTTGCCTGGATGTGGCCCAGGCCCGCTACGTCTGCAACTAAGCCCGTCCTGTCGGCGGTCATATAGACGTACACACAGCGGAGCGAACAGCTTGCCATTCCCGCTCCGTACACTTCCTATTCGACCTTCGCCTGGTGAACCACGTCCAGACCTCGACGTTGGATGCATCCAGGCAACTACCTGGGTTTGAGTGCCGCATCACACCCTCACAACACTAGCTCTGCGCTACTGACAATCGCCACCTGGACCACGACGTGCATCGAGTCTGGAGTAATAGAATGGTTTTTGTTGACACAGCACTGCTGCTACATGCTACGGCACCTCCCTATTCACCGACGCCGAATAACGAGGATGACACCCGTGGACGATTCAGTCTGTCACGTGCTCTTCCGAACGTCCGTGAACTCGTGCTTCCAACTCCAGTTGGCAACACTACCATGCTCTAATCGAAGTACACTGCCTCGGGCTTGTGTACACAAATCTTCCCCGATGCGTCGCTCTTCAACACCACCCTGGGATCCTCTTTGCTTGCCTTGACCTTCTTGCCGTCGACCTGCTTTTCTTCGTACAGAACCTCCACAACCTCGCCGTCAACGTAGCCAGGGAGCGAATGCCATTGAACTTTCTGGCCCTTCTTCGGCACACGGGTTATGTCACCGGCAGCTGCAATAGGCTTATCGTGCTTGTTGACTGTGCTCTTCTGTCTCTTGTTGGCACTGGGAGCCTCTATGTTTGCGCCACGTCCTCGCTTTTGACCTGGATGATCGTCCTGCGGGGGACTCTTGGATTTCCGGCTGCTTTCCAAGAACTTTTGGTATGCGCGTTGATCCTCCTCCATATGGTCCGGGTCGTCCCATTGCGTGGTGCAGTCCGTCTTGCTCTTCTTCTCGATCTTGGTGAAGCCATTCTTCTCACCGTCTTTGGTGGCATCTTTCTTCGCTTGTGCAGCCTTGGACGTGTTGGCGACATGTTGCTTGCCCTCCTTGCCTCCCTCCTGCTTCTTGGCATCTGTCTCCTCCTTCTCCTTTTCGCTCATCTCTTCCCATGCCTTCTTCGGCAGGTAGCGGTGTTCCAAGCCGTTCTTGTCTTTTGCGCTTCCGCTGCCGTCCTTTGTCTGCCACTCTTCTTCCGTCCACTCATCCAGATGATTCGCTTTCTCGTCTTTCTTGTCCGTGGTATACCCTCCGCCGCGTTTCTTGTACTCGGATGCCATCATCTGTGCCTGCAATTGACTGTGTCAGTGGTGCAAAGAACACTCGCACTAGTCAAGCCTACCTTTCTGGCTGACCATTGGCCGGGCTCGCCTCCCTTGTCACCAGATTGGATCTCCTCCTTGACTTCATCACGCAGTTGCGGATCCGTGTACTTGTCGTCGGTCTTGGAAGGCATTTTTGATGAGACTGAGCGAAGAGCAAGTCGAAGAGGAGTTGTAGTCACACGAGGTGCGCGATATGCAGCAACAAGCAAAAACGGTCGGGGGAGAAGCGTGCGATACATTCCAGAAGAACGAGCGTCCAGCAAACAATCTTTGTACTACCCCAGATTCCCTCCACTGACGTACAGGTACCTGCGCAAGCTTCAACCGTTCTCATCTTAAACAGCCAGCCACCCTGAATCACCTACATCATGAAGTCTTCACGATTCCGTATGGCGCCCAGAGCACCTTGGAATCTGGTAGGACACGTCTCGTTCCTCTCAAACGCGCGCCGGGATGACATCAATGACCTCTCGATAGACCGATTCGGGTTGGTGTGAGCGCTCGGACCTGATCGTGCGCTGAGATCGAGGAGAAGCCAGCTAGCGTGCGTCTGCCAGATCACCTACGTCCATGCCTTCTGGACTACCTAGGAAAGGGCGACCCAACATTTGTGCGCAGGCTGCTGCTTTTCCCAGCCACCCTTCTCATTTCCTTGCTTTGACGGGAAGTTGCTCGTGCGTCAACTGTCGGATGCAAAAAGCTCCTTGAGCCATGTCTGCCCCAAGCCGATATGGGCCGGTCCGTACGTAGCGTGCCACCGGCGTGTGCTATAGCATAAGTGCAGCCACCGCCCGGCAGATGTTGCACACTGTCTTGGAATCGTCCGTGCGAGCAACTCGCACATTCCCTTCATCGTATGTCTGTCTGGTAGCAACGGCTCTGAAGCCAATATCAGTGCGACTTTCAAACGTCTCGTCGCGATACCGATACCAATAGCCCCTCTCGCAGCGAGGTAACACGAACAAACCAAAGTACTTGCCGCAGACTTCGCAGGGCATTATCGCAAGCCATCATCGTTCGTTCTACAATGACTCCATCTGGAATCTCTTCATTAGTGGTGTAACATGACAGTACCTTTTGTAAAAATGACGGTCGCATCTCACCGGGAAATGGAGGACACGTCAGCGAAACCCTACACAATGAGACAATGCTCCCGTCATCTTCCAGAGCCATTGAGGGCGCATGGGAGAGTGTTCGTCTTATACCACGGCCTTTGTAGCCGTGCTGGAAGAGGTCACTACGTTCCGAGCAGCCGACGTCTTATATCTCAGTGACTGGTGCGAAAACAGGTCAAATCATTTTCGATTTTGCGACTTTTCCGATTGGCTCACATCTTTCGATGCAATTAATGTGGGCTGGCTAATGTACGGTTTAGTAGAAGTACGGTACACACTACCTTAGCAAGAGCTGTTGGTACCTCTCCATCGTGGCATTCTGGGCGCGCCTTGACTGAAGCCAGGAGTGCAAGAGGATCGACCGTCGTTCCGTTCATCGGATTCATCTAGACGTGATGGAGAGGCTAAGATACCAATGAAGTCACAGCGACGCCTTTCTTCCACGCGGCTTCTGATAGCTTCTAAATGTCTACTAGAATCCACCTCCTCTACACTCGATGAAGGCTTCCGGTCGGGTTCTAGGGCACACTACAGCATGCCGGCGTCCTTTCGGCCATGAGGTAGGAGTATCTAGGCCCGAGAAGGAGCGCCTGACTTACCCCAACAGGTGTCTACGGAAAAGGTCTGCCAAACACTGAACACTACTACAATTCGTGTATGACGCAACGCGGCCAGTGTGACATAATGGGAGTCGGTGATGCCATATAAAACCGTGAGCATGATATCGCAGGAACAAAGATATACTGATTTCGTTCCACTGTCTTCGCTTCCAGACTTTACAATGCGTCTCACCCCATTTATCTTCGTGGCATCAGCCACAGCCCTTCCCGCCATCTTCCGTTCCCGAGCAGCTCTTGCAGATGCCCTCCTGCCCGAAATATCCCTCCCAATCGATTACTCTTTCGGCGTGCGGGTACCAACATCTTCCAACCCATCATCATCCAACCCTCTGGCACTCCTTGTGAACGGTTACACGGTCAAAATCCCACTCATCGCCAGTTCAGGTACTCTCGTCTCCTGGATAGCCAACTACGCAGACGGAAAGGCGTACAACACACAGTTCACTTCCATCAACCCCTCAGCGCCTAGGAACATCACCACAGACTCAGACTCCACCTCGCAGCAAGGTGGAAACAGCGTCTCAAACGCAACGGCGCTGGCAGATGGCCGACAAGCTCGTGTGATCACAACGTCCTTCTCCTCAGGCAACGCCGCGTCCGCGGCAGCAGCCGCCCTCGACGGCACAAACTCCGATTCCACATCCTCATCCGGCGCCGCAAACAGCACCGCAGTCGCTACAACCAATGCCCTAGGCGAAGTCTTCATCTTCACCTCCGCCAACACCGCCAACGCCCTAAACTCCCAGTCCATCAAGAACGCCAAAGGCGCTGAAGCAGCCTCATCCTGCGCCGCCGACTCCGGGCCTGCTGCATCCGCGCAAGCAGAGCAGGTCAACAGTCTTTACATTCCCATTGGCACTTCTTCAGACGGCAAGGAAACACAATGGCTGAAGAGCTCGGCTTATGCGGCGTGTGCGGCGGGTGTTGATTCGCCGAATCAGGGAGGTAGTTCGAGTTCGGGGAGTCAGTCTAGTTTGACGGGCGTGAAGAGTAGTGTTACTTGTAACGGGGCTACTAGCACTGATCAGACGAAGAGCACCACATATAAGGTTAGTGTCAAGGGAAGGTACACGCTGTTGAAGGGGTTTAACGGTGCGGTTGGTGGGCAGAGGGTTGCCGATAGTAAGAGTCAGTGTTAGATGTGTCGTGGTTGTTCAATGTTCAGAGGGCTTTGTAAAGTTCAGTCAAGAGTGTTGTCTTTGGTTTATATCATTTACCTAGTTGAACAGCACGTCTTGGACCCTATAGTAATTATCACAATGCAACAAACATCGACGTCTCACTTCATCACATATCCTTCGTGTGAACATTATCACACATGCTTCTAACTATCACAATATTCTCAACATCATATATTTCTCTCTACTGCGTGTCTTCTTATCCTGATTTCTGGAGAATCGGGCTGATCCATTTCACTTTCACCTTGGAATTCCCGTGCGCACCTTCACTTACCCTGCACCGACGCCGGTATGGTCAAGTCGCACAGTGAATACCGTCTCCCAAATTAGACTAGTTTGACGCGCACTCCGCTTTGACAGAGACAATAGCAGAAGCTCAATTGCCTTTACGATGTCAAAGCGCTTGCTTCGCAAGATACTCATCTCCTCATCGTCAAACCCATTTGCACATCATCCCAGCGACATGGCTGACTTGCTATCTTCATTAATTCTCACACCTTTGGCTAGTAGGCCGCCACCTCCCGACGTCTCGGACTTGACATCGTCCCTGCTCACCTCATATCCGCGCCCAAAGACACCATGGCGCGACCCATACTATCCCATATATGGTCACAGCCCGCTGCGAGCCGAATACATATTGCCCAATGCATGGCCAGACGGGCGCAATGGTGAGGCGACAAGTCCCTTGATGTATCGAGACTCCTCCACACCACTCTCACAGGAGCCAACGTCGTCCTCAGCCAGCCACGACAGCTTGACTGCTGAGGCTTTCGAATCGCTTGAAGTCGAGCAGGGTGATACAGGCTATCGAGGTCCAGCGGCCAATCTGGTGGCCAGCAGACTACCGCGGGTAGAGGCTGATAAGATGGCCCAGCGTCGTGAAATCGAAGACGTCTACAGCATACGAAATATTTTGAACAAGAATCGACAATGGGAAGATCGCATGGCGGTCTTGCTTGGTGACAAGATGCTGGCAAATTCTATCAATAGACATCTGGGAGCCACGGAGGTGAAATATCCACCAGAAGATGAAGATACAATGGGGAAAGGGACAATTGGTACAAACGGGCACCGAAGAATGCACGAATTCCTGCACAGTAAGGAGAAGAAGAGGAAACGAAGTGTTGAAGACATTGGGAATGAGGTCACGGATGATAAGGGTGCCGAGAGGACGCGGACAGTGCCTCGGGGCATATTGAAGATGCACACCGAGAAGAAAGATCGACTATTAGCCAGCAGACATACCGGATGAACACAACATGGACCTGGCATACGAGAGACAAGTCAGACGCAGACGGAGTACAGCGCAGCGAAACCACATGTCGCGCCTGCATGATCAGCCCAATGTCACCCAAATACGCTACAACTTCAGTCTGGATGGACGAGTATTGGCAGATCCACCGCCTTGAGCTGCCGATTATCCGCAAAAGATGGAAAAGGAAGTTTGACTGCAAGATGGGACCAAGTGGAGATGAGTGGGTAATGGATCATGGGGCAGGGAGCATGGGCCTCCATCGCCAAGATGCGGGGAGAGCTCCTCCCCAACACAGCCGGAGCCATGCAAGGTACCACAGCTGCTGTAGCGTGCTGTTGACGTTGTCGACATTTCCACACCGCCTCGACCGAGTTCCAATCCCCATCTCCAGCCTCATCCACCATGGGAGGAGAATCGCACCGCAACATGCCCGTCCCCGTGGCCAAAGACTACCCACAGCTGGCGGCTGGTCCCGTTGGCAAGCAGATCCACAGCATCTACCAGAGCCGACTGAGGCAGTTCCTCGATGCAGGACAGTACAGGGAACAGAGTCTTATTGGGTGAGTCTTGAGCTTCACGCCTTCCTTCTCCTCCATCCCCAGCTCCAAGATGCTCATACGTCATACAGCAAGCTCACCGAAGCTGTCGCGTCCGGTACCGACTGGGTGAAGCTCTCCGTCTACTCGCCCCCGAACCTCTCGCGCCCGCTCTTTAAGGAAGCCACCGCCCATGCCTTCCATCCCACCAAAGTCGGCGAGTCATTTGGCCCCAGTTGGTCGACCCACTGGTTCAAGGTCCAGCTCACGGTGCCCAAGCACATGCTGGACAAGGAACATCTTGAATTCGTCTGGGACGCGAACAACGAGGGCCTGATTTGGACCGAAGATGGGCATACTGTCCATGGACTGACGGGTGGCGGCGAACGCACACAATGGATCCTGCCCGAGGAGTTCAGAGACGGCAAAGAGCATACCTTCTACATCGAGATGGCCTGCAACGGCATGTTCGGCAATGCCCCCGGCGGCGACTCGATCCAGCCGCCAGACCCAGACAAATACTATACGCTGCACACTGCTGAAGTCCAAGCAGTCAACCTGGAGGCGAGAGGGCTATATTTTGACTTCTGGGAGATTGGAGATGCCGCTCGCGAGTTCCCTGGGGACTCGACGCAAGCCCACGATGCCCAGCAGGTCGGCAACCGCATTATCGACACTTTCATTGCGGGCAATGGAAGCCAAGAGAGCATCAAAGCATGCCGCAAGATCGCGGCTGAGTACGTCGGCAAGGACGTAGACTCGCACAAAGTATACGAGACGGACCAGGAGGCTATCGTACACGGTATAGGCTACTGCCATATCGACACGTGCTGGCTCTGGCCGTTCGACGAGACTAAGCGAAAGGTCAACCGATCCTGGTCGAACCAGTGCGACCTCATCGAGCGATACCCCGAGCTTCGTTTCTGCTGCTCACAAGCGCAGCAATACAAGTGGCTCGAGCAGTACTACCCTTCCACATTCGATCGCGTCAAGAAGAAGGTCAAGGAAGGAAGCTTCCAGCCTATCGGTGGCAGTTGGGTCGAGCATGACACCAACCTTCCTGGCGGAGAGTCGCTTATCAGGCAATTCTTGTATGGTCAGCGCTACTTCGAGAGCAAATTTGGCCAGCGTTGTCGCACCTTTTGGCTACCAGACACTTTCGGGTACTCGACGCAATTACCACAGATCTGTCGCATTTCGGGTATGACTAGATTCCTGACTCAAAAGCTGAGCTGGAATAATATCAACAACTTCCCACATACGACATTCAACTGGGTCGCGTTGGACAACAGTCAGGTCATCTGCCACATGCCGCCATCTGAGACGTACACGTGCGAAGCGAACTTCGGTGACGTCAAGCGCAGCGTCACGCAGCACAAGTCGCTCGATCAAGACAAGTCATCGCTGATTGTCTTCGGCAAAGGAGATGGAGGCGGTGGTCCGACATGGCAGCACCTTGAGAAGCTTAGGCGTTGCCGTGGTATCAGCGACACTGCTGGTCTGTTGCCTCGCGTCAAGCTAGGCGACTCAGCAGACGACTTCTTCGACCGCCTAGAGAAGAAGGTCGAGAATGGTACTGAGCTCGTGACATGGTATGGCGAGCTGTACTTCGAACTTCACCGTGGTACATACACTACACAGTCGAACAACAAGCGCAACAACAGGAAGTCTGAGATTATGCTAAGAGACATTGAGTACCTGGCGACTCTGGCGACAATTAAGAACGGCTTCGGCAAGAAGAGCTCGTACAAGTACCCGAAGAAGGACATTGATGACATGTGGGAGAACGTGCTCTTGTGTCAGTTCCATGACTGTCTGCCTGGAAGCTCCATCGAAATGTGCTACGACGACTCCGATCGGGTATGTTGCTGATCCCCAAACTTGACTTTATGACTGACCTTTTTAGATTTACGCCGAAGTGTTTGCTACTGGAGAGAGGCTGCTTTCCGACGCCCTTGCTGAACTTGGCTTCAACGATGAGACTAGCTGGGATCAAGACACAAAGCTATTTGCGATAAACACCCTGCCATGGAGCCGTACCGAGATCATCAAGTTGCCGAGTGAGGCAAGTCGAACGAAGTATAGTCCCCCAGGGGCGGAGTACGGTCTTGCTCATCGTAACGGATCTCAGAAGGGCTTGGGCGCTCTGGACGTATTCCCACTCCACTCTGCGTACCCTGCTCAGAAGGCGACTATTGAGGAGATCCATCCCAATGTTTACGAACTCCGCAACTCGCAATTTGTCGTACAGGTCAACAACGGTGCCATCACCTCGCTCTTCGATATTGGCGCCGATCGCGAACTGATTACGAAGGGTGCCAAAGGCGGTCAGCTTGTAATCTACGACGACAAGCCACTTTACTGGCAAGCGTGGGACGTTGAAGTCTACCACCTCCAGTCCCGCCAAGAACTCGAGCCCAGCAAGGTAACCATTGCGGAGAACAGCGTTCACCGTGTGAGCCTGGTGATTGAGACGAAGGTCTCAGACAAGTCGTGGGTCAAGACGACCATGAGTCTACCTGCAGCCGTAGGAAACACACCCAGTGCTATAGAGTTTGACGCAGAGATTGAATGGCACGAGACAATGAGGTTCCTCAAGGTCGAGTTCCCAGTCGACATTGTGAACACAGAAGCCAGCTACGAGACGCAGTTCGGTATCGTGCGCCGACCCACGCACTACAACACTACATGGGACATGGCCAAATTCGAAGTCTGCTGCCACAAGTGGGCCGATCTTTCCGAGGCTACCTACGGTGTCTCGATCCTGAACGACAGCAAATATGGTTTCGCAGTCGCCGGAAACGTCATGCGTCTCTCTCTTCTCCGCTCTCCCAAGGCCCCCGACGCCCACGCCGACATGGGCAGCCACAAGACTCGCTACGCCATCTTCCCCCACAAGGGCGGTCTAGACGAGCGCACAGTCCGCAAGGCCTTCGAGTTCAACAATCCACTCAAGATTGTTGGTCGCCAGGGCCTGCACGCCCCGCCATCCGCCATGCACAATGGTCTTCTGAACCCCTTCCACATCTACGGCGCCCCCAACCTTGTGCTAGACACCATCAAACGCGGCGAGGATGATGAAGATGTCAGCCGTGGTGAACTGCCCATCAAGAAGGGTCATTCGATCATTCTACGCATCTACGACAGTCTGGGTGGAAAGAGCAAGGGCGTGCTTACCTGGGGTGATGTCGATGTGAAGAAGGTGATCAAGGTCAATGCGCTGGAAGACGAAGAGGGCGAGCCGCTGGACATAAGCGACATGAGGGTAGGAGCGGAAGAAGTGAAGGAGAAGGGTGTGCCAATCGAGGTTCGCGCATTTGAAGTGGCGAGTTACAAACTGTTGTTGGCGTAGGTATGGTAAAGGGGAAACGGTTGATGGGTAACGAGTAATGAGAGTATGGACGGTCCTTCGATCACTGGGGAACAGCTTTGTTGGAGTACTGTCAGGGCGTTGAGTATACATAGTTGGGCATCAAGCATAAGCAATATCACTTTTCGTAACCAGGACGGTCAACCTGTTGTTCAAGACCAAGGTGAAAATAGTATCATTGTGTCCAGAACGCCTATAATGCCGTATCCCATGCTCTATATCTCGATTGATGCCATCACGCTACCCTAATCCTAGAGTAGGCTTAGTTGCACTCGAGACTAGCATTCCGCTCGCCTGGCTAGAGTGCAGACCTAGTGGATGCGATCCAACTTGAGCCTGTTCCTGGCAATCTTGTCATCGACCGAATCTGTCTTGCCAGTGATGCGTGTAATGTGCGTGTTCTGGTTATCGACCTCCTCACCCATCGCGCGACCGAGTTGGTTGAGGTTCTTGGCCATGCCATGAAGTTGGTCTGTTGAAAGAAATCTGTTAGAATGCACGCATCAATGGAATAGACGGGGAATACGTACCCAAGTTGTTATCGATCTCATTCTCCATCTCATCGTCCTCCTCGTCCGCCTCGAACTGGAACTTCGAACGTGCAGCCAGCGAGCTCTTGTTGTTGCCTTGTGGACCACCGCCTGTCGCCAGCTTACGCTGAGCTTCGTTTGCGCGGGCTCCAGACTCCCATTTGGCCCGGTTAGTTTGTTCTCGGGTGTCACGGTCGCGTGCGTGCTGATCCATGGCTTGTTGCATTTGCTTCTCGCGCTTGGAGTTGCCTGTGAAGGGGTTGGGGACGATGGAGAACATGCTTGCGTTGATGCCTGGAGTCGGGTTAGTCATGAATGATACGTGTTGAGGGGTGCGTCCTTACGGGCCAGTTCCTTAGTCTGTCCATTTGCTCTGTCGCTCTGGATAGAGGCAAGGTCGAGATTGCGTTCCGTGCTAGAGACGAGTTAGCTGTGTATCAGCATGTGAAGATGAGTCCAACGTACTTATGAATACGCTCTCCCTGTGCTGCTAGTGTGCCTAGAGTCCCTCGACCGGTTTCCAAAGCCTGCTCAGCTAGACGGAGAGCGTTTCTGGTGCTCGCAACATCTTGCTGCTTCATGAACTTGATCTCCTGCTTTGTAGCGTCGATGTCTTCCTCTTCTTGTTCTTCAGCCGTCAATTGGCGGTCCTCGTATGCTCCGTAGCCACCAGGCGCAGAGCCATAGCCACCGGGAGCACCAGCCCCATATCCGCCACCGGGGGTGCTCCCATAGGCACCGCTTTGCCCAAGAGCGCTAGGCTGCTGAGGTGGCTGCGCTTGCTGGCGTTGGGGAGCGTTGCCAAACAGCTCATTACGGCCTGCCTCGGTGCTCATGGTGTCGTTGGATGCAGTTCTGCCCAGGCCTCCGTAGCCGCCGGGCCGCTGTGGTGCGCCTCCGCCATAGCGATCAGCTCCATAGCCTGACTGTGCGCCGTAGCTGCCTCCTTGCGCGCCATATCCGCCTGGTCGCTGTCCGTAGCTCTGGCCCGGGCCGGTGACAGCCGGCGTCTTCTCTTGGCGGAACGAGTTGTCCTGGCCTTCGTTCGAGTACGAGGGCGGTGGTTGTGCGTATGGGTCCTTGCCTACAGGCGCGGCATACGGGTTCTGGGCGGCTGGGCTCTCCTTTCCGCCCTTGTCCTTCTTCTTGGAGAACAGACCCATGATTCAGGTGTAGAGTTTTCGGTGTGGTGAAGAAGATGAGGAGATGAGTCGCGTCTTGTATGCGTCGACGTCAGGGGTGGGTGCGGTGAGGGCTGACGGGTCGGGGAGCACCAAGGGAATTGTGGGGTGCGTTCCAAGGTTATCGATTGGGCGAGCCAAGGTTCAGGGTCTCGCGGCGGGAACTCGAAAAGTGAATGAAGGAAGGCACGAGATGAAGAGGTGATGCAGTAGTATATGAATGTCACAGGTAGAGGAAGTCGCGTTTGAGCAATGAATGTTTTGCTGCGTCTGGCGTTTCAATCATAAGAAGCGCCCAATGCCACTAGCGAAGGCGGAGCCCTGGGGTGAGTACGCCACCGCTTGTGGCTGAGGGCCGCTTGCAAGGAACCGCTCAAAATAGCTACAAGACATGTTCCAACCGTGGTTCGAGTGAAAGCACGAAAGAATCTGCATCTTGTTTCGAGAGTGTGTCCTGAGCAGCGGGTTGCAAAGTTGAATACGAAGATTGGTAGGGCTGTCGCATAGCTGGGCCCACATCATTTGGTCCCTGCAGCCGCACTCAGGCACCGCGCCTAAATTGGCCCTTTGAAGGTCCACCCGTACGCATATATTGAGCTCTCCGACATTGTCTGGGTATCTTTCGTCCTGCAATCTATAGCGTGGATAGCAAGCATCTGCGACGCTACGTCGTCCAAATCGCGCTGTCCTCCTCGTGTGTAACCTCGCCGTCGGAAGAGGGTAAATCTTCGTGCTCCTCTTTTGTCCAGATCTCGTTCCCCGTTACCACTGGAAACGATGTCAGGACGCGGCTTATGTCTCCCCACCATACTTCGCCGAACCTCCGATACCAATCCACTGTCACCTTCAGACCTTCATCAAAGCTTGTCTTGGGTTCCCAACCCAGCGCGCTCAGCTTGGTCCCGTCCGTCGCATAGCGCTGGTCGTTGAACGGTCGGTCTTCAGTGTGCTCGACCCATTTCGACAGCTCGGCAGGTGAGTCATGGGATATTTCGAAGACATCCAACAGCCTGCGACATATGTCCGAATTCGATATCTCGTCCTTTGACGCGATATTGTAGATCTGGCCGATGTCGCCCTTGTGCAGTATCGTGTCTAGTGCATCTACAATGTCCCCTGCATATAGGTATCGTCTCGTGGGTGAGCCGTCCCCGTGAAGCAGTAGCTTCTGTTTTCGTTGTAGAAGCATGATGAACTTCGGGATGATCTCTGCATAAGTCAGCTCAGTCATCAACCCCAAGATCTAGGATGGCCTACTCTCGGGGAACTGATGTGGTCCATATACGTTGTTCGCTCGAACCGTAATCAGCGGCAGCTTGAAGCTACTCCTGTAGGCGCTGACCATCATCTCTGCCGCTGCTTTACTCGCCGAGTATGGATTTGTAGGTGCCAGTATGCTCGTCTCGCCCAGGTCTGCCGCTCCAACAGGAACATCCCCATAGACCTCATCTGTCGAGATGTGTATGAACCTATTGATACCATGTTCCCTCGCTCTTTCAAGCAGAACATGTGTGCCATATACGTTGGTATTCGTGAATTCATATGAATTGCCAAAGCTAAGGTCGACGTGCGATTGTGCCGCGAAGTGGAAGAGCGTGTCGATTTTGTGTTTTCGCAAGACGCGCTTTACGTCCGCCGGTGACGTGATGTCACCCTGTTCGAAGGTGAAATTGGGTCGATCATCGAGGATTCGCGTGTTGTTGAGCGCAGCGCAGTAGTCCAATTTGTCGAATGATACAACATTGTAGTGTGGGTATGTAATCACTAGATGCCGTACGAACCAGCAAGCTCTACTCAGTGGTCAGTTGTGATGCATCATGACGAAAGATCAAGAGACGCACAGCTCACAACTTTCCGTGCTCTCGTCGCAACGTACATGAAGCCAGCTCCACCAGTTATCAAAATGTTCTTCGCGTCAGGAAGAGGCTCGAAGTTGGTGCTGCCAATGAGTATCGGCGCCTGCTTCCATAGTTCCTGCTTGACATGCGACCTCGCATTGAGAACGGTCGACCGTCGCCGGCCTGGTGATGTTAGCGTCGGGGTTGGACTGTGCCTTGCATTGCATCGTGCAGGTGCCCAGGTGGAGACTCACGCTTTACGCCATTGGTGCCATTGGGCACATAGTGGGTGCTGTCAGAGCCTTGGGTGGAACCCATAGTAGCGGTAGCTTGTGTTGTCATCTACCAAGCGTCGTCGAACGCTTGCTTGACATGCTCGAGTTTAACATACAATAAGTTGTACTGGTCACGTATGCGCGCGCTGCTGGCCGCGTGTCTGCGACGAGCGCGATACGGCACTAGCCCGACACGGAGATGCATCCGTCATTGCGCGTTACGTCATCAGAATGGCGAATCTGTCCAGGTGCTCAACACCAGCTGGGCGAGAACGCTGCATCAACACCGCATATGCCCGCATTGCGACACAGCGAATCGTTAGGTCCCGATACATACCACGCATTGGAGCTTCGTTGAGCGAAGATCAGCCGTCTGCTCCGTAGATACCGTGTCTACCGCACCGAAAGTCGAGCCATAACAACGCTATGCATCAGTCTGAGCGAAAGGCGCATATTCTTCTAATTCGAAACCAAGGATCTTCTCCGGCTGGCCAGCGGAGTCTGTTCCATGTATTTGTACTTCAACGGAAGCCAGCACACGAGACGTGACAGGGACGGCGTTACACATACCCCGCTTCCCACCCATCCCGTCAACACCTATCTACGCGTCTCGTAGCTTTCGCAGCGAATTGGATATGTCGGCGCGATACACATGTTGCGGATTACGCATGTCTTTATTCCCGGCCCTCCCGCGAACAGCCAAAGCGGGCTGCCCCACCACTGTAATGTGGGGATGATCCCCAGCCGTAGCATTCGAAAACAAAGTAACGGGTATGATTACGTGAAGGCGCGTGTATAAGCTTCTCTTTAAACATCATGACCATTGCTGGCACAAAACTCTCTGCACCCACCAGCTTCTTGGTTTGCTATTGAGATAATCGCCTTTCTGTAATTGCGAGCATGTGGGCTACTTATCTTATTCTTTCGGGCATCATCGCTCTTGTACTTGACTACAGCCGCATGCTGTACCTAAGATGGCGAATGGTAGTTCCTCACTCCTTTGCCAGCTTCATGTCGGGTCTGACACTAATACGCCAACAGCCTCCAGGACCGTTGCCTTGGCCTATTGTTGGAAACACCTTCAGTCTACCGGAGGAAAAGCCCTGGTATCTCATGGAACAACTATCGAAACAATACAAGTCACCGCTCATCACGTTCTGGATCGGGCGGTTAGTTCCACAGCAGTTTTGCCGTTCTGAACAGTGAATAACACAGCACAGGAGACCGACAGTCTGGGTCAATGACGCGTGGACTGCTGATGAGCTTCTCGTCAAGCGGGCAAACATCTACAACTCTAGACCCCGCATGCTGATGTTTGCGGAGCTGATGTCCGGCCAAATGAATCTGCTGCACAAATACACGTACACAAAAGAACAGCGTGAAAGGTTTCGCGACCTCAGGAGAGTTACTCACCAGGGTGTTGGGATACAGCAGGTCAGCGTAACACAGGGTTTCATGTTACTCATACTAACGTTACCAGATAAAACGCCATCGAAGCCTTCAAGACGACGAAAACAAGATAGTAGTATGCGACCTACTCGACACCCCACACAAATTCGTAGCTCATTTCGAGCGCTACGCTACGAGCGTTGTGTCCATCATCGGCTTTGGACGTCGGATTGGAGACATACAAGATCCGTTGATCACTGAAGTTATCGCGCAGATGCAGACCTCTGCTAAGATGGCAGTCGTCGCCAAGGATTTTCCGCGACTGATGGAGACCTTCCCATGTAATTTACGAATCCACCTACTCAAATTCATACTAACAATGACAGGGCTGGCCAAGTTTCCCAATTGGATGGCTCCTTGGAAGCGTGATACTCGACGTTCAGCAAAGCCCAAATACGGCCGCAATGATTTCTTCTATGCTTTAGCCGAGGAAGCCAAGCAATGTCCAGAAGAGAACTACTCCAAGTACCTGTTTCGCGAAGCACCTCACCTCAATCTTCATCCTCTCGAAATCTCCAATCTCGCCGCTAACCTACTCGGTGCTGGAGCGGACACTTCAAGTAGCACTCTACAAACAGCGGTACTGGCAATGCGCGCCTTCCCCGAGACCCTTGAACCCGCATGGGAAGAGCTAGACCGTGTAGTGGGTCGATCGCGAAGTCCGACGCTCGATGATGATCTTCCGTATCTCCGCGCTTTTGTCAAAGAAGTCTTCCGCTGGCGTTCGGTCGCAGTGATAGGAGGTACTGCTCACGCACCCACACAGGATGACTATTACAACGGCTACTATATCGCGAAGGGTACCTGGGTGCAAGGCAACGTTTGGGCGATACATCATAACGAGCGCGAATTTCCCGACCCTGATCGCTTCAATCCAAGGAGATTCCTCGACACGGATGATAAGAGACCGTTTCCTGGTGAGAAGGGATATATGACTTTCGGATGGGGCAGAAGAAGCTGTGCTGGTCAAGCGTTGGCTGAGCAGGGTACGCATCTCAGCATTGCGCGATTGGTATGGGCATACAAGGTGGAGCCAGAATTGGACCCAAGAACGGGAGAGGAAGTGCCTGTTGACATCTTCAAGTTCACGTAAGTCGTGTTTCGAGACCCCAAGGCTATAAAGCGTTATGGGTACCAACTTTTAGCAGGAGCGGATCGAACTGGCGACCTCAGCCATTCAAAGTCAAGTTCACACCCAGACACGAAGAGATCAAGCAAACGGTTATCCGAGAGGCGCTGCAAGCACGGCAAGATCTGGCGAAGTATGACCGCGAAACCAAGTACAAGTTCAGCACGTTTTACGAGTAGGGACTGGTTGAGATGCGATATCATTCATGGATTGTATGTATGCGTCGACTCGCTAGGTCGATCAACTCTCGAAATGGCAAGGTGTCGGGCATTTCCATACAGCTTTGCATAACACCCCTGCCAGTGCGGAGAAGACATGGGTTTCTCCTCACTGCCCCACGATGCTAACCTCGCCTGACTCGCATATTTCGCTGTATAAGGCTGCGATCCCTTCTTCTCGCAGACGGATACCGGTCAGTCTCTGCGTGGGCAATAATGGCAAAACTTCAGGAGACGTCCTTGTGGGCGAATCGCAAATGCTTACTGATATGCTCCGCCGTCGCTATTGCTAGCATGCAGTACGGCATCGATACCGCTGCAGTAGGCGGTCTGCAGGCGATGCCTGGGTTTTTGATGGTGTTTGGATATGAGGACCCGACAAGCCCGCTTGGCTATGGTATTGATGCAAGTCCACATAGCCTATGACATCGCGAAAGCTGCTGACGCGCAAGATAGTCGACGGTGCAACAGCTCATGACCTCTTTGCTAAATCTGGGTTCGTGCGTATCTGCCATTGCTGCGGGTGTGTTTGGCGGCTACTTCGGTCGCAGGAAGGCTTTGTGGCTCGCATGCATCATATGTCTGGCTGCAGTGTCGGTACAGATTGGCTCTACCTCCAAGGCCGGTTTATACGTTGGTCGTCTGTTGCTAGGCTTCTCCAACGGGTTCTTTGTCGTATTTTCGACCGTGTACTGCAGCGAAGCAGCACCTGCGCATCTCCGGGAGTACGTTTCTGGATCTCTTCACAGACGATAAACACACTAACAATCAGCAGAATCATGGTCGGACTCTTCTCTTTCTATGTGAATCTTGGAAGCATCATCGGTTCCATCATCGACAACTACACTTCACGCTACCTCTCGAAACTCTCCTACCAAGTCCCTCTCGCCTGCATGTTCATCGTCCCGGTTCTACTCGGCACAGCGCTTTTCTTCGTCCCCGAGAGTCCGCGATGGCTTTTACATCGTGACCAGCATGATGCGGCGCGCAAGTCTTTGGAGCGTCTTCGTTTCGACCATGGTGAAAAATTGGAGTTGGAGTGGGCAGAAATGATCCGTGGTGTGGAAGAAGAGCGTAGGCTCAGTCAAAGCTCAGGCTTTCTGGACCTATTCCGCGGCAACGACTTGAGACGCACACTACTTTGTTGGGGCACGATCGCGAGCCAGTCAGCGAGTGGCGTCTGGTTCTTCATTGGTTATCAAACCTACTTCCTCGCCATCGCTGGTATCACGAAAGCCTTCGAGTACAGTATTATGACCTCGTGTATCGGTTTCATCGGTGTTCACCTTGGTCTCTTCTCCATGAACAAACTCTTTGGCCGAAGAACGATCATGATCGCTGGAGCGATAGCGTGTGGTTTATGCGAGCTTGCTTGCGGGATCGCCAGTAGCGTAAAGCCCAACCCAGTCGAGACTGGAAACGTGTTAGTGGCTTTTACGGCACTGTTCCTATTTTGCTACAATGCCGGAGTGGGCGTTGCGACAAGCCCTCTAGCGACAGAGCTTGTCAGTTCAAGACTTCGAGCTTGGACGGTTGGCAGCGCGAATGCTCTTGGATACTTCCTGGCTTGGCTGATCGGCTTTTGCTCGCCATACTTCATCAACCCTCAGGATCTTGACTGGGTGAGTAAGCATGCTTTCTCTTCTCTATAACGCTAACACGATCTCAGGGCCCGCAATACACGTACATATGGGCAGCTTCGAACTTCATATGTGTGGCCTGGTTCTACTTCTTCCTCCCGGAGACGAAAGCGCGATCACTAGAGGAGCTGGATGAGATCTTCGAAGCTAGAGTGGCGGCACGAAAGTTCAGGCTGTACGAGTGTAGGATTGTGGAGGATGCGAAGCAAGATGTTTATGGGAAGGAGACAGTTGAGACAACAAAGCAAGCTGCTTGAGGGACTGTGTACGTTTTGGGCAGATGTAAAGTTTTACGCTGCATACTCTACGTTTCTCTGCAGCTTTGCATGCTCCTCTATCCCTACTCATCCTCATGAGGCACTTTCACTCGGATTCTCACAATCTCATCGACGATCGTGGACGGGTCGTCTGGTGCGGGGAGTTCATAGGACATTTTCCATCCCAGAGAAGGCAGGGCCAATACTTCTTCACGAGTCCGATTGGGATGCCAATGCGACTCCTGGAACCAGTGTGAAATCCATTGCCACGGGATCAATGCCTTCTCATAGCTCGTGAAGTCAGTCGTGGCCTTGTAAGTTTTGTCGCCAACGGTGAAAGTAGATGATGTAGCAGTACCACGATCGTCTTTGTGGCTGAAACTCGCGACGGCAAGGGCAGCGATATCTGTGTATTTCATTGCTATTTTGCTTTGGTCAGCGACGAATTGATGGAAACGGATGCAACGGCCTTGGAAAGTTGCCCGTTCCCAGGAGAGACCGCATTCGGGAAATGCGAAAATCCTGGCTTCTTCCTCGTTAGCAAAAGCTTCCATCGATAGACCTTGGGGATCATTGCACTTGAAAATCGGAAACTTGTCGAGACAGTGGGCCAACTCGTGAAGCAAGACGTGGGCGAGAAGGAATTGGGGTCCAAGGTTCTGTACGCTAGATGGAGGGGGAGGACCAGAATCATCTGTCACAGTTGTCTCGGAGTCTGGATCGAGCACTTTGCGAAAGAATGAGTGCAAGAGCACGCAGGGACTTGTCGGTGCTCCCCTCTCTGGTCGAAACCGCAAGCCCTCGCCCATCATATCGGCGCAATAAGCCAGCATACCGTTACGTACCTTGGCGCTCCTATCCGCTTCGCGCCAATTGCAAAGCCTTAAAACCTCGTTATAAGTCTTGTCATTGGTCGCGTGGTCTGAGAAGGTTGTTCGGAGCTCATCAAAAGCGAAAGTTAATCCCAAATCCATGTCTGTCGGGGTACGGTCGGATTCTTGCACCTTCCAAGTCAAAACGCTAGTTAGGTTATCCAGTTTCTCCCTCCATTCGGCCATCAAGACGGACTTCTCTACTAGCCGATAGTTTGAAACGTAAATTAGCGGGGGCGGGGCATCTCCTACGAAGGTCTGGGAAGGTAGTGTCCGACTCCTCATCTGATGCCAGAAATAGTCAAGAACTCGTTCGTCTCCCACGAATCGACTTGCAAGTTGCAGAGCAGGCCTCATGTTATCATACATGTGCTGCGAAACGCCGATGAACCGGTTGCGGGCGAAAATTGGTGAGATCTCGTTATTGAGAGTACTTGTACTCGAAGTGACATTGAAGAAGCCTTGTTCCTGGAGATGCTGGATCGCGTCTTTCTGTACGTTATCGACATGGCCTTTGAACTCGTGCATGATTGGTAAGATACGAACTGTCGTACTGCGCCCGTCTGGACACTTTAATAGTGATCTCCAGGGTATGCTTGCTGTTAGCAAAGTGTGTCCTGATGCGATGCTACTAGTCACGATGGATATGTAGATTAGTTTGCAGCAATCAACAACTTATCCAACCACACCGAGATGATCGGGAACTCGCAGGGCTTTGCAGTCATCATGAAGTATGGCCATTTGTATGTAGTTCAGTGTATATCTCCATGCTCGCTCAAACGTGGCCATCAACTAAAGCCAAGCCAGAACACTGAGCGTTGCAGCCATTGCTAATGCTGTCATACCGAGCTTGTGCGCGGCCAAGGTGTTTGTACCAGCGTCTTGTTTAATCAGCAAGCTGTAGTAGTACGAAATTAGATGAGACAGATACATACCTTCGACATCGGGAGTCTCCGTTGCGTCAGCGCCATCCTCTTCTGACTCAGTGGTGGAAGGCGACGCCTCAGTGGACTCGGGCGTCTGAGTCTCTGGGGAAGTAGACGGTGTCGATGCGACTCCGGTGTTGGATGATGACATCGCTGAAGTCGAGCTCGCAGACACGACTACACACGGTCCGCCAATGAAAGGGTACGGTCCTCCAAGGAAAGGGTACGAAGAAGGAGCCATGTCGTTGACGCAATCGAAGAAATCGCTCCCATTGTCTGCCTCGCACCACTGAGTGCAGTCGTTCAGGACACGGACCTCGGCATCGCTGTTGCAGCAGGATGTGATGTTGATATCGTTCGGAGGAACGTTGACCTGACAGATTTGACCTGTGAGTCCCGTAATGTTGAGACCATTGGGAGCGATGCCTGGAGAACAAGACGTGGGTGTAGGCAGGGCTACGCTCGATGGGATCGTAACGACTTCTGATGCGATCGAAATGAGTGTTGAAGTCATGGTGTTGGGGAGAGGTACAGTCTCTACAGTGAATGCTGAAGTCATGATGTCGGTTAGAGATTCAGTCTCTGTAATGAAGACGGCAAAATGGAATGAGCGAAGTAAGAAGGCGAACAGGGAGAGCACGATACGTGGTAATGCTCAAGTATACCTAGGTAGGTAGCAGCGATGCAACAAACGCGACGTCATCTGTCATACTGGAAGCCGACCGTCCCGGAACCGTGTCTTGGTACACAGCCAAGACAGAATAAGGCAGAATCAACATAACATCACCCTTTGTTGTCTCAGTGCATCGTCCACTCTGATGCCGCCTGGGAGTGCGCCAAGAGCGGGCACGGTTAGCGCGGCACTACTGGCGCCTTCAGGTACCCGTGCCTCTCACACCTTTACTTCCAGTTATCCGGTAACCTTGATGATACGGTACGCCCCGTTATAGCGGCGCTTGAAGTGATGTTGCTGTTGCGAGTTCGAAAAGGGGTAAGATCGTCGTGGCTTTCGCATCAAACGGAAGGTTGCAGCGTTGTGGCAAAGTTGACGGCTATTATATCACCGACGTTTGTGCTATCTGGACGCGTCCCTGACATGAGCTCCATGTTAAATATCGATTACGTTTATACAGCGTTCTTATTAGGACGATGAGAGGAAGCGTATTATGATCGTTACACACGATATTCAATAGCACTCACTGCTTGGGGCTGGCAAACTCCAAGAGTGAGCAGCCAAGATGCAGTGTTAGACTGTATTAGCGTGTGCAGCAGTCACTGTAAGCCGCTTAAGCAACTATGTTTGACTGTGTTTACCCGTTTCGTGCTTTGCCACGGGTAACGGCTTTATATACTTCTACCCAAGTTTTGAACGACGTGAACTGTCGCCGGAAATGGAAGGAAGAATGGCATCTTCATGTTATCTCGCGCGAGGGTAACATACCAACAACAGCAATTCCTAATTCATATGAAGTACAACTTAGTTGTTTTGTAAACACGGATTTCATACTTTGCACGAACGACTAAACTAGTAGTTCTACAATCAAGAGATTATCTAAAACCCAACTTCTCAACTTCTTAGATTTTCGACTTTGTCTAATAGTTACTTCATTAATGTAGCATCTATCCTACTATCTATTATCTACAATTACTAAGATAGCGAAATGCTAGACTAGCCGTTCTGTAATGTGCTTCTTATCTTTTCGGTAGAATCTCCAGAACGGCAAATCGCCAGAGCGGGAATTCCACAAATCTGCTTCCTACCTTTGTATAGAATTGCCGGATCGGCAAGATACCAGAGCGGCAATTATACAACTCTAATTCTTACCTTTCTGTAGAATTGCCAGAACGGCGAATTGCTAGAGCGGCAATTCTACGAATGTAATCCTGATCTTTCTGTAGATCTGCCAGATCGGCAAGATACTAGAGCGGCAATCCTGCAAATCTAATCCTAACCTTTCTGTAGAATTGGCAGAACAACATAATGCTAGAGCGGCATTCCTACAAATGTCATCCTAGTCTTTCCGTGGAATTGCCAGAACAGCAGATTGCCAGAACGGCGAATCCACAAATCTGCTGCTCATGCTTTTTGTAGACTTGCCAGAACGTCGAAATGTCAGAACGTCAGATTTCCAAAAAGTCACGCTGCCAAAACGTCAGATTGCCAGAACGTCAAATTGCCAGGACGGCATTTCCTCAAATGTGTTCCTAACCTCATTTGTAGGATTGCCAGAACGTCAAACTGCCAGAACGTCAGGTTGTCAGAACTTCAGATTGCTAGAACGTCAAATAGTTAGAACGTCAGATTGCCAGGACGTCAGTTTGCCAGACCGTCAATTTGTCAGAACGTCAACTGGCCAGAACGACAGATTGCCAGAACGTCAAATCGCCAGGACGGCAATTCTTCAAATCCGTTCCTCGTCTTTTCTGCCTGTGGACGAAAATACCAATTCCTTTTTGTCGCAGAACTCACTCCCGCAAGGCTCTAGACGAGCTTTCTACGTAGTTATACCTGGACAGATATAGACAAGCCCGCGAGAAGCTTCCCTTATAAGGGCGCTTCCCCGCAAAGCTTACGATACAATCATCACATTTGCTAGGGCGGTAGACTCGTGGAACACGACACTAGTGACTGGCAGCTATGAGCTATACGAGGATGAGGATGTTGAAGTCTTGATTGAAGGGCTAGTCTAAGCTCTTTGTCGCTTGCTCCTACGTGTGCCCTCTTGCTTCATCGTGACCACTGGCTGCTCCTTGTCGGGCTCCTTCTTTATACGCTCCCGCTTGGCAGCCTCCTTTTTGGCTGTTGTATGTTTTTGATCTTTTTTGCGTGTGAGGGTAAAAAGAGCTTTTTTTTTTGGTTGCAGCGGTGCAATGATCGAACGTGACACTACGGTGACGGACAGCAATGAGCTGCCCGGTTGTACGAGGATAAGGGTGTTGACCTGTTGATTGTAGGGCTGACCTAAGTTCTTTGTCGTTTGCTCCTGCGAGTTCCCTCTTTTTTCACCATCACAGTCGGCTCCTCCTCGGGCTCCTTCTTGATACGCTTCCGCTTGACAACCTCCTTCTTGACTGTCTCTTCGAGAACAACGTCCTCTTCCTCCTTTTTTATTGTCACCTCTTCCTCCTTGACCTCAACCTTGGCGACAACCCGATCTGAGAATGCCTTGAGGTCCGCCGTGAACAAGACGGAATGCGCCCATCCAGCTTCTTTACCCCACAGCTTCCGAAAGAGGTTTCCAATGGCAGCGTATGTAGCAGCGGTCAAGCTGCTGTGCTTGCCCTTGCCGAACCTGTAGTCCTTCTGCGCAATCTGCCAGACATGGGTGTCGACGGGAACAGACTCGGACCAGCCGAGTCCGAAGAGACACACACAGTCTGCGACCTTTGGACCCACGCCGTGGAGAGCAAGAAGCTCTTCGTGCGCTTGACGGTATCCTTCTCGACCACCTTCGAGCATCTCTCCGGCGGGCTTCTCTTCCATGCCAAACTGCGGACACTCGGGATTGCTCAGGTCCTCCAACCACTTCATGCCCTTGTCCTCGGAAACCATCCGCGCAGTCTTTGCAATATACTTGGCGCGGTATCCAAACCCAAGCTTCATGAGATGCGCTTCGACGTCGGGGCCCGAGAGGGCGTCGGGTGTGGGGAAGTCGTGGTAGGGTATGTCGTCGATGGTGCCTATATGTGGTCCGTAGTGCAAGCATAGATTGTGTACCATGCCCGATATGCGACTGATATTGTTGTTGCTACTGCATATGAAGCAGATGAGGGCCTCCCAAGCATCTTGTCGCAGGATCCTGATACCCGTGAACTTGGGTGCGCGCTTCTTGAAGTTGGCGTCGGAGGCTGCCCATTGCTCGTACAGCTGGCCAAGATTGGGCGCGAGGTTGAAGTAGTGCTTGATAAGAGCAGCAGTATCGTCTTCCTCGGGGGCGACTGAGGGCGCTTTGGAAGGAGGTGGCGTAGGGAGAGCGGTGGTGGCAGGTGGGTAGGTGGCGCGGTAGTGGAGATATTCGGCATCCTGACGGAGGGACAGTATGCGACCATGGAGAGCCATAGACCACACGTCATCAGCTGACTTGCGCCATCTGGTCCCATGTTAGGAAATGTTGCGACTCGAGTACTTGAGGAAGGGCGAAGGTACCTGAATGATTGTCCACATCGCAAAGTCGTGTTGATACATAGCTCAGTGAGGCTTGTAGGCAACTTGTGCCATTCAGCGGCGCGTAATGCCATTGTCGTTATAGTCGTGGTCTGCGCCAGGAGTGAATGATGCATCATGGTCTGGCCTCGGTGACAGGGGTAAGGCGCCAAGGGAACGGCGCGCTAAGGCAGGCCCCGACTTTCTCTCACACGTTTTCCGCGACGGCAACCGCAACCACCGCACAAGCATCGCGTCCTAGAGCCGGGACTGTTGCGAGTTGCTGATTCATCCACTGTTTCTTGATCAGATCTGCTAATTGCAGCTTCTCCCGCCATCTCACTCCCGACAGCAGCAGCATCTTACGCGGCTGAACACACGAGGGCGCAAGAGCTCCTAGCACCCACAACCGCCCACCATGAACGGCGATAGCTATTCCAGAGGTAAGCGAGTCTATCAGTACACGTACTGACTAGTGCACAGCTCCCAGAATCAAGACTAACAAAAGCAGACGGTGGCCGATCCAGCGGATCGCGCAACTACGTGAGTGCCGACACTCGTCGCGACAAAAGCGAGCGTACGCTGACTGAACAGTCCTCGAGAGATGACCATCGCGATCGCGGCGAACGGGGCGACCGTGGTGGCGACAGGCGCCGCCGTCGCTCCCGCTCCCCACGCCACGGCGGAGGCTCCCGCCGCGACTACGAGGTAGACACGTACTCTTCCAGCCGCGACTACCGTGAGCGCGAGCGCGAAGATACATACGCCCGCCGTGAGCGTCGCGATGACCGGGGCGAGCGTGGAGGAGAGCGTGGTGCCGAGCGCGGTGCCTGGGGCGATTCCTACTCCCGACGCGACCGACCTCGAGGAGGAGACCGCGACCGCGACGACGACCGTGGCCACCGACGAGAACGCGGAGACCGCAACGAAAGGGGCGGCGACCGATTTGGAGGCGAAGAGCGCAGAGGCGGACGGGGAGGACGTGACGGTGGCTTCGGCGGCGGACGTGATAGGATGCGTGCGCAAAAAGAGGAGTCTCCGCCATTTAACAAGCCGCGCGAGGCCACCCCCGATCTTACCACCTTCACCAACATCCAGAAACGGGAGCGTCGCATGACCCAATGGGACATCAAGCCAGCAGGTTACGAGAATATCACCGCCGAGCAGGCCAAGCTGTCGGGCATGTTCCCGCTGCCAGGAGCTCCTCGCGCTGCGCCCATGGACCCGTCCAAACTCGCCGCCTTCATTTCGCCTTCTGCAGGAACCGCCACCGCTGCCGCCCTCGCAACATCTGGCGCGAAGCAGTCGAAGCGTCTTTATGTACACAACCTGCCCCAGGGCTGCACTTCCCAAGAGATTATGGAGTTCTTCAACAACCAGCTCAATGGTCTCAACGTCGTCTCTGGCAACGACCCTTGCCTGTCTGCCCACATCGCTACCAGCAAGGAGTACGCCGCATTGGAGTTCAAGGCAGCCGAAGACGCGACCCTCGCCCTCGCTATGAACGGCATTTCCATGCGCGATGACGGAGGCGCACCTGATAGGTCGGGTCTATCTATCCGCCGTCCCAAGGACTACATTACTCCCACCGCCGACGAGAACGCATACCCGCCTGGCGATGAGGTTTCGTCCGTTGTTAAGGATAGTCCAAACAAGCTGAGCATCGTCAATATCCCCACATATATCGAGGAGGAGCAGATTCGAGAGCTCGTCGAGACCATGGGCAAGCTCAAGGCCTTCACTTTGGTCAAGGACACAGGAACCGACCAGCACCGTGTAGGTATCCTCCTAACCCACTGAACCTACTGAACTAACACAGCCCAGGGTATTGCCTTCTGCGAGTATGCTGACAACGGAGTCATCGACGCCGTTATCGAAGGTCTCAACGACATCCCACTCGGCGATGGTAACCTAAAGGTTTCGCGCGCAACTGTCGGACTTCAGCAGACGACTGGTCTCGACGGTGGAGTCGGCGCCATCTCAATGTTGGCAGGAGCCAGCGCTGCTGAGAACCACGAGCACAGCCGTGTGATCTGCCTGATGAACATGGTTACCTCGGACGAGCTGCTCAACGATGATGAATACGAAGGTAAGCTCGGCAACATTACTTGAAACATTGCGCACTTCTAACATCGAACAGAAATCAAGGAAGACATCGAAGAGGAGTGCGGCAAGTACGGACCCATTATCGAGACCAAGATCCCCCGCCCCGCTGGTGCCCGCGTCAACCTCGGTGTTGGCAAGATCTACATCAAGTACAAGGATACAGAGTCTGCGCAGAAGGCTATCAAGGCGCTTGCCGGTCGTCAGTTCTCTCGGAGAACCGTTGTCGCAACGGAGTTCTCTGAGGAGGGCTTTGACGTTGATGCCTGGTAGATATGAGATTGTTTGAGTTGCGCGTTCGACTTCTTCGGGTTGGTGCAGTTGCCCACCATTATTGCCGCGTTGGGGAGTACCAAAAAGGGAGAGTGAAGCTCAGCATTTGTACACTAATTTGGTTCCAGGGGATGTTAGCATGCCCATCGCTGAGATGGTACGAGTATGTGGTCGTATCTTGAATACCTAGGCTAGAGTGCCAGGCGCTCAAAGTAGCTTGCCTAGATATCACACCGCATTGTTATTGCACTCGATGAATTTGCCATGTGAACACTGTTTACCGTTTAAAAACTGGTGGCCTGAACCCGCTGCGGTACTGTTGGACCGCCCGTGAGATGATGATGAATTGGAGCTAATTCCGCGTTAATGCCGTAGCTGCCGTCGCTAAGCCCGACGCTACTGAAGATGAGGGAATCGTTTGGTCCGTCACGGTCCTATGTGGTTCGTCGCACTCCACAGTAGCTGGTTTTGGCGTGAGTCTCAAGGATGCTGCCCAGGAAGGTCTGGAACTCGGTGATATCATATCCCAAGAATACACCATTTCGGTGCGGGACGGAGGGATTGAAAGCGAACCCCCGAGCGCCGTCAAGGTGCGCGCTTGCCCTAGTCAAGCGCGACCTTCAAGCCCACCGTGATATCACGACGTTAAAAGCGCAAGAGCGCCCTCAACTTCGAAAGCCTTCATCACCTGTTCCGACCAATACCTCCCACACTCGTAGCCCAGCAACGATCATGGCCAGCATCAGGCGCTTCTTCTACTCCCAACTTTTTGTTACGCCACCCAAGCCCACCGGCGACCTGACTGGCAAGACTGTCATCGTCACTGGCTCTAATGTCGGTCTTGGAAAGGAATCCGCACGTCACTTCACCCAGCTCAACGCCTCCACCGTCATTCTCGCCGTGCGCTCCATCGAGAAAGGCGAGGCAGCGCGCAAAGACATCGAATCAACCACAGGCCGCAGCAATGTAGTCAAAGTCATGCAACTCGACATGTCATCCTACCAATCCGTTCTCGATTTCGCCCAGAAAGCAAGCAAAGAGCTCGAACGAGTGGACATCGCAGTTCTCAACGCCGGCGTGACCCGCGCCGCGTGGGAAGTTTTCGAACAAGACGAGTCTACCATCACCGTGAACGTCGTTTCCACCTTCTTACTGGCCTTTGCCTTGTTGCCTAAGCTTAAAGAAACGGCAAGCAAGTTCAACATGAGACCCACGCTTACCATTGTGAGCTCCGAGGTGCACGAGTGGGCGACTTTCGACGAGAGGAAAGCACCCGATGGCAAGCTCTTCGAAAGACTGAACGAGAAGGTCGTTAATGGGAAGGATGTTAGCCTGAACAACCGGTATCAAGTTAGCAAGCTACTGGAAGTACTCTTTGTACGCGCATTCTGCGAGAGATGTCCCGAATCGGACATTCCAGTCACAGTAAACTTGGTCAACCCTGGCTTCTGCCACTCGTAAGTTTACCGTACACTCCTTTACTGCCCGTATTATGCTAATCCTTTGAAAGCGAGTTCGGTCGCGAAAATGGCATTGCCGTCGCGATTGGACGCTTCCTGCTTGCGCGGAAAACGGAAGTCGGGTCGAGGACTCTCGCGCACGCTGGTATTTCAGGTGTTGAGACGCACGGGAAGTATCTCAGTGATTGTGAGATTACGGAGCCGAGTCCTTATGTGCGGAGTGAGGAGGGGAAGAGGGATCAAGAGAGGGTTTGGAAAGAGTTGACGGCGAAGTTGGAGGGTATCAAGGCTGGGATTACAGAGAGCTTTTAGGGCGATGATACAATGAATCAGCTTTTGAACTAGATGAGCTGCAGTCAGTGACTTACAGAGCTCACTTCAACTGGCACAGACATTCTTGGCTGGGTATATTCGCCTGTATTTTGGAGTTAACCCCCTTGCAAAGTCCTGACATTCACCAGTTCTACCCACACACAGGCCCAACTGAGAGCTCAGGTCTATAGCCATGGCCACCTGTATAGATACTGACTATCCGCTTGTCCCAATTCGAAAGTATCTTAATACTATCGAAGACATGGTCGTACCATCTAGTCTTTCAAAGGTCCCGGGCCGCGCATCTAGACATCGACCGTTATCGCCATTTGAACGGTTACCATTGGAACTTCGTCAAGAGATCTATGGCCGGCTTGGCGTTCTCATCGGTGGTAAGGTATGGAGGTATTACTATCCTGGTCGTGTCTATTACCGCGCGACTGTAAGATATTTCCTCTTCCCGCGATGGGATTTGCGCCCGGGTGGTTCATATGATGTCACGTATGCAACTGAACATCCATCAATACGATCTGAATGCTATGGGTCAAATGAGGTAAGTTCCACAAGAGTATATCGTCCATCGCTAAAATCCTGCAGCATCTTTGGTGGCCATCACAACTTCTATTCGTCTCCAAAGGCATTCGACGTGAAGTCTGGGACACGATGTTCCAGAGCACTGACGTTGCGTTCGGTTTCCAAGTCAGCAGCAAGGCTGTTCATTTTAGTGACCCACACGGAGGATGGAACTACGGTAACGATCGACCAAAGTAACCTTGCCACAACGCTCATATCATTGGTGTTGGGGGCTGACATTTTAGGGGCTTCTATCGCATGCATCTCAAGGATGAGCAATTTGCCAATCTGACCAAGGTCACTCTCACTGAGAAATGCGGTCATACATATTCCACCGACAACCCTCATCGCATGGCCAAAGTATCACCCCGCTCCATACTAGTCCGCCAAGCACACTCTGTACGCTACATCGCAGATCACTGTCGCTTTCTTGTCTCCTTCCGGATACAGCCCTACCTTCAAGGTTCAGTGACTTGGAGTGCACGGAAGCGACGTGGTCTTCGTGGCGTTGCGCCAAAGTCTACAGAAGCTCTCATCCAGGCCATCGTATACCTCGTAGAGACGTGTGAGCATCCAGAGACCATCTGCATCCGATACGTAATCGAAGTTCACGAGACAGAGGACTGTTACCTGGATCAGAGGCTGTGCGAGGACTACTTCAGCGATTCGTGCAAGTGCCGGGAGCAAGACTATGAGTTTCTAGTACCAGAAAGGGGTTACGTAGAACGTCTAGAGTGGGCAGAAGAGTGGACAAGGGATCATCTTGATTGGTTGCGGATGCAAAATCCAGAATGGGAAATGCTGTAGCCTCGCAACACTCAACGCAGGTGATATTTTTGTGTAATATCCCGAAAGACGTCAAATACTCGGACCAAAGCTATAGCATGGAGCTTCAACTGCTCCTACATACACTCAATGACTAAATATCCTGAGAAAAGCTTGTACTGTGCGCCAGCCTAAGTTCATCTCACTGCTAGTTGCTTGTCCTCACAAATCTATCTGAGCCGCAGGTCTCGCGATGTTGGTACGCCAGGTGTGCTCATCCACTGGGTTCTTCTGGTAGATGTTGACTTCGAAAAACTTGTTGTGAGCCGCACACTTGAAGTTCTTGTACCTAAAATGATGTTAGTCACAAATAGCGTCAATTCATTGTCTTCGCCACACTCACGTGTTCACCTTCTCGAAGTCCGCGTCAATGAGCCATTGCTCAGTTACCTCAGCGAATGTGCCGTCGGAACCGGTAACAAAATATCTCTTGCTATCCAGTGGGCCATAGTTCGTTTGCTTGACAACTTGAACTGCGAATGTGATGTTGGTCGCTGACGGCGGAGTACCCGTGTCACTTGCTTTGGGGTATTTTGCCCAGTCCATGAATGTTTCGAACTTGGATTCGTGGGACAGATAACGGTTTCTATATCCCTGGATATCTGAGCAGCAGAAGATCGAACGCATTATTGGCAAGCAAATTGGATATCCGTTATAATGAGCGGTTTCTGTGGCAGGGTAATGAGCTTCGCAATTGATGTGTCGCTCTTATAGTTGCGCAGTGTTTGTTAGCGACTCATCAACCGCAGATATGAACAAAAGAGGCCCATCACGTGCAGTTTGTGTCACTGATTCTTGTAACTAGGGCATGACTGGTGAGAAAGTAAGGCTCAATTCGTCTATACTACACAAACTACAACTAAAGGGTATCGTCTCATCTAATCATAAGCTCCTAGTTCTTGAGCACGTAACGGTACCTGGGAAGGCCCTTCTCGAAGTCAACGATGACATCGTTGGCCTCCGACATAGGCCTGACCTGAACCCAAGCCTTGAGGTTGGTCTTCTTGGCCAACTCCAACATGTCGCGGATGTGCTGCCTGGTACCGATCAAGCTACCAGCGATCTTCAAGTTCTTGAAGATAAGGCCCATGGGGGAGAAAGAGGGCAATGGGTCGTCGGGGGCACCGAGCTGAACGAAAGTACCGTTGACGTCGAGGAGGTTGAGGTACTGGTCGAGAGGGAAACCACCGGAGATGGTGGAGATGATGATGTCGAGGCCAGCGGCGTTCTTGTTCATCCAGTCGGGGTCCTCGCCGGTAGCGATGAACTTGTCAGCACCGAGTTCAAGAGCATCGGCCTTCTTGCTGGAGGAACGGGAGATGGCGACAACCTCGTCGCATCCGAGGGCCTTCGCGAAGAGGAGGGCGAAGTGGCCGAGACCACCGATACCGACAACACCGACACGCTTTCCTGGACCGGCACCGTATGAGACGAGAGGGTTGTAGACAGTTACACCACCGCACATGAGGGGGGCGGCGAACTCTGAAGGAAGACCCTCGGGGATGGGGATAGCGAAGGCGGCAGGTCCACGCCAGTTCTTGGCGTAACCACCCATGGCCTTGTCGCCAGTGCTGTACTTGGCGTTGTAGGTCATGACGAAGTTGTTGCAGTTGCTCTCCTGCTTGGTCTTGCAGGGCCTGCAGCCCTCGCAGCAGTCGCTCTGAGCACCAACACCAACGCGGTCACCGACCTTGAGGTCTTTGACATCGTCTCCTACACGGGTGACCTTGCCGATGATCTCGTGACCGACGACGAGGGGGTAGTCTGAGGGGCCCCATCCGGAGCGGAGTGTGTGGATGTCGGAGCCGCAGACACCGCAGTGGCTGATCTCCATCTCGATGTCGGTAGGCTCGAACTTCTTGGGGGTGTAGTCACCCCATTGCATGTTGCCATCGGCGGCGGAGGGGTCATGGGCAACCCATCCCTTGAAGTCTGGTGAGGAAGACATGTTTGTTTGGTGACGTTACTGAATGGAGGGAAAGGGATGAATTGTTGTGAGAGACGTTAGAATGGTTTGATGAGATGCAGAATCTACTACTACTTCTCGTCAGTCTTATACCTATGCACATTTTCTAGAAGTTTTCCAGCATTTGTAATACATCAAGAGACGGTATGAGGTTGCCGTTTCGTTATCCTAGTGTTTTGCTCTTTCGCCGATCTACGCCGACGGCATCGGACCCACTTTGACGACGTTTTTGAGCCTCAAGCGGTGCGTGCACAGCATATCCGTTAAACCCGCCCTCACCGGTCCGATAAGGGTATGGGTCTGAGGCGACAAGACTGCAAAACTCTCGGACGAGGCTCGCGGTGAAGACGTCAATCTGGGGCCAGTCCCGTAACGTGTATCATCGATCTGCCGCGACACGTGGGAAGCCCAAGGAGGAAGGCGTTTCGAACAGCGCTAATCTAGTTCCCGTTGACGTGTCGGGATTTAGAATCGGTTCGAATCTTTCTGTGCTTCTAGACCTGGTGGTGTTGTTATGTCAACATCTCAGAGATCTCCCTTTGCGTTGACCGCCAGGCTGAACACGCGCGCTCTCTTCAACATACAACCCACCTCATGCCATTGTCTCATGCAGTTGGCCTGACACTACCGGTTTTTATATCTCTCAGAAAGGGCCGGGGTTGTCATGCACAAGATCGTGTGACCGGAAGTTGCATCACCACAAGTTAGCATATCAGGGACCAAATGAAGTAATCGCA
Organism: Alternaria ethzedia; assembly: GCF_023757985.1. NCBI lineage: Eukaryota > Fungi > Ascomycota > Dothideomycetes > Pleosporales > Pleosporaceae > Alternaria > Alternaria ethzedia. The sequence goes on from NW_026056197.1 coordinate 51,409, forward strand.
GATCTCAAGGAGAGACACTGCAGTCTTATTAGCGCGGAGATATTCCTTCCTATCATGCAAGTTTCTCCTTTATCCACTCAAGACCTTTTTTCAGCGCATGCTTCGCTTCTTCGTACTCTTGCCACTGAAGATTCACTTCGGCCCTTTTACGTTCAAGCGGTTCGCGTCCTGGTATCGAAAGCCTTGCGTCATAGGTGTCGGCGCCATCATCGAGTTTGATCTTGATGATGCGCTCCTCTTCGACATGACCGCAAAGGAGATCCCATACATGTTTCGTCACTTTGTCGAGTAAGAGCGTTGGTCTGTTGTCTTCGTATCGACAGATAAGTGGCAGCTTGATGGAGAATCCGGAGGTGCGAGACCTCATCTCCAGTGGTAGTGTTCGTTCTCCGAAACCATGTTCGGAGCCATATAACGACTCATCCAGGGCCTTGAGCGCACTTGTCCTCATAGACACTGTAAGCTTTTTTAGAGACATAGAAAATCAGCTAGCCAGAGTATGTGTGTAGAAGTTGAATGTGGGTTGCTTCGCGCAGATGACAAGGATCTTAGGTACTGTGTATTTTGCTTACCGGTAAGCAAGCCCAAAATTGCGCTGAAGTCACGCCTGCGGTTGAAATGACCGTGCAAAAACCTTTTACAGTCGCTCAATGACAAGTCATATGTAGCTTGATGGAATCTTTGAAGGCGTGAGTTGGGCAGCGCCACGACTGCACCACGAGGCGTTTTAGCTTAGCACTTCCAGCCGCTGCGTCCGCGGGTATGTGAAGCATGGCGGTGAATTCTGGATACCAATATAAAGACATCAATAAAGTTCACAAGCTGCTGATAATATGGCGATGAAGAACAATGGCTATGTTGAATTGCAGCTGTTGCATCGTGAAGATTGTTGGTGTTGAGATCTCGGGAGACATGGGCCGAGGCGGAGATGACGTCTAGCGTCTTGGCAGTCGTCATAGCCCAAACTCCCGGTGGCAGACGATTCGGGAGAAACCACGATACCCTTCTACAGTCCCGAATTCGAACGTGTAACGTTTGGAGTCCACGCGGAAACGAGTATCATGGGCTCAGTATGGATGGACCGCGGCGGGCAGCAATGTGAACATCTGAGTCCATGTCTCCAGATGATTGAGACAATGACCACGGCTACGAGACATCAGCAAGACCGCCTTCTTCACTGTGTCTAGGTGACTGTATAGTCTTTGCATGTGCGACAAACACAGAGTTCAGGTTTCACATCATGTAAGCCAGAACAAAGAAACTAATACTTATTTCATTGACAATGTATGCCCGTTGGAGCTTTGCTCAAAATCTGACAACACCATCTCTCCCCGTCAATATTCGCGGTGCGCGAGTCGGAATTGGACGAATTGACTATTGACACACCTCCATCAAGTGGACAAAATGGCGGCTGCTGAACCCTTGACCGATAAGCATGCCGTAGGCGACCAGACTGAAGCTGATGCGGTCTCCGTCATTAGCGATGATGAAGACATTGGAGAAGACGCGCGGAAAGATGTCCCGCTACCACCAGAAGTCAAACGCGGACCTGAAGATGAGCCTTTCGAAACTCTTAAGCACAAAGCTTCGCAGCTCATCCTCGATCTTTTTCCTGGTTACTGCGCCCGAGACGTAAAAGTCGAACGCATGCAAGACGGAGAAAACAATCGCTTCCTCAGCGTCACGCTTTGCAAGATTCCACCTAAGGCGCCATGGTACACTCCCCAGAGAATTCGCGAACTACTTCAGCCATGTCTAACAGGTCGGCCGACACGTCAAAATAAGCGAAAGCGTCTTGTTCTACGAATACCACACGATACTGATCAACACATGCACCATCAAGCTGTCATGCTAGCGTATCTGGGCCTGAAGCTCGAACATCCAGTCCCCAAGATTGTCACCTTCGATCCGACCGCACATAACGCGCTTGGTCGATCCTTCATGCTCCAAAAGCGGCTGCCTGGCCACCGCCTGGACGTCCTCTGGCCAACGTTGAACCAAGTCCAGCGACTCAGTGCCGTGCGAGCCATCTCCACCATCTTGCTAGATGTAAGGAAGATACGGAACAAGTGCCCTGGTCTCATCGGCATCCGCAACACGACCCGGGACCTCAAGAATGATTTCGTCAGCACGGAGCCGATACCCATTCCCCGTTCCCGGGACACAACCCACCAAGTAAGCGTAAACGTCGCACTTTCAGAGCCGCAAAGCACGAAAGACTTCTTGCTCGATCTCTGTGCTCGCCAGCGTGCACATGCGACTGCTGCGAAACAACCTGGTGGCAAAGAAGTCTGGGTTAGGATCGTCAAAGTGATTGAGACATTACATGAGTCCGGCCTCATCCCGGATTCTTCACCGTTCCACTTCTACCATGACGACTTCAATGCACACAATCTTCTTGCCTCTGTCACTTCGGAGTCAGAAATAGCCATCACTGGAATCGTAGGCTGGGATTCCGCGCTATTCGCGCCGGCTTTCATGAGCACGCGCGCACCGTTCTTCCTATGGAGTGGCAATGTTGGTGAAAGAGGCGAGGACGGCGGTGCGTTGGATGAACCGGAGGGGGCGGATTTGTTGGAGGCTAAGCGCGCTTTCGAGGGTGTTGTGGGCGAGAGCTTCCTGAAAGAGGCGTACTCCCCAGAATTAATTCTCGTGCGTCAATTGTGGCGTTTTTTGGTTAGTGGTTTCACGAATGGAGCGGATATCTTTCTTGCGGAGGAGATCGTGGAGGAGTTTGAGAGATTATATTCATCAGCGTAGGCTGGGTGTGGATGAGCAGTACGGAGCTATCGGGACGTAGGGTCAAATTGTTCGTCGATACAGTGGTAGCCGTTTAAAAAACCCCAAATTTCGTCGTTTAACAGTAACGCGGTGTGATTGTACTAGATGTTGACTCGGCAGCAAAAACAAAGAGGCTTCCTTCTCTGCAACGAGGTCGCTATGCGATCGCTTCCACCCCATATACAGGCAGCTATATTGGTATACTTACAGTCAGTCGTCATCGCGCTCTTGAGTGCTCAAGAAGATACGCGTCGTCGTATGTATCGAAGAAAGCGGGTTTCGAGATACCCTGTAGTTGGTGGCCACACGGTTGCCAGCTATTCGATACCCAGCCATCTGGACAATAGAGGTGCTGCATGTACTCATTCGCAATCTCTTCATTCGCTGTAGGCCATGCTTCAATAAAAGCTGGTAGAACTGTACACGTATAGTCAGTACGCGGAACGAGACATGCCAGTTGTGGGGTTGGCCTTACTATCTCCATGAGTGCGAACTTTGATGACAAAGTCAAAGTGAATCCCGCATTGTCTGCACTGGATGGCATATTCGTGGAAGTTGAAGTGTGCGTCAATCTCCGTCTCTGAGACGTCATGATTCTCGCCCAGCACATACATTATGATGCCAAATTTCTGAAGACGAATGCTGCCACTCTGACATGCATCAAGTAGGCTTTGGACATGTGGATCGCATTGAGGTCGTTCATACCGTAAGTCAAACACGCCTCGCCCGCCGCAAGAGTCCCAGCCCTTGCTGAGTACGAGTGTTTCCAGACCCATTGGCAGAAGCTTGTCGAGACTTCGCTCTTCCGGCTTGTCGAGAGGACCTAGCGTGGGTTAGCAAGTTACAGATCAATGACGGGTATTGCATACTAATCAAGAGTTCAAACGGTACAGCAAGATACCGCAGACTGGCAAACTTTTGGAGTGTACCCAACCTCGTATCGCTGTATTCACGGCGTTCGCACAACTCCAGAGCTTGGAGTCCGGGTTGTAGCGTCTCCAACAAAGCCTTAGCCTCAGACCACTGCCACTGAGTATTGCCTGTGGCATGTGTTGACGACCCCCAAGAGAAGGATGTAAGTGCCTTGCATGCGCCAAGAAGATTTTCCAACAATCCAAGGTGACACTCGAAGTTATCCAGTCGTATTTTTTCGACCTTGGACGTCTTTGAGGGACATCCCCAGGTAAAAGGGGGGTCGCTGTGACTGGATTCAACGTAATCATGGTCTGACAGGACTACTTCCCGTATAGAGTCTAGCCGAAGGATGGGCGATAGAAAATTGATGTGCAATCCTCGCATTCGGACACTCAGTCTTTTCAGCCTTGTGAACTGGTGCACACGACCAAAAGGTATCCCTAGGCTTGCGCAGATAATGGGTTTCAACGCCGCCTGTGGCTCGCGCTCGACATAACTCCGATTCTCTCCTTCGGCACGTGCTGCTCTTGGACAATAATTCAGAGCGACGGTCTCGATGTTGGGCGTGAGCCACAGGATCAAGGCTGACTCCAAAGCACTGAACGCGTCTTCACCCTTGCGGAAAAGTGTAGCATATACTTCTCCGGTAGGAATGCCGAGACTCTCAATTCTAGAGCAAATCATCTGTACGTTTTGAGAGCTGCGAATGCGAGACTTCATGTGCTCGTCTCCGATAGATGAACTGCCAATCTCTTTCATTTCTTTAACCAACGCACCTAGCGCGGGGTTGGTGATCAGACTCCTGATGAATCGGGTTGATGGTTCGGTATCGTAGCAATGATCATACTTTCTATACATCATGGTTGTGGCGGCGCGGTTAAGAGAGCGGCATGTCAGAGCTACCGATGCATAGTCGAGAATCGGCCGTCGGGGCCGGATTGCGTCGCCTTCGAGGTCTGTCACTGTAAATTTACTCGTTGGGTGCACAATATCGGGTAGGTATTCCAGGATTCTCAGTAGTATCTCGTCCGGTAGTGCACTGATGTGATCTCCCTTGTTCGTCGATGCGTCCTTCGAAAGCGGGAGGGATTCTGACAGCCTAACGCCGCCTCTGGCAAGGCTCCTTGTGGTCGGCCGTTCGCGGTTCGTCGTCTTGACCATGATGATTGATGGGACTTTCGAAGTATGGGTCGTTGTAGAGACGTATGTGCCACGGTGCCTGGAGAGGATGGGATGGATCGCACGGAAGGTGGGCCCCGGCGGTCAAGCTCGCTCCGGCAGCCGGTTGCCGCTAAAATCAAATTTGACCCCACCCGGCTGCTCCGCCGACGCGTCAGTTTCGCGTTCGCCGCGACGCGCATCTTGGCGACACTTGATCACGACATTGACACTCAACAGTATATGCGAGACTCACTTTTCGACGCGATCAAATTGTCTGCACCTTAAATTTCCAATAAGAAAATAACACAGCTATTTGGCCAGCGCCACTGATGCATCGAGCCTCAAGTTCTCCTTAAGCAGCCACCGTCTGTACATGGAAAGGATAGTCTGTGTACCCCTTTTGCGGCGGATCAGCGCCATAGAAGGTGTCGCGATCATACTGATTCAGCTCTAGGCCCTCAGCGAGGCGCTTCGGCAGATCCGGGTTCGCTATGAACCACCGACCAAATATGACGAGGTCAGCATCTCCGGACTCTACCTTCGGCGCGGCATTGTCTCTATTGAATCCACCAGCCGCAATGAACTTCACGCCACCCTTCTTTAAGATGTTTCGGAAGTTGACGAGCGTGTTGCCCTTGACCTTGACCGTCGCCTCCGCCTCCACGCCCTTGCCTCCTTGTGTGGTGTAAGCGGCCAGAGCGTCCATCTTGGCTTGCTCGTCGAGGACTTCATCGAAGCGCGGTTCGACCCTGGCTATCGTCAGCATCAGCCTGGGGGCCGAAGTGGTTCAACTCACATGTGGACATACGCCGGCCTCTCACCCTGCGGAAGCGACGCGATCTTCTCGCATAGGTACTCCCAGTGATCGTTGGGATTGCTGTCCTTGGTGTTCTGGAAATAGTTGTATGGGCTGAGACGGATGCCAACTCTGTCAGCACCGATGGCTTTGGAGCAGGCTTGGATGACTTCAAGCGGAAAGCGACTGCGTCCTTCGATTGACCCGCCATACTGATCCGTTCTCTTGTTAACATTGTCGTGTAGGAACTGATCGAGCAAGTATCCATTCGCGCCGTGAATCTCGATACCGTCGAAACCGGCCCCAACCGCCTTCTTCGCGGCTTCTGCCCAGGTCTTTGTCAACCCTTCAATTTCTTCAACAGTCAATGGCTTAGGTGGATGATCGGCGCACGCGACACCGTCAAGCCAACTACCCTCCATGGGCACGTCGCTCGAGCTGACCGTTGGCGCTCCGGCCCGGAAGGACGGTGGACTAGCACGTCCAGTATGCCACAGCTGGCAGAAGATGTACCCGCCTTTTGCGTGGACAGCATCGGTGACCTTCTTCCAGCCGGCGATTTGGGAGTCCGAGAATACACCCGGTACACCTGGATATCCGCTGGCCTAGTACAAGTCAGCGCGTTTGCTTCGACTGGTCGCGCACTACCCACGTATTTGGCAATGTCAGTAGCCTCTGTCAATTGCAATCCACCTTTGCTTACGCGTTGGCTGTAGTACTCAACGTGTAGCTCTTTCGGCACGAATACTCCATCTCCCTCTTTGGTTGCTCGCATGCGTGTCAATGGTGCCTGCACTATTCTGTGCTCGAGATACAGAGGGCCGAGTTTGAACGGCGAGAAAAGCGCAGTCTCTTTGAGTGGCTTGAAGCCTGTCGGGCTATCTGCTTTCGGCATATTTGTTGGTATCGCACTTGCACTGATGACTGAGAAAAGGAGAGAATGAAGTCGTTGCTGCCACAAAAGATTTGTAACAGCTACATGGCTGCTGCTCAGGGTCTCCTATGTACCTGGCGCTAGTGCCAGAAACGGTGGTCGCCATCGTCGCAGATCCCATGTTAGGGAGTGGTGTTTGCAGATACAGAAATGGGGGAGGGGCAGATGCAGCAAAGCGTATGACGAGGCTGATGTTTGCGGAGTACGAACGAACCGCCATCTGTACGACGCTGCTGCGCTGTGGTCCAAGAGTGGGGTACTGTGGGCCCGGCCATCGGAAAGGCGAAATCGTCTATCATCGGAACAGTCGTCTCGCGCAAACAGGCCAATCAGCGATCGCATTACGTGAGAAGGGTGTGAATACTGCGGAAACGGATGTTGGGTGAGGATATTATGAAGAGAACATCGCATTCTCTATCTCTTCGGCCTCATTACCTGTCTGCTTAGGTTTGACACCCGTCATGTCTCTGCCGATTCCGCCGAAAAGCAGTGCAGATCCGCCGCGGGGCCTTTCCGCTACCGAAGCCCTCACACCTCTCATCGAGACGACATTCAGAACACCAGACATAACAACGTGGATCAACGGAAGGAAAACAATCATCACTAACCCAAACCCGCACTGGACTCTGCTAGACTACATCCGCGCTCAGCCGAACCTCAAAGGCACGAAGCTGGGATGTGGCGAGGGTGGATGTGGTGCATGCACCGTTGTTCTGCAGGTTGCAGATTGGCAGTCTGAAAAGAAGAGAATCAAGCATTTATCGGTGAATGCGTGCCTATTCCCTCTGGTCGGTATCGACGGCAAACATGTCATCACCGTGGAAGGCATCGGTAATGTTGGCAGACCGCATCCTCTGCAAGAGAGGATCGCGAAGTTGCACGGCAGCCAATGTGGCTTCTGTAAGTCAACGAGGCTTTGTTTCCTACACTGAAACTGACTATCTCCATAGGTACGCCTGGTATCGTGATGAGTTTGTACGCAGTGGTGCGCAACGCATACGACCCGGAGACGAAGAAGTTCCATCTCAGCGCACGAGAGATCGAGATGGAAGGTCACTTGGACGGCAACTTGTGCCGCTGTACAGGTTACAAGCCGATACTTCAAGCTGCAAAGACATTCGTCACCGAGGATCTGAAAGGTCAATTAGCAGAAGAAGACGAGCCAACGACTGCCGACGCCGAGAACTTTGAGAAAGATGTCATTGATCTGACTCGCAATGGCTGTGCAGGTCCTTCCAAGGTCTCCTGCGGGCGACCGGGTGGCTGCTGTAGGGATAGCCCGTCCGACAGCAGCTCAACAGACACCAAGTCAGATACCTCGTCACCTCCAACGGAGCCAACATCGGCGTCAGAAGACGAGCACATCACTGCCGTTCTGGATGCAAAAGAACAGCCGCAACCGGATCCCGAGATTAGCGGCGCTGACTACGCGAAACCGCTAAAGAGTAAAGAGCATGGTGCGGCTGCCGAATCCAAGACTGTCACATCCACTATCGAGGCACCGGCGGCCGCTTCAGAGAAGGGTGTCCCCAAGATCGAGTTCTCTGAATACGTTCCGGACACCGAGCTCATTTTCCCTCCTGCATTATGGAAGTACGAGCCGCAGCCACTGTGCTACGGTAACGATAAGAAGATCTGGTTTCGTCCTACAAAGCTCGAGCAACTTGTGCATTTGAAAGACGCATACCCCTCAGCCAAGCTCATCGGCGGTGCCAGTGAAGTTCAAGTGGAGGTTCGCTTCAAAAACTCCGACTTTGCTGTCTCCGTCTACATTTCAGATATACCAGAATTGAAGCAAACGCGGATGCCAAAACATGCTGAGCTTGAGACAGCCAAGGAACTCGTCGTTGCAGCGAACACTCCGCTCACTGAGCTTGAGGAGATTTGTAAAAAGGTTTGCACAATGCTCGGAAAGCGTGCGATGGTGCTAGAGGCCCTTCGCAAACAATTGCGATATTTCGCGGGTCGTCAGATTCGTAACGTTGCATCATTAGCTGGCAACATTGCAACAGCATCGCCAATCTCAGACGCCAACCCTGTGCTGCTTGCGGCTGGTGCTACCTTGGAAGCTGTAAACAAGAAAGATGGCAGCGTCGATCTCCCCATGTCAAGTTTCTTCATCGCCTACAGAACCACATCACTCCCGCCTGATGCAACGCTACATCGAATTCGAATCCCTTTGCCTCCGAAAGGATCACGAGAGGTTCTCAAGGCTTACAAGCAAGCCAAGCGCAAAGACGACGACATCGCAATCGTCACGGCTGCATTCCGAGTGCGTCTAAATCCTGACGGCCTAGTGGTGGATGCTTCGATTGTATACGGCGGCATGGCGCCTATGACGAAAGAGTCACCCAAAACCCAGACTGCCCTCTTGGGTAAGCCCTGGTTCCATTCGGAAACCCTTGATGCTGCTCTCACGGCGTTGTTACAGGACTACGATCTTCCATATGGCGTCCCAGGTGGCATGGCAGACTATCGGAAAACACTTACCCTGTCGCTTTTCTTCCGGTTCTGGCACGAGTCTGCTGCTGAGTTTGGTCTTGGCAACGTTGACGAGCAGGTGATTGATGAGATTCACCGGGAGATCTCCAGTGGTGCTCGTGATGATTACAATCCCTACGAGCAGCGCGTAGTAGGTAAGCAGGTGGCACATCTATCTGCTTTGAAGCAGTGCACTGGCGAGGCGGAGTACATCGACGATATGCCACGACTAGATCGTGAGCTATTCGGTGGACTCGTCATGTCGACAAAGGCCCACGCCAAAATCCTGAACATCGATTGGGAGCGAGCGCTTGAGCTGCCTGGTGTTGTTGGCTACATCGATCGACATAGCATACCCGCGGATGTCAACATCTGGGGCTCGATCAAGAAGGATGAAGCGTTCTTTGCGGAAGACAAGGTTCTCTATCACGGTCAGGTCATTGGCATGGTTTACGCAGAGTCGGCTTTGGAAGCCCAAGCGGCCGCGCGGGCTGTGAAGGTCGAGTACGAAGAACTACCCCCTACTCTCACTATCGACGAAGCTATCGCAGCCCAAAGCTACTTTCCGCATGGGAAGAATCTGAGGAAAGGTCTTGCAATCTATGACAAGATGGGCGATGCCTTCGCCCAATGCGACAAGATATTCGAAGGTGTAAGCCGGCTAGGCGGGCAGGAGCACTTCTACCTCGAAACGAATGCAGCGCTTTCTATACCTTCCGGAGAAGACGGGGCTATAGAGGTCTGGTCGTCGACACAGAACACCATGGAAACTCAAGAGTTTGTTAGCTCGGTGTTGGGGGTGCCAAGCAACCGCGTCAATGCCCGCGTGAAACGCATGGGAGGCGGTTTCGGTGGCAAGGAGTCTCGCAGCGTGCCGTTCGCCGTATACACAGCGATAGCTGCTCGGAAGGAAAAGCGGCCAGTGCGCATCATGCTGAATCGCGATGAAGACATGCTGCTCAGCGGCCAGAGACATCCTTTCCAGGCTCGTTGGAAGGTCGGTGTTTCGAAAGAAGGCAAGCTCATCGCGCTTGAAGCTGATGTCTACAACAACGCTGGCTTCTCTCAAGACATGAGCGGAGCTGTCATGGATCGATGTCTGACGCACTTTGACAACTCTTATGAGTGCCCACATGTGTTCTTGCGTGGTCATGTATGCAGGACCAACATCCACAGCAACACTGCCTACCGAGGATTCGGAGCGCCTCAAGGCATGTACTTTTCCGAAACCGTCATGTACAACATTGCAGAAGGTCTGGGTATGGACGTCGACGAACTACGATTGAAGAACCTTTATAAGCCTGGAGAGCACACTCCATTTTTCCAAAAGATCGACGAGGACTGGCACGTTCCTATGCTTTTGTACCAGCTGAGCAAGTCTGCCGACTACCAGAATCGCAAAGCTGCTATCAAAGACTTCAACTCAAAGAACCGATGGAGAAAGCGAGGTATTTGCCTCGTTCCTTCAAAGTTTGGTCTTAGCTTTGCGACAGCTCTACATCTCAACCAAGCCGGCGCTTATATTAAGATCTACCACGACGGCAGCGTGCTACTACATCATGGAGGAACAGAGATGGGTCAAGGTCTCTACACCAAGATGTGTCAAATAGCGGCCCAAGAGCTTGGCACACCGCTCGATGCCATCTACACCCAGGATAGTCAGACGTACCAGATTGCGAACGCATCCCCTACTGCCGCGTCATCCGGATCCGACTTGAACGGCATGGCTGTCAAGAATGCATGCGATCAGATAAACAAACGCTTGAGACCGTATCGCGAGAAGCTAGGAAAAGAAGCGCCACTGAAGGCGCTCGCTCATGCAGCTTATGTCGATCGTGTCAACCTCGCAGCGAATGGCTTTTGGAAGATGCCAAAGGTCGGGTACACGTGGGGCGATACAAATTTGGACACCGTCAAGCCTATGTACTACTACTGGACCCAAGGAGCGTGCTGCTCCGAAGTCGAACTTGACCTACTCACTGGCGACCACACCGTGCTGCGAGCAGATATCATGATGGTAAGCGCGCATGCCGATGCATTCATTTCAACATGCTAACAACACTGCAGGACGTTGGCAACTCTATCAACCCAGCCATAGACTACGGACAGATTGAAGGCGCGTTTATCCAAGGCCAAGGTCTCTTCACCATCGAAGAGACACTCTGGACTCGAAACGGCCAGCTTTTCACTCGGGGTCCTGGTACATACAAAATCCCCGGATTCAGCGATATTCCACAGGTCTTCAACGCCAATATGCTTCGTCATGATAATGACGGCAACCCGCTGTCGTGGAACCACTTGAGGAGTGTTCAAAGTTCCAAGGGTATTGGCGAGCCACCGCTCTTCCTGGGATCAACGGTCTTTTTCGCGCTGAGAGAGGCGGTGTTGGCGGCGAGGAAGATGAACGGGAAGAATGACGAGGGATGGAATTTGGATAGCCCGGCAACCTGTGAGAGGCTCAGGTTGGCGGTTGGAGATGACCTTGTTGACCGGGCAAGGACGGTAAAGAAAGAGGGTGAGACGAATTTCTTGGTTGCTGTAGCGTGATCATGGGTATGGGAACACGCGTTCACCATTCCATATAACATTTCATGTAATACATGTATTCATTCATGCACGGCGCCTCTCTTGTGCATTGCTTGTCCGAGGTTTGACGCGTCCCATACGCGTGCTACTCTTTGCTTGGCAAGAACATAGATGCCGTCGCCCGTTTCAACATCGCCTACAGCAAATACACTGGCTCTCTTCCGATAGCCTTTATTACAATGCCGTCGGTTGAGAAATGCCTATCGCGCAGCTTATCGGAAAGCACAGCCGGTAGCGATGACCTCAGCGGTGGCATGACTAATGGTCGCGCGGCAGTGTGTCAGGAAGTCGCGTCGGGCCATGATAGAACAAACCAACACCAATCCTCTAGGGCTACCCCCTTGCATGAATGCAGCTTGCCTGAACAGGTTCCTAGAACTTCCGTGCCGTTTAATATGACAGCTCCACATGAGGCCACCATGGTCAATCCACATGCGAACCACGCGCGGCGGAGATAACCGCAAATTCTCCGCACCTTACTGCTGACGCGCCCGACAATCGAGCAGCATCGTCAACCACCGCCTACGTGCCTGCTGCCGTTTGCCAGGCCGACACACGGAAACCAAGATGGAGTGAACGCGCTTGACGATGGATGTTGATGGCGTTGGGAAACCTCACCCCCACTCTTGGAAATGCGTTCCCAAAGCTACGCCACCACGCGCAACCCCGCCCACTAGCGGCACGACTCAACTCCACACTCGGCCGCGATAGTCGGACTTGTCGACCCCGATAAGCATGGCCTCTATCCGACGCGATATCGTATAGCATTCCGGGAAGCGGAGTCTTGAGCCTCTCTTCACCCCATTTCATCTCCAGTGCCCCCATCCTTTGATCAGATCATCGAAATAATCTCTCAGATCCTGCGCTATGGCATCCACTACTGTCGACAGTGCGAGCTCAGGGACCCGCGGGCGCAAGAGAAGGAACTTGAGCAAGAATGAGGGCAAGAAATTCGTCTGCACGAATGACGGGTGTGGGCGGTCTTTTACTAGAGCCGAGCATTTGCAAAGGCATTTGCTGAATCATTCGACGGGGGAATACACGTGTGATCGATGCAGGGCTCACTTTAAGCGGAGAGATCTTCTTGGTAAGAATGATGCACTCTTTCCTTGGCTTCGAGAATGTATGGCAGTTTTTGCCCATGAGCTGCTCTTCGCTGAGACGCACGAAACTACATGCCCTCAAGATGCCGCGCTCCAATCGTGCTACAACATGAAAGAGCTCTCCATGAAATTCAGCATCTAGACTCTTGTTTGTTGGTTCTCGCATCTGATGTGTAGCATCGCGTCGTTGCTCTGTTATTGATCGTGGTCACTAACCTATTCGCGCAGAGAGGCACATCAGTCGGCATCGCCAAAAAGACGAAGAAGCCGGCGCTGAGGGTTGTGGAGTGCTCAATACCCGAAAGCGAATGTGGAAAGATGCCGAGGGCAAGATAGTAACGAAAAAGCCCACCTTATCTGACGACAGTCAGAAGACCGGGTCGCTGTCGCTATCGCAAACCGAGGACCTCTTGCAGTCGATGCCAGACTTTGCCGAGTTTGCAACATACCAGGGTCTTCCCATATCACCACCGACATCGAGTGGCCCGTCCCTATCTCATTCGTTGGATGATAGAGACTCTGGGATAGGAATTAACTGCCCCCAAACAAACCTCGATCCAAATAGCATTCCTTCATCTAGTTCATACTCGCCCACAGATCAGCGCTTCTGGTCCGCCAACAACACGCAGTCATCAGCCGAGTCACTTAACTCTGGGATTTACGACAATGCGCCATTTGACGAGATATTCAATCCAGATACAGCAAGTTCTTTCAATGCGCCCTTTACGACCATGAGTAATTACAATTGGCTTTTTGATATGGACTGGACTAGGAACGATCAGGCCCAACAACCAATCATAGAAGACCCATTCCCTGCCCTACCCTTCGAGAACAATACGATCTCTCAATCGATTCAGGGTTTGGATTTTCAATTGGATCAGGTGGACATGGAAGGTCCACTATCGACGGTCGGCCAATTTGGCTCACTTCCGTCCCAGCCAAATGAGTCTCTTCACCACCAGCACCACCACTCACCAACTGCACAATTGATCACGCCGCCAATCGATGAGACGAACAAAACAGCTGGTTCGCCGTCTGATTATGAGCCCTCCGGATCAGCGACAGACACTAGTGCTTCCCTCGACATTGAGCGACCACTGTCTTTGCTGCAACCATCGCGAAGCCTACCGATCATTGATGAGCTAGCTCGTCAGCAGCTACTTGACCTCATCGACATCGTACAGCCTACTGTACCAGACGGTAGTATAGTCATGCGAGACCACCCGCTGCTCTCGTTATCATGCTTGCAGACATACTGCGACCTGTTCTTCACGCGTTTCAACACCACATATCCGTTGATACATATGTCTACTTTTGATCCATCAGAGGTCGACACACTTCTTCTTGTATCAGTCTTGCTGTTAGGCGCAACGTACGGAGAGAAAGACGCACACCAGCTTGCAGTAAGTGACCACGCAATATGGTTTTAAGCTCCGACTCACCCGAACTAGGTATGCATCCACGACGTGCTGCGTCCACAGATCTTTGCCAATGCCGGTTTTTCGGCGAAGCCTGATCTCTGGGTTCTTCAAACTATCCTATTGGTCGAGTGTTTTGGTAAAAGCAGAGCTGGACAAAAGCAACACGACATGTCGCATCTCTTCCACGGCTTACTCATCAACCTCATTCGGCGGAGCGATTGCCAAAGTATCCGGCCACCAACACCGGAAGAAGCCACAGATGATCTCGAAGATGACTGGCGGACATGGTGCGAAGCAGAGCAAAAGAAGAGGTACGTATTCATCAACTGAACCCTCAAGGTACCTAGCTCAAAGTGCGCAGGCTGGCGTTCCTATGCTTCATGTGGGATACGCAACACGCAGTGCTTTTTTGCCAGTCGCTCTGCATGTCCGCTTTTGAACTCCGTTCCAACATGCCATGCGATCAAGCCATTTGGGAGGCCGACTCAGCCGAAACATGGCATCAGTTGCGACAGAAGCAACCGACGACCCCATTGTTTCTATCGTGTCTGAAGATGTATCTTCACCCCGATGCTGCGACTATCCCCAAGAACCTGAACGCTTTGTCTCGGTCGTTGCTTCTACATGGCCTAATGTCTGTAGCATGGGATATGCAACGGCGCGACCAGACATCGCTGGGCGTCATTGAGTCAAACCCACTCGGCAATTGGCAAGCTCGTCTCGCGGCCTCATATTCCGCGTGGCACGCAGACTACACTGCTTTCTGCGCCGCATATATTTCGTCGCTTCCACCATCCACACCCTTCCTCGCTAGAGAGTTCCACGTCTGCCGCACCGCCACACTAGCGCTTTACCACTCCGCGCACATACTGCTTCACACGCCCTTCCTGGACCTCCAAATCTACGCCGGATCGCGACATATTCTCGGCCGCCCAGTCGCGCGCCATGACTACGCACGCTCTCAGCGTGTAGTAAAAAAATGGGTAGCGGAGAACACAGAAGAAGCCGGGAAAGCAGTCTGGCACGCCGCCGCTCTCGTCAGCGAAGGCGTAGAAGTTCTTGACGGCGACCTGAGCTGTTCAGACATTAGTGGAGGGAGACTTTGGCATCACCCTTGGGCCGTGTACCTTGGTACGTTGGTGGTATGGGGTGTATGGTATGCTCGGCCAACTCCACCACCGCCTTCTGGAGGTCAATTACCGCATCATCTTCAGCATCTAGACGATGAGGATGAGATCATCTGGGATCCTGCTGCGGAAATGAAGACGTTGCTTGGCGCCATTCTTGTAGCTCAGCCTGAGAAGCTGCTTGAAACCGGCAGTGAAGGCGTTTTCGCTGGCGGTCTGGGGAAGAGGGGGACGAATGGGCTTGCAGCTGTAGTGAGCAAGTGTTTGAGTAAGGTGCGGTGGGCTGTCGTTCATGATGGCATGATGGTTCTTAGAGGGCTTGTACAGTGGCGTTTAGTTGGCGGTAGTGGTGGCCTATGAAATGCCAATAACTAGAGATTCCATCGCGACATCTATCTCTTCGGCACCTAGTCGCTTCCTTCTCCCCGTGTAATTCCAAGCCATCTATGGCGATGACCAAGAGTCCTTACAGGCTTCTTATATGGCCACTGTGCGTTCACCTTTGCTGATCTGGCCGGGCTATCATCGTTGGCGGTCGAGGATCGGGGACTAGGAGTCGAAATACCTGAACCAGTGGTGGACGTGCGCATGTTTTCTGCGTCTTTAGTGACCTCGGCAGTCGTTTCAATTTTCGGTCTATCGTGCGTGGTTGCGTATTCTTCGTAGAGTGTTTTCACCAGACTAGCAGCCCAAGACGAGTCGCCTAACCCCAAGCGATATCGAATGGACGAACCGAGCGCAAAGTCCTTTAGCTCGCTAGCCAAGTTCAGCTCAAACTGAACGTACTCTGCTCTGGTGGCGGCCTTTGACTCCTGTTGTATGCGCTCGATACGTGATTTCTCTGCCCGATACCGCTTCGTGTGGGTTGATGTACAGGAGTGATACAATCGAGTTTTCGCAATCTTGAGCTGCTTGTTTGCGGCCGAATATCTCTGGGAGGCCAACTGCCTCGGGCCAGCGCACTCATCTAAATACCTCTTGCCATATACTGTTAGCAGATCTCTGTACTTTTGCGTCAGAATGACGAGGGAGCTATCTTCAACAAGCCAAGCAATGCTCTGAGCATCAGCAAGCAACTCCTCAAGACGGTCCAGATTCACCTCCGTGAACTCGTGTGCATACGCATTGCGGATGAAGCGAAGAGATTCAAGCCTTCTCTGGATGATCTTATAGAGGTGGCGCCAATGTTCGTCCTCTCTTAGGAGTTTTTCAAAGTCCCAGATAGATAAACCTTCGGGGTCATTCAGGTTCTTCTCTTGCATTACATCGGGAAAATAACGTCGGCCAAATACGAATATGGCTCGTTTGAACCGTTCATGAACATCACCCAGAATGTGGTGTTGGACTTGGTACGGCACCATGACCATGACGGGTTTCGAAGCTCCACGGGCAGAAGTGGACCCCGGACTAGAGCCCAACTGCTGACCTATCGTGTCTGTCTCTGGCTCGATTGACAACACAGACGTGTTTTCTGCACGGAGTCTCTCAAGATAGTCGCCGGAAAAGAGCAGCTTAAGGCTAGTAACCTTGCTTTGCTTTTCAAGGACATGTTTTGACATCCCATCAAGCTTTGTGGTTGGCTTCAGGTCCTCCAGTGTTTCATTATAGAATGAACTCTGAGCTGCGCGCCAACGCTCCATCTGTTGAATCTCCTGTCGTAGAGTAGAGTGAGAGGCTCTTGTGAACGGATTAAAGGGCCGCCTCAACGTCGCAGTATCGATGGATGCATGCCCGAGTATTCGAAGCTGTCGGTACGATTGGTCGATGTCGTGCAGGAGTGCAGTAATCGTGCGTTTCTGAAGGCTCTTTGCTGAGCCCCTAGTTTCGTATTCTCGTGCCTTCGCCAACAGTATCGCGGTCGATTCACGAAAGAGCCTCGTTTGCTCATCCGGCGGTAGCCTTGGGGCAACGCGCCTGAACCAACCTTTTGCCATGTACTCATCATTGGCAAGCGACCTCTCAACGAATTGCGTGAAAGATTTTCGGGGCTCCGCCTTCTCCCCCTCTAGATTCGTGCCGGGACTCTCGTCACTTGCTTTGATCTGCTTCTCATATTCAACGATATGATCTTTGTGCTTACCCAAGAGCCGGAGTCGGCGTCTTAGGCGATCCCGTGGTGCCTTTTGTCCTGGCACTGTGCGCTTGTACAATGATCTCGTCAGTATGATATGAGGCCGCAAAATCTCCAACAATGCAAGAGCCGCTGCTCTCTTATCAGAGGGTGTAGGTAAGAGTTTAACGTAATGCATCCATGGCATCGCGGTCGGGAAGCTTTTGTCGTCATCGATCGCAGCGCTAAGCGAATGAATAGCAGCTTCATGCCGTGACTTGGCCTCTGATGTCACTTCGTGTACAACATCTGCATCGTGCTTCGTACTTGTATCCAGGGCTGTCCCATCGCCCATTGATGGGTCCTGTTGCTGGGTGGCACGCGTCTCTTCCTCATCATCTCGCTTCTGCAACCCTTGCGACGACCACCGTGACGACGAGAACTGTATGCCTGCTGGCCTGCGCGAGACTAGAACCTTGCTGTTCCAGCTTTGTCCCAGCGATGACGTTGCTGTATTTCGTGAAGCAAGCCATGCTCGGCAACTTGCGTGTGAACCGAGTGCAAGACTGCGCCAGAGAGTGTCAAAGTGCATCAATGATAAGGAATGTGCGATGAATCATCGAAATGGACGCGTGAAGGGTATGGCAACGCGACGACAATTGGGGCTGCTATCTCGAAGGAAAATGTGGATCGAAGAAGGCCGTGCGTGCTAGTGACTGCGCTTACCGTATCGGGCGGTGTCAACGCCATTGCTTGAGGGCGGGAACAGCGGAACGCAAAGCAATCCAACCGGTGACTCTTGCAAAGAAGTGAGGTTGCATTCGAGTATGCATTCCATCTGCGCAACCTCTCGAAGTCACCCAGAAAGATAAACGATGCAGCTCTGCCTAAGTGAAGTATCGCCACATCTCGCTCTCTTCCCCGTCGCCCAATTCGCTAGTTCTAACATCATCCGCCCTCAGTCTAACACCTTGCACCTTATCTCTCCGTCGATTCTCCAGCTTCATCCACCCTCCCAGCCACAGTGTGAAGCAGATACACGTAACATTACAAGCCGCAGTTGCATAAAGCGTCGGCAGATACTTTGGCGCGTACTCCTGTCTAAAGGTCGCAGCGGAGACGATGCCTCCAAGATTGCCGAGTCCGACCATGAGGCCCGTCGTAGCAGCGCGAGCGTTCTCATTGAGATTGTTGTTGTTGTGCCAAGAGTGTACGAGACAGGAAGGTACGTACGCGCCTGCACATAACAAAAAGCAAGCGAAATATGCGACGGCTTTGTTGTTGAGAACGTCGATGGTCGCGAGAACGATGAGTCCGGCGAGAGAAATGCAAAGAGCGCCGCAGATGTGGAACGTGCGTTCGCGGAAGAAGTCGCTGCTGTACGTTATGCAGAGCAAGACGACGAAGCCCACCGCGTTTGGCGCTACGGTCCAGAGATTGGTCTTGATGACGGAGAATCCGAGGCGTTGGACGATCTGAGGCAGAAAGTTCGAGGTCGTGCTGAAAGCTACAGGGTAGGTGAAGGCGATGATGCACCAAGGAAGCATCTTCCACGTGTTCCACTCCTTGAAACACTCTCGCATGTTAAACTCGTGGGAGCCGGATGAGGATAGATCGCGCAGTGTGCGACGCTCGGCTACGTTGCGTTCAGCCTCGTCCAAGAACCACGCCGATTGAGGAGTCGCTGGCAACCAGGCATACGCTATCAAAGCGAGGACCACAGTAAGAGCGCCCTCTATGATGAAGAGAAACTTCCAGCCGGGAATGTTGGTATGCTCGATCTGAAAGACGCCGAAGGAGATGAGGCCGCTGAAAGCACCGGCAAGAAGTGCACTGCCAAAGAATAGTGCGATGCGGAAGCCGAGTTCGCCGCGCGTGTAGAAGAGCGTGAGGTAGAAGACGACGCCAGCGAAGAACCCGGCCTCGAAGGCACCGAGAAGGAGACGAATGACGAGCATGCCTGCGAAGTTGTGTGCTGCGCATTGGAAGAGAGCCATTGCGCCCCACCCTACCATCACTGTGGTTTATCGTCAGCTCATGTTGCGGGATCTGAGAACACGGACTTACAAGTCGGAAGCATAACTCTGCCACTCCATTTCTTCGTCAACATGTTGAGTGGAAGATCGCAAAGTCCGTTCGGGATGTAGAATAGCAAGATCAACAAGCTATACTGTTCGCCGGTAAAGCCAAGGTCCTTGTCCATTCCATCCGTCTTCGCATTGCCCAGATTCGATCGGTCAACGCTTGTGTCGGGTCAGTCTGCCATGAAGGTGAGAGTATGAAGGAGACGAGCTCACCTGTTGAAGAAGTACATCAGCGAGAGGAATGGCAACAGATAGAAGTCGAGCTTTCGGACTGCATGGTCTATCAATATGTGGTCATTGTTTGGTAATGACAAGTCAGAACATACCATAGGCGCTCTCGATATTCTTTTCGAAAGTGTCAATGACTATGCCAGCTTCTTCTTTCGATGTGCTCGAACCGGATAGCCTTCGGGGCTTCTCTTCAATCATGGTGATGTCTTTCTGTTGCTCGACTGGCATGGCAAGGTGCGCACCGAAGCAAGGGTAGACCTGAGAGGGTCGAAAATACTAGAGAAGATGCTAGCTAGCTATTATAACGGTATTTGCTCAGTAAAGCGCGATGGCTTTAAGTAGTATCCTGTCATGTAGTGTCTCAGCTGTTACTTATGCATATACAACGTCACTGAGCCTCCCATCTTTGAACCCAGTGCACATGCGTCTGTCTTGCCTATCGCCACCGAACAGATCAGCAGCGTAGCGCATAAACGGTGTGAACCGAGCGTGCAGCACATTGGGGCCCGAAGGATCGCGCTGCAAGCGAACTTGATTGATAAAGCGGAAGTCTGAAAGAGGAAATGTTGATAAGAGTGGGGGAGAGACACATGCAGAAGACTGACTAGGTGCAGCGGACATATGCTGGAGATAGGCGTAGGTCTGGCTAATGCCAAGCCCGCAAGAGAAGGGCTTGCCAAAGTTGTATACGGATTTCCTTGGACGGGAGCTTTGTAACCATAGCCATGATTGCGATACACTAAAGCCAAGACTTACATTCGACACGTGATTTGTTACCATGATGGTAGGAAACAGCGGTAATCATAGTCATGAATCTATCTCTGCCAGGTTGATACCGTGAATATCCCCCAAACTCCGAAGCCATGCACCTCAATCTCGAAATTGTCGAGATGACCCAAAATGTCTGCTTCTACGTATCTCGCAGGAACTGCTCGTAGTATTCGTCCATCCATTGTACAGCAGCCATCCCGTTCTCCCTGGTGCCGTCGGCGAATCTCCGCACTGTTCCGACATAGCCATCTGGACGTACGTTGACAACAACGACTTCCTGCTCGTCAAGACCGTCCAGCCACTTGTCCATGCATGTCTGCTTCCGAGTGTCCTTGTCTGGAACATCGTCAAGGTATAATGTGAAGGCGGACTCGCGAAGTACGGCTGGTAGGTCTCGGATTTCGAAGTTGTTGCGATCCTCGTCAGTCACTAGAGCATACGTGAAGACACCACTGACGGGAGTGTATCGCTCGGGCAAGACAAACTGGTCGTGGGGTGCTGCGAGAGGTGGCTGCATGGTGTATGAGGCGTTGCCGGCAGCTGTTACGCGGCCGACATACGAGTTGTTTCCAATATGCGAGTGGCACACATTTTCCAAGAACGACATGGATGCATGGACATTGTGGGTGAAGAAGTAGATGCGGAATTGACCGAGGGCGGGTATGTCGGTTTGGATGTCGACCGGATTGGCATCGATATAGCGTGTGACCTTGGCAGGTGGCAGCAAGTAGCCCGGCTTCAGATGCCCTTTATTGTAACCCTTCGCTTGCACGTTGAGAGTATTGAGGTCGTAGCTGACACCGTAGCCAGAGATGAACGCGACGTTCTTCGCGAAGTTCGCCGCAAGTGCTACCGGGTCTCCGTCGTGGAAAGCATTGGCGTGCTCGTAGTCGAAGTCGATCAGGTCTTTGGCAATTTTCTGTCGTTCCTGCTCGTACGTTTCGAGAAGAGCAGGCTTCGCAAGGCCGCGCGTCGCGAAGTTGAGTTTCCAGGCCAAGTTCCACGCATCCTACAGAGGTAGAAAAGTCAGTGCATGTTTTGCGTTCATTTCGTCCAGTAGGCACTTACATGCATCCCTGTGTTCATGCCCTGCGCCGCCTTGGGAGAATGAGTGTGACTAGCATCGCCAGCAATAAACACTCGTTGCTCGTGGTCAGTGAAACGCGCTGCGACACGCTGTCCGATCTTGTAGCGTCCAAACCACTCAACAGTCTTCCACTCGAGTCGATATGGGCGTAGTATAGCCCGCGCTCGCTTTTGAACAAACTCTTGTGTAGTCTGCTGGGCTCCCACTGCCTCCGTCGAATCCGGCCGCAGTTCAATGTATAGACGGGTCAGACCTCTCTCGCGAGGGATCATCAAGACAGAGCCTAGAGCGTCTGACTGTATGACCACCTTGCTCCAGATATCAGGAAAGTCGGTTTCGAGGACACCATCGAGCACGCCCCAGACGGCATCGGTTGATGAGCCTACAGGTGTGGCTCCCGGTATGCAATGGCGCACTTTTGAGTGAGCTCCGTCGCAGCCGACTACGTACCGTGTGGCGAAGGTCTTCTTGGTGTGACTGACGTCTTGCTGACAGTTGACCGTCAGTGGACGGATGGACATGGGTGTGTAGTCAAAGTCGACGAAAGCCGTGTTCCTGGAAACGACGACGCCCCTTTCCCGTAGGTCGTCTTCCAAGACGCCTTCGACCATGCCCTGGTGTACCAGCAAGATGTATGGATCGAGTAAGTCGACTACCGGCGGGTAGTGAATCTCACGACCGGTGCGGTGAAGCGACTTGTCGGCGGTTGACTTCCAGAAAGCAATGTCATAGATCTTGACACCCTTTCGCAGTAACGGCTCGGCAAGGCGCATCTGTCGCAAAGTCTCGATCGTCTTTGGTTGGATTCCGTCGGCGCGTCCGGTCGAGGTGCGGTCGGGTCGGTCGTCGATGATGCGCGTCTTGATACCATATCGTACCAGGTTGTCGCTGTCACTGTTAGATGGTGTTTGCTTAACTGGCCTGCATTACCTACGCAAGCATCAGACCGGCCGGTCCTGCACCAACGACCATGACATCGCTCATGAAGTTTGAGTAGTCATCGTCTCTGGTATACGAGATCTGCGACGCAACCTCCAAGCTGTTGCCCGACGAACGAGACTCGGAGTCTGGCACCGTAATGCCAGGAGCCATCTTCTGTCTAACCGAAGACGGCGGGCTGTTGGATGTTGAGCGCTTCATTAGATTCCATAATGAAGGAGCCATGCTATAAGGCCTATGGGCTGCGCTGATGACCGGCCACTAGGGGCAAAGATGGGGGTCCGGGTATACGTGTGGAGGATGGAGGGGCATCGTTTGACTCTCTGGCAAATATCTGCCCATTTTGATGCCATTGAAGAGTGCCATGACGTCTGCAAGAGTGCGTCAACATGCCGCTGAGCGCGAAAATGTTTGCTGCGATGGGGTGATGCGAGGCAAGGGGGAGTAGCAGACACATGCACTCCGCCGTGGACGCGTTCAGTCCGGCGGGTGGGAGCGCGCGCCCGTCCACCTCGGCATCCCTGCATCATCTCCCCCACCTGCGCCCCAAACGCCAGCAACACTACGCGCCTGCGAGGGAGATCAAAAGCCGATGGATCTGGAATTGCCGTTATCTATACCATGCTGACGTTGTGCGATGCGTCTGATATGCGGGCATCGTTCATGGATTCATGAGTGACTTCAACGCCTCTCCAGGGTTCCCTCCCAGCCGTTCAACTACGCCCAACATGACGACATCTGAGTTACCGCAGTGGCTTCAGACTGCTACTGAGAAGCGCAAGCTCCGGAACGACGCTATTCAGAAATTCATTGATGCACAAGCACCGCTGGCCGAGGTACTTTACGCTCGAACGCGCCGAAGACACACATTGACGACGCCAGCAGCCCAATGGAACCGGGGAATCCCATAGTAATCAAGATGTGACAGCCATCGACGATGGCCGACTCATTCCAGAAGCCATAATGTCGCGTGCTGTGACGGCATCGCTGCTGCTCAATGCCTACATCAACCGGTGAGGTCCGCGGCTTGCTCTTGTATCGTACCATTCTCACGCCACATCTTCCAGCGCCATAGACGCCCACAAACAAGTACGACCCCACAATGGTGTCTCAAGTTGTGAACGCGGAAATTTGCTGACATATATCCAAGACGAACTGGCACGTGTCTAACCCATGATCCTGCCTAAAAATACTTGCTGATCTACGTAGCCTTACCGAGATCCTTTTTGACGATGCGATCAGACAAGCCAAAGCGTTGGATGATCAGTTCGAAAAGACTGGTCAACTGGTAGGGCCCCTTCATGGGGTGCCCATGACTCTCAAGGATCAGTTCGATGTCAAAGGCTACGATAGTACGCTTGGGTATGTTGGGCGCGCCTTCAAACCTGCCCGGCAGGACTGTGTGTTGGTGTCGCTGTTGAAGGAGATGGGCGCGATTATTTTTGCCAAGTCCAACCTCCCACAGAGCATCATGGTACGTCTTGCGATGAGCTTTTGCGCATGGTAGCATGACACTCAAATCTCTTAGTGGTGCGAAACCGACAATCCGCTATGGGGCCTCACTACTCACCCGAAGAACGCCGACTTCACCCCTGGTGGCTCGACCGGTGGAGAGTCCACACTTCTCTCACTCCAAGGCACTGTGGTCGGCTGGGGTACTGATATTGGCGGCAGCGTGCGAATACCTTCACATATGAACGGGTTGTACGCACTAAAGCCTAGTAGCACTCGCCTTCCATACCAGGGCGTATCCGTATCAACCGATGGTCAAGAACACGTTCCCTCGGTCATTGGGCCGATGACACGCAATATGGGTTCGCTTACTGCAGTCACAAGAGCAGTCATTGACGCAAAACCATGGGAACAAGACCCAAAGTGCTGTCCGGTACCATGGCGATCTGAAGCTTTCGAAGATGCGCGTACACGACCGCTAGTAGTTGCTATCATGCGTGACGATGGAGTTGTGAGATGCCATCCGCCCATCGCCCGCGTTCTAGATGAAGTCGCCGTAAAGCTTCAGAAGGCCGGACATGAGGTTATATCGTGGACTCCGGGCACCCTCCACCAAGACTGTATTGATATCATGGTAAGTGTGTGAGATCAATGTATTCATTTTGAGCTAACCAGGATCAGGATCAATACTATACAGCAGACGGTGGTGAAGACATCAGGCGAGATGTTGCTGCTGGTGGAGAGCCATTCATTCCGCACGTAGAAGCTCTCGTCAACAGGGGAAAGGCCATCTCCGTCTACGACTATTGGCAGCTGAACAAGAAGAAGCTTGAGCTACAGAAGCGCTACCTCGACCTCTGGAATTCGACAAAGTCTGACAGATCTGGCAAACCGATTGATATTCTTCTCACACCTGTCATGCCTCATTCGGCGGTACCTCATCGGAAATGCAGATGGGTTGGATACACCAAAGTCTTCAACTTCGTCGATTACCCGGCAGTAGTCCTGCCAGCTGGTGAAGTCTCGCAAGAGCTTGACAGGGAGGCTGCGAAGAAGATGGGCGAGTATGAGCCTAGGAATACACTAGATGAGTGGAACTGGAAGACTTTCGATTTGAACACGATGAATGGTATGCCGATAGGCATTCAAGTCGTTGCCAGAAGACTACAGGAGGAGAAGGCTCTAGGCGCGGCCACGGCTATCGACAGCATCTTGAAGAAGCAGGCCTAGGATAAGTCTCTACTATCACCAATGTATCTTGCATGTATAATTCGTCCAAACTTACGATCCAACTGTCTATCTTAGCTGTGTCGCTCTGCAAAAGTCCAAACTTGAAGATTGCGTTGTCCATACTAGTTGCCGAGTTCGCAGGATGAACGCTAATGCACGTGTCCACGCGAGCACGCGTTGATAAGCTCCGCAGCAGCCGTCGGCAGGTACGATGAATCATAGCATCACCCCACCTTCCAATCGAGCAATCAGCTCCACCAGATGGGTTACCCAGCATTGGCGGTTCGAAGAATAAGCGGGGTAGCCACACATGCTATCATGAGCTATGCGACCATTGATCGCTCTTGCTGCGTGTTTGCAGTAAATCTCACTGTCTTTATTCCTGCCCGAATCATCGCGTCAACTTCTACTATACTGCAACATTATCGCGTCTGGAATAACAAACACTATGGGAAAGAAGAAGGTTCTTGTGAGCTATGGAGTTGACATCGATGTAAGACTTGTTGTGAGCAGCAAGTTCTTGCGCAATTACTGACTGGGCGATACTAGGCTGTTGCTGGCTGGCTTGGTTCATATGGAGGTGAAGACTCCACGAGTGACATCAGTCGGGGTATGTTTGCTGTCTGGCACTGGAGTTCGGGCTCTTGCTTACATGATGCAGGTCTCTGGGCTGGAACAATAGGAACACAGCGCCTGCTGAAGCTTTTCGACAAGTACGGAATCAAGGCAACATGGTTCATCGTAAGCCCCAAAGCTTTCCAAAATCAAGATCGCTGAACTGATGGTTCATAGCCCGGTCACTCTCTCGACACCTTCCCCGAAGACTGCGCTGCCGTACGAGATGGAGGACACGAGATTGGACTACACGGCTACTCGCACGAGAACCCTGCCGACATGACCTTCGAGCAACAACGCGATGTTCTTGACAAAACCTACAAACAACTCACTGCTTTCTGCAATGGTAAACCTCCGCGAGGCTCCGTCGCACCATGGTGGGAGACTTCCAAAGAGGGTACCGAGCTACTGCTCAGCTACGGCATCGAATACGACCACTCTATGTCGCACGAAGACCATCGCTGCTATTGGCTACGCACGGGCGATGAGTGGACCAAGATTGACTATACCAAGAAGGCGACAGAATGGATGAAACCCCTCACGAAAGGGAAAGAAACGGGTCTGGTAGAGATACCGGGCAGTTGGTACATTGACGACCTACCGCCAATGATGTTCATGAAGAAGAGCGCGAACAGCCATGGATGGGTAAACCCTAGGGACGTGGAACAGATATGGACGGACCACTTCGATTACTTTTATCGGGAGTACGACGAATTTGTCTTCCCAATGACAATCCACCCGGACGTCAGTGGAAGGCCACATGTTGTGCTCATGCATGAAAGGTGCGTTCAGTGAGCAAGTGAAGTATGAAGAAGCGCACTGACAATTGTGGTAGGATAATCGAGCATATCAACAAACACGAGGGCGTAGAATGGGTGACCATGGAACAGATGGCGGACGACTTCAAGAAGAATAACACGGTACCCGAAAATGCGATGATGCCGTCGCCACGTGGTGAAATCCTGAAGTTGCAGAAGGAAGGGAAGGCGTACTCTCTGCTTGATTACGATGGTCCTATGCCAAAATAGCGACCAGATAGTCCCATTGCTGTATAATTCAATAGATGCGCAGAACTTCATCAGCCGTGACATCAGTCGTCTCCATGCCTGTGAATGAGACCCGCGTGCCTATCTCGGAATGATCGGAACAGGATTCCGCGGGTTGGAGCTATGGCCACCGCGTTACTGCATACCCCTCACGCCAGCCACCTGTGCATCTTCCAACCATCACGTTCCCCCCACTCTTGCATCAATGCACCAAACCACCATCCGTAGACGCGATTATGCCTTCATACCCACCAATCGAGCGTTCCCCCATCTTGGACCTCCACTGCACCAGAGCTTGGATGCCGGACTAGCTCGATAAGCGCCATGGACTTGACCTCCTTGCATCGGTCCAGTGACTGTCAGCCAACTAGCTGTCACGCGTATCAATCGCGATAGGTGGGTGAGCATGGCCATGTGTGATGACGGTACGAGTATTGAATGTATGCTGGAAGTGTTTACACTCTTCATGGTCGATACGTATCGACTGTAACGCTGGTATCGACCTTGCTTTTTCCTTGGTTATCCAGTACTGAACTTACTTTCTTTCGTTGAGAGCATCATACTTGTGACATCATGGTTGGTGTTAAACCCCAGGTTATCCAGAAGCAGCATAGAGATGAGTCCAGCAAGCTCGACGTAAGATTCGCCGACAAGCCTAGAGAGCGACAGCTAACGCGAATATCAAGGTCATAATCGTCGGCGCTGGTTTGGGTGGTCTCGGAGCTGCCATATCAATCCTCCTCGCCGGTCACAACGTACATATCCTCGAATGTACTTCAGAGATAGGCGAAATCGGCGCTGGCATACAATGTCTCCCCAACTCCTCGCGCGTCCTCATAGCCTGGGGTCTAGAAGACTACCTGTCGAAACACGCTACCTCGCCACGGCTGTGCAACATGATCGGTTGGAAAGGCAATAAGATAAGCGAGATGGACTTCCACGAATACGAGAAGGAATGCGGCACACCCTTCTGGGACTTCCACAGGGCGAACCTGCACATGGGACTTTTGGAAAGAGCGGTGGAGCTTGGCGCGAAGCTCACGACAAAGGCGCGTGTCGTAGATGTTGAGTACGAGGCTGATGTGGAGAACAACGCCGCAAGAGCCGTCGCCGTGTGCCAGGACGGGACAAGACACAAAGCCGATCTGGTTGTAGGCGCCGATGGCATCAACTCGAAATGCAGAGAGATACTGCTCGGCCACGAGGACCCACCACAACTCACTGGCGACCTGGCTTACCGACTACTGCTCAATACCGCGGACATGCTCAAGGATCCTGAGCTCAGAGGCTTCGTGGAAGACCCGCAGGTCAACTACTGGATAGGTCCAGATGCCCACGCCGTCAACTACGTCCTCCGCGGCGGCAAGCTCTTCAACATGGTGCTGTTGGTGCCCGATGATATGCCCGCCGGCGCGAACACACTTGCTGGGAATGTCGAAGAGATGCGTGCCCTGTACAAAGACTGGGATCCACGGATACCCAAGTTGCTCGCACTCTGCCAGGAGGTGGCCAAGTGGCGGCTGATGATTCGGCCTGGTCTCGATCCCACTTGGTCTCATGAAACGGGTGCATACACCATCCTCGGCGACGCTGCACATGCCACTCTTCCTTACCTCGCGTCGGGCGCTGGTATGTCATTGGAAGACGGACATGTTCTTGGCCTATGCTTGGGTAAGATCAAGAGCAAGTCCACGGCAGAGAAGAAACGTGCACTAGCAGTTTATGAACGCTGTCGTCGCGAACGTACGGAACGCGTCGTTTCGCGCGGCAACCGTCAGCAATATCTCTATCATGTCCACGATGGGCCTGAACAAGAAGAACGCGATAGGACGCTGCGCGCTTTTGGTGAGTTCAATGGTAAGGGAAGGATAAGCAAGGAGCAATATGAAGAAAAGGGACTAAAGGTTGGTGATGACCCTTTGGCGTGGAGATGGGGTGGTGTGGGTAGCTGGCTCATCACATATGTTTGTGAAGATGATGTTGAGAAGAGGTGGAAAGATTTCGAGAGAGAGACGAGGGCTGAGGCAAGAAGTAATGGTGAAGTGAGGGCTGTTTTGTAAATTACGGATGATTAATGGGGTTGTTGTTGGTATTGCCGACTTTAAATGAAGAGCTGTATGTAATGAAACCATCTAGATTTTATCCGCTGGGTATCCAATTTGCGTCGAACTGACTTGTCTCTGCGAAATACCTTGTGTCTGCCTAGAGAAGTATCTATCTACGCCACAACCTGCAGGGTCTGTTATGAGCAGGCATCAGCGCCACCACCATGCACAGCCGCAATGCTGCCACCATCGTCACTGACGCCAACAAGCCAAGCAGGCAGAACCACCACGTCAGTCACCTTGAACTCTAAACATCCAAGCACCCAAATCGTGCGTGATGTATCCTACGTGTCAGGCTCTCATTTCCCGCCTTCCAAAAGACGTGGCACGCCAGCAGTGGTATACACGCATCAGGCTGACCACTCCGCCTCGTCTTCTGTGACGCAGCAGGCCTCATGGTCGCCCTCGATGCTGCAGCGGAGGAATAGCAAGGCTTTACGTTTTTGACTTGCATCGTCCGCTTCACTGTTTGGGAGACGAGGGCAAGTTGTAACTGATGCCCAACATGGTCGAATCGTATATCAAGATAGCGCATCGTCTTGCTTTCTGGTTCACCTTAGCTCCCGTCTCGCATGCTGCTGTTGTGCCCTGTGGGGCACGTTTTCTTTGCGCAACGAAGTGCTGTTGCCCCGCCGCCACAATTCGTCGATTACATTCACTCAGCCACGGTCGAGGAGCTGTCAGGCGTTGAGCTACCCGCCATCACTCGGATTGGCTGTGTCGGACTTCTGAGTATGCTTATTCGCTGACTGAGAGTACAACGATGGATTTAGTGACCTAGATCGCTCTAGTATGCCTTGCAGGACTTACAGCGCTACCTGCACTCGTGCGACGTGGACTCGAAGCAAAAGAGTAGGCAGACAATCCAGGGTTATCCCGGATAGCCCTCAGGGCGACATCAGATCGTTTTGCGACACGTTGGACTTGCTAACACATAGCGTGCGCCGAGACACTTCGCCATTTCTTCCTGAGGCCGCCCTTTCGAGTCCGAAATGCCGGTATGGGCGCCCCCCGCCATGCACAGCAGAGACCGTCATTCGTCCACGTAGGTTGGAGGACCGGTGAAGGAGAAGGCAACTAGTCGCCAGCTAATCGCAAAAGCGAGGCAACCACTGCCGTCAGCTTGGGTTGGGCGGCATCCGTTCCGACAGCTACTTTGCAAAGACATCACTCGCCTCGAAATTTCAATGGCAATGAGTTGTCCACGACACAAGGCAGGCATGAGCTGTCGTGTCCGAAGTGTCTCTTTGAAGACAGCGGCTCTTTGAAACAGTCAGTTCAGCGGTCCTGATGTGACTGGTTAAAATCGTTGGCTACCCGGTTCATGGAATTTGCGTGTACTTACAACCGTACGCCTCACACTTTGTAATCTAACCTGACCTACGGAGCTTGAACCGACTGCTAGGTAGACCAGGCCTACGATGCGGCCATGATGCCTGTGCGGAGACAACAACCCTACAGATGGTCTCCCGATGTTGGCGGTATGGTTAGTAGAGCGACGCAAACCTCTTGGTGGTAGTGATCGTGCTAAAGCAGATGCAGCATAGTCCAGATGAGTACGGCCGAAACGAGACGTACGATGATCCGGGCATCCATGACCACCAAACCGGACACAACTACCATCCCGGCTCATTGCCATCAGGAGATTACGCTTTTGATGCCTGGCCGCCGTCCATATATGAAGCTGCGCAGTATGCGTATCCGGGGTTTCTGCCATATAGGCAACCTACCAACCCTCCCTTCGAGCTTACCGTACACCCGGCTGGCGAGTCATACGACTCAGTTGGTGGACCAAACTCAGCAAGAGATGACGCTGGGCCATCAACTTTCGATCATGGCAGAGGACATGGAGGCCTCAAACCAAAATCAGCAAAGTAAGTGGCCCGCCTTATCTCGTTTACGTACATTATTGATCCTCCTACAGCAAGAAGACAAGTCTACGTTGTCTAGTATGCGTAGAAAAACCCTTGTTCACTGGCCAGTATGCGCAGAGGAACCTGAATCGCCATATGGAAAAGCACAAGGCATGCACAGGAGCCAGAAGTAATAGGCATATCCGTTGCGGGCAACCAGGATGCACGTCAACATTCGGACGAGAAGATGCACTGCTCGTCCATCTCAGACGAAGCCATCCAGAGCTGAACACCCCACCTGCGAAGAAGCGGAAAAGAGAAGACTAGACCAAAACGGGCAGTTAAAGTCTTCATTGGGTGCTTCCTAGGCGTTACAATCGGGGTCTTCATTTGGGTTCGCGGGTGGTGTTTCCATGCGCTCTTTAGACTTTTGGTCTTGCATCTCAGCGTCGAAGCACAAACATGAGTGCTCATAGATTCCGCAGGATCGTTGGTCATTCGTACTACCACTCTGTAATCCCACGTTGTTAGAATAAAGTTAGCGTAACGTTGCTTCTTGATTGTCGACTGATGGTACGACCAGCGCACTTGACACTACTTGATACGTCTGTCGTGTAAGAAGATTTTCCCTTGGGTCATGAATCATAGCTTGCCGATAACCTCGATAGCGGACATACAAAAGGTTTCGTAGCATATCAATAGGTCTTTGAATAAGACATAACCATGCCGTCCGCGAAGCCTGACATCGTTTCGTGCTGGTGCTGCGGAGAAGCCTTGCCAGCCTTCGACGACACTGCGATGACGTATGCTGATGGTCGGACAGCGTGTGCAAGGTTCCAAATCTATCTCGCCATGTACTACGAGCAACTTTAGAGTAACATGCTTCGTAAGTTTGCTGATATCCCTCTCGAGCTCTACATGCAGTGCATCACGTTGCGTGCATGGATGATTCGTCTTCCCATGCATTTACTGCCCAATGTGGCGAGGGCGCAGCCTCGGGCCAGAAGGC
Source organism: Alternaria ethzedia (assembly GCF_023757985.1). Taxonomy (NCBI): domain Eukaryota; kingdom Fungi; phylum Ascomycota; class Dothideomycetes; order Pleosporales; family Pleosporaceae; genus Alternaria; species Alternaria ethzedia. Next base: position 83,186 of record NW_026056197.1, read on the forward strand.
CGCCAAATCCTCCGACGCATTGACAGCTTCAATGACTTGATCGGTGAGCATGGCTGGTTGAGGCGCCATCTTCAAGCATTCGACATTCGCAGGCGCTGCATTTGAAGAAGCTCCCAGACTGTGCAGCTTGCAGAGAAGGCAAACTTGCATGTCCACGATTGCAGAGCTTCACCGCTTTTTCTTGCGCGAAGTCCTTTGCATGCGCACCCCGACATGATTTACCGCTGGTTATGGACTTCGAATGTGGGGGCTCTTTTGGTAGGTGAGAACCATCTGAGAAAGGCCAAGAGTAATGCAGCCATGTTGCTACTGCTCGTGTGTGCAATCCTTTCCACCAGTGTCGATCAGTGCGCGCAGAGCATGCATGCACATATCGCACTATTTAGTAAGAACCCTGTTCACTTAGTGCCATTTTGTCGAATAGTTGCACGCAGTGGTGATCAGAAGCGCGACGAGATGTGATTCGGGCCGTCATACATTCTTCGACCTAAGCCTCAGGTGTATGTACACTCCCGCATCCCAAACCTTGTTTGCCGCGGGTCGTGTGGCTATGCAGCCATCTTCGTCATCGCCCTAGTAGCACGGCAAATCGAAACGTCGGTGTATGGAAGAGCGTAAAGAGTTTCTTTGTTCCGCAGGCCCGGGTCGCACCCACTACTATGGAGCCAAGTAGCCGGGTATACATTTCGCGGCGGCAGTGAAAGAGACTGTTTCAATGGGTTGACTCTTTCCCAGAAGGGCACCCCTCTCGTTCCTCCTTTTCTGGATCCTCGTAGTTCCTTGCACCATAGTAGCGACCCCAGTGGGACAGTGAATGTAAGCATATGGGTCCAGAAATGTATTCGCCTGCTGTGCCTCGAAGTGACGCCTTTGCCGACAGACAGTGAATGCAAACATGCTTCATCATGCGGGAAGTTGCTCCCTGCGAATGGGAAAGGTCTCGGGCCGGCCGTGCTGATCGGTTAGGCACGATTGTGCGAGAACGTGTTCCACTAATAGCCGGTGCTGCGCCGGTCACGAGCCGTCCCGTCAACCCACTCTCTTTTTCGAAAAGACCGTCCTCGATACTGCAATATGCGTACCTGATCGGGAGAGCCCTTGATAGACGCTAGATGTTGGCGAAACGCCATGCGGCTTGGTATTCGTCACAGTGCCGCTGCAAGTAAGACGCGCAGATGGCAGGCACGGGCGACCGAGGCTAGAACGTATATTATACTCGTCCGTTCCGCCCGTCCTGGGTCCTGTTGCCTATATCCGTGATATAACCATCAGATCTTGTACTAGTCTGACATTCCATTACGGCTATCCAGTCAAGAAGGTGCTAAGACGAGCATACAATGGCTAGAATACAGCTGGATTTGCTTGTCGATTGGACTCGTATGAGCATTGGCCTTGTCAATGCGCTTTGAGCCTTAGTGGCGGGAAACCGATGGTCTACGCCTAGTGTTCAGAGATAAACGACTATGCGCGCACATGGCTTCAGGGTAGCCCGGCAGGAAATAAGCGTATATGCTTTTCCTGGTATATCTGCCTGCTTCTTGGGGTGGTCTTTGAGGATAAGCGTCCCGCTGCAGCAGCCGCAGCCGCAGTACACATTGAGCGACAAGGCCCATCGCATAAAGACCAACAAGTGTCATGTGCTGTGCCGCATCTGGTGCTACTGTTGCGTATCTGATTGGTGTACTGTAAACTAACGAATGTCGCACAATCCCTTGCCGTTTAAGTTGAGACGCAGATACGTCGACAGGGCTGATCCGCGTTCCGGTTCGACACTCGAACACGCGGTGAGGCGCGACATGCCCTGGCGTCGACTTTGCCGACTGTCGTGTCTCAGCTCAGGGTCCTCCATCGGCTCCAGCGCGTCTTCTTCCCCAATCGAATCGGTCGCCGTTGGATACGGATAGCGGCATAAACACTGTGCGGACCCCAGGTCACTAACGAAATCGCTCCTGCGTTCATTCTGTTTCTTTGCATCTGGGAGACTCTGGTTTGTAAGACTGGTTTTTTGTGGGGTAGTCTCTAGTTGAAGCGTGATAAAACTGACGGAGACATAGCGCACGGAGGTGCTTCGCTGAACTCAGTACAATTTGGAGGCCTTCGGACGAAATTCGCGTCACCTCATGGGCGTCGTCAAGATCGTTCTCTTGAAAAGATCATCCCTTTTCATATCTCTTCGTGGCCCAACCCTGCTCCACTTTGATCCGGGACGTTGTTGGGTAGCTCTGGCCGCATGGCGTACGATCAGACGCAGGGTGGCGACGAGGGCTCGTGGTCGCAGCGAAGCGATGCGTATAGAAGAAGAGCCCCGTTCCCAGCGACAGTAGTTTGCGATACTGGAGCTGAGCAGACTTTGAGAGTAACCGCACCTTCATCCGGATTCGGCGGATATCCTCAGCGCTGGGTGCCGGTATCGCCTGAGTATCCTCAGCCTTATGGAATACACTATCCCAACAGTGGTTACCAACAACCTCTGTCGCCAGGACACAATACCGTCGAGAGTAGTGCATATCAAGGTCATACTGACGCAGTAAGCGCTCCGCAGAGTAGTCCCATCGCGCAATTTGAGTACGCACCACCGAATCCCTTCCCTGGTGGGCACCGGTATGTGTCTGGATAAAGTCCAATATCGTCCGCCCGCTGACTGAGTAATAGCTACGTAAGTACCTATCCACCAATAGGATACAATACGCATCAAGGATACCATGCCATGGGAACGACCCAAGCGCCTTTGACGAACTCCATGAGTGCTAGCTAGTATGTGGTCTCCTCAAAGTTCGTTCGCTTATGCTGATGTTGCTGTGAAGCCAGGGTCCAACATATCCTTACGTGGCTCCGGCATCGAGCGTACCGGCGTCGCCTCCTACTGCCATATACCCGATACCGCCGATACAGGTTCCTGAAGGATCCCACATCGACGCCGAGTATAGCGTACCGTGCCCGTATCGCTGCGGGACCGTTCTGACAGGTGTACATGCGCTGGGAAACCTAACGCGTCACCTCAAAACCCAGGCTTGCGCAGGGTCCAGTCGGGCGAAGGTTCGTTATCCTTGCCCCATCGACGGATGTGGAAGACAGTACGCTCGTTCGGATGGGTTGAGAGTGCATATGCGCAGACGGCATGGTGCGCCTCCACCTGTGCCGAGGACCGATGGCGTCGTTGATGAGGATGAAGACTGAACGAGTTCCTGGCGGTGCCGTCTGTGTGGAGGGTTAAGTCGGCCCGATACAGCCATTCACAAAGAAGGCATTTTGTATGCTCGCTGGTCGTAGCTCTTTCATTATCCGTCTCTTTTGTGTGTTCATCTGTCAATTTTGACTCTTTCTGTTATATCGTCGATATCTTGGAGGGTTTGCTGCGCGCATATGTCGGTGTTGATGACGGAAAGAGCAATCAGGCGGTCTACGTAATCGGTAAAGGTCAGGGTCGTTAGCTGCGCTTTCCGCCGGAGACCCGGAAGAAGGCGCTCATGTCGGGGCGTTCGTCATCGGCAAGAGTTATAGAACAATGGTAGAATATGGCAGACTCAGTTGGGGCTCACCATGACTGGCGTGAAGCGATGGGTGAAGTGACGATGGTTCTCGGGGAAAGTAGAAACGGCGTCTGAGGTTCATGGCAGGGGCACTGAGTCGTCAGGCAGCCCAACGGGAAGGATCACCCGGTCGTCTTGGGCAAGAGCGGTTAGTCCACGGGTCGCAGTCGATCGTGAACCCAGTTTCAGCTGCTCCTCATCACCCTGGAAGCGGAACGTCACGGGCGTTTTTGCAACTGCCATCCAAAGCATCTCATGTTCATTCGATCCAGTAGTCATACGTTGTCCATTCGACTCTGCGCACGGATGAATCACGCCTTTCGCTGCTGAGGTCATCTGTCTTGCCTCCCATGTTGGTGGAGTAAGATTGGACCTAGATGGATGCCGTTTGCGCAAGAGCAAGTGACAGCGTCTCGCATCGTCATACAGTACCACGTACCTGACGTCAATACAATACGTATTGAGTGCATGAGGTGGTTTCGCAAGCCCTCGCATATGCAAGCTGTCCCAAAAGGCGTATACTATATAACTTGCCAATAGCCGCATCTCGCTACCGTGAGGTCCAGGGATGGTCAATTCTCCGCGGCCAACACCCGTCAGCCACGTCGACGCTCCATGGCCCGGAAGCCAAGTGCCGAGCGAACGACAGATCGTTTGAGAGCACCCCGGCTGTGGTTCGCTGTGGTGGTATTGATATTTGTCATTACTATTCTGTGTGGATGTTCTGACCACAAGGTATGCGTTATAGACATTAAGCCTTCGACTCCAAGACATGTGTAGGAAAGTAAATGCGACCGCGGCAATGGTATAGCGTAAATGCCCAAAATCAAATTGAGACCCGATGCGCGCCAAGAAGTAGAGCAAGCGAAAGAAACGCGGCATCTAGCGACCGTCGTTAGTCCAACCGTATAAACAAAAGGAAAAGATGCCTCAAAGGCTCGTAATTCGAGCGCCAGCAGGGGGCGCCGAGACTCGATGTGGTCTGAGATTGATGACAGACTCTAATTCTCTCAGCATGTTGGTACTCGCATCTCGCTGCTCACGTAGCGAAGCTTGCCGAACGCGGTCTTCTTGGATCTTCTGCATCCGCTCTTCTCTCGACATAGTGGCTCGTGTCTTGGGTATAGCAATAGCTTCGAACACTTCGTCGTCGGAATTGCTGCCTTGATCGCTCGACGGAGCACTCTGATGGGGGCTCAGCAAGTCACCATTGAGGGCGCGTAGAGCATCAGACGGACTGCCTTCATCTACAGCAGTCAGGCCGCCTAGGCTTGGAACTGGCGAGCGCAGCCCACTCGATGCCTGCGATATTCTGCGTTCGTGGCGATCGATGTTCAGAGCCAGCGCGTTCTTGCCAGCTTCCCAAGCTTGGACCAAACTCTTGAGATCCGCGCCAATGGAGTCGTATTGCACTAGGAGAGAGTGGCCCAGATCGGTTACGTCTTCCGTGTCCTCTAAGCTTTTGCTGGTCTCTTCGCGAAGCACCTGCATCTTGGCTTGCAATCCTCGGATGCCACTCGACAGGCCCGACAGTTTGCGCACGGAATTTCGTATCTTTTCTCGGCCAGGGGTGGGTGCAACCTTGGCCGGCGATGGGAGTACGAACTGCTCTTCCTCGGCGAGCACGCGGTTGAACTTCTCACTCCATTCTCCCACAGGACGAGCCGTATTGAGCATCGAATCTACGACTGTGGACCACCGCGCAAAGTCAGGCTTGCCGCCGTCTGCCTCCATGGCAAGAAGGGAGCACAGGTATACGCGTCGGAGAATGGACAATCGATACTGCAGGATGCGCAGCGCTTTCAGCGTTTCGGCGTCATCAAATTCGGATTCGCTGTAACTCAAGGCGGCCTCTTGCATGTCCGGGTTGCTGATTTCGTACACATCGAGGTACTTTTCCAGATCATCCTCTTGTATCAATTGCTTCAGATTGTGACACTGTTCGGCGAGGATGGGGACGATGTCGGCGTATGCAGCGCGGAGGTTCCGACGCAGTCGCTGGCAACGGCGGGTCTGTCCCCTCTCTTCCATGCGCGAGATGGGAGGCAGAGGACTGCTCCTGCGCGACGTTAGTGTGGATACCATGGGCCGTGGTTAGATGGGAACGTACAATCGATAGCCACGAGAGACGAGTTCGACCTCCTGGATCAATGCAAGGGCAGACGATGTCGAGGCTTCGAACGCCTGCAGGTTCGCGACCAGGTCGGATGCGCCCTTGACTGCCTCCTGCCTCAGATACTGCAGCCATTGCCGTCGCAGGTACGTGTAGCCGGCGGTAGCAATGGCAGCGAAGACGAGAATGACCAGCAGGGTCCTACTCTTGCTGAATGCAGGTTGGCGTCGCGACCAGTGAACCAGCCATGCCAGTATGAAGGTCGCCGTGCCAATGAAAGCGGCGCCGACGGGGTTTATCGCTGCGACCTTGAATTCGTGAGGGCCAGGGCGTCCGTTGGCCGCGAAGCTGGGAATGGCGGATGCGCGAAGGCCTCCCTGCTCGCCGAGCAGCTGGGAAGCGACGATGAGGTAACGGAACTGCTCCAAAAAGCGCTCATTGTCGGCGCGCCCAATGCGAGAGTTGACGGCTTTCTAAGTCACGTTAATAAGCATCCATATGCTGCCGGGGGAATATCGCAGTCGTACCGAACACGCCGTGTGTATGCGAGCGATGGAGCCATGGCGGGCGTGGATGCGCAGCGGCTGGGGCAGCCTGTCTCGTATCCGCGATTGCAGCGTCGAAGGGCCTCGGGGCGCGAAGCTCTGCGGGAAGGCGGATTGCGATGGGGATTGCGCTGGGGAGTTGTCGGGTGACCCAGTACCTTGACCTAAGCCACAGCGGTTAGCATCCGCAATATCGTCATCGTCGTGGTGCGGCGGGTCGCACCTTCTAGTAACTGCGCAAGAGGCGAGCCGTCGGATATGATGTTCTCCATGTCGCTACCGCCGCATGGTGCGATTTCGAGTGTTGTTGTAGGGTCCCGCTCCAACGCTTGTGATGACTGCGGGTGCTCTAGGCTAGGGAGGGAAGGTGCCCGTGATATGGAAATGGCGGGGATGGCTGCTGCAGGGGCCGGCGCGTGTTGTGCGTGGGATCCAATCGTGGGCACTGTCAACGGGTAACGAGGCGGCTGGTGGCAGGAAAGGAGCGTGGGAGACACATGCGCGGTGTAGGTGAGTGTGAGTGGTTCTGGTAGTAATAGTGGTATAGGTCAGGGTCCGGAAATGAACTCGTGATTGGTGTGAAACAATCATGGGGAACGTTCGCTCGTTTACGCACCCCTCGACAAACGTGCCCCTGGTTCCTTGCATACGCGCGCCTGCTCTGTCCTCGAGGCCGGTGTGGATGACGACTCACGAGCATGGCATGTGCGTGCATGCTGTGCATCGTCGTTTCCCCTGTTAACATCTGGCTACACACCAACAACGACTCATCTAACGGCACTCTTAACTATCACTTCCACGGGTCGTTCACTCGCTCTCCGATATCGAGGCTGCGAGTCAGCCGCACGTCCTCCGACATGCCATCCTAGCCCTCGCACAGATGCTCCGGACTAATCTGTCCATACCCATCTCCGCCGCATTGTATTGGCACCGGCGGTACACTAATTGCGCAGTTGCTGCGATGCACTCGGCCTTCCACTTCGACAATAACGTTGCCATGCTCGAAGAAGCGGAACCGCCTGAATTGGGCACCAAATGTAAACTTTACCTGTATTATGCTTTATCGGTAAAGCGTTGCCCGGGTACCTGAGCCTTCTGCAATGTATGGTACAACCAAAGAAACAGCCGTTTCTATCCATGGATAATCGATAACGCTATCGATGACGTACCTGCAGCATCGCATCTACAAAAGCATGTGGCTTGCAGATCCCGCAAAAGCAACCTCCAGGTCGCATTCAAAATTCTCCGTGCTGACCGCGGAAGCTAATGGAAGTGTGAGCCTCAAGCTTACAAAGCATGGAACGGCCGCTGGTGAATATCCTCCCGTGGATAACTTCGGCGTTACAGACGGAACAAAACCGCAGGCAACGTGCTGAGTACGATGTATCGACAACATCTCGGAATCGCCTAGATGTCACCTCTGACCGCTCGCCGCCACTGCTTCCTTGGCCGGATATAACTGTTACAGCCACGAGCATGAAAACGTCGCGAAATAGTCCTTCTTCGGTGCTTGATGCGCAGACTTGTCCGGGTGGGTGACTGGGTTGCAGACTAATCGGTCAGCTTACACTACACCTACACATGCAATGACGAACAACGTTCGGCAACTCCCATTCGTCTTCCAGTCTATCCGGACGTCAAGAACAAGGCTGCGCCTCTGGACAGTCATACCGTGACAGGGTAACAAACGCCACAGATTGTCAAGCAGGCTGTATCTTGACTTTATACTTCATGTATTGTCTTTGTCACGATCATGTGTAGCAATCATTGCTTTTCCCACCTAGCATTCATCATTTTCTTATCAGCATGGACAACAGTATGATCGAACGTTTACTGACTACTGTCGACCTGATCAATACCAATCTCGATACGTCACCTGATTCGTGGCAAGACCAATTACCAGCCATTCAAAGCATTACTGCCTCTTTCGAGATAAACGATACAACTCCCGACGAAGCACGCCGGCATTGGCAGGTACCTCTCATCAGCGTCTTTCAGCGTGTGGCTTTTGTCGATGCTGATCATGGTGCTGTCAAAGACTTAGCAGACTGGTGCCTGCGTCAGCTACTAGTCCTTCTTCAAATATACCCAGACGACGTCGACATCCAGGCTTGTGGGTTTTCTCCAGATGATATCGAGCAGCGCTGACTGCTGCAGTAATTGGCCGCAACTGGTTACTGCGAGCGCAGAGGGCTTTTTCAAGCATCTCTCGGGCGGAGAGGGCATCTTTGAGCAGCGAAACAAGCAACACTGGATCGGCAACGAGGGCTTCGGTTAAAGCTGAAGAACGACTGCATGAGCCAGATTATGTCGAAGCCAGAGGATTGCTTTTACCAGCCACCGAATATCTCCAGCGTGCAGTATACGCAGCGACGGAACAGGGAGTGGTTACAGGTTACCTGCTGTCTACAATAAGTAAAGCCACAGTTGATACGTTCTCTCGTTAACTTTAACCAGGCTGCCGAATCGTTCATGAGTCTGGGAAATGTCACGTCAGTAAGAGCCAACGGTCGATATTTTCAGCATGCGATTGCATATCTACGAGCCGCAAGGGAAATGCCAAATTACTTCCTGGCCCCACATTTGGATCGGTGAGTGCTCGTCCTGTACGATGAAGCGGCGCATCGGGCTGACAGATCAAGGTATCTCGAGGGATATGGTCCCCTTTATGACGATATATGAGTGTATGTAGAGAACAGTAATCTCATTGAATAACTAGAGCGAAACCTAGATTATAGAACTCGTGCTGTCAGACAAATTAAAGGGTGATGTGACAGGTGTTCGTGGGTCGTTCGTGTTCGCGGGCGCATCCATGGATGATGGCAGGGTCCAGGCACGGGCCACCCTCCACTCAACTCCACTACCGTCGGAAGGTCCAGCCAGCACTGCGACTACCCCAAGCAGCCAGCACAGCATCATCGCGCATTCACACGACACTTCGCGCATTCCACATACATCGCGGGCCTTTCCACCGCCTGCATATATCTACGACGTCACAATCGATCCTGCACAGAGGCGCTCCGGACGAAGCAGCAACCACACGGCCGAACTCATCGCCCGTGTCTTGACCGAACACCTATCTCCGCAACAACCAGTCGGGATCTGACGCTTCAATTGTCCAAGATCACAAGACATACACAATGGCGGCATCGGCACTGAACGAAGAGCGAGAACTCGCCATCCACCCAATCGTCGCAAGCAGCGTACAGCACAACACTCAGGTACGCCCTCCACCAAGCCCTTTGAGCCCCATTGCGCGGCACCGACCTTTCCTCCCTCCCTGTTCAGCCTTCTTGGACTAACATGAGCCCAATACAGGTCATCTCCAACATCCGCAGTCTGACCGCATCACTCTTCGGCGTCGCCGCAGGCACATTAGGCCTCGAGTCGTACACAGGCTTCATATTCTACCTCCTCGGATCGCTCGTGGTATCGGCGCTGCTGTTTGCGCTCAAGACAAATGGCAAGCCCGGCGCATACTTTTACCGGCCGCTGGGTGACTTGTGGCTGGGCGATGTGTTTGGGGGGTTGAGTGGATTCGTTCTTACTTGGACGCTGTTCTACGGCTTGGTCAGAGCATGAGAAGGCGATGTTGCGATATAAATGGACCATTTGGTTGAAGGCGCATGTATACCGCGGATGGTATGGTATCGATGGATTATAGAAGCGCTGGGCTTCCATGCCTGTGTGGTGGACACGACCGCAAGCGACAGATGTGTGGGATACAAGCACATGGCCATGGAAAGAAGCACTCTGTGGCAGCTCAGAGCCTATGCAGCTGGTAGAGTGAGCGAGTAGTAATCGAAGGTGCGAGGAGTACCATCGGGATGCGGATGGGTTGTTTCTGCATCACTTCATGATACCCACCTGAATAAATCAACGCGATGTTTGATATCTGAATCAAATTGACATGACAACGCATGTTCTGAAATGTTGCGAGCCCTCTAGTAGAAGCGTACTATCATGTCAGACACTCAAATAACAATGAATGTATGCATTGTCAGGAGCAATTAGTACAGCAGCAATCCGGAACCAGTCAAGCACGAAGGGTATGGTCTTGGCGGTACTTTATGCCCTGTGCTGAGTTAGCGCGTGGCCGACGCGTTCGCCAACCACTTTCGCGTTCCCCTCCATTGATTGTTGCCTCCACCGCAATTGTCTCCTGCACCACCGCGCTTTGTATACCCCCGTCAGCGTTATCGTACCCTCTTAATCTCAATCCATAGTCAACAGTATGTATCTTCGTTGACATGTGGCTAGCATAGTTAACCATCTGCAGTGCTCGAGGCAAAACTACCCCAGGCCCAAATCCTCAAGAAGGTGCGTTCGCGTAGGAAGCGTAGCAAAAGCTCTTCTGACAGCAACAGGTCGTCGACGCCATCAAGGACCTCGTACAGGACTGCAACTTCGACTGCAATGATTCGGGCATCGCGCTCCAGGCCATGGACAACTCGCACGTCGCACTTGTTTCCATGATGCTCAAATCCGAAGCCTTCGATCCCTTCCGCTGCGACCGCAACATTGCGCTAGGAATCAACCTCGGTTCTCTTACAAAGGTTCTTCGTGCCGCTGGAAACGATGACGCCCTTACCATCAAGGCTGAGGACTCGCCTGATGTCGTCAACCTGCTCTTCGAATCCAGCACCACATCGAGGCTGAGCGAGTACGACATTAAGCTCATGGATATCGACCAGGAACATCTCGGTATTCCTGAGACGGACTACGCGGCAACAGTCTCGATGCCATCGGCTGAGTTCCAGCGCATCTGCAGGGACCTAGGCGCATTGTCCGAGTCAGGTACGTCCCGAACCAGACGCGACAGCGCGACAGCACACTATACAACAAACTAACTTTGCTTCAGTTTCGATTGAGTGCACCAAGGATGGAATCAAATTCGCATGCTCTGGCGACATTGGTTCGGGCTCCGTCATCCTCAAGACATCCACCAGCGTCGATAAGCCAGAGGAGAACGTTTCGGTTGAGATGAATGAACCTGTCTCACTCACTTTCTCTCTCAAGTACCTGATCAACTTCTGCAAGGCGAGCGGGCTGTCAACTCAAGTCAAGCTCTGTCTATCTAGCGAGGTTCCCCTTCTTGTCGAATACCCCTTTGAGTCCAGCTACCTGAGGTTCTACCTCGCGCCCAAGGTATGTATCTATACCGCAAGACACCAACACATTGCTAATATGGACAGATTGGCGACGAGGACTAAACGCATCATGACTTCATTCACGCACGAGCGGCATGTTTCCAGGATAGATGTGGGGGATTTGCGGCGCAATGGCTTTGATATGCATCGAGCGTCTGTTAGTTCAAGGTTCTGGCGTGCGACATTGGCGAAAACGCGGTGCCGCGTGGTGTGTTCCGCGCCCTAGGCACAAAAGGAAAGCTACTGCCCCACCAACGGGTTCACGTCATGTCGCGGAATTTCAGATAAGGAGATCAACAGTAAATCAACAACGTACCCCGCCTGCACGCTCTATTTCACCTCCCTTACTTGACTGTTTCTTACTATCATACATCATGGCTTCTGACACGCTGATACCGGACACGCGCGTGCTCGCGATTGCCAGTCATGTAAGACTCACGCGCGGGATATTGATTCTAGCTAACATGCTATAGGTGGTTCATGGGTGAGTCGCGTGTTGTCGCGATAGATGCAGTACACTGACATTGAGCTGAGCTATGTTGGGAACAAAATGGCCACTTTTGTCATGCAATCGCTAGGTTGCGACGTCTCTGCGATCAACACTGTGCACTACAGTATGTACATCATTCCCGTCGACTGGCGCATAGCTAACAGTTCAGGCAACCACACAGCGTACAAGCAAGTCAAAGGCACAAAGACATCCGCGAACGAAATCCTCGAGCTCTACGAAGGGCTACAGCAAGCGAACCTTACCAACTTCGACGTCCTCTTGACCGGATACATGCCTAGTGCCGAGGCCGTACAAACGATAGGGACGATTGGCAGAGATATCAAGTTCAATGCTGGCACGAAGCCGGGCAGCTTCTTCTGGGGTGGGTTCACACTTAAGGTGGTTGGAGGCAGGACTGACAGAGACAGTACTCGATCCGGTCATGGGCGACAATGGCAAGTTGTATATTCCAGAGGATGAAGTACCAGAGTACAAGGGACTGCTGCGCGAGGCAGATCTCATACTCCCAAACCAGTTCGAGGCCGAGTGCGTATATCCGAAGACCGGTCCAGCACACGCAGCAATTACTGACAGAGACACAGACTACTATCCGATACCCCCATCACCGACCTCAAGTCCCTCGCCGCCGCCATCCAAGTCCTCCATAAGACCTACCAAGTCCCCCACGTAATCATAACGTCCCTCCGCCTGACGCGCGATAACCAGACCATACCCTCGCGCCCAGTATCGAAAGCCGGCACCGGCACCCACACTCCCTCAGACCCCCATCACCTCGACGCATCACCATCCCAACCAACCCCTCAACTCCAAGCCCCCCAAATCGACCTCTCCTCCATCGAAAACCTCACAATCATCGGCTCAACCGCAACCTCAGACTACAAACCGCGTCTCTTCCGCATCGACACCCCGCAACTCCCGCTCTTCTTCTCAGGAACAGGCGATATGTTTGCCGCGCTCACGATCCCTCGTCTTATCGAAGCCGTACACGACGCGTCTACGCCCGAGTTTGATCTACATGCGAAACCGAGCTGGCGCTCACCAGACGATGTGGCGGCGCAGGAACTGCCGTTGGCGAAAGCGTGTCAGAAGGTTCTTGCGTCCATGCAAGCGATACTTACACGTACGACGTCTGCGTGTCAGGAGAAGATGGCTGCGTATGATGCGCGTGCTGCGAAGGAAGGGCGGGGCGAGGGGGATGAAGCGGATGAGGAAGTTAGCAGGAAAAGGCATTTGGCGCTTATGAATGCGAGTGAGGTTACTGTTCCGCGGTATGTCAAGGAGATGATTGATCCACCGGATCTTGAGCGGTTCAAGCCACGCGCGGTGTATGAGGGGCAGAGTGTACCAGCGGATGTTGGGGAGAGGAAGCCGGATGAGTTGAACGTGCTGCATTTGGGTGTTGGGACGAAGGATGGTGGGGCGATGCAGGTGCTTCAGTCGGGGACGCAGGGCAAGATTGTTGGAGAGGGAGAGAAGAAGGAGGCGGGTGATTCATGATATTGGGTTGTGTAGACGTTACGCGTTGAATTCTATGAATGCCAAAGCATCGTCAGTTCGTGGCTACCACCTCATACAAGAAAAAAACTAAACAGGCCTGCGGATTACATCAGGACAAAAACCTGCAAAATGGGTGACCTAACGTCAACGTAGGCTCTAGAGTGTTCATTTTTTTCCTAAGTTGGCGTGCAGCCACCTAAGCCTTCACACTGTCCGCGGCTACTTCTGCCACCTCGGCAGCTTCTGTCGCGGTCTCCGCCGCCTGGGTTGCAACGGCCGCCGCTGCGCCAAAGCCTCCTGTGCTGCCGAAGCCACCGGCACCCCTTACTGTGTCTTCCAATTGATCGACGACGACTACGCTGGGCATGACGACGCGCTCGACGATGAGTTGTGCGATGCGGTCACCGATCTTGACGGGGAAATCGTTCTCGGAGAGGTTGGCGAGGATGACGCCGACGGGGCCGCGGTAGTCTGCGTCGATTACGCCGGCGAGGGTGTCGATGCCGTGCTTGTAGGCGAGACCTGAGCGGGGTGCTACTCTTCCATCTATTGAACAACGATTAGCATGGTGTCTACGGCAACCTCCTCAAGGGCTGGAGTATAGGACATAATACGTACACGTCCCATCCGGTACTGAGATCTTGATATCCGTCGCTACCAATGCTCTCCCCCGCGCTGGAATCACAGTCTCTACTGCACTGTACAGATCGTGTCCAGCAGCGAAAGCGCTTCCCTTTGTCGGCGCCTTGGCATTCGGGCTCAGCAATTGTACCTGCAATTGTTGCTCCGCCGCCGCTGCACTAGCTAATGACGAAGCACCGACTGGCGCTGAAGGTTGTAGTGCTGCCATGTTGTCGTGGCTGGGGAGGTGTGAAGCTGCCAGAGGTGTGGGTGTAGCGGCGCCCGAGTCTGTACCTCGTGGTAAAGTGGAGGCGTGGGAGAGAGGAGTGGGGTCGATGACTTTGGTTCGCTTGGGGAGGGGTGACGATGGCAGAGACGGCGGCTCGTGGATAGGAATTGGCGTGTCTGACATAATTTTTCGAGAATGGAAGTTGGGTTGTTTGGAGGGGCGGTGAGGGTGGATGAAGGACGCGTTTGGTGGGGAAGAGACGACGCGTTGGGGTGCGTTGTCATTGGCTGGTTGGCGAGGAAGGTGCGACTTGCTTCTGTTGACCGTGAGCACCTTTCTCTTTCTATGACTTACTCAAGGTTCTGCATCAGCTTGATGTTTGCCAGAACGAGATACCATGACATCTCCTGGATTAGAGCTTGAATCGAGTGTTGGGTCCTCAGACTACTTGTAACCCTCCTGTAAGCACCGAACTCGTCTCAAAAGTCGATGAGATCTTCCTCTATTGCAGAGTACCACATTGAGCTTGAAATGATACAATGGTAGTGGAGAGCTCCAAGAGCAGATGAGATTGGTGCCAGGTCGAGGAACGTCGCTTGCCTGGCCATCATTGCTTTCTGCTAATGGCGAGGAAAAGTCGCATTCGCTTGCGAGTGTATATATGCGCATTGAGTGTATCCATTTTTAGATCGCGGGCAGGGCTTGTCATTCACATGTCAAGCGCGTACTGCGTTCCGTGGTAGACCTGGTGCTGCGTGCGCATGTTCTTCAGCTGATGTCGTGTCGCTCGTGACCTCGCAGACAGTGGCGGGAACATTGTGGCTTGCGTCGATCCCCCGCATTGACCGCATTGGTTCACACTGCGCAGATGCTGTCGTCATGGCTCCAGGGATATGAGGGAGCGCATGAGACCCTTACAATAAGATCGCTTTCAATTGAGACGTTGTAGCCCAGCCATACAGCAAGGAGGACTTCATGAGAGTGTGTCATGACATGCTCATACCGAGAACACCACTAGTCAGTGCCTCCGACTTCTCGGATCGGAGGAAGCGACTATCCGGCCTGGCGACAGCGTGCCTCGGCCAAGCCGTCTTGGCTCGCGAGCTTGAACGGGGATCCGACGAGCTTGACCTGACCTGCGACTTTGGCACAAACCCGTCATCTCTGCAAAATCGCCATCATCCTGGCACAAATGTCACGAGACAGCTGAATATCGAGTCTCGTGATCCCCATGAAACTCGTACTCCACGGGGAGTCACGCTGGTGTGACGCGCCCCATGCATAGTGGAGGCGACTCCGACTTTACCAACACTCCGTGCCGCGATTCTCTCTAGACACGCCATGTCGGAGCCGCCTTGGTGGATCTCGGTATCCAGACCACATGACCAGCCGTGTTCTGTTCCAAGAACACGTCTCGAGTGGACCCCGATTATTGAGCGGAGTTGCTGCCAGACTCCATGCATACGAGATTTTCGCCTCCAGATGCATTGCGCAGCTAAACACTACCGGACTGCCAGCCCTACATCGGTTAGGCCAAGAAAATCCTCCCGACAGTTCGACCAAGCGCTGGGTGCATGGTTCGAGGCTACCGTAGCCGCCCCATCTGGTTGGCCGAGACCACGCTATCGTGCTCTAGCATGCTTGTTGAGCCTCACGGAGGGCATGGGAACTAATGCACCCCGTTTACCCTGGGGTCTTTCTGCGACTTTGGCGCGGCCAGAAGCAAAATCCTGCACGCTACTCATCTCCCCACCTCTTCGTTATGAGCTTGCTTTCCCACAGACTACCCGCTGGTACCAGCTCTTCGGCCAATGTTAGCAACACCGAGCACCGGAGTCGCGATATTCCAGAATCCTTCTACAACCATACTGCAAACAGTTGGATGCCGTCCGTCTAAGCAATCGCGCATGGAAAGGCTTGTCTGCATACGCGTTGCCAATTGGTGATCGTATTGACCAGCGAAACATCACGGATTCGTTGAGTAATGTGCTGTGCCCGTCTGGCGATCAACAGCAGACGAACATCAGTTGATGGTTTGCTCCGCAACCACGTCTATCGAGCAGAGGCGATGAACGGTGTCTGCCTGCATACCAAGATGCATCCCCGCAGAATGAGGTCAGTGGTTCATGGCTTACACGCACCCGACTTGACAGGTCATGACGGCTAAAGGCGACGCTTACCATCTAGTGTCCTATCAGCTAGCTGCTCCTACGCCCCGTCTTCGCCCCGGCACGCGACTGTCATCTCACTGTTGGGTGCGTGTGCCAGCAGACTGACCATGCGTGTCACGTAACCCGACGACATTTGCCATCGTTTTCCAGCAACACGAACGTGGGACCGCTGGGTAACGTTGCGCTAACTGAATCTCGGCTCCATGATTTCCAAATCTACTAGAATTGGCTCACGATGATTTGAACGCTATGGCATCCACAGGCCAGCGACGTGCTAGTGGTCAGCGTCTGGTCTGCTCTAGCTCCAACACCATCATGGCTAAGACCACCCACTAAGCTACCCCAGTCGCTTCGGACCTACTGTCGCTAGCCTGCTGGCCAGCCGCGGGACTAGCGTGCTCACCCCATGCTTCCAGTCTCCAGACTAGACAGCTGCGCATGGAGATCCCCAGGCTCGGTGAACAGTTCCCCAAATGTACTTAAAGATGGGCAGCCCGCCTTGGAGTGATAGTCATCCTCATCCGAGTACTCAACCATCTCTCTGGACTTGAGTCTTCCTTCCACACCCATTTTACTTCCACAGACAGTTGCCAATCATGGGTCTGATGCTGAAGAAGCCTGAGGGCGTAGCTGGCTCGACCGCGCCCGCCATCTTGGTCGGCCTGTTCGTTGCCTTTGGTGGTGTTTTGTTCGGGTATGCAAACTCGATCCCTCTTCAAGAGTTCTACTAACAAGTATAGTTATGATACTGGTACCATTGGTGGCATTCTTGGAATGCACCACTGGCGACAGCTTTTCAGCACTGGCTACGTCAACAAGAAGGACAACATGCTCGATGTCACCGCCGAGCAGACCTCCTTGATCGTCTCTATCCTCTCTGCCGGTACCTTCTTCGGTGCTCTCACCGCAGCACCCACTGCTGATTTCCTCGGTCGCCGCCTCGGTCTCGTCGTCAGCAACATTGTCTTCTGTGTTGGTGTCATTCTCCAGACCGTCGCCACTGCCATCCCCATGTTTGTTGCTGGACGTTTCTTCGCCGGCTACGGAGTCGGTATGATCAGTGCCACCATCCCGCTCTACCAATCCGAGACTGCCCCCAAGTGGATTCGTGGTACCATTGTTGGTTGCTACCAGCTTGCTATCACTATCGGTCTTCTACTCGCTGCTATCGTCAACAACTCCACAAAGGACAGGACCGACACTGGCTCCTACCGTATCCCTATCGCTGTTCAATTCGCCTGGGCTATCATCCTCTTCACCGGCTGCATCTGGCTTCCTGAGACTCCTCGCTGGTTCATCAAGAAGGGCCGCCCAGAAAAGGCTGCCAAGTCTCTCTCTACCCTTCGCCGCCTCAACGTTGACGACCCGGCTCTTGTTGAGGAGTTGGCTGAGATCACTGCCAACCACGAGTATGAGATGTCTCTCGGCAAGGCCACATACCTCGACTGCTTCCGTGGTAACTTGGGCAAGCGCCTTTTCACTGGTTGCGCCCTCCAGTCTCTCCAGCAACTCACTGGTGTCAACTTCATCTTCTACTACGGAACATCCTTCTTCCAGAACTCGGGCATCAGCAACCCCTTCGTCGTCACCATGATTACTTCCTGCGTAAACGTCGCCTCCACCTTCCCCGGTCTCTACCTTGTCGAGAAGTGGGGTCGCCGCAACCTTCTCCTCTTCGGTGCCGTCGGTATGGCTGTCTGGTAAGTTCTGATATCAAGAAGTGCAAATGAGACATATACTGACTTTCTGCAGCCAATTCATTGTTGCCATCACCGGTACCGTTGCTGGTATTGATAACCAGGCTGCCCAACAGGCCTTGATCGCATTCGTCTGCATCTACATCTTCTTCTTCGCCTGCTCATGGGGACCTGTCGCATGGGTTGTGACTGGTGAGATCTTCCCCCTCAAGGTCCGCGCCAAGTCGCTCTCCATGACAACTGCATCCAACTGGCTCCTCAACTTTGCCATCGGATACGCCACCCCCTACATGGTCAACGACGGACCCGGCAACGCCAACATGGGCGCCAAGGTCTTCTTCGTCTGGGGCGGATGCTGCTTCATCTGCATCTTCTTCGTCTGGGCCATGATCTACGAGACCAAGGGTCTTTCCCTCGAGCAGGTCGACGAGCTCTACGGCAAGTGCTCCCAGGCCTGGAAGTCTCCCGGCTTCGTCCCCTCCATCTCCTTCCAGGACGTCCAGGACATGCATGCCGACAACCGCCGCGCCAGCCTTACCGATATCGAGGCTGATGCTTCCCGCAAGAGGAGCGCTACCTACACTGAGTACCCTGAGAAGACTGTTGTCTAAGCATGTACCTCACGGATTCTACGAAGAGTTATGAGAGATTCCCTACCACACTTGTAAATACCCCGACTAGCTGTTTGATTTTCGCTTGATAGCGCAGCATTGTATATATCCATCATCTATGAATTATGATACTATCACTTCCATCTACATTACCACTTGCTGTGCTCCCTCTTCCATTCCACCTGTCTTCAATCTCCATCTTTCGTGTCTATCGGACTCATTCCACCGGAGCGAATATAGCTCATAGTCCAGCTCTAATACAGGCCTCTCCACTTGTGCGCCATTTTCCCAGCATGTCTTTAAGCGGACCAACCAGCGTGCGGGCCGTCTCACAACTGTATCTGCCATCGACATCCAGCCGGAGACACTCCGCAGCGCCACGCGCGCTTTCCCCAGATCTACCCCAACTTTAGTGTTGCGACTAAGCTAGCGGCGGACTTGCATCGAGCCGCTCGCAACCTTGATATGCATCACACCAGATGGCTTTTGGTCAGATGTTTGATCAGCGAGTGTGATAGACGGCGGAGATGCGCGTAGGTTGTGATCAATAGTGGATGTGGCTTGTCTAGAGATGCTAGATGGGTCTTCTGTAGGCTGGGAGTAGGATGTCTCTTTGCACATCACGACCCCTCACTGTTTCAGGAAACAGTTACTTTTGATCTGCAGAGGGATGCGCCGCCTGAGCTGGGTGATCCATGTGAGAGATATGCGACAATGGATGGTGGTCATTTAGCTGTTTTCAGAACTTGAGCTGTTCACTAGAGAAAGCATATCCAGTGGGTCTATGGTTGATCTGCAACGCATCAATTGCATCATGTTTTTTTAAAGAGGAGAATCTGACATGGCAGTACAACTTAAAGAGAATACTTATTCTACTTGGTTATAACAACGTTAGAATCCTCATCAACGAAATCTATGAGGATAACATAGAGCAGATAAATGAAAACGATTTGCAGGTAACGGCTTGCAATGGTATGACAAGAGAAGAAGGGTAAGTGTTTCAAAGTTACCGAGAACAGCCAAATAGTACACACGTGGTATGTCATTCATATGTTTCTTGTAATTTTCTTGTACCATTATTGCGACAATATAGCACAACCTCTCAACTCTAGTCTTCATCTTCCTCAAAATCAGACATTCCACACACCTTCAAATGCGGGAACATCTCGTTCCACTCCTTAATAATCTTCTCGGCGACATCATAGTCCATGTTAGAGAAGAAGCCCGTAATAGCCAACTTTGCGATACCTCGCGCAAGCCTACACTCCTTCGTATAGGCCCACTTGCAATACTGCTCACCAACACCTTCCTCAAACGCCTTTTTCACAGCCGCACGGTCAGCGTCGTTAGGTGTGACATGAGCATCAGCCTCATCCATGTCATCGTCATCATCATCGTCTTCATCGACTTCACGATCCCAGAGCCAGAATGGCGGTCGGCAGTTTGTGAAAGCCGGGGCGAAGACGGTCTCATCCCAGTCGAGGATTGCAGATAGCGAGGCAGTGGTGGGTGACACAACGTGAAGGAGCATGTTTCGGGGCTCTAGGTCCATGTGTGTTAGCGCGTAAATGTTATGGTTCAGGTGACCCATTGTGTGGAGATATCGGATGATGGCTTCGAAAGGTTTCCATGGGTTCAGATAGTCGCGGTGGAGGGTAAGATCGTATGCGCGTTGACGAGCGAATTGCGACATGAAGAATTCGTAGACGGTCTGGGGCGTACATGGTTCGGAGACGTCTTCAGACTGACGGAATGCGTTCCGTGGAGGGCATTGTAAGCGGAGAAGCTGGGTGTCTGATGATCCAGCGAGTATGCTATCAGGATTCAGTGTACCGGGAGAGGGGGATTGAATCTCGCCCATCTGCTTCAGTGCGCGACCCAGATCTCTTGCGAATGAAACACGTTGTTGTGTGTTCAACTCAAGATAGACCTCAGTTACTGGCTTCCCCGGAAGACGTGGCTGGATCATATATGGGCTACCGACTGGGTTCTCCGCTGAGAGGCTGAAGATTTTAATCCTGGGTACCGGAAGGTTCGTCGCTGCGAGAAACTTGAGGATTGAAACTTCATGTTCAACCCACGCATGCTCCTGGCGTGGTATACGCAGGACGTAATCTTTGATCTCTGTCTTGCGGATTACACCCGGGCAAACCGTGCGAAGAAACATTTGTGCTTGACGCTTCAGCCAGCTCGTCTGCCTCCAAGAGCCGTCAACTCGGACGCCAAGGACGCGGTTGTAGGAGCCTCCATCCATACGTGTGATTGTGAAGGCGTCCTTGGAGAGATGCGGCCACTGCTTTTCGCACAGCTCCACCGCTTTGAACTGGAAGGTATCAAAGGGCTCGTGTTCAAACTCCTCAGTCGAAGTGGTCGAGTTCTCAGAGCTCGCGATGGAAGCCGCATCATTATCAACCTCTGGTGCAGGCTCTACATGCTCGGCCACGACCCTAGGTGACTTAATGTTATCCGACATAGTTGTTCGAATTGAGAGTCCGATTGGATCGAGCTGACAGATGGAGACAATGGTATAGCTGAGTCTGGCGATATAAAGGTCTTCGTGAACGTTGTGTGAAAGCTGACAGTGTCGGGACAGTGACTTTCACAGAGTAGTTGCTGTGACCAAGTTGAGACCGAAAGACTTTCCGTATGCGAGTGAGATGATGAATGAGCACTTATCGACAGCAGTGATCACACTGCTTTTCACTAATACTCAGCAGGTTATCCAATCGATACTTAATGCGAGCTGAGTGCTCCCTCGTTCAGCAGACGCAACAGGAGAATACTCGCCCACATTAGCAGTCAACCGAATAACTTACTGAACTTTTCTGAATCCTAAATATGGTTCGCACGCTTACCTCGAAGGTAACGCACCACTGTTGGTGCGGTAAGACTGGCCGGTGTCGGAAGCATATAGCGCGATGCCCACAACACAACGTTGACTACTATGACAACGGTAAATGCAAGCACTGCATAGGCGAAGCTAGCGCTGTGGATCGAGAAGAGCACAAGCAGCGACAAGACCAGAGGAAGCAGACCGAAGAGGCAAAGAGACTTGAAGAAGAGTCTTGGTACAAGGAGGGCAAAGGTCGGAAATAGAGATGGAGCTACACTTTTCACGGAATGGAGTTGGGCGTGAGTCGCGACGTTCCGGATGTCGTATGACCTGGGTATTCAGAGGATCGGAAACATTGCCCTAGCAATTCCTGGATGTTAGAGCCATGATAGAGCGGATATAAGCTTGCTATGATACGAGACAACAGGTTTTCCCGAGAAGACGGTTAACAAAGAGAATGAGACAAAGAAAGTGGAGTGGTTTGAACACGTTCTAGAACGCATCTGGAAATGTCGCCCCTGTTACCTTCTGCCATGGCTGAGTGTTGAGAACTGAGTACCTGGGCATTATTTGTTGTTGTACTGCATCGTTGCTCAGCGTGTGTGCGGCGTGTTTTAGTCATTTGTGAGGCAGGGAGGCAACCGGCCGAGCTCGAGGAAACAACTGCAGCGTCCTGAGTATGGGCCAGGGTAGGGGTGCAAAACGAGATTTGCTACCATCAGCAGTACCACAAGACTCGTACCCATACGCTGGCAGAACTGTTATCTGACAGCAGTCAGCACCTCGTATGATGTTTGTGTCTTCCGTAATGCATCGGAGGTAGCCGAACCTTCCTTTGTCGCCATAGCTCAGCGCCCCACTGGCAAACCTCGGCTGGCGTCATCCAGTTCCCCCAAATGCTCCCCGCGTCGCGTCGCACTCTTCTCTTCCCTTCCTTTCCTTTTCCCACCATGTCAACGACCGCCGTACCAAAGTTCAGCCCTGGTGAAGCTGTGACGGAGAAAGATGGGTTGATCCATGGCGTTTCGGCGCAGGAGCTGCAGGTTTTGGGCGAGCAGTGCTTTGATGCTAGGGCGAGGGCTTATTGTATGTTTTCCTGGCTTCTACGATGCAGCGCATGATGGTAGAGGATGCTGAGGACATTTGGATTGGGGGTTGGTACTAACATAATGCTTGATTAGGCCCATACTCGCTCTTCCGCGTCGGCGCATCCCTCCTCCTGACCACCTCCTCCGCAACCGATACTTCCGCAGCCCACACTATCATCGGCGCAAACGTAGAAAACGCGGCCTACCCCGTTGGAACATGCGCTGAGCGTGTCGCCATGGGTACCGCTGTCATCGCAGGCCACCGCATCGGAAGCTTCAAGGCTGTTGGTGTTACAACCGACATCGACGACTTCTGCTCGCCGTGCGGAATGTGCAGACAATTCTTGCGCGAGTTCCTCGCACTAGAGACACCCATCTTCATGTTTAACAAGGAAGGAAAGTGGATTGTGAGGACAATGGGCGAGCTGCTTCCGCTCAGCTTTGGACCCGACGTGCTGCCACCAAGGGAAAAGCTGAGGCAGAACCAGGAAGATGATAAAGCGAAGACGGCATAGAGTGTGTCATGGGAAGCAGGCATTGGCGGCGTTGTGAGGCAGATATCCGGGGTCTGAGCATCTTGAAGGGCGTTGGTGGGAGGTGTATGAGTATGATGGGACTGGCTGTCAGAACCACGTGGTGAATGCTATACAACAGAGCTTCAAAGCTCATAAATGCACATCTCGAATCTCCCTCACAAATTCATCTCCATCACGCGTATACTCATTGGAGTTGTCTGTAAATGAAGCTACCCAGACCCTTCCCTGCCCCACGAGAGCCCCGCGGAAGCCACCATGCAGCCCGATAAGAAGCCGATAAGCTGCCAACCCAGCCAGCAATCGTACGCCTGTTCCGCATCTCCGCGCCCCGTGGATATGTACACTGACATAATACCTCCTGCCCAAGCAAGCAACAGTCAATCAATGGTTAACGATGATGTGATGTCCTATAGACGCGCTGGTGCGCGTGTCTTCTTTTTCATGTTGTCCTTCGTTCATCGCGAATTCCCGATACCCAAGACCCGTGGAGACTTGTGACCATGGCCAACAACACGAACGGAACTGGCGTTAGGGACGCTGGTATCACTGATTCTGAGCACTTTTCGCCATACAGAGCAGATGGGAAATTGGTGAGTGGTCGTCATCCTGGGAGACGAAAAGCAACATTGGCTAACATTGCGATATGATATAGTATGGCTTCGTATGCGTAGTAACAGGCGCAACACAACCCGTAGGCAAAGCAATCGTCGCTGAACTCGCCGGTACATCACACCCCCTCAACCACACCCACAGCTACTCGCTAACACCCCCCTCCAGCCCACGGCGCAGCATGCATATACGCCTGCTCCTCCCTCCCCTCCGAACCCTACGCCTCACTCGCCGACTCAATAAACGCACAATACCCCAACACAAAAGTAATCGGCTACCCCTACAAGATCAACTCCGAAGAAGACACCCTCGCCCTAATCGACGACGTGCTAAACTCCTGGGGCCGCCTCGATGTCTGGACGTCTTCGACCGGTCTACTCGGTCCGCCGTCCATCAATCAAACAGGTCCAAAGGATCTGTACGCCGCGTTCGACACGAACGCCATGCCGGCTTTCTTCGCGCTCAAGTACGCGCCGGCTGCTATGCAGAAGACGACGCCCAAGGGGAGTTATCCTAATGCTGCGCCGAAGGATGTTCCGTATGGGAGTATTATTGTTGTGACTAGTGTTGCGGGGACGTATGGTGGGTGTTGGGCTCCTGCTTTTACTATGGCGTCGCATGCTGCGCTTGGGGTTGTGCGCTCGGGCGTTTTGGTGCTCAAGGGGACGGGTGTGCGTATCAATGCTATTACAGCTGGGCAGATTGATGTTGGTGTCGATTTGAAGGACTGTGGGGTTAAAGAGATGGCGCAAGGCCAGTTTCCGCCTGCTGCGTTACAAGGAGAGGAGAGCCAGAAGAGGACGATTGGGCTGGAGAGGGCGGGTAGGCCGGAGGAGGTGGGTAGGACGGTGGGCTTCCTGGCGAGTGGGTTTAGTAGCTATATTACAGGTGCTGAGTTGAGGGTTGATGGCGGGGCGGGGGTGATGAACCCCATTACTGTTCCTGTTTAGAAGAGATGAACAGCCGATGGATGGCTGTATAGCTTCGGCATTTCGAGTTGTAATATCGTACAAGAGCCTCCCAACCTTCCACCACACATCTAATGTTGCAGCACAACCGGCGCCCCCTTCTCCCAATTCTCAATGCTCTCTTTGATATTGACCCAATACCTTAACTTGACCGCCTCGCTCTTCG
The DNA here is from genome assembly GCF_023757985.1 of Alternaria ethzedia. Taxonomy (NCBI): domain Eukaryota; kingdom Fungi; phylum Ascomycota; class Dothideomycetes; order Pleosporales; family Pleosporaceae; genus Alternaria; species Alternaria ethzedia. Next base: position 108,061 of record NW_026056197.1, read on the forward strand.
CAGCCTCTAAATCGTCCCTCTTGAATGCCTTGTCAATTATCTCCGTACTCTCCGCTATCCTCTCTTCATTTCGCTCCCGCATCTCCACCAGATCTTCTTCATTTTCTGCCTCTTCTATGCTCTCTCTGGCGTCCAAGACCTCCATCAACAGCTCCGGGTCTTCTACCTTCGCTGTCTCATCTTCTGCGACCTCTATTCCGCGTAAGGATAGCAGGTATTGCGCTCTTAACAGCGGGTTCTGGAGTGTTTTGTAGGCCTCGTTGATGCGTGATGAGAGGGCTTCGGCGCGCTTCTTGTCGGCTTGTGGATGTAGATCGGGGTGGGCGCGGGCTTGTAGTTGGAGGAATTCCTTCTTGAGAGCGGAGAGGTCGATGGCGAAGGGGCCTTCTGGGGGCGGGCCGGATGGCAAGGAGTTGGGGAAGAAGGAGTAGTGTGTTTGTGGAACTTGGGAGGATTGCGCTGTGGAGGATTGCTGTGTCTCGAATGGCTTTTCGACTTTATTGGAGCTGGAAGATGAAGATTGGAATCGACGTGATATCGTCTGGGGCGGCATGCGATGTGCGCAGAGCATGCACGGTGTTGCGCGTGGTCGCGTGCGGAATGGCGAAGTGGTGGTGGTTTCGGTGAGGGATGCGCGGATTCTGCGCGCTGCAGATGAACGTACGGAGCGCATTATGGAGATATTAGGAGGTGTATAGGATGGTGATTAGGATACGCGATGCGGTGGTGAGTTTCGTGGTCAGAGTGAGTCTTCTAGAAGCGCAGAGGCGAGAGATTTCCGCGTTGAGTTCCGAATGGTTACGTCATCCGTCGCCGTCTCTCACCCACGGCGATATTGAGGAATGCCGATGAATATGCACTAGATACGTTCAAGGAGCTTTGTACGGCATTTCGTGCACTATGAACAATTCGAGTCATAGTCTGCACGCGGCCTAGGTGAAACCTGGCCGTCTGGATCTTTTGAATATTTTACCATACACAGGAAGCTGACTACAAGAGTAGCTTCCAAAGTGCTTCGACTTGATTAATGTACCCCAGGGATAGACTGCGTCTCTTGCAATAAGAGCAGCCCCTTCTAGTGTCTCAACGACACTGACAGGATCATCCACAGACAACGCCACGGATTTGCGTAGAGAGCATCGTTACTGCCTAGGTATCGCAGCCCACACGGCTTGTTGTGCTATTCTAGCTATGTATGTTCGCGGATGTATTCGAGCCATCGGGCTGACTTCGCGACGTGGTTGATAGTTCATTACTCGCCGTATTCAAGCAAGGCATGCATACCTACAGGCCAATAGTCTCATGATATCAGTCCTTGCAAGGTATCTGACCGAGCAACCTATAACGCCTGGCTTCAACGAGTTGGCTCATGACAAAGGCAGAGTATACCCAAGCGCGACAAACATCCATCTCAAGTAGGTTTCTGCTCACCATCCGAACCAACTCCGCTTTGGCGAGGCTTTTCTTTCGCCTCCTCATCAGCCTCACGCACCCGATCCTCAAACCGTCGCAGCAGACGCCCAGTGGCTTCGACGTTCTTCCGCATCTGATCAGCATCCTCTTTCAGACGCTTTAGGTGCTCAGCGACGTGGAAACCGCTATCGGCTTCGGATATCTCACTGGCACGGGCGGCAGCGTGGTCGAAGTGTCGCAACAACTCTTTTTGTCTTGACCAGGTTGTGCGGATTCGCTCGGTGGCGATGCGTGGGCCACGGTGGTTGCTCTGAGCAACCTCGGCTGAATCGTGTGGAAATTCGTACGGCACCGTGATGGATTGGGATGTTGCGTCGGACTCGACGCTTGATCCTGTTTGCTCGATTTGCCGTAGTTGCTTTAGGGCATCGCGTTCGTGGTACTCGAGGATTGCACATCGGGTAACTATATCAGCGGCCATGTTGTTCAGCAGCTGGATTTCCCGTCGGAGCAGATCCTTCTCTCCATCTTCCTCTGCATGCTGATAAAACTCGTCTTCTTTCTGCCCAAGGCATCCCCAGACGTATTGCCATTCCGAACCGATCTTGTTCTTGAGCTCCCGAACTTGCTCCAACCAGTCTTGTATTTTGCTTGCATCTCTTGACTTGAGGTTGTCTTTGTACGCGCGGTAGCCGTTCTCTACATCGGGTCCTGCAAGTTCGCCCTCCTTGAACTCGGTCTGGAAGACAGTCTCTTTGTCCATCTCAGCCTTCAATGCATGTAGCGGGCTACCATGCGGTGACTGCTGACCACCAGGACTACCGCTAGATCCTCCTATCCCTCCGATACCGCCGAGTTGTAGAGGACTCCGAAGAATAGTCATCGTCTGAGACGTGTGGTACCAGAGCGCAAGTTTGCCGATTCGAGAAAGGGACGATTTGGCCTTTTCGTTCTCCTGCAACTTTTCATACTCTCGTGCCCGGTTTGCGGTTATCGAGTAATCGAAGAGCTGTAGGAGTTGTGGGGGCAGGCGAACGATGTAGAATTGTCCGGCCTTGTAGCCGAGCGCACACCCAACTGTAGCCGCTCCGAAGAATCGCGCGAAGCCGTAGACGCCGGGTAGGGCACGCGGGTTCAGTGCCAAAAATGCGCCCACCACTCCTCCCCCAAGTGTCGCATCTTCCCACGTCCAGTGCTTTGTCCGTTCCCATAACTTCCCCGGCTTGGGCTGTATCCCTTCCATCTTGAAGACGCCCCGGTGCAGTTCATGTCGCCCATAGATTCCCGATGCGGTAAATGTGAGGTCTACGGCACTGATCAAGGCGGCGGACTTGAGGAACACGCCAGGTCGTGAGCGGCCAACAAGGGCGAAGCCGCCAGTAACGGCTGCAGCGGCGATTGAGGACCTCCATGGCGATGCGATCAGATCGCGTTGTGTGGCGATTGCGCCAGGTGGTCTCCCGGTGATGGCATGCTGACTCTCGCCTGGACTATGTTAGAATACTGGAGCTGGGCCTGGTCGCGTAACTCACCTTCAGGAACCAGCAACCGCACCATGGTGGATTATGACTTTTCCAACGTGTGCAAAGGTGGAGGTAAAGCCGTGGTCGCCATCGGAGTTTGATGTTGCGACGTTGATGCGGCGTAGACGGAGGTGCTGGAAGGTACGCGCGCTTCCAAGATTCCGAGGAGCGCGTCCATGATGTCGAGGCGAAGATGCAGCGACCCTTGCGATAGCGCATCCGCTGCGACAATCGTACTTTGAATACCCTTGCATTACCATTGTTATCGCCAGTGCTGAATCTCGATAAAATGCATGCGCCTGGGAATATTTTTTCGTATGCAATGTTACCCTGGTATTACCCTGTGAATCTCCAGGCTGTTGTATCTTGTTGTACGCATCGTTGATTGAACTTAGTGTGCTGCTTGTTTGGAGTGGCAAAAAGGATATTGTGTATAAGAGTACCACGTCAAGCTTACAACCCGAGGTTACTTGAGCTTCCGACTATCTCAACAACCAATGGTCAGATCACTCTAGGACTATCAGTGTGCATCGTCTCTACCATCGTAAGCTAGTCAGATTACCCCTCCATCGTTCGTGTTCGTGTTGTGGTCCCCACATGTGGGAACTCAGCCGCTCAACACTGAGCCGTAGCTCCACCGTGACTTAACCAATTACTTCATAATTGCTGTGGGTTGTTGATGCAGAGCGGGGCAACGGGGCGCGGCCAAACCATTTGCACTCAGATTATATTGTGACTAATTGGCCATCCCTCCATCAACAGCTGCAACAGCACAAAATTGGTCTTATGGTGTATGTACAACGCATTCGACTTCCGACCAACAAATTCTGACATACAACAGCTAGTGGTATGATTCTCGCTTAGTAAGTCGACTCAGAATCAACTAGCTGCCTTCCCATCCTAACAAGTTCCAGGGGTAAACCCAAGCACAGCTTGCGAGAGGCCCCGCGTTCGAGTCGCGGTAAGACCCATCTTTTTTGCTCTTCTGCACTATTCGGTAGTGCCAGAAGGATCAGGAATGGCAGCAGAAACTATTTTTGCATTATTAGGTAGACTAGTTAGATGTTTAGAGCGGTGTGTTGACAGATACACATGCTCCCGTCAAGCAAATCAACTTAGTTGTACGGTAACGTGTCAAGACTTGATATGTTTGGTGCGCAGCGATGTCATACTCTATCTCGTGACAAAGAGAATGCCTGCACTGCGATTATAATCTAGTGTTACGTCTATGTTGCACTACTAGCACATCAATCTAAGGAAGTTTGAACACGTACACTCACACATTGGAAGGCCATGACGAGGATAGCAGTAGTTCGGCATCTACTCTATCTACGTTCCATTCGACTTCGCGGTGTCACCCCCCTGATTTTGCGCAACCCCAAATGTTGCGCCGCCCTCCTCCATAAACCTCCTCTCCTCCTCTGTACTAGCCCTACCCAAGGCAGCATTTCGATGCGGATACCTACCAAACCGCTCCACTGGATCCCTGTGTTCCTTCGCAGCTTTCTGGTAGTTCTCAATCAACATCTTCGTGCCATTGTACCCGTCCAACCCCTCGAGTTCTTGCGCGAACTCCGCTATTATCTCCTCGGCGAGATCGTGGGCGGACAGGTCTTCAGAATGCATGAGCGGCATGTAGAACCAGGTCCTATGCGCGGCAGAGAAACGGAGCGCAGGATGTTTGTCGGGGCGGCCAATGGGCGATAAGGGGGATAGAAGTTTGCGGACGAGCGCATCGCCCATGCGATCGTAATGCCCATACACTAGGCGCAGCCCTTCGTCTGTGCGGTAGATATTCCGCGGCATCTGGTCTAACAGGAGTGCGAAGCTCAGTGCTGTCCAGACAGCGTCTTCTCCTGTCGCGCCATCTGCCTTGTTCTCTTCCTCCGCGACGCGCGCAATCTCGTCCAGGAAAGGTTGCGCATTCGCTTCTGGGAACCTTTCTGGGCCAATAGCCTCCAGGGCTTTGCCGCAAACATCTCTACATTGGCCGTCGAGGGCAAGTCGCTCTTCGGGACTGCCTGCGAACCAGCGCTTCGCGATGCTCATGTCAAACTCCTTGCCGCTGGTGTCGACGCCAGGGAACCATATGTCTGTTATCTTTTTGTATAGTGTCTTGTTGAAGATTGTAGAGTCGAGGGTGAACGTAGAGGTAGACATCGTGCGCGGTAATGTGTTCGGGACGTTCCACGATTGGAGGTTCGACGGGCGCAGACTGGACAGATACAGGCTGGATGTGAGGAAGCGCAAAGGCGTGCGAGCTGTGAGACGAGTAAGCATATCCTACGATGTCAGTCATGAGATTATGCGCGCAAGCCTTTATACGTAGAGCTGAATGGACTCTATGACGCGCCTCGTGAGCTTGTTGCGCGCCTGAATCACGATTCTCTGGCTGCCTGGAGGAACGATGGATGCGCTCGGTGGCTACGAAGAGCCGACAGGGACGGCTGACTAAACGACTGCCAGAATTCCGGATCTGGGATCGCTCGGCCTTCGTCGCGCACTCTGATTACCCGAGACAATCTAATCATCCTGCGCATGTCATCGCAATGGAGGTAGTGTGCAGACAAAGTTAGCAGTACGCGATGTGTCCTTGGTGATGAGGGTGACGCGACGGACATCGGCCGAGCTTGCGTCGGCGCGCAATCTTGGAAGTACGCGCTACGAGACCTTCCCCAACACCAAACTCGAAGTCTTGCCCAGGTGTACACGGACCGAATACGTCAGAAGTTGGAGTAACGTACATGTCCAAACAAGCTCACCAGCATAGCTCCAGCACCTACTCCGCATTCCCCTCTCCCGCTTTACGTACGCAAAGGGTACCTAGGTAGGATTCATCCACCCGAACATGTGGGGAACCTGCATGACGGTGCATCAAGCACTCTACGCTTCGCGATACGTTGATATACTATGGGCATGTCCGCGCATGTCAGATCATTAAGATAGGCGGATTGTTAGACGCAAAATTCGCTCCTATCTAGATACTTTTGTTCAAGTTTCCTTCTGAATACTCCACGAGCGGTATCGTCTCCAAGTAGCCCCACATGTACACCATCACTTTACTCCTGTTATCCGTTTTGGGCTTTATACTGTACACGCGATACAACAACAGACCACCAACCGGAACGAAAGTCGCACCAGGTCCTGCTGGCCTTCCGGTTCTCGGGAATGCACACCAATTAGGCCAGCAACCGCACCAGCAAATCACTGCGTGGGCTCGCGAGTATGGCGAGGTGTACAAAATCCGTCTGGGCTGGAACGACTGGTACATGATTTGTTCTCCCGAAGCATGCAAGGAGATTCTGGATAAACAATCTGCGCATACAAGCTCTCGAACGCCGTTGCCGGTATCTGGTGATGCACTTGGTGGTGGCATGCGATTCCTGTTTATGGAATATGGACCGGAATGGCGGAAGCTGAGAGGCATCAGTCATAAGCTTTTGACACCTGCTGTCAGTGCGACGTTCAAGCCCAGTCAGGATTTTGAGGCGAAGATGTTGCTTGAAGAGATACTGAAGGGTGCAGATGCAGCGAAAGGGAATGGAGTTAGCTACAAGGCCATCCGAAGATACACTGTGAGCGTCATCATGACTAGCACGTATGGGAGACGCATTCCAGAATGGGTGAGTAGCGCTTTTGAGCAAATGAGAATATCAATGCTGACATGTGGCAGGATTGCGACGAAGTGCACGGCATTTATGACATAATGAACGACTTCTCCACGATCGCGAAACCAGGGACGTACCTAGCAGACACGCTTCCGTTTCTCGGCAAGCTACCCCCGCAACTACAATGGTGGCGTAAGGGCGTCAAACCCTACTTTGACAAACAAGCCAATTTGTGGATGTCTTTCTGGAGTACACTCAAGACTCAGATGGAGACCAAACAGGCCCCGGAATGCTTCGTCAAGCAATGTAAGTGATGTCGCTATGAGAACTTCATGTGAGATATATCCTGACCCCTTACACCTGTAGTCATCGAGAGCGATTACGAGAAGCAAGGTATCAGTGAACTGCAGGCGGCGTTCTTAGCTGGTAGCATGATCGAAGCGGGCAGTGAGACAACATCCGCGGCACTCAACACTGCTATTCTCTACCTCAACGCGAACCCGGACGCACGACAGAGAGCAATCGACGAAATCAGAGGTGTCATTCCAACTTCTCGGTCACCAACATTTGAAGACGAACCGGGGCTGCCCTTTATCCGTGCCATCGTGAAAGAGACTCTACGCTTACGCCCCGTCACTAACATCGGTACACCACATTACACGACTGCGCCTATAACCTACAAAGGCATCCACATACCCGCGAAGTCAGTCGTATGTCTACAACAATACCCGATACACTACGACTCCAACGTGTTCGAGGACCCTCATAGCTTCAAGCCCGAGCGCTATCTAAACCACCCTCATGGAAGTGGACACTATGCAGCCGGACCAGCTGCAAGCCGCGATCATTGGGCCTTTGGTGCGGGCCGCAGGATCTGCTCGGGCGTGCATCTGGCCGAGAATAGCATGTTCATCGTGTTAGCCAAGCTGTTATGGGCTTTCGACATCTTGCCGCCGATAGATCAACAGGGAAATGAAGTGCAGGTAGATACCAGCGATGAAGCGTTTGATGCTGTCGGAAGCACGACCATGGCGAAGCCGTACATGGTGAGATGGAAGGCGCGCAGTGAGGAGACCGAAGAGACGATTGTGAGAGAGGCTGCTGAAGCTAGGAGGGATGGATACGTATTGAGGGGTGTACGTGTTGGTGAGGAAGGTGTAAAGTCGTAGGCATGCTGATCTGGCTGTCGCGTGCGCCTGTTATTACTTATCCCAACTTTGTTCAGACGTGCTTGCCCTGTCCTGATTTCGTCATCGCGCTTGTTCGTTGTTTGTCGTGTCCACTTAGGCCAGCACTCTCCCGTCCCACGCCTCGTTCCTACCTCGCCGTCGCCTTCCATTTGATCGCGACTACCTCAACCAGGGAGGCATTATTCCACGTGTTTATCATGTCGTCACCAAACAACAAGACCCAAGATGATCCGCGGCCACCACCGACCGTGATGCCTTCCACGCCACCTCGACCAACCTCACTAGACGATAGCCAATCTCTGCAAGGGGACGACAATATGAGCTCACGCTCAACACCCACCAACTCACGGGGTTCCAACTTTTCCCCAGCCGACTGTCGCACCCTCCAAAAGATTCTCCATGACGTACGCAGCCCTTCACCTCTCTCCGCAACGTCATACTTTGACGAAACACCCGCAAGGAAGCTCAATCTCACTGCGACACCTACTGGTAGCCTCGCGGGAGAGCGGGTCGCCCAGAAGGAGAAGGTGTTCGATTCTTGCGATGAACGAGAGGAAGGCTACGAGGATGAGGATGACAGCATGGAACTGAGCGATGGTGAAGACGCTTTTGGTGTAGACGGAAAGGAAGCCGGAGACACAATCGAGGATGTTATGAATCTTCCTGGTAAGATTGCGCCACCTGCGCCTGTTCAGGACTACAGCAGGTTCTATGCTCACGATAAGTCCACGCCTGATGAGCCTGGCAAGCTGCAGCTTCGTCGCGCTTCGATCGAAAAAGACTTGAAGGAGCAATGTCGCCAGCAAGAACGCGCATCAGCGATTGCTGCAACAGACGGCGTCTTTGACACCGACGCGCTAAACCACGGTGTGTCAAGCCAGACGTTAGCTATCGATGGGGGCAGTGCTCTCAAGAATCTCCAAGAAGATATTGGGATGCACCCAGTGGAAGACGAACAGGTGGCCGTCAATGCGCTTAGTGTGAGTGTCTACCATGGAGAGCTTGATCGACGTATACTGAAAATTTAACAGTCCCTTGAAGCCCACAGCGACCGACCTCGAGCGCGCATCTCACCTCGAAACGTCCGCCGTGCGTCTGAAGATGCACTACCAGTGTCAACCTCGTTCATCGCCTTCCCTTCCCCTGCACGTGCCGTCGTTCAAACTCCCAACGGCAGACACATCGACTTTGCGCCTCCAGCTACTACACCAGACACGCCTTCAGCGAACACTCCCGGTTACTTTGATTCTCACCAAGTCAAAGACAGGACGCCGCACAAGAGTCGCCGTAGTGCCTCTTCGCCGACAGAAATTGTCGACCTAGCACGGGAGGCTAGAGTGGAAGAGGAGGAAGCGGCGGAGCAGAGGGAGCTCATGAATCTAAATCGATTTAGGGACATGGATCTTGCACCGATAGAGACTGTCATGGAGGGCGGACCAGCTGGCGACTTGATCATGTGCGCAACTCCCGTGAGAGCCAGAGATAATACCTTGTTTCTCCAAAGCGCATCTGATACCGCGGATTCCGAGATTGAAGAATGGATCGACCTACAACGCCCGCAGTCCAGACTGCCTTCACCACGTCGGCCAAACCTGCTTATCGAGCAGGACGAGGAGAATGACGCCGATGTTGAGGAGTCAGATAGTACATCTGACCCAGAACAGCAGCAGATCGCCGGTCTCCCGCGATACCCTACTTTCATCACTGTCATCAGCATGATACCAGCGGCTGTCTTCTGGGCTACTGCTGCATCAATCGTTGACTGCAGTAGCAAAGCATTCGATATGCTCATCGAGAAGCTAACTGGGCTAAAGGTCTAGAGTGGGACTGGGCTCCAGTGCAATACTATTACTGTGTTCCCAGAGAAAGGGATCACTAGGAGAAATGGCGCGTTGCATGATTGGAATGAAGTATGATATATTAAGTAGATGGCCATGAGGAAAAGACTGCTTTTTCGAGACCTCGGATCCGCATCCTAACTCTGCCTGTCGCTGTGCAACACCGTTACTATGCGACTCAACGCCACCCAATGCAAATCGTATACACCTTCCTGGACCAACAAACCCTCCGTACTGTTCTATACCACGCTGTTGAAGCGTGCCGAACTAGCTCTGATCACAATCAAAGACCACCAATAGATCTTTTCTTTTTCGGTCATCTCCATCATCCTCTTCCCCACAGGCCTTGCAATTGAGTAATTGAAAGACACTGCTGAGAAGAGGACGCTAACCGTCACCGGGAATTCCTTTCGCCCTCTTCCCCATCACCCTCAATCTCATCGTCCCCATCGTCGTTGCCGCGACCGTCGTAATCCGTTAGATCGTCGCTCATGATGTGTAGTATCTGGCTGAACGTCCTGCTCTTCCACCGACCCATGCCCTCCATGAGGTCTGAACAATGTAGCAGAGTACGGCGAGCAGCAAGATAACCGCCTTCCAGTGCGATTCCTGTTATGCTGAAGCTGCCGCCGCGGTGTATGAAGTTGACGACTTGGGTGGCGTCGCCGAATCCTATGGGCGATTGTGGGGTATCGATGAAACCGAGTTGGCCGACGGAGATCCAGTCTACAAGGTCGAGAAGCTCAATGCAAGAGTCGCTCATGGGCCTATTGTCGGTTGGTGGAAGAGCGAAGATGTACAGGCCCAGGACGAGGGCGGCGTGGAACAGCGCTACCACGCTGTGAGGGTTGACGATGTCGCTGACTTTGCGGTCGAAGAGCAGCTTGTATATATGTGCAGCGTGCAATACGCTCCTTCTTGCGCTTGGTGTTTGGCACCACATCGAGATGTCTTCTAGAGCGTTAACGGCAGGCTCCGGACCGGAACGTCCTGCTGCGAGTTCGAAGTAGCGTATATTTGCACCGAGCACCATACAGGAGGCGTGCCAAAGGACGGCAGAGTTCAGATCCGCAGTGCGAAGTGCGTCTATTGAAGAGCCGGAGAGGTTCACCAGCAAGGGAAGAATGTCTCGACTCCGGGCATCCTCGGCGTATATCCGCCAGGGCTCAAGCTGCTTCTGATTTCCTGTCGCGGGAGCAAGTCTGTCATTGCTCTCGTAGATGCGTAGTAAGAGGAGAGTTAGTAATGATCGGAAGCTTGATGCGTCGAGCTTGAGGCCTGGGGTCGGATGGAACGATGGTGTTATCCTCTGTGAGTGTATCCTCGCACCGCGCTGCACGAGATGGAACCACTTCGCCGCACTGTTGACGTGGTAGAGCGAATAATCCGAGGGCGGCAGAATCTGGACTGTTTCGGGGCGGATCATTGGAGCTGTGGAGAGGTAGCCTGCCCACCAGCAGTCTGCTTCGATAAGACCAAAGATGATGCGTTTACTGCATTCGACCTTTGACCAAGCCTTCCACTTTGAGTCAATGTCGATCATCTCATCCAAGAGAGGATCTATCTTCACGCCCTCGTTGGCGGAGAAGAGACCTTGGCTTTGCGCGAACTACGAAAGTCAGTCTGATGTACGAAAGCGTAGTACAAGCGGCTACATACCCCGATAAGCTCTGCATACATCTTCTCGGCTTGCGCAATACGGCTTTTCCGCTGCGTGAACGTTAGCTCATGACTTGCATGATCAATGATTACTACCTACTCCGGTGATAGACGCTAGATTCAAGGCTAGCAAGCTAGTGGCAATGATCCGCATCTGCCGATGTGGCGGATGATCTGTTGTTGGAAGGGTCTGTAGCTCGGCCAACGCGAGTTGTAACACAGCCTTATTAAGGGTCAGTATATGTGAGATATACAGCTATCGCGTTGCTTACCGGGAATGTGCGAGTGACAAACTTGGCTGCACCTGCGGTACCAAGAATGCTCAGGCCGATGAGACACATGCAAAGTAGTAATGGCCGTGGCGCATTCTTTGCAGAGAACGTCGGAATGTGGATAATCGGAAGGGTCGGGTGGAAGTAGTAGAGATACATCTCTAGAGCGATGTCCAAGATCTCGGCAGGGGGAAACTGTACACCTTCGATGCTCGGACTTCCTGCGGCATCCCCGCTCGAAGATGCAGTATCGCCATATGATTCAGATCTTGGTGGATTAGATGCCGGTAAGTTGTGCAAGGCGCTTTGAAGTCTGCCTCTGCACTCCTCGTCCAATCCCCATCGCGAGTTACGCCGCTCTCTTTCACTCATAGGCGTCTCCATTGCTCCAGAGCCGACCTCCGACAGTATGTTGGTACATTCACATGCTACAAGGTTTTGCCACAGATCGGGCATAAGCCGGGAGGACTTGCGATTTCGGGAGGGCCAACAACTTTGGACTCGCTGGAATCGTTCTCGCGGCACTCTGCTTGCTATTGAAACACTGCTGCCCGATGGACTGGCCTGGTTTTCTGGGAGTGCTTGGAATGCTCCGTGCTCGAAAAAGCCTTCCACGCCGAGGTGATGCGATCCTTGGGGAGTGTTCATATCGCCCTCGAGCGGAAACAGCCACGTTTGTAACGCATCAGCGGGAGTGCGATTGGGGACTGGGTTGTTGCTTTGAACGAGTTCGAAAGCCCACTGGTCCAAACTTGAGACATGGCCGGCTGGCGAGAACGAGAGCGCTTCCATAGCTGGGTCGATAGGTGGACCCATACTCTCATGGGGATTTCGATTTGACACCTGGACATTTTCGGCACGCGCGATAATCATAGGCGATGGTGACCGCCATGGTGTGTCTGCTCCAGGCTCGAGATGTTGGGCCGCGTTGATCAGCGCTTCGATCCGGTCCTCACCGGGTGAGGGCGGTTGTAACCGCGATGAAGAATGACGGCCATCCGTGGGGGGTGATAGATGCGCATTGTAGTGGTTATTCACATTTATCTGCGGTATTTGCGATTCTCTCCTCCTGGACATGGGCGAGAAGTTGGAGTCTTCGCGGATCAATGGTGTTGCTGCTGGAGTCGGGCCGTTTACGTTCCGTGAGGCAGATGGTCGTGATGTTTGATTCTCGTCCATGGAGTTGTGTCGGAACTCTTGCTGGTCGTTGGTGTTTTGTTGTTCATTACTCTTCATCCGGTTCATCGCATTCTGCGCATGGCCTTTGCAGTGCCGAAACAGGACATCGCTATATGAAGAGGTTGGACGCTAGTACGGAGGTTTTTCATTGGGGGCCTCACCTGCGCGAGAAGTGCTTTTTGCATGTCGGGCACTCATAGGGGCGCTCTCGTGTGTCTGAGATGGTGTTTAGCTCACTGCTGATGATGGAGGTCTGAGATGGACGAACGGGACCGCTCGTGCCGCTTCACGTGCTCTACTGGAATCGGGGTCAGTACACTTTCTACACGCGTTCGGCAGCCACGTACACTTGGTGAATGTGCGATCGCACATGCTGCACTGCTTTAACGCCATGTCGCTCGTCGCAAAGATTTGATGTGTTGGCTGAGGATCGGAGGACCCTTCGCAGGCCGGAGTCTGCAGGTGCTGTCGGTCGCCAAGCGATCGCGGCTGCGGGGGAAAGCAAGACCATGACTCGGCCTAAGCATTATAGGCTCATCTCAACTCATCTACAAAATGCATATAAACCTGCAATCCTGCTGCTGCAGATTGCGCCGCGCGCACATCTGCGCATCCGAAGACTACAGCTGATCCTTACGTTGGTGGTCCATAGTCGCCGCTTGGAGATACCTCCGGCGCTCGGGACCCTCATCTGATCGCCAAACACCGTACCAGCTCCTAGCACCACCGATCGCTCCGTGCCTTATCACGGCCGTTGGATGACGAGGTAAATGATCCTTTGAATCGCCCTCAAATTACCAGACTTCTCGAAGGATTTCGTCCTACACCAACCCCGGATCGACTCGCATGTGGGACTATGAGGCGTACGCTAGTGGGGCCTCCCCTGACTGCTGACCGTTGTTGGAATCATCCACTGTCTCATTCGCCTCATTAAGGTGGCTAGCTCTGCTTGATCTGGTGCGTAGAATCAATCAATTGCTACTTTGGATATCGGCTAGCTGCGTTTCGTTGCGTCAATCTTCCGCTAGAGGGTCGCACATCAGACAATGGCGTCTCAGATAAGTAATCAGCTAATCGACACTGAATCGCTACAAGCACAGCGGCAGGTGCTAGCAAGTTTGTGACATGTCTTTGCCTAGCTCGACGAGATTGTGAAGCTGTATAGTATTGAATGTTTGGTCAATACGCAGGGGCATGCAGTTGGCCATGGTCTGATACTCTCTGCCTTCGGCGGTGTATTGGAACCTCCGATATCAATGTCAAAAATAGGCAAGCGAAGCACATCATCTTGAACCGAACGGAAAGTCGGAGATCATTGGCACCGATACTTCCATTTTCAGAACACGAGGATGTCTATGCCACCTTGGCGAACATGTCCAACACTGCGGAATACACCACCAACAATACGCCACCACCAGGTCCAAACCTTAAGATCTTCGCCACATAGCCCTTGTACAACGCTCTGAACCCTTCTTCCCTCGCAACAACCCCCAAGCTTGGCCACGCCCAAGCGTACTTTTGTCTTACACAAGGCGTCTTGGCAACGCTCTGTATACGACTCTTGACAACATCCAGTGGTGTGTTGAACGTCGTCCCTACAACACCGCCTACGAACCCTGCTATGAGGTCGTTCCCCATCTTCTGCCTTCTTGGATTGCTCGAGGTTGCCGGGGAAGGCAGCTGAGCCCGTACCTGGAAGATGCAGCCAAAGTACCCAGCATTCCATACAATATGTCGCCACAGAGTAGCTTCGAAGCCGTTGTATAATGCCAATGGACCTTCTTGACGGACGACCTTAACAAGACAGTCGAGCAGCCCATTGTACCGTGACGCGGAGGTCTTGTCCTGAAGTCGGATCTTGAGGAGCTCGAAGGGAACGACAACAAGAGACTCGGTTGCGCCAGCGCTGGCACCGGTGAGGATGGCGAGAGGTTGGGTCAGGGTTGGGGCTGAGAAGAGGCGTTGATAGAACTGCGTGAAGGAGTCGTTTGCGGAGAACTTGATAGCACTGTTTTCAATCAGTCGCAATTGAGGAAGGTGTCAACTCAGGTCATACCGCTTGGGCACTTCCATCAGTATAGGCGCAGTGATGCCACGATATAGTCTTGATACACCTTCATTGCGAATGATCTTTCGGAAGCAGTCCAGAACACCATTGTACCCTTCACCGTCGACAACTTTGCCATGCTGAAGTTGAATTCGTGTTTTGACTACATCAAGCGGGTACCTATCTACATTCTTAGCACTCTCTTCCGACCTCCGATACCAAGACAATCTCACATTACCAAGATCTCCGATATCCCAGCTACAGCCCCGGCAGCAAATTGGTAGCGGAAAGGCAGTGGTGCTGCATCGTTGCCATTCCCAACGGTAACCTTCTTAGCCGCCATGTTGAAAACACGTACTCTCTACTTTCACGCGTTCAGTACGCGGTTACCAACCATACAGCCCTTCCACCACACTACCAGTACGCCTCCCACCCCCACTACCTCCATCATTCCACACGAACGGCTCTTGCAATATCCAGGCCACATGGCACATGCAGGGCACAATACACCCGCGATATGGCCAAGAGCGTGTCGCGTGAAGGACGTTGTGGGGTGCATGGCGATGGCGCATGTGGGGCCAGGCGTTCCGGTGAGATGTGGGGCCTACGCGAAACGTCACTTTGCTGACAATCGACACGCGGCTTAGGAAATTTCGGTGGCTGACTCTCGGACAGTTGCGTCCCAATGCGTCGGAAGAATCGGACCTCGGAGATGAAGAGTCTGAATCATGTGAGGACGTGTGTGCTCGCGCTTGGTACTCTAGTTGTTTGTTTTCGGACGCGTCTTCGCGATGGGAATTTGGAATACTGGGTACGCGACTACTGCGCCACTGTCTATGCGACTATCTTCTTTTCTCTCAGCTCTCTGATTCCGGCCTCGTCGTACCCCAGTACGTCCCTCAATATCTCATCCGTATGCTGACCCAACAACGGCGGCGGACTCCTGATCCGCGGCTCTGCTCTCGAATATTTGACCGGATGATTGACAAGCTTCACCTTGCCTACTGCAGGGTGCTCAACCTCTTCGATCATATTACGCGCAAGAACGTGCTCGTGCTCGACCGTGCCCTTGATGTCGTTGACAGCCGCGTATGGCATGCCGCTACCCTCGAAGATTTCCAACCATTCCTGCGTTGTCTTGGTCATGAGCTCGGCCTCTACGAGCGTGTCGATCTCGGTACGATGCTTGACGCGTAGTGCGTTCGTGAGGAAGCGGGGATCGGTCTTCCATTCTGGACGCTGTAGCTTGTCGCAGAGGATGCCGTATAGGCGGTCGTTGCACCCGCCGACTGCGATGTTGGTGTCTTTTGTCTTGTAGGCTCGGTAGGGTACTACTGTTGCTGTGGTGGAGTCAACATCGCCATTCTGGCACAGAACTCATGTATGCGCTTACCATGTGCAGTCCCCCATCGTCCGCTGTCGCCCTTACCTGTCACCAGCGCGCTGCTGGCGATGTTTGCCAAACCCGATACCTGCACGTCGCTTAAACTCGCGTCGATCCACTGACCTAAGCCGGTCTCTTTCCGCGAATACAACGCTGCTTGTATGCCGATCGCAGTGTACATCCCGGTCATGATATCCGTCACCGCTACGCCGACCTTGACTGGGGGCCCGTCGCGCTCGCCGGTGATATGCATCAAGCCCATCTCAGCCTCAACCATCACGTCGTAGCCCGCGCGGTCGCGGTATGGCCCAGTTTGCCCATAGCCAGTGACAGACGCGTATATCAGGGAGGGATTGAGCTTCGCAAGCGTCGCGTAGTCGAGTTGGTACTTGGCGAGTGATCCGGGGAGATAGTTTTCGACGAGGACATCGCACTCTTGGGCTAGTCTATGGAGGATGGAGATACCGGTGGGGCTGTTGAAAGCTAGCCCGACCGACTTCTTGTTGCGATTCACCTGCATAATGTTAGCAGTATGAACAGCATAGCCGTGCGGCAACCTACAGAAAGATAGTATGCACTTTCGCCAGGGAATTGACGCTCGATGCCATCGATATAGGGCGCATCTGGTGGACCCCAGGACCTCGTGTCGTCGCCTCTTGTAGGGTGCTCGATTTTGATAACGTCCGCTCTGAATGCTCGTCAGCATATGTAATGTTCAAGTTTCCATTCATTGCTTACCCCAAATCTCCAAGAATCTGTGTACAGTATGGCTACTCGATGTTAGCGACCATGATCCTCCGTCGGGGAAACATTTACATACTCCTGCAAGCACCCGCGTCATATCCAGTACTTTGATGCCGGCCAAAGGAAGTTTCTCAACCATCTGCTTGTTTACATCACTCTTCGTCGCAATGTTCCTCCTCCATATTTGCCACGTTCGACTCGAGATCCGATTAGCCGCATGTCGAAAGTGCGCGCGTTGAGCCGCTTTCGCGACAGCTCCAAAAGAATACGACATGGTCTTACTCCAGACCTGCCATGCCAACACACAGTCATGTTAAAGAACACGAGCATGACTTCTTGAGATTCCTGCCCCACATGACGCTTGTGGGGTCGGCAAAGGGCATGGAGTGTGAATGCACAGACGTTTCTAGTTCGCTATGTCAAAGCTTGCGATGCTCATTGTATGGAATTGGAATTATCGTGTACATGTAGTATCGGAGAATGCAAAATTACATCGCTAAAACGCCTACAAACTCTCAAGACCGTGAAAATAGAGACCCAATCATGCGTGGACGCCGTTCGTCCCGTTGGTCTTTGACTCGGGGCTCAAATATTGCTTGAGCTCCTCCGCGTGGACACCGTCTGTATCGCTGGTGTTTGCGCCGTGTGAAAAGCCACCAAAGTAGTATGGTGCAAGTCTTTTCTTCTCAGCGATCTTGTCGTCTTTGATCCGGGCAAGCAACTCCTGGGCTCTTTTGTTGGCGGAGAAGCGGTCCGGAAGAGCATCCCAGACCTTGTAATCCGTACCGTGGGTCTCGATTGTTCCGCAGCCTTTACGGGCGTACTCGGTAAAGAGGAACAGACGGCTCGATTCGACCATGATGGTCAGTTGGTCTGGTTACCGGTCAGTATGCATACAACCACTCGGCGATGGGATGAACTTACCAGTCAATATCTTCTCGGGTTGATTCTCATGTATCCGCATGCCGTGCTGGTATCCCTCATGAAATCCTCCGTGAGGCGTGTGGCCACCCTCGAAACTACCACCGCCGGGCTGGAAGTCGTCGCTTCGTCCAAGACCTTGTCCGTATAAACAGGCAAGGAACTCTGACGCGGAATTGCGGTGGAAGTATGGTAACCGGAATGTGTTGGTCGCAACGTCCCATCTTGGGCCGAACCAGAGAAAGTCCGCGAGCGGTGTCATGGGATCACGGGACTTGGCTGTGAGCACTGTGAAGATCGAAGGATCAGTGTGGTCGATGGAGGTACTGTTCTGCGACGAGAACTTTGTCAGATCGTATTTGTAAGGTACGACATTGCCGTGCCAAGCGACAAGGTCGAAAGGGCTGTGGTCTTGTTGGATCGCCACGAGCTGACCGTTCGTCTTGTTGACAATCTGCCAATCGACGTGCAAATCATCGTCGATAGCAGCTACCGGGTAGAGGAAATCGCGAGGATTGGCAAGACCGTGGCCGCCTAGTGGGCCGAGATCAGGAAGCTCCCACATAGAGCCCCATACTTCTGTGATGTAGCCACGTGCCACTGGCGTGCCCGGGGCTAGATTGAGGCAGAAGCGGATGCCGCGCTGGATGACACAGATCTCACCGGGCTGTAGGAAAATCTTGCCCATCTCTGTCTTGATATCTAGATTACCCTGTTGGGCACAGATGAGGAAGTCACCGTCGGTATTGCAGAACGCTCGCTGCTCCATACTAGAATTGATCATGTACACGTATAGCGCAAGACCCTCCTTGATGTTTGGGTCCCCGCTACCGCAGAGAGTATGCAAACCATCCGCGAAGTCAATCTTCTCATCGTCTTTCGGCAGTGGGAACGGACGCCATTCTGCTTGTTCGGGGAGCGTCTCAACCTTGGGATTGATGGACAAGAAGCAGTTTGTGATGTTGGACTTCGTCTGGATCGGAATGTAACCCTCTGTCACATGTTAGCCAATGTTTGCGAGAAAGTGCCGCAGTACATACTGTGAGCAGCCGCTGGTCGACACCGGTACATATAGGTACTGAAGTTGTGTGCACGAGGAGCTGCGAACGCTGAATATGTAATGCCTTCGGTGTAAAGTCCAAACCGGACTTCTTGAGGGTTGTTCTGAGCGACGGGCAGAGTGCCAGGAATGACCTCAGACTGGTGTCGATTTCCCCATCCTGCTTGGTAGTCGTAAGGATCGTTTGCACGCGTTGGCTTCAGTCTTTGGAGATCGGTGAAGTGAAACGCCTTCTGGGGGTCGGTGACGAGCTGGCGTTCTTTGAAGTCTTGCATGGTGTTTAGCGTATGACGATGATTGTAGGAGTGATCTAGCTTACCATGTAAAGATTTCAGCCTTATATTGGAGTATCCATGGCCGTGGAATGCTAGGCCGACATCTGCCGCACTTGGGTGGTCCGGCCTGCGCATCGTATGTGGTGGCGGGGCCCGACCCTGATAATAGCGGGGTTTCCGTTTCGGTAACTGGGCTACGGGAGCTGTGAGAGGCCCACATAGTGGCCGTGACCGGGTTAGTGGAACTCGTCAGATGAAAGTATGATGGCCTTTCCCACATGGAGGTCATGGTAATGTGGACGTGGCGCACTTGCGGGGTTCTTGATTACTTCTGAGAAGAGCACCAATCGAGAGTATAGTGCTGACTCAGATGAACCAGTCGGAATGTGATTCTCTCTCATATCTACGCATGGCGGTTGTTATGCCCTGATGAATGACATGGATGTGATCTATTTGGATGCAGCTAAGACCTCGTCCACCATGAGTCCACATGAGCCTAGATAGTTCTTTGCGTCGCACAATGAGCTCAGCTCTTCACCGGAGATCTTATCGGTAATCTCGGGTCGTGTCTGTAGAGCTTCCAACAAGCTGGTGTCTTTCTCAATGCTTTCTTTGCATGCCTCGTAGACAACATCGTGCGCTTTTGACCGACCGACGTGTGGAGCAAGACCCATCATGACAGCTTCTGCGACAATAAGACCTCTAGTGGAGTAGAGGTTCGTGAGCATCTGCTCCGAATTGACTACAAGACCAGAGAGCGCAAAGTCAGCTTGGTATAGCGCTCCAACAGCCATAACGAAGCTCTCCGGGACGGCCACCCATTCGAGATGCCATGGACCGGAAGCACGCTCGAAGTCCGATACCATGCCATCCAGCACCAAGCCAGCATTCGATCGCAGGACTTTCGATGCGGCTAAGATGACCTCGCTCGAGATGGGATTTCGCTTCTGAGGCATAGTTGAGGAAGCACCGCGGTGTGGTACAAAGGGCTCTGACACTTCCGAGAGCTCATTGGAGGACATGATGATAATGTCTAGGGCAAGCTTGCCGAGGGTACCACCAACAAGCGCGAGATAGTTGGTGATCTCTGCAACACCATCTCGGGCGACGTGCCAGGTGATCGGAGGATCCGTCAGACCCAGATCTCTTGCCATTTCCTTTCGAACACGAATGCCATCATCGCCCGAACCTAGTGAAGCCAAAGAACCTGCGGCTCCTCCGAACTGTACCATCAAGGCGCGAGGTTTGAGCTGCTCAAGACGCTCGAGATGCCGTTGGAACCCAGATAGCCAAATAGCGCACTTGTGGCCAAAAGTGATAGGAAGAGCATGTTGAAGATGGGTGCGACCAGCCATGGGCGTATCCCGGTGCTTCCTTGACAGGTCTTCGAGGTTTTTGATGACGGAGCGGAGTGTGCGCTCAACGATCTCGAGGCCCTCCTTCATCTGCAGAATGCTTGCCAGATCCATAATGTCCTGCGTTGTTGCTCCCCAATGCACGTATCGCCCAGCCTCCTCACCGCATGATGCAGAGAGCTGTCGCACCAAAGGAAAGATGGGGTAGCCGACGATCTCAGTTTCGTTGCGTAGCCTATCGTAATCCAATTCGACTTCGCGAGCTTTGGATGTCACAATCTCTCCGATGTGAGATGGTATGACATTGCATTTTGATTGCGCTCTTGCCAAAGCAGTCTCAGCATCAACGCATCGATTGATATACGCTTTGTCGTCGAAGACCTTCCTGATCTCATCGGTTCCAAATAGCGTACGGAAGATTACTGAGTCGATAGCGCTCACGCTGCCGAGAGATCGCCGTTGGAGACGAAGGGTGGTTTGCCGGGGGATGGCACGCAGTGGGACGCGTCGAAACAGGAACATGATGTGTGTTGCAGTTGTGCAGCACCTCAATGAGTCAATGAGTGACGAAGGGGAGGTGAAGCTCCAAAAGGAGCTCCAGCACTATACAAGACATAGCGGCCTTGAAACGGTGGACGTGTGGGACGCGGGTGCAGCCAGCATCCATGGATCGTGTGGGGAAGACAATGCCGGCCTACAAGCTCGGAAGCGCCCAGCCTCTGCGTTCCGCGCTAGCAATCCGAAATGGCTAGAGCCATCCGACACGTGACCCGCGCGACACTTTCGTGATTCTCATCATCAAAGCCTCTAACATTTCTACGGAACTACGACTCTCGGACGAACAACGAAGCAACGCCTAAGCCGGTACTCGCGCACATGCTGACGATACCCATCTCTTTGTCCTGACGCAGCAGCTCGCCGAACAATGTGGCAGTCTGCCGTGCCCCGGTCGCGCCGGTGGGATGCCCAAGAGCTATCGCACCTCCGTTCGGATTGACCTTGTCTTCATCAAGACCCAGCTCCCGAATGCACGCGATGGTCTGGCTTGCGAACGCCTCGTTGAGCTCAATGATGTCAACGTCTTTGAGCCCAACGCCTGTCCACTTCAGCAATGCTGGTATGGCGTATATCGGGCTAATGCCCATCTCGTCGGGGGCGCAACCCTTGACCTGAGTGCCAACGAAGCGGCCAAGTGGCTTCAATCCACGCTCTTCAGCCCACGAACGTCGGGCAAGTATGGTAGAGGATGCGCCGTCCGATATTTGAGATCTGAAAGTCAGCTTTGCGAGGGCTTTGAGTCATGTCCACTTACGAGTTGCCTGCGGTACTCTTGCCGTTCTCGCCGAACACAGGCTTCAGCGTCGACACTTTCTCAAAGGTCAACCCATGCCGAATGCCGTCGTCCTTGGTGACCTCGTGCCCTGCAGGCTGGCCTGTTGTCTCGTCCATCCTCTGAACCGTCACAGGCTCGATCTCCCAATCAAAGCGACCTTCCTTTTGGGCGCGACTTGCGCGCCCATGACTTCGCACCGCATATTCATCTTGCGACTTCCTGTCAACCTTGTATCTTTCCGCTACGTTCTCAGACGTGATCCCCATAGGCATAAGACAGTCGCGCGCATCTTTGACGGTCGACCCAAGCAGCGTGGGTGAGACATCGGCTGGGATGCCCCGCGAGCTGTAGTTTCTCGACATGCTCTCTACACCGCCAGCCAGCCCCACGTCAATCTGACCCACCATGATCGAGTGTGAGATGTGGGTGATGGCTTGTAGACTGCTCGAGCATTGCCGGTTGACTGTATGGAAGGTCGTCGAGTTTGGAAAGCCGGCATGATTGAGCGCCATGCGTCCTGTCTTCGCGAAGCCCAGTTCGGCGAGTACATTCCCAATCATAACATCGTTCACGTCGACTTTTTCGATGCCAGCTCGCTGTACTGCCGCTTTCATAATCTGTTGTATTCAGCAACGGTGCAGCGCGTTCTCCTGCCGAGACTCACCGGCATCAGGATGTCTTCTGGATGAGCATCTTTGTAACCGCCCTTGAAACTACGATTGATTGGCGACCTGACCGCAGAAAGTAAAACTACATCGTTCGGGCTTTTCTGCAGCACATTCCGCGCGGCTTTGCTAAAGGACGCCATTTCGGCACAAGAACTGACAGTCTACGCGTCGCATTGATACATGAATGCCTATTGTATGATCTCACAGGGCCGAGGAAGTGCCGCATCGTGGTTGCGGCCAGAGCTGTGGCGGGGCGACGTGTATGTGTGGGGCAGGAGCGAGAGACCCCTCCATGCCGACTCGGGCAACAACGCAATGATGCTTGCCCAATCTAGCTTGCATGCGGACGCGACCATTTACTTTGAACATTTTCACGCGCAAACTGATCTCAACAAGACATTACACGATGGCGCTCCCGAACAAGTACCAGAATGGCAACATTGACTCCTCTGCCAAGGGAGTGTACAGGGCATCGCCCGTCAAGCTCATGATTTACGGAAATGGTAGGCAGACTGCGAATAGTGATCGAGGAAAAAACTTACAAGTTCGCACAGGAACGAGCAGCCAGCTTTCAGATGTCATTGCCGAGCTCGGTGCTACAAAGGCCTTCATCATCACCGGACGATCCTTAAACGAGAAGACTCCCGTGATCAAGAATATTGAGCAGACACTTGGTTCTGCGCATGGTGGTACATTCAGCAAGATTGGACAGCATGCGTATGTGAAGAGCCGTTGAAATATGGACAGCAAGGCTGACAATTCCAAGACCGATCCAAGATATCAAAGAAGCCACCGCGCTGATGACCAAATCCGGATGCGATGTACTCATATCCATAGGCGGTGGTTCGCCCATTGACTCAGCCAAGGCTATTGCATACAATATCCACGAGGAGACCGGAAAGTGGATACCTAGTATCGCTGTACCAACGACACTGAGTGTAGCTGAGACGACGCAAAACGCTGGCTTCACCACCGAAGAAAAGCACAAGATCGCCGTGAGCAACCCAGAACTTGTACCCAAGGGTAAGCACGATGTCGGACGATCGGAGAGACTCAGGCTAATCAAATTCAGCTGTGGTATACGATGGTGAGCTTGCCGTGTACACACCTTTGAACCTCTGGACAAGCACAGGAGTACGTTCATCACCTCCCCAGGCGCTGAAGTAGAACCTATCTCTGACACACTCGCAGATTCGATCACTGGACCACGCAGTTGAGCTGATGTACCACCCCCTGGCCGCCGAGATCCCTACAAAACGCATGTCTCTGGAAGCTATCAAGGATCTCTTCACATACCTACCGCAATCGAAAGCCAACCCCAACGACGCCGAAGTGCGAACAAAGCTCTTCGTTGCTTGTTACTCCTCACTCTTCCCCTTCCTGTACACCGGCGGAGTCGGCCTCAGTCACAGCATCGGCCATGCGATTGGTGCAACGTACAGCATTCCGCATGGCATCACCAGCTGCCTCAGTCTCGCACCGACGGTTCACTTTAAGGCGAGCAACCCAGAGGAGGCGAAGCAAATCGCTAGGATCATCCCATACATCGGGAAGCAAGGTACTGGTAGCGATGAGAAGGATTCCCACGTCGTTGCCGATGCCATTGCTGGACTAGTCGAAGAGCTGGGACACAAGACCACCTTGACAGCTGTAAGTAGCTGAAGTATGTCGAGGAGGTCATTGCTAACGTCCAATAGTACAACGTGCCGTCTGGCGATGCGGAAGAAGAGGCTATCGCATCTCGTGCGCTACACAGCAAAGACCACAAGGACTTCGCTAGCTGTACGTTGTCGTGCACATTCTCCGAAAATCCTTTAGCTGACATTTGCTGCAGTGAAGCAAATCGTGCACGATCTGTACTAATCGACTCGATGAGTTTGTCATGTAGTGTCCATAGTAATACATATCTACCAACTCTTCAATATAGACATCCAAATGTGCCCGCAGCCCGTCAATGACCATCAGCCTTTCGCACACGCGTTGGCTCGTCAGCACGTGAGCCAGCTATCGTGGCTCGGCCTTGGAAATGTTTTCCACGTTGCCTTTTTCCGCGTGTGGCTTCGCCCAATGAACGTGCGTTTTGGCCGCAACCTCCGCATCTTGGCCGGCTAAGTCCTCATCCACCTCCGATTGTGGAGCTTTGCTCTTACCCGCCATCGGCACGGCATTTGCATCGGTCTGACCCAATCGGTTATTTGCTGTCATGCATGCCCTCGTGGTGCTCGTGTGGGGAGCGTCATCTCCGCTGTACACTACAATTCTACACGCGATCTTTGTGCACTGAGGTTTGTGGAGGGTCTGACGCTTCGATCTGGTGTCAATTGAGCTGAGCTTACACTTTGGAATTGGACAACCCATCAACAACCTCTGTGCCATTACAAGCTGAGCCAAGCGATCCGAAACCCATCGTTCCGACTTCACTTCCTCGATACTTTGCGACTCACGACTACGAACCTCACGATGCAACGTTCTCTCCTTTTCTCGGCGCGCC
Source organism: Alternaria ethzedia (assembly GCF_023757985.1). Lineage (NCBI taxonomy): Eukaryota > Fungi > Ascomycota > Dothideomycetes > Pleosporales > Pleosporaceae > Alternaria > Alternaria ethzedia. The sequence goes on from NW_026056197.1 coordinate 133,021, forward strand.
GACGCGGCCCAGCGACGGGCATGCGATTCTTCTCTGCCAGCGCCTCTCGACCAGCCATCAACAAGATCGTCTCCTCCGCACAAGAAGCTATCAAGGACATGAAGTCCGATTCCACAGTTCTGGTCGGTGGATTCGGCTTCTCTGGAGTCCCCAACACCCTCATCAACGCTCTACGCGACCGAAGCGACCTTACAAACTTCACAGTTGTCAGTAATAACGCTGGTATGCCCGGCGTTGGGCTTGGACAGCTTCTGGAGACGAAGCAGATTGGCACGATGATTGCGAGTTACATTGGCGACAACAAGGTGTTCGAGCAAATGTACCTGAAGGGTCAATTGAGTCTGCAGTTGACCCCTCAGGGTACCATCGCAGAGAAGTGCGCTGCTGGTGCTGCGGGTGTACCGGCTTTCTACACACCAGCGGCATATGGAACAATAGGTATGCGGATCTCACCATGATTTGACAAGTGCAGGGCACAGCTAACACCCTCCAGTACAAACCGGCGAACTCCCTGTACGATACAACACCGACGGCACCATTGCGAAAATGGCCCCTCCGAAAGAAACCCGCGAGTTCAACGGCAAATCCTACGTCATGGAAGAAGCCATCTTCGGTGACTACGCCTTCGTCAAAGTCGCCAAAGCCGATCGTCTCGGCAACTGCCAGTTCCGCAAAGCACAGAACAACTTCAACGAAGCCATGGGCAAGAACGCGAAGATGACGATTGTCGAGGCCGATGAGATTGTTGAGGATGGAGAGATCGCACCAGAAGACATTCATCTCCAGGGCATATACGTCAAGAGGGTGATCAAGAGCACAGTGGGCAAGGAGATCGAGCGGAAGGTCTTCTGGAAGAGCCCCGAGGAGCAGAAGAAGGCACGGCTGGAGGGTGGCAAGTTCACGCAGATGATGGCATAAGAGACTGTGGCTAACGAAGGTACTAGGCTCGACCGAATCATCACAGAAGCGCGAGCGCATCATCAAGCGCGCAGCACAAGAACTGAAGGATGGCATGTATGTCAACCTCGGTATCGGCATGCCGCTGGCAGCACCTGCCTTCCTGCCCGAGGGTACCGAGATCGTTTTGGAGTCTGAGAACGGAATTTTGGGTATGGGACGGTATCCCAAGCCTGGCGAGGAGGTGAGAATGCGATAACGGAGTAGTGTTACAGTGTGGCTAACGCGCTCAGGACCCCGACCTTATCAACGCCGGAAAAGAGACCGTGACTCTGATCAAGGGTGCATCAACTTTTGGCAGCCACGAGTCTTTCGGCATGATCCGATCAGGTCGGATAGACGTTGCCATGCTGGGTGCCATGCAAGTAAACCAATACGGAGGTTCGTTCCATACTGTTATCACACATACCCTTCTTCCCACTAACTATTGCTAGACCTCGCAAACTTCATGCTTCCCGGAAAGGTCAAAGGCATCGGCGGCGCAATGGACCTAGTCGCGAACCCCACACAAACCAAAGTCGTCATCACCATGGAACACGTCGACAAGAAGGGCAACCCCAAGATCCTAAACCAATGCACATTCCCTCTCACAGGACAAAAGTGCGTGAGCACTATCATCACGGACCTGGCAGTATTCGACTGCGATCGCGTTGAAGGTCTGACCCTGAAGGAGCATGCGAAGGGCGTCACCGTGGATGAGATCAGAAGCAAGACGGAGGCGCCATTCAAGGTCAGTGAGAATCTGAAGGAGATGAGCGTGTAGGAGAGATGAGCAAAAAAGATACCAAAGAACAATTTCCATCACTGAGCGAGCAAGCAAACAATTTCTATCCCTTCATTCGAAGATTGTGCTAATCTGAGCCTATCTACTACCACCCTCCACAGCATCCAAAAACACATACGCCGGCGCCGGCATATCCTCACTGATATCACCCCAAGCACTCCAATGTTTCCAGACCAATTTCTTCTGCTCAATCTCATTCGCAATTGCAATCGCCATATCCGAGACACTAATCCCCGTCAACCTCCCCTCAAACACATCTTTGCCCTCCTGCTGCTCCCCCAACAACACCATCTCATCAACACTAATCTCGTACTTCCCAGTCCTCTTCCCAGGACGGTACAAAGCAGACGGCGAAACAAAACTCCAATCAAAGTTCTTCCGGTCCTCAAAGAACATGTACGTCGTTCGCCCCGCTTTAATAAAGTCTGATGCGTTGTCTTTGGCGCGGATTTGTTTCTCGTAGTCTGCGATCACAGTTCTGTCTTCTTCCGTGGTGATCCCGGAGCTCTCTGCTAATCTGGCTTCGCGGTATCGTCGCAGTGAGGTGCCCATGATACCGAGGCGCTCTTCCATGTATGCTATATGCGCTAGTGATGTGGAGATGGCGCGGCGGTAGGCGAGGAAGAAGTCTGGGTGGTCGACGCAGGAAATGTTAGTGCCGGGAACGTGGAGGGAGCCTGCGCCGCCGACGAAGATGAAGTATGACGCGGGCCGTAGCTTGTAGGCGAGCAGGATCTTGCGAACGGATTCTAGTAACGGCACTGTTGTGGATCAGTCATTGGTTACTGGTATCTTGAATTGGCTGAAACGTACTGTACAATAAAGCCCCAGGACCAGCTGTATGCGGTCCAAACTCGCTGACCAGGACATCCAGGCCATCGAAAACTTCCGATAGTTCCTCTATCGAGACTTGGTCGACATCTACTGGCCTGGGGATGTAGCGCGGATGCTTTCCTACTTTCTCGGGGTTGCGTGAAATGCCAATCACGGTATGGCCTCGATTCAGCAACTCGACAGTGAGATAGGATCCTCCGAAACCTGCAGGGCCGATTACGCCTACCCGCAGGGGCTTTGATGACATGATGGAATAGAACAATAATGAAGTCATTTGGGATTGCGCTCAGATTTTGGCACTTGAGTGTGAAGTAGGTGGGCACATGTCGCGTCGCGTTCACATGACCACTATGCTATGTCGTCAAATGCAAGGTTACGCGTGTTCAATGGCAACGATTTCGGAGTAGTACGCCGAGGTTGTTGTATTGGGGAAAGGCAATTGGGGAAGTGAGGGGATGATGTGGGGCTTGGGTAAACACCAAGGAGCGAATGACGCTAGCCGATCCAGCGAGTACATTGGAAGAAAGACGACGAGCGTTGTGAACTAAGGCATCTTGAAGAGGAAAAAGTATCAGAAGGTTGATCCTACTACTGTTTCAAGATAGAGTATCATTTGGAAACATGGCGTTGGCAGATAACTACGCATTCATCGGTGAGCACTCCTACTCAGTACCTTAGTAGGCATTTCTAATAACGACAAGGTCTCGGAGCGATGGGCTACGCGATGGCAGCCAACATCCGCAAGAAGATCGACCCATCTTCGACCCTCTACATCAACGACATCAACGCCTCGGCATGCTCCCGCTTCAAAACCCAATACTCGTCGCACGGCCATATAGAAATCGTCGCTACAGCACGCGAAGCAGCGGAAAATGCGAAAGTACTGATATCCATCGTACCAGGAGGTGAAGATGTAAGGAAAGTGTATCTAGACGAGAAAGACGGAGTGATTGCAGCGAAGAAAGATCAGGAAAGGATAATGCTAGAATGCAGCACCATCGACGTCAACACCACGAAAGAAGTAGGCCAAAAGCTCAAAGAAGCCGAAATGGGAACATATATCGACGCCCCCGTATCCGGCGGCGTTCCAGCAGCAGAAGCAGGCACACTATCGATGTTAATCGGGCACCCACCGCCAGCACAAACACCAACTTCTTCCGCTTCTCCAGACTCTCGAATTACGACGATCCTCACGATGCTTGGCCCACCATCCAAAGCCTTCTACCTGAACACCCTCGGCGCCGGTCTCACCGCTAAAATATGCAACAACTACCTCTCCGGCACCATTCTCCTCGCCACCGCCGAAGCCCTCGCAATAGGCGTATCTCACGGCCTCGACCCCTCCGCTTTATACTCCGTGATCAAGAACAGCACTGGTCAGTCTTGGATGTGCGATCACGTCATGCCCATTCCCAATGTGCAGAAGGAGTATTGGGTGCCGAGTAACAGTGGTTATAAACCGGGGTTCAAGACGCAGATGATGCTCAAGGATTTGGGATTGGGCATTGAGAGCGCGGGTCAGGTTGGGGTGAGGCCGAGTATGGCGGAGAGGGCGTTGGAGGTTTGGGAAGAGGCGGCGAAGGACGAGAGGTGTGTAGATAGGGATGGTAGCAGTATATATTTGTATGTTGGAGGTCGTCTACCGAAGGGATACGAAGACAAAGGGAGAAAGAATGAGGATGGAACGTGGGAGTTTGCGGAGTAAGGCTTCTGTCATCTTTAATATACATAGTGGTGTTGCGGACCTGTTCTGATGCACTCATGTAGTCTTAATACCGTCTACTTTCCTTGAAAGAAGTTCTGGAAGACCTCCATAATGGCATCAAACCCAGCCGTCTCTCCCAGCTTGAGTACCCTCTCATCTCTTCCAATCTTTGCTGGGTCACCATCTGGAACCCATCTGCTCGTGACACCATCGGAACTAGGCCCGTAAACCTTGGCACACAACTTGTCGGTCTTTACAGGCGGCCAGGGGTCCTCACCGTTGACGAATTTGATGAAGTCTTCTCCGTACTCTCGTGCTACCTTCTGTTGCGCGTCGTCCAGGTGCTCGTTGTAGTTCTGGAAGAGGTACGATACATCGAGAATGTGGCCTGCTTCGCCCTTGAAGCGGCCTTCCCAAGGTATTCCTTCGTTGAAGTGGTAAAGGAAGAACTTCGAGTCGGGTGTGTTGGGCCAGCCTTGAGCGAAGGCACGAGCGGGCGCATAGAAAGATATCTCGGAACCAAAGCGCAGTATTGAAAGCATAGCCTCTTCGTCCGGGGTCTCGGGGGTTATCTTGTAGGATGTGAGAAGCTGTTCCGCAACCTCTGGCTTGGCGGACAGTGTGGCGTTGCAGGAGTCGATGAACTTTTGCGCGACGCCTGGTTTGCGAGCATCGAGACCAAGGTATGCGATGATGTTCGCCTAAGAAAAATGAGCTCACATATCTTGAGTATCGCGATAGTAAACTTACGTCCAACTTTGACTCTCCAATCATGAAGGCCTTGCACCACTTCCTGCCCGGCATCATGAAAGCTGGGCTGTCTTCTTGAGATGAGACGGTAAGGAAATCTGGTGAGCCCGGCATAGTATCTTTGTCAACTGAAGGCAGCATCGGTGCTGTGGGTGGCACCTTCTGCCATAGATCATCCAAGGGTATACTCAGGAGGGCCTTGATACGATCCTCAGGCGACTTGTCCGTCAGACCAAATGCTTCGATGGCTTTTTGGTACGAGGAGTCTGCCACAAAATCTGGAATGGGCTTGAACAGTAGCACAGCTCCTCCAGTACTAAGACATCGCTTCATCAGCGGCTCCTCCGAGCAGAGCAATACTGTCGCAGACACTGCGTACGTTAGTCGAGCTCTAGATCAACAGCGTCCAAAACATACGTCCACCGGCGCTCTCTCCGCATACTGTGATCTCATCTGCGTCACCCCCGAATCCGCCTATGAACTTCTTGATCCACTGTAGAGCCGTGCGCTGGTCGTGAAAGCCGTTGTTCGCTTTGTATCCTGCTTTGCGCAATTCTTCGGAAGTCGCAAACCCTGTGAAACCCAATCGATAGCTGTATCTGTTAGTAGACGAAGTGTGTTTCAGGTTGTGAGACCCACTTGATGGTAATGCCGATGATGGGTTTTTTCCTCTCGACAGACATCTTCACAATAGGAGCTGGATCATAGTGCGGGTACCAGCTACTCCCAACAGCAAAACCGCCTCCATGTATGAAGACAAAGACAGGCAACTTCGCGTTGGAATCAACAGCTCCATCCTTGTTGGTCGGCACCGTGATGTTAAGGTTCAGACATTCGAGGTCGGAATGCGTCGGAACCTCTGGGAGTGGCAGGGAATGTTGAATGAAGCCGAACTCGCGTTCAATGGCACCGACTGGAGATACTGGAGGAGGACTGTTCCATTAGTAAATGGTAACCGGCGTCACCAGTTGACGTACCCAAATTTGGTGGCGTCCGTAGTGCCAGATCCATAGCTATCAACGAGCTGGGGTGCAGCCAAGCGATCTTTTAACGAAGCATACTTCAGGCCAAGAAATTGCACTGCGCCATCTACTGGCTTTCCTTCTATTTCACCTAGGTGTTGGTGCTTGAGGGTTTCCGACATGTTGGCTGCTGCATGGGATGGGATGGTAGGAAGCAAAGGATCGTTCCATAGACTAACGGATTGTTTACTATTGCCTAGTGTCTGCTTGGATTGGCTGAAGGAAGTTGCGCATCCCTGAAGCTGCTTCTCTGGAAGCAGGTACGTTGGGGGCAATGATGGTCCGACAATTACCCCGCACCTGTACCTGCCATTTTAGTAGTGGGGCAATCACCCGCGACCAAACATCGCGTGCGGGATGTGGGGGTACTGCAGCGACTGCGCCTCGCATCGATGAGGATATCGTATTTCGTCCGATGTCTGAGCTCGGCAATTAGCAAGCATGTGTTCGGCTAGATAGAGTGCTACCTAGGTAGATGTACATGTTACACGCAGTCAGTTTCTTGCGCAAATGACACCAACAATGAAGGCCGGCCTCCCTCATACTGACGCCTTTGTCAGTCTTGCTCTCCTCGATGGCGGCAGCTTTCTAGGAGATCTGAGCCGCTTGCATGCTGGTGAGAGTGGCACATTTCGCATGTACAACTGGGCGTTTTACATCTCGCACCAGGGAAGACACATACTTTGGGATCTTGGGTTGGATGAGGTGCGTAGGCCAATATCGGGTTTGGCTACCTCAATCTTCTTCTAACTAGTTTCTTGAAGGACCGAAGTTGTTATACCCCTTGGGTTAACAAGTTCATGTTGGATCTCGTCAACCACGTCGGGCCAAGGAGAACTATCGTTCAGCAGTTGGCGCAAAGAGGCGTAGCTGCGGAAGATGTCGATACTGTCTTGTTCAGGTATGGTAACAAGGCTGGCGTGAATGAAGTTCGCTGAGCAGCCTACAGCCACGCTCATTGGGATCATTCGAGGCCTATCAGCGATTTATTTCCAAATGCGATGGCGTACTTTGGTCCCGGTACGAGAGCAGCATGTCAGCCAGGGCATATGAGAGATCCAAGCCTACAGTGGGACGGCCGCTTCTTTGATCCGGAGAACTCGACAGAAAAATGGGATGAGCTACATGGCGCGTGGAAGCCCTTTGGCCCTTTCGAAAGAGCAATGGACTACTTCGGAGACGGCAGTTTCTGGATCCTAGATGCACCTGGCCATATGCCTGGTAACTTGGCTGCTGCTGCAAGACTGCAAGATGGCGAGTGGGTAATACTTGGCAGCGATTGTATGTTATCCCATGGAGTTTCCATTGGCGCTCGCTAATCTTGTGCTAGGCTGTCATTCGCGGTACGTTAAATTGATTGCACCAGGCGTTTGCTGACGTGCATGGTGTACACGACCGGGCGTTTACTGACCGGTCAGGGATTTGCTGGACGGCACGCGAACAATTGCAGAGTTCCAAGGCCCAGGGGCAGTGAGCATGTCACTGCATACAGACCTTTCTTCGGCGAAAGAAACCATCGCTAAGATAGGACTGCTTGAAACCAAGTTTGGTGCTCATACAGCGCTCGCACACGATGCTAGCTGGCTGAAGAAGGGCACGGACCAGGTGCTCATGTCACTGCTGGACGACGAGATGCGAGTTGCAGCCCAGGAAAAGATACCGTATGATGAGATACCGTAGATGGAGTTTGAGACACGAACCAGATTTAGTAACCGAATGTTGGAGGCCTAATGATCAGTAAACGCGTCAGTGGGTTCGCTACGCGTTTTTTCGTGGCGCGATTGCTGTCCGCAGGTTGGACGCACGAATGTGGAATGCGTCAACGTTGTCTTGCTAGATGTCGACAAAGCAACAAGCCAGACGTGAAATGTTTCGAGGTCGCTTAGAGAAGTAAATGCAGACGTCCATTTTGCTGGGCGATGCTCGCGCATAGTCTATTCCAAGGTTGTGAGTTGGCTGTCTCACCATAGCCATCACGCTAAAGACGCGCCTAGCTGAACACCAACATCATGACGTCTCGCGTCGCAGGGTGCTGTAGCGCCCACACTACAGACAACGCCCCGCCAGCCTTACAAGATATACCGCAACCTAGGAGCCTAAAGCGCATGGTAGGCAATGGCAACGGAGGAGATGAAAGAGATGTTCAATAAAGAATACGTGGTGACGTCAGTGGCCATGGCTCAAGCAAGCAACGCCATCTTGTCACACCCTGAAGTTCATCTCCAACATCGCAAGCCTTTGACGAAACGGGATCGATGCTTCCACGGCCGCAATTTACAAACACGCGCCTTTCCAACACACGCTAGAGATATCCCACCACCAAGCGCCACAGGATCGCCTAGTGCTGATTTACTCCACTCAAGCGCCAAGATGCCACGATCGGGGGGCCTGGATCAGCACGACCTCATATACATAGGTACTTCAGTCCTCCACACCTAGCAGACTTTACACTTAGCCCTTCACAATGGCGCTTCGTGACCTACCATGGGTGACGATACTCTTCTCTGGCATCATTGCGGCGCTCGCATATGGCGTAATGAGATTGATCCAAGTTCGGCGATTTTACAAAGATGTCGTACGTTGGCAGTGTTCGGCACGGGCTATAATCAAGACAGTACTGACGGTATATCAGCCCAAACCGCCTCATAGCTTCTTCTTCGGTCATTTGAAACTGCTCGGCGAGACCTTCAAATCGCTACCCAGTGATGTACATTATCAGGCAGCGGTGGTTACGATCGCCAGGAAGTACAACATGCCAGGTGTCTTCTACCTCGATTTGTGGCCTGCCTCATTTCAGCAAGTTGTGGTGACAGATCCGGATGTTGCACTTGACATGACAGTCATCCGGAATCACCCCAAACATGAAATGGAGGCAACAATGGTCGACCCCTTGATTGGAAGCGGCAACATCGTCACAACGAACGGACCACAATGGAAGTATCTCCACAAGATGTTGAGTCCTGCTTTCGCCACTTCGCACATCACCAACATGAGGCCGATGGTTGCTGACGAGGTTATGAAGTTTCGGTCGAAACTTTCCGAGAAAGCTGAATCGGGTGAGGTTTTCAGGTTGGAGGACCATACTCTGTGCATGACGTTTGATGTCATATCGACTATGACCTTTGGCCGATCTCTTGACGCGCAGACCAAAGGTAGCCCTGCTCTGCAGCACTTTGAAAAGATGTGCCGTGCTTTTATGATCACGCGAGAGTCTCATAACTATATCCGCAACTTCTTTGTCAACCGGACGGTTTTCGCCGAACGCGCAAAGTTTGATGCTATTGTGGAAGGGCTCATCAAAGAGAGATTCGAGATAGTCAAACGTAAGAAATCCAATGGAGTCCCTGCATACTTGAACTTCGTGCGGCTAACACATAGCTGCAGGCGACAAGCTCGATCTCTCGGAGAAGCGAGGACTAGGGATCATGGACCTCATCTTGCGAGACTATGTTGCAGAGCGACAGGGTGACGTAAAGGAGCTCGACCCCCAATTCACCAAAGATGCTCTCACACAAGTGAAGACTCTTTTGATCGCTGGACTTGGAACTACGTCGGATACCATCTGTTTCGGAGCTATGCTGCTTAGCGTTCACCCTGAAGTGGTACAAAGGATGCGCGAAGAGCACGACCGTGTTTTCACCCCTGGTATCGAAGCGACGTACGAAATGCTTAAGAGGGAGCCGTATAAGCTGAATGAGCTCACCTATACGAACAACGTCATCAAGGAAGTCCTGAGGTTCTATCCGATAGGAAATACCGCACGCAAGGGCATCGATACTCTCACGTATCAGGGTCGCGAATGGCCGACCAAAGATCGCATGATCTGCCCCGTCCAACTGGCTATGCATATGGATCCAGCGATATTCCCAGGCAAGTGACATCTATCGATCCTTCTTTGTGACACACATCCGGTGGCTAATGCTTCGTCCAGATCCGCTCAAGTTCGATCCAGACCGGTTTACACGAGAAGACCATCCGCGGCACGCCTGGCGTCCATTCGAGAGAGGACCGCGTGCGTGTCTGGGCCAACCGCTGGCTATGGACGAGTTCGTGATCGTATTCCTGCTGACAATACGCGATTTCGACTTTACTTGCGCGGATCTGAAACCCAACAAGACGCCTCGAGCAGAGTGGAATGATCTGGATCTGACATTTGGTGATCGCGCCTACCAGGAATTTGTTTTCGAGGCCAAACCACGAGACGGCATGCCGATGACCGTTAAGAAGTCCAACTGGTCAAAGTAAGCGCGGCAACGGCTGCCAATTCGGGTCAATAGACGACATCAGTGGCGGTCGCTAGTATGGACCATCCCAGGGCTCCTGCTCCGCAACGCATGTGTGTATGTATTGACTCGGGAGGGGCGGATGGCGGATTGGGGTCAACGTGTCATGGGAAATTAGGAAATGTGCCATGGTTGTCATTCGGAGTCTTATTGCCTGATGCACGTTGACAAACTGCCGCGCGACACTGACGGAACCTGGGGTAGGTAACTTCCAAGGTTGGAAGCATGGCTGTTGAGGCATAAGCAAATACCATCAAGGTTCCATCCCGTCTTCCGTCAGCCCACATTGGCGCATCCCTTGCGGATGCTCGGCTGGTGCTTATGCGAGACCATCCTGCAATTCCAGTATTTCACCGACGTCTTGTGCGTGTAGTTGCCGTGCCTTAAACTTACCGCTTCTCGGGTGTGATGCTTACAGTCGCAGATTTACATTCAGCCTGAATGCATAGCCAGGCGCAGCCAATCGGAGGGCGGGGAGATCCACATAGCGCGAACCCCTCACAGATTTTGCAAGTACCATGGGGCTCCGCATGCGGCTCGGGTACAATCTTGGCTGCCGTATGCCTCTGGGCCAAGCATCGGGAGTGGCTTCGGACACAAGACTGGCTCGGCGCTCGGAAATAAGTGGACTGGCGACCGCTGCTCAACCGCGTGGCCGACGAGACCATGACGTACAGGAATCGTGGGCTATGGTGTTTACCAACCGCGTGCTGACGCAGGGTCGGTGACTACGGCTATTTACTGTGCTATAAGACATGGAGTGAAGACGACGACGAGCTGCATCCGGACCATCCGAACCAAACCAGACAACCGGCGTCATGTTTACCTCGACGCGTGCGCTGCAAGTATTGGCCTTCGCTGCGACAGGAGCGTATTCTCAATACGTGTTCCCGGACTGCAGCAGTGGACGGTTGAGCAATGAGACCATCTGCGATCCTTCGGCGTGTACGTTCATCTCTACTACACAACATTTCAGCCATACTAACGCTTTCCAGCTCCGCTAGCTCGTGCGAGAAACCTCGTGTCTCTCTACACTCTCGAGGAGAAGATCAATGCTACGAGCAGTGGCTCGCCAGGCGTTGCTCGTCTCGGCATACCACCTTACCAGTGGTGGAACGAGGGTCTTCACGGCATTGCTGGCCCTTACACCAACTTCAGCGATGAGGGGGAGTTTAGCTACTCCACCTCGTTCCCCCAGCCCATCTTGATGGGTGCGGCTTTCGACGATGAACTCATCACCGAAGTCGCAAAGGTCATCTCCACCGAAGCGCGTGCTTTCAACAACGCGAACAGGACTGGCCTTGACTTCTGGACACCCAACATCAACCCGTTCCGTGACCCTCGCTGGGGACGCGGACAGGAGACACCCGGTGAAGACTCCTACCATCTGTCTTCTTACGTCCAGGCCTTGATCCACGGTCTTCAGGGTGACGCGTCTGACCCGTACAAGCGTGTTGTCGCAACTTGCAAGCATTTTGCAGGTTATGACGTTGAGGACTGGAACGGAAACCTCCGCTACCAGAACGACGTGGAGATCTCACAGCAGGATATGGTCGAGTACTATCTCGTTCCATTCCAGGCCTGTGTTCAAGCGAACGTCGGTGCTTTCATGTGCAGCTACAATGCGGTAAACGGTGCCCCACCATGTGCCGATCCTTACCTGCTGCAGACCATTCTGCGTGAGCACTGGGGCTGGACGAACGAAGAGCAATGGGTCACATCCGACTGTGATGCTGTTCAGAACGTCTACCTCCCGCACCAGTGGTCATCATCTCGTGGTGGCGCTGCTTACGACTCCTTGAAGGCCGGTACCGATCTCACGTGCGGTACTTACATGCAGGAGCACCTTCCCGCTGCCGTCCAGCAAGGTCTTCTCGATGAAGCTGTCCTTGACCAGGCCCTTGTCCGTCAATACTCTTCGCTCGTCCGTCTTGGCTACTTCGACTCTGCCGACAACCAGCCCTACCGCCAGCTCGGCTTTGACGCGGTTGCCACCAACGCTTCGCAGGCACTCGCACGCAGGGCCGCTGCCGAGGGTATCGTTCTGCTGAAGAACGATGGTACGCTGCCGCTCTCTGTCGATTCGTCTATGTCAATCGGCCTCTTCGGTGACTGGGCGAACGCAACCGATCAGCTCCTCGGTAACTACGCTGGTGTTGCCACCTACCTTCACTCTCCTCTGTATGCTCTCGAACAACTCAACGTTACCATCAACTATGCTGGCGGAAACCCCGGTGGCCAGGGCGACCCAACGACCAACCGTTGGTCCAACCTTTATGGCGCGTACTCTACCAGCGATGTCCTAATGTACGTCGGCGGTATCGACAACAGCGTTGAGGCGGAAGATGACGACCGCACTTACCTCACATGGACTGGAGCTCAGCTCGATGTTATCAGCCTGCTCGCCGACACCGGAAAGCCAGTCATCGTTGTGGTCACTGGAGGTGGACAGATTGACAACACCCCTCTCGTCAACAACCCCAACATCTCTGCCATTCTCTGGGCCGGATACCCTGGTCAGGATGGAGGTTCCGCCATCATCGACATCGTTACCGGAAAGACTGCTCCCGCTGGACGTCTCCCTACGACCCAGTACCCCTCCAACTACATTGCCCAGGTCTCCATGATGGACATGAACATGCGCCCTGGTGAGAACAACCCTGGTCGCACTTACAAGTGGTACAATGGTTCCGCCGTCTACGAGTTCGGTCACGGTCTGCACTACACCAACTTCTCCGCTGAAGTCACTAGCGAGCTTCAACAGAGCTACGCCATCTCTGCCCTCACGCAGAACTGCAACAGCACTGGAGGTTTCCTCGAGCGTTGCCCCTTCGTATCTGTCGATGTTGAGGTCTCCAACGATGGCGATGTTAGCTCTGACTATGTTACTCTTGGCTACATTGCTGGAGAGTTTGGTCCTGCGCCCCACCCCAAGAAGTCGCTTGTCTCTTACAAGCGTCTCCACAACATCGCTGGAGGCTCTTCCGCCACTGCGACTCTCAACCTCACTCTTGCGTCTCTTGCCAGAGTTGACGAGATGGGCAACAAGGTCTTGTACCCCGGTGATTACACCATGATGATCGACAACCACCCGCTTGCGAGCGTCAACTTTACCTTGACTGGAGAGCATGCGATGCTAGACATGTGGCCTCAGCGTCCCAACCAGACCGCTCAGGGCGTCGAGTACGTTGGTGACTACTGGTACGGAGGTTACGGCAGCGACTATGGTGCTGAGCCTGCGGAGTTCCAGAGCACCATGTAAATGGACTTTCGTATACCTATACATACAAAATGTATATAGCAATCTACCAAGTGACTGCAATTCTTACTGAACACTTGCAACATGTGAATCTACTTCCATCTTCATCTCACCTTCACCATCGAACTTGCGCTCGGACCATAATGTTTGTTTGCTACACCGACTGGCTCTTTCCACCTTTTGTCATCCGCTCCTTCCCACACATTTTTCCACCCCCGATACTGAACGACCGATCAAGACAGCGATGACCCTTTGCGACGAGTGCGACAACGAGAGCAAACTGCGTTGCAGTGGTTGCGGCGCAAGCTGGTACTGCTCGAAAGAGTGCCAGAAGAAGGCGTGGCCTCTTCACAAGATTCTCTGCAGATCCACCAAGGACTTCCAAGACCGCCCCGAAGCCGGAGGACCTGGTGAGAAATACACTCGCGCTATCTACTTCGATCCCGATGAAGGCGCACCCCGATTCGTGTGGCTCAAGACTATGACCAAAGATGGAGAGTACGGACACCCTTGCCTCACAGCTTGCCCCGGTGCGCTAGCCGCCAACAACGAGAAGGAAACAGAGTCTGAAGAGGAAATTGGTATGACAGATATGAAGATCCGGCATAATCACGCGCTCGCCCGTCGTCTCCCATACAACTTGGTCTTGTCCTACCGCGAGAACTTTCTCCACGATGGATCGACGCACAACATGGCCATCGACAAGATCATCGACCCTAACTCTCCTCACCTACACGCCTGGCGGGGTCCGATGATTGCTTATGGAACCGATGCTTTCGATGACGTCCCTTTCAGTCAAGATCCGTCGTACAGCCAAGATCTCGGTCCTTCCGGCCTTCGTATTATCGCGCACAAGCTCAACACTTACTACTCCAAGTACGCTGTTGGTCCAACGATTGAGGACATCAAAGAAGAGTTGAGTAGCGTGATCGGCGTACGCATCAACTGCGATGGCGACGTCGAAGTTGAAGGCCGCCCTCGCTATGAGCCTATGGAACTTCCGGCCTACCGCTCATTCTTCCACGCAGCCACCGATGTCTCAAAACACATTGAGCTACCCTTCACTGTTCAGCGCATTCCTGGAAGTGTCGCCAAATGGAAAAAGCGACCGGAGACTCCGTCGGGCAAAAAGTCTTGGGTCAATGTTGCTGGTACATTCCTCAACATTGGCTGCAAGCCCGAGCGTGCGGACACCGGCTTCAATTGGGGCCTCGCACCACCAGAATGGCAGAATGACGTTGGTTCTGTTGTCGTCATGCGCAAAGACAAGAGGCCTCTCCTTCCGATACACGTCTTCGCTCTCGCCGACTATCATCAGCATCGTCTCATGGATGTCTTCGAGTCGGAGGGGGAGAGTGTGCATTCAGATAAGGAGCCTGAGCTGAAGCGCGACAAGGCGTGGATCATGAAGCAAATCACCAAGGACAAGTTCGAGGAGTACTACATGACTTGGAAGTCGGGAATGACAAAGGAGGTGCCCCGCATCTCGCCTTACGACTTCTAGTATTGTTGTGAGCTCGGCGCCAGGCAACGTGGGCTTTGTCTTCTCGTTCAGAGATCTATCATGTCGAAGTTGGCGTCCATATCCGGCTTGTAGTACCTGAAGCAGACGACGCGCGCACAGTTTCCATGGGTGTTGGCAATGGTTTCGAGAAAGGTCGTTACCTAGCTGGTTATTAGTAAAGCTCGACTGATACAACATGAATCCATCCAGATCACACTCTCGTTTCGTAGGCTTGGTGACGTATTTGCATCCTTCATTATCGTCTAATATGTATTGATTCCACCCAGCCTACAACTTGCTCTTGAAACCGCCTACATCCTTAACGATCATAACCGACATCGGCTCCCTAAGTAGATCCTCCCCGTTGACCGCCGCTTGTAACTTCTTCAATCCCGCGCTCTTGGCATGGAACATCAGAGCATCTTTGTCCGCATATCTGATGACTGTCAGTTTTGAATTTACCTCAGACATTGCGGCGTGACTTACGTTTCGAAGATGACAAAGCTCGGCGCGTCGCCCTTGGTTTCGCGCTGTAGGTGATACCGGGTGGTGCCGGGCTCGGTGGCTTTTACTTCTTGGGCTGCGATGTTGAGCAGTTCTTCCACCTGTGGAGGGCATTAGTTGTTTGTAATTGATGAGATGTCAATTTCACGCGTACCCTGTCTTGGTTGCCAGGCTTGGGCTTGAGGATGGCGATGATTTCGTAGCCTCTGGACATGATGACGTAATGTTCGACGCGCGATCGTTGGCTTGAGGAGATGCAGATGTTTCAGCGCGCAAAAGAACTATAATATGCAGGAATATTGAGAGATGCGGGATATTCAGATAACGCAGCCAAGCCACAGGTCGCGTCGTTGAGCTCGTTGCCGTCAGCTTACTTTCTCCGCTTTCCCAAAGTAGCGCCGAACCGAAAGATGCCGAGGCACGATTCAGGAGGTATCCACGCGTCGCAGCACATACTGCGCGTTCACTCTACTACCCGTCACATCACGGTCGCAATGTATAGCGGTTTTGTGACGAGAGTTGCCGCTTGGCAATACGACTGCATACTCCACACGCGCCTCTGCCGATGCAGTTCGCTTGCAAGCATCGAGAGGTCACGAGGTGCGGGGCAGACGCGCACCCAGTCCGTGCCGCATCATTCACTCTAATACCTAGGTACTTATGATTCTAGTCATCACCATTTTCAGATACATTGACAATCATATTATCCTTGTATACGTCAGTATAGTATTCAGATAAGCTCTGGGAACTTGTACGTGCTTTCATATGGCAACGCTTAGCGCGATCTATTCTTCCAAGGTTGTTATCGGTGCCAGGGTCTTGTTCTGCGAATTACATCCGATTGACCAAGGCCACCAGGAGCGATAACAGTTTGATAGACTTCATCAAGATGGATCATTCTGAAACACCGGAATCGACAATAGATTTGAGCACGACAGATTTGTCACTTCGATCGTTGTGGTCCGAGAAAGAGAGACTTTTAGCAAGGCTCCATCAGCTCGCAGACGAGATGTCCAAGGAACGGGCCGCACAGCTTGAAGATCCCCAAGCCGAAAGGGCCGAGTCTGGAGATGAAATTGTAGTGACAACGTCAGTCGGTGAAGGTCATGTTGACGTTTGTCCGGCTGCTGGACGGCGGTCGGACTTCACCATGAGCTGGGATGCGTGGGCGGTGTGCGTTCGATCGGGCTGTCCAGCATGTATCCTACGCCGCAAGATCGTACTGGACTCTGGGTACACAATGTCTCAAGACTCTCAGGACTTGCCCGCCCTCGTTCTTTATGATCACGACCTTCTATTCGACAGCTTTGAGTTTGATAAGAAGCTTTTCGAATGGGTCGTCGAAAAAAGCGACCTGGTCGAGGAGTGTGAGATATATGACAGACAAGTGAAGTTCGGTGGCACGGGGACTTACGGGCCAGATGTTGGGCGAATGCTACAACCATGTGATCCGAGTTTCGGGGCGAATCTACCCATGGCATTAGACTGGATCAACAAATGCGACAATGAGCATCCTTGCATAGCCGATAAGCTCCCACCTTTACCGAAGAGGCTACTGGATCTCCGCGATGGAAGAGTACGGCTTGCTCGAACAGAGGGGAAGCGTGGGCACTACGCTTGTCTCAGTCACCGATGGGGCTCGACCCTGATGTTACAGACAAACGCGGTAACAATGAAGAAGTTTGAACAGGATATTCCGTGGCTAACCATACCACAAACATTCCAAGACGCGATTAAATTTACACGTGGGCTTGGACTCGATTACCTATGGATCGATTGCGTGTGTATAGTCCAAGACGATGCAGTGGACTGGCAGGAGCAATCCGGCGCGATGGCTGAGATCTACAGCAACTCCTATATTACCTTGGCGGCAGCTGTGGCTGAGGACTCTAACTCGAGATGCCTGTCTCACGGCGATCGGAGGTCTAATTTTGAGAAAATGCCCGTGGAACTTACGGTAAATGGGGTCGAAATTCCTGTATTTGGCAGACAAGCTTTAGAGCACGGTTCTTTCCCGTTGCTAAAGCGCGGCTGGGTTCATCAGGAACGCCTTCTTGCGCCTCGCATCATCTACTTTGCCAGCGAGGAGCTGCTTTGGGAGTGCCTCGAGAAAGAAGATTGCGAATGTCAAGGCCATCATGGTTGGCAGCCCCGAGCTAAGATACCTAGAGAGTCTGCAGCCGATGGGCCCAACGATGACTCTAGCGATGAGACCAGCGACAGTTCCAGCGACGGCTCCAGCGATCCCTTCTCTGACATGATGGATCCCAAAGATCCCCACGAGATGTGGCGTGTTATCGTGGCCGACTACTCCACACTGGACCTTACCTTCCCAAAGGACTGCTTACCAGCCTTGTCTGGAATCGCTCAAGTTTTCGGCAGAGTGATGGACGACGACTATGTAGCCGGCCTGTGGAAGAAATTCCTCATATCGGATCTGCTCTGGTTCAGGAGTCTAGAAGAAGCTGAAATGATCGCGGAACACTGGAGAGCGCCATCCTGGTCATGGGCGTCTACAGAGTCGGTAGATGAGGTTCAATTTCATGATGTCGAGCGGCCGCTTGCAGAACTTATCGAAGCGGTTGTCGAACCAGCAGGCAGGGACCCTTACGGGGAGCTGACCTCTGCATATATCCGGATCAAAGCGAAGGGGATTTGCGCAAACATCCAGCGTGATCTGACGTCGCCGACAGGATATACTGTAACTTTCCGTTCGGGTGACGACGCCCCCCTTCGCTTGAATCATTATGTCTGTCCACTATTCAGCTTACGAACAACCAAGATCAAAGCGGAGGCTCTACAGCAAGTTATCATTGTCCCAATTGGGAAGAAGATCACATCCTATGGAGTAGCGATGCATTCAATACCTGAACATGGACTCAAGATTGGATTCACATATCCAGATGAGGCGCTATCATGTCTCCTAATTTCCAAGGACAAGACAGGTGAAGAGCGATGGCAGCGGATTGGGCTACTGCACCTTGGAAAATTTCCATTCCGGAACAAGGAGGATTGTCCCGCTACTGAGGTATACATGCCGCGCGTGTATTTAAAGCTGAAGAGGCAGCATGGCATGTCAGACAAAGAGATTCAGTCGAGATACGAAGAAGGGTTTGAAGCTCAAGAGGCCATTTTTCGCGCTTTCGATGAGGAGCCTATGCAGGAATATACCCTTTGGTAGCTACCCGACGTCGCAGTCGTCACCGAGTTATACCCTAGCTCTATGAACAGTATGCTTTACCAAGAAGAGCGTGACTTTGGGCCTCGCAAGACGTCCATCGTAGATCTTGGCAGGCCTTCTCCATCATGTCAATTCAGCATGATCATGCGTCGTCACCACTGCCAGTACTTTCCGGCTCGATAACTGCTCTAGCTTCAAGATCATACCTGTCACCTTCCCGCAAAAAGTAAAACCTCGCGTTAGACGGCGGTAGAGGCCTCTCCCAGCTTCCTTCTCTCGACCAAAAACCACCATCGTATACCAATGCATACGTGCTGCCGATGACTTCCATCTCGTTCTTGTTGACCACCAGCGCAGTGTCTTCGTCAATTGCTAATCCTAGCAGCTCCGGGTAGGCATTTAGGATCTCAAACATATCGAAGTGCCTGTTGCGTACGAGGACATGCTGATCGATGGCCGAGTTCTTCAAATATCCAAAGCCGACCGTATGATCGCCTGCAAACCACGTTAGTCTTTCTTCTTCTATGACATGTATCCGAGAGGCTCACCTATCATGATGGTGTTGTTCGCGGTGTCACCACGAGCAAGGAAACTGCCAATGATACTCGCGCCAGCACTGGATCCAGAGATAACACCTCCAGCATCGAGGACGTCCTGAAACGCTGCTTCGGTCTTGGTGCCAGCGTAGGCATCGACAAGTCTCCATTGCCTACCTCCACCGAAGAAGATGCCCTTCGCACTCAACAGTGGGGCAATGAATTCATCGGTATCGGCAACCGCGGGGTCGTATGTATGCAATACCGTCACGTTGTTGGCACCATACTTGCGGAACGCTACTGCGGTCGTGAAGTTCTGGTCGTATGTATCCTCGCCGCCTGCCGTGGGAACCACAACAATCGAGGCGTCGGGGCCGCCAGCAAGGGCAATGATGCGCTGGTAGATGCTCTCGCTCTGCAGATTTCCTCCAACGATTACGAGGTGGCCGTTTTCTGGACCGACATAAGTCGTGTTAGTGCCATTTGTTCCGTAGATGGGAGTCGCGATGGCCGTAACCGCAAGAGCGGCGGTATAGAAGAAGGTGGTAAGCCGCATGATGAATATGTTGATACCCGACGGAATGGATGACACTCAATGCGCAAGCCTACTAAATATACTGTACATCTTCAGTGACGGCATCTTATCACATAGTTAATGCTGGGCATCGCATCATCGTGGGTCTTGATCTAATTGGGCGGAGATCGACAGCACCTGCCTGAAAGGTATTAAAACCTCAACGGCAACCCCACTCATCCATTTCCCGGGGCATTGGCACGGAGATGCGCAGCGCAAGATTGAATAGTTTTGCACGAAGTTAGTGATTTGGTGATGGAACTTGATACGAGCTGTTGGGAGGAGTGAAAACACGCGGGGCGCTAAGCGAGGTGATGATGTCATGCGTTCGGTACCTTCAATTCCAGGATATGGTAGATTACTGCTACCATTTATTTTAACACAATCCATTGCCTATTCTAAGTGCGAAAAGATTGGCATCCGTTCACCATCCGGCGTAGCTGGGCTTACGAGGCCAAATCATGAGTGCTAAGCTGTCCCACATTTCGCCAAGCGATATACAGCCTTCTGGGTGAAGAAACTCTTCCTGGTATCGCAAGCTTTGTTTATATCTCTTCGCTTTCTTCGATATCGATTCTTGATTTGTGAACACCTGAGACTGGTCTGGTAGCATCTTGATGACATCATCCGCGTGATAGACGAGCTCCACTGGATGACCCTTGCCGTTGATGTAGACAGCCGGACAGCGCCCATGCTTTCTGTAGTCCTTGTCCTCGAAGACTTGAGACAGAACGATGAATACTTTCAGTCTCAGCTGTTTGAGTGTGAATGAGGACTGGGTGTTACTGCTGACACCGTCGCGTGATGAGCGCAACCGAACAGTTATGACCATGGACGGGCGCGATTGATACGTGGCTCGAAGCAGCTCGATTATGTTGATGCGAACATCATCCAAATTCTGATCTTCCGGCCGAACACTAATCCCAAGCAAAAGTTGGAAGTTTCTCGCCAAGCGGTCGACATCGCTGGCGAAACCGTGGGGCCAGACTTGAGCTTCATTTTTTGAGTCGGCTCTTACCATACGCAATCTCTCTATATGTGAGAATCCGCCGAAATTGGGTCGGAGACCTTCTGAAGCGAGCATGAAGACGAACTGAGTGGCTGTATACGCGTGGTACAGGGCGTCTGACCGTACCTTGCGATTGACACGGAATACAGGGGACTTCCAGGGCGGCAGTATCGTAGAGAGTGGGCTGGCGAAGAGCTTTACGGTAGGCCGGACTGCATATGCAATGATAGCATGATAAACGGATGCAGGTAAAGCTGAGAGCTCTGGTTTCCGCGGAATTTGGCTCATAGTGACTACCTTCCCTTCATCTGAGCATGAGAAAGTAGATTGCACGTTCGCTTCGGGGGTGGTGCTTGCGAAGGTAACTGTGCCCGTGGTCCCTTCAACCCTCAAGATCACCGATGCAAGTAGATTTGAATACCGTCTGAGGTTTAGCTGGTCTTCCTGAGCAATGGATCTGAAAGCGTTGTTGAATATGGCGGGCGTATCATTATAACTTGAAGTCTCGATCGAGATTTGCAGCATTGCTCCAGACTCGGCCCAAAGCAATCGTAGCAACGGCAGCAAGTCGAGAGCGACTACCCAACTAGGGCCGTGATCTTCCTCCAGCTTGGAAGACAAAGCGGCGTAATCGATGGTGACATGCCTCAGGGATTGCGCCCGAGGACCTAGTTGTTCGGACCATCTCTTGAAATAAGCCTGTTCGTACCAGGATGACACGAAGAAGTGGTTCCGTTGATATAGAACGCTGGCAGCTTCCCAGTAGATTTGACGACAGCTGAAAAGTAGCCCCAAAGTCGGTGCCACTTCTGATGGGACACCTCGTGCGCACGTGTCCCATATAAAGAGTTGTTCATCAAAGACGTACAGTAGGTCGTATATCTGATTTCGGATCTCTGAGGGGAGCGAGATGAAAGAACGTGCGCTTGAGTTCGCCGGCAATGAGTACGTCTCTGGGATTGCCGTAACCCTGTCTTTCTCGTTGGGTATTACGGTAGTTGATTGCTTGGCTCTGTCATGTGCTGACAGGGGACTTGATATGGCCGTATGCTGTTGAAGGCCAAAATTTCCGTTGGGATTGTCCGAGCCGAGAAGCGCCTCCAGTGCAAGTGACGTGCCATACCCCCCGGCGTCCAGAAACCTTCTTGCATTCAGATCGCGTCGACCCATCAGAGGTTCCATGGCAGAACTGATGATGTGTGAGAAACAGTCGAGTGTAAAGTATAGAGGAAAGTACGAAGAGTAGAAGACAAGCAGTGTGATCCACCGGGGATATAGGAAGTAGAAGTCACGCCCTGTGCGCTTTTACCTACACAGGCGGCGACTTACCGCATGCGGCCTCGTGCGCAACTTCGCCGCTCTCACGTCGGAAAGTGGGTCCTCGTCAAGGCTCCCATTTACTCACCACGCAGCTCTCAGACCTTCACCCCATAGCGCGATCCTCAGATCGTCCCACACCCTGATCAAGCTACCCGGAAGTCCACCTCAAACCTGCCGGGCTGGGCTTCCAGTACGTGAGACAGGATAATAAAAGCGTTAAGCTATACATAGCAGAGGGTGAAGGCGCTTTCGTAATGCGCCTTGTAACCATTTTTCCCAAGATAAGTAAATACGCATTTGATGATGGCAGTAAAAGGTTTGTCCCATGTTGTCGTTGGAGTAAGTCGATGATGCTGATCCGTACGCTCTTCGGCGACGTTCCTCTGCTCAAATTGAATCCAAACTTAAAGTGAACAGCTTTCATCTACCCCAGACTGGCCCGTGTGTCTTTCCTGACTCTCGACTGAGCCGCCTTCTCTTCATTGTGTTCGTGTCGCTGCGTACCTTTGGGGTTAGCCTTCCATCGTCTCATTCTTACATCATTCTCCTTTTCGTACCCCGTCGCAGACCAAGATTTGAGTTTCGAAGACATGTCTATAGGCTCACCTGGACACGTAAAGCTTAAAACCATCGATATTAGTATCCGGTGCAGGTCTGGACAGTCGCGTCTGTTTGGGGTCTAATGCTATGTTAGCGGCGACGAATTTGGGACATCAGCCATTGCGTCGGGTTTGAGGAGATTGTAACGCGGATAATGTCCTGATACATTGAATAATCGACGCCGATTAACAAGTAGCCATGACCGCGAAGTTTGCCTAGCGACGAGGAGACAGATTGGTGGTTGGCATACCGCGTCATCAAGCCTCCTCCGCCGCACGTCCCCCACCGCGCACCCAGCTCCAAATTCCTGCTCGCGCGACATCATCGCCCGCCGTCACCCATGTCCAAATCCATCACCACGGCCACTCCACCCCAACAAGCCACCACTTACCTGTCCCGTACCTACCAACCCAACCAACTCGCCAATTGCGCACCTCTATCACCTACCCTAGAAAGAAAACAACGACCCACCACCATCCAAGATGTCAATGTTCTTCGGTCAAAAACCCCAAATCTCTTCGGAGCAAAAGATTGCACAGGCCGAAGCGGAAATCGACATGGTTTCTGACATGTACAGCCGGTACGTCTGAATCACTCTCTTAACCCTCCCTCAACCCTCTCTTCTTCCCTCAACCTCTTCAAGAAACAAGCATTTACTAACTTCCACTACTCCAGCCTCGTCAAATCCTGCACATCCAAATGCATAGACACATCGTACCGCGAAGCCGACCTCAACAAGGGCGAATCCGTCTGCCTCGACCGCTGCGTATCCAAGTTCTTCGAGGTCAATGTCAAGGTTAGCGAGAAGATGCAGGGTGAGGCGCAAGGAAAGCAGGGTGGTGGCGGTGGCATGTTCGGTGGTGGCATGTAAAGAAGGATGCTATATGGAATGCGCGATATGCTGAGGCTGGATGATATGGAAATGCCTCTTTGTTTTCGCGTTGGGCTATGGCAGGTCCTGCATTTGGAAGTAGAGGCGCCATGTCGTTGGGTGACCACGGCTGGGTAGGAGCACCATTGCAGCAGATGTTTCTCTAGTTTGAGATGCTGAAGGGTTGCTTTACGTACTCCACTCCAGCCTCTTGACGTGCGACTGTTGATGTGGTTGCAGTCTCAGCAATGATATAACACGATATGAAGGACATGTACAATACAAAGTTTATGTTTTCAATTCGACCGGTCTATGTATCAGGGTATCTCCCAATGTCGCACCTTACGTGTTGGCATGTAAGTGCAGTCCGATCAAGTAACTCAGTGTCCAGTCGTTCAGTCTTCTAACCATTAGGTGATGTCCTTGCTGAATAATGAGCAAGACATCGTGTCGGTCCATGAGCGTGTGCTTTCATAGCATCGCGAAACCGTAAACTCATGCAATCGTTGGGTATCGTACAATCGTCCCGCCATGGTGTCTCTCTCATGTGAAAGAAGTGTCGATAAAAGGAAATGTGGTGTACAAGAGGTCATCTGGTCCAGTAAAAACCGGAAAGCCCAGATCCACGTAACAAGATCAAGTCGTAGATATGACCTTGCGTCAATCATGCAAAAACGAGCCCCGAATAACAGTCGGATGTGTTCAGTAGCAGAGCATACGAAGCGGTGTTCAAGGCGCGCTATTCTTTGTCAGCTGTTGGTTTATGGATACATCAAGAATGCTACCATACCTTCAACATGCTGTATGAAAGCCCGGCATAAATCCTCGGCGAATCTCCTCTCTCGATCGTTTGCGTTCAAATTTAGGTAGGAAACTCTTGATGTATCTCGTGGACTCAGCATCCATCGGCGTGGTGTCGAGTAGCTCGCGCAGGCGTGTGAACTCAGACGTGACACGGTCTGCATGATATTCCGCTTCAACAGCACTCTTCCTCGCTTCCATCGCGCTGATATTGGCCTTGCGAGAACTGTCGGCGGCCGAAATGATACACTGTTTATTTCGTACAGTCAGGACAAGCTCTTCTTCAGCAATGGTTTTCAATCGGAGGGCTTCATCCGCGGTATTGATTCGGAGGGCTTCACTTACCTCTGCAATCTCCACGTGACGCAGACGCTCTTGTGAGTTCTCAGGTTGCGCGTCTATGCGGTCGACAATGTCGTGAAGCATCTCATCTGCGTGGCTCGGTCTACCAGACGATGGCTGTTCGGCCGGGGTGGCTCTACCGCTGGGAAATGCACCGAACATGCCTGGCTGGAAGCTCCTCTTATTAGAGACGTGATCAGACTCAGTCTCCAGCTTCGGTTCAGTCTTTCTAGGCAGATGAACTTTCGAGAGGCTCTTGGAATCGCGCAAGACCTTAGCGAGCGAGCTTCGCGTGCTACTCATGAATCCTTGTTTGGACGCCGCCGCCTCTGGTGATTTTGGGCTTGTCTTCTCACGGTTGAACAGGTTGCGAATGCTGCGTTTGGCTTTGATCCTGCTCGTCACAGTTTCCTTATCATGGTTGTCCGGGGGTGTATCTTCTGCAGGTGACGAAGAGACCACAGGTGTGACGTGGCGGCGGAAGGGCTGACGGGCTTTAGGTATTCCACGGCCCAATGGGTTATCAATACTGATCGACCTGGCAGTCTCCGCGGTCCTTGGATTGGGAGGAGCCTGGGTGCGGACCGTCTCGCGTGAAGGCTCGGCGTGAGGCAGTGACGAAGAACTCAATTCGGCAGCACTGGGGTTTGCGGTCGAGTCGTCCTCGACAGTAGGGTAAATCGAGCTTGGTGAGGGACTCGCATTTTCGCATGCTGGTGCTGTCCGCCTGACTTTGCTCACGGTGAGGGAGTCGTCGGGTCCTGGTACAATCGTAGGCTCAGAGAGCTCCTCAAGCTGTTCCTGAAACAATTGTTAGTACCGTCACGCCACGCAATCGAGTTCACATACCTGATAGGCGTCCCAGGAATCAACAGGCGGGTCAGAGGAGTCTCGAAGCAACGGTACAGACCTGGGCTCAGGTGTAGGCGTCGCAGACCTATCTGAGATCGGCGATACACTGCGCTCAGTCTCTACAATTACCTCAGGTGTGTTACCGACAGTTGTCGCGTCTGGGAAGATCATAGACGGAGACGAAGGCAGCTGGGGAGAATGAGCATCAAGACTAGGCTTCCTCGCTGGCTGCATCGATCGAATGGGGCTGATCTTGACAACTGGGCTGCCGTTCGCCGTGAGTTCTGCCGTGCTGTGTACTGGCGATGTAGTCGCAATGCTCAAGGATGCTTTGGACGTTGTCGCCCTGGTGATTCGACTAGCAAGAGCACCTAGAGAACGCGGCTGAGGGGTACGCTCTGGTAGTACCGCGGGGATAGCGGGTACCGCCGGAATAGAGTCGCGCTGACCGAGAATGACTGCGTCTGCATCGGCAGAGATCGTGAGGATAGGTCCAGTTCCTGAGCTTGAGCCCGACGCCGTCGAATGCCATGATAGTCGCTTTACCCTGTTGCCTTCCTTGCCATTGGAAGGCGTTTGACGGCCAGAGTTGATCCCGCTTCGCGTAGGGAGCGAGCTCCTCTTGGAACTCAGGCGAGGGGGGATGTTCTCCGGGGCGAGAATGGGCCAGTTCTCCAGCGTTGGGCTCGGCGTAAAGGCATCCACCAAGGTGCGCGCAGCCTTGGGAGGCGAGTTGGGGTCTACCACCTGCGCGACAGGCGGACTCGGCAGCGGTTTCTCGCTTTGAGGGCGACGAGGGAGGCGAGAAGTGCCCGTAGGCGTCGTCGTCGCGCGCGTTGCCGGCGACAATGCCCTCTCTGGCAGCGGACTTCTCACGCCAAACGAGGCCGGTCGGATGCTGGGTATCTTTGATTTGTTAGCGCCCGTCATGTTAGCATGTGTTGACAGCTTTGACAAGCTGTCAGGAGGTCACAGCAAAGAGGTTCGGCACGTGTCGCGGCGGGGCGGTCGCGATGCGGTGGGAAGGCGCTTGAAGTCTCTATTGTAGCTGCCAGATCTGGAGTTCTGCGCACGGACGCGTCTACTCATGGATGAGCAGTGATGGTGAAAGAGGAAGTCCGGATACGTGCAGTGCACTCCTACTCTTTCTGGCATCTCTGGCGAAAATCACATACGGTTCCATGGTATCGGTGTCAGCTTTGACTGCTAGTCCTTGGAGTTTGGTCATATTCTCTACATCACGCTGTGCGGTGTGTAAAGGAAGGGGTGTGGAAGTCGCGATGTGTGAGGTCATCAAAGCTCGGGCCATGTTCCGTTTGCGAAAAGGCCAGCCAGACGCGTCAGGATGCACCAACCATTGCATTGTATAGTACACGACCAACTCGCGCAACGTTCTTTCTAGCATCATGGCGAAGACATACAAGCAAATGAAGGAGGCCTGGGTGTCCGGACACACGGGGAGCTCCGTAGCAGACGTGAACAGCGTCTCGCTCGCAATGCCTGTACCGTACACACACCCACTACTCAAGCAATGCACTCTTACTAACCGCATGCACAGCTGAGCATTCTACTTTGGTCCGTCATCCAGTCGCGCATGCGCCTCTTCACGCCGTACACGCCGCCTGCCTTCCTCGTCGACTTCCTGCTCAACTGCGGCGCCACGTTGTTCGCGACTACCATATACTCCTCCTCGCCATGGATCCTAAATCTCCTTCTGCTGCTCCCGGCAATCACGTTGTACGTCTTCGAGAAACCGGTCGCGGTGAAGGACGCTCCGAGACCACCGAAGATCGATCAGCCGGAAAAGGACACGAAGCTCGATGCGCTGCCCGTCAAGCCGTTTATAACGAATTACCGTGGCGCGATGATGGTTATAACGTGTGTTGCTATTCTGGCAGTCGACTTCCGTGTCTTTCCGAGGCGTTTCGCGAAAGTGGAGAACTGGGGTACATCGCTCATGGATATGGGTGTGGGATCTTTCGTCTTCACAGCCGGGGTGGTGTCTGTCCGGGCGTCTCTCAAGGAAGGAGCTGGTCTTCAGCCACTGTCAAAGCGCTTGACAGCATCGGTCAGACATGCGATTCCCCTCCTTGTCCTAGGCATCATACGGCTCATCTCTGTAAAAGGACTGGACTATGCCGAACATGTCACGGAATATGGGGTACACTGGAACTTCTTCTTTACCCTGGGCTTCCTTCCCCCATTCGCCGCTCTTTTCCAATCAGCCTTTGACTTAGTACCTTCTTACGCTATCCTTGCGTTTACTTTGGCTGCCGTCTACGAGATCGCTTTGGACTGGACCTCCCTCGGGTCCTTCATCCTGATAGCCCCACGAACGGACCTCTTCTCTCAGAATCGAGAAGGCATATTCTCCTTCTTCGGCTACCTCGCCATCTTCCTCGCCGGTCAATCGTTGGGCGCCTCCGCACTACCTAGGCAACAGCAGATTCCCAAGGATGCGTCATTTCAGACGAAGCTCCGGCAATCCACATTCGGCAAGCTGATCATGACCTCCATGCTTTGGACCGTGTTGTTCTACTTCTCAACCAGCTACTACGGTCTCCGACTTCCTGTATCGCGCCGCCTAGCCAATCTGCCCTACTTCCTCTGGGTCTCGTCGTTCAACAGCTACCAAATCACCATTTGTTACGCTATCGAAAGTTTCCTCTTTCCAAACTTGTACAAAGCTACGACCAGAAGTGAGGAATCGCGGAGAAGCAGGGATGCTACCAGCACTGTACTATATGCCTTCAACCGCAATGGTCTCGCAGTCTTCCTTGTGGCGAATCTGCTCACAGGTCTGGTTAACATGACGTTCCCGACCTTGCACATGAGTGTTGTGCAGTCCATGGCAATACTCGTCGCATACATTGCTGCGGTCACCGCAGTTGCAGTGGGTCTAGATATGTACAATCTTACTATAAAGCTGTAGGCTTGCTGTTCGTAGACTACTGCAATGCGACTACTAAGAAATGTCTCCACATACAGCCTTCTCATGACCGAGAATCAATGAAGTACATTACTCCGTCTCGTAAACCACCACCTGTTCGTAAATCTTCCCTCATAGATGCACCGAAGCGAGATCACTACATATCTGTCACACCTTCTCCGGATCGTTGATACCGCCGTTGGTAATGATGTACGTCGCCTCCTTCTCCGGCATGTCTGACGCGGTCAATTAGCGGAGGCAGGAAGAATAGCAGCAACAAGGGATGACATACCAGGAGAGTCTTGGATCTTGGCAACACGCTCCTCGCCGCGACCTTTGCGGAGCAGAATCCTCGTAGCAGAAGCGTGAGCGAGGATGTGGCCACCGATCGGCTTGCGCCCGTCTGCGCCAGCAAAGAGAGCGCTGGCACCGGGGTCACTCTGGACTTGGTTTGTCAATAGCACGGCGACATTGAACTCTGGGCAATGTCAGCAGAGATCGAAGATCAAGGGTGATATTCCGCGCACCTTCAGCGACATGCGTCAACTTGGAGAGGAACTGGTTGAGCTTCTGCTGGCGCTCATTCAGTTCACCTCGACCTGTATAATCGACACGAAACAGGGCCATGATACTGTCGATGATGAGTAGTCGGTACTCGTTGCTGACGAAGAATTCGGCGACTTTGTTGAGAAGCTCCATCTGATGCTCCGAGTTGACAGCGCGGGCATATGTGATGTTGTCTTGGGCTATGGACGGTCAGTAGAGACGCGATAGGGATATGAGAACGGTACCCACCAGTCTCAGGGTCTACTCCGAAACGCTCTGCGATCTGGGCTATCCTCTCAGGCCGGAACGTACCCTCAGTATCTGCACAGTGGTTAGCCGGGTTCGAAAAGAGCGACACCCAACGTACCGATGTATGCCACTTTGCCTTCTGCGCCACCCATGTCCTTCGGCAGCTGCGCAATGACGGACATGGTATGAGATAGCTGAGTCTTTCCGCAGCGGAACTCTCCGAAGACCTCGCTGATGCTCATGGTCTGGAAGCCACTGTTGTATATCGTCAGCGTCAATGCTCGGAAGATCAACTGCGATGTTGACTCACCCCCCAAGGACCGCATCGAGTGCCTTGCTGCCAGTGGAGATCTTGATCACACGCTTGCGTAGATGTCCGAGCTCATGGGCGGTCTGGAAGCCTCCACCAGAAGGCTGCAATGGATGTCAGTGATGCGCACTCGTGTGCTGGCCCACTGCAGTGACGTACCTGGCATTTGGCGATGGCGTCCTTGACTTTGTCAACCTTGATCTCACTGAAGCCCTTGATCTTGAGGAGGTTGCGACGAGTAGCCGAATGCACCGATGCGATCGTATAGTAGCCGTTTGACTTGAGCTTCGAGATGTCGACAGCACCGATGCCGTGCGCCTGGATCGCATCGATATCGACGATGAAGCCGTCCTTTTCGTGGTCAGTCAAAACCCATCCTACTTTGGAAAGAGGCAGTCACTCACATCGTTGTTCGAGTCGTCGCTGGCCACTGAAGAAGCACCCATAGTAACTGCTGGTGATAATTGACGGGAAATGGTATGAAAAGGAACGACACGAGCGAATTACGAATGATGCGTATGTGAGCGATGCTTGGAAACACGAGAGGGAGATTATGCGAGGAGAGGACGGAGAAAATTCTGCGGAGGTGAGATCATGGAGGAAGGCATGATGGGAAGGAGCACTAGGCTCAACTCCACGTGTGTGAATGAGAGGAAGGAAGGAGCAGCCACCACCAACGCGATAGCCTTCAACCCTGAGATATAGCTGAACTTGCACCGGCTCGATCGTAGGAAGAGTCCGAATACAAAGACAGTAATGTACGTCCCTGCCTGGTATGTTCATAAACAGACATCGCGACAGATCTTAAGTTTGGGTAGTTTAGATGCTTGCGGCCGTGACTAGTGTCGGCATTGAAGTCAAAACTTGAAAATAATTGTTCATGAGATTGCATATATTCGAAATAGATGATACAATCTAGATCTATCATATGCAAGCACAAAGAAGTGTAAACATGATAACAGACAGATATACCGACTCAGCTCCCGACAAACACACAGTCTCCTTCACTCTTCCCCCTCAACCCCTGGGGGCACTCTTTCCACACCAAACCACCACAGCCGCCTCCAGCTCCATAAGCGAACCTGATCTATCCAAGCATATTCGCATCAACAACGCTTCTGCCGAAGCCGCAGTCGATCCAAATCACTTACATGCAGACAGGCCGCCGTCCAAATCGCCAAGCCGTCGTCTGTCGAAATAATGGTAGAATGGTCGAAGTAAGGGATACAATGTTCGTGGGGTATCAGTGTAAGAATCGTGAAGAACTTTTGCCGTATCCGTTGATGACTCGTGAATGCGTGAGATATGCCGATATGATGCTGAGATTGGCCAGGAAAACGATTGTGATGAAATGACAAACTAAGGGAAGGCATGGAAATGCATGCCTGGTAAGCCAGTGGTCGCCGCGATGTTACTCGATGGTGGACCTCTGGCGAAGCTCACAGTCGTCTAAGCGACAGTAGCGGTAGGAGCAGCGGCCGGGACGGGTGCAGCAGCGACAGGGGCAGCGGTGGCATCGCCGTTGACCTCAGCCTGTGTGCAGTCGCGGGAGATGTGACCGGTCTCGCCGCAGCGGTAGCAAGTCTTGCCGGCAGTGTTCAATGGGCCACCGTTAGGAGCAGTGCAATCGCGCGAGATGTGCCCTGGTTTGGTCAGAAGTTGTAATTAGGAACGCGCTCAGTTTACTCACCAAGCTTGCCGCAGGCGTAGCACTTCATGGCTTGGGCCTGGCAATCACGGGCAAAGTGGTTGGGTCCACCGCACTTGTAGCAGGTGGCCGGGCGAGCGCCGCCAGCGAAGCCGCCACGGAAACCTCCTCCGTATCCGCCACGGGGAGCACCAGCGCCGCGACCCATTCCAGGGTTGGGGCAGTTGCGGGCAAGGTGGCCGGCGATACCGCAGCTGTAGCAACGTCCACTAGTGCCGGCTCCGCTCAGGCGCAGAGTTGGGCAGTCAGCCTGGACGTGTCCGAGACCCTGGCAGTGGTAGCACTGCTTGGCTGTTCCTTTGTCAGTCCTTCATTCTCTGGATGTATGGCCGCCTGTGTTCTCGACATGCGCCAGGACTCGGGGTGACGTACTCTCGGTGGTGCGTGGGTGTGGGCATCCGTTGGACTCGTGGCCTGGCTGCTTGCCTGTGCAAAGGTTAGTCGATAGTCGCAAGTGGTGGTCAGGTGTGGTCTTACAGTTGTAGCAAAGCCTCTCAGAAGAAGAGCAGACCTCTGCGCATTGTTGTTAGTCGCGGTTTATGATACAGACTGCCCCATCGCTCGGGGTAACGCGATGCAGACACCGCGGTCAGAGACGATGTTCGCGATACGTGTCCCGACAATGCGACTGCAGCGCGCGCCCCGAGCAGATGCGCGGATATCGCTTACCGGCGTAGTGGCCAACGTTTCCGCACTTGAAGCACGCACGACGGGATAGAGAAGACATGATGATGTTCCTCTGCGTATTTCTGGGCAGCGAATAAGTATATAGTCGGTGGTTGTGTGAGCAGCGAGGAGGAGTGGATCGCGAATGAGGGGCGGTTGGTGGTGTGTTTGCTGCGACGTGTGCTTTGATCCTCTGGTTTGCTCGAGGGAATGCGCGCCGAACAGCAGGAGTGATAGGCGCACGTACCTGCTTCGTTTACTTCTTCAATTTCTTCACCTGCGTTCGCCAGTCAGTCGCAGATTTTTCGAGGGGCTGTTGTCGAGGGGTAAAGACTGCGGACGGAGCACGCGCCAGGGCGGAACCTCGCGCGCACCCTCGAGACGGAGGAATCCTCGGCAGGCGCAACCTACTTTCTTTCAACTTTCCAGACCTTCTTCCCGCTGCAACACTTCTTCAACCTCCTGCCAGTGTAATTGTGGTGAGAGAATGAGGGGATCGTAGAATGTTCGGGCAACGGGCAAAATGCATCTCCCATGACGGTGGTCCCTGCTCCGTGCGCTAGCGAAATGCGCAATCTGGTTCTTCCCGAGGTCGAAAGTGCGTCCCAAACGGCCCCCAATTGCATCATGCGACGTTTCAAACGACTGCAACCTTACCCTCTTCACCCTAGACGACTTCTGTCTCCTATCCTCGTGCAGCAAAGGCGCTTTCCTCATGCCGTCGGCCCCTGACCTATCTTTTCCAGTTCCTCCGCTGCTGCCGCCAGCTCGAGAACTATGTTTCTGCCCCGCTTCATGACACCATGGCTGCAGTCGCATGTCTGGAGCTAGGACGCAAAGTTAGCTTCTCCACAAGTCAGTTAGTAATCACCCTTTGGGAGATCCAGATATGTCAGAGGCGCCGAAGAGGCAAGTGGCCGATATATTCATAAGTATTCGTGTCTATGTATTATTCAACGCCAACAGTAGTGGAGCTTCTGTTGTAAGAGTGGGTGGCCATATTCCTTACTCTACTGTGTCGTTCCGAAGAGAAGGTCTCGGGGCGTTTGCACGTTGCATCGAGATTTGTAGGTCTTCTAGTCTTCAGACTCGATGACCGCAGGTGCCTTAATTGTCCTGCTCTTGAGGAAGTCAAGGCCTTCGCCACCCTGTTTTCGATTAGCATATAGTCTCATATCTCAAACAGCCTCGAGAACTTACGTAGGAGATCAATGGTGAAACTTCGACGTAGGAGTCGGAGTCCTCGCTAACGACAGTCGCACCAGCGGCTTGCACCCATTTCCTGCCCTGGGTCATGATGTCCGCCTTGCTGGTATCCGGGTCGTCTTCACCAGTACCGCGAGCGTTCTTCAAGGGCGAGAACTCGTCCTCACGCTTCACTTCCATGCAGGCAAACTTCTCCAGAGTCAAGAAGGGGAAGCAGTCAAAGACAAACTGCTCCAGCTTGATGCCATTTGGCTTCTCTGGCTTGACTGTCTCTCCGGTCTCGGTGTTGACGAAAGGAATCTTCTTGCGGGCGACGTGGTGAGGCAGCTTCTTTGCCCACTCTGGGATGCTCTCAAGGAACTTGTATGAGTAGTAGTGGTTGACAATGTTGGCAGCTCGGAACTTGAGTAGGCTGGAGTCCTTGGAGTCCTTGGCCTCTGCGTCTTCGCTGGAGATTTCCGAGTATTCGACAACGTCTGGCTTGCCGTTCTTCTGCAGGATAAGTCCGACAGACTCCTTGGCGTTGCGCTTGCGGACGACCTTGGTAGCGATGTCAACGTTCTTTGAGGCGGAGAAACCGATGAAGACGGGGTCGGCGACCTTGACGAGGCAGTTGTCGACGCAGTATGCGTGGATGTGCTGGATGCCGCGCTTGCCCATGTCTTGCACGACGCCGGACTGGATGAGAGCTTGGTAGAGACCGCCATTGCCGTCGGGTGCGACGGCGACCTAGTCATTCTTAGTATGTTGTCCTGGTTCTGCAGCATCCAGAATGAGAGCGGACGTACCTTTGACTTGCTCTCCAACAGGATCTTGCCCTCGTTCGAGATGCATGGCAGGACACCCTGCTCGAAGATGACGACGTTCTCCTTCTTCAGGCCAAAGTAGTTGTGCTTCTCGAAGAAGTCGGCGGTAGGGCCGCGAGTAGGACCGCTGGTCATGACGTACCATGGAATGGTTACGCTCTCCTTGTTGTGCTTCTTGGCGGCCAACATCTCGGCCTTCCTGATCCTCTCACCCTGCAGTTGGAACAGGCTCTTCTTGCTAGGAAGGCCAATGTCGAAGCATCCCTTGGGCGCTGAGCTGCCCAGACGGGTGCCCTGACCACCAGCCATGAGCACAACCGCGACCTTGTTCTCGGCGATCAGGTCCAGTCCGCTGTCGTACCACTTGTCGAGGTCCTCCTGGGAGGACGAGAGGACAGATGATGTGGCATTCTCGGGGAGGGGCTCGAGCTTGTTCTCGCTGGCTTCAGTCTCGGCGGGGTGAAGGGCTCGCTCGGTGATCTCGTTGATGTAGTCGGGGCTGAAGTTGCTCAGCTGCTCGAAGAGGGTCGCCTTCTCGGCTGTGGAGAGCTTGTCGTAGAAGGCCTAAATGCGTCTATCAGCAAAGATGCATGTGATGAGCACAAGTCCTGGGGCACGTCGCGGGGTTGAGCAAGCCATGCAGTGCTCACACAGTCCAGCGAGGTGCTCCCAGACTTGCAACACCAACGCCCGGGCTGCACTTACAAAAACCTGCTCTTGGCCAGCCTTCTGGTACTTGGCCTTGAGCTCATTCAGCTGCTCCTCTGTTGGCTCCTTCGCCGGTGTGCCCTGAGGTGCGCCCCCAGTGATGTTGAGCTTCTCGAGCGCGCTGTTGACGGTATCCTTAATGGCGTCCATGGTGATGCGGGGTATTGGCGGGGTAATTCGTGCAATGCAGAAAGGTGTTGCAATTGATCTCGAAGGTGTATGCTTGATATAGACACTGAATTCGTGGAAAGGTACAGTTTTGCTGGCTCACCGCGTCCTTATGAAGATTCGACTGCAGCATAGCACTGACGCCTCGTGTTGCCCCACTCGGCGTGCGTCCCTGCTGCACATGGGTGCGATCGAGCCTCCCGAGATCGTCAGCGCCCGCGTCACTAATTTTAGACCTGTTGTGTACCCTTCGTATTTCATGAGCTGCGACTACATCGTAAAGCTAGCAGTATGGCCAGTCGCTTAATGCCATTCGTAACTACACAATCCCAACCAGAAGCCTCTAGCTGAGCAAACAACGAGCAAAATATATGCCGCTTCAGCGCAATGCTTAACACCAGGCCATCCAAAAAGCAAGCCATATGCAACTCCCGCAACGCCATGACGTCGTGTAACCATCTTACTAATGTCCGTTGACCTCCGCCTTCTCAGGCTCAGCAGGCTTGAGCGCTTTCTGCGGCGCTGGGTTCAGTATGCGAGTGGCGTCGATCAAGCCGGCGTTGGGGTTCAGCTTAAGACCAAAGCCTGGAAGGTCGAGAGTCTTGACGTCGAGATATCCCTTGGTGGGAATTGGCTCGTTGGTGAAGCTGCACAGTATTAGCACAACACTTTGCGCACGCGGAAGGGAAACTTACAGGTTGCCGAACACGGGCAACACAGACTTGCCATCCGGTGAGTTCGCGAGGTACTCCTGGAAAGGCGAGTTGGCCTGAGAAACGACGAAATGGTACGAGTATGGTCCACTGGCGTGAGGAACAACGGGAATATCGTAGGCAGCAGCCATGGCCGAGATCTTGATAAGCTCAGTCATACCGCCAACCCACATAACATCGGGTTGGAGAATGTCCAGGTTGCGGCCCTCGATGAGTTTCCTGAAGCCATATCGTGAGTACTCGTGTTCGCCAGTGGTGAATTTCATGCGGGGGTGAGCGCGCTTGATCTGCTCAAAGCCATCTGAGTCGTCAGGCGACAAGCACTCTTCCCACCAGTTCAAGTTGAGGTGCTCGGTGGCCTTGACCACTTCGATGGTGTAGGGTACGTTCAAGCTCATGTAGCAGTCGACCATGAGGGGAAAGTCTGGCCCCACGCTTTCGCGATGCTTGGTAAGGAACTCGACATTCTTCTTCAAGCCTTCGACACCCTCACCAGGGCCGTATGGTAGTGGTACCTTGGCGCCGAAAAAGCCCATTTCCTTTGCCGCCGCTGGCTCGGGACCAGTGCAGTAGAAGTTGAGCCTTTCCCGGGTCGCTCCACCGAGCATCTTGTATACGGGCTCGTTGCGGATGTGGCCGAGCAGATCCCAAATAGCAAGATCGATGACTGAGATGACGGCGACCGGAAGACCCTTGCGGCCGTAGAACATGGACGCACGGTACATTTGCTCGAACATGTGGTTTGTGTCTCTGGGATCTAGCTTGGATCAGAATGAAGACTCGTAGCGTCGCACAACTGGATACTCACCTTGGCCTATTAAGAAGCGCTCAAAGTGCTCAGCGACTAGCCAGCACGCTGGCGGCCCGCCAAAGCCAGTAGCGAAACCCTTGGTGCCGTCACTGGCCTCGAGCTCTACACAGAAAGATCCCAGAACATTGATTCCCCAGCTAGTTCTTGACTTTCGGTACTGCTCATATCCGCTCATGGGGGTGGAGATCTTGCTGTCGATGAGCCAATGTCCGCCAGCGACATTATGGTAGTCTCCGCCGCTGCCGGGGCCCTGTGTTATGAATGTTCGCACGTGTTTGATGGTCGGGAAGGAGCGCGCTGCGCCAGATTCTTCGGTGGAGGGCATGATCACGTTAGGGAGAGGAGTGTGGAATCGACAAAGCAGAAGACCACAGAGTATAGAGGAGGGGTAGATAAGTGCACGGAGGGTCAGAAATGATATTTAAACCGCGGAATAGCGGCGTGCCAGGCTTCGCGTCTGCTCAAGAGGGTCCCTCGGTCCATCTCGCTGCGATTTGCGACGATTTGCGACGACTTTGGAAGAGCCATTGATACCTGGGCTAAGAAGTGGAGCGCGAACGCGTGAATAGGCGTCGCTGTGAGGCGTTCGGCACCCAGGTCGGAATGTGGACAAGGCCGAAGCATGTGTTTTTGCTGACGAGTATTGTACCGAAAAGCCAGCGGCCCACTCGGTGCCACCAATCGAAGGATGCGGAGGGCGCGCTTGCCGGTCTATACGATTTACGATATCTGGGGTAGGGAACTAGAGCGTGCAGGCGGGGCTGCAAGAGTAGAACCCTCGGTGTAGCTCTTCCGAACCTGCACGCCCCCAATCGCATTCGCATTCATCATCATGGACGCCAGCACAACCCACCAGCAGGCGGCAAGTCCAAACGGCACTGCGAAGCTCTCCAACCACTCTCCTGGCGATGCGCAAGACTGGAGTGGTGATGAACGCTCCAGCGACGAAGAAGCCCACGACAGAAGCCAAAGCGGCACATCCAACAAGCGGAAGCGGCCGCTTTCTGTGAGTTGTGAGACATGCAGTAAGTGTGACACAACATGATGAGGCTGTTGAGGCTCACCATACGTAGAGCAGCGAAAAGTCAAATGCGACAGAGGCGCGCCTGCCTGTTCCTGGTGCTTGAAGAACCACTCAGCATGCGTCAGTTGCGCCATCCACTGACATCACCCCCAATACTCAATCGCATCAGGTCTACCTTCCGCGCAAGAAGCCCGGCCTGCGCGCTGGCTATGGACGAGAGCTTGAGTCGAGACTTGGTAAGTCGCGCATCCTCACCACCCTGTTCTGGAGTAGCCGAGGTCTGGATAAGCAGACTGAGTTGTCGCTGGCAAACTTCGCGCGCCCACAGTCACGACAGTGCCCAGGTTGGACTTGATGGAGGTCACGACTGCCGCGCAGCTTGACTAAGCGGGCGCTCCTTCTGTCCGCCAGCCAGAGACCCTACAGGGCACTCGCGACCACAGCTGACAATCGTCCCTTCCTCAGACAAGCTCGAAGCGCTCCTCGTCCAGCAGCAGTCGCAAATCAACCATCTCTCCAGCACCCAGGTCGCCACGTCCGGCCCGTCACCGCAAGAGGTAGCCGCGTTCCGAAGCCCGCCCGTCATCCAAACCCCCCATATACCGCGTCCCGAAACGGCCCTCTTCATTCAGAAGCCCACCTTCCCTTCGCAGAGCGCAATACAGAACCAATATGGCAACGGCGTCACGGACAATAGACCTACCCCCTCGGTCACAGGGAACGGCTACCAGTCCGAGGATGTGAGCATGAGCGGCGGCTTGTCCAGAGATGGCTACACACCATACAATGAGCAATACCAGCCGGCCATATCGAGAACTCTCGGCCACGCGGATGCCGACTTTCCACCGTATGACCTTCTGTATGGCCTCGTCGATCTTTTCTTCAAGCACATCAACACCTGGTGCCCCATCCTCCACCGCCAGAGCACGCTGAACTCGCTTTTCGGAGACGCGACGCTAGAAGAGGCGGATAGAATCATACTACACGCAGTTGTCGCAACGACTGTCAAGTTCTCTACCGACCAGCGCTTGACTGCCGAGAAGCGCACGCGCTACCATAAGAACTCCAAAGAGAAGGTCCTGCTGTATGGCATCGAGAACAGCTCTGTAAAGTCGTTGCAGGCGCTTGTGATCCTCGCTCTGGACGTCGTTGGCTGCTCCAATGGCCCTCCCGGCTGGAACCTTCTGGCTCTTATCACGCGCTCAGTCGTCCAGCTAGGATTGTCGGTCGAAAGCTACTCACCGAGCGTCGCTCCTCAATTTGCGTCAATATACACCTTGCGCGCCATGACGCTGCCTGAGCCCAAGGACTGGATCGAAGAAGAGAGCCGACGCCGCCTGTTCTGGATGATCTACGTCCTAGACCGGTACGCGACCGTTGCCACGGCTTTCGAATTCGCTCTCGACGAAAAGGAGATTGACCGTCGGTTGCCGTGTCGCGACGACATGTATGCGCGAAACGTGCCCGTCGAGACGCGATGGTTCCACACTTCGACAAGATCTGACTACAGCATGAATAGACCAGAAAACCTGGGCTCCTTCTCATACTACGTCGAAGTCCTGGGGATTCTCACACGCATCCACAAATTCCTCAAGAAGCCTGTAGACATTACATCCTTGTCCGACGTTGAGACCTGGCAGAGCGAGTATCGTGAGCTTGACAATGCCATCGAGCAATGGAAGTACAATCTTCCTCAAGAATTTGGCAACTCTGCGAGATTGTTTGCAAAGGCGGGCATGGGACAGAATTTGGACAGTGGTTTGGTGATGCTCCACGCGGCCTTCCACACGTAAGTTTGTCTTCCCTTTGCCTTAAGGAAGAAACTAACTCTGGCAGCACTGTGATTCGTCTTCACTCATCCGCGGCCTACCCTACCCATCGTTCACCCATCTTCACACCGTCCTTCAGCGCTAGCCAGCGATGTCTCAGTGCTGTTGAGAATATCACAGCCCTTTGTGCTACCGTACGCGACAACGGTTTGCTGAGCAAACTTGGCCCGCCCTTCGCATTCTCGCTCTGGGTAGCCGCACGTGTTCTCTTGGTCCACGGATCCACCATCGATCACCGAGTCGATCAATCCATCAACCTCCTGGTCAGCACTCTCCAGGACATGGGTCAGTACTGGGAAGTAGGCACGCGCTATGCAAGTCTTCTTTCACGCGTACTTTCCGAATATCAAGAGAGCCAGGACACCCCCGCTGGTGCGAATGGTGAACGCGTGACACCTTCAACCGTCAAGATCCTCGCCGACATGCGACGATGTGCATTCGATCTCGACTTCCTCATATCCCGTCAACCTAAGCTCAGCAACAAACAAAATCTGAAGATTCCATCGGTGACTCCAGCTCGAACACCTGCAGCGAATGAGCTAGAGTATCTCGATGTGTTCGACTTCTTCAACATGCCTCGACTCCCTGTGTCGATAGACGGAGCCATGAGTTACCCTGCGCCAGACGGCAATATACAATTACCGGACGGCGGGTTTGGAAACGAGTCGAACATTACCAATTATATGGTCGATGCGAGCTCAGATTGGTTTATGAAGCAGTCGGCATAATATCTCTTTTTGTGTCTTGGGTGCACGGAAAATGGACTGTAAAAGTTGGTTGATCTTTCGGTACATAATATTGCATTTCGGACCCTGTTCATAGTTTTGTCCATACAATCTCTTCTTATTTTGAATGATACCCTATTTTATCCCTAATAGACTCGGCTGTCTTATCACCAGTGATCCATACATGTGATGAATCCAAGCAGCTCGATGGTCAGGGCCGTACCTGGGCGTGGCTTGTCGTGTACGCTTGTCCGGAACCGCTCATTCCGATCGGAACGCCATCGGTGCGTTATCTGCATCCTCGCTCGACCTCTGTAATCGACACTTGACAACACTTTTCGCTGGTCAAGCATTACTGTCCTCTCATCTATTGTAGTCTACGCAATTGTTTACATGCCCCATCAAACTGGCGTCGATTTGCTTTTCGTACAATACCTTGTAGAAGACAGTCGCCGTTTGCCGTCGGAATAGGCTGGTGAGACTCGGGATAGCGTACAAGGTATGGGTGAATCTTACTCCGCTGTACCGAATATATGATAGAAATGAGTCATTGACATACATGTAGCTTCGTATATAGCTTCGTGCAACGCTTGAGCATTTGATACTCAAACTAGGTTCAACGCAGGACTCGCACTTCGGCCTGGATATCATCGAAGGATCCCGTCTTCGACAACTTCAAATATCTCCCATATCGAAGCCATCTATCATTACTCAATCACCCATCATGGCTTCCCAAAAAGACCAACAACACATCCTGATTCTCGGCGCCGGCGTAATCGGTCTAACAACCTCACTCGTCCTATCCCACACGTACCCCACCGCCAAGATAACCGTAGTAGCAAAGCACTTCCCCGGAGACCGCTCCATAGAATACACATCGCCCTGGGCCGGTGCCAACTGGTCCTCCATGGCCCACGACAACGGGCCGCTGGAGAAGTACGACGAGGTCACCTTCCGCCGTTTCGGTGAGCTTATCGACGGGAAGAGCGTGTTTGGATGCCAGGCGCTGAAGGCTGGTGAGACGGAAGGCGTCGATGGGGTAAATGGAGGAGGGAATGAAGCGGGGCTGGGGAGAATGGGTATGTGGGCTGCGTTCGACGAGCCGATTGAAGAGGCGGGTGTTTTGACTGAGGAGACGGGTAGAGTGTGGTATGATGAGTTAGTCGGGGGTTTGAGGAAGTTGGGTGGAAGTGAGCTGCCCAAGGGAGCGAACTTTGGGTTTGAGTTCCCAAGTACGTTCAGGATCAACACACAGGTCTATCTGCAGTGGTATGTTGTCCTGATCACCTTTCCCTTAACGCAGACCTCTAGGTAAAGGGCCATGATCAAAGAGACTAATGCTGTACCAGGCTCCAAGCTCAAGCTTTGTGCAAAGGCATCACTCTCGTGCGCCGACACTACACTTCCGTCTCAGAGCTCCTAAGCGACCATCTATCCACCACCCTTCTGGTAAACTGCACCGGTCTCGGCTCCCTCAAACTCTCCGACATCAAAGACACGAATCTATACCCATCACGTGGTCAAACACTACTGGTCGCTGAACCCAAAACGCCAATCACCAGAATGTATGAAATGGAACGAGTCAAGTACGACAATGCCATCCTACTTGTCTTCCTCCGCCCCAGACCCGACTATTTTCTGTATATCCAGTTTGACTAATGAACTAAACTAGGTCTTTCCGCTCTCCGAAGCGCATCGATCCCACGACAACCTACGTTTTCCCCCGTCCGCTGGGCGGCGGCGTGATTCTAGGTGGCAGTCGACAGGACAACGACTGGAGTGAAG
The DNA here is from genome assembly GCF_023757985.1 of Alternaria ethzedia. Taxonomy (NCBI): domain Eukaryota; kingdom Fungi; phylum Ascomycota; class Dothideomycetes; order Pleosporales; family Pleosporaceae; genus Alternaria; species Alternaria ethzedia. The sequence continues at coordinate 174,892 of NW_026056197.1, forward strand.
AGTGGGATGAGCAACTCGGTCAGGATATCATGAAGCGGTGCTGTGAGTTGTGCCCTGAGTTGGGGAAGCCGGAGGATCTGCAGGTTATTGGGCGGAATGTGGGCTTGAGGCGTAAGTATCGACGTGCGAGTCATTTCACGGGGGCTGGCTGACAGTATCTAGCGTCGCGTAAGGGCGGTCCGAGGATTGAGACGGAGATGGGCAAGTGGAAGGTCCCGGTTGTGCATTGCTATGGGCATGCTGGTGCGGGGTATCAGTCTTCGTGGTGAGTACATTGAAGCTCGTCTGTGTCGACAGTACAATACTAATGTTTCTCGCAGGGGCACCGCCGAGCGTGTCCTTGAGCTCGTTCAGAAGACGCTGACGCCCAGCTCAAAGTTATAGTCACTACGCCATTAGCTAGTCCGGACTAAATCTGGCCTCGCTCAACACACTCATCTTTTCATTTCCACACATGCTTAGCTCTCCATCTTCTCCTCTTTCCTCCCCTCATCCCTGCTATTCCACTCCCGATCAAAAACCTGCAAACTCCTCTGTGCAGTAGGCACAACATCCAACGCCTTCACACTAACCCTATCCTTCTGACCCAGCATGAACGCAGCCGCTTCCGCAACATCTGGCGCAACAAGAGGCTCGAAACCCGACATGAAAGTATCGTAGCTCTGCTTTTCGTATCCAACACTGTATGTCTTGTCAGCTCGGAACTCCGTCGCAACACTAAAACGAGGGAGAGATCATACCGTTGTTCATGGAAGTTCGTCGCTACAACGCCGGGCCGTAACGCGAGGACTTTGATATCAGTGCCCACTAACTCCGTTCTCAGCACGTTGGTGAAAGCCTCCTGGCACGCCTTGCTAGCATGGTAGACAGCCTCGCCTGGGAAAGGTGGAACCTCTAGCCCCGTTGTGCTGGTGACGTTTAGAATCGTCCCCTTGCCACGCTCCTTCATCTTTCCCTCGTTCAAAACAGTATAAGCAGCAAACATGTATCCATTGATGTTTGTGCTCGTCATTGTGATGATGTCTTGGATCTTGAGGTCAGGGAAGCGTGACGGCGCGCCTATAGCTAGACCAGCATTGTTGATGAGGACATCGATGTGGGAGACTTGCTGGACGATGTTTGAGACGGCGGTGCTGAGGGATGTGTGGTCTTGTACGTCGACGACTGATGTGAAGATCTTCAGGTCTTTGTGTTCTTTTTTGAGTTCGTCGGAGAGGGCCTTTAGCTTGTCGTCTGAGCGTGCAAAGAGGATGAGTGTTGCGCTTTCAGCGGCTAGTCGACGTGCAATAGCTGCGCCGATGCCCATAGAAGCCCCTGTGATGAGGACGGTTTGGTCTTTGAGTGACATGGTAAGGGGTAGAAGTATGAGGATGAGATGGACGGATGAATTGAGATAATACTTCACTGGATGTGAAACCTCGGGACTGTTTTGTTACGACTGACCGTGAGAAGACGATGAGAATGACAATGATTACACAGGGAGTACATGTGCGGAGGATGAACATGCTAGTAGGCTTTCGGTGGAGCAAGAATGACGTCATCAGCATCGCATTTGTCATCTATGAATGGCGTCCGATGTGTATAATACGTTGCATTGGGTGTGTAGTAAATATAGTCCATAAGGGTATCTCTGTAAACAATCATTCTGATAGCGTGAGTCATGTAGCAAATCAAAGGTCTCAGGCGTTGACTTACAATTCGTGTCTGGCATTGCCATCGCAGCGCGAGTCCGTGTCTTGTGAGCAGTGCGACTCCCAGTCGCTCATGTTTATGAGCTTTAGACTTGAAATAGTCGAGGCATGTCGAAGAGTGCTGCTGGCTGTTCGATCGAAACCATCAACCATCCCACCTCTGCGCCTCTTTGTTGTAACCGATGAGCTTGAGGTCGATGTTCAGGGTCTTGAGCATCATGTCCATCGTGAACGACTGCATCAACGTTAGTATCATAACGTACGTGTACATCTTCGCGCACTCACATCATCGTCTGCTCCCTTGAACGTCTCCTTCTCCTCCTCTCCCTTGTCCCTTTCCGAATCCATCTCGGCGTAGCGATCATACGCCTCTTCAGAGACCTCACCACTCTCTTTCGCCTCCTCCATCTTCTCACGTTCCGCCTCCATCTCTTCTTTATCCCATTGCATCTGCCGTTCCTTGGATTCTTTTTCACGTTCCTTCCATGCGCCTACCCCGCCCATTCTGTTAACCCTGTCTCTAGTGCTACCAAACAGCTCTTCCGCCGCCGCACGACTTGCTGTACGCCATTTGTCGACCAGTACGACCAGGTCGTCATCCTTTGTAGACGTTGCCAGGGTCTGAGCTTGTGTAAGCATCTGGATCTCATTGCGGATTTGCATGATCTCGCGTGCGACCGAGGGTTTCGACGGTGCCTTCTTCGACGCGACACGTGACGGGGTAGATAGGTTCGGACGTGAGACGAGAGGTTTCGAGACACGTGGTGTCACCTTAGACGTTGCTGGCGTTTTGGGGGGTTGCATAGAGGCGGTACAGGTGGCCGCTTGCTGTGCGCCATTGCCTGCAGGGGCGGTACTTCTAGCAGGAGCGATGGTTGTCCTAGGTGTATCAAGCGCAGGAGTGTGGACCTCAGGCGGATCTGAGGATGGCGGGTCGTCGCCTATGCTGGGCTTCAACGGTGTGCGGAACGGCGATTTGAACGGCTTCTGGAGCGTTTTCGTGGCTTCGTTCAGCCGGCGACGTTTCGCTTGCGGGGTCGACATCTTCGCGGGTGTTTGGGCATTGGTGTGGGTGGTCAATTCTCGAAGTGGGGGGGGGGGGGGGGGGAGGGGGTGGTGAGTGTCTTGAGACTGGCGATGTCATCTGTCGCTTCTGATTGCGGATGGTCTGACGCGTCGCGCTAGAGCCTCGTCATCACGTGTCCATCAGGGTGTCTTTTCTAGGAACTGACGACCAGCAACTCTATCAAATCAGGTAGGTACGCAACTCATACGCGTTTTATGATAGACTCAATTTTTGGGACGAACGAACGTTGTATTGTGATAAGCACCATGATCTAAGCATATACATAGCACAGCGGCCCCGAGGTAGTAGAGAAGAACTCCTTGCTCGCGATGTGGTTCTGACCTGGCGGTGCCACCACATCCAACTCCTGCTGATCTGTCGGTTTACCTTTGGGACTGTTGGGTATCGACCAATGGGTGCCGCCTTCGTACATGCTTGTGCGAGACTTGACCTCCTTCTCTTGATACATGGCCCACATCCACCAGTGCCTGTCCAGCTGACCATGATGCAACCAGAAGGCTGGCTCCGCAGGGCTCACATAGACATCGCCTCCAGGATCACCCCAGATAGAGAAGTGACCGCCAATGTGCAACGCTGAAAGGCTGTTCGTCGCGTTGGTCTGGAGTGTGTCCTGGAAGGTACCAATGGCCTTATTGGTGGTGATATGGAATAGAAGATCTTGAGGCCGGAGGTAGCGCTCGGTGAAGAAGTTGCTTACGTCGCGACGGTGGCAACGTGGATTGTCACCATAGCCATCGGCGCGTGGGTTTGGTGGGATGTTGAGTTTAGGGTCCATGGTGGGCGCGAGGGGACCAAGACGAATGGTCAAATTGGTGAAAGGACCTTTACTGATACAGCCTCCTCCGGGTCCACCAGGAAGCGTCTCACCCGGCCATAGACTCATGCCTGCATGCGGTCCGATTGGATCACCATTCCCACCCATGCTCCATTCGTCGCCGTTGAAGATGGGGCTGTTAACGAGATCGGTGTACTTGGCCCAGTTCCAGTAGGGTCTGTGATGAGTAGGCGAGGTTAGTGTATGCTTTACACAAGATCTAAAGAAGAATACTCACTGGTAGCCTTTGTAGCCACATTCCGTGCGAAGCGCTGTTTCGTAAGCCCATATGTAGTAACGGTGCCAGTGCATGAAGTTTGCGGTGGCGTGAACCGTCGGTGTCATGTTCATATGCACCACAACAAAGTCTTCATAGCGAGACTTTGCTCCAGGATATTGACCAGCAGGAAGTTTGGAGGGCGCCTTGAGCATGCAATTGACGGCCGTGGTGTATGCTTTCCGTTCCTCTTTCGTGAGGTCGCCGCTATCGTGTGTTAGCATCATGACCGTGGCAGTGCCCAAATTTACTTACAACTCTTTGCGTACAGCAACAGTGTCCTTGTTACATGTCGCAGGCCTCGTCAGACCGTCTGACAGCGTCCCATCCAGTACCTTGTATGCATTTGCGAGAGCTTGCTTCTGGACGCCGTCGAGGGTAAGCGTGTCTTGCCTCTGAGTAAAAGGAGATGCTGAAGCGCTAGAGAACAGAGACAGAGATGCCACAAGGGCCTTGACAACCGCAATGCCTGCCATCGATTGATTTCTGGCGATTCAGCTAAGTGCGGATCTCAATGCTTTTATGTCGAGCACCATGATCAGCCTCCTTCTCCAATGCAGGCCAACATCAACCGTGCCATACTACTGCATGTGCTGGGTCATTTATTTAGAGGGTTGCCCGACGTGGGGCGAAGTTCTACAAAGCTCTGCTGTAATGAACACCCTTGGCATGCAACACACGTACCGACGAAATACTGCTGTGCAAGGGTGTTCCAATATCATGACTATCTCAACGAACAGCCATTCCTGTTCATGGGGTCTGCAGCATGCCATTCATGGTGGCCACGAGTGGTCACAGAGTCCATACTTTTGATGTCCAAGACCTGAGCTGCATCTGACCGCGTTGATGAGCGGCAGTCAACTGGAAGCGGTCAGCATCCTTGTATGCAATGTAAGGCGCCTGGTCAGGACTGTGAAGTCAACTCCGATTTACTTTGAGATCGAGCTTTCCCCGTAATAAGCTCTAAAGGTTGTTTCTGTTGTGCGATGGCGAAGACCCTCGTGATACCTCGTCTCTTAGGTTGAAAGTGTCGAAAGCTACAAACAGGTTCAGACCAAGCGCCCGAAGCTCTTGATGTTCGTGGTCAGCGTACAAGTATGTGCCATTGGCAACAGGAAGATCGTCGTTGCCGTTATTCATCCCTTGCAAGCCAGATAGTCCCAACCGGACAATATGGCGTATGTAATACCGGCTATGATACCCCTGGTGTTCGGTAGGATTCTGCCGGGCGCAAGGTGTGTTTGCCAAGCTTGTACATGTTTCGATGAAACTGTAGGACATCAACATTGATTACTACTCAGTACACCTGAGGTGGTGGTATTCGTCAGCTGCGCCACGTAATTCTGCATCGAGGCATTCGCAAGGAGATGCGCGATACCTCATATAATGCACAGCGCGGCAGACTCTCCGGTAGTGTTCGCGTGTATGGAGGCGCATGGCGCTTGCTGAAAATGCATGCCGACGGAGGCTTCCATCAACTTCGCGCCATGCGTAAGAAGCCGGCCATTTATCTTCTCGTGAAAACTGGTGATGCTTAAGTAGATCAGCTTGGGAGAGCTTCGGCGACGTCCTTGGCGTCCAATTCGATTGATTGAAGGATCAGGATCCCTGGCGGTGCGTCGCCTTCGAACGAAAAGCACATCGAAGTAGATGGTAGATGGGGCGTATGCTTACAACCGGACGGAACACGGCATATGCCGAGGCCTGTCCTTGCTAGATTCAGATACTGTTGAACAAGTGTGGCGTGCGCTGTTGGATCGGGCTGCGAGCAAACCCAAGCAGAGCGGCGGAGCGGCGGAGCGAACGACGCAAATGGAACCCAATAGAGAGCATACTTTCGTGGCTTGAGGAGACGACTGACGATGCAATGACTGTTGGCGATCATTCCGATCTGCAGATGAGGGCAGCTCACACAGCTTGGACGGTGCGACATGTGGGACATGTTTCGGCTGTCAAGCGTGATGAAGAGGGGTAGAAACGACGAAGAACGGCGTTGTGAGAGCGGAAAGCTCTGCCGCACATCGATGCGTCACAAAATGATGCGCCCAAAGCATGCTAGGTGCTGCTGCCGTCGTTTATGATGTTTGCGGACGTGGTGAAACTGCGCTGTTACTTTCCCAGCCCTAAAGGCAAATACCAAAACATCAACCCCAGCAATTGCATTCTGCGTACGACAGACACTACAATGGACGATAAAGCCAAGGCATTCCTGGCTAATGTGGAAGGCGGAATCGTGCCAGTAACATGTCACGATGATGTCTTGCGAATCGCATACATTTATATCGATGAGGGGCTGTGGGACAGCCAGGGCGTATATGATGTTGTGGAGAAGCTGCACGCGCATGGCTGGTCTTTTGGTGAGGACGAGCTCCGCTTCAATCGGTAAGCTACATCCTCATATGAGAATCCCTCATACCGATGTACCCAGCACCTGCACGTGTGTGACTAAGATAAAACAGTACCTTGGATATATTTTATCTCGCCCAGATCGCAGCAGCCTACTACCGCTGGACCGACCAACTAAATGGAGACGACCCTCTCACCTTCTCAGACTTCGACGCCTTCTACACTGCGCACCATGACCTCTTGAGTCCCACAGCCTGGCGCTCCTACTACTCCACCGCATTCCTTACCCAACCCACCACAGCACGCTTCTACCGCATGCCCGACCTCCAGGATCTTCCGGACTCGTCCTCCCCACTGTGTCTGCCGCGTGACAATCCGGTATCCAAACACGTCCTAAAGCTCCCCCGCTGGGCTTATACTGTGGGGCGGACTTGCCACAGGCAACCGTTCCTTCCATTTGACACGATTACTGAAATAGCCCTCCGCACGCTTGACACAGCCTTGACACGCCTACACGCGGCCTACCCCAGCACACCCCCCTTTTCAGAACCACATGCGCGCTTCTGGCTAGACGAGTACTACAAACCTCCCATCGCAGAATCGAAACAAGAAGCGTTGTCCACGAACACCAACACCCAGCTGGAGGGAGAGGAGAAGATCCCTTCATCTTCGAGCCCTACATCTGACCCATCGCCTCGCAAGGACAACCGCGAAGCATGGGGGCCCCATCACTTTGGGCTCAATGTCGCGTCGGGATTGTATGATATACACAGTTTGGAAGCACAGTACCTCGCACAGGTTTCTTCGGGTAAGGTTGTCGAACCAGAACCTAGCAAGCCAGTGTTTTTCTGGTGTGGGATACCGGATGGAGGGACTGCAGATCAAGCGTTGCAGAGGGGGTGGCAGGAAGAGATTGGGAGTGAGGAGGAGGTCGAGTTCCTAGCCGCTGTTGCGATGGAGGAGACAGCCGGACTAGGAGCTGGAGCAATCAAGGTGGATGAGTTGGACTGTTCAATCCGGTCACATATCCTACTTGCGGTCATGCAGGCTGCGTTGGTAGAGAACATGCAAGAGAGAGAGCATTTCTTGGGGGAGCTGGAGAGGCGGATGGTACAAAAGGGGAGGATTGGCGAGGAAAGAGCAGGGAGATGGGTTAGGCAGGCCTTGGAAATTATGGTGCCTTATGTACGCGTGTGGCAGGGCGAATGGCCAGGTGCAGAGAAGAGAGGGGAGATGCTGCGCCGGATCTTGGTGGAGAATCCACTGCTCTTTGCACGCTGGAAGTTGTCGCCTGTTTTAAGGCAGTTCGCTTTTGACGACGCAAAAGTTGACTGTCTCGGCTGCCAAGCGGCGTACTGTTAACTACTGTCGAGATCCCTTCACCCGGATAGTAGACAACTGTTGGCATACCCTACTGGTGAATGTAGTCGACAATCGTGTAGTATCTACTGCCTAACACGGGCCGATACCTGGGTGGGCTCAAAGCAGAACTTGTGTCGCAGAACCGTGAATCTTGCTAATGATCAAAGCTGCTTTTGAACGGCTTTTGGTATCCGTAGTCGACCTATCCAGACGCGATTGACTGTAAGCTGTCGTGGAATTCCACCGTCGCGGTTTACCACGCTGCGATGCCGCTTACATGTTTGATTGGAATTCCCAGAATAAATAGAGTGCGCCTTTGACGATAGCCCCCCACAAAACTGACGTTGTATCCAAAGGAACAACGGCTAATGCGACAGCCGCTGGGTGCTGCTGCTGCCGTCATTTATGATGCTTGCGGACGTAGTGAAACTGCGCAGCCGTTGGGTCCCCTGATAGCGTTGGGCGCCATGCCGGATGCGGGCTTAATTGGCAGCCATGGAGGTAACGTGAAGACGCGAGGACGCGTCGAGGGGCGCTTTTCTTTGTGCGTGCCTGGCCAGCTCCACCGACGCGACCCATCGCGTCCGAGGTTCATTGATCAGCGACGCATAATTTCACGGCATCAGGGACCGTGTCATGGTCGCTGACATCGCCTTTGCCAGCCACGAATCCTGTCATTGCGCGGAACCGGATCGCAGCCTCGCGCTACGCCTCTCTCCCACCATCGGTCCTTCAACACGACATTTGCCCCTCAGGGGAACGCCAAACGGCCTCTAGATGGGGCCTCCGGTGGACGGCCGCAATTCGTTGATTCGCGGATGCAAGCGATGAGCCGACGCTGGCTGTTGCACCGCGGCGGCGTCGATTGCTTTTCGCAAAGTTTCTTGGGTGCCTGGCCAAAGCTTCAACCCTTCAGGGAGCCCTGCGCAAAGAACGCGACCAGTCATCTCATCACTCTATCGTGCCGTGCGAATGCTCGTCGCATGCCTCAAGCAAAAAGCACGGCTTGAGACATTGGAAGTGTCGGTCCTCAGGTCCTGCTAACATGTCCTGAGCGGGCTCAGTTGTTTGCGGTAGAGGAACACGCCATGCCACCGGCGCACAACTAGCGCCATCAGCCTTCTTTGTTCCGCCCTTGTTTCACAACCTTGCACAAGTGTTACTTGGTCCAGGACCGGGGGCTCAGCCGTCCTGACTCTTAGCTCTGGAAGAGGCAAAGTGGAACATGTGATATCGCGTTTACGCGTTAGGTCCATTTACGCGTCCAATCGCGTCGCAATTCACCCTCACCCTGGCCGAGGGCCGGAGAGTGGCCTCCTGTGAGGAGTCAGGTATATATACACGGCTGCAGTCGCCTAGTACTTGCGTGCTATCGTCTTATTTGCCCTACGACGTTTCTGCCTAAGGATCTTTCGGAGTCGTCTGCTTTGCCTACTTGTACTCGTACGCTTGCTGCCTACTCACTGCACCTATAAGTATCAGCGATACCTCTTCGCACCGAACCCATCCATCGTAAACACAGCATCTCAGCATCGCATCATCATGTTCTCATCAAACCGCACGCGCCATCAAGAGGGCAGCTTCTCGAAACATCGCGCATCCAAGTCCAAATCACACAAGAAGAACCCCTCCTTCAGAGACTCACCGAGGAGAGTAGAACGACTAGCACAGCATGCCCAGGCATCATCACCACAATCGAACCAAACTTCTCCAACACTGGGAAGGTGAGTTTGCTCTTTTACGATGAAAGCCGAAGAAACTTTACTGACAACTTCCATCAGTGCCATCATCACTATCTCCGTCGGCCGCGAGCAGCGACTCTTTGCAGCGCACGAAGACGTTTTATCGCATTCTCCCTGGTTCCAGACTCTCTGCAGCGGTCAGTTCTTCCAGTCTACCAACAAGCGCATCGACCTACCCGACGAAGAGCCCGAAGTCTTCTCATCGATCCTCGAATATCTCTACAAGGGCGACTACTACCCGCGCATGGAATATGACAAGAAGCGAAACAGCTGGAACCTTGAAGATGGTGGAAACGCCAACAACGCCCACGAAGCCATCGTTCAGTCTTCGGTTGGACCGATCCTGAAAGACACCGTCATCTACTGTCAAGCCGACAAGTACGGACTCCAAGAACTGAAGAAGCTTGCGCTCAAGAAGCAAGGCCTTCAATCTGGCATCCAATGCTCGACTATCTTGACCTCCGCCCGTTACGCATATGCCAACACTCCTGACAACGACTCGAAGCTTCGCGCACACTACCTCGCGCTCATCATCCGCGCGCGACACACATTCAAGCGCAGCGGCACAATGCAGAACGAGATGGAGAACGGCGGCAAGCTCTTCTTCGACTTGTTCGTTGCCATGGTCAATCACATGGACGACCTTTCAGCGAAGTCGCCGCACTAAGTTGCTGCCATCGCATTTGAATTCTCGAGCTTCCCTTGAGTAGCTTGCCGTCTTCATCGCCCCCAACTAATGACTCCTTTCATCTGCTAGTTCTTGACCTTCTTGTATATACACCTTGCGTTTCAGCCTCGCGGCTATGCCTTTTCTTTACTGGGGTCTCCTTCAATCTGGGTTTGTTGCTGCACGGCGTTACGGTCTGGATATACCTTTCTGGCACTCATTCACGCCACTGTTGTACTATACTTATCTCTTTACCTGGATTGGTTTCACTTATCATTCGCGTCTTCCTTATCGGCCTCAAAATTGCCTAGATGCGCAGGCCTTGGTCGCATTGGTTCAACTTTCCTCTCTGCATCTCAAGACAGAAAACACTTCCTGGCTGTCATGATACCAGAATGATTGCGCTTTCCCTTTGCTCTTAGTCGCGTTTTCGACTCTCCTTTAGGGAAGCCAGTTGCTTCTCTACAATTGTTGCAGTATTATCTGCAGGACAGCAGCATCAAATTGTAACAGGATATGGTCGCATCCTTCTTACTATGTTTCAAGCGATTAATGATAGCATTCAATATCACGAATACTGACGCTTACAATCTTGAGTACCGTATCTAACCTGACGTGATGGCGCATGGCGCAGTAATTCATTTAGGCCTCCAACGGCTCACAGCGACCATGCTGCTCAGCCTTGATCCTCCGTCTCCACCCTGGCTTGGCTGATATCATTGGCCGGCAACACGGCATCTCCGCAGTACACACTTCACAACCTCCAAGTATATAGTTGGAACGATAACCAAGCGCATGTGGACTTGATGATACGATAGACACCGTGATCACCATATCCGCAGTACTTGCCAGTTTTGTCACAACTTTACACACCACGCAACACGATTACCACAAAGCCACCACCATGTTCCCCGAAAAACCACCTCGACACTCAGCCCAAGCCATCGGCGCGAAACGCGTCGGAGGCAAGAAAGTTCCAAAGCAGTATCGCAAATATCACAAGAACCATAAGAACAACGGTAAAACGGGGGGCAATGTCGCTACCAAGTTCGCGCACAACCTGATACGCGGAGTGAAGTCTATCATCGAATCGCTCTAGACGTGGTTAGCTCCGGAGCAAAGCAGCAGAGTACATTGCGACTAAGGCATGTGGGCTGCGAGCGGAAGCAGGAGGAAAGAAGGAAAGACAGAAAGGGTGAGCCGTGAGCTGAGGTGCGTCGGCGAACGCTATACATGACGCCAGTCCGGGATGAACCATACAACGCGGGATGGAGAACGAATGCAGCGTCTTAACGATGCCCGAAGACAAAGCCAAGTGGATAAGCAGGACTGGGCATGGAGGCGAGGGAACACCGCCGATCAATACGCGTTGACTCATCTTGTCAAACGCTCCACATGCGCGGACTAGGCGTGGTACTGGTACTTGCTGGTACAGTCACAGTTATTCAGCCGGCATACTTCGCTGTTCATGCAAGATGCGACAAGGACACCGTCTGCACGTCGAAGCGAGGCGGAAGCAATGTATCGCGTCGCGTCGCGTTGGGCTGGTAGTGCAAGTGGGGTAAAGATGGACAGGGCGGCGGATTGGGTGTGGGCGGGGGCCTGCAACGCGATATCAGCTGAGAGGGCGACAGCGCGTCTGTGCGGGACGCGGCTTGGGCTGCACCAGTCACTGGCCGCGTCGAAGAGCCGGCTCGTCTCACGAACCATGCAAGGGAGGGGTTAGACAAAGGAAATACCAGGGAATCAAAGTTTGAGCTGCATCGGTAGCATTTATTGAGATATTGGCGATTTCAACTTGCCTTCCTTCGTCGTCACTCCCCACTTGGCGCGATGGTAAGGTGCATCGCACATCGTCGTTCCATGCGCATCGAGGCTGCTTACACATGCGATCGCGCATCTGCTCCCAGCTTGGACAGTGACGTGTCGTGGTTCGTGATTGTGATAGAGCAAGAAGTCGATCTGTATGGTAGACGGGAGCAGGCCGACGTTTTTAGGCATCAGACCCCTGTTCCCGGAAATGCGCCCTTCTTGTTCATGACTACCATGCCGTGTTCGCGCGAGATGTAGCCTTTCATCAGACCCTGCAATCTGGGTTAGCCGAGTGGGTTCTTGGTGTGACATCCGTGACGAGGCTGCCTCAGAGCCGGGTAAGACCTATAGAAGCCCAACGCTGAGGCATAGCGTACGCACCTTGTAAATCTGGTTTGCCAATAGGCACTCGACCTCGTCGTCCTCCACTGCTTGGCCGCTGCCTTCGCCTGCAATACCCATCCTGAGCGCGGCGGCAAAGTTTGCTAGCGGTACTCGCGACTTCCGTATCCGGTCCTTCTCCGTCTGTCCTTCTTTGAGATCGTCAAAGCCACCAGCGAGGTAAACCTTTCGGAGAAGGTTGCGCAAAGCGATGTCGCGGCTCCGCTCCAGAGTAAGGAAGATGCGCCGCCTGACAAATTCGGGCTCGCCTTCTGCCAGTGCCTTGTCGAAGCCCGTAAGATCGCCTCGTTTTATGCAGGATACGAGGGGGCCGAAAATGCGTTCTAAACGAGGGGCTTCGGCGAGTAGGCTGGCGGTGGGAACCTTGTGTTGAGTGATTAGGCGGCAGGGAATGAGGTATGTGAGTATGAGCCTGAATTGTTAGTTCCGAGGAGTTATCCGTTGGATTGACCTGACTCACGATTTGTTTTGTTGCGACTTTGACCAGCAAGATTCCCATGCTTGCTGCAAGCTGCTCTCTGCCTTGGCGTAGTCTTCCTGCAGGAACGCCAGCACTCCAAGATAGTATTTGTATGTGACTCTATGTGCTCGCGGGTACAGCTCAAATGTAGGTAGGTCGGACTGTGCTTCGATCGATCGTACAACGTTCTTGGATAAGCTGATTGCTTTCAACTGGGTACATGCGCATTAGCTGTCGTTACACCACGCAGATTGCGACAGGGCTTACTTTGAAATACGTCTTGAACTGAAGGTTGGCTATGCAATATACACCCCACTTTCGCGATTGTGACATGTCGGGGTTCCTGTCACCCAGACAAAGGGCAAAGATCCTGTTGAATACTCGCGCAGCTTCTTCAAGCTTCTGGTTTTGAGGTGCTGTGCTCACGATATCGTCTGAGTAGCCGGTGTTGAGAGCTGCTGGTTTCGACTTGGCCAATTGCTCGTCTGCTTTGATTGCTATCTTCCTAAGATGATTTGCAGTGAAGTACAGGGTGAATATGGCCCATGCTGGTAGCAGTCCACCAGATATGTGCTTGATGAAGATGCTCGTCAGGTCCTTCCACGTATCGTACACTGCTAGGTATTGACGCTCATTCAGCTTGCCCTGATTTGCTGCTTCGTCGGTCTTGATGATCTCTTTGACAGCGCGCCAATAAGTAGCAATGATATCAACCCAGGGAGAAGCCTTGGCCTTTTTTAGGTTCATTCGCTGTTCGAGCGCATAAACAACATCGCCTTCAATCTTCTCATCACTGGATGCGCGGTAGAAGTCGTATAGCCGGCCAGGGTCATGCGCGGGTGCGACTGGACTGAAGAAGTCTGCGACGGGTTGCGCAAGGCCACTGGCCAGTGCCTGATGGAAAGGCACGAGTGCAGCTTGCATGGCGGCCATGAGGGATTCGGTCGGGTTACGGGATGTCGGTTGTCGCGTGAATCTGAAGGTTTGCGCGACTTCAGTTGGTACTCTCAGCCCTTTGACATGGTGCGGATTGTTTGCTGAGAACCAACTGGTGGGTGATCTAGTGGTCCTCGAGGTGGTCGGGTGTTTGGGCTGTTTGTTCGCCGACGTCCATAGCGCCTGCTGCCAAGTTGTTGTGGGCCCCTGCTCAACTCGGCTAGCGCGCACAAGGTGGTGTCGAATTCGCTTGTCAATCCACGATGGAGACGACCTGACTGAACTTCTCAACTCAAGGTACTAACCTCACAGCACATTCAAGGTCAGTCTACATCGCCAGCTTATGCCCATACCGCCCGCTAACCAGTCGCAGATGGGTAAGCAATTTTTCTTCGTCCGCAACACCGTCCCGTCCAGCAATTGCAGCCGATGGAATTTTCGAACGAGGCCAGCGCGGCCGTGACCGTCCCTCACCATCGCGATAAAACGACACGAAGCTGGGGCCGAATGGGAAGGAGCTTTGGTGGTGTGCATGCACAGCGGAGAGGCCAACGGCGCTGAAAACTTATGACGATGGCAGCGAAGCCCGCGAGATCGTCCGCATGCGACAAACTCGAATACGACCGGACTCTATTGCCCTAACCCGACCGCCGCCCCCAACCACGACCGCTGCAATTACTGGACTAGGAGAGACTATTGTCATTGAAGCATTACTGACGATGCTTCAGCACGCTTCCAGGAATACCAGATCATCGGGCGCCATCTGCCCAGCGAGACCAACCCCTCGCCCAAGATCTACCGCATGCGCATCTTTGCGACCAACGAGGTTGTCGCCAAGTCGCGGTTCTGGTACTTCCTTGGCAAGCTCCGCAAGATCAAGAAGGCCAACGGTGAGATCGTCTCCGTAAACCAGGTATGTCGAGGCGGCAGAGGACTGCGCAACAACAAATTGACCCGGTTCAGATCCACGAGAAGAAGCCCCAGAAGGTCAAGAACTTCGGTATCTGGCTCAAGTACGACTCGCGCTCCGGTACCCACAACATGTACAAGGAGTACCGTGAGATGTCCCGTGTCGCCGCCGTCGATGCCCTGTACCAGGATATGGCCGCCCGTCACCGATCGCGCTTCAGGTCCGTTCAGGTATGATCAAATCGACTCAACCGCCTGCGTCAAATCACTCACACTCAATCTAGATTCTCAAGGTTGTTGAGGTCGAGAAGGCCGACGACCTCCGCCGCCCATACATCAAGCAGCTCCTCACCAAGAACCTCAAGTTCCCGCTGCCCCACCGCATCAACAAGAAGGTTGGAAAGAAGGTCTTCTCCTCTACCCGACCATCCACTTTCTTCTAAGCGTGTTTCTCATTACGGAGTGCGGTCTGGATGGGAAGGGATGTTATGGGTTTCCCTCGGTTATGCATGCTTCACGAAAAGAAGTACATTAGGAACGAATGAAAATCCCTGATACCTCCATTCGGCCGTCGGTGCGCGTGATGCAGTTTGGGGTGCTAGCTAGCCACGCGCGTGAAGGCGATACTTGCAGGGACGTCGAACAAAGGCGATACCGAGGGATGAGTTGGACGATAGACAATGAAGTCATGCCAATACACTTGAGCAGTACATGTTGCATTTCGACCCATTTTCTAACATGCGATTAGATCTTCGCCCTCCCTGTTGGCGCCACCTTTGGCCTTCCCAGTGTGTCTATTGGCATCCACCATGGGTACCCAGTCACATTTGTCTTGTCCATGGTCCCCGTGAAATTCGCCGGCCTCTTCTCCATGAAGGACTTTACGCCCTCGGTGTTATCCCTGTGGCTAGTCAGTTCTGAGTACAAATTAATACCAAGGAAAACTTACGGCGATCCAAACAACTCGTAGATAACCCTACTATCCAAAAAATGCTGACCCTCAGGACTCCCCGCATCCCTGTACATCAGCTCCTTCATCAGATACGTACTCACGCTACTCGTGTTCTTCACCACGTCCTCTGCAACCTCGAGCGCTCTCGGCAACACATCTTCCGCCTTGTCGCACACCTCTGCGAATAGTCCGTCCCAGACCTTGTGGCTAGCAAGATAGGTGCTACCTGTCGTCACGGCCTGCATAGCGCGACTATGGCCGATCAACCGGGGCAGGAAGAAGGAAGAACACGCTTCCATGATGAGTCCACGGCGCGAGAAAACAAAGCCAATCTTCGCCGACGCATAGGCTATGCGGATGTTCATGGGCAGCGTCATGGTGATGCCGATTCCTACTGCGGAACCTTGCAGAGCGGCAATTGAAGGCTTGCGGCAATGATGGATGGCTAGGGCTACGCGTCCGCCTCTGAAATGTTCTTCTGTTAGCATACTGTTCTTTGTCAATATGGCCAGCCCAGTCTCGTTCTCTTCATCCGCATCAAGCCGATTTAAAACACATCACCAACACAGCAATAAAAACACCCAACATACCCATCCCGATGATCCTGCACCCTCTCCGCGTCCGCCCCATTAACCCCCTCCCCAAACCCCTCATCTAGATCCGCGCCCGCACAGAAAATCCGCCCATCTCCTGTCACCACGATGCATTTCACCCGCTCGTCTGCATCGAACATGCCGTATGCTTCTTCGATCTCCGCGCGCATCGTGTCGGTGAAGGCATTGTGGTTTCCTGGTCTGTATAACGTGAGGATGATGACGGAGGGTTCTTTCTCGTGGTGCTGAGTGCGGATTTGGGTGAATTTCAGGTCGTTGTAGGAGGTGGGGAGGTGGATGTCGGGTTTGTGGCGGGGGGTCTCTTTGGGGGGCATTTTGGCTGAAGTTTTGGTTGAATTTGAATGAGTGGGTGGATGACAGAAACGATTGACGTCTTGGGGAATTAAATGCTGGTTACATGCGCGTGGTACGTACGTAACCCATGTTGTCCGGGAGCGTGGACGTGCTTGTCGCGTTGATGATGCGGGGAGACGCGGAACCGAGGTACGCGTTGGCGGTGTTCGACGTCGAAGCTTGGGTTCGGGTAAGCTTATCTCAGCCATTACAGCCTCTTTACACGGAAGATGCTTGTGAACACTGTGTTTGTTTGCGGGGTGATGAGTGATCCAAGCATACGGTATAACACCTCTTGCGTGTTATCAAATTGATGTACCTTTGTCAATAACGCTCAGTCATGTTGTCAACAGAACGCTGCTTTTTCAGTGTGAGAGGATGCAATGTCCAAATATCGTCTTGAATGGTCAAAGCCAAGTCGCTTTCTACTATTACATAGTGGTATCATTTCTCCGTACGAGACATCTAAGCGGTGACCTCTCCCTCAGCAAAAGCTCTGCCAATTTCCCTCGCAACTCCCAATCTTAGCACCGCAATAATATCTTCACTCTTTGCACCCTTCGGGAAGCCTTTCCGCCAGTCCCACCCACGCTTACTATCGTCTACGTGTCCACCCTTGACAAAGACCGTCGAGCCCTCTGCGCTCTGACCGTCTGCGGAGCCGAAGTCGATTGAGCCTATAAGCGAATATTGGCTTGACGCTGTCGTCAAATTCGATGTCGATTTCGATAGTTGTTGAGAGGCGTTGGGGTCGTGTGCAGAGAGGAGGGTAGTCGCAAGTACTTCCTCACATTGCGTTCGGATCATGCTAGGTGCGGTATCAAGGTCCTCGATGGCGGCGAGGAGGTCGTACAAGTGGCGGAGCGTTAATGTGCGCTTGGGTTGGTTGACAAAGATGAGTGCCTCGCCTAGCAACGGTAGAAGGACGTCGACTTGAACCACAGTTTCTATCTCTGGATCGTACAGTCCTCCACGGATGCTGGATGACGCACTGGCGATGATGACCATGAGAGCATTGGCTGCAGCTCGTTTCCGTGCCATGGGTCGATGTGCCGGCTTCTCTCCGGGCTTCAGTAGCACCTCTTCATCTCGTAGGTCGTAGTATTTGCGTATTGTTGCGTAACCGCTCAGGTGGTTTGAAAGGAGGGAAGCTGCCTCAGAGTCTAGGCTTGCGAGTTTTGTCAGGGTTTGCTTTGGTGAAGTAATGAGCGAGTTGAGCGACTCGTCTAGTTCATCTAGAGGCGGATAGGCAGTCGACTTGATAAGGCAGTGGGCGACCAAGACTCGTAGCACCTCTTGAATCTTTTGTGCGTCGTGGGCACGGGCGTAGTAGAGCAGTGTATCGCCATAACTCTCGGTGTTGGTGCGGAGATGGTCGGCGTATTTCTGCAATTGTCAGCTTATATCCGGGAGTGTTCCTGCTCTATAACATACCTGAGCGATGATGACGGCATGCTGTGAGAGGCCCAAGTTATGGCAAAGCTGGGTGATCTTGTCGACACGAGCTGAGGACTCGAGTTGCAAGTCGTTTAGTATCCGCTCAATACGCTCGTTTGCTGTGATACCGTCGTCTAGTCTACCGAGAATCTGCACCGCGATCTCCCATCCTTCTTTGGATGTTTGGCCGTCTCTAGCCTCGAGTTCGCCCCTGGCAGGCAACAAATTGGCGTAGGCAATAAGTATATCGTCTTTTCTCACACCCTTCGGCTGTTGCTGTTCAGTGTAGCTCAGGACCATCAGATCACTCTGGTCGAACTTATCCATCAGGCCCCTTGCGCTTGTGAACCACTCTCCCGCACTGGCAAGCTCCGCGACCGCAGAAGCCATGGTGAGGGACCATCCCTGCAGGATTTGGAGCGCGCCCTCAACGTTGTCATCAAGTATACATGCTATGCCCACCTCGAAAGAGTCAACAGCATTGACACTGAAGTCTTCGTCGCTGTTCTGGATGACAGCCGCCAGCGCGGAAGATAGCCGTTGGCAGTACGCTTTGACAGGAGTCACGTCGACAGGGCGAACTCGTTGAGACCGCATGATGGAGCGACGGCTTGCGGCCAGACTACCCTGTGCGGAATCTTCCTCTTCTCCATTCCACCAGACGCTCAGACCCACTACTGCTTCGATCCAGTCGGCCGATAATTCGAGGATCGCTTCTTCATCGCCCAGCAAGAGCTTGTAAACCGTGCTGAGGGCCTCGTACACTGACCAGGGCACTTTGCTTTCGGCTTTGCGACTGGCCACACTAAGCTGGAAGCTTGCCTGAGTTTGCGATATGCCAAAATGTGCCGCCTTGAAAGGCTGAGAGATAGAGTGTCGGCTCACACTTTCGCCCTCTGCAAACTCCTCCAAGCTAGCACTCACTTGGTGAACGCGCTGCCTGAAGATGCTCCAATCGTGTCCCTTAATGTCCCAATCCTCCGATGCGATGGCTGGACATTCCCGGAGGAGATCGATTGCTTGACGAAGCGCGTGGTTTGCGTATGAGAGGTGTGACCCGACGTATCCTGAAGTACCCAATCCGTCGTGTTGAGCTGTCTCAGCGTGCTCAAGCTGAGCGCCCTGAAGTAGTCTCATAGTCTGCGAGAAGTTGCCCCTGACAGTAGACACATGGACAGCTTCCCAGAACGAGGAATGTCTTGAATATCCGCGGGTCTCCTTCAACACCAATTCGGCCTCGACCTGAGGGAATGTGCTGTTCAGCCAGTCGAGCAGCACTCGCGGGATGGGTGTGTATTGTTTCGAATCGGTTCGCGCTACGAGGGAGAGGGCGGAGGCTCGCTGGTTTAGGCCAATCTGTGGGGGGTTGTGAAGGGTCAGCAGAAGAGCGGCAAGCTGGCGTGCTTGCGACAGCTCCTGTGAAGTCGACCTGTGTGCATCTGGCCAAGTTGCGATCAACTCCTGAGCGACTGTGCCAAGCACCTCAGTCCGCTTGTCTGGCGAGTCTGATTGAAGAGACTCGTGGACTTTCTCGACCAGACGCTCCGTCTCCAATATGATTTGGTCGGACTCGCGCAGAGCCTGTCGGTCGCTGTTGGAAGTAAGGCCCTTAGCGAGCGCGAGGAGATCGAATCGCATCTGTTTTGCGCCTGACCGCACCAAGGCTGGGCTTGGCTCCATGTCGGTTGCGCTTGTTCTTGAGACAATTGACTGGGAGAACCTGTTCTGTGTTTTGTTGCGGCGCTGCGGTGAGAGCGGCTCGTCCTCCTCGGTGCCCTCATCTTCGTCCATGTCGTCATCTTCTTCCTGATCTTCGTCCGTGTACTCTTCTTCTGATTCGCCCTCCGCGTCCTGGTGTAGGGTGTGTGTGGGCGCTTGGAACTGGCCAGAAGTTGCGATGCGTCCGCGTTGTGTTGGGGGCCGTCCGGAAGTCGAAGTGCCTATAGAGCCGAGCCCATTGCCTTCAAACATGCTTCCTTTGGGCGGTGAGCTACCGAACAACGAGTTGCTGGCGTAGTCATAGCTGTTTGGGTTGAAGGTTGGGCGTGCATTGCCGAAGAGTCCTTGGTTCATGCCTGGCGGCGGGCCAGCTGGTGTTGAGGAGGGATAGTGTGATTCGTCTAGGGGCGGAGGGCCAGCGGGTGTGGTCGAGGGGGCGTGTAGGCTGTCGTCGTAGTAGCTGCGGCCGGGTGTTGACGGTGGTCCACGAAACATTGCTCTCTAGTCGCAAGTTTACCTGGGTACGCGGTGGAACAGGCGAACAGGGATCCAAAACCAAGGTATTTTCTCCACTTAATTTCCCAGTTCACACGTTGCGCCGCACATGCGCCGTAATGAATTATCTCGCGTGGTGAAAGGGTTTGATTGTTCTTGGTCTAGCTACTGTCGCGGTCGCAAAACATAAACTCTGGACGAGCTCCAGCGACGCGCTGGGCTTGGCGCGTCCGCGGGCCGGCGTCCGGCGAAACCTTCCCCCGGCTTCACAAAGTGCGCGCGCCGTGCAAGAGCGGCACCTGCGTCCATGGATGTCTTGCTCGCAGCTTGCTTTTAGATTGCAGACCCGCCCGGCTATCTAGACTCGACGACACGTGCGCATGATTCACGACGCATGCCTAGTTCATCCCGCTTGTCTTGACTTTTGGTTTTTTCTGCTCGTTCCTGGTGGCGGCGCCATGAAAGCGTGCCTTCGCAACGAATCAGGCGGCGTGCATACCCCGAGATGGTGTGGCTGCCACCCGTGTTCAACCCCGCTACGGGCTGTTTCTGGTAAATCAATATCCCATCACCCTCACTAAGTCTTTCGTCGAGTCGTGGAGCGCAGGGGTCAAATCACTTGGTAATGCCTAGGGTTCCTTATTAAGGTACCCGATGCTAGACTGCGCCGTCGCCAGCCTCCGCCAGCATTAGCCTACAGCTGACGTACCGTGCGACTCAAAAACGGTTGGAGCCCGCTGGTCGACCACACCCGCTGCTTCCGTCGCCTGACCCTACTCTTTGCCTTTTCTCGTGCGCGTTGTCCTACTTGAATGCTTCTCATCTCTAATGTGTAATGCTGCTTGCTGCGCACTCATACCCCTCGGCCCACCTCTGACGTAGTGCTGCCCGTCGATAGCCCGCCATCATGGCGCTCTGGTCCACCGCGAAGACGCAGTCAAAGCAAGGTTTCGACAAGGTCTACACGTGGGTTGACAAGCTCGGTGCCCCCGTCAATCGACTGTCCAACAAGGTCGGCTCTGAAGCCTTCTGGCCTACGACGCTAGACATCGAGTCGGACAAGGCTGCGAGGATCCTCAAAAGCTTCTGCAGTACGTCAACTTCCGATGCGTCCCGCCAAGTACTGACACGCCCGCAGAGGATGGTTTCTACCAGGAAGAAGACCGACCCATCACCACCGACGTCCCCAAGGGAAAACAACGAGTCCTCAAGAAGATACCCTCCAAGGTCATCCAGAATGCCAAAGGCCTATGCATATTCACCACCATGCGGTCCGGCCTTTGGGTCTCCGGATCTGGCGGAGCCGGCATATTGGTCGCACGCAAGGCCGATGGAACATGGTCACCCCCGTCAGGCATCATGATGCACACCGTGGGTGTAGGCTTTCTCGTAGGCGTAGACATTTACGACTGCGTGATTGTCATCAACTCCGACAAGGCCATGGAGGCATTCCAGTCCATCCGCTGCACATTGGGAGGTGAAATCAGCGCAGTCGCAGGCCCAGCCGGCGTTGGCGGTATACTGGATTCGGAGATCCACAAGCGCCAGTCACCACTATTTACGTATATCAAATCGCGAGGATTCTATGCTGGCCTCCAGCTAGACGGAACCATCATCATCGAGCGAACAGACGAGAACGAACGGTTTTACGGCGAACGCATAGGAGTCAAAGACATTTTGGCAGGCAAAGTGAGGCACCCGCCTTACGAGATAAGGAGACTCATGGAGACTCTGAAATCGGCTCAAGGCGATACGGACGTGGACGAGACTTTGATACCAGACGAGGCGCCACCTGCCGACTTTGAGATTACAGGTCCGGAAGACAAGACATTTGGTATTCCAGACGCTGTTGACCCCGACCCGTATGGCGTACTAGCATTACAAGAAGCTGGTCTAGAGATCAGGGAAGCTGGCACACACAGCCGTCCGGCAAGTGAACAATTCGAGTTCAAGCCGAGCCCCACAAGCCCCATCTACAACACTTTCAGAAACTCTACATTCCGGAGAAGCATGGACCGCTCGAGCTATGCTGGCAGTCGGCCAACGAGTTGGCGCACAAGCACCATCAGCGGCGTATTGGAACCCCGGACGCCAACAGTTGACATGAGCACCCAGACCGACGATCTACCGCCACCACCTCCGACCATCAGGAAGTCACCCCCCACGCTACCGCCAAGAACAAGCGTCGCACGCACACCTACTCCTCCCATAGTGGAAGTACCCGAAACCAGGGTCGAGCAAGCTACTCCGCCACGAGCTAGGAGTGTAGACAGACAGGCCGAAGAAGCAACACCTACCGCTGCAGGAACAAAGACAGACAAAGCTGCCGGCCCAAAGTCCGACGGCTCTCCTCGGAACTCCATAGCCACTGAAGAGGCTCATGATTCCGAGTCAAGTTCCGATTCGGAATCAGACGAAGAGGAGGAGGAAGATGAGTTTGAGGAAGAGCCAATCGTCCACGAGGTCCACCAGGCCGCTGCCCCACAAGCCATTCGCGCACGCGTTGTCCAAGTTGCCAAGCCAATGCCTCCAGCTCTACCGGTCAGAAACCCATTCCGCAACCGCGTCTCAACGAACTCAGACGGGTCTCTGAACTCTCCAACCGTACCGAAGCATAGCCCGGAATCAACCCCCTCGCTTATGCGCGGTGATTCAACGTCTTCTCTCTCTTCCGTAGAAGACAACAGACTCGAGCAGATTGGCAACAGGCTCAAGCCCAAGTATTCTCACGAGCCGTCACCCGATGACGAGAAGAAGGAGGACAAGGACGACGCCTTCCACTCGCTTCCAGAGTCCCCGATGAAGAGCATCCCAGGAGGTTTCAACTGAGCAACCGAAGTCTAACATCCAATCGACTTCCGCCTCTCTCTACACCGCTCTTTCGCTGCACATATAGAGCTGGGATGACCATCTCATCCTGGACTACACCCTCACAGATTACGCTTACAAACTGGCGTTGCGACCCCAAGTGCATGATTACTGCGTCTTGCCACTTGCTTATTCGGCTTGGCCAAAACGCAACCATGCCCGGTCGATCAACACACCCTGATAGGAGACAGCCTTTCACCGTCGTTACGAATTATGATTCCCATTGATATCCACTTTATTGCTTTACTTGCCCTGCTCACGCATGGCTCGCCATAGCATCTGCATGTATCTAATGCCATTTCAAAACTGCAATTCGTTTGCTTGCATACCGATAGTCACCATATACGAATATTATGTCTAATTCGAATCAGCACGTGTCTGGCATTGTTGAAGGGTGATACGTAACAAATTCATGGCTCATCTGGAAGGCAGTGAGAGCGTGGGCGGCCGGCTGCGCTAACGCGGCCGTGACACCCCTGCCAAAATTTCGTGAACGGAATTCCACCACGAGCTCGACTTGCGCAGACACACAAACCTCCACACCAGCATTTGCACCCTCAAGTACTCAGTCGGCGCGTTTCTTACATATTGCGCCCGAAGTCGATCTGTAAAAAGTCTCACATCAAGTCCTCTCGAAGGCCGACCGACACTCCTTCCAACCACACAGCGCCGCCCGTCGCAACCCACACCCGCAATGGCACCCGAAGCGCCGCCAAAGACGAAGAAGTCTAAGGCAACGCCGAAAACAGTCGCCGACTTCACCGTTCTTCCTCTCACATTACCCACGCTGTCTGGTCTGCCAGCGCACTGCAACGATGCAAAGCATTACATCTACGTCAAACCACATGCGCCCAGTATACCCACCGCCGATGACGAGCGCAGCCTCTTTGTCGCAAACATACCCATCGATGCCTCCGAGCGCAACATCCGCGCGCTCTTCCAAGAACAATTAGGCGGCTCCATGGTCGAGCGCGTCGAGTTCGATGCCTCGGTCCCCGCGCAACCAATGCACAAGCGCTGGAAGAGCGATAAGCCTACGACGCAAGATGACTCAGCTACCTCGAGAGGCAAGAAGAGGAAGAGGACCGATGACGCGGCTGTGATAGCAGAGGGTGTGGTGGAAGACGCCGAGAGTGCGCTACCACGGTTATGGAACAGCGAAGTACGAAAGAGCGGGAGCGGCGCCGTCGTTGTCTTCGTAGACAAAAAGAGTGCGAGAGGCGCTTTGAAGGAGATTCAAAAGGCTGTAAAAGAAGGTAGAAGCATATCATGGAAGGGAGGAGAAGGACTAGGCGTTGAGCGTAAGTCTTCACAATCCCCTCTCACACTCATTCCACGTCTAACCCAAGAACAACAGGCTACAAATCCCACAACTCCCTCATCTACCCCACCCCCACCCTCCTCCAAGCCTCGCTAAACGCCTACCTCACCCAATTCAACGCCCTCGAAACAGCGCGGAACCGCATTCGCAAGACATCCCGCTCTGTTCCTGACGAGGAGGGCTTCATGACGGTTACAAGAGGCGGCCGCGTTGGGCCGGCTAGGCTGGAGGAGGCGGAGAAGAAGAAGGCCGAGCTGGATGAGCGCAAGAGGAATCACAGGGCTACGGATGACTTTTATAGGTTCCAGAATAGGGAGAGGAGGAAGGAGGCTGAGGGCTTGCTGAAGAGGAAGTTTGAGGAGGATAGGAGGAGGGTGGAGGGTATGAGGGAGAGGAGGGGGAGGGTTAGGCCGGAGACGTGAGGGTGAAATATGTGGTGGGCGTGCGATTAAGAGCTTCCTTTGGGTAAGATGCTGTATGTGAGTCTTTGGAGTGCAACTGCACGCAGTTTGTGCCACCCGATGATGTTCTTACTGAACTGTTCTCTTCAAATCAAGACTCACTCAGCATGGCACAATTGTGAAGTAGATGAAATCAACACATTGATTCATGGTCATAAACTAGCACTCATAAAACTCAACATAACAAAGAAAATAGGAAACCAATCTCGAGTCTTTCCTTGAAGAAAGAGAGACGAGTGTGTGCAAACCAGCGACCTAAGTCATCCCATTCCCGTTCCCATATGCGTTCCCATATGCATTCCCATTCGCAATTCCACCACTCATTTCTTCATCTTCCCCTCCGCCTGGGTTCTGTCCAGGTAGTGTTTTCGTCTGAAAACACGCTTTGTTGAGCCGACGGCTCCCACTCTTACTCCCACTCCTGCGAAATTGGCACATGGAAATCGATTGCGATCCTTGGGTTTGGTCGCCTTCTATCCCATTGAAGACACTATCGCCTTGCTTGTGTGATGATTGGCATTCGCGCAAAGGAATTGCCAATGGAAGTGCGTGATGCGGCTCGGTGCTTGCAGAAGAGCGAACATGTTTGGTATCGGACGTACCGTCTTTCCGATTGTCCAGATAGTCGTCGTCGAGGCCGTTCAGCATCAGCTGGACTGCATTGCTGCTCTTGCTATTCCCATTTGCAGCAGCGATTGGCATAGACGGTATACCTTGATCAGATTCCGTATGCACCTTCTCCCAGACTAGTGCTGAGAGACCGCGGGGGAAGGTTTCAGAAGCCTTGAGCGTGTTGCATTCCCAGTACAACTGTTCACCCAAGTGGAGGAAGCGTCGACTGAGTAGGCGGTCTTGTAGCGCCCATGCACGTGTATCCCAGCCGAAGTTGGGTGTAGTCAGGATGCCAGCTGGCAGCAAGGTAGAGGCCGGCTGTCGACCTGGAGTCGGGCTTGTGCTGTTTGCTGATCCAAGTAAGGACGCTGGGTAGTTCTTTTCAGGTATGCCCGACATGACCACTTCGCCGGTCAACTGGTCAAGTACGACTGTCAGTGCTGCGTTACGGAAGGTGGACGCCATCCTCGTGCACTCTTGTTGCTTGTCTTCTTCCGAATCTTGAAGCACACATAGTGAATCTAGCCAGCAATAGTTGTGGCCCAGGCGGTGTGCTGTCGCAATCGCATTCGCGACTGTGATCGGGAGTGTTTCTAGAGGCAGCTCACTTCGCATGCTCAGCAGTGTGCTGCTGGAGAGTACTGGCTGGTTTTCGCCCCATACGTAGCTCAAAGCGACATATTCGGTAGACGACTTCAGGCTGTCGGTCTGAACAATTCTCGCGCGAATTGCATCACCCGGACTTCCCGGAAGAATCTCGATCAGACGTGTGGGTAGGTTGCTGGCATCGCGCTCAGCTGTATGGTGACAAGCTTCGTGAGTGTGTGTACACTCGTCTAGCCAGCTCTTTGCATTCGAAAGGCTAGGCTCTGACTCAGTACTGGTCTTGCCGTGAGCGTGGGAATGGCAGCAGGTTTCGTCGCCGCCTTGGTGAGCAAGCGTCTCTACTCCACCGAGTTCCTCTTGTGGGCCAGGGTATGTCGCCTTGTCGTTCGGCCAGTTGAGACAGCATGGTGCGGGAGTAAAGATCATGGTCAATGATCGTGCGTCCGGCCGCTCATCTGGATCGGCATTCAACATGGTCTGAAGCGTACGCACAACGGTCTGCTCCGTCGTAGTATTTGCCTCAGCCAAGAATGCGGCAAGCTTGTCTTGTATACCGGAGACGTCCTGCCAGTAGTGCTTGCCAGTACGACCGCTGAATGTCTTGTGGAAAGCTAACCATTCCGTGTTGCCTTGGCTGAATGATACAGACGCCATCTCGGCGAAGACACAACCAAGACTCCATATGTCAGCTGCCTGCTTGCGAGTAAAGCCCTCAAAGACTTCAGGGGCGATGTATTGACGTGTTAGCGGTTTGCGCTGGTCGTCGCCCACTTCTTCTGCGGAGCTAACACCAAAGTCGCTGAGCACCACGTGTGGGAATTCCTGATCGCCTTCTACGATCAAAATGTTCTGAGGCTTGATGTCCATGTGCTTGACAACAGGTCGCTGCTCGTGGAGATACCTCACTGACGAGGCAAGACAGCCAAACATCTTGGTAATGGTCTCTGACAGGTTGGCAGGCTTCTGCAGCGCTGTTCGCTGCAGCCATCCTGCAAGCGTTGTCTCCGCAACAGGTGAAAGAAGGATCGACATCTTGTCGCCTCTAGAGTAGGCCCCAAGGAATCGAATGATGTGAGGATGGCGAAGCTTCTGAAGAACGCTGACTTCCTTCTTGAGCTCTGCAATCGCGGTCTGGTCACGATTCTTGAGTGTCTTGCGACCGACGTGGAGTCCCGTTTGCTGATGTACGACTTCGTCGACTGTACTAAAGCCTCCGGAGCCCAGGAGCTTGACACTTAGGAATGATGTTGTTGTTGGACGTATCTCTGTCCTGGATAGTGTCATGGCTGTATTGTCTTGAGTAGACGTCGTCGTCGGACCCGTGTGCCATGATCCTTCGGTAAGCGGAATGTTTCCATATCGTGGGCTGGAGAGAGGTGCGGCAGATGAACCGGGAGCAGCAGCGGCTACGTCAGCCCTAGAATACTTCCAGTGAGGGTATTCTGATAGTCGAGCATCCGTTCTACTGCCCGGCGATGGGTTTAGAAGCTCACCCTTCATGGGCTGGGAGAGCACATCGCTGGCCATAGCATTCTTGTGGTCTTCCTCTGTCGCAATGTGGCTGACTTGCAGTAGTTGCTGGTCAGTTGAGACGCCGAGCGATGCTGTTGCATCCGTTTCAGGTGAGATCGATGACTGAGAGATGTTCGGCGAAAGTGTAGTGGGTTTGATAAGTTGGTCCACACAATACAACTGGCTCTCACCGAGTTGTGAGAGCTGGAATTGGAAGAATCCGCCGCTTGATGACTGGCCTGCAGAACCGCCGCTGCCGCCCGAGCCAGTGTGTTTGGAGCCATCGTCACCCTGTGGATGGAAAGGCGGTTGAGGGGAAGGCTTGCCACCGAAGCCGCCATCGCCTGGCCCGTCGTCATTGTCGTCGTCTGCGGAATCGAGGCTGTCGTTGTCTTCTTCGTCGCGCCAGTCAAGCATAGATTTGCCTTGCTTGAAGTGATCCGCAATATGATCTATTCGTTCTTGTCTCGTCTCGAAGCGATGTCGGCAAAATCCACACTTGCGTGGGAATTCGGTCTCAGAGTACACGGTGCTGGCCTCGTCGAAGTCCTCCGCGTTCATCTCAGGGTGGATATTGCGGAAATGCTGGACAAAGTGGTACTTTCTGAAGCACGGTCGAACGTTATCGACACCCCCAACTGTACACAGGCTGCAGACCCATGATTTACATGGGTAGCCTTCCTCCTCATTCCGCTTCCAGTCATTCTTACGGCCATACCGCTTGCCGCATTTCCGAGTGCACTGGTAAATTTTTCTGGGGTCCCTACCGAGCAACTCCAGGTCTTCGGTAGGTGTGCACCGTTTCTTACCCCGTGTGGTGACTGGCTGTGTGGTGACGGTGGTGTTGTCGCAATTTGGTGACGAGCTGGGGGTGACCGTCTCTCCGAGTGCTTGTTGTATCGTGTTCCCATAAGCAGTGTACGCCCCCGAAAGCTCTGTTTGGTACGTCTGATCATCCCAAAAGAGTTCTGGCTGCTTCTGCTGCCGGTCTTGTTGGATGAGTGCCGTTTGGGACTTGTAGGCCGAATCGCTCTGGCTGCCACCCATGCCCTGCTTCAGGAGCTGACCGAACCAGCTTCGGATGGCATCTGCAGGCTCACCGGTGAGCTGGCTTAGTGAGTCTATGTGCCTATCGCTTTTGAACTGTTAGCATGATGAACATTACTCTGGTCTTACAAACACGTATGTACTACACAACATCGAAGCTAAGGAGGGAGTCGCCAGCCAGTGGAATACATGAGAGTGTGCATGACTCGGAGATGACCACGAAGCACAGCTCCGCGCACCCCATAAATGCATGGACAGACTTCCCTCTGGCCGTGGTATCCGTCTGACTGAACAATCTTGGTCGGAGGGTCATGAGCTTACCTGGGCAGCACATTGTATTTATGGAACCACGTTGCGCAGACATCGGCTGCCTCATCTGGAAGACCTTCTACGGCCACGGGCGGGGTCGCCTCCAGACCCCAGCTGGATGTCGTTGTTGCAGGAGGTGTTGGGAATAATGGGAAATCAAAGCTTGCGTGACGCTTAGATTGAGGGTAGTCCTGCGTCTCAAGCTGCAGCGGCCGCTTGCCAAGCGCATTAAACTGCGTAGACATGGCATCAAATGAGTGAAGTGGTGTAGGTGGGTATGCCTTCGCAGTATGTTGGAGCTGCATATCAGGTGTGAGCTGTGCCATCCATGCTGGGGTCGCCGAGGTGTCATCCAAGGTCTGCTGCATGGTTAGCAAGTATGCAATATGGCGAAATGAACAATCAGCTTACCAGACTTTGTTGCATTGTGCACTGCTGAGCGTTGGTTTCGAATACAGCCGGATCAATGAAAGATGATGATGCAGAAGTATCGATACCCTCGTCAGCGAAGAAGAAGCCAGAAGTGTTATCCGCTGGCGTGTACGACTGCTGCTGCTGCGGCGTCGCAAACATGTTGCTGAAATCCATGTTGGTGTCAAAGGCGAAACCTGCGCCCTGATGGTCCATGACTATGTGTGGTGTATTTGTCAGAGGGCGTTCAGTTTCGACGTAGTAGACGGTTAGCAATCACGGGCTCAAAGAAAGAGCGTGAGCGAAAATGATGGAAAGTGAGTGTTCAGGAGCCTGAGGCTTGTCGCTCAGTATTTTAGATCAAAGGGCGCTGCGCCCACGAGTGTTGCAGTCGCTTTCGGAGTCATCCACGCAGCCCTTCAGCTCTGGGAAAGGGCGATGGAGATCCAAGGTTTAGGCAACCGGTCAGACGATTAGTGGGGATTCGCGGTAACTTTACGACCCCGCCAAGGCGGTCGTTCGAGACGCGATTGTGGCGCTGGGAAACCTGCGGGATTTGGCAAACCTCCTAAATCCTTCCAGTCGCCTTATATATTCTCAAGGCGTGTCTAATGTAGGAGTGCGAAATAGTGATGATGTTCGGACTCGTCGTAAAGTTCAGTGTCGGGGTCGAAAAGAAACGGCCGCACATTCGTAAGCGCTAATTTGCTGTAACGCCCTTTTCTCGCTGCGCATCCAGATGGGGTTAGCCGAAAGTGGGGCGTGTGGCTGAGCTGCAGAAGATACGGAGAACGCGAACTTGGACTCATCCCCATATTGAGGTTTAGCTGCCCTCTTGACAATGTGCTATTCATCAGGATCGCATACTCATCTCCCTGGACTTGCATAGCTTCTGCTCTAGCGATACGCCATGTACACTAGTTAGTCGACGTGCAACCAACCTCGAAGTGTACTACCCTCGCATCGTTCTCGATGCTTTGTCTGGGTTAATGGGAACATAGAGAAAAAGTCGAAGTGTGTGAAAGCCGCGACGGCGCTTACAGATGCTGACAGAGTTGGATATGATGGACGCCATCTCTGCTGTTTATGGAAGGCGTTTGCTCTCGCATCATAGAATATAATCTTGGTAGCTTAAGAAGGAACATGAGTGGCTTGGAATCTTTTGTAAAATTGTTCATGTGGTATCATTGAAAATTATCTACGTTCATGAAAGGAAGCATCTCTTGGCCTCGTATCATCATCATTCTCTTCCCATCAAGCCTTAGTAGGCAGCCATCTGGTTAAGCCCCGCAGTCTCACGCTCAAAGTTCTTGTGTTGCGAGATGCTGAAGAGGTACGCGCTGGTGAAGTCCTTGGCCTCCTTGGCCATGTTGACAGCCTCCTTGAAGCTATCGGCGTGAACCTGACCAGCAGTGACGACACCGTAGCTGTTGACAACATCAGCAGCAGCCGAGAACTCCATACCGGGGAGGTCGACAGCTTGCTTGATGAACGACACGCCTTCGCCGGTAGCGCCGATCGCCTTCAAGTGACCGAAGGCTTCGCGGATCCAGTGAACAGCGCGGCCATTCTTGCGCAGGGTCTCGATGGACTTCGCGCCACCGGGCACAAAGACACTGTCGTACATGGTGGAGCGCTGGCCCTCAAGGTGGTGGTCTGCTACAACGCCGGAGCTGCTCTTGTCCTCACCTTCGGCGAAGATCTTGTTTCTCCTGGGAGAAATGGTGAAGGGAAGGGCGCCGGCAGCGGTCAGGGCGGCCTTGATGCCGTTGTAAGCGACCTTGTCGTAACCATCAGCGATGAGAATAGCGACCATGCGGGTGGCAATAGTAGGCTTCTCGGGCATGAAGTCCATTTGCGATAGACCCTTGGCCTTCTTGTTGTGCTTGGGGCGAGTTTGTTGAGTGGGCACATCGCTACCAACCATCTCCGCAACCGTCTGAGCAAGCTCAAGATCAATCTCGCAGAGACGCTCACAGAGGCGCTTGTAGACCACAGGGTCGTCGCAGTGGTCGAGCTCAAAGGCAAAAGCGTCCTTCATGTGCATTTTCTCGTTCTCCGACATGGAGTTGTAGAAGAGCTCGGCCTGGTTCTTGTGCTCCCTGAACTTGCTGCTCTGCATGCGAGCCTTGATACCGGCGGTCTTCTCTGGGTAGTCGATGTAAGCACCCTCCTTCTCGGTGGCAGGGGGCACGGTCTGGTAGCGGTTAGGCCAGTAGTTGACCTTGCCCTTGGTGATGGTGTGGCGCATGGCACCGTCACGGTTGAAGTTCATGACGGGGCAAACTGGCTTGTTGATTGGCAACTCTTCCCAATTAATACCCAGACGAGAGAGCTGAGTGTCCTGGTAGGAGAAGTTGCGTCCTTGCAAGAGAGGGTCGTTACTGAAGCCGATACCAGGAACAATGTGGCTTGTGCAGAAAGCGACCTGCTCAGTCTGGGTGAAGAACTCGTCAGGGTTCTGGTTCAGCTCGAGCTGACCAATGTATCGGATAGGCACCAGCTCCTCAGGCCAGACCTTGGTAGCATCCAGAATGTCAAAGTCGAAGTCGTGCTCGCGAGACTCTGGGAGAACCTGGATACCAAACTTCCACTTGGGGTAGGCGCCGCTCTCGATAGCCATCCACAAGTCTTTGCGGTGGAAGTCAGGGTCTTGACCAGCTATCTTGAGTGCCTCGTCCCACACAAAGCTGTGTACACCGAGCTCGGGTGTGAAATGGAACTTGACAAAGCTCCTCTCGCCCTTGGCGTTGACGAGTGTGTAGGTGTTGACACCGAAACCCTGCATCATGCGGTATGAGCGGGGGATGGTACGGTCGGACATGGCCCACATGAACATGTGCGTCGCCTCTGGGTGCATGTACTGGAAGTCCCAGAAGTTGTTGTGTGCAGTTTGTGCCTGGGGGATTTCGCAGTCAGGCTCTGGCTTGCCGGAGTGAATGACATCGGGGAACTTCATGGAGTCCTGGATGAAGAAGACGGGAATGTTGTTGCCAACGATGTCCCAGTTGCCCTCCTCTGTGTAGAACTTTACGGCGAAACCGCGAACATCGCGCACGGTGTCTGCGGAGCCACGGCTACCCAGTACAGTGGAGAATCGTAGGAAGACGGGGGTCTCGCGCGATGTGTCGGTAAGGACGCCAGCTGAAGTAACGTCTTCGGCCGACTCGAAGAGAGTGAACTTTCCGAAGGCGCCGGAACCACGGGCGTGGACAACACGCTCGGGAATGCGCTCGTGATCGAAGCGGTGAATCTAACATTGTTACTACTCAATCTTGGTGGCCAGATCTGGTCTGCATACCTTCTCACGGGCGAAGTGGTCCTCCAAAAGAGAGGGACCGGTCTGGTCATCGGTCGCCACCTTCAGCCAGTCGTCGGTGTTGTTCTGCTTGACACCGAAGTCGCTGGTGATGCGCCACTTGTCGTCGTGTACATCCTTGGTGACGGCTGCGAGCTGGGCCATTTTGCCAGTCTTCTCGCCAGTGAGGCCCTTGGCCTTCTCTGCGACGTTGCCTATGATTTCGGACGCCATTTTGTCGAGTGTGCAAAGATTGAGTCGATTGGCGATGTCAATCGGTGTGGTGGCCCTTTGCTGCGCGCGCCGCGCCCGTCTTTGTACTGCCGGGACTGTTTACTTTTCGACGTCATAGCGACGTGTGTTCGGCTTGGAGTTGCCTAATGCTTCTACCGTACAGCTCCATCAGGACAGCGACTGCGTGTTTGCGACGCGCTTGAAAGTGGAGTATGTGGAGCCCAGCCAATGGTAAAGAAGATGATGTTCGATCATCGTGATTGAACGTTTGCATCGACTGCCGAGCGATGCCGATGTGCCACGCGAGACTCAACTTTGCCATGTACCCGGCAGCTAGTCCCTGCCATTCGAGAATCGCATGCTGAGAAATGGCCTTTGCTGAAGCCCATCCTGGAACCCGCCACTACATTTTCTTTCTAGCGAACCAAGACCGAGTCGTCCGCGAATGTGAAAAATGCCGTTGCTCGCAAATATCCTGCTGTGACGTCAATGATGGAAAACCGTTAAGAGGCCCACGTGTGGATGCCCCGCACCGCCCCCACCAGCTGCATGTGCCAGAACAGATCATCACGATATTCTGGGCTGCGAGAGCTTCAGGCGCGAAGGGAGGGGATCGCAAGAAGAAGGTCCAGAATATTCAGGGCGACGAAGACGAGTTCTCAGGCTGCGTCGGGCTACGCATGGTCCGGCACATAAGCTTTCGCACTCGCTCCTGGCTCCTAAAACGTATCGCATCTTCCCCGACAAACTTTCCTAGAGCTAGCAACTCACCATTAACGCCGGACACTACGACGACCGTTGGCTTGCGTGCGAAACGCACATCCGCCGCGTGACCTGATCTTGGCGAACCGCGAAAGCCGGATGACTACGCGTCTATAGCCACACATAACGTCCGGAACTTTTCCTGGATCAATGCTCGCTTTGCAGCTTCATGCAACTCGAGTAGGCCGCTCTACGCTAATGCCGGGGTTGCTTTTTCGCACAGTAGGCCACTGGATTGCGAAGCGTTGATAGCGCGCTTCACAAAATCATCTGCTAGCCTATTTTGCACAGCGTGTATATGCGACTGGCTTATCTCCAAAGTCACGATGTGTTGACGCTGATCTATGTTATTTGCCGATGGTGTTTCGCAAATTAGTAGCAGCAAATGGTCTTGCCGCATCCTGCATCCGCCATGAGCCGTGATGTTCCGGACAATCCTTCCGCCAATGAACCACGAGTACGTTTTGCAGTGGTTAGCATTGCCTGCTCGGTCGCTTTGCCTGATGATCGACAGGCATTGTGCGTGTCAATTGTACCTTGCATCTATACCGAAGGCCTCCGCGGCTTCCGGAAGTTACAGTTGTCAAACGGCGGAAAAACTCTCTCGTCGGCATTTTGGCAATGGAACCGGTACGTCAGTAGCCTAAGCCTCGCTTTCGCTTAGAGGGGTGATAGGAATGCGAACATCCAAATTATATCTTATCATATCAGTGAACTAACCGTTGGCTTGTGCTAAGGCAGGCACTTTCGATATAACCCTTATGTCGTTCATGTTGTCGCTGCCTGAAAAGGTGCGCAAAACGCCCGTTTGGCCGCTTTTCTAAGTATTGATGATCTGCTGCTAACCCCACAAGCTTTATCGGTTTCAGTGTCCAATGCTTTCGAGTACGGATATAGATGAGCAACATTTATGCGGAGCTTGTACGCACCGTGAGGCTGCAATGGGCTCTGGAGCTGGGTTCCGGTAACTACCGCTGTCCATGGATGCATCTCCTGTGGAGCTGCATCCTAGCTGCATGTGCAACTATATTCTTTCTCACCCTATGCCAGCGAGCTTTCTGTTTCGGATGCAGGCCGTACTGTAGATGAGCTGACAAGGGAAGAGTCTCAACAACATGTAAGATTGCTTATGATGTCGTCGATTATAACCAAGAAGTCATAACGGTGCCGAGAGTAGACGAGACACCCTGTCCGTCATGAGGCGGGGCAGCCCCGGTCCTCATAGTTGCTGATCAGGCGTACGCCGAGGTTGACGCATGGCTTTGGTGCTAGTCATGGCGGCGGCCATGATATATGTACAGGTGGAGTGGGGCATGCTGTGCCTCTTAGCAATTGCTATCCTGATAGGAATGCTAGCGAGAGGAGCTGCCAACGGTTTTGTGGTCAGCGGAAGAATGTAAGGATAGGGCCGCTGTCACAAGCGCACCGTGGCATAGCGTGGCCTGAGCTAGTGCCTTCGCGTGTGGTAAGCGCAACCGAGATGCGCATCCTGGAGATTACCGCCAGGCTGACCTGAACGGCGCTGAGTCGCAAGTGATCCTTTGAGAATTGTGCGTGAATCGGCCGGCACTCGCATGGGCACTGGTGTGGCTCTTCTCGTAATCTCCACCTTGTACTGCACTGATCTGCGGACGATGCTGATCGTTGATCAGCTCTCGAGTGTGGTCGACTGCCGAGCAACAGCCGGAGCAGGTGACATGAGGCTGCTGTGATGCGTGGAGACGTGGGACAAGCCACACACAAAGGGGAAAACGAGTCACATCTTAATCTTACAGCCGCGAGCCTCCGTGCCTCAAACGTGGATGGATCTGCCGAAACACAACCCTGGCCCAAGTGGGCGATAGCCCCCAGGCGAGGGCAACAGACTTTACAGGATTGTTGCAGGTAGAAAGACGTAGGTTGCTTCTGCGCGCCAGTTCTGCAGTCGCGCGGACTTGATTCCTGCGTCTCGCAAAACGAAACAGTCCGCGTTGCTTTTTGATCACCGACGGCGCATCTGCACTTGTGGAGCTCCAGGTCGCACAAGTCGATCAGGTAAGAGCGGGCCGTGACGCTAGGCCGCGTCGGGCGAAGCGCGCAAAACTACCCCTGTCGCCCGTTGGAGACTGCTTGTGCAACACATTTTTTTGACAGGCTAGGTACACAGCATGCGACGAGTAGCGCCTGTATCTCGATCGCGGTCCGTAAGGGGACGTGTCCATTCGTGTAGGATGGCTCTGCGCTCCAGGTGACTGCTCGTACTGTTGCCGGGATGTGGAGACGGGCAGTCATCACGTCTGGTGAGCGACGGGCCAGCTGCGCAAGCCGGCTCAACCACGATCCCCTTCATACCGGCGCTGACGTGGTGGCTCATTTGACGGGCGTGATGTCGGCTAGATGTTTGCAATCCGCAGTTCGTTTGGTGCCAGGGTTCTAAATTGGGTAGGCGACTGAGGTGAGGACGTTTCCATCTCGTCTCGACTCATGGGCGTAGGTCGCAATCACTACGCTAAAGCTTGCGTCCAAATTTGGCCCACCGAACAACTAGACTCGACAGCAGACGCTTCACTTGACCTCGCCCTAAGGTAGCTGTCGTGGAGTTGCGTTGACGTTATGCAAGGACGGCCCTTATTATTGCCTCCAATGTTCCACCCGTGGTGTCCGTCGCGCTGGAATCGACAGCGCATGACGAGGACTGTAGAGCCCCGGGCGTGTTTTCATCATGTCGAATTGCATTCACAAGGGTGCCATGTGCCAGCGATGTGCGGTCGCGACAGGAACCAGGGTGCGTTTATTTGGTCGACGACCACTTCTGCTTGAGTCGAGGCGTGAGTCAGGACGCGCAAACAGACTCGGGCGCTGGCCGCCGACAATGCGACTGAGGTCAGTTGGCGATATCCACATTGGCGTCACAGGCGAGCATGCGGCTATCCGTCTGGCACAATGTTGCAACTAGCCTTGTAACGAACGGACTGTTGCAGTAGTGGAGGTCAACGTCCATCAACAGCACATGTTGTACCGTACGAGTAAGATGCAGACGAGAGAGTCAGCCCTGTATGGTCTGATGCACGGGGCCCTCATCCGACCAGCCAAGGGAACCTGCTGCCGCCGCGAGAGTGCTGGCGTTGCATGTCCTGTTTGCGTGGTATCCAAGTACCTCAGGCGCAGATGAATGGAAATGGACGAGCATCGGAGCTGGCGCAGCGGGTGTTTCCTGGCAAAGTGCCGGGTTGACTCCGCAAGTGTGCAGACCCTGGGCAGGTGAAGGAGGAGAGCAACGGTCGTCGGGTGTCCAGGCACGGCGATTGGGCCATTCACGGCGTGTTGGTCACAGCACTGGCGCTCGACAAGGAGGCGGGATCACCCTGGCTGATGCGATGCTGGCTTGCTGGCTGCAGCTAGGCGTCAAGGCTAGTAGCTCCGCGTATGTATGTGCTTGCCTTTCCGCACGGAGCCAACGGCTGTACAAGACTGTCGCGTCTTGTTGCAAACGGGAGCGAAGGTAATCTAAGAGCTTTGGAGCGTACCGTCAGACTGGCTCGCTGCCATGTCGAAGTTATAAAACTCTCCACGCTGCCCGCTGCATCCCCTCTGGACGCTCCGACCAATTCCTCACCCGCTCGACCAAGTAGACCTACCCTGCTGCTGCTCTTCTGCTCTCCTCCCCGACCAGTCCAGCACCATCCCACGCCCGCCAACAAGCTTTGATACCTCCGCCGGCCGCCTATCTTCTCCGCGTCACGCTTGTTTTTTGGCCTGCCTTTCTTCTTCCTGCTCCAACTCCGTCTTCTCCTCTGCTTCCCCGCGAGCCCGTTGAGCTGCGCTCCGCACGGCAGTCTCGCCCTCACCTGCAAGAAGAAAGAGCTCCCGTCCGCCAGCCAATCAGCGCCCCCAAGCTGCCACCCCGCCTTCCTCGTCTCCCACGCCGCTGCAGAAGGCGCTACCCCCGCCGTACGACCGCGCCTGCCCCATTCGCCGGCCCCCGCCAACATGTGCACCAAGGTCGTACACAAATATGGCTGCGGCCACGAGATTGCTGAGAAGGCGCCATGCGCGACGTCAAGAACAGCTCCTTGCGGCGTCTGCAACACCAAGACCGTCAAGCACGACGAGAAGTGTGATAGATGCGACCATTGAGACAGGTGCGCCCGACCCTCCCCAAACCCTACGCGTCACACGTGTCTAACCCCCCTCGTCCTATAGTGTACTCCCGTCAAATTATTCGCACGATACCCCATCACGGCCAGCCAGTCACCCGCATCGAGCCCGCCTTCGCACTCGCATTCCAAGCACCTCCTCTCTCTTAGCTTCTCGTCGCGCGACTCTCTGGCCCTGATACACAGCTAGCTCCCCATTGAGGCTCTAGCCCTAGGACTGCATTTCACGGCGTCACGGATTTCAAAAAAGTATTGGTCCCCTTTGGGTGTTGTCTCTTAATTGGACTGTGGGCACCGCAAGTCCGGCGTTTTGGATACAGGCTGGTGTTGCGAGACACTTTCTTACTCGTGCCACTCGGCAGCTTTCTTACTACATGGATACCACGCTCTCCTAATATTGTCGCGCCATGCGCCGACGGCGAACCGCACCGGTTCTCTCTTCTTATCTTGTCATTGTTATCACTATATCTCTGTCTGCAGTCTCTGGCGCTCCGCGACGTTGACACGAGGGGAAACGGCCAGTATACGAGCAAGTCAATCAAACCCTGGGCATCCGAGATGGGCACTTCGTCCTCTCTCGGATTGCCATAATTCATCTGTTGAGCCCATTCTTCTATTGCGCCGCCTCCGCGGATCTCGAGACCGTCGCGGCCCAATCAATCTGCGCTGATCTGCGGTACAGTATCACGCATGAGGAACATATGCAATGCCGTTTTTCGCCAATCGCCCTGGCTTACGGCCTCTGCGATGCCATCAATCACATTTCATGTAGCTCTCGAACCACGTCGGCGAGCTGCGCCAATCACGCGAGCCGCCTATTTGCTCTGTATATTGGGTCTGACTCCCTTGTATACCAGCCCTGCACTAATACCCAGGTAAACGAGACGACGTGGTCAAGGCACCGTCTATTCTAAGCCCGTGATAGGATGCCATCAATCAAGCTCCAGTCTTGTCATGCAGCACATGCTAGCATGTGCACCGGGCACAAGTCTCAACCTGGGAACAGGAGCGTCGCCGTCGTATGATGCTCAAAATATGGCTGTCTTATTACACCTCCGATCATGCTGAGGGACGGGCCGTAGCATGTTCAACGCCGTAAGCTTAGAGGCGTCTCTCCCAGCCATGCTGCCACATGTATCTCAGCCTCCATGGCCGCCTGAATACTCTCGCAGTAAACCCAGTCCAAGTGAGTGCAGTGCTTTCATGTGACCAACAGCAAAGCCGCGGCCTGTGCAGACATGTATCCAGATCGCCAAATAACCGAGACTCTTGTATATTGGCACCTGATATGCGTCAAGCTCCGCACTGGTCATCTGCAGCCAACCGGGTAACGCGTCTTCTAGAAGGCATTCAGCCTGACCACCTTGACGGTTCAACCGAAGACTGAGCCACATAGACGCAGCAATAGCGTCCTTTGTCATGCGTGTGATTGTGCACCGGCCCCATCAGGCTTTTCTCGCCACGCTGTTGAAGCTAGTATGGTTGATTGAATCGACACTCGAGAGCGCCGTGGCCCCTCTGAATTGGCATCTTCAGTCTAATTAATCCCCTGTGGTGGGTGTTTTGCATGTACCAGTGCCGACCCTTGTGAGTACCACTCTATCCCTTGCTCTTGATTCCGCGAGACATCACATGGTCGATCTGCAGCAAGGCGCTTGTACTAGTACGTGCAGCGACGCAAAGCGGCTCCTTTCGCTTCATCAATTAGACGACCTTCTCGCGAGTGCAGTCGCATCCTGTGCCAACTTGAGACAATACCGGCAGCGGGTCTCGCTATGAAGTGTTGAGTCTAGTCGGCTCGGGGTCGGAGGAGTGACAGGGTGTTGATGCAGACGCGAATAGCTCATCACACCCGCACGTTTCGTGAAGAAATGAGATGCGCAAGCGATGACTTCGTTGTCAGGATGATGAGTGGTTCGACGGCTCGGCGTCGTTTGTGCGCTCGGCCCGGTAGTCGCTTCCTCATTCGGCCTCGGCAGCCGCGAGTTTCAATGTTCTATCGACAACCCCAACCTCCACTCCGCAGCCATGTCGATTGATATCAACTGGGACACCATCACAGGCGGTGCAGAGGGCTCCGCGCGTGCTGAGACAATACGCGCCTTCATCCACGACCGGTTCCAGCAGGTGACGCTGCCACGCTTCATCCGCTCAGTTCACGTGCACTCATTCGACTTCGGCAGCGTACCCCCGGAGATTGAGATTAAAGACATATGCGACCCACTACCTGACTTTTACGAGGATGATGAGGACTACCCAGATGAACAAGGGGACGGGCCAGAGGAAGGCGACACGCAGCATGACGCCAAGTCACGCGACTCCAGCAACCCACCCAGTCGTTCACGAAGGGATAGCCATTCTAGGGAACGAGGCCGAGAGGTAGACTTGGAGGAACACACTCCCATTCAGACGAGGTTACGCCCTTTTCAACCTCTTCCTCGGCCATCCACGAAACGCGCGTCATTGGCTCCCAACGAACTAGGCAGCCCATTCTTTCATGGAGCGCTCACGCCAGGCATCCCTGGTGGCACCTCCAATATGAACTACTTCCATCTACCTTTGAGTGCAGGTCTCTCCGGCGCTACCACGCCTCTTGCTGCTGTAGCTGGTGCGCAATTGCATAATTGGCTTGAGAACCCTCACGGTCGGCCAACTACGCCAACAAATATGCGTCTGCGGAACGCAGCGTCCATGAACTCGCTAACCCTCACACCGCAATCTCACCCAGATCCAAGTTCAAGGCCTTCCTCAAGGCACCAACAGGACGATGGAAAGAGGCCGTCCTTTGCCGGATCAGACGACGGTACTTCTCAGCATAGCTATGCGCGGACACCGTCTGCGTCTCCTCACCGCATGCGTGAGAAGAGTCCTGATGACATACAGGTTGTGACACATGTGCAATACTCCGGCGACATCAAAATGTCACTGACAGCGGAAATACTGTTGGATTACCCGATGCCAAGCTTTGTCGGCATTCCTCTTAAGCTAAACATCACCGGACTCACCTTTGACGGTGTTGCGATATTGGCATACATCAAAAAGCGGGCCCATTTCTGTTTCTTGTCACCAGATGACGCAGATGCTCTAGTCGGCGGCGAGACCGGCTTCAACGGTCTCCAAACAGACGCACAAGGCCAAAACCCGCGGCCTGTGCAACGACCCAAGATCGGAGGTCTGCTGGAAAACATCAAAGTCGAAAGCGAGATAGGTGGCCAGGGCAGTGGAAAGCAGGTCCTCAAGAATGTCGGGAAGGTGGAGTCTTTCGTGCTAGAGCAGGTCAGGCGCATCTTCGAAGATGAGTTTGTCTATCCAAGTTTCTGGACGTTCCTCGTTTAGAGCTCTGGAAGTCGCTCCGCGTAAAGAGCGATTGTATGTATAATTGCATGCGCTACATACATTACATGTACAGCCAGCCAGCCTCAGCAACGAAATGGCGATGTGACATTCCGCATCGGCATTGTTCACCGCCAACGGTGGATGGGATTCATTCGAGCACAGCATTTCATCCGTCCATTATGGACCTTAACACACGGCATGCATGCATACAATTTCGGGGTCACACAACAGCGTTTTTCCCCACCCGAGTGACAAAACTAGTGTCTCACGGCAGCAAAGAGCCTTGTAGCAAGCCCTTCCTTTGTGTTCACTACAAGGGTCATACGGCAGACGCTCCGAGAACGTGGGTTACTTGCAGTCACTATGGGCACCCGCAGAAGCGATGAGGGACGGCATTTTGACAGCTATGTTACTGACAGCGGGTGTGACGGAGTTAGGCCACGTTGGTACCTTCAGAACAGGGACAAGGACAAATGAAGCATTCTTTTGAGCCGTTAGTGCGAGTGTAACCTGCCTGTCAAGATCACTACCCGTCGGCGTCGGCATCGGGCCCATACAGACAAGCCTCGCACCGCGGTTGTGTCCCGTCAACTAGCGCATTGCCCATCAACCTTGTTATCATGTGTGTTGATCATCGATGCCGCATCCTGTCCCTCGTTTCCCGCCATTCCCGCCTTCATTGTAATCACCCTGGCTGCATGCGCCCTTTGCTGGCATACAGGTATGCATTTCGCCAATGATACCCACATACGATGTTGTGCATTCAACCTCACCGGTCGTTGAACCGCCTTTGTACCGACTGACCAGTGATATAGAGGCACGACAGATCAGACCCAACAGATTCCGTACAGAGTCTGCAATTCCCCCAGACGATCACATTGACGCAACACCTTACTGCTAGAGTACTGCAATGGCCAATCCCAGTATGCCAACAATTCGCAATCTGGTAGCGCAATCTCACCACGTAAACTGAGATGAAATTCATGCCTCTCAACATCAAACACGAGCGCCTTCTAATGTTCTCAATCACATGCGACCTATTCTTGGACAATCATAAGATAGAGTTTCGATAACCCTTGGAATGGATGACAACCATGTCGCATGCTTTGCGCAATATTACCGTACCTTGTGCCGTTATTGTCACATATAGGCTCTTGGGGCCATAGTACCGGCAAGGATTGCGGCGCTATGGCGTGTCTTGCATGGCGGAAGTTGTCACGTCCGTCTACAACTGCTTTAGCCAAGCAAGCAACAGCACGTTCTGGTAATGTTGAATGGTTTAATCTGACGATGATTGCTCGAATATGGCTGGATTGCGACGGTAAGACTACAGAGGTCGTACAAGAACATCCCGAAGCGGGATGCTCATGCAATAATAAAAACCACTTATATGTCCACGTCCATGCATTCCTCAATGGTCTTTGGCGCCCCGAGAGTTCACACTTCCCAGGCTTGGCACATCCATTTCTTTTGGAGGACGGCATAGAGGTCAATCTGTACCGATACCACACCATTGCTGATCGGTCTACAGCCTGGCGTATTTGTTACTACTGTATGAAATTGTCGCAAGCTAACTGTAGTTTCCATCACTAATCTGGTTGACATCCGATCAGGCCTCCAGACATTTTGAAACTTGGATGATGTGCATGCACCGTGCCTGCTGGTTAGGCTTGCCGACAAGGCCGCGTTCAAGCGAGGCTTGCTGACTGAGCGCGAATGGGCCAATGACGCACACCATTCCCCACATCGCGACCCCGCGCGTCATTGTCCAAAATGACGCAGGACGCGCCTGTGCGCCCTGACGCTACTCGATCCACTCATGAGGCTGCGGAACTTCGTGCGCCACGCCTGCGTCACTCGAAATGCGCGGCTGTCTGTGTTCAGCAACAGCAAACCCTACCAGTATGAGCGTCTGCCATCTCCTACCTGTATACGCCTATTGGAGCTCCTACCAGTGACAAGCAACGGTATCATTCGCTGCTCGTTGAAGGTTACTGAGCTTGCAGATGCGCCTTCCTTCAAAGCTCTGTCATACACATGGGGTAGTCCTCAAGCCAGTTCCATATCAGGAACATCGAGACAATATGAAGTAGGATTCAAATCTGCATCGAACGACGAAGTAGACTCGACCCGCCAGCATACCATCATATGCGATGGCTGCCTTCTCAAGGTCACCAGTAACCTTCGAGATGCACTGCAAATGCTCAGCAACGCTATCAACATGCCACACATGCCGAAAACCCCGACCTACTACTGGATAGACCTTTTGTGCATGAATCAAACAGACATTGAGGAGAGGAATGCTCAGGTTGCCCGTATGGGTGATATTTTCAAGAAGGCCGATGGAGTTGTTGTCTGGCTAGGCAAAGAAGATCAGTACACGCTGGATGCTGTCACTACCATGCGGAAGATAGCGGCTATTCCCGAGAAACACTGGCCGCTAGTACCTTATACATCTTTCTACAATCCCGAAGAGAGTCAGCTAGTATCCTCTACTGGTCTCACCTTCTACAACTGGCTAGGCTTCATAGTCCTCATCAACCGCCCATGGTTCAAGAGGGCTTGGGTGAGTGTGTAACGAATAGCTACATGCACAACCGACGACTGATTCCATCAGGTCGTTCAAGAGATCGCACTTGGCAAATCGGCTCTGGTAGTCTGTGGCAACAAGGTCTTTCCTTGGGAAATTCTATCCAAAACGCTGTCTTTTGTCAAACTCACGCGGTGGTATCATCATCTCCATGCAGACAAACTAAAGCATGTAAAAGAGCTGCGGAAACATCCTGGAATCTACAAGCAGGTCCTCAAGTCGAAGCTAGCTGTCGGCATCAGCCCTCTATATCTCAATGATACCCGGCTATTCGCATCTTCACTGATCAGAGACGACGGTCAAACGACCAAGCAACCGTCTTTCCGGAACCTGCTTGACAAGCACCGCTTTTCAGAGTCTTCAGATCCCAGGGACAAGGTATACGCTTTTCTCGGCCTGGCCAACCGGGGTATGTCTCCATTTCGCACGCAGCCCAACGCGCTCAAGCCGGATTACAATCTCAGTGTACAGGAGGTCTTCACCCAGACTACAGCGGTACTTATGTCGTCTTACAAGAACCTTTCGTGGTTGTCACACGTGGAGGATTCCTCGCAAAGACGAATATCAGGGTTACCATCCTGGGTGCCCGACTTGAGCGTGCCGCTTCAACCCTACCCGCTTCGCTACCGTGGCCCCGCGTACTGGCA
The DNA here is from genome assembly GCF_023757985.1 of Alternaria ethzedia. Taxonomy (NCBI): domain Eukaryota; kingdom Fungi; phylum Ascomycota; class Dothideomycetes; order Pleosporales; family Pleosporaceae; genus Alternaria; species Alternaria ethzedia. Next base: position 219,097 of record NW_026056197.1, read on the forward strand.
TGCTGCTGGAAACCGCGCATGGCGTCCTGATGTAGAAAACATGAAGAGAGGACTTCTCCCGGTCCAAGGACATCGATTAGATCAGATTGACCAGACCTCTCTGCTTACTGACGAATCGGAAGACCCTCCAGCGGTATGGGCAAGCATCGTTAACCTGGCCCTTGCGCTTGACTCATCCTACCCCGACCCTGGCGGCACTGGCAAGGCGCCATCGCGTGTCGAAGTACTCTGGCGAACGCTGACTACCGACATCTACAACCACACATACCCCGCCCCGGTACAAACAGGTAAACTGTTCATTGATTACATCCTCAACCTCCAGATCCGGCATCGCTTGACTCCATGGTCCAGCGCTGACGATTTCCAACCCCACCATTCGCCATTGACAGAGTCTGTATATCCAGATTGGCGCAAACTCCTTGAGCTCGAACCACCGGACTCGCCGTACAGCTTCGACTCATATTCTAAGCGCTTAGTTGCCGTGGTGGAGAGTATGTTCAATGGTACATATTCGCCAATCGGGCTTGCGCAGCTACAGCACGAGCTCGATCAAAGCGCAGGCCGACAACGAAGACTGTTCAAAACACGCGGAGGGTTCATGGGCACTGGAGCGAGGTCGCTGCGTGTAGGCGACGAGGTCTGGGTGCTGTATCGCGGTGGTCTTCCCTTTGTGCTGCGGCCTTTGCCTAATGGCCGTTATCGTCTTGTCGGAGAATCATTCGTGTACGGGGTGATGCATGGGGAAGCTCTAATGATGGATCTTCGGCGACAGAATATTGTTCTTGAGTAGAATGCTTGAGTCTGTTACCATGGGGGACAAAGCGTTCATCCGGTTGACCCTGTATACCAGTCGCCTCCATAGCAGCGGCGCTTGTCTCATTCCACTACCCCTTCGCACGATATTTCTCATCGGATTCTGTAAGGACATTCGCTCCTCAAAAATGGTTCACTATACGCACACAAAGTACTTCTCCTGCAACGCATCATGCAACCTTCCAAAAACACCTCTATGCCACGTCCGAAAATCGTCCCATTCTTCAGTGGGCATACAAGAAGCCATCATGTTCACCCATCCACCCACAATTAAATCCGCATAATTCGCCTTTTCGCCCTCCAAGAACGGCCCCTCTTCGTGAACCATGAAAAGATCTGCCAGCGACTTCAGCGCCGCCTTGAACGCTACCTTGAGTTGCTCCCTAGCCTCGCCTCGAATGCAGATACTGTCCCAGGAGTCCAAGTGCGCACGTTTGCTCATCTGTGCTTTCGCGGCATCTGCCGTCTCAGGGTTGAAAGGCATGTACTGAGCAACAAACACTACGTGAGCAGAAAACGTGGCGTCAACATGGGTGTTGAACTTCGCATACGCCTCATGTTTGGCCCCTTCGTTCAACGTGAGGGGTGCATAGAACATGGTGTCTTTGTTCGGACTCTCGTAGTCAAGCCCCGTGTGAGTTGACTCTTTAGGAAATAGACAGCCGCCAGAGTTGGGAAACGTGTCTTCGAGGAAGTTGGCGATGTCGAAACTGTCTCCGATGACCTTGTCTGCGGACGGGTCTTGTAGCATGGGTAGGGTGTGGAAGTCGGATCCGTCGTCTAGCTTACGTGTGGCTGGACAATTGAGTCCTTTGCGGACGGTGGAGATGTCGAGGAGGTCGATCCATGTTGTTTTGAAAGGTATGCCCTTGAAGCTTAGGGCGAGGCGGGCCTTGGAGGGGTTGGGTGCGTAGGAGCGGGGCTGTATTGGGGAGGAGATGTCGTAGAAGATGAGGGGGTTGGAGTCTGTCATCTTGGCAGTGGTTGTTGGCATAAGAGTACAGCTGCCTTGTCTTGAGGGCAAGTGAGGGTGGAGATGTTGAGTCAGGGAGCTGTGATGTGGAAGACATGCAGGTAGGCCATGCACGTAAGACTAAAGGAGCTTGGCGGGTTGCGGGGCGACACGAGAAATAGAGAATAGCAACGACATGTGTTCGCACGTGTTGCAAGACTTTATGATGGGTTTTGCCAGGTCTCACGATGTTAGCTGGTGTCGACTGAGCTGGTGGTCCTGCCGGTATCTCAGACAGTGTGAGAGCGCACGGACCCGAAAGCAGCTGTTAGAAGCAAGATGGATCTTGTTCCTGTGGAGCAGACACTACCCCACGAGCTTTGACGCGTCTGCAGTCTATGAAGTCGATTTTACGACGGGCACCCATGTTCGTTTGTTCGGCGTGTAGTGGCCGATGTGAGCAGCATCGGGCAGGTTCACGCGTGTAGCGATGACTAACGCAGCGAATGACTGGCTCGGCACCAGCTCTTGTCCTCGTCATAGGCCAGCCGACTGCTCACACGCGCGATGGGTGTCGCATTCCCTACGAGTGCAATGCGTGCGGCGAGGGTATATATGCCACGGCCTTTGGACTAGCAGCAGACAAGACAACTAGATGCACCATGTCCGCCACTCTGCGTGCAAACGCCTTGGACTTCCTAGACGTCGAGCACGATGACGAGCTTCCTGGCTATGACGAGGCTATGCCAGCTCCTGCCTACGGCGCACACGACGGGCCCCTCGCTACCTACTGTCTCCGCCAGTATGATCGCAAGATACAAATGCTCGCTGCCTACGATGCGCCCGTCGCTCCCTCGTACCGGATCACAACCAACAGCTTTCGCGTCTTCTCCAAGAAGCCGGAGATGGAGGTGCTCCATACTTCGCAGGACATGCGACAGCGCAACATAGCCGCACTGTCCTATGACAACGACGGAGGCTTCCCCTGGCGGCCCCGCGCGCATTTCGATTACACCGTGGAGGATGGTTCGTGTACGCGGTACAAGATGGAGTCGTTGAACTTTGAGGACTGGAGTTGCACCATCGACGACAAGACGTACGTCTGGGCACTCGACATGCGACCAATTGCACTGGTGCTGAGCGACAAGGACTCTGGCAAAGTCATTGCGCGCTTTACATTCTCAGACAAGGGCGTGCTCGCGCTGAGAGGTGCAGAGGTTGGCGACTTGGCCATCTTCCGCGACGGACTGACGCTGGCGCCAGGCGGTATCGACAAGGTGGTCTGTGGTGTCATGATTGTCGTTACCTTCTTCAAAAGAATGGGTAGGAACTACACGAACCCGAAGACGTATGGACTGGGGCGAGTAGGGTCGGTGGCCAGAGAGATGCCGCTGCCGTCGCTGCATCGGGGCTCGACAGCAGGCTACTCGAGTTTGGGCAACTGGGCAGGATAGCATGCATGTAGCTGAAGGTTGGATATTAGGTGGTGCAATGCAGATATTGGCTGACCGAAAGACGCGAAAGGTACCATGTTGCTGTGCTTGTGCCACGCGTGGAAGGGCCGAGAAAGCACCTAGAGACGAGATGGGTGTCGATCTGGGGCATGGCCTACCAGAGCGTGGGTGACGGCGTCATGAGGCTAGAAAACGGCGTGACAGCGCTCGCGCACTACTCGAGACAGCGGCGCGGACCGGGCAACGACTGCTAGCAACCACCTAACAGCCGTTGTAATGTTGATGTTTCGACGTGATGATTTATTTCTTTGTGCCGGTGGCTTCATGCCAGTCATGGCTCGGAGGCGAGGCAGGACGCTTAACCCCTATGCGCGCCCGACCCGGGCGAAGGTTCTGGATCGCACCGACTCGAGCCAATCTGCCGATCAAAAGAGCAGGTGGAGACGGGCCCGTCCAAGACGACAAGGCCATCCCCGCTTGCCAAGTCGCTCGAACTCGTGTTTGCTGGTGGAGAGGCAACGCTGCGAGGGCGCCCCAAACACCACAGAGCAGACAGCGTGGTGACACCGAGTGTGGCTGATAGCAGTGCGCGTCCAGAGGGCACGCCTCTGCACAGCGCAATCTGCTCTGTCCATGCATTGCCCTGGGCCAGCTTGCACGCTGTGGCGAACCAAGCCTTCGCCTGGGTCTGGAGCCATCAGCCCATGTTCAACGTTCGAGGCGTCTAGCCCAAAGGGACCAACGCCTAATCTCGCCCCGGGAGGCCCGCCCTCTGCCCTTTTCCACCACCGTGGACGCGACTGCGACCTGCACCGAGCCGCCGCCGCCGAGCTGCTCGTCCAGCTTCACACTCATCGTCAGCGCCCGCCAGAGCACCCGCTCGTCCTCTCTTTTCGCCAGTCCGCTGCTCGCAATCGTTCGCCCGGGACCTGCGGCCAAAAGCAATATAAACCCTGCACCACCAGAGGCCGACGCACCTGTCGCGCTGCTTCGGGCCTAGCAGCCTTGGTCGTGCTTTCACTCCACCTCGCCTGCGTGCCTGCCCTCTGAGCCGCGCCCCAGAGTAATCGAGATCCTGTACTGATCGTCGACGATACGCTTGGAAAACTCCGCCGCCGCCCGCTGCGAGGAATGGGATTCGCACATTCCCCTCTGTCTACCCACAACACCCGCCCTCGCGTCTGTCAGCTCGCCGGTACCGCTTGGACAGCTGAGTGAGATCCGCCCCGGCTGCGCATTCTCCCACTATTCCCGGGCTGCGTTGCTCCCCTCAAAGCACGTCGGTAGAGTAGCCTGCGACTCTTCGCAGAGCCATGGTCAAGATGCGGATTCCCATCCGCGAACAGTTGGGATGTCTGGTTCTGCTGGCGTCCATGATAGGCCTGGCCGTCATAGCCGTCGCAACATGGGTACATATCGACGCTGCATACTCGTCCATGCTGGTACTGACTTTGCCAGCTCACCAACCACAACTTCGTGCTCAACATCCGCTCGACTCGCCTGACGCTGACAGCCTCGCTCAAAGCCGCCCAGCTCTCCTCGAATCTGAACTTGATGCAAATCCTGTCCCAGCAGGCTGCGAACCGCCTCTCCCCGCAGGCCGCCCTCAACCGATACTACGACGGCAACACCTCGGAGACGAACTGGGCCCGAGTCGAGGAGGACTACGATGCCATCTTCTCTGGTGATATGCGGACCCGTGTGGCTGTCCAGGCCCAGATATACCCCTTCAATTCCTCCGAGCGCTCCGTCTTCCACCGGACCGCACAGAGCATGACGGACGTTGTGCTGCCCATACTTAAGCCCGACGGCACGAATGCGACGCTAGGCGACAACGAGTACGGCTTCATTCCCGAGCTCTACCCAAAGTTCTCTGTTGAGACGATTCCCTACAACGACACCTTCAACACCTACAAGGCACACTACGAAGGCAGGACCATTGACAACACGAGCTACCTCTTCACCGGGCCCTACCGCGTCAACGAAACACTCAGCTTGGTCTCAGTCACCATACCCATCATCAACAACACGTCCAACATTGACACTCTAGGATGGCTGACGGCTGTCCTGGACGCGTCGCTGATTACCAATGTCATCAACGCCATGGAAGGTCTAGACAACAGTGGTCTTACCCTGCTGTTCGGCCCGGACAATGCCACGAATACCTTTCCTCCGGCATATCTGTACGACGCCGATACCCCCAACGCTCCCGAGAACGTACAGGTTCGCTACCTCGCCCCGCCAACACAGCGAGCAAAGGTGCAACGGCATGGCCAATACGACACCTCTCTTGATCCGCCTCCATTCGACTGGGCAAGATATCCCGCCATTCGCAAGGGTTTCACCAAGCCTACCGGCGCCACCAACAATGCTGGTAGCATCATCTCTACTAGAAACGAGGATGGCGACGATGTTGCCGTTGGGTACGCTGTCGTTAACAGTCCCATGGTCGACTGGATGATTGTGGTAGAGCAAACCCACGATGAGGTCTGGGGACCCATCTACCACCTCCGGAACGTCATCCTTGCCTGTGTCTTTGGCACAATGGGTGCAATGCTACTTCTGGCGTTTCCCGTGGCACACTTCTCCAGTCAGCCCATCCGAAGATTACGCGACGCTACCAAAAAGACAGTAGCGCCTCACATGTTTGAGGACGACGACTTCAGCTCGCAAAACGATGGCGCCAACGACAGTTCGGAAGATGCGGCCCTTGCCCGCAAAGAGGGCTTCTTTGGTCAAATCATACATTACCGGAGAAACGCAAAAATGAACCGAGCAGAGAAGAAGGAAGCCGAGAGGCGGAGACAGTTCCGCATTCCAGGCAAAGTCAAGGATCGTAAACACTTCATTCACGATGAACTCACGGATCTGACAACGACCTTCAACGAGATGACGGATGAGTTGATGATGCAATATGAGAAGCTGGAAGAGCGGGTGGCACAAAGAACAGCTGAGCTCGAACAGAGCAAGAAGGCGGCCGAGGCGGCAAACGAGAGCAAGACGCTGTTCATTGCGAACATCTCGCACGAATTGAAGACACCACTCAACGGTATTTTGGGCATGTGCGCCGTGTGCATGTCGGAAGACGACCCAAACAAGTTGAGACGGTCGCTAGGCATCATCTACAAGAGTGGAGACTTGCTACTCAATCTATTGACAGATCTCTTGACGTTTAGCAAGAACCAGGTCGGTCAACAGCTCAGTCTTGACGAGAAAGAGTTCCGGCTACGGGACATCAGCTCTCAAGTCTTGGCCATTTTCGAAAAGCAAGCAAGAGAGGGCGGCATCAAGCTCGCTGTCGAATTCGAAGGACCATACGAGAACAACCTGGACGATAGCGGACGGCCGAACGAGCTTCGCGACCTCGGACCTTTCGGGCTTGGTCGACTCAAGGACATGGTTCTGTACGGCGATCAACATCGAATTCTTCAGGTGGTCATCAACCTGGTATCGAACAGTCTCAAGTTTACGCCACAGGGTGGTTCAGTCACGCTCACTATCCGTTGTCCTGGAGAGGCACACATGTCAGACAGTCGCAAGGCGTCTCTGCAATCAAGGCAGAGCTCAACGCGCAACTCGAAAACTCGCGTAAGAGCCTCCGCATCAGAGGTAGGATCCGTCTCAATTGCGACACCGAGCGACAACTTCGGAACCGCCAACGTCATCAACGTCATGGGCAAGGGAGATGCGTTCTCCCGCTATATGGCTCAGGAGCGAGCCCCAACACCCCCACCGGGACGGTGGTTGTCTTTCGAGTTCGAAGTCGAGGACACTGGTCCAGGTATTCCCGACCATTTACATGCCAAGATATTCGAGCCTTTCGTCCAGGGCGACTTGGGTCTAAGCAAGAAGTTTGGTGGCACCGGTCTTGGCCTGAGTATCGTCTCGCAGCTGGCTGGTTTGATGAAGGGTACGATCGGTCTCAAGAGTGAGGTCGGACACGGAAGCGTCTTCACTATGGTAATACCGTTGAAGCACCTTACAAGTCGGGCCGACAGTACAGCCAGCTCCAGAAACGTGAACCTGGAAACCGGGACACCGCGCCGCAGCCTGTCGATCGACGAGCCGCCGCGAGGTCGCTCACATGATGACGCGCTTTCGGCCCGCTCGATACAGTCCGCTACAAGTGGCCCGATCGTCGCTGGGAACACCGCTGCTACTGCTCCGTCCGGGCCAGTTGCATTCGACACCGATACCCAGCCTCGTCTTGTCGGCCTTAGTCAGCCTTTCTTCGCTTCGAATGCGCCATTGGAATCACCAAACTCGCAGGTTGCAGCTATGAAGCGCGTTGAGGCTGAAGCAACAAAACGTGGAGACAAAGTCAAGGTGCTCGTCGCCGAAGACAACAAGACAAACCAAGAGGTCGTGCTGCGCATGTTGAAGCTTGAAGATGTGTACGATGTCACTGTCGCAAAGGACGGTCAGGAAGCGCTCGACTTGGTCATGGAAAGTATGGAACGTAAGGCTCCATACAACCTCATCTTCATGGATGTCCAAATGCCCAACCTAGACGGTCTGCAATCAACGCGACTGATCCGGCAGTCTGGTTTCTCGGCCCCCATCGTCGCTCTGACAGCTTATGCGGAGGAGAGTAACGTGAAGGTATGTAATCAGCGTCCTGATTTCCCTACTGTTATACTAACAAGCCATAGGAATGCCTCGACTCAGGCATGGACTTCTTCCTCTCGAAACCTATCCGCCGCCCCGCCCTCAAACACGTCCTCAAAACATACTGTCCTACTATTCCAGAAGAAGAGTCGGACACAACGCCACCCGGTTCTGCGGTCTTGACGCCGAAGCCAAATGGTGTAGCGGTGAAGCCTGCCCCACCAGCGGCGGGGTCCACAGCGCCATTCACCATCGTCTCGGGAACGAGCGATAACCGGCGTGCCGATGAATCGCCAGCCATATCGCCCATGACCTCGCCCGCAGCGTAGCGCTAGTGATGCATTATCTTGCTGCGCTCTCATCTGATCTTTCTCGCTGGATCCACTATCCCTATGCAGCGACACCTCTGTCTACGAAGTTCCTTGTAATGTCCAAAGCACGATACCACTTAATCGCTACTTTTCTAATCTCGTTTGCGAATTACCAGTTTTCCTTTTCCTTTTGCGGCAAATGTACATAGCAAGCACGGCGCTGGTCGGGTACGGGTCGATTTCTTTTTTTCTTCTGCTGGTCACAAAACATCTGGGTGTGCGTTTTGGCGTTTACTCTTCGGCCTGCAATTGCCAGAGCCTTCTTATCGCTGGGCTTGTTTCTTTGGAGAGATTCTGATTTGTCGTCATCCTTGACGGTGTTTACTTGGTGTTGATCAACGGGGCGATGTGACGTCCGGCGGGGTCCTTTACTAGGCAACAAAACATTTGGTGGGGATCTGGGATGAATCAATTGAACTTATCTTGCAACGCCATTTTGGCTGTTGCGCATCACATATACTGTCTGAACTGGTTGTATCAGTGTGTTGTCCTTGTGATACTCTGCGATAGATGTGAATATTTCACGAGATGGAAGATCTTGCATCTTAATACCACCTTGTGCAGCGAAGGTGCGCTGCAGTCTAAGTTGGCATAAAAAGGTATAATGACAAAATCCCAAGGCAGTGTGGTCTTCTAGGCCGACGGTTTTATGTGGGTGTTAGACTTTTCCTAGGATGTTGTGATACTATCCGCTTGTCTGCAGTGTCCTCACGTGAAAAAGGAAAGAGTAATGGGATGACTTTGTCTTTTCTTATATATCAGGGCTAGGGAATCTGAGATAGACACGATTATCTTTTGGCATCCATCATGATGTCTGCTAGCTCAACAGTAGTATCTAGTACTATACGCAGACGTTCGGGGCGTTAAGCACCAACGCACGCGTGTCCGAAACCGCAATGTATGAACAATGACCAGACTCAAAAAGAGCCCTCCAGATCGGAATCTCCATCAGGATGTGCGTAGTAGCCGGCGAACGGGTTAGGAACACTCCTCTTGGGACCTTCCAAGCCAGTCAAAGCCTTCACAAACGCCTCGTCTTCCAAATTCTCTCGTTCTGAATCATCCATGAGGTCATCGTCAACAATGCCGAAGTCAACTTCGACAGAGTTATCGATGAACGCCATCATATGGTCCATGTAGGAGTTAGAGCGACGGCCCTCCAGACGTTGGTCTTCTCGCACCTTCTTTATCCACTTTGCCTGCCAGGCTTCCGGCGCAAGTGCGTAATAGTCCGAGACGATGTACTCCGTTTGCTGGCACTTCTCCCAAGCAACCACAGTGACTACGGTACCCTCCTTCATCAACGCGTTGACAACGCGACGTGAGCGCTGTAAGACCGGCGTACAGTATATGAGAGCACCATTCCATTCGAGCTTGATCGTGAGGTGGAAACCCTTCTTGACACGCACATCCAAAAGCTTCTCGAGATGGTACGCGAAGATGTCTAAGCCCTCGTTGCTCTGAATGGGGTCTTTTGATCGGCCTCCGTCTTGGATGTAAGCGTCCGGCGCCAGGGTGAGCTCCAGGCGACGAATGTGGTCGAGAGGTTTGACGCCGAGGTGGAAGTGATCTTTAGACAGGAAGTGGGTGAGTTCATGGAGGCTATTAGCATCCAACTGACGGCCGGACATCTTGCGATAGTATGCTTTGGCGACTTCCTTTGCGACGTCCATACCGACATACTGGTGTTGGACCCAGAGTGGAAGCTCCCACCAAAGGAAACAGCGACAGTTGTCTCCCATGCAGGGTACGGACCAAGGCGCCAAATTGATCTTGTCCTGCCCTCGATGGCCAGTGGACGCGAAGGACCGTGGGAAACTTGTAGTGCTCGAAGTCTTCTCGTACAAGGTCACGTCATCGAAGACTAGCCTGAGCATGGGCTCGTCCCAGACGTAGTCGTAGACCATCTCGCGGAGCTCTGGTGGTAGAGTGGTGTGGAACTTGTCGACAAAGTTGCGGCACAGCTTCTCAGCGACGACGCGGCTGAGGTGATGACATGCCCTGCCTACGTCCTCCCGCCTGGTCTCGAGCTCTGCAACCTTGTTCTTGAGTTCATCAAGCCTGCGTGGGAGTTCAGCCATAAATCCTTGTGCGATCGCTCCAAGACAGGACTTACTCGGTCTGGACAGAAATCTCTTCTGCGAGAAGCCTATAAGGTGTGAGCAATCGTTTGTAGATGTCGCGAATGTTATCACTGACCTTGACAGCTCTGCCTCGGTTGCCTCCAGCGTGGGCGCGTCGTTGCGGAAAGAGCTTGCGTTCGCCATGCTAAGGACTCGAATATAGATGTTACGCTGAGAGTGTTTTTTGTGAAAGTATTGGGAGTCGTAGGCGTGGGATAGCGGATGTCAGGGTCCGCGCTAATGACGCGCTAACGCAATGCTGGTGGTGTCACGAGAAAGGGACCGAGCTTTGAGACACCGGGCAGTTACGACGTTCGTGTTGCCGTTGAAGCGAAAGGGTATGAGTAGAGTGTTGATTATGATTGAGACAGTCCTTCCGGCCTTGGTGTCGCGCGCGTCTATCGTCTAGAATCTTGCATCGACCCGTCCTCGTCGTCCATTGCGGATGTGTGTATGACGGCCTCGCGCCGTATCTGTCTTTTCGAGCCTCCGTTTCCCCATTTGCATATCCCAATGCCTCATCCGCCGTTCATACATACCTTGGTCCCTTCTCGCCAACTGCCGACGCTTGTCTCGTTTCTGAGCCTAGTACCATCTTCAGAGGACGAAGCCTCAGAAGAGTACAATTGCCCGAACGGAGGAGGAGCACAGTCTATTCTAGACTATTGCTGTACGCCCAAATGTGGCGATGGCGATTGAGAAGGTCGGGAGAGGAAACAGTACTTCTGAAGTGGCATACAGCGCAGTTCGCAATCCATATGGATAGCCTCGATGTTCTGCCCCATCACCTATCATAGGGAGCGTCCGTCCTCATGATGTAGATCTCGCCAACGAGAACTACCAGACCGACGAGCATGGTGATCGCGATGATAGGCAGATTGACGCGCGCAAACTCCAGACCACCAACACGGATGTGCTTTCTGCCCAGAATATCGCGCCAGAGCATGCCCGCCAGCGATGCACTGAAGGCAAGACTGAAAGCACCGTAATTGACGCCAATTGCCATGCTGTATATCGTGCCCCAGAACGTTCGATCGGATATTGGAATGCCGTTTTGACGGTGGATTTCTTGCCACGATTGTACCACCCTAGAGATCAGAATTGTGGTGCCGATATTAGTTCCAGCAAACTGGTACAAAGTTAGCTACGGGAGTTTTATGGTGAAATGAACACTCACGTTACACAGTATGACTGAAACGAAGCCCATGCCTCCAATCGCACCAACCGTCCCAGTCTTCTCAACCCAGTGGTCCCACCCATGTGCAAAGACCGGAACCCAGCCCTTGGTGACCAAAGCCTGGACCAGCACGAACATGCAAAATGCGAAAGGAACGAGCGCCAGCGGGAGGTGGTGGAAGACGGTCATAGTTGTCGGAAATGTCTCCTGTGCCCATCTATACGTGTCTGCGACGAGTGACGCGAGGGTGGTTGGCATCGGCCTCTTGGCTGGCTCTAGCTTCTTCTCGTCCTGCGATACGAGTTCAGCGCCCATCATCTCTCGTGTTCGACCGCTCAATATGTGACTAGACGCCTCAGCCAATGGTCGCGACTTCTCCTCGGGGTTCCGGGCCGTCTTGTGATCCGCTTGAGTGGAGATCGCGTCCAGCTCTTCTTGTATGACAGACTGCCTCCTAGTCTCAGCTCTTTCAGCAAGTGCGGTCTCTGCCCTGCGTCGGCCCTCGTGGGCGATCTTACGTGTCTCTGCCCGATTGAGCCAACCCATTGTGAGATCGAAGATAAGCATGACGAATGCTGCGGGTAAAGTGACCCAGAACACCGGACGTTCATGAGAGCCTTGAGAGGCAGCATTAATCGCCAAGACAGTGATTAGTGTAGCTGCCATGATGGCTGCTCCAAACATCGCGCCTTTCCTATCCAAGAAGGGGTTCAGGACTTCCTCGAGGGATAACTTCTTCTCTTGTTCGTCGTCGTCACTGTTGGGATCGTTCTCGTTGTCTTCGAGTCCACCTTTGGCGAAGGGAATATTGGGATTGACCGGTTTCTTGTTCTGTTGGAGAAAGCTTTGTCAGCACACACTAAAACACCTCGCTTGTGGGAGTGCTTACCTTGAGCTCATCTGGAAGATCTTCCATCTTGATAGAGGCGGGGATGAGAGATTCGTCGTGGAAGATGATGTACAACAAGAAAGGATACAGTACAACTCCCGTGACAAGAACTGGTACGATAATGTTGGCCGTGTACTTGATGAATGTGATCCCAAACGCGCCGGCCAAGACTAGGTTGGTCGGATTGGATGATACCAGTATCGCCGATGCGATGTTGGCGACCGAGAACTGTGTGAAGATCCACGCCCTTGGATGCTTGATGTTGCTTGATACACGCGTCATGTACGACAGGAACGCAGTGCCAGACAAAATGACCGGATCGTTACCGATGAACGCAGTGAGAAGGAAGAAGAAGGCATACAGGTAGAAGAAAAGCCGGTGACCGACTTTCCCTCCTTTCTGCAACACCTTGAAAGCTAGCCATCTAATGAGACCGGAAGCATCAACAGAAATGGCGATGTAAGCAAGAGAGAGGAAGAACAGCATGATATCGTATGGAACAATACCCTGATCACCCAGGGTGCCACCCTTTACTTCTTTTGCGCCAATAGCAAGGATGGCTAGTAGAAAGAGATCCGCTACCAGAGGTGTCGTTATGAAGTTCATGGGAAAGTCGAACCGGACGAATGGTCCAGGCTTGCCATTCCGGACCCTCGTTGGGTGTTGTGGTGGTGCAATGATGCGCAACGCGCTCATGGTCTTGACGAGTGGGGTCCATATTATCCGCGGCACATAGATGGGTATGTGGAATGGAAAAAGAACATTGATGTCTACAAACATTTGCTCGTTAGTCCGCCATCTGCAATGTCAGTACACACACGCTACTTACTTGTCAATACGAAAACAATAAGCGTCACTATAGAGCGCCACTCTTTGATCTTGCTAGTATCAAGGTCAGGCCTCTCTGTCTCTGTGGCGCGCTGGTTCAACATGTTGCGCCCCGTAGCAATGCTGGAAATCCACACTGCAAGATGATCTTGGGGCCAGAAAAACCCCAGGAGGTGTCCTGACGTTTAAAACGTGCAAGAACAAGCTTTTGGGTTCTGGGTAAGGGCCGATTAATGGGTACGTACGCCCGCTAGACGTTGCAGGCGATCTGTGAGCCGGCGTGCCTGGACCGCCGTCGCAACCGTGGACTTCAGTACCGATGCCGAGAAATTGCTTGTACGATGACGCGCGACATGGGCATGGCGGCAGGCAAGTGAGGCTCTTGTATTGTCGCGACATCTGCAGCCCAGGAGGCTGAGCTCGCAGCCCAGGATGACAAGATGATGGCATCTCGGCGCCGGTTGGGCCGCTAGCAAGTAGCGCCTCCCGTATCGAGAAAGGGTCCAGCGCTGACAGGTCATGCCTTCCACTCAGCCTCTCGCCCTATGCAACTGCGACAGGCGAAGACGATATAGTTCACCGGTAATCTGCATTGCCCCAAACCATTGGAGATCTACATGGCACGCCTTACCCCGGAGTCGCGCCCTTATGCGCGCTGCGCAATACCTATGCCGCTGCTCTTCCTTCGTGACGGCTCATCCAGCAATGTCTTCATCCCATCTGTCTTTACCCATACCAGGGAAGCATGTCTGCAACTACAGCGCTATCCAATTTTGCGACCGCTACTTCGACCGCTACAACGTCTAGCCCAACGCTACAAGTTGTCTGTGCCTGGCCCATTTCGTCCAACTATGGAGCAGGGTCGCGTGTTAGTACCAACTCCTTACCACGTGTGGAGTGGGTCTGGACCTATCAGAAAACTGACGCATGAATACAGATCCTGTACTATGTTCTTGTTGCCGCATGTGTAACTTTTCGCAAAGCAGAATGGCTACGGAACACCTGTCTGGCTGCCGTTTTAATTCTGCCGGCCATTTCGGCCCTGCAGGCCCTCGTGCTAGCAGCCGCGCATACGAATGGTCAGTATAACGGCCACCAAGAACTTCAAGAAGCGCATTTCTGACCAAGAATCCTAATAGGCGGCGTCGATATGGATATTTACGGCGTAAGTTCTTGGTGCCAACATGCCGTGCGACAAAAACTGATCGATTGTTTTCGCCTGTGCAGGCTTTCCAGTTTTGCGCAATTGGCATTTTAGCAGCGCCTCTCACAGTGAGACTGTCGCGAACTTATTTCCAGTCTCCTGGTCGCAACATCATATTTCTCTGGACGATACTGATCCTGATGGGGCTGTTGGCCCTCTGCGTCGAGTTCTACCGGGTCACTCCAACGGCCTGTAGCAGCGACGATAATGGGAGTTCTTTCCGAGGTGCCGCTAACTTTCCGTATGAGCATGCTACTTGCAATCTGACGTGCTCTGAAAGCGTGGGTCCGAATTCTCCGATGCGAGGCGGATCTGCCGCCGATGTCTATGTCATTCCCGTGCCGCGCATTCTGACTTTCAACGCCGCCATGCTGCTCTCGGCCGGATTTTGCATACCTGCGATACTGTCCCTGATCTTCACCTGGGATAAGATTCTGGAGATCAACTGGAAGAGACGACGTCACGTGGAGCCGCTAGACACTCGGATCGAGGGCGCCAACATGACGGTTGGAGAGTTGAAAGGCATCAACAACGTCGTGAGAAAGTTCTTGAGTGTCATAGAGATCCCCTTATTTGGCGGGGTGATCATCACAATCATTGGGGTTGGCGAAGCAAATTTCTTCAGTCCTCAGGTGCGGTATATGACGGAACCTATGGCTTCGATTGGTGAGTAGTGTAGCGCAGTGGTATGTTCGGTGCTAACAGAATCCCCAGGGCAATGGTCACCCATAGCTGGAACAATCTTGGCCGCACTTGGCTCTCTATATATCCTGTGGTCGACTGGTGGTGATGAGGCTCCGCAGGAGAAGCATGTGGACCATTGTGAGAACTCTGGCTCATCGCGCCCCAGTCGCAGTAGCGAGCGACGACCATCTCCCCGGCCTCCTTCCTCCACCTACTTCAGCCCCAAGGGTACTTCAGAGAATGGCTTGGGCATACGCTCAGAGTCGCCCAATGCTATTGAACTGATCCCGACTATCACGCATCCCGGCTCCGAATACCCTCAACCGAGCCCTACTTCTCACGATGATCAACAAGAGAATACCCAAGCTGATCAGCCGACAGCCGGTAGAAACGTTGTGCGCAAATGGCTGACGTCTGCTGGCAATTACCTGGGCGATGCTGCGCATGAGAAGCTCGATACAGATCATGTCGGCAATGACGAAGACACTCATAGGTTTCCCGAAGTTCCTGGCGAGATCCTACGAAATCCCGATCTAGAGAGGATCAGTCGCACGTACAGTAAGCTCCGAGAAGAGAGGGAAAACAGCGTATATGCGGCAAGCATTGCATCTACATCAGGTATCGAGGGCAGTGCATCTCCGCCACCTATACAGGATTCGCCGCGTCCCGATATCAGCCCTGTCCGACGACCAGAACGAAGGGCTACGCTAGAAGTACCAAAGGAAGTGCATCGTAGAAGCGAGAGCCATTGACCGGTTACAGGCCAAACCAGGCTTCCGATACGGTCAGATGCGAAGGAACGCTATGGCCTACCCCTACTGCCCAGATACCTTCGACACTCGGACCGAAGTCGTCAGTGCGGTAGTTGCGCTCTGGCGTATCTTTCTTCGAGCTTGTCGGCGTGGTACTGATACCAAACACGTTGGTCCACTGCTTCAGCGTCTCGTCGTAGTTCTTCGGGCTCAATGTTCCATCTACCGAGCCATGCCAGAATTCTTGAGAAGTCAGTACGTGGTTCATGAGCGCACTTAACCGGGGACTTACGCATGCGCGGTCGTGTTCCGTTATACCCGGGATACATCCCTCGAGCTACGTCACCCCAGTGCTGCGCAGTCGAGATGGACTGTCCGCCGGAGCAGGTGTTATTCCACGCTGCCGCTGCCCCGGATGCAGAGACGAAACATCCAGCCGGTACACCCGAGTATAGAGACACTGCGCTGATGAGCTCGGGATAGGTGGCGGCCAGAACGTTGCTCATCATGCCACCTGAGGAGCCACCCGTCACAAATACTTTCTTGGGGTCGATCTTGTACTTGTCGATCGCATAGATGATCATGTTCGCGATAGCATTCGAATCGCCACCGCCATTATGCGACAACGAAGCTTTGCTGGATACATCCCAGCATTCAGTCGTGGAGCTCGGCCAGACCGTCACGTAGCCTTTGCTATCCGACCCTTTCTTCCATGGAATCAGGGAGTTTTGGAAATACTTCTGTGCCGACGACTGGCATGAGTGGATCGCCACGACTAGCGCATCGCTCTTGACCTGGTCAGGCACATACACCCACCTTGGGTGGCGTGTTAGTCAATTGCAACCTTGGAAAGGCGGGGCGCGGATCACTCACATGCCTGGCTTTGCTCGCGCGCTACCGCCATAGTTGGAGACTTGTGTCAACTGTGCAGCGAGAACACCCGAGGCAAGTGCGAGGGTTGCAACAAAGGTTCGGGTAAGCATCTTGGAGGAGCTGGAGGTAGTTTGGCAGTTCCATGTCTGAGCCTGGTCACTATATACACGCAACAGCTCCCCATGGACAGAGTGGGGTCGACTCTCATTCGTGGAAGTTAACACTCTCGTCTCGTCATGTAGTGTCCGAAGCCTGTGGCGCCACATGAAGTCCAGCGTTCATCAGAGCGTTTGTTAGGTAGCTCCGGATAAAGGGGAAGATGCTCGCAATCAAGCTTCATACCAAGCATTTTTCGCACATTACCCGCATATGTCTGTATCCCTGCATTCCACGTCTACCACTTTGCAACTGCCGATATGAAACACGAGGACTCGATGTTACTGGTCGGCCCATCCTCAGAGTCTAATCCAGCTACTCTAGTTGCCGGACGAAGCTTGACGTCAGGCGCAGCTTTTAGACAAGCCTCGCGAGGCCTGGAGAGTAGCGCAATATAGGGACAGGGCAATGAGCAAGTGCTGCTTAGTGAGGCCCGCGGATAGAAGGGTGGTTTCGCTGAATGTCTGGTACGTTATATGAGGCCGACATTGGTGCCATGTGGGGAGCTTCGCGCCGGTCGTCCTGCTTTCTTTGAGGAACTTTGAGCAGACAAGAAGACATAATATCCTCCTAAGAATAGATCAGCTTGCTCGAACAGTTACTTTTCATCGCATTCCGCTCAGGGTAAGGACATTCACGATGTGTCTTCTCCTCGCAACCACCGCCGTACTCTTGGCCCGTCGGGTCTCCGCTCATGGCGGAGCTTTGAACTATACTGTCGGAGACACGTGGTACCCTGGGTAAGGCCAAGATGCAGTGTCCTCAAAGAATGTAAACAAGTCGATCCAGTTAACGATCTTTATAGCTACGATCCTTATGGCGACCAAGCCATGCAAGACGCTGCCGCATGGATGCCACAGCGAAAATGGATTTCCAACAACCCCATTTTCGAAACTACCAACACGTCTCTTTCCTGCAACACCCCCGGTATACCCGCTCGTGCATACATACCCATTCGCGCGGGCGAGAACATAACCGCCGTATACTCGTACTGGGTGCATACCGTCGGCCCTATGATAGCCTGGATGGCATACTGCGACAACGCCGATAATGACTGCGCGACCTTTGCTAGCGAAACGGCAAATTGGTTCAAGATCGGCGAAAAGGGGTTGCTGGAAGGAAGCATCGAGACTGGAGAGTGGTTCCAGAAGGCGTTCAGTATGTGGGACGGAAGTCCAAGCCTATGGAGTGAGACGGTGCCTGTAGGGCTGAAGGCGGGGAGGTACTTGGTGAGGCATGAGATCATCAGCTTGCATTCCGCGAATAGTACGTCCAAGGTTCCTTCGTCCAGATGCAGCTCTTTGAGGATGACGGAAGGTGCAAAGCGCTAACGATCTGGGGTGCTCAGAACCACAATTTTACCCCGAATGCGCGCATTTGGAGGTGACGAACGATAAGGGGGGAGGCTCGATTCCTAGCAAGGAGTATATGGTCAAAATTCCAGGCGTATGGAGTATGGACCGTACGTATGCCAATGGCCGAGCAAAGAGTATGCGACTGATGATAGATAGAACCCGAGATCAATATCGACATTTACAATCCCGAGGTCTCGGCAAAGACGGTACGTCCGACGGAGACATGACTTGCTGCAAAAGCCTTGTGCTGACAGCATTTCCTAGGTATACAACATCCCGGGCCCACCTGTATGGACTGGAAAGCCGTAGGTTGGCATGTAGAAGGCGTGATGGATTTCGCACGCCCTGGAATCACGATCCAGTCAATCGAGGATTTGCACATCACAATTCAGTTATCCTCTGTGGCGCAATTGGCTAGCGCGTCTGACTGTTACAGCTTGCAGTAGCAGTCATCAGGAGGTTGGAAGTTCGAGCCTTCCCGGAGGAGTGAATTTTTTGGTTGCTCATGTGGACGAGGCGGCAGGCTGGCGTGGGTTAACGAAAGAGTACATTTTTGGATGCTAGGGTTGTGGGTAGTGGCATGGACTGACAGCTACCGAGGATCCACGGGTCTGTGGGCTTACATAACCGGTAAACGTCATCAATTAGCGCTATGGCCACGCTCCTTCATGCGCGTCCTTACAACAACGTTACGCGTCGACATATACAAAAGATGTTGCAAGCGGCAGTTCATACCGTCATGACGCGATATAACGCGTGTTTCAATGTGATCGCAATATTGTACGTTTCAAAATTCTCATTCGAAGTCTTTTGCCGCCTGACTGCCAAATCTCTCGAGGACTAGCACTATCTGAACGCACACTCCATACCATCCACCAAACCTTTGCTCGCCCACACACCGTGCTACAATGTCACCTTCTTTCGATAGGCCTTGTGCGATTGAGTCAATTTGACCTTCCGGTCTTTCCACGGGCACCCAGCCTTAATTTCGCGAGCGTCTCACCTCCTCTCACGCCGATCTCACCTCTAGACCCCTTGTCTCACTTGACACATCGTGTTCCTCGGCCATCTCCTCGGAGGCCTTTGCATTATCACGGTCTCTGCGTGCTCTCTGTCTCTTGGCTTTCTTGGTATCTTTTCGGCGGGGTCGGGCGGGAGTCGTAGTGGGTAGACGTGGTGGAGACTGTCCTACTTCCTGGGCAGTATCCTCTTGGTCGACACCAAGCTCCTTCTCGAGACTTCTCCGGAACGCGGCTTGGTCTTGCAGCTTCCGGTAGCGGTTCTTTTGAGGTTCGGTCATCTTTTTCTCCTTCCTCACTAACTCCTGTTGCTCCGTCTTGTCTGCCACAGCTGCATCTTGCTCAGCCTTGAATGACTCGAAAATGGCCTTCCACTCGACCTTGACATTCGGGTAGTTGTTGCGCGCGTTCTTGACGTCGAGATTGTAGCCCGCTAGGTATGGATGCACGGCGCATCCTTTAGGGGAGATGCACTGGAAGCGCTGCCCACAGATCACAACCTCGTCGTATGTATCTGACTTCTTGTCCTTGTCGATGACGGGAGCGAGACACCAGCAGAAGTGCAGCGCGCTGACACATCTCATTGATGGGCCGCCGCCACACTCCTTGTCCTCGCAGTGGTGCTGTGGTAGGAGAGGTCAGTGTATTCCCTCGACATAAGACTAGTCCCTCCCGGCTACCTACGGCGCTGCTCATTCTCTCTTTGGTACGAATGTTTCTCATCATGGCGGCGTTGCTGTCGTTCTTGATATAGTGGCCGAAGATCTCGTCCAGGTCCAAGGAACTCTGTCGCGCGTAGTTGGGCATCTCTGTGGCGATTGCATTCGATGTTTGCTATATTGCAAAGGTTTATGGGTAGTGAAATCAAGCAGACAGAGTCGGGGAAGTTGTGTAGGTTAGTGAGGTTGTACCTTTCTTCGGCAGAACGAGGGATCACTATTGGTTGTTGCAAGAGTTGTACGCCTTTACTACTCGGCTAATAGGCACTATTTATATTGCTATTGTTGTGGTTGCTGCCTATCAATTTACTCGGCTCAGGCTGCCTCGCTCGCTCCGAGTATCGCCGACATTGTGGTTATCTATCCCTACGAGCTTCACTGGAATTGTATCTGCTGAGAGCCCCCTGAGTACATCCCCTCTCGAGGTCATGTCGATTGGCCGCTGCGAGCCGTCACTGGAGCTCTGATCGGCCCATATCACGATAACCTGTTAGTTGGGCCCCTAACAGCGACTCACACACGACGATGCAGATATTATGACTGAATCGTTAGTCATACAACAATGGGCAGCTCCTCCCTAATTTCAACCCCCAGAAATACACCGCATCAGACACGCCCGTCTTTTTACACCTATACATATAGTACCATCCTAGACTCTCGGCTAGGCTCGCATGGGGAAGCATAGTCGAGGAATTAAATGAACATAGGCGATGACAGTCTTTATCAAGCTGTTACTTAGAGTTCTGGTAGTCATAATCCGGTGTTCCATCCCGCAGCGCATATCCATACATAATACGAAGACACTATCGATATACAGTAACCAACACCCTAATACCCTTAAGTGAGTAGTCAAAAAAGACGTAGCTGCCTCAGTAGCGCAATGTAGCGTCCCTCGGTTCTCTCGTCCAGCAATCTGCGAGTGTTTCTCCTCCTCTTTTACGACACATGCTCCCTTCGAAAGAGGGCGCTACTTGGGCCTCATAGTATCTTCTTCAGTTCCTGGTTTTCGTGTCAAGTCGATTGCCAGCTCTGATAATCCTGGCCATCCTTTATGAGATTCCAGATCTTTGATAAATGTCGACAGTGTTACTATGGTCTCGACATCCGTCTCTAGTTTGTACGGGATTCCGTGCCAGTAAGTACTGTATCTGTCGTTCGTGGTCATGCGTACCTTGCTGCTTATAGCTTCTAACATCTCCATTGACCGTTGCTGAATGTTGTGAATAAGCTGAGCAACATCCCCTGAAGCATAAGAGGCGAGTAGTGGTACATCAATTGATGGATTCGGTGCTGGATCGTGGGTCTGCCCAAGGTCGTGGGGAAACTTCCATGAAAAGCCAACAAGTGCATGGGTGGTGCAGGTAGTGGCGCACCGTGAGTCGCAAGCTTCAACTAGGACGTCCGTACAAAGAGAGCGCGCTTTCGTTGGCTGTTTATAAATCCTGTACAGTCCGACTGATACGCCACTTTGTCCAGAAACGGTACGCCATTGCGGCGTGTACATTGCGACTTCGATAGTATCAGCGTCGGTCTTTTCGCGATCCCTGATAGCTTGGTACATTCGTATAGCCATAGCCATCTCCAGGGGGGAACCTTCAGTGCGCCCGTACCGACTGTCATTGGCACCGCTTAGTGGCCAAAGCGGGCGTCCCATCAGTTCCAGACCAACGTGACCGCCCATGTACTCGTCTCTTTGTCCTTTGATAACAGAACGATTGTACAGCTCGGCAAATCTGAAAGGATTTATGAGAATGTCTAGTGCCAAGATTTGCTGGAGAAGCTGCCATACGGTGAGGCTGTAATCGGCGATACTGATGAGCCTCAGTTCTTCCTCAGTCCCTTTGAGTAGGCCAAGTAGAGCGAAAACGCCGTCTACAGGAACTGAACGTGGTAACATGCCAAAGTTCGCAAACAAAGCTTCAAAACTACTCGGTACGCGTCGGAAAACCATGAAGTTGAATGCGTTAGTTTGCGATATGACAGTCGATTTCTCAAATAGAGGTCGATTTCCGTTAAAAGTTTCCAACTTGCTGTAAGGGAGTCTGTTTCTTCCCACCAACAACTGGACTTCCTTTGCAAGAATAAATTCTTGAACAATCCACATCCGTGACCAATACTCTGCTTGGAAGATGTACTCGAATTGGTCTCTTTGTCGTGTATCCTGGCGTTCATCACTTCTGCACCGATAGTACAAATCGATTATGTACTGCCGATTGAAAATGCCAGTATGAGGCAATGATTTGTCATAGCCGAGCCAGCTGTAAACGCACTTGGCGCCAGAATAGATCTGTTTCATCTCTTGAACTTGATGACTCCGCTCTTCAATATCGTCCTGGTTGATGCATATGGCATCCAGCCATATGACCTGCGATTGGTAACGGCTGCGGAAGGCCTTTAAGAAGCGGAAGAGATTTTCTCGCACTTGGAAATGTTCGCCGTTCACGAGTATGGACATTTTTGGCTCGGGTGGACCCCAGACATATGATCCAGCGATATACTGGTCTTCTTTGCCTGAGATCGAAGACGTGAACAATTCACATCGTATTGGAGAAACTTGGAGCAGGCTAGGCAGCACGCGCAAAAGCCGAAAGCTGTCACCGTTATGCAGAAGAGGCGAGAACCGGGTAGAGGCAGACTGCCGGACCTGTGTTGAGTTGGTAGAGACACTGGTGCTTGTGTTGTTTGTTGACATAGCGAACGCCCTGGCCATAAGGTAAAGCCCCGGTTTCGAATGCGAGATGCAAGGCAGCAGTTTCGGATGAAGGGTGTTCTGAGGAGATATACTAACGGGAGCAGACAGAAACGAGGGAGGCTGAGCAACGCCACAAACTTGGCAGCTGACATCGGTACTAGTACTGAGGCCACACCAATCGTATCACCCGTGAGAAGCTTCGAGGCCATCATCGCATGAAATAAAAGGCGAACTAGTTGGATATACTACATCTCAATCATACGAAGGATGACCATAAGGCTGCGACAGAGCTCGCTCTTCATGGAGCGTACCTGACCCTGACGTATTCATTGTGCAGGATTCCGCAGCCTATCAAATGGAAACATAGCGTACATCTCCATAGCGCAGACTACATCAGGTACATCTCGGGAATACGGGCTCGTCTTTATTGCGAGCGTTGCGGCCGTAAAGCAGCCCCGGGGCTCCGAATACAGCTGTGAGTGGTTAGTCCCCAAACTCGATGAATTCGCCGTTCCTTCCTCCCGACAGCTGTTCCGCCTTCTTCTCCCATTGTCCCATAAACCATAATGGCCAGCCTCTCGCTCGTTTCCCGTACGTCCGTCGGAGGGGCTTCGACACAGAGTGTGCAGTCTCTAGGTATGTCGCTCTAAAAGCATTCCACAACTGTCTACCTCCGTCTTCTGTAGCCGTAGGATCGGGGAAGTATGGGTCGTTGCAGGTCACCGATGTGACTAATCGCTGTATGGCGGCTTCGGGTCGATCGAAGGAGAGGAGCGAGGCTTTGTCGAAATCGAGGACGTAAAGGCGCATTTCATCTGACATATGATATGTTCGGTCCCATCGGTTCTGCTTTCTCCAGTTGGGTTTCGACATCGGGGCGCCGAGAACGAGATTTGGCGGTGAGGAGGAGCAGAAGGGTTCGGAGGTCTCGAGATCGCTGGCAAGAATGACTTGCTGCCCATCCCAATCATTTGCTCCACCAAGTACAAACTCGATATCCATACCGTCTACGAGAGCATGCCAATGTATGATAGCCAGGCCTGTAGCCATTTCTTTCGCCAACTCCATCGCCAGGTTGTCGTCGAATGGAAACGATCTGAGGTCCTCTCTTGTGAGAGGAAAGTTCCAAAGGTTGTCCGACCTACACAACGGTTCGTCCTTGCGTGTTGCCAGTCCAAGATATGGTCGCACAAGACAAAAGTCGTTCTCGGGATTGGCGAATACCGTGGCTGTGGATGTAGTGAACTCGTAGCGCGTCATCAGAGCCTGTCGAACCTCAGGGCCTAATGTAGGGATAAGGGATAGGGAAAACAGGAACGGTGCCGTCTTCTTGTCTTCGGCTTCCGTGAAACAGCCAGCGAATTGTGCCCAGAAGTCTTCTTTAGCTTCATCTGCTATCCAGCCCTTGATAGCTGGCACTCTGGGAGTGTAATCTTTGATTTTCCAGTCGCGTTCTGAATCCGTCAACGACCGATGTACGTGAGCAGTCAGCCGTATATCATTCCATAGGGCGTCTCGGTCCCGACCAATCTTGTATGCAGACGTGGAGAGATCCACGCAGGTATAGATGGTGCCGCATGTACCGCGACCGATAACGTGGAGATCTATGGGGTTGTCGCCCAATGCGCGCGCCGAACTCGTTTGGAAGCCATCTCGAGGGTTATCGCTCGCGTGTTCGTTCTCTGCTTGCGCCATGGCGGCAGCTCTGCGAGGAGAATAGGTGGTCTAGATTGCTATTAGAATATCTGCAAAGTCTACGTTGTATTCTTAAACAGTTGCGATACAGTTGCTAGATATCAGCCAGGCGCAATTGACTCAGAGGGCGAGCCATGGTTCGTTCTGGTATGATGATCCATTCCAGGCGTGCCTATTGGAGCGCGCGCAGACGTTCGCAACTGTCGTGCTCGAGTGGATGTACAGGGTCGTCAAGTTGCGATAGCTTGCGTGTATGGAGCCCGCATCTGTCGGAGGCTGCCAGGCGTTCACCGTGGTCATGTTCGCGCTCACATGCGCGTGGATCAGTCCGCGTTCTGGGGCCGTGCCCGGGCTAGACTGAAAACAACCGGCACGTGACTACGCGGTGACGATGACGCCATCTCAGAACCTGCCACCATCATGATGCCACTTTCTAAGCGCGGCGAATGTCTGTTATTGTGCAGGTCTACATCGCTGTTCTACACGCGTTGGTTGTCCCTCGATTAGAATCAACAGACATTTTCGTACAAGATGTAAATTACAAGACCTTGCATCGAAGAACATCGAGGCTCGTACATCGTGAGCGTACAGTTTTTACATACATCATCCGCATGTCTCATGCATGCTTCTACATCATCATCCACAGGCCACTTAGCATATTTTCATTCCTCCACAAAGAACCTGGCCGCAAAAACGACATCGTTCTCGCTGAACACTCCCTGCCTCTCACTCTTCACCTGCCTTAGAATGCCCTGTTTGTTCTTCTTGTCCTTGCTCTCCGCGTACGCAATGACACAATCTCTGTTCAGCGGTGGGTTGCTGTTCGTCTTCAAACGTGTGGGACTTCTAGGCTCTTTCGGTAAGGTGCGGTGGAGGTTCTTGCGTTTCTTCGTAGCCGAGGATTGAGGTGTAGAGGGTTCGTGGCGCGCAAGTTGAGGTGTCGTCAGAATTGAAGTGAGCTTCACTGGTGACGGGGTTTCGTTGCCGCGACGTGATCCGCGCAAAGGTTTGCGTTCTGGTGAGCCATCTGCTTGCGGAATAGGAGCAGGAGACGATCTAATAGGTGCTTGAGGTGACCGGGTGTATGAAATGGGGTCCATATCAGGCTCAGGAGTTGTATGTAGGCTGGAAAGAGGGGACGATGTAGCAGTGTCCCAGATCTTAGAGTTCTGGACGACCGGTACCGCGATCTTGGACGATGGTCCTGCATCCGGCTTGTTTCTCGGTTTGGCGAAAGAGCGAGATCGACGTAGTCGCGCAGATGCTTCACGAAGAATCTCTTCTGGATCCTCGAACCAGAATGGATTCGCCTTTGGGCCATGTACACCAAGAATGTTGTTGCTAGAAGTTGTACGACGCAAGAGTTTTGGTTCGGTTGCATGTATACTATGGTCGATTGAGTCAGCACCCTGCTGATCGCCATGCAGCTTGACCTCCTCCACTTCAGGTCGTTCGCCCTTTGGGATAGATTTCTTGACAGTAGATGCGGGTTGTTCAATTACAACATTCTGTTGGAAAGCGCTGGTCTCTTGTTGGTCGTCGATAACGAGGGGCAGGTCAGTCTTCGCGTGCTCTAATGGTGATGTAGGTGGCGGTGTTCCCATCCGGACCGTACTTTTCTTTGACCTGCGAAAGTCGGTATTTGCCTTCATTGAATCAACCGATCTTTTCTGTTCATCATCTCCTGGGACTATGTCCTGTCGAGTCGAATTCTGGGCGGGGCGATTGGAAGCCAATTCTAAACGCAGTTCAGGCTCCCACCTATGATCCACTAGAATTAATCTGTCTTGCCCATAGACCACCAAGCGTCTGACCACGATATTGGAATTTGTCTTCACTGACTGTTTTGGAGGAGATGCTTTCTTCGGAGAGACACTTCGTTTTGGTTTTGTAGGTACTGAGTACAGAGCTGCTGGCGGCAACGGCAGGGACAGTCTGCGATCAAACGGCGGAAATGACAGGTGTGGTGGCCGAGATTCCTGATATCCATGGATGTTTGCGACCTGTGGTAACATGTTTGGCTTGTAGCTCTCGGGAGCTCCGCAGAAGTTGGACCCCACACCGGACATGGTATAGTCTTGACGCGTGTATTGGCTTTCGGGTAAGCCACCGCGTGGTTCTCCAGGCAGAGAACCCGCATGCAGCCTATGGCTTGAGGGTGCTTGTCTGACCCCTGGTAAATGTGTAGGAAAAGGTGATGCGTACTGGTAACCTGGGCCCTGAAAAGTCGTGGGAAAGCGATCAAGCGGACTAGACGTCAGACCAGCGTTGTCGCCCGGTATCTGCCGCATGAGATCACTGGGTGCGACTCCTCCCAGTGTTGGATCCGAGAATTGAATGGTATATGGTGATGGAAGCATGTGAGTCGTGTGCGAGTTTGGGGTCAGATCTGGATACATCATCTTCGGAGTGAACCCTGCACGCGACGTGAGCTCCGCTTCTGAGATGTGTACTGCGTCGTGCGTATGCGCTCGTCCGGACTCCAGTGCACGCGGTGTGTTGGGGGTATCTGCACTTCTTCGAACTGGTGAAGACGTAATTCTTGCATCTGTAGTGTTTGGTGCTATCAGTGCTGGAATGCTTGATCCGACACCGGCGAGTGGTGGATTTGACAGCGTCAAGGGTTCCATGGTTAGAGCTGATGGCAAGATAGGTGAGATATCCTGCCTCGACTGCACTCCGGGCCGGAGAGTTCGTCTCTTTCTATGAGGCCCATACTCTGGATCGCTGTCTCCTTCTGCATCCACGTCGATGACCTCCGAGCTCGGCTCCACGGTATCTTGAGGTTCCGCGTCACTCTCACTCTTGCTAGGCGCATCGACACGCAGATGTATAGTACTGCCGTCGGCTCCAAGTACGAACGGGTAACTCTCGTCGATCATGCGCTTCGGTGCCTTCAAATAGCCGACGCCGCTAGTGAGCTTCCTACCCTCTCCAGATGTGATGACTACGTCGATGACTCCGAAAGTCTTTCCACCTGGCCTCTGCATAGTGTGCACTTGCTCCGGCATCTGCGTTGTCGCAAGCGCGCGGAGGAACTCGGCAGTAGGAGGAATGCTGCCTTGTTCGTCGGTACCCCGCTCGCGTGCTTCAGCTTGGAGCGCCTGGCCGATGTGTTGCCATCGCTGTTCTACCGAAGGTGGTGTGTTATTCTTCGCAGTACTGCCATCTGCGGCGACTCCGGGTGGTAGAATGATCCATGGCCGCTCAGCGAGAAAGTCGACTCTAGTGCCCGCGAAAACCTGGTGATGGTCTTTCGAGCCAGATTTGCCGTCGTAGTTGGGCATGGCCAAACATGCGGCGAGTGTTCCGTTGAAGAAGACTTCGATCTTGAGCGATGTTCTCTGGTTGTAGAGGCCGGAGACATAGGTCTGGTCGGAGAGGTTGACGTGGAGGGTAAGTGCTTTCAGTGTGCGCTGCGAGACATCTGAGAAGCTATCGTTAGCCGTGATGGTGCTGTTAGTATTAGGCAGAAGGTACGTACCCTTCGGCGCACCCTGTGCGTCCCCCGGAGCTTCCTCTTCGTATATGTCACTCCCGACCCGGGTCTGCATGAAAGGCGCTTGTGCGAGCCAGTTGAGCTTGAAGGCGGCGTCATCACCGGGGAAAGGCACCTGCTCTTCCTTCAACAGCTTGCTCCCCAACAGCCTCTTTTCAGCTAACGCAGACTGCTGCTTGGCTGCCTCACCCTTTCTAAGTATGATCTTTGCTGTAGTCGTATCGCCGAGCGTAATTGCGCCCAGGCGCACGGAGACGCCGCGCGCGAAGTAGGTAGGCATATTTGCGGGAGGTGAAAGAATATACACGTATTACGACATGGCCGTTGCAACAGGCAATGCCGCAATGCCTGGCAATCGAGTATCTTCGAATCGGATGGGTGCGGTGAGGCCGTCTAGAGCGTGTCGAGCATGGTGGGGGAAGGGGGACGCGTTGCGGTGACCGAGCGCTGCTGAAATTGCGTGACGTATATCGTGGACTTCCGTTTCCGGCAGGTACCCTCCAGTGCTCTTTCCACACACGCGTCCTCACCGCCGTGACCGGACCTGCGTCTATGTACACCCTTCTCGACGTATGGCTATCCTAGATGTATCCAAGTATGACGATAGCGGATCTTACAATGAGAATTTTCATGCGATGGACAGAAGTGAAAAAGATGAAAATCAAGGATTTTGGAAGATATCGACGCGCCGGCAGCCCATGTAGAGAGAAGACTGAGAGTAAGCATCCCGATAGCAATGAGTGCTATCCGGACGAAGAGACATTTACATGGATCGCCTAGATTGCATGCTTTCGCCGCCTACACCGACCTCCTTCATAGACAAAATTAAACATCCTCGGGCCTACGTCAGCTCTAGGCTACCTACGTTGTGTAATTTCATCTCAGTGCAGGATGCAGACCTGTTCAGTCCTTTGCACCCACAACAATCCGACACATCTAATGGAGTACCTCGGGCAAAAGACCACACAGCTGATGCCAGCTGATGTAGTGCATCAAAGTTCGATTTCACCCCCGGACTCAACGAAGCCTCCGCCGCTTCTTTGCTGCTCAGTGCCATTGACGCCCCAGTCGTCGGTAATGATGCCAATCGGCGGTCCGCCCAGGACGTCGCCTAATTCGCCTATTGTCTTTTCGTACACGCTCGCAACACCGCGCTCTTCCCAGTCCTCATCTTCCTCATCGTCATCATTGTCCTCGAAGCCTTCAAAGGTGACAGTGCCTTGACGTCCACCAGCCTCTGCCTCTCCTTCCGTATCCGTGTCCATGGCCTCACCTACATCATCCTCGTCACCGACCACGCTGTCTCCGCTCATTACACGGGTGACCGTGAGCCTGGTCCGGTCTACAACGCCCTTCAAGCGAACCTTGTCCGTTGTGGTGACTGTACGACCATTCTCAAACCCAGGTAAGAACTCTCCGGTCGCAGTATCGTGCCCGGTAAGTAAAGAGGAGAAGGCGTAGTCGAGTTTCGAGAGAAGACGGAAAGTAGCCTGAGCGGAACGCGTTGAGGAATCGAATAGCGGGAGGAAGTCGGCGGTGAGGACGGCGAGGTTGAGCAGATAAGGTATCTGGAGGTTCGGTGATCCAGATACCCAGACAACATCTACCAGGCCATCGAGGTCTTTTGCGACTTCCCAGAGCGCCTTGTATCCGTCCTCCTCGCCCGGCGCCGGCTTGAGCTTTCGGTTCGTCATGCGATTGTCCACCCGCTTCTGGATGCTGTTGACGCCATGGTCGAGGTAGCGTATCAGATCAGATTCCCTCGGGCCGCCGGGCTTCAGCGGGTGTTTGCGGGCTTGTGGGAGGGGCGATGCGTGCTGTGACGGCGCGGACGACGCTGGGGGAGTAGGAAGTTCGGCCATACTAAACACCCTGGAGCCTACGTTGACGTTAGATCGCCTACTTTGCATAATCTTATCTTAGTGTAGGCTGCAGACCTGTTTACCTAATATAGATTGTAGACCTTTCCAGCTTTTCTGGTGTATAAGGTGATAGTGTGTCTATGGTTCCAGGGTTTTGTTCACCGTCACGGTGGCAGGTGGAGACGCAAGGTAGTGGGTGAGGGTTGAGGTGCAACCGTCATTCTACGCCGTAGGGTGAGCGCGTTCTTCTTCGTCGCGTGCGGAATCGACTCGCGTCGTGTCTTTTGAGTTGAGAAGTTGCACTGGTGCTGCGATACCTGAACGTGGAGCTCCTGATGGCGAGATGACGTTCGCGGGAGGTTCCTCCGTCATCCCAGCCCGTGCCCTGGATCATCCCGCAACACCATCAACAGAGTATCACCAAACTGTCGCCACACCTCCGACACCGCATGTACTTCTATCATTACTTACCCACCCATCTGTCAGTAGCCTTTGCTTGGTCATCAGGTACTCCTATCACCGGAGAACCTGCAGTAGCTGAGGCAACGACAATCACGCTCACGGCTTTTCCAACGGACACAAGGTACGTTTCCGCCAGGAATGCGATATGACGGAAAACTTGCATGCTTCGGAATAGCATGCCATCGGAGTTCAGCTGCTATGCCGTGCATCTCACAACAAAGTAAGCCGCTACCGCCATCGGCCCGTCCTGAGTGGCCAGGAGCAAGACAAGGGCGCTGATTAATCACCAGCGCGCCCTTCTCCAACGCGTGCGCGTGCGCCCTACATGCATGTATCATACGTCCGCGACGCCGATATGCATACCTAATTAAGCCGCCAACAATCAACCATGTCAGTATACTTGCGATGGCCCACCAGGTGCCGCCCCTTTTCTAGAAGTTTTCTTAGCTGCAAGAAAGGGAAAATTTGCTAACAAACGCAACTTCGGAGAGCCCCGATTGTTGGATGAGGTTGAAACGCGACGTTTATTGACTCTACCACTTAACGGCATAACGTTGAAAATTTGCAATGAAGCCTATGACAAAAAGTATCCACCCGTCGTGTACTCTCAGCGCGAGTAGTCAGGAACGTGTCGCGCTTGTTCAACTTTTGTGGCATGAGATCCTGTAAGGCTGGCTTGAGGCACATAACTGACCGCCAGAGTACCGCTATGGTTGGTGGGTGCGCCGCAAGCTAGCACGTTCGCGACGGGCAAGATCACAGAAGCTGAGAAAAGCAAATTCGAGACCGTTTGACTTGTGGAGACGCCCTGTGTCGTCCAGTACTCAGCTTTGCGGAAATGTAGAGACAGGCACCTGTATGGGCTTAGCGCACGACGCTATTGGAGTCAAGGGCGTGGTTTGTGATGGATGCAGGATGACTCCCCCGCGTATCCGACGGCAAAGCAAGCCATCGCTCAGCGCATCATCCATCTGCAGCATGCAACCTTCTCATCACCTACCAGCCCTAGTTTTCTGCCGCTTGCAAATGACTCAACCCAGGGCGTGCCTGAGTGCCATGTATAAGACAATCTTAAGGCCCACTTGTTTGTGGTGCAGTCCTGGAACAGACGTCTTATCTTCACTCGCCACCTACTAGTCTGATCTCTGCCTATTCGCACTACCCCAGCTGCCCAGCTCTCAGCTTCTCCGCATTCGAGACGTCTTATCTGAGCAGGATTGTTCCCCGCTTTCTGGTGCGACCTTGCCTTGGCTATTGCGACTAGCAGGCCGACCTTAAGGCACGCGACAGCATCGACATGTCTTCTTCATCGAACACATCAGTGTTTGCGCCACCAGACAGGATGCAGGCGCTGGGCAATCAAATCGGCTACAAGGTCCGCAACATCTCGCATCATGGCCAGCCTACCATCGTGATCGATCTCAACGACAGCAATGGCCACTGCCACAAGTTCATCACAAGCTATGCTTCCATGGATACTATCGAGGGCACAGTCACCATCACTGCACCGCACGACACTCGTTTTGAGGACATCGACATCGCATTCACTGGTAAGCTCAGATCATACACGAACTTCGCAATCATCGTATCTGACATAACACAGGTACAAGCCAGGTATATGTGGATAGGATGACGACTACGCCAACAATGACAGGACGAACAGAGGCAAAGCACCGGTTTTTGACTCTTAGACAGCCAATAGACCAATCAAACTTCCCCTCCCCAAGAATTTTTGAAGCTGGAAGACCCTACAAGTTTCCCTTCACATTTACCATCCCTTCGCAACTACTACCAAAAGCCTGCTCGCATCCAGTAGTCTCGGATCACATACGCGACGTACATCTCTCACTACCACCCAGCATTGGCGATCCCGATCTTGCTGGTTTTGGCAGTACACTGCTTGATGACCTTGCGCCGGAAATGTCAAAGATCACCTACGGAATCCAAGTCAAAATCGCGCACACTCGCGGATCAGAAGGCATCTCGGTGCTTGCTGATAAGCTGAAGAAAGTGCGCGTGAAGCCAGCCTTTGCAGAGCAGCCCCCACTGAACATTGATCACAACGACGAGTACCGATCGCGACAGGAAAAGACAGTCAAGAAGGGTTTGTTCAAAGGAAAGCTCGGGACGTTATCTGCGAAGACTATCCAGCCGCCACCTCTTGTCATTCCGGGCGCAAGATCAACAGAGGGCAGAACGATCACGACTATGGCCAAGTTGGTTCTCCGTTTTGATCCCACAGAGGAGACCAGCGCACCACCGAAACTCGGTTCATTGGGGACAAAGTTGAAGGTCGTGACCTACTACGCCTCAGCTCCTAGGCAGAATCTACCAACGCGGTCTACGCTCGGGTTCGATCTGTCGCAAGGCCTATACTCCGAGTACGTGCCGCTGTCCAACCTTTGCATCGCCTCCGCCCAATGGGAACAGCACGATGCGGCACAAAACCCTAGTCCAGAAAGCCTGGTTCGACGCGACTCCGGCATTAGCGATTGCTCAACTCTGAGCGAAGCGGAGAAAGCCTTCGCGATTGGCATCCTACCTGCATCCAAGGATTACAAGCAAGGTGCCTTCTACACAGCGCAGATCTTGGTGCCAATCACCCTTCCCATGACACAAAACTTCATACCAACGTTCCATTCCTGCCTCATCTCACGAACATATACCCTCGCGCTGCAGTTCTCCGCCCACGGAAGCTCCAGTATACATCTGAAGGTCCCGATCCAGATCTGTGCCGAAGGCAGTGATACTGGTATTGAGAATGCTAGGGCGAGGAGTGTCGAGGAGACGGCATTCAGAGCTGCCTCTGATGTCTTTGCTCCACGCAGCGTTGCGCCTCCAAGCCCTGAGACGGCTCGCAGCGCAAGTGTTGGTACGCGAGAAGAGATGCCGCCCGGCTATTCAGCTTTTGCGCCGCCCAGCACGAGGTACAGCGTGAGCCATTCAATCGTGACCTGATGATGTTCCAAGTTGTCACGGGAGGATCAGTGACGAAATCAAGATAATTTTTGTTGCGTAACAAACTGACGATTATTGAGCGATGTTTTTCTTGGACAAGGATTTCGCTTTTCGGCGTTTTGGTATGGAAGAGTGGCAGGGTTTTCATTCATCGCACCGCAGCTCATACTCTTTTGGAGTCGCCGTTTTCTATCGTTAGATCGCTCATCAGATACCCATACATATAGTAATGAACTTAATACGTTGTCAATCTCATGCTAGTTGCATCCTCTGCTCTTGCCCGTTTCCCAAGATAGTGTCATCGTGTCTTGGCACGTCCGTGCTGGCCCTCGGCAGCTTCCCAATCATCTCATCCTGTGGTACCACATCAGCACACCATCACGCACAAGCATCGCTTTCCATCAAACCAACGTGAAGAAACAATGGCCGAGCATCCATCTTTCACATTGGCAGGCTTGTGTAAGTGCCACAACGCCATCTGCGTGTCTAGTTGTGTGAGAGCTGACTGAGAAATGATGTGCAGTGGCCGTCGGAGGAACTGCTGGCTATCTCCGAACACGCTCAACACCAAGCCTTGTCGCTGGAATCGGATTGGGTGCTTCGTATGCTCTTGCTGGTAAGCTGTTTAGCCCATAGGCTGTGTTTCCGGCTGCATTGGACGTATACAGCTGCTTGTGAGCGCCTCAGCTAACCTGCGATCCAAGGCTACCGTATCAAGCAGAACCAGGATTACGGCACTGAACTTGCGCTTGGCAACAGCATCATGTTGATGGGCTCTGCGATACCGCGCATCATGAAGACCGGCGGACGCGCGCCTGTACCGATCGCTCTGGGTGCGACTGGTGCGCTGGCGACTTACTACTACCAGAAGAAGGTGCGCGAGTTCAGGTATGGTGTCTGAGAAGCATTCAGTCTCTTTGAAAAGAGGGCTATCATTAAACGGCGAAGGCGACTTGTACAACTACTCAGGGTGGCTATATACTACCCTGCTTTACTCTTGAGTATCAACACCCCACTCCCATCCTCTTCCACTGAGTATATCCTTTTCCGCGCCGTTTCTTTGTCTCCGATGCCCTCAAGCTTCGGGCTTCGCTGCGCAATCATCATCATACCATCAAGCTGTACCCACGGACCCGGTGCCATCCAGTACCGCAGTGTTTGATATATGCCAAAGCAAGACGACAACAGCACAATCGCGAGGACGGCAACGGCTACCCACTCCCAGCCTAGACGCGGACTGGACCCGTACAGTTGCCATTGAATGGGATAGGATACAATCTTATCTTCCGATTTGGAAGGCAGAGACGACGGAAGATGAGACCAGTACTTATTGCTCATGCTGAGGATGTTCTGGAACAGGATCCCCATGACGATCGACAGGCCCATGGCGTCGGAGTTCACAAGTGGATCGATTGCCTGTAGGTTGCGACTCATCAATAGGAATTGCGGCAGCAATCTTGTTGATGGAACCAATAGCTCAAGCCTCGGCATGACGTCCCGTGCCTGCATACCTACTCCATTGGCAACATCAAAGTCGCTTGCAGTTGCGCGGCCGTAAACGATCTTCTGGTTCAATTCAGCACCGTAATGGTTGAAGCTAAGGTCGGGACTTTCCCCGTCCACGATCCACACATTGACTGCGTATAATCCATGTCGGAACAAGCTGGAACAAGTGACACCGGCAAAGCCTAGGGATGGGACTGGTCCAAAATCGGTCATGATCACGGCTTCCGACGATTCGTTCCTAGCTGGCGGCCGCACAACGATTGACGCCTCCGGGTCCAATGACTCCATTGGCGTGCAGACAGTGTTCAGTACTGGCAGTACGAGCGTCAGGTTACCGGTTCAACCGATCGATGAAGATGTTGGCTGATGGTCCGTGTTCTTGAGCCAGTCGTAGACACTGGTTACTTGCTCATCGTCTGCGGAGGCCGTCTCGACTGACCCATTTGATAGGCCGAAATCGGTATTGAGTGCAGTCCAGCGCTTCCATGAATCTCCGTCCAGCCGGTAATTATACACATGCCTCCAGCCTTTCTGCGTTTCTTTTACCGTGGACACAACATGCGTTAAGCCGGTGAACGCGAGAGAAGCGGACATGCCGAGCGCCCAGTCCCATGGTGGGTAGCCTTCCCCTCCAATATTGGATTGGCCGACACCAAGGATGTTTAGCCAGTCCACGCCGAGGAGTGATACTTTAGGATACTCGATTCTCATTGTCGCTCGATCATGTGCCGTCGTTTTCCAACCGTTCTGGTAGTTAGGATACCAACGCTTCTTCGGTATCGCCACAGTATTCACGGCCAAGCCTTGCAACATAACCGAGACAGATACGCAAAGACAAATCAAACAGCGGGCAACGCTCTTCCAGCTCAAGCTAGACCTTCGCCACCTTGTGACAAAGCTGCTGACAGTCATCCACGGCTTCGTCAACTCCTCTCTCAGACCAAAGTCGCTGTACTTCACACCACGCCTATCACCCATTACAGGCGTCTGAGCCATCCAGACTGTGATAAAGAATGAAGCCATATATTCCAAAGAGCTCACCAAGAGGACATCGAGGCTTTTGTTGAAGAAACCAAGAAAGGCTAGCTTGAGATCCGCATCTACTTCTTCACCGAACACACGGCTTAGGCCTATGGAGATGTATGTGCGCATCGCTCAGAGCGAGATTCCGGTGACTACAATTCCGATGGCAGACATACGAATGGCTAGCATCCAATAGTCGGCGAACTTCAAGCCCGGCCGGGTCGCCACAGCTGGACGGTGTCTAATCTTGGCGTATATATTCTTGGCGACTACCACGAGTCTTTCTCTGATGGCATTGTCAGTTTGATCTAGAGGTAGCCGCTAGGTTATTACTTCAAGGCTACCGTTATCGCTTTGTATTCGCGCATCCTGCTGGAAAAGCTCTTTGCCGGGGCCTTTGGAGCCATATCCTCGATCTATACACAAACGGCGTTTCGTCGCTACGCGTCAGTTGCGAGGCTGTTGGTTTTCGCAAACGATCCCAAGAAAGACCAGAGGCTCAATGGCGGGTATATCTTTCATGGTAAGCATGCAAGGCTGA
Organism: Alternaria ethzedia; assembly: GCF_023757985.1. Classification (NCBI taxonomy): domain Eukaryota; kingdom Fungi; phylum Ascomycota; class Dothideomycetes; order Pleosporales; family Pleosporaceae; genus Alternaria; species Alternaria ethzedia. The sequence continues at coordinate 255,312 of NW_026056197.1, forward strand.
GAATGTGGCGAGGCTGAAAGATATCCATTTGGGGTGGTGGCTGCATGCATGACAGCCACAAGCTGCACGAATGTCCTTATCTGTGCGACAAGATACCCGCGAATCCCACGAATCATGCCATAGAGAGGGGCAAAACCTTTTTTTCCACCGTTGACAAGGTTCGAGTTGAGAAATACCAATCATATACAGGTACAAAAGCAACGCGTCATCCATGCCCGCAGGTACTACAACAAACGACCACGACTCCTTTCACGAGCTGCTGGACGCTTCGCAAGCTTCCAGCGGGCTAAGATCGCCAGAATCCATTCCCACAAGAGTGACATGTGAGCCGAGCGTACCACGGTCGCCTTCCGCGCGCCCCTTCCTCGCCGCATGGCCAGTAAGCGAGTCCCACTTTCTTTGCGCAAACCCCGTTACAACCGCCAAGAACACACCCAGAACACCGCTTGCATCAATCCAAATTCACGTGCACACCATCCATCGGGTATATGCCAATAGTGTATGTCTGCCTTTCCGCTCCAACAGGCTCGTTCGGAACCCCAGAGGCAATCCGGATGTTTGGAAAGACTTGGAGGATTCGAATCACCGCATAGCTAGCTTCCATCAATGCGTAATCCTCTATTCGGAATCAGCATTTCGCGACTCAGAAACACACAGTTGTTCGCTTACTACCTAGACAGAGTCTTGGACCGCCATTGAAGTCGACAAATCCAGCGCCTGGACGAGCCTTCTTAATCAACTCCCCACTCTCCCACCTTTCTGGCCGGAACACTCTTGCGTCTGGACCATAGATGGACTCAATACGGTGTAGGTGGTATACCGACCAGACGATCCCGGCGCCCTTAGGCATGAGGACGGGGGAAGTGCCATCTGGACTTCCGCCTCGGGGTAATACGGTAGCTTTATTCGTAAAGCGGAGATTCATCGGCAATGTTGGGTACAGTTGCAAGACTATATTCGTCAACGCGTGTCAGAAATCTGGCAAATGTGAAAGATGTTCAAGATGGACTGGGCTTCGAGACGTCAATGACATGCGCGTCGACACCACGTATCCGATATTCGATTATAGGTAATTGCAGCAAGATTCTATCTACTCATTACATATTGAAGTCTTCCCCATTCAAGAAAGTCCAAACCCAATCATGACTACCTTGCCGAGCTTGGTATTCCAGATTCACGTTCATGGTCTTACCAAGTTTCCCCTTCATCTTGTCCAACCCAGCTAGTAACTCCTTAGTTACTTCAGCATTGTACCCATAGTACGATATCTCAACCTGAGTCAACCCCGGCAATTTCTTCAATTCTTTGGCAAAATTTCTCGACATCCACCTTCGTAATATGTACTCATAGCGGCCAAACTGTACCTTCTGGACGGCCTTTCGCTGAGAACTTGTAGCATGATTGAGCCAATATTGTAAACTACCAAAGTGGTAGAAGCGAAACACGCTGACGTGCCGAGAATACGCAGCAGCTTCCGAGTAGATCTGGCGGCAGACGCGAAGGAGGGCGAAGCGGTGCCTTGGTGCGGGGAATTCAGACGCACGCTCCTCAAATACGGCTCTATATTTGAGTGGCTTAAGAGGTCCACCCCATGCTGGGCGTATGATAGGGTTTCCAATGGCGAGCTTCCAGATTATGGCGCGGATTTCGGCAGGAAGTCGTAAGAGGGGCGATTCTTCGGCGTTTCGCTGTACACTACGCTGGCATTAGTATTGCAAATTTAGATGTGGTGGCGCTGAGCTTACATAGCAATTTCGCCACCGATGGGTTTGACATTGAGTAGGCCATCTCTGGATTTTCGGTAACCGCGCTTCCCTCGGCGAGGCTTGTCATTAGGTGTGTCGGTCTGAAGAGTAGTTTGAGCGGCCGACATGTTGAGTTGAAAGTCGAATGGATGCGTCGGTGGAGTGGTTGAGAGTGGATGAATAAGCCAAAGATAGATTTTTATATCATAGCAAAGGACTACTTAGAGTGAAAGATCGCCCAATGTGGCACCATATAGAAAGGATGATAGTGAAATAAAATGCAAAATAAACAGACTTTTCCGGGCAAGATGTAGTAGTTTACTCGCACGTTCGCAATTGGATTAGACCGATTCCAGAGTACTTTTGCCAAAGGAGAAAAAGAGAAGCAACTATCTCAACCACTAGAAGAACAAGAGCGGTCTCCTACTTCTGGTGAATTTGACCTCGCTGTTCTCTGCCTCATACAGACCTTTTATGAACTGCCAACCGTGTTCTTGCAGCTTCTCGTTATCTTTCCTTGGGCCTCTTATCCACATGATTACAGCAAGCTGTACGTTCTTGAGAGAGGTTAAAGATGAAGACAGTCGCTTATCTTCACGACCTAGGAAGATCTGCAATCGTGGTATTCCGCTTTGCGTGTCGTACCAGCTCTCCTGAAGAGACAATTCTATGCGAGGATGAAGTCGTACGGAAGTGATAGCATGAGCGAAAGGTGGGGGGAGGTCTCTGATCCACATGTTGAGAGTTTGGGGGTGGAGAGCTGAGAAAGTGTTCGAGCTGAATGGTAGCAAGGCAGATTCAGCAAAGACCTGGCGGCAGACCACGAGCAAGGCAAGAGCGTTCTTCAAGAGCGTTCTGTTCTTTGCAATGTCTTGATTGACGTAGTGGTCGATGACAAATGTCTTGCCACCGAGTACATATCCGAAGATCAAGTGGCGGATCTCTGCTGGCAACCGCAATAACGGGGAGTTTCGCTGGTTCTGCCTCGCGCTACATTCAAATTAGTGAACCAACCGAACCCAAGTCGACGGAGATACTGACATCTGAAGGTACTTTCCCGTCTTTGTCTCAACGTTGAGCAAGCCATTCTCATGGAAGCGAACCTTCTTATAACTGCGCTTCGCTACTCCTGCGCCGGTAGAAGCCTTCCTACTCTTGGCGACGGTCGCAGTCTGCTTAGGCTTGCGGGATGCCATGGTGAGGATGTCGATGATTTGGGGAGTGTAGAGGAGATGTCTAAGGAAAAGAGCAGAGTAGATATCTACTTATGGAACTACCGGGCCCTAGCGGTCAGGTAAAGGCGCAGTTCGGGCTTACAGGGTGAATCAGAAGAGATGAAGTACCTAATGCGAGCGGGATGTAAGAGGTGAAGGTAGGCGAGACCGGATATAATGCCAAGTAGCAGCACGAAGGACAGGGTAAAGTCAACTGGCCATCCTCGTCTCTAACAGTACCGGCGCTCGCTCATACATCTCGCGTGAGGTGAGCGACGATACGGCGTGGATCAGGTAGCAACCCATACTCGGTGACTCGTATCACTATCACCATCATTCCTCCCCTCACCAATTTCTGATCGCCGCCACGTGCTTGCCTCTTCGCTCAACGCACGGTCACACGCTAGTCTTACGCGGTTTCCTTCGTAGTAGTTCTCCGCTGCCAGGTCTTTCCTAGCTTTTACCTCAAAGGTCAATCATTTCTTGATTGTACCCCAACCCAGAACACCGCGCATTACTCGAACAATCTCAGCAATCTCGACAAAGTACACCAGCAATGGCGCCCCGCAAGACCGCCGTCGGCGACAAAGCCCCGAAGGCACCTGCCACCAAGAAGAGCGCAGACAAGGTTGTCAAGCGACCGGCGCGCGGATACCACAAGTTTCGAAACGGCCTCCTCAACGTCACACCCAAAGGTGGTGAAAAGGAGCTGTGAGTGTACCTAGTCTTTCAGGAAGAGCAACTGTTAACGGACTGCCAGCGTCAAACGAAATGAGAAATCCCCGTTGCTTCGAATGCCTGCCGAGATTCGCAACAAAATCTGGAAGCTTGTGCTGGGCGGAAAACTATATGAATCAGATTGGACATTGGGATTCTGCTCTCCACCGACAGAGCCAGAAGACGCCACAGCTCTTTTGAGGACCTGTCGTCAGATATACTCAGAAACCGCAATCATGCCACTAGCTCTCACGACATTCTCCGCCGAGACTGTTCGGGAAGCAGCGAGATCGCTTAAGAAATTGAAGCCAAGCCAGCGCAAACAAATCACGACCCTACAGCTCACAGTCTACTGGCACAGCATGCCTACAGAACTCGAGTTGTTCTGCCTTGGAATCCGCCATTCTAAGCATTTTCGCTCGCTCCTCGCGTTGCGAGAGGTACGGATTATGGTATACTCGGTCCCAGATCTGGATGGGACTCGCGAGAAAGTCGAGGCCATGTACGAACATCTCAAACCAAGCATCCAAGATATGCCGTTCGCAGTGAAGGTAGACTACACCCATCAGCGATGGAGGGATTATCTGAACTCGTAAGTCGCCCAGATATGGAGTCGTCCGCCTGGAAGAATGCTGATCAAGTTGAAGGTGCCACGACCTCACTCCTGCGACGCCTAATACCAACAGCGATTGAGATTATTTGCCTGTCTCGTTCGATGGTCTTCGGACGGTTCACTGGCATACCGGTCTAGCTCGCACACGATCAGAGCACTCACATATGGAAGAAGGGCACTTGCCAGCGTGGCGGCGAGCTCCCGTTTGACTACTTATCAAAAGTTTCTGCTGCATCTTGGGATTGTTCGCGTTCGGCATCAGTGGTATTCTGGTAAAGGTCTCGGAGGATAGGCGGAAGACTCTATTTTTATGGCTTCAATGGCTTCAAGGCATCTCCATAGTGTGGCCATTTCCATGAAAAATCGACTCTCCCAATTGTGTACCTAAGTGATTGTTCAGATGCAATCAATTCTCCCAACTCTTATAGATTCCACGTTTGGTGACCGTGAACCAACGAAGTGCCTAGAGTCTTCCCAGTGACGCGGCGCAATCACAGCTATTGCCGGTCTGCGCGTCTCTTCGAGGTCCCCCGGTGCAAGTCGTGGTCTCATCATTTAGAACGAAGCCTAGTAATAGTCAGTACAGTGATACAGACAGTATGTTGTGTGGTTACGAGGAGAAGCTGTGCTCAGTGAGAAGATTATGAGTCGTCTTGGAAAGCGCCAGACGAGTCAAGAGATCAGACCGCAAGCAGTCTTTCACCCTCGTCTCAAGCCTGACGCCAGCTACGCCTAAGGATGATAACTAGAGTTTCATCATTGCATATGGGGGTGAAGAGAGAAGAGTACTTACGACTTGAGTCTGGCTGAGTGTGTTGGATCTGTTCCAAGCCAGCAGTTGGGGTGGAAGGCCTGCTGCGTTGAATGGGAGATTGAGCATCAGTGATCGGTGTCGTCCGTTCAATAATCCAGATCGAGGGTCTCGTCCTTTTGCACGTCGGGCCCGTTCGCTTGGTGCCAGGCGTCCCATTCGTCGCTTCCATCGTCACTATCGCCGCTGTCTGCGCCGTCGCGCCCACTCCGTCTGCGCGGCAAGCCTCTCTCCAACCTTCTTTCTTTCCTCCTCTTCGCGTACCGATCCCGCTTTCTCTTGGCCTTGGCTTTTGATGTGGCACTGTTGGTCGCCCACTGTTGCTTCTTCGGTTCTGCAGACGCATCAGGCAGCGTCTTATCGACATCAGCCGTACATGAGGAGCTTTCTTGGGTAGGTGGAACCGTCGCCGCTGGGCTTGCAGGGGTAGCGTCATCCCCGGAGACTTCACCGTTCTCCTTCTGTACGCGCCGTTTGCGGAGCATTGCATGGATTTCGGAGTGTCGAAACATGGCGATTTGCTCGTCGGTCAGGGTGCGCTTCGTGCCGTCGGGGTAGTAGCCCAGCCCATCGTCGGCTTCGTCGTAGTATTCTTCAGCTACTTCTACCTCTGGCTCGAAGCCATGAAGTATGTGTTCTGGCGGCGGCGCGTGTGGGAAGTGTTGCGCATGGAAGGCGCGTAAGTCGTCCTGAGCTACTTAGTGACTGGCTACGAGCGCGATACTTGACTGCTGCACTCACGGTAGTGACGGTTGGTATTTGAAGCTCCATGGCTGATGTGTAGATTGTGGAGCGACTGGATTAGAAGCGCTCCAGGGCGCGGGGTGTCACGTTGGTGAAGGCATGTGAGGAAAAGAAGAGTTGGTCCCCAAGCTCGGAAGGCCCCCGTGGACCCGTCGCGTGGTCACGAGGTCTTGGCTTCACCGCGGCATGACGTCTGTGCTCCCATCTTCAACGCCGCCTTCACCCAGAACCTGTAACTACACCCTAATGCACCATCTGGAACGATCATGAAGCCCGTCTCTTTCGTCGCATATCCTCTCGCAACCATCGCCCTCACCCTTGCCACGTCTGCGCAAGCCCGCCCCTTCGACAGCATCCTACAGTCGTTCAACATCCTCAGCGAACAATCACCTCTCCAAGACTACATCATGAGCAACCCTGAAGGCCAGGCGACGACCGGCGTTATCATATCCGATGTCATCGGCAAGACACAGAATATCGCCATCTTCAGCGGCCTGACACGTGACATCGACGCAGTCTCCGCCCGCCTCGACAACGCCTCGCAGAACGCCACGGTGTTGGCACCGAATAACAGCATCATGCGCGACCTGAAGAGGAAGCCCTGGGAAGACCCCGACGACTACGACAGTTTTGGCGCGGACGCGTACGAGGGCACCAGCGGCCAAGACCGAGCGCGGGGCAACCTGGAGCGCTTTGTTCAGCGCCACATCATACCAGAGAGTCCATGGGAGGAGGGCAAGAAGGTCAAGACGCTTGCCGGCAATGAAATTTGGTGGGAATCCAAAGACGGCCAAAAGAAGGTAAGCCATGCCGCTATGTCGGTAGTCCCGCCCTCTGGTTGGCACTGCCCCACCATTTGTTCCATGCCCACACAATCAACAATATATTTGCATCTATTCATCAAATCTCCATCAATAGCTCCTAGAGAAGGACAGATGGCCGTAAGTTTAGTCAAACACCCTCAATTCGACCAATTCTAACAAATTATAGGAGCTGGTTATGGCGCCAGGTTAAGGTTTCTTAACGTTAAGTCTAGAATGAAAATTCAAGACATCCTGGTCACGAAAGTGGCGTGGGTTCGAGTCCCACTCTGTTCAGCATTCGTCTGGCTATAGTCAGATACTCCAGGATCTTTTTTTGCCAATGTTTTGGTCATTTTTGACCACTTTTGAATTTTTGCGGACACTTACTTACTGACAAGCCAACCTGGCTCGAGTTCAATCTGTCCTTAGCTAACACAAGCCTGCAGATCCAACCTGCCGACGTCGAAGTGACCAGCATCGCCGACAAGGTATCCAACGGCGAAGTCTGGGTTCTTGGAGGCTCTCTCGCATAAACACGGAATCTGGAAGTTCCTGCGAGTCACATCAGTGACATCGAAAGCGCTATTACCCGTCATTACTCTCATGAACCATCCCTTACGATCGTACATACTTGTTTCACATCGAGCATTAGACGGATCTATGATAAGCCTGCATCGACTGGGTGGTGGTAACGGTCCCTATAGAATATAAGTCTTCTTTACTCTGTACTGTGTCGCGACGAATCTGCTTGCTGAGCTGCATTTAATTAACGCTTATCTTCGCAGACATCCATTCAGTCTATCAATTTCTATCTCGCCGGCCTGTCACCAGACCCCTTCCAGTTCATCTTAAACATTTTCCTCATATATCTCCGCCTTCTCATGTCCACTTCTCCCCAGGAATATCTTCATGCTATCCAACACTTGCTTCTTCAAATCCGGCCTCTTCAGATCCTGCCCTGGAAACCCTCCGTACGTCCTGTCAAATTCGAACGGCTTGATCGCTTTCCAGATTCCATGGATAGCCCTGGGCGTTAGTGGAATCATATTGGGATACGCCCACATGAACGAGTACGATGTCGTAACAGGGACGCGGTGCGCGTTGTTGAAACCAGACTACCACGATTGTTAGCCGTGTTAAGCCCAATAACGTTTTTTTTTTTAAAAGAAAAAGGAGAACAGGACTGACAGGTACACTCATAAACGTATCAGCGATGAAAAGCTTCCGATCCCACCACAGCACCGAGCTGCCCTCGAAGTGCCCGCCGCATTGAATCATCTTGGCTTCGCCCCCAATCTCTTCAATCTCAGTGACGCCCTTGACAAACTTCCTCACACCATTCTGATCCTTCCGGTTCAACCACACCCGATCATCACCACACATATACACCGGGCACCCGAATACACTCGCCCATTCCAAGTGCGTCGTGTAGAAATGCGGGTGGCTAATAACAATTGCCTTTAGTCCACCTTTTCCCTTGATGAAGTCGATGGTAGCAGGGTTCAAGAAAGCGACACAGTCCCAAAGAATGTTTCCGCGGGATGTTTGTAGTAAGATGGCGCGCTGCCCGATACCAAGTTGCTTGCGGGTCGTGCTAGAATCGGCCAGACCGGGAGGAAGTTCCGATGGAGACAGAGGCGCAGTGGTTATGTAGTGAATACGAGGGTCTTCTTTATCCGTTTCGAAAGTGTTCTTTTGAAGGGATTGGCAGGCGGAGAGTGAAGTCCAGGATTGGCCTGATGCGGGGACGTACTGGCGGGGATCCTAGACATTGATTAGCTTTACTTCTCCTTTGTTTTGTATCCTAGCTGTGGTGTTTCTGGGTTCTTGGTGCTGGTGATGGACGTACATCACAAATCCGACATGTCTCAGGGTGCTGCTCAAGCGGAACGTCGAATTGCGTGCCGCACGTTTCGCAGACGGCTAGGTTGCTAGGCTCGAAACCCATTCTGTCGATGTTTGAGGTTTATATATCAAGTCACAACTTAGTCGAGGCGGAAAAGGTAAGAGGATGGGCGAAGATGCCGTCATGCTTGCGATGTGGGATGTAGTAGCTTCAAAAGTGGGGTTCGAGAGGGGAAGGACTGATGAGAGCTTCCTCAATGACAGCCACTTTTGAGCCTGCAAATGCATAGATTGAGACTTCTTGTAACCACATGGCGATATCACGATTTTCAAGTAGGTTCAAAGTCGCGTGAAAGTGTGGGGCTTACTTGAGCATGTTCCTAGGTTTACTCCTGTACTCAAAAGCCGCGAATCAGCAAGCACAAGCACAGCATTATGCATATTAACTGGCTTCGCTAACATTGTTCGACTTATTAGCTGCAAATTTCAAAGGTATCTGGGCATTCGAGATGGCTGATGAGAATAGTTTTGCAAGGTAACGATATTAGAATTCCGCGCCTGTAACGCCTGCGCATTCTATACGCGTCAAACACTATACATGCCGAGCCTTTGACTCACGTCCTATCGACTTCGAATCAAGTTGCGATTTGGGCACCGCATTCGTGATCCTCGACCATTCGCCGTTGAAAGCGTTAACGAGCCACCACTTGAGCTCTGGAATTACGTTAGTTATTTCCTCGTATCAATGGCACACTGATTCACTTACTGTCGTAAACAATGCGGTTCGCGTTGTGGAAGTAAATACTATGATCCGAGTCGGGGAACACATGAACATCGTAGTTTTCGATACCTGCAAGATCCAGCCGGTCAAGCAGGGTAAGCGTGTTCTGCATGTGCACGTTGTCATCGGCGACACCGTGCATGACCAGGAAGCGGACATTCTTCGCGAGGGAAGTAACATCGGTGATGGTGGAGTTGTCGTAGCCTTCGGCATTGTTCTGCGGCGTGTGCATGTAGCGCTCCGTGTAGATGGAATCTGGGGTAAATAATTAGCGAAGTAGATGAGTACCATGAGTCTTCTTACCATAGTACCGCCAATCAGTCACAGGAGCGACAGCCATCCCATATTTGAACGTCTCTCCTCCATCCTGCTCGAGCGTCTTGAGTGTGTTGAAACCGCCGTAACTCCAGCCCCAGATCGCGAGTCGATCAGCGTCCACGTACTTCTTGCTGGCCCAGATTTTGGCCGCGGCGATCTGATCGTGCGCCTCGTAGTATCCAATGTTGCCTCTCGTGATGCATCGAAGCTTCCGACCAAGGAAACCCGTACCTCGCCCGTCCACTGTCACCACAATGTACCCGAGACTGGCGGCAATGTACGACTGGAAATCAACCTTAAACTTCTTGTTGACTTCCTGCGAGCCTGGTCCGCTGTATTGGTAGAAGAGAACAGGGTACTTCTTCTTCGGGTTAAAGTGCGGCGGACGACGCTCGAGGACGTTCAGCTCGAAGCCATCGACGTTGATTGTCTGATAGTTGAGAATGGGCATCTCAAGCCGGCGTACGAAGCGGTCAAGCGCTTTGTTTTCCTCAATGACCTTCTCGTACTTGTCATTGTTCGATGGCGTGCTGATAATCTTCTGCCATGGAACTCCGGGTCCGTTGTAGGTGACCAAGGCGTAAGAGCCACCAGCTGAGAAGGAAGCGTCGTAGTAGCCTGAGCCTCCATTCTCCAGCATTTCGCTCTTTCCGGTACCGTTCAAGAGTACAGAGTAGACGTGTCGTTCCATAGAGCTCTTCTCAGTTGAAACGTAGTACACCAGGTTGTTCTTCAAGTCCACGCGAGAAGGCGCATCAACGACTTCCCACTCGCCCTGGGTAAGCAACACAGGCTTGTCACTGTCCAATGGTGAAAAGTAGCCGATATGGTCGTAGCCTTCGTGAATGATTGTATCAATGTATCCATCATCCTTACGACCGTTGTCAGGATCAGCCGGTACGAACGTTGTCTTCTGTGAGACCTCCATCCAGCCTCCGTCCAGCTCAGCGACGTTCTCGGTTCTTACCGTCTTGCCGGTGCGCTTTTCGACGTCCATCAAGACAAGCTTCAGGATGTCGCTCTCGCGATTGGTTTCGCGAACAAGTACTTGCTTCGTCTTTCCGGCCCAGACGATCTCGGTGATCAGACGGTTCTCGTCACTGAAGTCGTCTTCTATCTCGACACTGAAGACTTCGCCCTTTTCGACGTCGTAGAACTGCAGTGAGACGATGGGGTTGGGGGCGCCTGCCTTGGGGTACTTGATGTCGCGAACCTCGGGGTAGTTCTCTTCGCCAGCCTTGGGCTTCTCTCCGCTAGGCCGTGACACGAAATACTGGACCGGGTATGTCGGGACGGTGGACTCGTCAGTACGCAGGAAAGCGATGTACTTGCCATCCTCAGACCACCATGTCGCACTATTTCCTTGGAAGACCTCCTCCTCGTATACCCAGTCAGGTACACCATAGAAGAGCTCAGAGCCACCGTCTTTTGTAATCTGTATAACCTCCTTGGAGTTCAGCTTGCGCAGGAACATGTTGTTGTCTCTGGTGAACACGACCGCATCCGACTGCGGAGATATCGAGGCTAGCTGGATTACGCCGTTTGGCTGGTCCGGATCCAAAGCTTCGCCAGTCTGTGTCTCAACATCAAAAATCCAGTACTTCGCAGTACCGGAATGTCGCCAGTTCTTTTGGTAATCCGACGTGACAAGCACCTTCTTGAAATCTTTGCTTGGCTGAACATCACTGGGATAGACGTATGTGCCATCCACCTCAAATGTGTTCTTCTTCATCAGCGTGGTCTTGCTCGCAGAAGACGTTGCCTCGCCCTTGGACCTTATGTCCTCAACGACCAGGTATTCCTCGTTGCTCGAGCCCTTCTCAAGCAACAGGCCATCCTCACCCTTTGGTCCCGGTATCCATGCGACGCTTTGCTGTTGGGCATAGAAGCGGCCTCCGAAGACGTCGTCCAGCGTAATCTTCCTCCCCGAGCCCTTGGTAGAACTGGCAAGAGGGTCGTGTGGCCTGGACGAAGCGTGCTTGTAGCTGCCGTTCATCAAGAAGAAGACGAGCGCAAGCGCCCATCCAGCTACACAGGCCGTGCCCACGATCCATAGCCACCTCCTTGTCTTTTTGTCTACAGCAATGGGGGCCTTGAACCGCCCATCTTCGACGTCGAACGGCTCGCGCGCCAGGCTTGCGTCGTCATCGTCGTCGTGGTACTTCTCCCCACGCTTCGCTTGCGACGCACGATTGAGGGACGGGTCGTTGATGTGTTCGAGGACGAGCGACGTTGTGGAGATGGAGGATATGGATGTCTCGGAGCCGTCTTCTGAAGTGCGCGCGGATCTCTCTTCTTTGGTTAGCAGCTCCGTCTCCTCCTCCTTCGCGGCGCGCTGTCGCGGCATGGTAATGATCAAATATGAACAAGAACGCAAGCAATTATAACATGGTATTAGAAAGCGACGCAGGATCAGATGAGACCAGGCTCAAGAAAAAGGTATAGTGGCAAGGCGCAGGTGCGAGTTATGAACAGTGTCCAGCTGGGCGGAGTTGCGGAGTTCACGCGGAGGTGCGGGAGCTGGTGTTGGCCGAAACGCCCCAAGCCACTCTTCGACGCAAGGGGCCGCCCGCGCTGCACTAAGACTTGCATTACAATGAGATTGTGCGACGCGTTCCTATTCAAGCCTGCTCTGGGAATTTATTGGAATGCATGGCGCTACAAACTGTGCCAAATCCAGATGGTATGATTTCCTTCCGCTGTGGTCTTCAATACAGCCACATCTGCTCTGGTTCTGCAAACCCTTGAACCAATTGAGCAATTGCCTTGCTCCCTACGAGCACTGATACAGCCAAGAATTCGATATTTCGCTTCGTGTTTCTACGACGGTGTTGATTTGTGCATGAATTGTCAGATGGTCCCGCCGAACAATAACATCTGTTCTGTAGTGAAGATTCCTGTTTGAGTAGACTGCTCACGCACTGGCCCTCCACAATGGCGCATACTGTCAATGGCCGTCGATTCGTCCGACTATGAGGGCAATGGGCCAAGATAATCCTAGAAGTTTTGCTTAGCCGATGGTCGGCAAAGCCGACGTTCATCTTTCTTACCTCCTTCATGGTGCCGACCGCATACATCTTGTCCACCTCTGATCTCAGACCCTTGATCTTTATGCGGATGTTGGTGCCCTTCTCGATAACCTGCTCTCCGTCGTCGGTCCACTGCGGGGGTGTAGCGTTCGCGTCGAACTTGATTTCAGCGGGGATCATCTGTCGCTGTTAGTGATGGATGGAGGCATGAATTAGGGTGAGATGTACACTGCGTCCCACAAAGGCCTGCAAAGATCCACAGTCGACGAAGAATCCAGTGCGGAGTACTGAGGTGACAATGCCGTCCATCTTGACACTGTTAGCAGTGGACTCGATAATCACGTCGGCCGCTTCCACATACCACCTCGCCCTTGTATGGTCGCCATACGACCGCCTTGTAGTGGACAACATACTCCGCAGAGCCGGAGCCAGGCATCACCTTGCCATCGGAGATGTCGAACGAGTCCAGAATGCACACGATGGTGTACTTTCCCGTGCTCGATCCCTCCTCTTTTTGTAGCAGCTCGCGGTGGATGTGCTGACGGATGAGCGGGCCAAAGTACGAGGGATGCAGCTGGATCGTCTTCTCAAGCTCTTTGAGGAAGAACATGTTGCGCGTTGTACGGCGGATACGGTAGAGGAGATGCGCGGTGTGGACGAGTTGCACGGTTCAACGGTGAAGATCGAGACAAGGTAGAGACAGGACCGTCGTCCTTGCTATTATGCGACTTTATTGTCTTTATGCTGAGCGGCCCAGTCAAGAGTCGACAGTATGCGGTAGGCAGCGCGCGTGCTTCAGCGAGACGCGCCTTCGGCCTCCAACGCAGCCCTGATTCTTATATGCAACAGCCCATGCACCCAAGTCGCAGTGTGATCGCGGCGCCCGTGCAAGTCCGAGGGTACAGTGGTCGCAGATGTGGGCGGAGTGAGTGTCTTGTAGCCGTGCAATGGTCGCGACAGGAAAGGTGAGCTCCAAGGGCTGCAGGGCTCTCGGCGCGGAAAATCACTCGCTAAGGCCCGAGCAGCGACCCAACTCCCACCTGCCAGCTTGCGCACCCCCACACACCCATGTCGTGATACCCATTCACCCTGCGCCATCATCTCTCGGCTCCCGCCGCCGGTGCCTTGGTCCTTCCACACTCCCCGAGCTCGACTCTCCATCCTGCGCTTCCAAGACATGATTTAGTCTCTTGACGTCCATCCCACTCTTTGACACGCGCCCAAGTTCCCCATCCGGCACCATGTCTCTCAATCTAGAGAAACAACTCGTCTTCGTACGTCATTCTTCAACAGATGTCTGTACTTGGCTGACTGGATTCTAGTACGGAGCATACCACCATAATAAAGTAGGCTCTGCCGCCAGAGAGCATCTTCACATGTCAGCTAACATGCCATGTGTCAGGTCAACGTCGGAATACATCTGCTCTGTGTACCTCCGATCCTGTTGACGTCTTTCCTACTGGTGAGGAATCCGACTGCTCTCATCGCGGCACATCTAACACAGCAGTAGCTCACCAACACGCCTGCCGTCCCTATACCGTCATGGCTCTCGGTACCTAATCTCCCGCTCAACGTCGGCACGGCCGGAGCCGTTCTGTACTCGACCTTGTACATCCTCATGGAACCTGTCGCAGGTGCCATGATTGCCCCGATCCTTATCGGCAGCACCGCGTATGCGAACCACCTCACGTCAACGTACGGTGCGACTGCCAACTCATGGGCCGGCGCAATCAACATCGCATGCTGGATTGCCCAGTTCGTCGGACACGGAAAGTTCGAAGGAAGAGCACCAGCGCTTCTGGACAACCTTGTGCAGGCCATCTTCCTTGCTCCGTTCTTCGTCTGGTTCGAGATACTCTTCATGCTCGGCTACCGCCCCGAACTCAAGCGCCGGATAGACCAGGCTGTTGAGTTGGAGATTCAGAAGTTTAGGAAGAGCAAGGAGAAGGGTCAAAATGGATCCGCGAAATGAGACGCAACTCGACAACGGATGTACAGCGCGTGAGCAGACAAGGACCCAGTTATTGGCACTTGCAGGTTAATCGAAGCAGACATTGGAGGACCAGAAGACAGTGCAAATAGTGTATGAATACTGCAGGAGAAGGAGCATTGCGCAGGAGCAAGGTGTACGCGGCGTCTTGAGGTATACGTTGTCTTTGGTAGTCAAGTTTGCATAGGTGGCAGCGAGTTTTTAAAGATTCACATAACATAGTAGGATACCAATTTAGAATGTTGCTATTTTATATTGGGAAGCCATGCTATTTTGGCCATGATCTCGTGGGTAACCCGTGCTGGAAGATTACTCGACACATTGGGGTAGCTATTTTCGCCTACTGCAACAGGACAGCAAGGTATCAACAGCTTTGAGACCTATGATACGGCGGAGCTATTGTGATCTTCCTCGCTATTCGTTTATGTAGATTGTAACATGGAGGATGGTCCGTCGACTTGTGTTGGAATGCGCCCTTGTATGTGTTACAAGTACTGATGTATCGGAAGGGCCATTGAGGCAGATACGCCATCTGTACAATGCATGCTCCTAGTCGATGCTAATTCTCTGATACTAGCCATATGAGATTGCAAGCAAGGCCGTGATACCAACTGTACAGTACACCGAAACGCAGTCCGAAGGTATCCACAAACATTTACTTTATCTTTATCAAAGTGTGGGGTACTGACCATGTAGACGAGGATCGTGTATCGGATCGGGATGTCGTACGAAGAGTTCAACGCAATAATGCGTAGCAGCTGAATGCCCCGTTTCTTTGTCTAGTGTTTCACTCAAAATCGCCAGTCAAATCATGGCTCGTCGAGTGCCAACGTGGTGTTGCAGTGAGAGAGCTCGGTTGAGATGCGGCTTTTTTAGGATTAGGGTAGACGCCAAGGTCCGCGCTTTCCTCCCGAACCGCAGGACTTTCTTCCTCACAGCAGAGCTCCCCATCCTGCACTCCATCACCATCTCCCCTCTTCCATACCTGCATCAATCTCAATTGGTTGCAGAGCCTCCGAATTAGACTCTTGAGCAGCTGCAGCCATGTTCTCAAGGGCCATCCGCCAGTCGAGCCGCCGGGTCGCTGCAATCTCTGCCACGAGCAGGATTGCGTCGGTAAGTCCATCGCAACCGCCTGCAATTGCGCCTGCCGCCCGTCCAGCCATCGCCAGCAGCCTCCAGAACCGATATCCGATGCCATTGGCGCCGCAATGGAGCTTCGTTGATGGAACTGCCCGGGCTGCGCGGCGGCGGGACCAGCTCCCCTCTACCCAAGTCCACCACTGACGCCTTTTGCCCGCCCACAGACCCGCGCTCCCGCGTTCACCAACGCCATCCGATCCTACGCCGCCGATGCGAAGGCCACCCCCACCGAGGTTTCCTCCATCCTGGAGCAGAGGATCCGCGGTGTCCAGGAGGAGAACAGCCTCTCCGAGACTGGACGTGTCCTGTCCGTCGGTGACGGTATCGCCCGTGTCCACGGCATGAACAACGTCCAGGCTGAGGAGCTTGTCGAGTACGCCACCTGCACTTTACGACAATTTGCCATGGAAGCTAACGGGGTGACAGGTTCGCCTCCGGTGTCAAGGGCATGTGCATGAACTTGGAAGCCGGCCAGGTCGGTGTTGTGCTCTTCGGTTCTGACCGTTTGGTCAAGGAGGGCGAGACCGTCAAGCGTACCGGAGAGATTGTCGACGTTCCCGTCGGCGAGGCTCTTCTCGGACGTGTCGTTGACGCTCTCGGTAACCCCATCGACGGAAAGGGTCCCCTCAAGACCACTGAGCGCCGCCGTGCTCAGCTCAAGGCCCCCGGTATCCTGCCCCGCCAGTCCGTCAAGGAGCCCGTCCAGACTGGTCTCAAGTCCGTCGACGCCATGGTTCCCATTGGACGTGGTCAGCGTGAGTTGATCATTGGTGACCGTCAAACCGGAAAGACCGCCGTTGCCCTCGACGCCATGCTTAACCAGTACGCAAATATTCTTCCGCCTGCAAGCAACACAAGCTGACATGAAGATTAGACAGCGATGGAACAAGGGCACCGACGAGAAGAAGAAGCTCTACTGTATCTACGTTGCCGTCGGTCAGAAGCGATCCACCGTTGCCCAGCTCGTCAAGACCCTCGAGGAGAACGACGCCATGAAGTACACCATCATCGTTGCCGCCACCGCCTCTGAGGCCGCCCCTCTGCAGTAAGTTCTATTCGTACGAGCTCAACTCATACAAGAAAAAACCCGAATAGGTCCGGAGCCTACATCGACGCCAGGTCACATACCTTGTGTGCTTCCATGTTGATGTAGGCTGCAGGCCTGTTCAGATTTTCTTGCTTGACGTGAGCTGATATGAGACATCGACTGACACAACCTCAGGTACATCGCGCCATTCGCAGGATGCTCCATGGGTGAATGGTTCCGTGACAACGGCAAGCACGCCTTGATCATCTACGATGACTTGACCAAGCAGGCCGTTGCCTACCGTCAAATGTCTTTGCTTTTGAGGCGCCCACCTGGCCGTGAGGCTTACCCCGGTGACGTCTTCTACCTCCACTCTCGTCTCCTTGAGCGTGCCGCCAAGATGAACGACAAGCTTGGTGGTGGTTCGCTCACTGCTCTGCCCGTCATTGAGACCCAGGGTGGTGACGTGTCCGCTTACATTCCCACCAACGTCATTTCCATCACTGATGGTCAGATCTTCTTGGAGGCCGAGCTCTTCTACAAGGGTATCCGTCCCGCCATTAACGTCGGTCTCTCTGTCTCCCGTGTCGGTTCCGCTGCCCAGGTCAAGGCCATGAAGCAGGTCGCCGGTTCCCTCAAGCTCTTCTTGGCCCAGTACCGTGAGGTTGCTGCTTTCGCCCAATTCGGTTCCGATCTCGATGCTGCGACTAAGCAGACTTTGTCCCGTGGTGAGCGTCTTACCGAGCTCCTCAAGCAGAAGCAGTACTCTCCCATGGCCGTCAACGAGATGGTTCCTTTGATCTACGCTGGTATCAACGGTCTCCTCGACTCCGTACCCGTCAGCAAGATTCTTCAGTGGGAGGCTGACTTCCTTGCCCACCTCCGATCAAACGAGCAGGACATGCTCAACCAGATCGACCGGGAAGGTGCGCTCAGCAAGGACCTCGAGTCCAAGCTCAGGGAGGTTGCACAGAGCTTCACCAAGAGCTTCGCGGCATAAACGTGTTGAAGGCTGGAAGAGTGGGTACTGTCTATTCCAATGTTCTGAGGGGCCAAAAAAGTGCTGATTGGTCTTTGAGAATAGATGTATAATAGAAGATGCGTCCTCGCCATCAGCTGTGTCTCAATATGGAAGATTTGTTCGTTTTTCTGCATTGACATCAGCCTGGCAACGCACGCCTACCTTGGTCGACGAATACCTCTTGTGATTCCCTGTGCTCCTGTTAGCGGTACATATACGGCTCTTTTTCAGCTCATGGAAGTGGGATGGTGGAGGCTCTGTATATGACAAATGAACGTTTCCTCTGTTATACTTGTTGTTTCTGACGCATGTGACAATGATGGTGATGCTAATACTAAACTACGCAGGAAGTCGGTCATGTCCGCTGTAGCTAGCTGTCATCTTGGAGCATACGGTGATCGTTTCGGGTAGCAACCGAATAGTTTAGAGGTACCCTGTATATGTACATTGCTTCATACCTCACACCTCTATCCATGGGGGAAACATTGAATACCTCCCGGGACCAGTATAAAAAAAAGCTCTGAAGACGCAAAATTGTCTGTAGCAGACAAACATCATGTGCAATGTGTGCAATATGGAACGAACTTAAGAGGCTTTTCCCATGGCTGGTAGCCAAATGACACCTGGGTCACGATGTACTGGGGAGGGAATAACGTTTGACTACGGATTCAATTCTAGTAGTCTACAGTAGGTACGCGTCTTATCCAAGCGATCTAAGCAAAAGGACCGTATACAAATACGTCTACTTCTGCCTTCCGCGTCCCCGTTCCTCTCCGTCACTCGCATCACCATCCTTGAAAGGATCGTCGCCGATTTCCACGGCATCACCCGTCTCGGGTGGTTCATCTCTGTATTCATCGTCCCACGTAGTCCGAAGACTGATGTCGTCATCCTCTTCACGTAACCTTTCGGCAGCTTCCAGCGCTCCCGGATCGTCCGCGTATTCATGTTCAAGGTCCTCGATACTCATGCGACGGATACCCGCACGCTCCTCAGCTTCTAGCTGCGCAGCGCGGGCCTTGGTCTTGCGGTATACGAGCCAGCCCGTGGTAACACCCGCAACGAGACCAATGAAGATGGAAACGTAGGATAGAGCTTTTGTGCCAGGGTCCATTTTGCCTCCACTTTCGGCAATCTTCTCGAGTTGGCTGCCAATGAATATGTGTAGCATCAGCTTCGGTGATACTATGGCTGTGGCTAGAGCGTAGGATGCCCAATGTACGGTGGGGAAGGTTGCGACAGCACCGTTGGAGATGGAGTATGGTAGCGGACATAAGCGGTACATGACGAGAAGTTTGAGACCATCGTGTTTGAGGGTGAGGGAGAGGGCAGCGAAGCGCGTGTCATTGGCTATGAGGCGGTGGACCATAGACTTGAGGAGGGTGCGCGAGAGGAGGAAGGATGCTGTGCTGCCAGCAACGGTTGCTGTCGCGGCTATGAACCAACTGGTCTAATGTTAGATTGCATGTTGTGAACGACGTGTGAAGCATACCCGTTTGGAAAGCCATAGACAAAGCCGGCTATGGTGAGTAAACTCGAATACCCGATTAATGGCGGAAATGATACGATGAAGATCAAGACCCAGAGGATCAGCCATCCGGCTGTCACGTCTCTCCATTTCTTCGCGACGGGCAACAGGGCCCCGAATATGCGCTCGTTGTACACCAAGAACAGTATGCCACCGACTGCCAACACCAGGTTCCCTGCGAAGAACAGCACTTTCTGCAGGGGAGAAAGTTTGTTATATTGATCGAGGACCCGTCGCGAGAGTGTATCGTACTTGTCCATGGCGCGCTGCCGCCATGAGCTCTGTTGACTGTGGTGCGATGCGTTGCGCCGGAAGGTGGATGATTGCGGACGTCGGCTCCATATTGGCGTCTGGCCTGTTTCCTCATCGTCTAAAGGGAGCGCAAGAGCGCGGACATCATAGTCGCTCGCTGGCATGTTGGTGGATGCCTCTATACAATACGGGGAGGTGCGCCTAACGGAGTGGCGCGGAAGTATGCGGAGGTAAGAGGATGTGAATGCGGTAGGGAAGTGAATAGAGAGGTAATGGGAGATGCTAGCTGATACAACTGAAGACGGACATTCCGCGTGGTGGTAGTGGAGCGTCGGAGGCAGCTTTGGTGTGAGATGCTAATGCTAGTGTGGTGTGGGCGCTGTTGGAGAGCTCTGGGTTTCATCGTCATCCGGGCGGACGAACGCGGTGCATCCGCCATGGATCCGCCCTGCATTAGGCGATTAGATCAGATCGGCCCCGAGTTGAAAAGCAGTCTTGCTCGGCATGCGCGTGGGACAACTATAATTCGATGATTGCAAGTCAACCTAGCAAAAAACTGAACACCCTGGAGCCTACGTTGACGTTGGGTTACCCACTTTGCAGGTTTTTGTCGTGATGTAGTCCGCAGACCTGCTCAAGTTGTTTCGTGTATAGGGTGATTGCAGCATTGTATGCGCATATACTGTGTGTGACATGTGCTCTGGTCATGTTAGACAGCTCCCAGCAACCTACAACGTACTGCATCCATGGATGTTTCCGCGGACCCACACGACGCAGAGCACGTGATTACTCAGCCTCTCGCAGTCTGTGGCGCCCATAGCCCTATTCGATACTTGAGGCATATGTTGCAGCTTGTTTTTCCGCCGACGAATGCTATCGCAGCACTTCTTATCCAGCCCCAGTCGTCATCATCCTCGCTCAGCTGAGACTCCTTCGCACCGCATCACCACCCGCTCGAGGCTCCAGGGCCATGTAGGGCAGACCGGGAGCAAGTGCTGGAGATTACCGTTCCCGCTGTATGGTCGACGTTGCTGCACGGTGCAAGCATCCCCCACCCCTACGTAGTTGAGCCTAGTCCCTTGAGCTTCATTCGCGCTCGAGATCGCCCCAGGCATTCCATCACTCTGCCCGTTTTGGCGCACTTGGTGTGTCCTGCAGAAGAAGGCTGCGGGACTGGTTATTGCCCTTCGTTGCAGCTTCATTCCTCCTGTGACGCGCCGGTCGCTCCTCTGCCATTACCCGCAGTACTTGTAATCACCCCCGACGGCCTCCTGTCTCGACCTGGACCCCGACCTCTGACCTCTGACCTCACCCGTCCTGCGCGCCACACCCGAACACCCATCGCCCAGTATCCTTTGCCTGCTTGGAAGTAAACGCCATGGTCGCCGACGACTTGTACGAGAAGGCGCTGCCTGTGCTGCAGGACGAGGCCCTGGATGAGGAGGACAAGACGGACAAGCTCGAGGAGCTGATGCGCAAGGAGACCAACCTCACGGGCAAATCACTCGAGAACATCGTCCTGGACTGCCTCTGGCGCTATCGCGACGCCGGCAGCTCGTCCAGCTCTCCCCCCAGCCGCCATACCATCATCCGCCGGCCCTCGCCAGCTCCCTGGCAGGCCAATCGCGCCCCTACTCCTGTCAACGCCTCGCCGCGCATGGTACACCCGCCGCCGGGCTTCCCCATGCCACCTGGATTCGCGCGCACAAAGTCGTCCACCGCCTCCCCCTTTACTTCCCCGCGACCCTCGCCTCGCCTTGCTTTTTCCACACCGCATATCCCCCACAGCCCCAGCCTGAGCGCATACCAGTTCAGCGAATGCGCAAGTCCCAATACCGAGTCGTATGGCGACCTCGATGGCCACTCCGTCGACTGGCTAGTCAACGATGACGTCGCGAGCACTGAGTCGTCTCTCCTGGGCGACGGCACGCTCAATGGTGCCGCGGCCGAATGGGTGCAGCCCCAGACCATGGACATGGGCCCATACGACATGCTGCGCTCGATTCTCAGGGACGACCGATCAGACGAGGAGCTGGAAAAGGTCTTGGAGGCCAATGGCTACGACCTCAGTGCTGCTCTTCTCGCACTGATGGGACAGCAACTCGACGTACAGCAACTCCCAACCACACCCTCCGAGCACCCAGGATACGTCATCGGGAAGTCTATGAGCCCAGCATTCAGGCCTAGTACACCCGTGGGCCAGCAGAAGAGCAACATCGTGTGCAAGTACTTTCTGTCAACTGGACATTGCGCCCGAGCAGACTGCAGATTCAGCCATGACACCAGCAAGACGTTGTGCAAGTAGGTATATACACAGCTCTCTAGGTAGCCCAGGCTAACACCCAATACAGATACTTCCTGAATGGAAACTGTCTAGCCGGCGATACATGCCTTTTCTCACATGACCCCTCTGCGCTCATGGCTCGTATGGCTGTGTCGGACGTCCAAACTCCACCAATACCCAACTTCCAGATGTCCGATTACGAGTTTCCCACCCTCCACTACAACGGCTCTCCCCTAGGCACACCGTCGATAACATCAGCCGCGACCTCTTTGGAACAGCTCTACGGTCTGACAGGTGGTGGCCCCACACGCCCTCCACCAGGACTGAGTCCTTTTGCAAACTTCACTCCCGGAGGCGGTAGTCGCCCGCAGTCTAGAACCGGCAGTCGCCAGACTTCGCGTGCCACCACACCTTCGGTGCTCGCAGTCGATGATAACGACGCTTTCCCTAGTTTGGGTTCCGCTGCTGCTGCTAAGACTGGAAAGCGTCACCACGGCAAGCGAGGTGGACATGGCCATCACAAAGATGCTCCAGGACCTAACAATCTTGCAGATGTCGTTCGCATGTCGCCTGTTCCGGCTCCTGCCACTCCAGCTCGCAAGGGATTGAGACCGACTAAGAGCTTCACAGGATCTCGCGAGAACAGTGTGGCTGCCCAGGCGATACCCGCTCCTCAGCACATTCCATGGCTAGAGACGGGTGAGAAGGGCAATCAGGCTTATCTCAAAGCTCGCGCCGAGGCTTTCAAGCATGGCAGTCTGCGCAACAAGTTTTTGCAGAGGTAAGAGGCATGCCTCGTCCTACGACACTCCACCACTAACATATAACAGCGCTGCTCAAGCTTGGAACCGCAGCGATTCGCGCGCGGCTAAAGCTCTTAGTCTTAGGGGGCAGAGTGAGAACAACCTGATGCGTGAAGCCCACCGTGAAGCTGCTCGTATCCTTTACGAAGATCGCAATAAGGACAGCGACGGCTCGAGAGAGCTGTATGTTGATCTTCACGGTACGTCGAGATAAATTGTGTGTTCATACCAAGACTAACATTACCCAGGTCTGCATCCAGATGAGTCGGTTTCGTATCTCGAAGGCATCCTTCTAAAGCACAGCTCTTCTTCGCGTCCAGTCTACGCTATTACAGGAACAGGTCACCACTCCAAGAACGGCAAGGACAAAGTTGGCAAAGCTATTCGCGGCTTCCTAAATGAATGGCGCTATGCCTTCCGCGAATTCTCTGTCCCTGGTGACCGCAACAACGTAGGTGGCATTCTTGGTATCGACCCGAGTAGCTACGACAAGAGTGTGGCGGAACGGCCAAAGGAATCGGAGTCGGATGGAGACAGCGCAAAGAAAGACACCAAGATTCGCATCATGAAGAGGGATGATGTAATAGATGCGCCGAAAGGACCGAAGCGTACTGCTTGATCTGATTGAGTGGAAGTGGGGTGTGCCCAGTAGGTAGCATGAAATAAGAAAGAGTTTACTTCACTACTTGTTTTGTGATCTGGTCTTCGTTAAGGCGTTACGGTAAGCGTGTTGCCGCACCTCGTTCAAGAGGAATATTGGCAGGTGCGCTGCAGACTACATTGGTGTCAGAACGAGAGTCAGCAAACTACTAATTTAATGCAGACTTCCAGATTATTTACTTCTATTCACGTCTATAGGTGGTGTCCAATCTGTCCCTTGGATGGGGTGGCGGAGATGTGCCAGCTCGGTGAAGCTGCTCGACTGAGGAAGCCACACCCAACCTCGTGCCTGCTTCTCTCGTCTGGACCCACCATCGCGTCGCGAATATCGCCTCTCATCTTACGGCGCACACAACCGGTCATTCTCGTCACCTCTCATGTAGCGGTTAGCGTTTTCTACCTGGCCTCACCGGCGACATTACCTGCCCTCGTCACCGCATCGTACTAGCTAACGCATTATCGTCACTGATTCGCATCCCCTCGCAATGGGTCCCAGAAGACCTAGTTCGGCGACAGATGTCGACTCACGTATGCCGTTCGCATCGGCGGAGGCACTGCTATGGGGGCCAGAGATGAAAAAACAGCACGCCCACCTGCTCACGGAGATGCGAACACTTCAGAAGCATCATGAAGAATACGAAGCACGCATTAGATCTACCGAACACGTTGCAGAGGCTGCCGAAGCTGCTACATCGAGGGTCCGACACTTGGAGCAACAACTCGCAGCGATCGAGGCCGAAGATGACGACAAGGCTTTCGAGAAGTGGGCAGCAGGCGAGATGACGCGCCTCGGCATCTTCGTCGACACGAACAAGCACGTCAGGCAGAAGCAGATCGAGCTGGATAATGTCGTTTCTCATGCTGTGGACGATCTCGACAAGCTCAAACATGTCCCTAGAGAACTGAAGGGTGTTCTTCGACGTCTTGATCTTCTCGAAGCTGGTCGTAATCAAGACGCGCGTCGGATCAAGAGTTTAGAGCAAGAAGTCACCCGGCTCAAATCTGCGCGACAGGATCCCAAGTCCAAGTCCAACACCGCTGGCCCACAGACCGTTTCTAAGCCTCAGCATGGCATGCTGAGATCCATGACACCGTCTCAATTGTTCAACGCCGGAACTTCAGAAGTAACAAGTGACACGGACGATGAAGACCTGATACTCATGCCTGGGTTTGCACGTGAAGAAATTCAAGTACCCCGGAGTCCGGAGATGAGAGAAAGGTAAGAGCGGCCTTCGGAACGAACTTTGGTAAGGCTAACGACTATTGTAGGGGACTGATAGATACCTACACTTCAGCTGTGCCTCCAGGTCAACCAGTGAAGTCAGCAAGACAGAGACTGATGCAGAGACCTTCGATCCACAACTCTATGTTGCCACATCTGGCAGAGGAACAGAGACAAATCCGAACACCTGCTCCAAAATCGAGCCAATCAGTATATGCTGCTCCAGTTGCAACACAGCTGGTCCATCACAACCGCCCGACTTATCCTTCGCCCCCGGCTCCGGTCCCAGCCGCAGCCGCAGCCCCAGTGCCGGTTCCTACGCGAAAGCCTCGCCCACGTGCCAGAGTCGCCCCGCCTCCAACACAGCTGACCGACAAAACCATCACACGGAAGCGAAAGCAGCCTACAAAGGAGCCCCTCACTCAAAGGCTGACTCGCGCTCAAGCCAAGAAGATTCAAGAACAGGATGCTGAAGAGCGAAAGCCGCATGTAACAGGTAGCGAATCACTCCTCCCACCAACACAGTTGGTCGAGCCAGCTCTTTCATTGCGCAAGAAGCAAAAGACTGCCCATGATCAAGGATTAGACAATATCAAGACCAGATCCAGCACAGCGATACGTCCTACTGGCAGAGCTCCAGCAACCACAAAGCGCAACGTTGCTGCAAATCAAAGCAGAAACACGGCGATTGAACCCACTCAGTTGGTCACGAGAAGTCCTGCCAGGTCGAATATAGCAAAAACCACCACTTCACCTACCAAGAAGAGGAACCCCTCACCAGTTCGGCCGAGTGCTCCGAACGAACAGGGGAAAAAGTCACTCGTTGTCATTTTACGCAGTCCACAGAAAGCGACACGGATTGAACGTAATGAGAGCGATGATATGCAAACCACTGTAGCAGACAGAGCTAAGAAGTCACCCCGCAAAGCAGCAGCAGCGCCACTGTCACGTTTGAAGGCCATTCCTAAGCCTCCGAGCTCGCGTAATACGGGCAGTCGAGCTGAGCCAGTTGTTGGGTCTGGCACTAGAAAGAATCCTCTTAGGACGAAACAAGAGGTATCGGAACTCGATGCTTTTTGGTATCCATCGGAAGCAAACGAGCCTCATTGATTTGCCTTGATTAGGGAACTGACTCTATGTCTCGCTGAACTCGTACAACCCCTCGCGATCCGCGACTGGCACCTCCAGGTTTGCCTCTTCGATATCTTTTCCATCGACCTTCAGCCCTGCACGCATAACGTCACCCGTCTTCACTGGGCCTACACCCTTCGGGGTTCCCGTAAGTACGATGTCGCCTTTCTCCAGTGTCATGACCCTGCTAATGTCGCTCAGCTGTCTTGGGATTCGGAAAAGCATCAGCTCAGTGTTGTCGGATTGCTTCATCTCGTTGTTGACTGAAAGCCAAAGGTGTGCTTTCTGTGGGTCTGGGATTCTGTTTTTAGCGATGAAGTTGCTGATGGGCATGAATGTGTCGAAGCCTTTTGCGATAGACCATGGGAGTCCTTTTCTTTTCGCCTCGTCCTGCACGTTACGAGCTGTCATATCGATGGCGAGAATGTAGCCTGAGTACTCAATGTTAGTCGGACGGATCCCGATATACTGTAACATTTTGCTGGATGTATGGCGTTCTTAGTACCTTCGATAGCATCCATAGCACCCTTCGTATCTTCAGGATGCAAATCCCGCAATGTCTTTCCCATGATGAGACCAAGCTCAACTTCATAGTGCATGTTTACACCACGTGGGCGTAGGACTGGGCCAGCGCCCGGCAGCAAGATAGACGACGGTGGCTTCAGAAAGAAGAAGGGCTGCTTAGGCGTAGCACTCGACAACTCCTTGATGTGGTCTGCATAGTTTCTGCCTATGCACATAACCTGTGATACGTTAGAACACACGAAGAGTGTCTTTGCCAAACATCGCTCTTCAAGGCTCCCAAACCCAAACTTCATGACACGTGTGCCAGAGAGACGGCACATGTCTTCACATGTGATGACAAGTGAGCACCTCTACAACTGCAGCCCTCACTTTAACGCGACATCCCAACCCTTTCTTCTTCTCTTAATCCGTTGATAGCGCGAACATGACACGAAATCACGTACCTTGCGGCAATTTGCCCTGATAGCTTGGATACTCGCCATAATGATAATCAACGAACGTGTTCAAGACAATAACCCAAAATTGCGCAGAGATGATTGAAAGCAAAGGTCGCTCACCGTCTTCGGCAAAGTACTTAGCCGGCAATTAACGGGGGAGTTTTAAGCTGGGCCCCTGCCCGCCACGGGGAGTTGGGAACCGAGATGTGGGGTGAACGTCAGAGCTTCCAGACCATGCATCCCACTTGCGCTCGCATCGCAACCAAACTATCAGAACCCGCCCACGCTGCATTACACAGCTGTTACCAAACACAACGGACCAAGCTTCCCGTCAGCAATAGCAGATATGGCGCAAACCCAAGGAAACACAATGCAACTCGCGGAAATACTGTCTGACCTAGTCTCCCTGCGCGTCTGTGTACGTCACCCTTCCTACACCAGCAAACCTGTACCCTGTCTAACACGACTTCGACTGTAGGACCCCGCCGCAGCACTCGCCCTCGTATCCGCGCACTCGAACACCTCTACCTCCACATCACTCCCATCCTCTCACGATGCCGGCGCAAAGACACCAATAACAGACCCAACGTCGACAACAATGGTGGACGAGGAGCAAGACCCAGAGCTGAAGCGCGCAAAAGACCTGCTGAAATTCCACTACGAGGTCAAGGAGGCGCATAAGAGGGGCGAGTTGGGCAGAGGCCTGGAGGAAGCGAGGAGTTTGGTTAGGAAGGCTGTTGGGGGGTGAAGAGGGTTGGGGTTGAGGATGGAACTACAATACTATGAGTGCAAGCATAGAGAAGTGCTGGGGGAAGCCCAGCGCGAGAAGATGGGACTCTGCGGCGAAGGTCAAGAGCGAGCCTTGTCTGGGGTCAGGGTCGATAGCAGAGCTTGTGCGCTGGGTATTGAGGAGGCGGAATGGATGGGAACGTCAAGACGGAGTGAGACATTGTGATATCTACTTACACGTCGCTTCATGTCATTAGTAACTTCTTGCGCGGAGTTGCAGTACACAACACAGAATCTGAACAGGAGACACCAGGTGCATCTCGTGTACTGCAGTCTACATCGATAGATGGAAGGACTTTGCGGAGGGTTCCAGGGAGTTGTAGCCGTCTGGGCTACTTTTGTATCAACACAGCAACCCTATTACACGAGTTGTAGTCGGTAAAGAAGAGCATGCTACGATGAGTTTGATCTTTATCATGTACGGTATGGAGCAGAGAAGAGGCGTTACACGTGAATGAAGACAATGGTAATGATGGAATTAAGCTACGAGTAGCATCTACATAGAGATAGGTAGTCAAAGCCAGGTAGAGGGAATTCTTAGGGAGACTTGAAGTTCACCACCACGATCCAAATACCAATCTTCCAATTCACTTCAAGATCCCGCAGCCGCGAGCATGGCATCGGCAATGGCCTTGACATCCTCACCAGCCTTCTTCTTCTGGCGAAGAAGCACCATTATAGGGACGGACTCGGGCGGTGCGCGCATTGCTGCGAGAAGCTTGACTTTGTCGCGTTTACGGGTTTTGCTGGTGGATGTTAGTATGAAAATAACGGTAGTGTAGTATAGCGATATCGGAGGAGGAGCTAGTGTACTCACGTGGCAGTAGTGGCTACGGAAGGGGCTGGTGCTTCCGTTTCTGCTACAGACGGTGCCGGTTCCGGCGCTGGCGCTTCTGGAGGCTGAGGAGGCAGGTCTTCGGTCTCTGCGGCAGTGTATGCAGGTGCTGCTTCCGGTTCGGGTGCTGCTTCTGCTGGTGCTTCTGACTCTACTGCCCTAGACACCGGTGCAACCTCAGGTTCAGCCGCCGGTGCTGCCTCGGGCTCTTCCGCGACAGGTGGTGCGGGTGGAGGTTCTGTTGGTGCATCTGGAACTGGTTCAGATGGTGCTTCCGGAACTGGTTCAGATGGTGCTTCCGGTTCGGCTGCACTCTCGACAGGCGCGGGCGTAGATTCAGACTCGGCAGCTGGTGGTAGAGGCTCTACGGGTGCTGTCTCAACGGGCTCTGTAGCAGGCACCTGCAACGTTGGCTCTGCTTCCGGCTCAGGTTCTGTTGATGTAGCCTCCTCGGGTGTTTCAACTTTGGGCTCTGCAGCTGGTGGCTCTGTTGTCGGCTCCTCGGGGACAGGTTCAGGTGCAGGATCTGCCGAACGCTGGAGTGGAGCAGGAGCAGCTTCGGGCTCTTCAGCTGGAGGCTGTGCTGCTGGCTCTTCTGGCGCGGCGTCAGGTGTTGGTTCAGCGACAGGTTCAGACTGCTTTTCTTCAGGGGGTTCCTCTACAGGCTCAGGAGGTTCGGTTGCAGCTTCAGGCTCTTCAGCTGGTGGGTCTGCTGCTGGTTCTTCGGCGGCAACTTCAGGTTCTGCATCCGGCTCAGGTGCAGGATCTGCGGGAGGTTGATCCGGGGTAGGCGCAGCTTCAGGCGCAGCTTCAGGCTCAGCTTCAGGCGCAGCTTCAGGCTCAGCTTCAGGCTCAGCTGCAGGCTCAGCTGGGGTAGCTTCAGGTGCCTCTTCAGCAGGTCCATCAGTCTGAGCTTCACCAGGGCCCTCCTCGGGTGGATTGGGAGGAGGTTTGAAATCAAGTTCCGGCGGTTCTGGCTCATCATCTGGCTCAGGTGCAGCTGTATCGGTGTCTTCAGGATATGGGTTAGGAGGCGGTTCGACAGGCAGTGGTGGTACGGGCCTGCCATGATGTCCGGGCTTCGCAGGCTTGTGAGGACGTTTGGGCTTGGTACGATTCTCGGGTTGCTCCACAGGAGACACGTCCGAAGCCGCAGCTTGGCCCGCCATGACAAGTGCGAATGGAATTAATGATAGACGAAAGCTGCTAAGGAGGGGCTGTGAGAAGCAATTCGAGCGGTGAGATTGGACGCGGGAGAAAATGGTATGCTGGCCCAGGTAAGTGGATGGTTGTAGCCAGATCCTATTTGATCGAGATAGCTTGACTCCGGAACAGAAAGAGAAGCCTTGACCCAAACATCCCGATTGAGTGACGGCAGGAAGAGATGCGTAAATACAGCAAGTACGCGTTCAGCCTTTCCCAACTTGAACTGCTGAGTTTATGAGCGCAGCGACGTGGGGGGAGAAGCCGAGCTGGATATGCCGCGTGAGGTAGGAAGGTAGGGGCGCGTTATCATGGTTATCGTTGCTACTGCTGGAGGAAGAGCAGGAGCCATTCCTGCTGCTGGGATGCCGTGGATTGCTGGAGGACGAGGGGCAGATGCCGAGGAGGCTGCTTCTGGGGATGTTCTTCGAAGGGGAGTACAGCAGACTCATCGCTACAATAGCAAGGCCTTGTATTTCGAGTGTACCACCTTGTTCAGGGAAAAATCTAAACACTGTAGAGCCTACATCAGGTTGAAAACATGCAAAGTAGGTGACCCAACGTCAATGTAGGCTCGAGACGTATTCGGTTTCTTCTTGTGTGAGGTGGGACGCTCGCAACAACGCAGTATATGCCGCGAATCGCGGCTTGCAGTGTTCGAGTTCAAGATGTCCACGGGTGGCAGGGAAAGCGTGAGGGTTGAGACGGGTTACGACAGCGTTAGCGTCGGTCGTACCTGCATGAACGACGTAATTCCCGGAGGTTGCCGCCAAGCCCGCAGATGGGCCCGCCCGAGCTCCAGCTTTCACTGTCGCGAACTCGTCTTCCCGCACACGCGTCACCCCATTACTCTTGCAACTGCATACTATCTCAAGTCCTCAACATGGCGCTCAGCATCGATCAGAAGCGCCTCAAGGCGACAAAGTTCCCTCCCGAGTTTGACAAGAAGGTCGACATCGAGAAAGTCAACATCGACCTGATGAAGAAGTGGATTGCTAACAGGATCACCACTATCCTCGGTGACGAAGACGATATTGTGGTCGAGACGTGCTACAATCTCATTGAGCAGAATCAATTTGTCAGTCACCCTCCAGTTGACACAACGGAATGTTTGCTGACAGACGCAGCCCAAAATCAAGGAAATCCAGATTCAGCTCACGGGCTTCCTCAACAAGGAGACCGCACCTTTCTGCAAAGAACTATGGGATCTCATGCTGAGTGCGCAGGATAGTCCCATGGGTGTGCCCCGAGAATTGCTCGAAGCGAAGAAAGCCGAATTGCAACAGGAGCAGGTAAGTTAGGCCGGAGGCTTGCTCAATTACCATCGCTGACAACTCATAGCTTTCCAAGGCTGCTGCCGATGCTCGTCGTGCCGAAGAACAAGCGCAGAACGCTATGATCGACTCGTTCCGTCAGAGCGAGCGTCCGGAACGACCCGAGCGTGGCCCTGAACGTGGCCGTGGCGGAGGAGGAGGACGATACCGTGGTAGTGATCGTAGGGGACGTGGAAGGGACTTTGACAGAGGACTTCCGCGTCGCGATCGCGACTCAAGATCACCACCGTATGTTCTAGGCCTCTACGCTTAAAATTAAGACCGCTGACATGTGACAGGAGACGAAGACCCTCCCCACCGAATCGCGAGCGCGATGTCTACATACCTGGAGGAGGTCGTGGTCGTGGTCGTGGAGGCCGTCGCGACAGATCTCGCGAGCGTCGTCGCTCACCCTCGGGCAGTCGTTCTGCATCTCCACCAGCTCGTCGTACACGTCGCTCACCATCGTCAGAACCCTCTCGATCTCCACCACCACGACGTCGACCGCGGCGTTCACCGTCAGCTGACCGTTCAAGATCTCCTCCTCGTCGTGCGCGTCGTCGGTCTCCTTCCCGTAGCAAGTCTCCACCTGCAAGACGAAGGAGAGACCGGTCTCGAAGCCGGGACAGCAGGAGGCCACCCAGGCCCATTTCGCGATCTAGTTCCCCACCAGTCAGAAACAAGTCGAGCTCACCAGCACCCAGGCTGCGATCACGTTCACGTTCACGAACTCCTCCCCGCCGCCGGCGTCGCTCCCCATCGAGCTCTATGTCTATAAGCCCTGCACGACCGCGGCGGCGCAGACGTTCTACTTCGTCTGGGGCTGACTCAAACGGCTCTCGTGCCGACATCAAGAAGCGTAAACGATCCGTTAGCTCTAGCAGGTCACGTTCTCGCAGCAAAACCGGTAGGGCTAGACGTCGTGTCACTCGCTCACCCACAGGGTCACCGGCTCGTGGAGAGGGTACTCCCAAGTCATAGGCTGTCTATAAGCACGCTCTCTGCAAGGCATGCTTAACGGGACCGCGTTCTTCCTATGCAGAAGCGAAGCGGTGTTGGCGGTGCCGCCCAGTGAAGAGAGCATACGATCGATGCCAGTCCCTACCATTCACATCTGAAAAGCAAAGGAAAAGGCGACTATGATCGGTTCAATCGCTGCTTTCCACTAAATGCTTGAATCACATCCTTGCCCACGCGCCATGGAGGACCTCAAAACATGATGACACGGATGGATAGAGAATGTCTGTACTGCAACTACGCCCATTAATATTCCGATGGTCATTTGTACTCTAGACCGTTTTACATATCGCAACCCTGAGCATTCATTTCCAATCATCCCTTCTACTACGTCTCTGATATCAATGCGGTGTATCGCATACTTCTTCGCGGTTTTCGCGTAGATACTAGTATACGGCTTCTCGGCGCGATATACGTCGCTGGCTTTGGTGTGGCGCTGCGACGCTATGACACAGTAACGCATGCGTGCAGGGCCGTTCGCGGAGGTACAAGGTGTGACCTGTGATCCGGTACATTTCCATGGCCTTGCCATGTGGCCTTCCGTGGCCAGAGCGGAACCTTAGTGCCTTCCGGGGTCATCGGCGCGTGGTGAGACCTGTAGTCTTTTGCAGAAGTTCAGTCATTCAAACCGCGTTTCGTGACTTCATCCTTTGCGCCGTTTACACTGTGCAGCTACGACGCTAATGTCGTCAAGTTTACCTAGAGTATCGTCAGCAAAGTGCCGAGTCCATGCAGCTAGCTGTACGTACCTCCTTCAATAGACAAGCCCTCATCAATGGCCTTCTCCATATACGGACTCTCAGCAAACGGGTCTTGAGCAATCTCTCTCGCAGCATTGACCAGCTGCTGCGCTACAAATTGCATGCCATCAGCATAAGTCTGATCTTCCGCGTCTTTCTCCTTGTCACCATTCCACTTCTCCATGCTCTCGCAGATGTTTTCCACGATTTCATGTTCCCACAGGTTGTCTACTACGCCATCCGACATTGCCAGGACGACATCTTCTTCTTGGATTTCTACACAATCCATGGCTGCGTTGTTGTCTGGCGTGTCTGGACTATTAGTCCCTAACTGCCGTGGACAATCGAACCAGTGCCACTGCTCTTGCGTTTTGTATATAACCTCCTTACTACTCGGTCGTATGACAAGGATCTGGGAATCGCCTAGTTGCGTTACGTAGAGTAAGGGGTGGTCGGGTTGCTCGTTGTCTGCACCGAGAAGCGCTCCGCAAGCGGTGGTCGTCCCGTGCCATTCGTTGGGCGAGGAGGTCGCTTGCTTTGTGAGTTCGTATGCGGTCTGGAGGTATGTGACGGGGTTTGGAGGTGAGGTGGAGGAGTAGGATGCGCTCTCGATTTCGAGGGACCAGAAATGGGCGATTAGGCGGGACCATAGACTGCAGAGTATGGTTAGCACTTGTACGTCTTGTAGCGACCATACGGCACGCGACTTACGCAGCATGACCCTTTTCTCTTGTTGCCCATGCGCCCACGCCGTCGTTCGCTGCAATGAAGCTCTCACTGACTAGCACCGCATCGTCCCCGTTTGTGACACCTCTTATCATCTGTCCGTTGACAGTCGGTCGGCGATCGCGACTCTTGTTGTGCGTACTCAGGGGCTCAGAGAAACTCGTTGAAGGCAGCGACAGGAAAGGCGGGGGAAACGGCCGCGAAGGCCTCTTTGCGAAGAGCGCATATCCAGCCTCGAAGTAGAATGGCAACTTGGACTTGGGTGGCTCGGCGTTATCAGGAACAGGCGTAGTCGTGCCAGCGCCCGTTTGCGCTTTGGACGCTTGCTGAGAATACCATCTCGAACGTTGCGGGAAGACGATTACAGGCGACTTTCGTTGTGCTAGTCTCCAGGCTTGTGATAGTTGGTGCTGGAGGAGGGGTCTACTGCGCATGCGAAAGGAAGGTGCGAGCATGCCAGCGATGGAGTATGCAGAGAAAGAAAAAGTTTATGTTGAGGACTTTTGCGTCCAGGAATGTTCAACCCAAAAAACCATGCGGAGCCATCGCTCTACCTTCCGGTGTGTGGGGAACCCGAGAATGCGGTTTGCGCATGGCGACCATGGATCGGGAATGTGAGGACATGAGTCAGCAAGTGGTATTGCCGTCTACCATGACGTGTGGGGGAGTCGAAGGTTCACCTCGCGCGAGAAACGGCCATGTAAAGATTAAGGAGATTTAACATAATCGAGTAAGGTTGCACAGATATGATCTACGGGACATGGTCTTGTACACATCTTTAGGTATTAGTGCAGCGTGGACAGGCTAGAGATCATCGCTACCTCTGGCGCTGTCGCAAGGCCGGATAGGCCTGGGTACTGCAAACACGTATTTATAATATTCTGAAAGAGCATGTGTCGCTTTCCCTACTACTGAGATCTGTATATGCTTTTCTGTAGTTTCTAACTTAAGCTGTACGGCGCAACGATGTGTATATCCAGCTTTCGCAACAGCCCAGAGGCTACCTGTGTCGTAGATGACTACTTTCTGAGGATCATTGTCCTTCAAGCCGTGTTGAATTGAGCTTCCGTAGCATTGCCATAGGGTATACCAGATAAACGCCTGCCAATGCATCCTGTGAGGTTATTCCACTGCCCATCACTGAGCATCCCAAGCCAGCTTATGCCCTCCTCTTCGCAAAGTTTTCTAGATCCGCCCGTGTAGCCACGCCCAGGACGAACTTCCTGCTCGCGTCTGTCACTACGGCAAATTCCTGCTTCCCGCTTCCGTCTACCCCGCCGGCAAAGAACTCCTCGAGCTCTTCCAAGGGCGTCTCGGTGGTGATGACCTTGTATCGCCTGCCGCGACGTTGGAACTTGTGCATGGCAGCCTCAACTGGGTCGCTGTCCTTGACTTTACCGTCTTTGAGGAGTTGCTGGAGATGCGGGATGCTGATGTAGCCGAGTAGGGCGCGGTTCGTTTGCGAGATGACTGTGAGGTGTGTGTAGTCGCGCTCAAGACCGGACATGAGGGCCCATGATATGGGGTCCGAGGGCTGAATGGACAGCGCAGGCGGGGGGTCAAGGTCTTCTACGGTGGCCTGCGGGTCGTTAGACCTGGCATGCTGGGTAATCGAGCATACATACACCACGGTATTTGTCCGCCCATAGTGCTTGGTAGTCGCTGGTAGAGGTGCCGTTGGCGGTGGGCGCTTCAGCTGCCATTGTTCTGGTGGGAAGATATTGCGGGGATGTTTGTTACGCAACTTTCAGAGGAAAGCTAGGGATGCAGATCGCCGGGTCCTCGATGGCCATGCGCTAGTAATTGCAGCATGCGCGGACCGGGCTCTAGCGGGTAAGGCTTTTGCAGTACCTGTGTGTTTCAGAACGTATGACAGACGTTCTAGCCGGCCTGCAAGCACCTGCGTAAGCCTACCCAGGTACGGCCGCAGGTATCCTGATTGCACCCTCGACATTGCCGTCTGATCGTCCCGACTAATGCACTTTCCATGCTACATCCTTCACGTGTCGGCTTGGTCTTCGTGACCAGATTGGACTTTCAGGCTGCGGCTCTTCTTAGGGCACACATGGTTTTGCAGCGCTTAAAGGTACACGTGATGGGCGGTCCACTAGCGACAACCACAGGTCTCGCTCGTGGGAGCCGCCCGCTTCGAACACCATCAACGCCCTCACATCGCGAGCAAGCGGATATCTTGCATTATTCGTGTGCAGATCTCGGATATCCGCTCTGTACTCTTACTATTTATGTACCGCACGACGACCACACGATGGCACTACCAGCGCACCACTGCCCCTCGATCGCCCACGTAAACCGGTCGGACGAACGACAATCGCATACATCGCACTAGTAACCACACCGAACGAAGGCATTGATGGATATGGAGGCCGTATGTCTGGGGCCTCGACGCTGGCCTGGTGCTGGCCCCCGTGCCTTGGCTCTGCGAAAGCCGCTTTGACGAGGCCTCTTGTCGGGGCGCTTTATGTCCACAGGTCGCGACAACCATCATGATCATCATCATCGCATACCACAACAGGGGACATTTTTTCGTATTGGGTCTCTCGGCATTGCTTCGCACATGTCCAAAAAGGGAACACTGCCGGTGACAGAGTTACTCGACGCGATAGAAAGCAAGCCATCTTGCTTCACAGCATTTGCACGATATCGCATCATCAGACAATGGTCAAGCATGGGTTTACACCTGGAAGCGATATACAACCGTGTTACCGCCGTGGGCATTACACAAGAGACGGCAGATGCAGGCTTATCGATAATCGCGCGGATACGGGCCACCCCCGTCTCGGACCATGACAATCTGGGGAAGCCTTCCACCTAGGAGGGACCATTTTCAATCCTGACTGAAGATACTACTGACCCTGTATCCTTTTCTAGGAAATTTGTCATGCGTAACAGATATGCATACCTTATTCATCCCCGGGTTCTACGAGGTGATCCAGACAGTACGGGAGCATGGCCATTTCTAGGTCTCGCAGTGTGGTTTCGAATACCACTGTCGAGGCTCATGATTGTGGCCATTGGCACGGGCATGATTGCGCTCTTATCCCGTATTTGAGTTGGTTACAGATCCTCTCCGATGCATACTTTCCATGCATATCGTACGCAGAGTCCCACTGCTGTTACCTTTCCAACTCTGTACAGGGCATCTTCATTTTCATTACGCCTTCACTCACTAGAGAAAGACACGTCTGAGAATTCGGTAAAGAGATGGAACTTGTGCGATCTGTACAGGGATACAGTGACGTATGAACCGGCCTGTATTGAAGTACGCAGCCAGGTTATCGAGCTCATGATGCCCTAAAAGTAGATCCGAGGAACAACAAGGCTTCACTCGTCTTGGGACTGACACAGCATGATGGTCGGTCCCTAATGGTGGGGTTTACTGATTTCATCTATCATACTACAAGGTATTACTGAAGGGCCTTGGAGACGTCGCGGTGTACTTCATCAAGGCCGATGTACCAAACGTCCATGACGCCAGCTCGAATGCGCCCTCAAACCCTGGCCATCTCATCTAATCAAGGCAATGTATTCATCTACATCCAATTATGACTGCGCAGCTAGAGTTGTCGCGCAGGAGATAGGTTGCGAAGGCATAGGGGACAATGGAGCTGGCAGGGTCGTTGGCTTTGTCTCGATGGTAAGATCCGGAATTTTGGTAAAGTGCAGGCTAGACTACGGTGAGTGTTTCTTTGTTTTATCTTAATTCAACAATACTTAAGCTGACGATGTTCTAGTAGTAACCGAAATGCAAAATACCCTGACAAGCCTACCCTGAGCACGTCCAAAACCCCGCAGCTCAGCGTTCTCACTTGGTGCCACGCAACTTAGCCGCTCATATCTCACCATCGTCGCAACACGAGCGTCATCTTCTAGCGACGAGCACACTGACCTCACAGAACGAGAAAGAGCTGGGAAAGGTGGTCTCAACAAGTGTCGCTTCCATCGGCCTGCGCTCTTACCTCGAGGGATTCGTCTAGCTCGTCAGTGGCGGCTTCTCAGTCACAGCCGATCGACCGCTCACCGTAGCCCAACAAAGCGAGAAAGGCATAATCGAAAGAGCTGCGCCGACGTGGAAAAACCGTCACTTTCGCATCATCAGCAAGCTTCGTGCACAAGTATCAGAACAGTGGGTTTGCTTGGCCGGAGGCGCGGCTGCTCTCAGGGCTGTACTCCTGCACGGACCCAAGTCATCGCATCGCGCGAAACCTCCCACGACGCAGCAAACACGCCACACGTGCTGCAACATTACCAAAACTTCACCGGTGCCTAAACGAACGATTCCCAATTACCTCGCGCTTTTTCGAACGCGATAGCTCGTGTGGTGCGTGCAGGCCGAAGAACGTCACGTGCTGCGCCTGGCGTCGCTGGAAAGTTCAAGAGTTGCGTCTCCGATCTCTTCTTTCTTGCCCTCCCCACACCACCACAATACGACCCAACCACCTCACCCACCGCGCACCATCGATCTACCCGGTCGACCATCAATCACGCGACACTGCCATCGCGCCCGACACATCGACGAGGTAATTCGCGAATCTGCGCCTCCCTTACGCGTCGACACGACATCGTACAAGCGTGAGCTCGACTCGCACAATGGCGGACGAGGCCAACCCACCCGTGTCTGCGGACACCACCAACACTGCTGAGTTGCCGACGCGTTCTTCAGACGCTGTTGCAGAGCCTGCTGTCGCTGAGGCCAAGCCGGCTGAGGACGGTGTCATAGCCACCTCAGGTGTCGCCGAAGGTAACCAATAGCCTGCTCGTAAAATCTACAGGGCGCAGTAGCTAACGCGATCGCGAACTAGTTCCCGAAGACGACGCTGCTCAAAAAGACGATGCCGCGAAGGAAGACGTCACTGCTGACGCGCAGGCAGAGCCAACCACGGCCAGCGACGACGCAGGTAAGTCCAGCCATGCTTGATTTCGAGCCTCGGGCTACCAGCGTATTACAATCGCGTACTAACCTATTATCTCAGATGCCGCCCCTGCCTCCGACGCGCCAGCAACGAATGGCACTCCAGCACCGAAGAAGGCTGCCAACGGCAAGCGCAAATCAGGCGCAGGTGTCCCCGAGCACAAGAAGAAGACACCGGCTAAGAAGGGAAAGAAGCCGCCCCCGGAGCTGCGTTTGAATGTCTCGCCTGGTGACATGTTCATGGTCGCCATGCGGGGTTACCAGCCATGGCCAGTCATTGTTTGCGATGAACAAATGCTCCCAGAGTCGCTGCTTAGCAAACGTCCTGTCAGTGCTAAGCGCATTGACGGTACATATCGCGAAGACTTTCTCGAGGGCGGCAAAAACGCTAAGGATCGGAGGTACCCGGTCATGTTCCTGGGCACCAACGAATTCGCATGGCAGGTCAACACTGAGCTGTTATCATTCGACATCGAGGAGGTGAAGAAGGACGTGGAGTCCAGCAACCAAGGCAAGAAGAACAAGCAGCTCTGGGAAGCGTATCAAATCGCGGCTGAGGGTCACGATCTGGCACACTTCAAGGAGATGCTGGCTGCCCACGAATCTGCGATGCAAGAAGACGTGGAGCAGAAGGAGCAAAAGAAGAAGGAGAAGGCTGAGAAGTCAGCCAAGCGTAAAAGCACAGCCCCTGACGACTCAGAAGACGTTGAGATGGGAGAAGCTGGCGACGATGCTGCCCCTGCAAAGAAGGCGAAGGCCACTAAGAAGCGCAAGAAGGATGATCAGAGCGATGGCGAGAACGAGAAGGTATGCGCCGCATATACCCGTCGATTTACGCACTCTAATTTGCTTACAGGCTGTAAAGACTCCCAAGATCAAGTTGACGACTGGCAAGACACCAAAGGCCGCATCGGCCGCGAAACCCAAGAAGGAGCCCAAGTCTAAGAAGAAAGCGAGTGAGGAAGCTGCGCCCGAAACACCAGAGGAGGCTCCTATGACTGAAGAGGAGCGGCTAGTGAAGCGCGAGAAGCAAGTTCTCTACCTCCGTCATCGCTTGCAAAAGGGCTTCCTCTCGCGCGACCAGAAACCAAAAGACGAGGACATGACGAGCATGGACGAGTACCTGAAGCAGCTTGAGGCTCACGAGGATCTGGAGGCCGATGTCATAAGGAAGACCAAGGTGCACAAGGTACTGAGGGCAATTCAGAAGCTTGAAACTATTCCGATGGAGGACGAGTACCACTTCAAGCAGCGCTCCAGTGATCTTCTGTCCAAGTGGACCCCTGCTCTGGCGTCTGAGCCTGAGGCTGCTGCTGCCAACGGCGTCAAGAGCGAAGATCGGGAGAAGTCTGAGTCTGCCAAAGACGAGGCGCCGTCTGCTGAGAAGACCACAGAGGAAGATAAGAAGGACGATGCTAATACCGATGCCGCCGTTACCAAGACCGCTGACGAGGATGGCGATGTGCAAATGTCGGAAGCCGACAAAGAGGTCATCAAGGATGCGCCTGCAGCGCAAGAAGAGGCTGAAAAGAGCGCAGAAGGCGTCGAGAAGGCGACTGCTGAGCCTGAGACTGCTGCTGCGGCAACGGATGATGCGTCCACCTAAACGCGGCGCGCTCATGAGCAATGAGCAAGGAACTGGCGTCTTCGGCTCGGTTGCGGTCGTCTTTCTGCAGTAACCTGACTGCAATACTGAAGCGCAACGGCTTGCGATGGTTGGTATGAGCATGCCCTAACAAAACGCGTTCGGCTATCTCTACAGCTGGCGCACCAGTTTTCGTATTTGGACGACAGGGGTCATCGGTGTATATACATATAGTGCTGAACAAGCAGGGTTATTGGGGTCCGATGAGAAGACGCGGGCTTATTCTTTGCGACATGCGTCTTCTTTCATAGGTTCTCAGAGATTAGTGAGCTTTAGCGGAGTAAGAGACTGTCTTAGCAATCGATAACACTTAGAATTACCTCTTGAATATGCCACTGCTGTTTCCGACAGTGATCAGATTGACTACTTTTCATATCTTTGTTCTCTCCACGCATATATCATGGTAATGTGTGGCGCGCGCATCGCGTGGAGCAATGGATGCCCCGCTATCATTATGACGTACTCTTCGCTCGTTGAGCTCCATAACAAAACCATAGCCGCGCAAAGCTCCTCACAGCCATTAACAACAATTGAAACTCGATACTTCTTGTCGTAAAAACACTCAATACATCAACCAACACCCTGAACACTATTTCAAGATGGCCAGCGCAACTAGAAAAGACCTGCTCAAGAAGGTCTACAACATGGTACCGCCCATGCTTGAGAGCTTTCACAAAGGTAAGGAACTATCTATGATACTAGCCCCCGACGTGGATTCTAATGTATTCGAACAGGTCAATTGGGTCGTGTAGCTGTCATTGGTGGCAGTGAAGACTACACTGGTGCGCCTTACTTTTCTGCTATGGCATCCGCAAAGCTAGGTTGCGACATGGTAGGAATATCCAGATCAACCCATGTCAGACAACGTACTCACCTGGCTGCAGTCCCATGTAATTTGCGAACCCGGCGCCGGTGCGGTAATCAAGACATACTCTCCCAACCTCATGGTACACCCATACATGCGTCAATCGAAGAACCTCGCCAAGTCCGAAAGCGCAGACAGCATCACCTCGGAAGTAGTAGCCATGCTATCACGTCTCCACGTCATTGTCATTGGTCCCGGTCTTGGTCGCGATGAACTCATGCAAGAAACCTGCGCACAGGTCATCCAGGAGGCAAGAAAACAGGGCATCCCATTTGTGCTGGACGCCGACGGCCTCTACCTCGCTCAGACAAGGCCAGAACTCGTGGACGGCTGCACTGAATGCATTCTCACACCCAACGTTGTCGAGTTTGCAAGGCTAGCCAAGGCCAAGGGCGTAAACGTCGACGAAGGCGATCCCTCAGAGCTGTGCGCCAAGCTGTCAAAGGCATTCGGCGGTGTGACCATCATTCAGAAGGGCGCCAAGGACTACATTTCCAACGGTTCGCACACACTCGTGTCCGAGGGCGAGGGTGGCTTGAAGCGCTCTGGTGGCCAAGGTGACACTCTCACCGGCAGTCTGGCGACCCTGTTGGCATACAGGAAAGCATACCACGACAAGATCTGGGACATTGGCACTGAGATGTCAAGGAGCGAGACGCTTGCTCTTGCGGCGTATGGTGGATCATGCATCACTAGGGAGTGCTCGAAGCTGGCGTTCAAGGAAATGGGCAGGTCGCTGCAAGCCAGTGACTTGACTGGCCATGTACACACTGCTTTCCTAAACGTCATTGGCGAGAGGGAGGAGACTCCCATGTTGTGAGCTGGAGACGGCTCTCTTCGTGATGATAAAAGTGGGTGTCTACGGCAAAGCATATCTGGTGTCAAAGACTGGCGTTAATACATAAGTAAATGTAATGATTCGTATGAATACATCTTTTCGCTCGTCTTTGTTCGTACCTTTGAGCAACATAGTGGCTTAATATCCGAGTACATAAGGCCGCTTGGTTCTCATACGATTTGCTAGGTGTTGTCTATGAACAGGCAATTTATCAATTCATGTCTGCACATGCTGGGCGCGGGCGCAGGATCGCTGGGTAAGACTCCCGCGGTCTGAAGGCATCTTTGGATACTGTACATTGTCATAAGTAAGTTGAAATTCGAAAAGAGGAATTGACACAAGAGCATGATATAATTATGTCCCATCACGTATGCAGCATGGTATTCTACTGTAACGAATTAAAAGTATGTAAGACAATGTACACATCTACGCAGACGAACGCATTGTACTCTACGAAACTGGATTACTAGAAAGCAACCTACAAGGAGGATTTCAAGGCAAAATAGATATCTGCAACTCCTTACCATCGTGAATATCCACTCAAGGCTAGACAATACAGAAAACGTAGCACATAAACGATACCTCAAATAACGTCACACGGTTCAAGGAAGATGTCATGAGCGCATGCATATGCAGGGCATCTGAAAATAGACGGCGTGCATGTGGAAAATGTTCCGGTTATTGAGGATCGCGTTGGTGGTTGTGCTGATGAGGCTCGGCGACTGCGCATATGCAAGGGGCGATTTCGGGCTGAAAGAGGATTATAGCCCGGGAATCTACCCCCAATGTAAGCAGCTTTGATCAGGTTCGGGGCTACGGACTTGATGTTGGCGGATAGAGAACTTCCAGTCTAGGTGTATGTACGCGCTTCGCCCCAAACGGATGCCTTTCTTTGTCCTCCAAAATATCGGAATGCATTCCCGCCTCTGTCTGTGCAACAGCAGGATCAGTGCAGCCATGTGTAGACAAAGGGAGCCTTTAAGCAACGCTATCGTCATCGAGGTGTGTGTATGTGCATCTGTTGGTTCTCTTCTGCACTTCTAATTATCATCGTTGCAATATGGCACATAATGCAGAAGATTACTATGACATGCCTGTCGAGATGCTGCCGTCTGCAAACTTCGCAGGCCGCCCTACGAGCGACATCAGCATAGGCATGTACGACGGACTCTGGGATTTAATGTTCTCACCCTCCTCTTATTCGTCGGAAGACCAAGCAGCAGAAGAAGACAACGAAGCCGCTCTGCAACAACGGACCCCACCGAGATCACCTCCTTCGCCGACGCAGTTAGAGTCGCCAGTAAGACCAACAATCAGAGTAACGTCACCGACGCTCAGAGATGAGGAGAGACTATGGAGAGAAAGCTGGGCCAACGATGAGAGCATGATAGATCGGCCACGATTGAGGAAGAAGTCCCAGACAGCACCTCCCGGCGGCTTTGAAGCACAGGCTACACCACCCCTGGAGCCACGGCGAGCGATCAGTGTAAGGTTGAGCTACTCGAACACAATAAGGAGAAGGCGGCCGAAGTCGGATGAGGGGGTTGCGAACTGTTTGGACACCAGGAAGGTCTCCAGGGACGGGCGATTGGGACCACGCAAGGCATTGCCGAAACCACCATCATGCCAGGATAACGAGGCGACACCTCATCGTACGACGCGTGCTCTCGGCTTCTTTCCCGAGAAATCACGAGGGCAGGAGACTGTGAAACACAAGCAGCTTGGAACGCTAAACACTCTGAACACTGCTTTGGCGGACTTTGAGTCGAAGAGATTGCCTACCTCGCCCAGTTCGATGCTAGAAACACCACGAGAATGTTACGCAACACCACCAGAGCGGCTTGGGACAAGTGAAACCTCAGGTAGCCCACGCTCATCTCGCTCGTGGGGTCGGAAGTCAGTCCGGTCTGTCAGACCTGTTGCTCATACAACCCACTCGCCCTCCTCCGCACGGCCAAACGTAGAAGCCCACCATACGCTAAAGCGCAAACACCAACGTGGAGATGTTGACGCGGCTGAACGGCGGAGAGTTTATCTACCCGGGGCCATCATGCTGGCAGAGCATCCAGCTAAGCTTCGCAGAGATTCTGTCGCAACGCTTGACCCATTTACGTTTGACCCCAAACTAGACTCGCCAGGAAGGCGAACATCGGATTCCGCAGGGCTGGATAGTATAGTAATCTTTTTCGAGGAGTTTGGTGTGGTCGCAAAGGTTACTGAAGCCACCTTTGACCAGTATTGGCTACGACAAAGTCTAAAGATGAGCGACGCCATGGATGAAGAGATGGAGGACTTTGTCGCCCGCAAGGCAAGCGTATCAAGCGTGAGGGAGGTAGGGCCAATGGGTCCCCGTGTCACACAAGGTCCTCCCGGGTTGAAGTCCTCGTTCTCGTCCGCGTCATCTGTGGTTTCTATGCACCCACCAGAAAAACGTAAGCGGAGCAGGCTGCGAGGACTGCTATCACCAGGCCTTCCTGGCGCAGCCTTTCTCAAGTCCCCTGCAGGCCGCGGACAGCAGATGGAAAGTTCATGACCAAGATAGCAATAGTGTAGATTGGATCAATCAAACCTTAGGGAGATGAGCCGCGTGTCACGATTCAGGCCGGGGTACCTGGGTACCTGGGGTGATGTTCTGCCAAGGTGTGATCGCGATGAGGTGCCATCCTGAACGGGTAGTTCACGACACATGGGCTGGCGGTTGCCAGTATGGGAGACGATCATTGAGCCTGGACTCTTCAATTGCTGACATGTCTAACGCGAGGAAGAAAATTGATGGCGATCCGCCGTTTCCGCATTTCGCGTACCCATGAGCGATGACGACTGATG
Source organism: Alternaria ethzedia (assembly GCF_023757985.1). NCBI lineage: Eukaryota > Fungi > Ascomycota > Dothideomycetes > Pleosporales > Pleosporaceae > Alternaria > Alternaria ethzedia. The sequence continues at coordinate 299,682 of NW_026056197.1, forward strand.
GCTGGCGATTCAGCCGTGCGGTAGACGCTTTGGGAATAAGACGGACATTGGCGCGGCGCCAGAGGAAAAACGTGTGGGTGACGCCTCTGCCACTGACAGCACAGTTTGCCAAATGCGAATGGACGCATGAAACCTGGTGGTCCCTCACCGAGTGTGGGTTCACGATAGGGTAGCACTGGGGAGTCCCCAGGATCGAGTGGCCAGGGCCACGGTGTTGGCTTCCGTGTGCCAAAAGTGAGGCAGCGAATGAAAATCGCGTCCGCCCCTTTATGTCCAATGAAACGCCAGACGGATGGCATCGATCGCCGGCGAGGATAGCCCTTCTGAGCTCACCTTGGCCCTTCGTCCACCGCTCAGCGCGGGCCGCATTCGTCAGACGCTCTCTGACACGAGCCAGCGCATCGCTCGTCCCCCATGCACCCAAGTGGTGCTAAAAGCACATCTTCCCCTTCGCAACCCGCATTCTCACTTATTCATCGCCTCGCAATTCTGACATTACCCCATTTGCTTCCTTCTTCACCACAACCATCTACCACCACCGTAAGATTTTCCTGCACAGACAAGCCCTTCTTTGGCCGTTGTTGCTGATCATCGTTTCGCCCAGCTTGCTTCTTACACCGCTACCACTATTCTTACCATCCCATCCCACCACCCCTCAGACGTCATGGCCTCGACTCTTGCGAGTAGTAGCAGTAGTAGTAGTAATACCTACGTCGCCTTCCTCGAACAAGCCAAGCACGACTTCTGCATGAGCAACGCACACCTCTCAGAGGAGGAGCTAAACCGCGCGTGGTTCCAGGCTGCCTGCCAACCGTCGCAACCCTCCATGGCCCACCAGGTCCCACGGTCAATGGCCTTCAACACGTCAAATATGACCCAGCTCCCAGTATGGACACATTTTTGGTCTGCTCGTCCCTGATCTAACACCCTCTAGACAACTGGCTTCGAATCAATGGACCGGACTCGTTCTGCTCCCGTCATGAACCGCTCAGACTCGGCCATGACCGACAACCTACACCGCTCAAACACCACCTACTCTGACTGGCCTTCAATGTCCCAAGAGTCCAATACCGACTACACGCTCTACTCTGATACTTCCATGCGAAGACAGCCGACTCTTCAGTCGATGCCAGAGACTGCTTACAACAGCATCGCTGAGTACAGCGTTGGCGACTACGTCAGCAGCTGCATCCAGCCAGACTCATCTTCCCTCCCCACCCCCCAGCATTCACAACAGTTGCAACTGACACCCAGCTTGCAGTGGAGTTCGTCTTCGGACGCCTCTTCACCCAGCACACCGTCAACCGCTCTGATGACGCCTGTTACTCAATCTAGTAACATGAGTCGTCAGGGTAGTTACAACCCTCTGTTTTTTGATAACATTTCCATGTCGCGTAATCAGTCAAATTCTTCATGTGTGCCCATCCTCCCAGAGGATGGGTCATTTCCTTATTCCTTTAACGTCGCATCCAAGCCCATCAGCGAGTCCGCTGATGGTTCTCATTTTCTCAACTTCACTGGCTCCTCCAGTGAAGCTTTCCTTTCTTCATCTGTTCCTGCAAGTGCGCATGCACTTGCGTCTTCCGACAACGATCAGTCGTGCCTGGCGGAGGATATGCGGAGGTCGACTTCAGCTTCATCAAGCGAGGGTTACTCGAGCGAGGTCTCTGCACCTTCATCGACCAACTCTCGTCAATCGCAACGCGAACGCGAGATCAACGCGCAAGCTGCGTCTCGCAAGATTGCCCCGAAGGCAATCGACAACAATGATGCGACCGAGTCTGCGTCATCAAATGCTCAGATGACAAGGATAAGGTCTGAGGATGGATCCTCTAAGACTGTCGGTGTTCTGTCAAAGACACCGTACGTGCGTCCTCAACACCCAAAGATCAAGTGTAACTTTTGCAACGAGCGACCCGATGGGTTCCGTGGCACACATGAGCTTGACCGTCACATTGCTCGCGCCCATGCCTCTCGCAGGAAGGGCTACATCTGCGTCGACTCTTCAGCCGACAAGAAGTTCCTCGCCAACTGTAAGCACTGCCGTAACAAGAAGGTGTATGGCGCGTACTACAACGCTGCCGCCCATCTTCGCCGTGCGCACTTCCATCCCCGCAAGAGGGGCAGGAAGGGCAAGAACGACGAGAAGCGTGGTGGCATCGGTGGCGGAGACCACCCTCCCATGGAGTATCTCAAGCAAAACTGGATCAAAGAGGTGGAGGTCGACAACAAGCCCACCCCTCAGTCGCCCGAAAGCGCTTCCGACAACGACGCGTCTGAACAGATCGACAACACCTTCGACACTTCTGCGTACGAAGTCGACAACACCGCTGTTCCTGCTGCCGCCTACCCTCCGTCGCAGCAGCCGCTCCCCATGGCCATGCCCATGCAAGTACCCATGATGGACCAAGTCCCTATTGACCCAAATCAATACATGGACTACGGTATGAACATGCATGCGAATGAGCCCATGGTGTTTGACAACAACACCTTCTTCGACCCCAACCTCCCTGTCCCGACCGACATGAGTAACTTCCAGTTCGACGCGTACATGGGTCCCTGAGCCCATGTATTCTTTTCCTCCTTCCTCCATCATCCCCTTTCGCTTGACTCATTTGAGTCACTGATGTACATAACGTTGGGTTTGCGCTGTTTGCTTTTTGATCTTCGGCGTTCGATGTATTGACCACCAGCTCGACTTCCCATGGAGCAGCTGTGGTAGGTCTGCATCATGGCGCTTTCTTGGTTTTGTCTTTTCACGCTCGTCGACGTACATGATAGAGATTTGCTGGGCTTATAGAGAGTGACGCTGTCCCTTGGGGCGCTCACATAACGTACCGATGTTACTGTCGCATAACGTTAATGCTCGTGTAGCTACTGCTACTGGGCTTCAAAGAAAGAAAAATACAATAATCAAAATAAACATGTCTGCGTTGGTGTGATGCTTGGTTCTATGAATTCCTTTCTGACCCAGCTTTACAATGCTTGCCTTCAGTCTTAACAAACAGTAAGTAGATATGTTCCTATGCTCGCATGTGTTCTCTGGATAGATTCCTAATAACGTCTTCACCCACCTTTGTCGATTGTCATGTCTATCACGAAGATGCTCGTCGCCAAGTCGTCCATATTGTAGGTTACAAACAACATGCCTTCGTGTACTTTTGTTCGCCCCCAAAACGAAAGGCTCGTTTGACTGATAGTGAACATTGGTTTGATGGCATATCTTATTCATTACTCTTGCCATGTCCTAGGCCTGCGAGTATACTAGCCAACTCTTCCAAGAAGCCCGCACAACCCAAGATGTAGTCCTCGCCTTCGTCTCTAGACCAAAAAGACCTAGTAGCTAGAGTTGGGGTAGTTACCACCACCCTGTGTCGAGTTGTCAACGGGGTTGGCAGGTCCACCAGTCTGTCCCAATGCACCACCAGTCTGTGTTGCCTCGCCCTTTGACTGCTTAATAGCCTCTCTCGCCTCGGCTTGTTCAGCCTTCTTTCTGTTCGATTGTTAGCACACGTCCAACCCATTCATATAGTATCCACCACTCACCTGTCCAGATCGCTCGCCAGATCAGGCTGCTCTCCACCACCACCCAGGCCCTTCCCTCCCTGAGCCACCGCATCGGCTACACGTCCCTCGCCCGGTGCAGCCATTTGTTGCCCGTCTAACTCTTTGTGCCTTCCTACGTCTTCATGGGTCAGACCTTTGCTCTCTTCGCCCGCTGGTGCGCCGTGGACTCCCATGCCTTCCTCGAACTTTGCATTTCGTAGGCCCTCGGCGTCGGTAGCTTGCTTGGTGGGGATACGTTGGTCAACGGTGGCGGCGTTGTCGGTGGCGTTAAATTCTGTCTGGACTTGCTCTTTTGGGTCTTTTTGCGCTGGGTTGCCGGGTGTGGTGTAGGCTTGGTCTAGAGAGGGCTGCGAGGGGCCCTTGGGATCGAGACCGGACATGGTTGGTGTTGGTAGATGTGGTTGTGGTTTGGGTAGGTAGAATGTCAATTGACAGACGAGAATTTGAGTGCAGAGAGTATGTGAGGTTGGAAATTATGTGGATTGGGTTTGTATATGGGAAATCAGGCTGGAGCTGTCGAGGATAATGTTTTGGCTATCTGCCATTGCTATGACGTCTGCGGGGTGGGCCCGTCATTCATTCCCGCCCCACCAATGCGCGCCGTTGTCATGTGAGGACGTGGAAAACAAATGTCTGAGCCGCGTTTTAGTCTTGTCTCGTAGTCATTGGTATCCGCGCGGCACGATGGCGGGAAGACTAGGTGCGAGATCGGTCCCAAAACTTGCATGCGGCCGTGCAACGAGAAACCAGATAGATACACGCAGGTCTTCGTCTGCGCTGCCGCCTACAATATAACCAACGTACTGAGATGAAGAGCGGTGCATCCATGTAGACTTCTGGGTTATACATACACATATAGTATATGTGGTATTGTTTGTTACTTGCTGATATAGTAGCTGGCGGGTTCAGTACTTCTCTTGAACGGAGAGCGTGCTTGCTAATGAAACACGCCTCGGACGACCTTACTCAACTAGTCTTATGCTGCTGATTGTAGGAATAAATATCATACCATCGCCACAACCTCGTGTCGCCTAATGTATGATGGAGGTATACGCACTGTAACCACTACAGGCCGTGCAATGATGAGCACGCGAGCTCAAACTCCCAACAAACCCATGGAGTAACCATGTGGGCTACAAAGCCGACCAGCCCATAACCTAGACATCCCTGAACGCCTTAAAGATGATTCCTGACCAAACGCCTTCGCTATGCTTGTAAGATGAACAGCCAGATATCACTCTGTTTCCATTTCCACGTCTGCCGAGGGCTCCCTTGTTTCGACGGTGTTTGTAGTTTCGCGGCTCTCTCGTTTCGATTCGGCTGCTTTGGCGGCTCTTTCACGGGTTCTGCGACACCACTCTTCTATCGTTTCGGCGCCTCCTCCTTCGATTTTGATGGTCTTTGGTTCGGCCGGGACTCCCAGAACGGTCCCTTGAAAACGTGATTCGACGCCGGTCTTGCTGTGTTTCTTCATGAGAGCTAGGGCAGTGATTAGCAAGTCTACAGCTGTGTAGAGAAGTATTTCGACATACTATTCAAGTAGTCCTCCATTTCCTCCTGATCAAGCTGCTCTGTCGGGTTCGTCGCAACTGGCTTGTAGATGCCCGCTATGCGCCGAATCTCCTTGTTCTGGTCGCCTTTGACCCATTCAATGAATTCGGTCACGTCTGCCGTGTCCTCGGCGTCGCGGCGGGCTGCCTCGTTCTCGCGGGCGCCCGTCTCCTCGTTGTACTCATCGAGGGGTTTGCGCAGAATCTCCTTCCACAGTTCTTCCCCAGCTGTCATGGTGGGCACGAGAAGGGCGCAGTCCTGCATTGCCATGCGCACATCGCTAATGTCTGGGGTGAGGTCGTTGTGGTTAGAGAACGCATTGTAGGCTGTGCGCTCTGCTAGTAGGGATAGATAGCGTGCCGTGAGGTCGACGATGGTGTCGACGGCCGAGGGTTTGCCGTGCTGGAAGCCCGTGGCGCGTAGAATGTGGAGGACGGCGGGCCGCAGCAGGTTGAGGAAGAGGTCGTTCTGGGACATGCTGGCGATGGCGTGGGCGATGGAAGATGCAGAGGTCCGCTGTGGTGTGGTGCTGTTAGGGCGGGAACAGCAGGCGCATGGTGGGACTGTCCGGCGCAGCGAGTGTAAGGAAAGTGAAGGTACGCGACTGGAAAGCTTTGGCCCTTCACTGCGGTGACCGCCAAGGCCGCCGCCCATGGAATGCCAACGCTTCCGACTCACCTACCCCAGCTTTCTCACAACCGCGCGCCCTCGCAAATGTCGCGCACCCGAGCGCGTAGTTCGAAATATCCGTCTTGAACAACGAAACTCCCCGTACCGCCGCCCAAGATGAAGCTCAAACTCAAGAACCTGAATGCGCCTTCTGGCGATGCGCCGCCCGCCGCACCTCCCCCAGCCGACGCGCCTGCACCCGTTTCCGCGAAGCCAGGAGGCCTCAAGATCAAGTTCAAGCCCTCAGGACCCGCGGCTGGTGAGCCTGCCGATGGCCAGAACGGCGAAGGTGCCAAAGTCAAGCGCAAGTACACCAAGAAGCCTAAACTCGATGAAAGCGGCAACGTTATTCCCCCGGGAAAGCCTGGACCCAAGAAGAGGGCACGCGAAGACGGCGACGATGTCGACTCACCTGCCGCGAAGCGCAAGCCGAAACCCACCGCGAAGAGCCTCGCCATGGCTAACGACAGCGGCGACGACGACGACGATTACGCCGCGGTCCAACAACCTCCGCCCCAGCCTATCAAGTCACACAACCGCACTCAGTCTATCAAGCTCTCCATCAAACCGAAGGGAAGCATGACCTCGGCGAGACCAGCCATCCTAAAGGTCAAAGGCGCTGGAAAGCCACCAGTTAGACCCTATGGTGTCGGATACGACAGCGAGGCAGAAGAGGCGGAACCTGATCCGGCAATCGAGTCTCAGTTTGTGTTGCGTATGAAGCCAGGTCCAGACTGCGATCTACTGCGCAAATCTATCGAAGAGAAGACCATCGGCAAGAGTGTGTCACAGGGAGGGCCCGGCGTACACTTCCGATTCTTTGACCGCGAGGGCCGTCGGGCTATGGTCACTGTACAAGGCCGCCATTACGCTGCAACTATGGTCGATTTACCCGCAGTTATAGAGTCACTGAAGAGTTGGAACAAGAAGGACTGGGTTAAGACCGCAGATGTCTGCCAGATGCTGTTAGTCCTGGATGAAGTTAAGAACGAGGAGGAAGCGAAGAAGTATCCACTTCCATCCTATATCTCCCCAGACACCCACCGGTTTCCTCACGGTCTGACGCCACCTATGAAGTGGGCCCGTAAGCGACGCTTCCGCCCTCGCAAATCCTACATCGACGTTGAACGCGCCGAAACAGCGTTACACAAACTACTGGAAGCTGACGAGCTTGCTGAATCAACCAAATATGAAATGGTAGACAGTGAAGCCGAGAGCTCAGAGGAGTCAAGTTCAGAAGAAGAGGTCGACGACGAGGAGATGGCAGACGCTACCCAAGTGGAAGAAATGGATGCCGACCAACTGGAGCAGATGCTTGCCGAAGGACTCATGGACGACGAGGTCGAGTTCCAGGGCGACAACGACCAACTGAAGGCCTTGCTCGCAAACAACGACAACGTGCAAGTCGAACAAGCCGACACGCCAACCACCGCTCACGACGTCGCCATGCACGCTCTCAGCCAGAACGGAAACGTGGTTGTTGAAACCGAGACGGCAGCCTCTACACCCGCAGCCGCGACATCTGCAGATGACGATGATGACGACGACGACGAAGATTCCGATGAGGACGTCGATGAGGTGGACGAAGCCGCCGCAGCAGAGGAACAGCGTCAAGAGCAGCTTCGGGGCGAAATCGCAGAGTTGGAGAGAGCTATTGTTCAAAGCACAGAAGCCCGCGACAGACACACCAACTTCCTCTTCAAGAAGCGCGCACAAACTCAAATCGACAAGCAGAAGGCGGATCTTGCTATCAAGCGTAAGCAGCTGAACGAGGAGGCTGATGAGTGATCTTGCTTCTCCTAGACTTTGCGCTTTCTATGAAGGGTTGGTCATGAATATTGGGTAGCGGTGTTTATTATATGTAGCATCGCTTTGGCGTTCTCACTGGACACGGAGCATTTACATGGCGTTATCTTTAGGATAGGGTGTGGGATTTATGGCTCCATAGCGGATATTCCCAATTTCAATTATTGCTCATACTAGGACCTGGTCAAAGAATGGGTTGTCTTTAATCGCTTCCATGGGGAATTCTGTACTTTGTCCAATTCTTTCATAACAGCACGCTGTTGTAGGCAAGCAATCTGCTTAGAGTAATTGAACTTATGTCATCGAAGTACGATCCTGAGATTCTCGTGAGAGTTTAGTCACCAGATGCGAACATGCAAACTATCTCGGTCCGCGCAAAGTTTGTTGTCTGGCTCTTGCACTACACATGAACCATCACACGATATCACAAGCAGCAGCAGCAGCAAGTCATCCAATAAACGATTAAAAGAATCGATTTCCCCAACTCTCCAACACGGGTATATACAACGAACCAAGGAAACCGTATGCGACTAGAGTGAGACCGCCATTCATGAGTTCATCCAACGAAAAGAGACCATGCGCCTTTTCCAAACAAATAGAACACCCTGGCCAGGAACGCGACGCTTGAACGCACAAAAAGCGGCGATACCGCGCGAACAGAAGTGGGTAGCAAGAATGCAGTAGCTGATGGCAGCAGGAACAAACAACCCAAGATGGAGATAAGCAAAGGAACCCCAGCGCCAAGTCGTCATGATGATGATGATGGGAAAAGAGACAAAGAAAACAAGGCGTGTATGTACATGCCGATGCCCGCAAACGGAGCACCAAGAATAGACAAGAGTACAACAAAGAGAAGAAAAGACAAAGATTAATCGCTTTCCAGCAACTGTCTAATCTTCTCGTAGAAACTCGCTGGATACTGACGAATCTCATCGTCGGTAGGCGGGCTCTTATTCGGATCTCTAAACCGATCTGCGACCCGTTGGATGATTTGACCGAGCAGTTCCTGTGGTATTCTCAGGTCTTCTCCGCCGTCGGGGTAGAGGAAAGGGTCTCGCTCGTCGAGGAGTTGGGCTACGTTTGGTCGGCGCGAGGCATCGCGTTGCAGGCAGCGGCGAAGCGTAGCTTTGAGGCCGGGAGGGACGCGGACATCGCCGACACCGAGGTCGGGGATTTCGATCTTGTAGTCGCGGTTCACAATGGCGAGGACACGCGCCATTTGGTTGGTGATGTGCGCGAAGGGAGGGCGGCCGTAGACCATTTGGTAGAGGATGCAGCCTAGACTCCAGACGTCGGAGGGTTTGCCGAGCGCCATGTCCTTGGAGCCGTTGCCATTGGAGAGTAGACCTCTGGCGCCTCCGGCTGAGTCTTCCAGCGACTCTGGTGACATGTAGTTTGGGGTACCGATGTGCGAGTCGCGGTGCACGTTTACGGTGTGGTCGACTTCGATGGCGTTTGCGATGCCGAAGTCGATGAGCTTTAAGCGGCCAGAGGTGAGGAGAAAGTTCGCGGGTTTTAGGTCAGAGTGGACAATGTCGTGGTCGTGGACTGCGCCGACGCATTCGAGCATTTCTTTCCAGTAGTAGCGTGTGAAGCTTAGGTCTAGTTTGCCGTCTCCGTCTGCGGGATCGAGCTTCATTCGTATTATGCGGGCGAGGTCAGATTCTCCGAGTTCCATGAGCTGGTGCATGTTAGTATAGAACTTTGCCTTGTTTCAAGATACACGTACCACACTCAGCACTTGACGCTGCTCATCGACCTCCCAATCGTATAGTCGCACAACGCGGTCAACGTTCTTCAGCTTCTGTAGGAGGTCGATCTCGCCCTTGAAGCCCCGTACAGTGGCCTCGTCTGCATCCTCAAGCTTGACTCTCTTCAGCGCCAAAAGCTTGAAATTCTCTGCCATAACGCGGTACACGGCCGAACTGCCTCCTCTTCCTATCCTGTCCATTTGCGAGTAATGCTTTCCGTTGACTGATAGTGTGCTCCTCTTCTTCCTTTCTCTCGTCTTTGTTGTGGCTGCTCCGGCAGCAGTAGTCGCTGTCTCCAACACTGACATCTTCGGTGGTGGCGGAGGTGCTGGTCGTCGTGGAGTGTTCGCACTTAGCGCCTGGAGCGGCATCTGCTTTTCTTGTTGCTGCGAAGATCGTTGTATCGGTGACTGGTGCTCTGGCTGCGGTTGCATATGGCGATCCTCTGCAACCTTCATGACGGAACCGGTGACTTTCAGGACGGAATCGGGGACGTTCTCAGGCTGCGACTTGACCGCGGAGATGGGCATGTTCTCCTGGTCCTGAGATGGATGATGTTCCTCCTCGCTCTGAGGTGTCCTCCGAAACCGTCTCATCGGCGCACCTCGTAGTGGCACTCGCTTGATTCGCAAACTTGGTGCAGGTGTGACGGTATCCTGCACTGGCGTGTTGGAGCCAGAGGCATTGCGCGATATCTTCAGCTTAGGTTTCCTCTTCTCAGGCGAGTCGACGTCACTGCCTTGCGCAAGGAGTGCCGTCGTCAAAGCGCTGAGCTTCATGGGTTGTGGTATCTCGTCATCAGAGCTGTCGCCAATGTTGATGTTCTGCATCATGGGCGCGTCCGCTGAGAAGCCCTGCGACTGCCCCAGTACGGATAGCGGAGAGTCTCTCCTGGGTCGTATTGAGGAATGCGCACGCATGCGCCCATAGGAGGGCGTGGGAGAAAGTGTAGCCATTCGATTGTCGCGTCGAGATTCGGCAAGCGCGTTGCTTTCTATGGGCTCGTCGGGTTACGTGGATAGCGATTGTTAGCTAAGGGTTAGTTGCGCATTCATCCGGAAGGTGGGCGGGCGATTTCGTGGTAAAGATGTGGTGAAGTTGGCGTTCATGGATACTTAGGTAGCGCGCGAATCCTGAGACTCGCGTGGCCGCGTTGCTGAGGTAACTGCGATAAACAAACAGCCGAGGCACCATGCTGCAAAATGCCCCACACGTTTGACGTCAAAGCTGCTTCGCTATGCAAGACTAGGCCTGCCTGTGCATTCTATCTGTCTTGACATGTAGACGTTGCAGCAATCAGTGCTCTGACATATGACCCTACTATCATCAGACGAAGACATGGTAGCTTCAGTACCTAGGTAGTCGATAGATGATCAACATAGCGAGTAGGAGTATACCATAGATGTCATAGCCCAGCTCGTGTACAGTGCATGCATGCATCATGTGAAAATTGGGCAGACTGCCTCAACTTGAGGGCCATGTCGCACGAAATTTACAAACTTGAGGTTTACTTTGACACAGAACAACAACAAATGTATACCGTGATCTAGACACACCCACCTTCAGATCCACTCTCTGCATCTACACAAGAGATGGATCGCAAGGGCTTAATGTAATGAACGATCTTTTGATGTCGCTATCTAGTCTTCAAACATTCGTAACCACCACTGAACTTCATAAGCTAAGACGATTACCAACCCATAGTGGCATGCGCAGATACGCCTCCGATTCCGCGCCTGAGTCCTCTCCAAAACGCCATCGCCTACCCATGCAGCCAAACAACAGAGATCTAATGCATATAATCATAGCTTTGCGCGCTGCGGTGCATCCTCAAGCACGACAGCTACCACGGCAGCAATGTCGTCCGGTTTGCCACCGTGCCAATTCTCCCCAGGGTAGTATCGCTGTACTTCTTTGGCGAAGGGGCCATCCCGACGAGTGTTAAGCCCCGTCACCTTTGCCTCCTTCGCGACCGCAACAGCCACCTTGGCTTGGAGGGAGGAGCTGTCAGCTTTACGAGCTGAGTCGGCCTGTACCAGCTTTGCTAGATCCTGTCCAACCTCAATGGTGCCATCTTTCTCGACCCAAGCACCCAGGTCGACCATGTGACGACTGACAATACCGAGCGCATCCTGTGGGCTCAGGTTGTCCCACACACCATCGGTTGCAAAGAGGAGAACATCGCCATGGCGTACTTTGTGGTGCGTTATACTCGACTCCTTTGGCATATCCGAGAGTGTGGATGGGCCTCCAAATACGGCCATTTGCACGAGCATGCGCTGGGGAGTTTTGGAAAGCTGATACGGGGTATTGAAGGCGTGCGTCTGAGGCTGCGTGAAATGTCGTACGGCATTGAGGCCGAGATGCATGAATCCTGAATCTCCCAGGTTGGCTACCTCGACGTTGCCATCCGGTTCGGCAACAGCCAGGCATGCGGTGCTACCACCACCCTCAATGGTGTCATCATCCGTGACCTCGTCGTACGCGACCTGGAGCAGGTCTTTCGGGTGTAATGCTGTCGTGTTGAATCCGTGCGGCCATGAGCGCGCGGCGCAAGCCATGTACTCGCACAATCCATGAGAGAAGTCGGCGGGGTCCAATCCAGACTCGACCCATCCTCCTACTCCATCTGCAACACCAAATGTTGTGGTGTTTGTGTTTCCCACCTGGCTGAAAAAGAAAGCATCCTGGCCACTTTTCGCTCGTTTCCGCTTGTCTATGGCCTCCTTGCATTCGCGCAGGTCCTCAACCTTGCTACTACTGGGGTCATGCAGCGGTCGTGTAAACAGATTCTGCTCCGCGTTGAAGCGATCCTGCTTGGCTGAGTAGGATGCCGCAACATGGTATGTATATTGCGGCGTACTCCGCCAGTTGTGTGAAGTCGAATGAAAGGAGCGTAAGCCGACAGTGGCCGGAGAGGTATCTCTGTTCAGCGGGCAGGTTGGTTGTGCGAAATTGGAAGGCATGCGCTGCGAATGAAGGCCGCTTGTTCGACTGGACGAGGCAGGCGCTGCCAATGGAGATGCGGCGAGAGCAAACAGGAAGAGGCCACTAGATGAGGCGCGTCGCGACACAGGTGGAAGTCGCGCAAGGCCCGCAGCGCTGGTAATCGCAAATGACATGGCCACAGCCAGAGCCTGGAGACGGGAGTCAGTACGTGGGAATTGGCAGCAGAATCAGCGCCTGTTGGCGGTGCCGTACCTCTGCGACAAATTATGTTGAAGGAAAAGGGACTTCTGGGCTAAGAAATCACATTGGCCGTCGTCATTGCCGATCGGCTAGTTCGTGGAGTACTTACAATTATCTGGAGCATGCTTGTTGGGTAGATATAGCAAGAAATACCCCAATAGCAAACTAGGAACAACAGAAAGGCATTGTTTTACTGAGATCTGGTCTCTACCTGCAGAGCATATTCGTCTAGACCAAACACTGCAGGTGCTTCAAGCTTCGTCTCAAACGCGGAGTATGACATAACCGGCGCTAGCTCAGCCCTATCGCCTAAACCCGTGGTCTGGCTCGGAACTTCTTTTCGAGATACTCCCCCCGAGCACCAACATCCTTCCCCGCCGCGGGATCCGTAGTCACCATGAGCATGCACCCGGCGCGACAAGCCTATGTTGAGGAGGAGAATGGCGCGGTACGTACCCCGAGTTGCAGCGACAGACTGGCGCAGAAGCATCGCGGGCTTCGTAGCTCAGTCGCAACTTCTGACCGCATAAAAGCTGACTATAGCCTCCAGGCTGATGCGATGGAGGGCATCGACCTTTCCAGTGTCCCGCTCGACCGTAACCATGCCATGCCCGGTGGGGGAAACGCGTCGGCCCATTCTCTCATGGAGGACTTCGACCGCAAACGACGAGCAGCGCAGTTAATCGTACCGACCGCCGACCGCGATGTCAAAGCAAAGCTGCGATCGCGAGGTGAGCCCATCACCCTATTCGGCGAGGGGCCCTCTGAGCGACGCGACCGACTCCGAGCTTTACTTGCAGAGGCAGCAGAAGCACTAGGCGAGGATGCGGCAGACGTGGACATGCAAGATGTGGAGGAAGCCCCAGGTGATGAGCAGGAAGAGTTCTATACCCAAGGCACGCAGTCGCTACTGGACGCGCGACGGAACATGGCCAAATACTCTTTACCCCGCGCAAAGGAGCGCGTCGCGTTCCAGCGTCGCGAAGCTACCATTCCCCTCAAAACCCACGTCGAGTTCCGGAACAAGATCAAGGAGCGTCTCAAGGGGTTCGAGCTGTACGGGTCGCAAACCGCAGATCGTCCAGTGAGCATTGTGCGCGTCTCGCCCAACGGCAAGTATGTCGCATATGGTACCTGGGGTGGAAAGGTTGCGTTGTTGGAAATTCCCAGCTTGGAGCAGAAGAAGGCGTATCGTGGTGGACACACGGAGCGTGCTACTGGTATAGACTGGATGCCAGGCGCGACATTACAAGGTAGTAACGTCTCAACCTCTAGCGTAAACTTCGCATCTGGCGGAGCAGGGGGCAAGATTCAGCTTTGGTCGCTAGATGACGACAAGCCCCTGCGCACCCTCGAAGGCCATACCGACCGCGTCTGCAGAGTAGCATTCCATCCGTCGGGACAATACCTGGCTTCCGCTTCGGACGACACGACATGGCGACTCTGGGACGTCAACACCGGTCAAGAACTTCTCATGCAGGAGGGTCATTCAAAAGAAGTCTATACCGTGAGCTTCAGCGGTGATGGGTCATTGGTTGCAAGTGCTGGACTTGACAGTATCGGCCGCGTGTGGGATGTGCGTACAGGTCGTGTCATCTACATGTTGGAGAGCCACATCAAGCCGATATACGGTCTCGACTGGTCAACGGACGGCCATCGCCTTCTATCCGGTTCAGGTGACGGTTTCATGAAGTGCTGGGACGTTCGAGCGATGAGAGAAACAAACTCAATTGCAGCCAACACAGGAGGTGTCACAGACCTCCGATGGTTTAAGGGTACAGATGGACCAGCCAGCGGCGTATCGTTACAGGAGAACAGCGAAGGAGAAGTCATACCAAAGAAAGCCTCTACGTTTGTCATCTCGTCAGGCTTTGACAAAAACGTTCAGATCTTCTCCGCGGATGACTGGGCACACTGCAAGACACTCCAAGGTCACTCAGGTCCTGTTTTCAGTACTGACGTGACGAGTGACGCGTCTTGGATCGTCAGTGGAGGCAAAGATCGCACTGTCAAGTTGTGGGCCAGGGATGACAACGGCGGAATATGAGAACAGAGCTGCTACACAACGCTATGGCTCATCACGTCAGACGGCAACAGCCACGAACACGCGACAAAAGCAAGGGGAGCGGAGGCCATGCGTTTGAAAGGAGACACAAAGGTTAGTGCTTTCCCTCTCTACACTGAAACGGGGATGTTGAACACAGAATGTCCATAGCTTTGAACCGAGATACCCAGTACTCCCGAGCGCGTGGAGTTACGAATTCACAGTACGTTGCGCAACTACGAGTGTGCAACGTCATTCTTCAACCCAGCCTCCTTCACATGTTTGCTCGCTGCTTTTCTTCGATTCCGAAACTCACCGCTGCTTGCCCGTTTCCGCGCCCCATTGGATCAACATGCCAACCTCACAATCCGGCTCGCGCGGTCGTGATGTGCTCATCATCGCGAGATAACGGAAGACCGCTCGGCATCAATCGCACAGGAAGAGGCATGTGGTTATGCTTCCGCCTGTAGCATCGCGTCACCTTCTCTATGGAAGACTCTACCCATATTTCCAAAACACACCACGTCCGTTTCAGCAAGCAAATCTGTCTCTTCACCGCAATGATCAGAACATTCAAGAATCCTTCTTCTTCACCGCAAATTGATCGACATCGGAACAAGACATGCGATAGACTGTTCTTGGATATCGGCCGGCAGTCTAGCTTGATAATGGACGACCGACGGGAAGCGTAACCGGGCCCGCGAAGTGTTTCAGGTCCACTACGATGGAGTAAAGGCACAATGGCCTCGACTTCTAGCTTTTCCACCGTCTTCCACGCCCTTGCCGTCATCGGCCGGTACTCTAAGCTTTTGGTGATATGCAGGCCCCTCGCCAAAGCCGGGTGCGGAGAAAGAAGACGAGTGACTCATTGTTTCAGATCAAAACTCGGTGCATGGTGCCAAGATGTCAACGATCGTGGACATTCCCTACGACAGGAATAACTATGACGGCGAGGTTCTAGTGATGATGGCCCATGCGCGGATGCGGAGAGTGGGTCTTTCACCGCTACAGCCTCACCTTTTTGACAGACACGATTAGTCGACGTGAATTGGGGCCATTTCTGTTATGCGCCCCAGAGATTGGGCTTCAACGTGTTTCTGATGCTGTCTGTTTGATCCTCTTGCATCAGCGTCTGTAGCGGGTTCCGGTCAACTGGAAGCCCTCGTCTCAGGGTAGACAGGTCGGAAGCATCCGAATACAATAAGTGGAGCATTACATTCGGTTTAGTATGCAGTCCCTGGCCCCGAGTAACGCGAGCCACAGTACGCGCCATGATAGAGAGGATCAACAGCCACGGCCGATCCAGATGCAGCGCGAGCAGCGTTTACGCGTCGGCGAGTTGACCTAGCTTGTCAACAAGAAGAATGACGCGTTGCCATTTCCGACAGACGGCGCGTTGATTTGGTGTAACGCGATCTGGAGAGTTTGGCTTGGGGATGGATGTCTTAGTAGCCGCAGTACGCGTTGCACGGCACGGGCAGGGCGCACAAACCGCCATAGCAAGGCTCTATTACGGCGTGCAGATTGTAATTGGGGTGGAGATGAAGATTTCGCAGCGTCCTACTTTTCCTACTACGGGCATCATGCGAGACTTGAGACAAACCGTCCGATGATGCTCGGCGGAAGAATAACAAGCGGTAACAAGCAAGCATGATAAGGATTTGCGAAAAGTGACCAATGATCGGCGGGGAAAATCTGGAGAGTTTCCAGACCCTCGGTAAAAGAGACAGTCGGATCTCGAGGGTGGCACAGGACGGCAGGCTGTGGCTGCGGTGTTTGCCTCTCGATGGGCACGCAGAAGAGTCCAGCCAGACGGAGCGGCGGCCGCTTGGTACCTTGCACGAAGCAACTGCCCACGATAATAACAAGAGCGGACACGGAAGTACAGGAACGGTAGTCGAAAAGCCAAAATAGACAGGGAAGGGTGGTGCGGGCAGGGAGCGGTGAGATGACTCGCGGACGCCAGAGGGCGCCGGAACTTGGACAGATGACACCATGATGAAGAGCACCGAGGCGGCCAAGAGGGCTCACCCTGCGCAGGAAGGGAAATGAGATCAGAGTCGGCTGACGGCCAACTGCCGTCTGCGAGTGGCTGTGGGCAGTGTGGTGAGGGACGGGGTGTCGTTGCGTGAGGGCGGCCGGGGCTTAGGCGGGCCGCGTCGTGCTCAGCAGACAGTAGTCATGATGGCGATTACGCTGTAAGCCCGCGATGCGCCGCTACCAGGACGAAACAGCAATTCCCATAGTTGCGGGAGGGTATTTTTTCGACAAGCGCGCATCGCATCTTGACTCTTTCGAGCAGAGTTTTCACGGCGGGCGGCCGAGGAGGGTATA
The DNA here is from genome assembly GCF_023757985.1 of Alternaria ethzedia. NCBI lineage: Eukaryota > Fungi > Ascomycota > Dothideomycetes > Pleosporales > Pleosporaceae > Alternaria > Alternaria ethzedia. The sequence goes on from NW_026056197.1 coordinate 316,593, forward strand.
GGCGAATCGCGATGGGGTTGTCCGGTGGAATATGGCAGTACATGGGCCGGCCCGCGCAGGCTAGCCAGTCATGCTGCGTATCGATACAGGCAGAGCAGCGGTGCAGCAGCGCAGAGCACAGGCAGGGCGGCACGGGAGCTGAGCCGAAGCTGTGGCAGCTGTCGTACCAAGCGCCATGTCTGGTAGACGGCGGCAGTGACAGAAGGCCCTGTCCCCGTGAAGCCAAAGCCAGAGGCAGATGCGTGACAGCGGGCGCGCGACAAACGGCAAAGCATCACTTACGCAGACGGCTCGTCCAGCGACGTGCAGCGCCGGCCCCAGGGCAAACACTGGGTAATCGGTGCGGAGGGTGAATGGGCCCATGGCGGGCGTGACAGGACAACCCCAGCCAGTCGCTGCTGGGAAGAGTGCTGGAATGATGCATCAATACCCGACGCTATTGGGGCGTCCTATCGCAGGGCCTTGCTCGGTTTCGTGCCCAGATGCATCCCACGGAAGCGTGACCCCGGTCGTCGCGCTCAAGCAGGCTTGCGCTTCCTGCACACCCCGCCCGAAGCCTACCACCATGCTTTAAGCCCCCTCTCCCACCTTCACCTGCCACCACCCAGACCCTCACTGAGCCGCTACCTGCCCATCGCTCGCTATCAGACGCGCATCGCCTCTGCTGCCCGTCTTCCTGCCCCAATACCCGCAACCGTTGAAGTTGAGTACAATCGCTGGGGACATCCTGCGATCACCTTTACCGAAAAGAGCAATCCACACCGCCAGTCCTAGCCCACACCGGTACTTTGATACATAGGCCCGCCATGGAGCACCAATACTCCAACAACGCACACCACATGGATTTTCACAGGCCGAATTCCACACTGAACAACCTCGACAGGAAACCTTCCGCCTTTTCCTTTGACGACAACGCCACCCTCGACTCTACCATCCTGGACACGCCCGTGCTCATGTCGCCCACCACCAGTACCCAGGGCATCTTCTCGCCCGACACCTCCATCTGGGAGGACTTCTCCGCCGGCCAGTTTGTCGACCGCACCGCCACCAGCTCCGTCGTCAACACCAACGGCAACAACCCCTTCTTCACCGAGCAAAGTAACAACCCCTTCGCCCGGTTACCACCCAACCAAGCTGCTACCTACGGCCAGCAGTCATGGCCTGTGACCGACAACTCTGGTTCCAGGACGCCCACAGCCCCCAAGCCGCTGAACCCCTTCGGCCCTGGTGACTTTGGAGCGGCACCCTTCGTCGAGCAGCAGCAGATGCCCTTCCACGGACTCCCCGTGCACCAAAATGTCCGACCTAGTGCCGTCTTCCCCTCAGCCCCAGAGCAGCCCATGTCGCCCCACACCCACTCCGACTGGATGGCCTTCAACCAGCAGGAGATGGACGCACGGCCCGGACCCAAGCGCATGAGACCCAACACCCCTCCCCGCTCCTTCTCCCCTCGTCGTGACGGCGGCATCCGCAAGAAGAACGCCCGCTTCGACATCCCGGCCGAGCGCACCCTCGTCAACATCGACAACCTCATCCAGAGCTGCACCAACGAAGAGGACCTCAAGGAGCTGAAACAGCAAAAACGACTCCTCCGCAACCGCCAGGCCGCGTACGTACTCCCATTTGGTTCTTGGTTCCACGCTCCACGTTTGGTCCAATCTACCTCTTGGTCTATCCTCTCCCTATTCATCAGCTAACATCATCATAGACTTGACTCCCGGCAACGAAAGAAGAAGCACACCGAGGAGCTCGAAGAGGAGAAGAAGCAGTGGATGGAGAAGATCTGCCAGATGCAAGATGACTTCGCCTCCATGCGCATCGAGTACGACTCCCTTGTCGCTGAGAAGGAGAAGTGGCACCATGAGTCCATGGAGATGCACCACATGATCAACCAGCTGCAGTTCGACAAGGAGGAGCTTGTGCGCAACCACACCCTCGAGACCGGCGAGCTTCGCAAGAAGGTCTCGGTCCTCACCGAGCGCCTTGAGGCTGCCAGCAGCACCGGCATGGCTGCCGCACCCAGCAGCACCTTCACTGACTTCGCCTCTGAGATGGACAACCTCAACATGGGCAACAGCGACTGGGACAACTACATCTTCGTCAACGACTTCGCTTCCGAGGACCAGCCCACCCCTCAGCAGAACCAAGAGCTCTCTCTTGTGTCCCGCAAGGACGAGGACAAGCCCGTCGCTTCTGGCCTCCTGCTCATGCTCCTGCTGTGCGGTGCCTTTGTCGCAAGCAAGTCCGGTGGTGCCGCTCCTCCTATTCCTCGCATGCCCGACGAGGTCCGCGCCGCTTCCGCTACCGTTCTCGACAGCATCTTCAAGGATGCTGGTGTGTCGACCGCTATGAGCGAGCAAGGTCTCATTGCCAGCCACGTCACCGGTCTCGAGCCTACGCCTTCCGGCATGGCCTGGCCCAAGACTACCATGTCTGGCTCTGAGCTTGCTGGTATCTCTGGTTCGCACCTCGACCAACTGCACTCTCATCTCACTGGGCCGACCAAGGAGCAAGAGCACGAGCAGCTGTTCTCCATCACTCCCGACCAGTACAACAGCATGACGTCTCTCGACTTCACTCGCTCGCGTTACAGCATGACCAGCGACGACCTCAGCGACCCTCTGTCGCCTGGCTCTCAGCCATCGCACCGTCGCAACCTTGCCGAGACCCTCGCCGCCATGCGTGAGCAAAGCAAGGGCGACTCTGCTGCTGAGATCTACACTCGCAGTCTCCTCTGGGACAAAATCGCCCCCGAGGTTGTCCACGAGTTCAAGCGCATCGTTGAGGAGTCTGCTGCCATGTCTCGACCCAGCACATCCGACGGCACCAAAGTCGAAAACATGGGCTAAATAGCCCCACCACGATCACTACCAACAAACCACCTCTCCTTTGTACTCCCCTAAGTTGCATTTGTCGTTTATCAGCATAGCGCTTCACTTCTTAGCACCCCTTCTATAGGGGTGCCTATAGGGTCACAAGTTGCATCATGGTCCGGCTGGAACCTCGTTCTTCTGCGCGTTTCTCCTTTGAGCGCCTACGATGGGCATCGCCATTTTCCTTTCTCCCACAGCTCTGGCGCTTGCCAGTCTTCTACAATATGGGACGGCAACGTCGAATTTTGGGTCCACCTCATCAGGTACCCTTCTTCGCTTGAGCATAACATGGCGGTTGTTTTCCTTCCACGTCGAGACCTGGTTCACGACTTCACCTATTTAGTTTTGTGTTTATTGTTTCCTTTGTACTTTGGTTTTCCCTTTGGCATCAGACTGGTTCAGCGAGCAGAGCGAGCACACATTCGCGGTTGGCTTCATCTTTTGTATTTACTGCAAAGCGTAGCGAGCGTTGGATATTTTCCCTTAACGTTACCACGAGATATGGAGAGAGATTGAAACGAAGGACATGGGACATGTATCCGACGACAAACGACGAGAGTTGTATATGATGGCACGAGAGCGAGACAGATTGGCAGCATTCTTATTTTCTGGTACTTGAGCGAGGAGGATGATTACAAGTTTTGTTTTATTGCTTGAAAGAGACGATGCCTTCCCCTTCTCCTTCCCCCTTCCTCCTCCTCTTACGACTAACATAAGTTTTATTACGACCTTTACGCTTCTCACGGCCACTTACTTACGCTATCACTTTTCGTAATACCCCCTTCCGGACCTGTTGTCCGCGCATGTTTTGAGATACCAGCTTTTTCACGATTATTCCCTTGTCGCGTCACAGATGCGGCCGTTTCTGCGACCTTTGTCACAGGGCCTTGGTGGGCAGGGCTCGATTGGTTGGCATGGCACCACCGGGACAATGTCTTTGTACCTAAGTAGTCGCCCACTCTATTGGCGAGGAGAGAAGTGCGAACGAGTCAAGTAATGCTATCGGATGCCCTTCCATTCCAGCGCTTACATCGCTTCCTTGAATGTGCACCCGACTTCACCCACTGGCCTGTGAAACCCGTCTTCCTCGCCACTGACTGCCATGTTCGAGACTCTTGCATCTGACAACGCCAGCCCGCCCACTTGGTCGCAGTGAATCATTCATTCACCACCAGTCCATGTCTCCACCGCTTCATGTGTGAATTACCCCTTCTCCACTTACGGCTTTTCCGTCGAGGACCCACGCGGTTGACCGTCCGTCGCGTGCCTCGCATCGCGCGAAGCGTCCATGAAAGGATCTCCCTTCCATAGCAACCGGGAAAACGCGCCATCCGCGGGTTTTCTGACATGCTTCACAAGTCTACGCGCGGTGCATAATGCATGGCCTGAAGCACGTACCCTTCGACTGCACCGCCGTTCACAATATCCAGTAATTCACTCTCTTTACTGTGGGTATGACGCTTCGCCAACGCAAGCCACCCAGCCGATTACCTTCCTTCACGCGGAACAATAGCCCCAAAAAACTGCACATCCCCCACTCTGCTCGCAAGGTGAGACCTGGACAGTAACGTCTGCGGACTGCGGATTTACCACAGGGTCCAGCATATCATGCAATATGCAAGTTATCGGGCCCTCAGTGGGGCTGAGCCACCTTTTTTTCCCTCGTCCGATGGATGACGAATGTTGTCTTACGCCCCACCCCATGTTAAGTACCTTGATTGGTAACATGTCGAAAGGATCTGACTTGACTGTGCAGAAGCGTGCAGCTATGGTGAAACACGATGAATGGAGAGGCTAATGCAGCAGAGAATGGTATCATGGATGATGGATGATTCATATTCGGACCGCTTCTTTGTGAGAGGATCAGATGGGTCGCGGGAAGCCTGAGATGCGTGGTGTGAGTGGCTGAGCAAAGAGGGTCAGCTTTCCCTGCAGTAGTCAACACGATATACGATACATGGACACTTGGGGAGGACGATCTATCGAAAGAGGACATCAGAAGGGCAAGGCCAAAGACCGATGTCTTGACCGTCACACACGATCCGATACGGGTAAACACACCATCGCCTAAAACGCAACATCCAGCAAGCTTCATCTGACAAACTAACAAGAAACGGGCTGCTGTACTACGACATACGCCGTTGCTGTGCCACACCACATGCTCCCCACGTTCTGAAAGCGGAAACATAGCCTATCGCGTACCAGAGACATTGTCCGTGTACAGCCCTCCGGACCTTCGCTTCCCAGATCCAGATGACGGCCTTTCAGCAAGCCACTTACTCTACGTGCATCCTCAGCAAACGATAGCGTGTGAACTAAGCAACAGTCATGGGGGGGTAAAGGAAAAATTCAAGATAGTACAGCGACGATGATAGGCCAGCAATAGTGTGAATTATTGGAAATAACGTTATGCAAGACATACGGTGTGAGTTTCCGAGCAAAGGAAAAACAAAAACAATAGCTTGTTTTTCCCTTTCCCCGCGCGGGAAAGGGACCAGGCTTCCGTCACTGTCCTCACACGACCACTTCCGGGTGTGTGCCCTCATGACTCCCAGGATAGGCTTGTTGAAGTAGAGTCGGACCGGGACGGAAGGACCTGTCCGTAAGCGGGTTGCGGATCGCGCCTTATTTGGGGTTGTATTTGTCCTTCCAGATCCTGTAGAGAGAGATAAGTCAGCACGTTGTTCATCCCACCAATCAGTGAAAACATCCTCGGTATCCAGTCGGTGCAGACCAAGAAGGCAACGGGATTCCGAGACTACTGCGGGCTAAAGACCCAGATCCAGATCGTGATGAAGTTGTTGATGGGTCGTTGGTCGTCGTCCCGAGGCTGCCGTCATTGTCGCGATAGCCGTCATACAATATTCCGCTTCTCTTTCAGCACCACCATTGTCGCGCCATCAATGCAACTCAATCTCCAGCTTTGCTCAGACCATCCGTACATGCACCATCTGACTGTGCTCCACACACACCACAACGTTCGTGGTTCCGTCATAATTGGCTAAACCTCCCCATCGTTCCGCTTACTCTTCCGCTTCGGAACCGAGGCCACCAGCGACGCGCCACGTGTATCCCCGTAGACAAGCTTGTGTGTACTATGCACCCAGCGCAACGGGTCTGGAGGCATGCCACTATCCATTATTGGAACGGGAGAGCGAGGCTTGTGCCAAACGGGACATGTGCTACTGGTCAAGTTTTTCTTTGCGAATGCCATCATGTGTGCGTAGCGGGGAACTGGCAGTAAGTGTGACAGGTCGTGCTGCGGGTGAGGGCGAGGGCCGTCCAGCGTCCGCATCGACTAAGCGAGCAGGACTGTTCAAAACGGTGCATCGAGGGCCAATCGATTATGCTTGGCAGATGCGCGTTGAAACCGGTCGGCCGATGCGGACAGTAGCGCTGTGCGTTGGATTGTTGGATCCTGTCTGGTTGCTATGGTGGCTTGGTGTTGAGGATTGATTGAGGATGCAACACCGGCTGGAACGGGATCGCGCGGATCAAGGTCGTGATGGCTGCTCGTGGTGACCACCATGTGCTCCATCCACACGGCGTCAAGGTGGTCCTCGGTCCGGCATATTCTCGCTCTTCGTGCTCGATACAGAAGGGGATGAAGGAAAGAATCTATGGGGCTTACCATGTGTTGCCTAACGTCTTGTTCCCTTTGGATTCCGCGAGGCGCAGAAACTGAGCCGCTTTGAACTGGCGAGGCGCAGTTAGCATACCTGCCGCTTAATCCGAATACAATCAATGCTGCCCAAACAATGAGGCGGGATAACGAGGGGAAGTCGTGTCTCAGTGCATATTGCGCGTGATGGCTGAGGTCGAGGCTGTACAAGACCTCCGGGCTGACCGTTCGCGTCGCTATCGCATGAACCTCTAAACGAGTCGACATTGACCGGTGACGCAGGCGTGCACTGCAGGACGGCCACAGTTGGGCTGAGGAGAGACGACACGGCTTGCTTACCTTATCCTTCTTCGTTCCAAACCCCTCGGTATAGCACCAGGCTACCTCGTTCATCGCATCTGTGTCACCTAGATTGGCGGCGGTCTCGTAGTATTGCTTTGCGGCTGCGGGATCTTTCTTGATACCCCAGCCATTGCGGAAGCAGTTGGCGAGTTCGTACATGGCCAGCACGAGCTCCCCTTTGGCTGCACCGCCTTTCTTCATGCCGGCTCCGAGGGCGAGTTTCTCGACCTCAGCGCTGTTCGCCGCTGCCATGGACAGGTATTGGACAGCTTGTTCCTGGTCAGGCTCACATCCCCAGCCATGGCTATGTTCTAGTCAGTACTGCCTTGGGCAACATCCGGGGCAACATTCGGGTATGCTCTGGCGATATCAGGCTGCGATCAGTGAAGCTGAACCTACCGTAATGCGAGACCGTAGAGAACCTGCGCTAGAGCGTTGTTCGCACCCGTTGGTTCTGCAAGTCTGCCAAAGAGCGCTGTTGAGGCCTCAAGATCTGATCATCCTGTCAGCTTCATCATGAGAACCCACCTCGTGTGACTACTCACTACTACTCTCATGCAGACGGATGGCCTCTTGGATCGTCTCCTATGCAAAGCTTAGACCAATTCTTGCCCTTTCCCAGAGTTATGCATACCTCGTCCGCAGGCGCACCGACAGTCCCACTACGACTCCTTGCGCTCGTCGGTCGTCCATGTGACATTGGATTCACAGACTCGTGGCTTGGTGTATTGGGCTGACTAGATCCATGTTGCCCACCCATTGTGACCAGCACCGTAGCCCTCGTCTCCCACCTGGCCTCTTCCTCCTCTGTTCGTGCGACGCCGTCTCCTCCGACTTCTGGCAGATTGTCCGGCACGTTTATTGAGCTGCTCGACCTGCTCCGTCCAAAGTGCAACCGCTCCGCCAGTTTGTCATGCTTCTGCTCCCCACCAGCTTGCGATCCCTGAGAGGAAGCGCTACTGCGACTTCTGAATCGGCCAAACTTGCCGCGCGACGTCGGCGACAGTAGAGGAGACTCGCGCGTGGGATCGCCGGGGAAGCTGGGCGGCTCGATGGTCTCTTGCGTCGAGGTCGTGGTGCGGAAGAACTGGAACTCTGGGACGTCGGGGGACAGCGTAGGGCCCGTGGGTGACGTGGGAGTTGCGCCCTCATCCCTAATCTTGTCCTTCTTCTTCAGCAAGTCTTTGAGCGCCATGGTGGTGCGCAAAGGAGCTGTCGCGTCGAGTTTCGCGTTGCCAGCGTAGGCAAGGGGTACGCGGCTCGAGACCTAACAATATCCAAGGGTAACTTCACGCAACGGAAAGCGAGCGTCGTGCGGTGGGTATTATTCAATTCTGAGGGTGGTCCTATATCTCCGTAGATTCATCGCAAAGGTGAAAGCGCTCATGGTCCTGCCGGCGCGGGCTGTCGAATTGTAAGGCACGATTGACTGTAGGACGAGGGCCAAGCAGTAGCCGCAGCCCGTCTCAGCCTCCACTGCGCGCCTCATATGTCAGACGCAGCGCCACGAAGCGCAGCAATCACAATTTCGTAACTCCACTGCGGTAGGAGACGTACGTATGTGGTGAGACCATTATCACGAATACATACAAGACATTCCAATGAAGAGGGAACATTTTCTATGAGGTTGTCAAGCCTAATAGCCCGTCTCACACTAGGAATCATGGTACCTGACGCTACTGATGCCCGCGTCGAAGCATTAATTAGTGCCTGTTGAAGATGGCGACTGACTACGTGTAGCAGTCTATGGCATCACACAACAGACGGAAGAGATTTATCTTAAGTTCTTGATTTTTTTTACATGTTTTTTTCTTCTGTGATCTTTCACGTACATGTCCTTCATGGGACGACTGTATCCATCAGCAAGCCAGCAGCGACTTCGTGAGCCTCTGGGCAAAACCCGCCAAGCGTACAACGTCGCATCGGGTCATATGATACGCTTGCAGCAGGAGCGAGAGATTTCGCTCGATTAGAAACAAGGAAAAGACAAGAGAGGTAGGAAATCGTAAGAGGGGGTATCATCGAAAGAACCCTGGACGCCATGAATAGCTCTGGACCTTCAAAAGTCAAGACAAGCTGAATGCGTTCCAGAGATTACCTACCAGGTCGGAAACCCACAGGTTGGAAACTTTGGAAACCTCAAATTAGGAAGGACTGTAATGGAAGCTGAGCAGAGGGGCACATACTATGTCCGGATATCACGGATCCAGTGAGTGGGCAATGCTACTCGTCGTCGTTCTCAAAGGCAACGAAGTCCGCCTGCTGTGTGAACTGCTGTGGCTTCGGAGAAGTTCCAGTCTTCGGCATCATCCACTCATGAGCATCCTCGGCAGTATCCATATCATCCTCTGGGGCGTCCGAAGTAGCAGGGGTGTGTGATGAACGAGAACGGACGGGGGAATTAGGCGGGGACTGAACTGGAGAAGACAGACGGGTGGTCTTCCTCATGCGAGAGGCAAGACGAACGTGTGGATAGTGAAATTTACCGGTGTAGGAACACTCTCCCGTGTTGGCGAAGGTGGGACACTCATATGCATGCAACTCGGCACAGGCATCTCCTTTCTGGCAGTAACCCAAGCGTCCAAAAGCTTCGCAGTTCGGTGCAGATGGATTGACACGAACATGAGCAAAGCGGCAGTCTTCTTTGGTGCATCGGCCTGCCTGGAAATGCTGGCACGTAGGCGTGTTGTGCGACGATGCAGTATGGGACAGCTGACAGTTGCTGTCGGAGCAAACACCTTTGAAGAGAAACGACTTGCATACGGTTTGTGTGTCCGGATCATGACCAAAAGGACAACCCGGGATGGAACACCGACCTAGACGAAAGTTAGAGGCGAACAATGGGTGAGGAAAGGTCCCGAAATGTCGTTTCGTCGAAATACCTGTATGTGTGAAGTTGGCACAAAGTCTTGATGGTTCGGTCGGCTGGTGATCTCTGGATGAGGACCTGGTGCTGGCCGCCGGTGCCTGCGCTGGATCCTCGTTCTCTTTGGCCTCGCGTGGTTGGGTGACAATACTTGTGCCATTGGAATCAGTAGCGAATCCAGTGTACGTAGGTGCATTGGGAGGACGCGCGTAGGGGTGGTAGGGTGTGTAGCCTCTGCCTCTGCCTACGGCGCCACGGCCTCTGCCTCTACCATAGCCACCGCGCTGGTTGAACTTGTTGTACGGAGGGTTGTAGGAAGTATCAGAGACGGGGGTGTAGACGGGATTGAAGACGGGGTTATGAACGGGGGCGTAGGAAGGAATGGAGGGAGGAGTGTAATGGTTGAAGCTGCCGGAGGTGGTGCGGTAACCAGAGCCAGAATAAGCGTTCGACTGAAGCCTCTCGCGCTCTTCCCTCTCTTGCCTCTCTCTCCTGGCGCGCGTAATGTAGCCTAGAATTAGATCGTAAGTATCTTTCTGACCTTGCGACTCGGCTTTCACATACTGGTGAGCTCTGCCTGGGCGCGAATACGTTCCTGATGTGAGGTTATCGCTTGGAGCTGTTCGGCCGTGTACGGAGGCGGACCGAGCGGCGCCATGTTAGCACTGGCGGGTCAGGAAATCTGTCACTTTCACTTGTTAGTAATGCGCACCCCTTCCACTGCAGCGAGATTTGAGGTTCGGCGTTCGGCGGGCGGTTGTTGGTGAGGTTTTGCCAAAGCAGAGCGTGGGGCAACAAAGAATAATACAAGCGGTTAGGCTGCAGCAGCTCTTGGCAGGGTCCGGGTCACGTGCCGCATGTTTGCGCCCGCACGAGCCAGCCCTGGAGGGAACTGACGCCACAATCTTTCGGTGTTCGTACGCTTAGTTTTAGTTGAACATCTTACACCCGAAGGAGCAGCCCTTTGAAGTAATGCAGTCACAGCGGAATGTTCAAAGATCATGTTCTCCACCGTCCAGCTAGACCACACCCAGAAGGCATAAGACCCAATTGCTCTACGATAGTGTCAAGCATTGCGCCCACCTTCAGAGTGCGATCTCGCTGGTACAGTTTGTGGCAATGTACCTCCTTTGTGAGGCTTATCAACATTAATGGATGACAAGAGTTTCATTTCCGACAAGTAACACAGTAGAAGCTAAATATGACAAGCACTCAGACACACGACACCTCAATCGAAGTACCGGACCGCGACCTTGATATCTCCTCGACCCGCCTCCTTGAAGACGTCCAACACTGTCGCATTCAAGTGCTCCTTGACAACTTCAATGTCGCTACCAAACCAGATCAGTGTCACGTCCTTCAGACTGATAAGCTGACACAGGTCCCCTAGTTCCTCAATGAACCATGCCTTGAGTCCGGCCTCTGGAATCTTACCATCCCTGTACACTCCGAAGGCGTCAACATATAGCCGTACATCGGATATAATGTCGGTTTGGGAAGGAGTGAAAGTCGTCAACAACAGCTCGATGACATGCTCTGCGTAGCCGACGAAAACGTTGAGGGCGAACGGGAAGAGGTTGGCTTCGAAGTAGATCTGGCGGCAAGTCTCCAGTAGGTTCAATTGTGATCTTGGATATGCCCAGTGTGGCCACTCTCTGTGCTCACGGGTTGGGCGGACTGGATGGGAGAGGAAAGCGTATTTGTAGATTTTGTTGCGGAGCTCTGCTGGCAGACGAAGGAGGGGTGACTTTCGGTGGTTGCGCTGTGAGCTGTGTCTTCGTTAGCTAGCAGTACAACGAATGCAAGATCCAGTACTCACATTGCTGCGAGGCGATCCATGAGCACAACACTGCGATCGTAGTAGCGTACACGTTCGGGAACAGACATAGCCTCGGCGGGCGAGTACATGGCGGATACAGAGCCCTGGGAGTTGAGTACTGATAGTAAGATCAAGAAGGCTGCGTAATCACTTTTGAGCATGTGCGAGGAAAGTGGGGCGGTAAACAAGGAGCACGGTGTGGAGGGAAGGCGCGAGCCATTGCAAAAAAGTGAGATTTAGATGACGTGCTCGCGGAACGAGCATGCGTGACGGAACGTGTCGGTGACTATGCATGAGTTATTCAGATGTGTCGGTGCCAATGGACATGTATTTGGTTGCTGCCACGCTTACGATCTGGACGGTTCAATTCACTCTCAACAGCGTCACCACAAGAGATCACGAATGAAAAACGCTTCTCCATGGTCCAGAAAAGCTTTTATCGAGTTCTAACATGATCGTCCACACTATTCGTGTACTGCAGTCGAGTACATGGATTCCACTTGCTCGGAGAAACACACCAGAAGCGACTCCTCACTGGCTGTAACACAGCTCCCCAGAGGCCTTAGATGCGAGCTCTCAGTAGCAAGCACCTATCTCGGCTTCACACGTAGCATCTCATTTGGGAATGAGGTTGACACGATCTCATTCCGATGTCATCGGCATCCTTAGCTGCAGTGACTGAGTTGCTGCATAGTCCCATCTTATCCTTACGCAATGGAGGCTCAAAAACATTTAAGGTAGGATTGAACAAGTTTGAAAGACCATGGAAATTACATACGACCAGAGTGTGAGTCCGAAACTACCGGTAGGGGCGGTGAGGCGACATGAAATCACAGTACAAACGGCCCAGTCCCTTATCTCGGCCTATCAGCTGTGTCGATGCCACAACATCGATACCCAAATCCAAAATTGTTACTGTTCAACCAGCAAACGAGTTTCTATCTCTTTGCGGCGAGTTCTCTGCTGTCGCAATGCGTCTACTACCAACAGTCTGCAATCCTCCGCCCAACCGAATTTCCAGATCTGCTTCCAGGGGTTGTCCTCGTATTGCGAGGGAGAGAGAAGAATTTGTTTCAGCTCCGGTAGCCTTGCAAGCCTCTCTAACGTCGATAACAAAGTATCATGTAAAACCAAACGGACGGGCGCGTATAAATTCTCGAATGAGTGTCCCGGTTCCGATACATCCATGGTGTAACTGAAGTGATAGTCATCGACCACAATATCGATAGTTGATATGGCATCGGCTTGATCCCAACTGAGAAGCTTTGTAATGCTTCGCAGTGCCCAATGACCACCCTTGAATGTATTCGAGGCGAAAGGAAGTAGCCTGGCCTCGGTATAGATTTGACGGCAAGTCCCAAGTAGCTGTAGGTTCTGTCTAGGATAATGTGTGTGACCATCATTGCTGGTATTCTCGCCAATTGGGGCGCAAATCTCTATGTCGTCTTCTTGAAAGACGTACCGATAGACTGCGTTTCGAAGCTCTGGGGGAAGGCGGAGAAGGACGCATTGCTCTTGATTCTGGAGACTGCTATTTAAACATGTTAGCTGAAGTGTGTATCAGAAGAGATTTGACCTACAGAGCAGCGAGTGCAGTGGCGATCCCTGTGCTATCGTCGCTGTGCTCCGTTTGTTCGAGTGATTGTTGCCTTGACTGGATTTGTAACATTGTGTTAGAAGATTGAAGCTGAGTAGTCGAGACTGTGGAAGGGCTCTGGATTGAGCGACATTGGGAATCTAAATACCAGAACCAGAGGGTACGGACCAGGCAGTCGTAATATGAGGCGATAATGGAGAATGAATCAGAAAAAGTGCACAGACCTATAGGCCTCCGCAACCCGGAACGTATGAGTAAAACGTCACGACTTGGTGTAGCGCTTAAATCCTGTACAACCACTTTCCTGTCAGATGTCTGTTTCGCATGCTCAAGATCTTTCGCTCATATCTTCTGTGTCTCTTCCTCCGTTACAGACCAGTTCTGTGTGCTCCACCACTTCCACCGGCTCACTCTATAGCAAGCTTGCTAAGTCCGCGCAGACTTTGTATTATTTGCAAAGTAAATATGCAGTGGCTAAACCATGATTAATGAAACCGAGAGGCCTCGGACTCGATGAAACGTCTTTGCCAAATATCATGACAATAGTTTGTTACGTTAGTGTCAAGGAGGGGGGAGGGCACCAGTATCTCCAGGAATTGTAATGTACATTTATTGGACAATATGATAGTACATGTGTATACTTAGCTCCCGTAAGAGGATCTATGTTACACTGTCAAGTGATGTGGAGATACAACCTTTTCTGGAGACTTAGTCGATACCGACGAATATCTTAATCTTTCTTCGAGATGGCCCTGAAGTCCCAGTTGTTCAGGTAACCTGATCCAATCTGTTTGCAGCATCAGCCTTTGGCAATTCACGAACGTCGAATGGTGATGGTACTTACGCAGAGGTATGTTGCGAAGCTGACCCAACCAAGGTAGGGTGCGAGCAGCCATCCGCAAACTGGGTCCACTTGTCCCCAGACATTGATAAGGTAGGCAAGAGTTCCACCGAGAGCGAGAATGTCAACTGAAGCAGGAATGGGACGACCGAGACCAAAGTAGAGAGGAGTCCATATGAGATTCAAGGCGAGCTGGATAGTGTAAAGAGTGGCTCCGTGCTGCACCGGGTTAGCTCGGATATTAGCAGATCGCGCATAGCATTCTCATACCTTCGCCAGAGCAACAGTATTGGGGTTAGCAGACGTCGCTCCAATAGTGTACGCGCGATAGGCTGTGTAGCCCATGGTGGCATAGAGTGCTGTCCAGACTGGTCCGAATACATAACCAGGAGGATGTAGTGGAGGTTGCTTCAGCGTTCGGTATGCTGTTTGAGACACACTTGCTGTTTTGGAATCAGAAAACCATTCCGGCACGAATCTACCACCGACTTACGGCTGATGGCAAATCCTGTGGCTGTTCCACACAGAACAGGTAGCAGGATAGCCACTGCAGGGTTCTCGAAAGCAAAGCTGGGAAGCGTGAGGGAGGGGATGTAGCTCGTCATGATGGCGTTTAGTGATGAGATTCGTGTGTAACTGTCGATCAATGTCACATACGCAATAGCAGAAGTCGCCAAAGAAAGAAGCGTCGTGTACCTGCACTCCGCATCTCGTGATATTTTCGGAGCGCCAATCACAGCCTCGGCCAACGCGTGGAAGGCCGGGTCCACTTTCCGCGTGGAACGCTAGCCCCGTCTCAGCCGTCGTTCGGGTCTCTCCAGCCCTCCGCGACGTACCTCACCCTTCTCTCTGCCATCGCCCTCTCCACCGGCATCGTTCTGCCCGGGAGTCACTTTAGCACATCGTGAGTGCACCTTCTCGTCCTTCAGCTGTCCCATTGTTCGTACCCCTTCTTCCTCTTGTACAGCTGTCTCGATAGCTCGGACAGCTTCGTCCCCGTGGCCCTGCGCCCAGCCTCCCTCCAGCTGCCTCTCTGACCTTATCTTCCTGCGACGCTGCCCGTGTGCTCTCAATCGCACCAGGCGTGTCGGCTTCTTGTCACTTCTTACCCGCCTCTTCTTCCTCGTTACTAATCGCATTCCTTCTCCGTCACCTTGTCCCTGACTTGTTCCTCTCTGACCGAGCCATCATGGCAAACAGCTACCCGCGCCGATTGCCTGTCGAGCATCCACTCCCACCCAGCGCATACTCCCGGCGAGATTGCGCGTCAAAGCAACCGAAGACTACGCGCGCTGCCCCCAGGCTCGCTGCACTACACTCACTCCGAGCTGCCTAAACACGACTGCCTGTCTCGATTTCGCGCCACATATTCATAACCATTCACCATCTTATCACGCGTGCATACCGCAGCGATGGACTCGTACACGTATGTTGGTGCAGAAGACGGTGCGCAAAGTACGATGCTAACGGCTCGCAGTGCAACGCGTGAGGACTCCAGGCCGCCCGCGGATTCGTACAGACGCCGTTCACCAGGTAAGCCAGATACCCTTTTTGAGACGTGACAGACTTTCCTTTTCACCGTCACCATCACGCGAAACTATTCCGCGTGTTTGCTCCGGGCCTCTCTCGCCAAGCGCTGTTAGCACAGACCGATTGCGCGTACTTTGGCGTTACTGTATGACTCCTGGACATGACCGGCATCGTTTCTAAACCTCATCTTGTATCGCTTCTGAAACATCAGACTGAGCTAACATGCGTCACAAAGGCTCCGGAGACCGTAGGGCAGGCAGGCGACGATCGCGCTCGCCCCAGAACATCGACCGCTACCAACCTGATCGCGCGCGCGACTACGACGGCCCCCGCCGAGATGGCAACCGACGACGCTCCTCGCCTCCGCCCGTGCAGGCAGGCATCGATCGGTACGTGCCTGGTCAGGACAACTTCGCGCCGACCTTCACCACAAACCCGGTCCCGAACCCTATGCACCTCGAATACCAGGTCGGGTTCAACTACTTCGCAGAGTGGTGGCGTGTGGAGCAGCTCATGAAGGAGGAGAAGGAGCGCGCAAAGAATGGCGGACGCAAACCTGGTCTCAAAGGCGAGCGCGAAGCTCGAGAGGAACGGGGCAAGGAGCGCGAACAGATCCAGGCCGCGTATGACGAGTACAAGGAGAAGCTACAAGTCCAGATGGCGAAGACGTTTGTAGACAAGCATAAGAACGAAGAGTGGTTCAAGGAGCGCTACGACCCAGACTATGACTTGGCCTTCAAGGAGAAGCTCCGTCAATATCGCCACGGCATCTACGAGGAGTGGGAGAGACAAATAGATGAGGGTTACTTCGACGAGTTCACGCTGGAAGGTATCTACAAAAACGATTCGAACGGTGCTGGAGGGATCGTGGAAAAGGAAGAGGGCGAGACAACGGCTGCCAACGAGGTGCTTGGCGTGGGCGATTTGTTGCCTTGCAAAGGCGGCGAGATCCGCGATGAGACCGCGTTTCAGCCTACGCTACTCATCAAGACTATTGCGCCCACGGTCAACCGCGAAAAGGTCGAGGAGTTCTGCAAGGAGCATTTAGGAGAAGGCCCCGGCGGCTTCAAGTGGCTCAGTATGAGCGACCCCAACCCACTTAAGAAGTGCCACCGCATCGGTTGGGTCATTCTCAATCCAAGCGACGAGCAGCCAATGGTCATCGACGACCGTGGTGATGGACGCGATGACGATGCCGAAGAAGGGGCTGTTGAGGATAAGCCTGAAGCTGCCCAAGGCCCACAGTCTACCGCTCACAAGGCTCTCGAAGCTCTCAACGGCAAGACCGTGATCGATGAAGAGCGTGGCAATTTCACCTGCCACGTCGGCATTCATGAACCTCCTGCCGCTCCTCGCAAGAAGGCACTTTGGGACCTCTTCTCTGCGCCTGAGAGAATCGAACGTGATCTAGAGCTTGCTGAACGACTCGTGAGGAAGCTCGACTCCGACCTCAAGGCGCAACACGAAGAAGAATTCTCAAACGTCGACGGTGTCAGTAAGATCGAAGAACGTGTCGAGGCTCTGCGCTCGAAAGGCTGGCTTCAGCCCCCAGCCAATGCCCCGGTGCCGACCAAGAAAGCGCGGGATCCAGAAGACCTGGAGGAGGGTGAAGATGAAACCATGGAAGACGACGAGGGTGCTTTCGATGATGAAGTGGATGATGAAGAGCTGCTGGCCAAGAAGAAGAAGCTTGATCTCCTCATCGAGTATCTCCGACGTGTCTACAACTTCTGCTTCTTCTGCGTCTTTGAGAGCGACTCTGTCCACGAGTTGATTCGCAAGTGCGCGGGAGGACATCTTCGCCGACCGCGCGCTAGTCTTACAACTGCGGCCAAGGCTACCGCGAGAGCTACGGCTACTGGAGACCTCTTTCCTTACAGGAAGCAAGAGTCTTCAGGTGACGCAGAGAATGGCGAGGGCGGTAGTCCTGTGCAAGAGAAGAAGCCGATGCGGTTGAGTACCAAGAACCAACAACAACTTCAACGAGCATTCAACTGGGTGAAGACGTATGAGGAAAAGCTGCTACAGCTACTTGAGCCGGAGAATGTTGATATCCGCAAGCTCGGCGGCAAGCCTCTCGACGAAGCTATCGAGGATGAACTCTCGCGTTATGTCAAGCAGGAGGATGAATCCAAGTGGCGTTGCAAGGTTCCGGAATGCACAAAGTTGTTCAAAGGCCAGCATTTCTGGCGAAAGCATACTGAAAAGCGTCATCCTGAATGGCTTGAGAAATTACACAAGGACGTAAGTGTTCACAGGAATGTTTGTAAGGATACATTTGCTAATGCGAAACAGCTGCGACTGGTCAACAGCTATGTTGTCGACCCTGCGCATATTGCTCCATCCCGTAGTGATGCCAACAGTAATGGCCACTTCCCGATGGGCAATCATGTCCAGGCCACTGGAACGCCGCGGGGATTCAACTTGGCCAATATGAACATGGCAATGGCGAACAACGGTATGCAGAACGGCGTGCATTTGGGCGCTTTGTTCAATCCTGCTATGGGCGGTAACTGGGACCCCAATGCTGCCCACGATGACCGTGCCGGACCTATGCGACGAGGCGGCCATCGCTTCAACAACCGTACCGGACCTTACGATCGTCAACCTCGTGACGGCCGTGCTCGTCCCGCTGTTAACGGCGGCCGATTGACCCCTCCACCTCGTGGTAGCCGTCAAGGTCCTCAGCGATACGGTGAGGGCGGGCCTGGACCTGTACAGTCTGTGCAAGGCCGATCAATCAAGAGCTACGAAGACTTGGATGCGGTTGGCGGTGGTGGCAGTGGCGAGCTCAACTACTGAGCCTTGGACCTCCGAGTGCATTGGTGGTTATCATGTAAGATGTGAAGTGGGCTGGCGTTAGCGTGGGTAACTTGAATTCTTCTGCCGAAATGCCATGAAAGGTCTTGGCAGCATTTTGGGAACAGAACAGGCCGGCGTCCTGGGCTAATTATCGCCATAGACTGGCATTTTGATTTATTTACCCATCGGGCTTGTACGAGTACAATTGAGTAGATATCAACCTTAGTCAAATTGTAACTGAAAACCTTAATGTTCGCACACGATAGTACCCGGCGTGATGTTGTACTAGTTAGTCAATCAAATATCTTGGCCCGTGGCCAGAACGTGTTCGATGTCATATTTCCTTGCTAGATATGAGTGACAGGCTGCGCCAAGGGGAGTCAGTCAGCCATGCATGGCCTGGCGATGTGCGAGTGCGATCTTCGAGAGCAGAAGCGAGCCGAATGCGGTCCGATTTCAGGTACTTCCGAGTCTTAGGCACCGTTCCGAGGAGGGGTACTCTTGTCAATTTGACCAGAACGCCTCGTATTCATTCCCAGGATACGCGACGCGTATTGTGCAGACGAGATGGGGAACAAAGGGCGAACACGGCCAAGACATAGGATGCCGTTCTTTCCTTCGTTTGGCCTCGTGGGCCTCTGCGCTCCATACGTCAGATGAGCTAAGGCATCGGGTTGCGTCACTCAGCCACAATCCTTTACGCGCCCGACTCTGCTTCAGTGCCGACAAGCATTGAATTGATCCACTTTGAGCAAGAACGGGCGGTGCAGACCCATCGTATCTCTTGTCCTTGGTGCCGTGCCCGCATCTCCGCAGTGCACCAGCCTCAGTTGCAGCCACAGGTACTCCGTCGTGCTAGTCAGGCGTCATACAACACGCGTCGACGGTCATCTGCAGGGACCCCAAAGTCTGCTTTTCGCTATTCCTTCTCCTTCTACACCTTATCTTCTTCTTTCGGATCGCGGCTCCCTAGCCCGCGCGTTAACGTTGCTATTAATCCAACTATGCCCGCCAACCTCGACACCCCGCCTGCCATCCAGCTCAACGGTGCCACAGAGCCCACCACGATGAATCCTCAGCCCTCAGTACAGAACTTTGGCGAGCCCGCGCGGCCGGCGGTGCCCCAGCGTAATGATACATCCTACTCGAAGTTCTCGACCATGTCGGTGCCGCCAGAGGGGTCCATATTGACAGGCAAACAAGAGCACTGTAAGCCGTACAACATCATCCATAGCCCGTGGCGAAGCTAACGAAGGCGCAGACCTCAAGCGCGAACTCATCTCCCAGCAAACAAAGTACGAAATCGCCGAACTCTCCTCTCCTACAGCGCTGCGACGCTTTGGCGCACCCTTTCGCTCAGATGCCGGCGAAGTTGCGCCGGAAGACTCAGAGCTGCCCCTCCTCCGCTACATATTCGTCAATCATGTTCGGAACTTTCCCTTCCTGGACAAGGCCAAAGAGAAGGAGTTCTGGCAGGACAAGCTACAAGTCGTACGTTGTATGAGGTCATACTGGGTAGAGAAGGAACTGACAAAGGTGCCGTTCTAGTTCCTGGAGTCATTCGCGAGCAAGGATATCTCATCTTCAGAAGACCGCCTGGAAGAAACGAAGAGGAGAAAGCTAGCGCTCAAGGCCGAGAAGCTGGTCGAGCTGATGATGGTCTCTGGCATCCCCACCGCCTCAGGCTACGAAGAAAGAATACGCTTTGCCGAGATGGAGATTGTGGACCGACAGGCAGATGAAAAGGGTCTTACGATGAATGAGCCGAGCGGACACGCTATCAATGGTTGGGACGTCAATGTCGCAGGCGTCAGAACAACATCGGTGAAGAGACATCTCCGCTACCACACACATGCGGTAAGTATGTATACACGTTGGAAGAAGACAGAACCTAATTATGCGTTTGCAGGAGTACCTCATTCGTGTAAAGCACGACGGAGACAAGGACTTCTACATTGGCCGCCGATACGCAGACTTCGTTCAATTGCACAAACGCATACGTCTCGAACTTCCCGGAAAAGTGCTCGCTCCATTACCTCGAAAGAATGCGAAAGATGGCCTCCTACAATCAAGTGCTGATGACGACGATGTTAGCTCTATCTCGTCAGGATCTACCCAAGGACCTCCCCCTCCTGAACCTGTTGAGAGCAGTGGCGGTGGTTTGCGTAGCTATCTCTGGGGCGGACATAAGAAGAACGCCTCACAGACATCACTAGGAAGACGTTCGCCGAGAGCCTCAGCGGACTTTTCAGCGTACAAAGCTCCTCGTAAGCTGTACAGGGAAGAACAACGTGTTTCTCTTCGCGCATTCCTCCGATCATTCCTACACAACGAGCGAATCGCCCAGTCAAGTGCCATGGCTGAATTCCTGACACACGATCCCATTGAGGTCAATGAGGAAGAAATGGAAGACATCCAGAGGCGAGAAGAGATGGACAAGAAGCGCATCGAGGAACAAAAGCAGTTCTACGAAGTCGCGCGGAAGCGAGCAGCGGAGCTTGACATCCACATGGAGAAGTTCAGGAGAGAAATTGTAGAGAGCAATGGACTCTCACACCTGTTCCAAGAGGTCAGAGTCAAGAACACCATCCGAGACCTGAAGCCAGAGTACCAAAAGTTCGCAGAGTGGTTACGGATAGAAGTGGCTGCTACCATCTACCATTTGTTCCTAGCCGAGGACAATTCCCCCGAGCTGTTTGCACAGGCGAAACGCATACATTCTCTCGTTCCTTACGGTGTCCTCAAGAACGTCATTAGGATAGCCAACCCTGCAGCCGTCATGAGTGGGGTTCTGGATCTGTTCCTTGCACAGCCGTTCGGCGCTCGTTCATTACTTCAGCGTATATTTGGTATGGCCATCAACGACGGTGTCAACTCTGTACAGAAGACGATCGACACACTTGGTTCCACGAGGATCAAGGATGATGTTCTTTGCGACAAGATCAAAGCATACGTACAAGCGGATGAAGGTGTCAAGGAAGCGATTCGACAAGAAGCTGCGCGCGACAACGTCGATGTCGTCGTGACCATACTGCGCTCCGAGTTCTTCCAACCAGAATTGTCTTCGCAACAAGTGGAGAAGGTTTTCAATGCCTACGTTGCATGGAACAACGCGGTCGAAAATGTGAGATCGAGCCGCCTCAGCAGAAGAGCTAGCACCCGCAGCACCGTCAGCACAGCTACTAACGCGACCGGTCAGGTCGAGAAGGAGATGCGATCTGGCGCTGAGCTTTTCGCGCACCTCAAGCAATACTTGAAGCTGTGTCTCAGACAGAGGGATAAGCTCATGATGCTCCAGATCATCGAAGAAGTAAGTTTGACGGAAAGGCGATTCCAGAGATGAATGACTGACGTACTTCTAGCCGACCACGCTGCAGCTCTTCCGGGATTTGTTCACCATCTTCTACGAACCTCTTGTCCGTGTATACAAATCCGCAAACGTTTACAACAGTATTACCGACTTCGCCATGTTCGCCGATGACACCATCAAAACCATCGAAGCTTGTCAACGACAAGAAATTTCTGCAGACCCCAATCAAACCGTGCAGGCCTTCATAGATCTGTGCGCCCGCCACGAGGATAACTTCTACAAGTTCGTTCACGAGGTGCACAAGCATGACAACGGTCTCTTCGACCAGCTCATGGGATGGCTAGAGGGTATCTTGGACTTCCTGCGTCACGGCCCTGGAAGTGGCGGTAAGCTTGATATGAATGCGCTCTTCCAGGGTGGAATCGATTCAAATATGATCGACAAGAACAAGGCCATTCGTGAGATCAACAGTCTGATCAAGTGGCAAATGGCGAGGAAGAAGTGGCATTCGGACAAGACAAGGCAAAAGATGGCGAGCGGTGGTGATGACCCTGATCCGCTTATGGGTGGTATCGCCGGCTTCAAGTCGAGCGACTTTGGGCTGAACGCGGTTCGTTTTCCTCTCTGACAACATATTGGCCATACACTAACGAGATACAGATGGACCTCCAGGATCTTGAACTCGATGATGATGGTAGCGACTCCACCGACTCGGAAGACATGGACGATACAGATATCGCAGACCCGATTGAGGCTGAGCGCAAGAGCCGAGCGCGCGCTGCTGAGAAGCTTCGGAGAAAGGCAGGCGAACCGAAAAAGCCACCTATCGTGGAGCTATACAAGCTCAGTGATGGTTTCAACAGCATGCTTAGAAACGTTCTCGCTTCGTAGGCTATTTATAATATGCCCCTCAGATGGCACAACGCCAATCTGGTTCACCTTTGAATAGCGGTATGATGGAGCATCCTGCATGCCTCTAAGACCTAATGAAATTACTTCAATTCTGTGTACAACTTGACTGCAACTCTCAATTCCCCCTTTAACTAAACGGTTCCTGGTATTGGTGAACCACTCCAGGGCTGCAGCTCCACGTGCTCGGTATGCGCACCTACCCGAAGCACGCTAGCGTGGTGCGGCGCTCGGAGCTAGTGTTCAGTCGCATAGCTGTCCTTTAGTTCAGCCGAAACGTTGCCGCGTCCACGCGTTGACTTGCTTGCCAGTTCTCTTCTCTGGACGATGATACTGCGGCTTTTGCACGGACAGTGCTGATATTCATTCCTTCACTTTCACCTCTTTCAAGAAGCAGCGCCAATTGCGTTTGCAGTTCAAGTCAACTCGGTCCTTGTTCAAGACGCGAGCTACGACCACGTCTCGAGACAACGTTCGGCTGCACCCTCAACCCCACTGGTCTCGACCCCAATTGCCTTCTACTGTAGGGCTTCACACAACTTCCTGCAATCACACCTACCCTGCAGCGGTAACCCGCCGTTATGCCCGCCAAATCGCGATTCACGAGGCTCGACGCCTTCACCAAGACGGTCGAAGATGCGCGCGTGCGCACTACATCTGGTGGAATCGTCACCATAGTCAGCTTGTTGGTTATCTTCTGGTTAACGTGGGGCGAGTGGGCCGACTACAGGAGAGTGACTGTGCGACCGGAATTGGTGGTTGATAAGGGCAGAGGCGAACGCATGGAAATTGCCCTGAACGTAACGTTCCCACGGGTACCATGCGAGCTGCTCACGCTCGATGTCATGGATGTTTCTGGAGAGTTGCAGATGGGTGTCACGCATGGCATCAACAAGGTGCGATTGAGCCCTGAGAAGGAGGGCAGCACGGTTATTGATATCAAGGCTTTGGATCTGTAAGTCTCCATGGAGTCGCTGTTGGGCGCAGGCGCATACGGGAAGCAACAGAGTGCTAACGACGGTTTCAGGCACGCGGACGAAGCGTCACATCTTGCTCCCGACTACTGCGGCGAATGTTACGGCGCACCTGCCCCCACCAACGCAATCAAGCCCGGCTGCTGCAATACCTGCGACGAAGTCCGCGACGCATACGCCTCGATCTCTTGGTCTTTCGGTCGTGGAGAGGGAGTCGAACAATGCGAGCGGGAACACTACGCCGAACATCTCGACCAGCAACGTCAGGAAGGATGTCGTCTTGAGGGCAGCATCCGCGTCAACAAGGTTGTCGGTAACTTCCACATCGCTCCTGGAAAATCGTTCTCGAACGGCAACCTGCACGTTCACGATCTCGAGAACTACTTCAAAGACGAGTACGCGCATACCTTCACCCACAAGGTTCACCAGCTTCGCTTCGGCCCCCAGCTTAGCGATGTCGTTGTCCAGGACATGCAGAGGAAGCACGCAGGCTCTGGCGCCGGTGGATGGTCAAACCACCACATCAACCCTCTTGACAACACCGAGCAGCATACCGACGAAAAGGCCTACAACTTCATGTACTTCATCAAGGTCGTGTCGACCGCTTACTTGCCACTCGGCTGGGAGAATCAGCTTCCTCGTTCCGCAAAACATGATGAGCTCCTTGGCGCGACCATTGACGCTTCATACAAGGGCAGCATTGAGACGCACCAGTACTCTGTGACCAGCCATCATAGGAGTCTGCAGGGTGGTTCTGATGAGAAGGAGGGTCACAAGGAGAGGATTCACGCTCGGGGTGGTATCCCCGGTGTCTTCTTCTCTTATGTAAGTTCCCAAGTACCAACTTCGTATTGCTTGATATGGTTACTAATGATTGCAATAGGACATCTCACCCATGAAGGTCATCAACCGCGAAGCCCGTGAAAAGTCCTTCTCTGGCTTCCTCGTTGGTCTCTGCGCCGTGATCGGTGGTACTCTTACTGTCGCTGCGGCTGTGGACCGCGCGTTGTACGAGGGTGTCAACAGGATCAAGAAGATCCACTCAAACTAGATGACGATTATTGCCTGAAGGTCGTCTCATTGTTGCATTTACGCGCGTTCATGTGTGGAGTTTTTGGCGTCACGGGACATCAACGGAAAGACTAGATTTATTACAAGTCTGGGAGAGTGGTGTAGGTGGTGGGAGGTATGGAGAGGTATCAGGACTTAGAGATTTTCCTCTGAACAAGGCTTGTATCATTTAGATCGGAAATCTATGAAACGCACACTTACTTTACTGTCGTTCTCAGTCGACTACCAGATGACATTATTGCTTTCCTGTGTTCAATTATGCTCACATTTCTGGGTTTCAAAAACTTGATCTTTTGGTAGCTATAGAGAGCATTGTGCAACTAGAGCCTCAAAGGTCCTGAGCTCATACTCCGGGACGGCAGGAGAGAGCTTCGCGGATGGCTTTGCTGGCTGACGGGATCGATTTCCTTGGGCTGTCATCAAAGTGACTGCCTTGCTGCCTGACCTCGGGATTGCAACCCGAGGAGTCAGCACGAGAGAACCGTATTGTTTGCACTTAGAGCACAATTTTCAATAAGCAGACATGACTAAAGAGCATGAAACAATAGGTGAGCAAGAGCACAATAGCAGTGAACTTGGTCGACGTCGAAGGTTCCATGGGTTTTGGCCAATGACAATTGGACGAACTGGAAAACTGTGGCTTGGCGGCGCACAGACCTTCCGACTTTATAGACAATCCCATCTGCTCAGTCTTGCTTGATTGATCTCTTCCACTTCTAACACACAACCAACATACTCCAATGAACATGAACGATCAACCAAGAGGTGGGCGAGGACGTGGTCGCGGCCGAGGGCGCGGGAACTGGAGTGTCTCATTCACACCACAAAACCATGACGACGATCAGATGATGGTCGATGGCGAGTCCTCACGTGGACGAGGCAGGGGACGAGGACGGGGACGAGGATTCAGGGGAGGCCAAAATCACTTCCAGCACGACAATCGCACAGACAACCGCTCAAGAGAGCCGGCGCTCGACAAAGAAACCCTTGAAAGACTCAAGTCAAATCCGTCATATCCGCTGATGGAAGGCTTCCTGGGACGACGCTACGATGCAACCAACAAGCTGTTGAACTTATCAACTATCGCCGGCGACCAAGAAATTCTCCAATCCGGCATGTTCGCATCGGAAGGCGCACAGAAGAAGTTCTTTCCCGCCCTCATGATTGTTTGCGACGCCATTCTCGAGACGCAAGAAGCGAAAGAAGCAGCAATCCACAGCGTCACACTTGCAGGCAACAACCTCCAAAACACACACGCCGTCTACCAACTCTGCAACCACTTCCGCCACATCCAAAACCTGGATCTAAGCAACAACGCTTTCGCGACGCTGGACGCCTTAAAGCCATGGAAAGGTCGCTTCAGAAACGTCGAACACCTCATCGTCGACCCGTTTCCCAACCCGAACTGGCAAGACGAAATCGTCTCGTGGTTCCCCAAACTCAAAATCTTGAATGGCAATCAGGTCCGTCCTGACGCGCCGGCAAACACCAACGCAGCAAACGCACAGCAAATACCGGCTGCTACCACACCAACACCAACACCTGCAATCATCGACCCGGAGCAGCAGAGGAAGGAAGAGATGATTCTCTACGTTCAGCGCGAAACCAACCTTAAGCGCGACTACGCTATTCAGTGTTTGGAGGCTGGACAGTGGAATATCGAGCAAGCTGGTGCTCTCTTCGCACAGAGCCGCGAGTCTCTACCAGCTGAAGCGTACAACTAGACGTTGATCGTTTGCGAGCTCATCGAGATGAAATATCGCAGGACATGAGAGGAAGAAGACTTTGATGTCATCTGTACGACATCAGGCATGGAACAACGAAGAGCAGGGATCCAGTGTTGCTACTACCTTTACAACATCACAACCCAGGCAGCACATTTTCGGAAACATGAACGTCTGCGCAAAGAGAGCGGGACTTTCAAGCAGGCGCGGACATCTTGGGGGCAGCATCTGGCTGTTATCACGAGGAGCACGACTTTTCTTTCACTGTATGGGGGCGAGGCAAAAATGGTTCTGGACAGAGCATAGCATGGCGTTGATGTTTTGTGTTTGGGGCATGACGCGGTACATATACCCACGCGTAGGAAAGCAGGAGCAGAAGCACGAAAATGGACTAAATAGAATGAAAACAATCATCAAAGACAACATGACTGACCAGATCCCACCTTTGCCATCGTGATCAGTCTAGAAAGGAAGCAGTGGCCGCCTAACGAACCATCTCACGTCAGCTACCAGCAAGACCGACATCGCACGCTTACGTCATCACACATGCAGATCGTAAGACGAGTCTTTGAACAGAGAAAGCAACACTCAAGGCAAAGAGCCGAGCGCAAATAGATATCATCTCTACATAGTATGTACTGAAAGAAAACGAGTCCTTATTACCACAACGCAAAGGCCGCAACACCCTGGTTAGTGACTCTTCCTCTGCGCATTAGCCAGCGCACTGTTAAGCGCAGCTGTAACATCCACATGGAACAGCGGCCTGTTCAGCCCTTGAACAACCGCTATCCGGCCCCTATGCCTAGCATCCTGCGCATCGGCATGTCCATACGCCTTGCTGTGCTCCAGCTGCTTGGTGATGCTACCCGTCTCGGAGCTATCGCCCGAGTCGGGATGCGCAGCCTCAATGTCGCGACTTCGTACTTGCGATAATGTGCGTTGTGCGAGGAGGTTCTCGCGTGCTTCTGCTTCCGCGGCAGCAGAGTCGGAGCCGCCGATTTCGGCGACGCTGAAGATCGGTTTCCATCGGTGGGTGATGCCGCTATCGGGCATCTCAGGAGTGTAGTAGCCGAAGCCGGCGGCAGCGAGCGAGCGCTTGGTCCAGCGGTTATTGATGTTGCAGAAGTGCCAGTCGACGGTGTCTGGGGCTGCGTACTTGTCGAGCTGGTTCCTTACGTCAATCAAATTCTGGATTGAAGTAAGATCGACATTGTTAACTGAGGAGAAATCGAGGATGATAGCCTTGAGCGTGGGTCGATCGTCGGTAATCTGAGTATCTTTGCCACGGCGAGGACCAGGGTCGTTCCATGGGCGGTCGCCCGGTCTGTTGTACGTTGCTTGGTTCGTGCGGCGCGTCTTCGCAAAGATGATATCGGTGAGCTGGTCGAGGTAGTGGTTTGCGTTGGGGTAGTTGAACCCTTCGCTGAATCGGTAGATGAAGATACCTGGGTAAGGGTCTTCCAGCTGAATGCTTGGGTTGGATCCGTCTTTGTGATCAATGGGTAGGAAGACTTCACGAACAGAGTGCTCTCCCTCCGAGGGCTTTTGCCGAACACCAGGTGGCGACATCTTGTCTTCTTCTGTTGGGTCCAACAGATGGTCACCAATGACGGAGTGAATCTTGGCCCTACCCATGAAGCGACCCTTGGCCTTGAAGAGACGGAAAGCAAACATGCCTGCGGACACTGACACCGTGACAAAGATGCCATTCTCGATGCTGGAGAAGACGGTAACGAGAACACCAACGAAGAAGATGATGACTTCAAGTGGTGAGATCCTCCAGAATTGGTATACAGTGTTTGGCGGGGTAATCAAGTCCAGCACTGCGTGGATAATGACTGCCGATAGCGCTGCGTTGGGAATGTACCAAAACATAGCTGGGAGTGCGTAGATGGCGAGTAGCACTACGGCGGCCGTAATGACACCTGCGAAAGGCGTGCGAACACCAGCCTTTGACTTGATGGCAGTACGTGAGAAAGAACCAGTCGCGGGGTATGCTCCCAGGAAGGGGCCGAGGCAGTTGGAGACACCAATGGCTACGAGTTCTTGCGATGGGTTGATAACGTAGTTGTTCACACGTCCGAAAGACTTGGCAATGGAGATGTGCTCGATGAGGAGGACGATGACTGTCGATGGGAGTTCGGTCGCGAAGGACTTGATGATGGGAATCGTAATCTTGGGCACGCGCGCGTGTTGGAAGCCTAGAAATGTAAGTAATGAGTTTGACCAAGTTCAGGAAGCATCTTACCTCGTGGAACAGTTCCGAGGGTTTTGATAATCGGCTTGGTTCCGTTGGCCCTGTGCTCTCGGTTTGCCAGGTAGCTGAATAGGATATACAGCAAAATGACGAACACCGTTCGCAGAGTGTTGATGAAGAAAAACAGCTTGGCGCGGGCGGGGAAGCGCTTTGCTAGCTGACCGCAGGTAAACCTGATTGCATATAGGAGGAACAGGCAAGTCAGGCCGAATGATGCGTTGAGATCGGTTCGTCCAAGGTACTTCAGCGAGTTGATGACCACTTTGTACGTGGGGTCCCTAGTCGAGAATCCCGTGATACCCATCATGGCAGGGAACTGCCCAGCAGCGATACTGAGGGCAGAGCCGGTCATGAAAGCCGAGATAGCAGGCAGTGAGATGAGGTCCACAATCCAACCCATGCGGACAAGACCCAAGAAGAGAACGATTGATCCGGCAATGATGGCCAAGGCGGACGCGATCATGTCTCGTGAGATGTCTTGGCCAGCAAGTTTCTCTTCTGCAGACAGCACGACACCGCCCGTGACTGTCGATAGAACGGCAACGGGTCCAATGGTGATGTCCTTAGAGGTAGCGAAGAACCAGTAGATGAGTACACCCATGAAGGAAGAGTACAGTCCAAATTCGACTGGAAGCTCAGCGAGCTTCGCATAGGCCATACCCTGAGGAACTACAACAGCGCCCACAGTTATACCTGACGGAAGTTAGTAGCTATAAAATATTGCTGTTAGGATGTGACGTACCAGCAACAAGATCTCCGATCAACCATTGTACGTTGTATCGGCCTATCCAGGAAAGGAACGGGAACAAGCTGGAGCAGTACTCTCTCAGCTCGTGACCACTGGGAAGAGTGTCCTTGATCCATTCTTTCGCGGTAGGTTCTTCCTCAACATAGGTGTCTGCTGAGTCGATAGTGAAGACGCTTTCGCCTCGGGTTATGCGTTCCGAGCCAGTTTCGTTCCGGTAGTGCAAGTCGATACCGAACACCTTTGCTAGGCCTTCGCCGACTTTACTGGCTGTAGAAGCCATCGTTGCGATGAGAGGTCTCCAACGCGCTCGAACGAAGATGCACTGGATCAGCACTGGAATGCCACGTGCCTGAAATCCAGTACTAAGTTTGACAAGACCGAATAAGCCTTGGAAGCAACGACAAGAGCTGACGGAAGTCCGAAAGCTTATCTATGCGGTCCACCGAACGGGCGGGTGTGAACAAGCACAGCGCAAGCAATTGGTGGCTTGGGGTGAATCGCACGCGGTCTCTCTGGGACGAATGACGGTGGTGCTGTGCCGGGCTGGGCTGCAGGATCGGCCTGTGAGCTTCGAAGTCAAGGTAGCTTGGGAAGCTTGAGTGCCCTGGATGTGGGAAGGACCGAAGCCTTTACGACGCCTCGGGATTGCTTGATATGACGAGAAATTGCGTGATCGCTTCCGTTACTGGATCGGAATTGGTGTTGATGTACGCTAGTACTCTATGCGCAGTCGGGGGGATGTCGAGGCAATAAGGCCACTGCTATGATAGAGAGGATGAGATGGGTAGGAAGTATTTCCAAGCAAAGCCCGAGTGAAGGGATCTGACAAGTGACATAATGCCCTGATATGCCGATCAGATCTAAGTGATTATTAGCGACCGTGACGCTTTTCGCCGCGGTACCGGCAACAATCTGATGCTCGATGGGTCGAGCTTGCAAGGGTGTGCGGGTGCGGCGACAGGGATGGGGCGCGAAGGATGTGATGGTCGCTGACGGTTCGCACTAGTGTCCAATAGAGATCCAAGACCGGAATTGCGTGCTCGGGAGGAAAGATGTCGACTTCGCTGTGCGAGTCCGCCAAGTGAGCTTGGAAAACGGTTGAGGTGTGGCACAATTGGCACACCAAATCCTTCCGAGTAATCGTAATTGTATTCCCAGCTGACGTGCGGCTACATCATGTGTTTGTCTTGAGCAACCACGCTGAGCACAGCAGCTAGCCTGACGCATACCTACAGTGTGTGCGACAAATTAACTCTGCATCGAAAGATCCTCCAATGGTAAGAGGCGGCATTTTCAGAACTCCGAGGCTCTTGGTTGAGCGCAGTCGTGATGTCGCGAAATAGCATCTGACGTCATGCTCTGGGGAAAGCCGGCTGTGCGGGTACGTTGAGACGGCACTTGGATCCTCGACGGGAACTTGCATCCAATCCAGGGCAATTCTCTCAGCCTACCACGATAAGCCCGTGATAGAACCGGCGCTGTTTGTCGTGAAAAAGATGTCTGTGGGTGCAATTAAGGTTCTTTGCAGGATGCCAGCCCGCACGTGGGGAAAACTGGTCCTTACTAAGCGAGCAGCCGCCACTTAAATATGGGGTGTACGTTCTTTTAGGAAGGCTGGACACAAGAAGTGCATACCGCTTTTGTCCATGCTCAAAACTCAGCAGAACACAGTTGATGGGTTTTCACGATAGCTCTGCTCTAGATTTCCATGAGTGGGCGGCGAGCTATGCCGCTCTGATTGAGATGCACACCTCAAAGAGATGGATGCGTTACTCCAAGAGGTGCTCCGACCACATCAAGCTAGTCTCGCGCGTTCGGCGTCAACGCTTTCCGACTTCCTTCTTGGCTGACCCTCAGTCCTACGTACTCGGTTTCCACCGCTTGCCCACCTCAATTACTTTCTCACGACACGATGCCTCCACCCAAAAGGCCCAGGACTGAGTCGGGAGAGTCCGCCTGTCCGATCTAGGCCGATGTCGTCATGCCGTAAGCCGAGAGATGTGCCCGCTCGAAACCCACTGTCACATGAGACTACGGCGCATAACGTCTATCACAAGAGATAGTTCATGGCGATCTTTCTAAGAGTTTTCAGGGTCTCCCCACACTCATGCAATGAAGACACTAGACAGTTGTGGTTGTCCATCTTCTACTAGCCTGGAGTCTACGACACAGCATATCTAAAAAAGTGAAAGATTTGATATTAGTATAGCTTACAAGCTACCTGCGGCAAAGCGGTTTAGTTATTCAATCTACAAGCCTCGTATCCATGAACAGCTAGACTCTGTACCCAAAAGTATCCAGATCATCATACTACACGAACCAAAGGATTGATTTGCCAAATACCACTCCCACTACAACCGTCTTCAACTCCATATCTCGTCCTGAAACAACTACGTCCTACCAACGCTCATCTCTAATCCGCACACCTTCCCCCACCATATTCTCTACCAACGACACCCCATCACCGGCACCTCATCATGTAACCCAACACTCTCATCCGTCCGCTCATTGATAAGCTTCTCAAGACCATTAAGCAAATGCCGACATTGGAACAAAAACGCAGCTGCCGACTCGGTACGCGGGGGAGAGTAACAATAGTTCACTTTCATCAGTCGAATAGTACGAATAGCGTCGCGCTGCTGAAACGTCAGAGTCCAGAGGAAATGCTTGAAGCCACGATTGTGGTGGGCCCGGAAAGTGTTTAATTTGAAGGGTAGCCATGTTGTCTCGGATCGCAATTGTCGCGAAGTGGCTGTGAGCGCGAGGAAGTGGTGTGGTCGATTCCAATCGTCTTTGTTGTGGGAGGACAGCTGGATGGGAGGATGACTGGACATATTATAGCCGTGGGGACGACTTTCTGTACGGATTTCATGACCGCCTAGTACGTAGATGTATATTTGATTACGTAGCTCAGCTGGGAGACGGAGAAGCGGAGATTCGCGTTGGTTGCGAAGGGTTCTGCTGATGTCAGTCTGGGTCGGCGAGGTGATGGGGGTGTTCTCAAGAGCATACATTGGTTCGCATATAGATGCGGCGGCCTCGGACTTTGTTTTGACGTAGGCCATGGTTACGATTTGAGCTGATGTAAACTTGAGCGTGTGTGGTTCGGAAGAGTGAGCAATGAGTGGACGACGCAAGCTTACGAGGTAATTATAGCGGTAACCCGATTGAGTAGCGGTGCTAGTTCAAGAACGTGTGCGTTGTGATTCCAGTGAAATGTGATTTTGCGCTCAGGAACTAACGTCAAGGTGACTTCATTTTGTACTGGACATATAAACATCCCGTGCACGAAACGGTAGCAGACACGTGCAATGCTCGGTACCATTCCATTACCGGAACAAAGCGACCAACTCGTCAACGCCATGATAAATGCACTCCTCTCCCTCCCGTCCCGTTCTCCACAACAAAACAACCTATCTACCACTCTTCCTAGCCTTCTTCGCCCGATCATAAGCATTCTTCTCCCTCCCCTCCTCACCCTGAATCTCCGCCACAAGCCTCCTATACTTCGTCTCATACGCCTTATCCTTCTCCTTCTTCTCCTTGAGCGTCTCTCTCGCAATGAAATTGGCATCCTTGCGCAACTCCCTGAGCGCACCTTTCCTCTCGCGCTTGTACTCCTTCTGCAGCTTCTTGGCTTCCGAGCGCTCCTTGTCTGGGTCGTAGTGGCGGTTGGGATCGAAGGACTCTTCGAATTTGGGAATGCTGGATTTGATGGGGAGGGGGCGGTGGTGGTGCAGGAGGAGTGGTCGCCGTTTTGAGCGCGCGAGGGAGAGGCGGGCGAGGAGGTTTTGGTGGGTGGAGGTTTGGTTGGCGGATTTGAGGGGGGCGAGCAGCGGAGTGAAGATCTCGATGAAGGCGGTTGAGGCGCTCCAGAGTTCGGCGGCTGTGATGACGTTCTTGCTGTGGGCGGCCAGGAGAGTGGGTGTGGCGTGCTCTGATTTGAGGGACAGTCCGGTGTAGCGGATGAACTCGGGGATGTATCGCTTCGATAGCCTTTGGTATTGCAGACACAGCGCACCGATGCATGCACCGGTTGCAACATCTTTAGTAGAAGCAGGTGAGGTAAGTCCCATCCATCGAGCCATGAGAGTGATGGCGGGAGTGACGACTTGGTGAAAGTGGTCAGAGGTGGGGAAGATGGAGCCAATGCCTGCAAGCAGAGCCAAATCGCCCGGAGTTGGGTCATTCGATATCTGAAGCTGCTTCAAGTGTTGTCGGATTTTGGTAGCAATCTGAACTGGGTATGACCGCGTCATGGAATGGATATGACGGATGATGGCTTCGATGACAGCCAACGATGCAGCGGGCGTCTGGTTCGACAGGTAGGAGACGTGATCAATAAGCGCGCATGCAAAGTCGGCAAGCTTGTGCTTATTGTCTTGGTGTAGTCCAGCATGGTAGAGCGCACGTATCCGCTGAATGACAGTGGAGGTATCGTTGGGAGCAACATCCTTGAAAACCTTCAGCAGCTCCTCGTGAGACCGCGGGCACGCGTATGTAAAGGCCAATTTTGACGAAGGCTCGGCAGAGAGTGTAAGCACACCGTTCACGGCCTTGGGCTGCTCTTTCCGCTCTGGCATGACGTGCTTCAAAAAGTCTGCATCCTCTTCATCCATGGCCATGGTGTCGTCAATCGCAGAGCCAGCATCAGACTCATCGTCAGACATATCTGCTTCCGAGTCCGTAGCCACGAGATCATCGTCCATGATGAAGTCGTCCTCATCTTCAACGCCTTCTGGTCTCAGTTGGCCTGGTAGTTTCAGACCGAACTCGGCAGCGTCATCGGCAAGATCGTCTTCATCTTCATCTTCATCCTCTTCTGACTCCTCGGCACCATTCTTGCGTGGCTCTTCGTCATCGCTGACTGGCTCTCCTCGCATCCTCTGCAACCGCTTCTGTTCGAGCTCCTTCAAGCGGTCGGCCTCTTCCTTGGCCTTCTCCTCTTCCGTCTTTGTCCGCTCCGTTGGCTTCGCTCGCTCATCTTGCATCAGCAGGCGCACGCGCTTGTCGTATTCTCGGTCCTTGTCTTGTTGTGTGGTTCCAGCGAGGAGCGCAGCGCGGTCGGCGTTCATGCCAAACTCGTTGACTTGGGGGTCTTTTGGCTTCTCGGGCTCGGGCTTCTTGTTGATGTGTCCTCGCAAGGCAGACAGAACGTCGTTGAGGTCCTTGTCGAGTTCGTCGCGCAGCTCGTCGTCGTCCTCTTTTTGTGCCTGACGCTCGTATTTGTGCTGCTTTGACTTGGCCACGACTTCCTTCATGACCTCTGCCTTGCTCTTCTTCCGCTCTGGCTGATCTGCAGCCGCTTCGCCGTCCACTTCGCCATCTTCATCGTCATCGTCTCTCCGCCTCTTCTTCTTCAGGAAGCCATCTTCGCCGTCGCTAGACCCAGCAATGCTAGCCGCGTCGTAGTCTTCCTCACCAATCTCATCGTCAAAACGGAGGGATTGTCCGCCGTGGGTGAGCTCCACCTCATCGGCATCGTCCTCGAGGTCAAACACATTGCCACCTCTCTTGCGCTGTTGTTCTCTCTCGAAGCGCGCCATCTCACGATCCTCCAAGCTCATAGTCGGGTCATCTTCGCCTATCCGCCTATCCAGGATGCCTCCAACTTTGTTCTTGCGATGCATCTCTGGAAGCAGCGACTTTCTTCGTGCCTCTTCGCCCGCGCTCTTCGTAACGCCAGGCCGGCCGAGGATCTTCTTGGGGGCATTCTCAGCCTGCGCAGAGACGTACTCATGCTTGTGAGGGCGCGCAAGGTGCTTGAACTCGAAGGGATTGAAGGATTCGCGAATCGAGGCGAGCGCAGAGGCTTTCCGTTCGTGGTGGTCGGCGTTCTTGGATTGCGACTTCTTCTGCTTCTTCGACTTTTGCGGGCCAGTGATGCCCTGTTCGCGCAGGGAGGCTTTTAGCCGCTTCAGCTGGGAGGGCGGCATCTTTGCGGGTATCCGAAAGCCTGGAGACCTTCCGATAGAGAATTCGGCGTTGAGAGGGCTCGTGGGCGACACGAGATGGTCAACCTGAAATAATTTCGAGAGCCAAAACTTCGGGCATGGATGACCCCAGTCTAGCGCCACCTGTGAGCCGCGCCCCACTTTCACACGCGACGAGCGCCATGACTGCCCGCGCGCAACTGAGTCCACGACCGCATCATGCTTCCACCCTCGCCGCCATAGGCTTCACGTCATGACCAACTATCCCTCACTATGGCATCCAACATTCCCGACCACTGGCTCTGGCTCGGCCTCGGTACAACTCCTTCTTCCACCAACCTCACGCTATCAGCCCCGCTAACCATCTCCCAGGCGTCTTCACCTTCATAGCCGTCCAGCAAGTCTCCCACGGCCTCAACCACATCCGCACCCTCACCGAGATCCGAGACCCCCAAAACCTCCCCCAGCAGCGCCGCGCCATCCCCTCCGGACCGCCCACCCACCAAGAAGATGCGATCAAGACAAGCTCCCTCTTGACACTGGCGACGAGTCACAACAACGATATCCGCGCCTCCGCTACCAAGATTCTATGCACACGCTTCTACGCCTCCAAGTCCGCCAAGGACCTGCTTATCAAAGACCTGTACTGTGCAGACGGAGAAGTACTGCATCGCGCCCAGTTGGCCTTCAATTTGTTGGGCGACATGGGTGTCTGGAGGGATGATGGGTTGTTGCCCAACAACAGGTTCAGGTGGGATGTCGTTCAGCAGCCTGGAATGGGGAGTGGTTCGCAGAGGGATGTAAGGAGGAGGCGGAGAGAGGCCATGGTGATAAGTGATGGTGAAGGGCTGATTGGAAGTGACGATGTTTACATGAGGGAACCAGAGGGCGAAGAAGAACATGATGATGGGGAGTCATTGTTTGTGTCTTGAAGAGGCCAAACTATGAACACGATGTAGAATTCGGACTATGATACCCCAGCGATGCTAGAAAGCATCTTTTTTTCATGTTAATACACTACTGCCTCAGTTGCTATCGATGTACAACAGGGCAAACCATACTCAAGCCTGTCTATCGTCCATCTTCACTGCGTCCAAAACCTCTGAATCCTCCGACGTCTCTTCTGAAGAATTTACCAATGTTCTTCAGATTACTCTCCAGGTTTGCG
Source organism: Alternaria ethzedia (assembly GCF_023757985.1). Classification (NCBI taxonomy): domain Eukaryota; kingdom Fungi; phylum Ascomycota; class Dothideomycetes; order Pleosporales; family Pleosporaceae; genus Alternaria; species Alternaria ethzedia. The sequence goes on from NW_026056197.1 coordinate 352,979, forward strand.
CCTCCGTCTGCACCTCCAGCCTGTTGCTGCTGGCCCGGCGCAGGACTGCCGAATCGGTCAACACCATCTCTCGCTGCATTAACGAGCATGTTGCCCAGACCTGTTGCGTCGAACCTGCCTCCACCAAGACTTGGTGTGCCCATCGTGCCCATCACACTGCCCGCCGCACTCCCAACGCTACCTCCCGTCTGAATTTGCAGTGGAGTAAGGAAAGGGGAGTTCTGCACCAGGTTTTCATGGTTGGGCGAAGCGCGGAAGGCAGAGAAGAGGTCGAGGAGCTGGGTTTGCTCCGCCTTGCGGATGCCCTTGAGATCCATGATCTTCTTGAAGTTGGTGTCCGATTTGTCGGCAATGTGGATGAGGTAGGCTTGTACGAGGGCCTCTGGTGGCGAGGGGCGGACTTGGAGTGTTTTGAGGAGAGGGTCGATCTTAGACATTGACTGGTTTACGCGTTTGATGAAGCTGATGAACAGATTAGCCTTACGTTACGCTAAACAGGAGGGACTCAGAACATACCTTGCTGGTGGTGCTGTACCAGGCTCCTCATTGAGCGTGGGTAGCTCTGTGAAGCCTTTCTTCAGCACGTACGAATCTAGCAGCATCTGCTCCGCGCCAACTTCGGAAATCGGCTTGCACTGCACTATGTTTGCAATGTAGATGGAAGCCATTAAGTCGACAAGGTTATCGCTGAAAGCTCGCGCGTATTGCTGCTTGTGAAGATACTTCAGGATCTCCCCAGATCTCTCCTTGACGTTACGCAGAAGCTCTCCCACGTAGGAACTTTGGTCGCCAACACTCTCGAGCTTTGCCCAAGGCGTGTTTCGCATCTCTCTCCAGCTAGGTTCGCACGCGATTTCCACTTTCCGGACAAGCATTCGAACTGTCGCGCTAGCGATACCCATGAAGGCGTCCGCCTGGCTCTGCAAATCGACCTTTTCCTTGAACTCTTCGTCTATGCGACCTCTTATCTTCTCTTCTAGTTGATTGCACGTCATATAACAATAGTCTGCAGTGTTGAGAATGAGAATGGCGTCTTCGACAGATGGTCCTTGTGCTCCTGCCTTCTCACTAAGGAAGTAATACAGCACTTGCTGACCGTACTGGTCCAGGTACTTGGCAAAAGTCATAGATAGCTCCTGTAGCCGCGTTCCCGTCGAGAGTTTGGCGCACTGCGCCAACGTCATACGATAGAATTGGAACAATTCTGTCGACGAGGGTATCACAGCTTGATGCGAGAAATCCTCTTCTGGATTGCGCAGGGGTTGTTGCCGATACTTTGGCATAAGGTTGGCAAGTTGCCTACAAAGTCAGCATCGTGTTCGACAGACATTTGCTTGTAACCTACTTGTCTTGAGACTCGACCCAGAGGCTCATGTAGGGTTCAAAAGCCTCAGAGATGGCTTGACTAAAGCCATGTGGACGGTCGTCCTTAGAAGCGACTGTGTCCATCGAAGAACGTGACTGCGGGGGAATGAGTACGTGTTTCAATGTGATAGACTGCCTACACAAACCTCGTTGGAGAATCGCCTTTCCAAGCTGTGTTCGAAGTCCAGCGTCTCCTGTAAGCACGAAAGGAGTAGTTCGACGTCCAGACTCTGCCCGTCGCCTCTCCGTACAGCCTTTTGTAATATAGACTTGAAGTCTTCGCGGGTTCCTTCGCAGAACGAGTTGGCCAGCATCTCGTTCACTCTCCAGTAGGCTGGGAAGATAGAAGCATGTTCGACATCGTACGTCTTCATCATCCGGTTGAACCAGCTGTACCTTCGCCCGATATTGTCTAAGGATCCAGCCTGTTATTGTTAGCATCGTGTTACCATAGAAGAGTGCAAGTGTCCTACCTCGTCGTTGCCCCGGAAGACCTGGCGGTACTCGCGAAGCTGCGTGTTGCAATACCAGTTGATGAGCCGTGTACGAGCGTGCTCCCCGAGCGCATCAATGACCAGACATGCTTCCGCCAGCATCCCTTTCCGCTGGGCTGTTTCGCCCTTGGCAAATGTCACTTCGAAGTCCTCGCAGACCTGCTCCAGCAATTCGCCCTGCACATCTGCCACGTTGCGACTCAGCGTTGCGATCTGGTCTATCGAGCGATAGCTCTTGAAGTGTGCCACGAGCTGTATCACAGCCTGTAGAAGCTGTGCGCATTCCCGATATTGCCGCGACTTGCTGAGGCTCCGTAGTTGTTCGTATGCCGTCGTCAGCATTTGAAGGCGCTTCAACGCCGTCATGGAGAGCGTCAGGTTCTTCTTGGTGCTATCCAAGCGCTTTATGTCTGCAGTCATCTCGGTGATGGTCTGCTCCGTCTGCATGGCCCGCTCTCGGACGCTCTCGATCTTCTTGAAGAGGTCAGCCAGCTCTGCCTTGGCGGCCTGGATGCGCTGCACGCTGTCGGCATCGGCAGTGGACTGTGAGGCGACAACGCCCGCGATGTCTTCGTCGAGGTCATGCTGGTAACTGCGGAGGGCGTCCGACGTGGCAGATACGGACGAGAGCGCGGCGGGGTGGGAAAAGATGGCGTTCAGGTGATCGATGGGGTCGTATGAAGCTGCATTGAGCGTCAGCGCGGAATCCATGCTTGTGGGTGTTACTGGGACTGCGTACCAGATTCCAGCGAGGTGGAGGGCGCAGGCATGTGGTTCGGCGGGCGTCCGCGTCAATGGCATGCGCTCGCGGTACACGGTTGCAGTCGTCGCAGCGGCAAGGAAGGCACGGCCGGGGTGCAAATTAAGACGAGATATCTTATCTATCTAGGACGCAGTACGCACGATTCGGTATTATCGGCAATTGCCTGACGTCCTCCATGCTTCACAAGCCAATATCCCACGCGTCCTCAATCAGGGTCTCTACTCCGAGGTCCGAGCTCATCGCGCTAGAGCACCCTGACGTGTGGTAACATCGCCTTTGAATGTATACAGAGTACAAACACAACACTCATGCACATCACAGTCTATGAATACATTTGGATACCACCCAATTCTGAAATCCGGGGCTTACTACTACGACCCGGGCACTATTGCGGGAATAGACCCAGAAACCCGTTGTAAACTAAACTGCGGTCTTTCTGTGTGAGCGAGCTTGCATCCCCTGTACCGGTCCAATAGAAGAGTCCACCTAGTCCGTTTTGACGCACGTAGTTGGCCTTCATCCTGACTGTGTGCGGGGTATCGTATGTGACTAGACCTCCGTCACCACCAATGCAGTAGGCTGCGCCCAACTGCTCATCAACGTGCTCTTCCGCACCCGGGCGTGGTAGATCTCGGTACTCAAATGTGCCCTCCTCTCCTGCCTGCCCAGAGAACGAGTGGCCAATACCACGGGTTCCGGTGAAACTGCGGCCATATGCTGGCACACCCATGACAATCTTGTGTCTTGGGACACCTTGCTGCATCATGTACGAGACAGCTGAATGGCAGGATATTGCGGCCTCGGGACTGTGCGGGATGTGTGGTGTGAAGAGTTGAGCTTGATGTCCGCACTTGCTGACCCACGGTCCAGAGTAGTCGTAAGCCATAAGGTTGATCATGTCCAGATAGTGCGAAGCATGTCCCAGGTTGATGTGTTGAAGGGCCCATTCGCCCGCTGGAAGTGCCGAAGAGAGAGTGTACTGAGGGGCTGGCAAGTACTGACGAAGTATAGCCAGAAGAGCGATGTAATCCTGACCTTGACTGGCATCTGAAGGGTGCTCCCAGTCGACTATTGCCTGGTTAGTAGAGGCTCTTCCACCTGCTTTGGGGAACTGACTATCGATTCCATCGATTCCGAACTGCTGTACCAGTGCCAGTGACGACTGAGCGAAACGCTCACGGCATGCAGGGTCTCGAGCTACACCAGCAAAAGGCTCACTGCCTTTCCCGCCTCCACCGACAGACAGTACAACCCGTAGTCTGGTGTATTTTCGCTTCAATAGAGCAAAAGAGTTCAGACAGCCCTTCGTTGCAGGAATGTCGTCAGTGCCTGGAACCTCGATTTGAGCATCCGCCCATTCATCGCTCAGCTACAACGCAAGTCAGTCAGTGAGACTCCTGTAAATCTGACATACTTACGTAGACAGTTCCATCATCTTTCACCCTGTGATCGTATTAGCCCCATCACCCAGTAACTCCATCTAGCACTTAGCGTACCAGGCAAACGCATAGAAGACGTGCGAGATGACATCGTAGTTCAATGACACGGGTGGTTGGTCGCGATAGATGCGCCAGTTGGGATAGTAAACTCCGTTCCAGTACATGGCTTGCAGCGGTGTAGAGAAAGTGGTGTCGTGACCAGGCGGGTTGAAGTAGTGTCGGCTCATTTTCGGTCGTCGTCAGCTACAGCCTAGCTTGCTGCACGTCAGAACACCCTGCAGGTATAGGCGGGTACCCGGACTTTGAAGGATCAAAGTTGGACGGCTATCGGAAGCTCCTTCTCGTCTTGGTTTCGAGATTTGGTCTTGGTAACGAAAATGTACAGGTATGTAAGTAGTTCAAAAGAACGAGTTGTGTGCGTCGAAGATTCTGTGGCTGAGAAGTTAGTAGGCAAGAGAAGGCGAAGGAATAGGTCGAGATTGTCCAGTGTAATTCTGAAGCACTTCTTGCTTGTATATGAATATAAATGCAACGCAATCAGTAGTGCCACCAGAGGCCATCGGTGATGCAATGCTTCGGATGATCGTCTTGAGACCGACGGACCGCGCAATCATCCTAGAAAGGACGAAGCCTTCGATGCAGGCCTTGCTATAGTGGCTTTACTACAGATTAGACGGTGAGGCCCAGTCTGGCAACTAATGGACTACAGGTAGACACTAAACTGCTACCCCAAGCATCCATGATCGCGTGAAGCAAGCCTGCGTCGCGTACGAGGTTGCAATTTTCTCAATATTCCGTCCTCGTAATGTGGGCCTAGTGCTTCAAGAGTAGAACGATGAATTCCACCACAAAACAGTCCAGCTCTACCCACACCAGCAGGAGTGCAAGGATATAGTGACGCGAAACTGGGTATCAAAGCAGTCAATATTGAGCCGAGGACAATTTCTCGAATTATTGCGGAACACAGGCGGAATATTGACTGCTGATTACACGACCAGGAACGGCTTTCCGGATCCTTGTGGGGAGAGGGCATGACGCAAGCGGCTAGGAGTATAGCAGCCAAGGAGCATCAAACGCCGTGTTGCATGAATGGTGACTAGGTGGAGGGACGACCCCGCACGGAAGCAAAACCTGGAAACGATCATGACTGCGAACGCGTTGATGAGAAATCACAGTTCCTGCAAAGCGTATCGACGGGCCGAGAAGAGCAAAGTGAGCACCGTGAAGCGTCGTATGCGTGGGGGTCTCAGGGTTGCACGATCGGTTCGACGGCACGCAGGAAACGCACATGTAGTGGGTAGATCAGGGTAAGTCGAAGGCCGAGCGGGATGTAACCGCCATGTAATACGCATCCGGTAAGTTGCAGATGCAGATGTGGATGCGGAAGTACGGTGATCGCCGTCGGGCCGGAACAATGAAGCTCAGCATCTTAGCGTCCACGTGATTCCGCGTCCCTGCTCTTTCGAGGTAGGTGATCGCGCGGGCTCCAGCGACGTCACAGCAGCAACGCAGCACCCCAACTCTATCCTTTGCGCCTATTGCATACTACTCACCCACATGAGGTAGTCAGAGCGCGCCGCGATGACTGAAGTTATGAACCCCGTACCAACGCCCGCGCCCGAAACAAAGCCGATAGAAGCTCAGCAGCCACAATATACATTCAAGTTCAGCGAGTTTCTTCGGCGCGAATATCGCTTCGGCCTCAGTCCCGACCGCCCAGTATGCAAGGCGTATCTTCAAGGCCACTGTCCCGATGGAAACAGGTGTCCAAACAAACACAACGTCTCGTCATCCTACAACAAGTATGCGGATTCGTAATTGAGCATGTATGCACTCATAGCTAACAAATCCCAGTCTCGTATGCAAACATTGGCTGCGTGGCTTGTGTAAAAAGGGCGAAACATGCGAGTTCCTCCACGAGTACAACCTACGACGAATGCCCGAGTGCTCCTACTACGCTCGAACACAGACGTGCTCTAACGGTGACGACTGTCTCTACCTCCACATCGACCCCGAAGCCAAGCGCCCATCCTGCCCACATTACGACCGAGGCTTCTGTCCACTAGGGCCATACTGCGCACTCAAACACAACAAGAAGGAGAAGCTGTGTCCTTTCTACCTCTGTGGATTCTGTCCCGAAGGAAAAGGCTGCAAGTACGGTGCACACCCACGGTTCCCCACGGAACTCAAGAAGCCCGAGGTGCGCGTGGAGAAGAGCCCCGAGGAGCTTGAGGCAGAGCGGATAGAGCGCGAGCGCGAGATGATGAGGAGAGAAGAGGAGGACCGCGAGCGCGACGAGAGGAACGGCCATCAAGGCGGTCGCGGTTTTAGGGGCAACTGGGATCGCAAGAAGCGCGGAGGCCGGAGGGGCAGGGGTGGCAGAGGACGTGGGGAATACTGATTGGCTATCATCTGGCACACTGGAGCCTCAGAATGCTACAAAACGCCCTTCGTTCGGGCGGTGGCCGACTATCGCGCCCGGCGCGTATCGGGCTGGAGCTGAGAAATTCGAGACGGAAAGGACAGTGATACCCCCAAGCTTGATTGTGGTATCAAGCGCTGAGTAACAGAGGTGTTGACTTGGATGGCCATCAAGTGGTCTTAGTCTGAAACTAGAGTTGGCTTTGGAGAGGCCAATGTACAAAATTCATTGGCTTATGGTTGTCACGGCGGGAGTAAATCTTGGGCCCCAGCGCCTGACTAAGAGGAGATGAGTTCGGCACATAGTACTATTATTACATGGCTTTGAGATGTAATCTCTTCTGACTGATCTAGCATATCTCTCCACCAACAGAGTAAATCTCTCAATTAATCAAAATTACACCCTTACTTATTTGTAATTACTGTGCTGTTGATTCACATGTCAGGTCGAACCTGCCCAAGTGGGTAGCATGGTGGAGACTCTTGCCTAGCTTCGTTCTAGCGCACCCAGGTGTCACTCAGCTCTGGGTGCTGGTGCCATCCAAAATCATCACTCGCAGCCCATTCTCGACCTCAATTCTTTGCATTCATCGGGCACCATTCTTTCTGCGCATGCTAGACGCCTTCTCACAGGAAATTGACCGCCACGATCCAGCGGTGACACAGTCATGATCTGGCTTCATCAGCTCGAGGCTTCCGACAGCATTTCAAGCGACGCCTGTGATCCCATATTCTCCTGGTAACCACTGCCAAAGATAGTGACTGCTGCACAATCATCGTCTCTGCACTCGCCACTTACCCTTGCAGGTAGGTGGGATCATCTCTGCGTTCAGAACTGGCGAAAGAGATCGTGTTTATCTTTAGGAAGTTGATCGGAAGACCTTAACACCTATCGCAGCCATCCATCAGCCTTGTGAGTGAGTCGCTTTGGCCAAGTATCGAAGGCGTTCAACTCTCCTAGCGCTTCTACTCTCAGTATACATGGAATGGTTACCCCGTGCCTCTTGTGCCGTCGAGTTCGAATTGATGTTGTGGTCGCACAGATTCCTTCTCGATGTCGGCGGCGCAGGCTGTCCACCAGTGGCTTTGCGACTCGACCACCCACGAAGCCCCGACCTGCATCTATATGGGCGTCTGCCCCCGCACTCTATCAGCGGCAACCGCATCAGCGGACATCTCTTCATTGCATCAGCCAGAGATAGCTTCGCAGTAAGCGCGAGTCAGGCACCACACCTCCTTTGCGGCTCACATACTGTCAAGCACCTAGGTTTGGGAGGATGCTAGGCATCATGGTGTTGTTCTCTCATGCCTCCCCTCTTCCCAATCTTGCAGCCCGGTATCTGGACGTTAACACTCAAAATTAGATGATGCGGTCGCTTTCTGGTGACCTGCTGGGTATATAGTCCAAAGGGACAGCGTTCGATTTCATCACCGCAAAGCCGCGTCAGCCCAAACCAACTCAGTTGAATCCAACAGTGGAAACTCGGGTCTTCTCTTGGGTATTTTCAACCCTCAGGCTCTCCAAACAGTGCTCTTTTCTTTCACCTTGTCTACGGATGTCAGCTACCTTCTTGTCTTGAGGATAACTCAGTCGTTCGGCGATTATACTCTAATTGTTCCACGGTCCTCTGCGTTCTCGCCTTGCCTCTTTCGAACGTTGGTTCCCTTACCAGGTTCTTTCCACACCATCGGACGAATGGCGGCCTCAGCCAGTTACGCGACGCCTCAACACGCATCCTCGGCACAGCCAGCCCCAGCAAACCCGGGCAACCATGCGACACTCCACAAGGACGGCTATCCTAGTCTTGCCTTCTTCTTTTCGCAAAACAGCAGATATTTGCATTTGCGAAAATTCTCCGCTCTCGCAATCCGCGTTCTGCTATATCGCCAGTACAAACTGACGAGGTTGGAAAAGGACCTGCTGCATCTTGAACAACGCGATGCTGAAAAGAACCCGAATATCTTGAAAGACTTTGCTCTCATCGAAGCAGAATCGAGAAGTTCTGGAGTCCCTCCAGAGGCTACTCAGTGTTGGCTGTACGAAGAGCTTCAGAGCGAGTTGAAGGAATATGGTAGGCATCTTGGAGCTGCAATCAACATAGACTGACCATCAGCAGAAGAAGCACTGCTGCGACTCAATCGCCTTGCCGGGAAAGGCTACGATGTCGCGGACCTTCGTAATTTACAGGTCTTGTTTGACCAGACTCGTGGACCACCGGGTGCTCTTTTGGGACTCGACGGAGCGGTCTGGGGCTCGACGAACGATCAGGAAGGCCACGCATTCGACATCTACCAGATCATCGATCAGCCAAGTCTCAGTAAGATAGGAAGGTTCTTCTGGGATAAGTTTGCCCTGTGGGCTCCGTACATTCCAGCCTGGCTCTGGATGGCCCTGACCTGGTCAAGACCACCCCCAGTCGGGTATGTGTATGAGGCCTTCAGCATGCGCAGATTCGAAGCTGTGGTTGAACTTTCCGGAAACATCTTAGCTTCATTGCTCATATATGTGGCCGTTACCTCCCTGTACCTCACCGCCGAGCGTGCATCAAGCGTCGTAGGGGTTATCGTTATTGCTGTAATCATAACCGCTTGCAGTCTGTTGTTTCGCAATCAGAAGTTCATCTCTATGCTTTCGACGTAAGTACAGATATCTTCTACTCCCGGAGACTTACCAACTATACAGGGTATGCGCCGTCCTTGTAACGTTACTGCTCAACGACAGCACTCGGCAGCGTGAAGCAGCTCAGACCCTTATGCATCCTGTAAACGTTACGCATACGACTTACGGGACAGGCTGAGTGTGCAACACATCTCCGTCAGGTATGGGCGCAGATCTCGTTGCATCGCTGGTAGCTCCAGCGTGTCATGCACCCTCTTTGGGAGATAAAACTAATAAGCAGCGCTATCTCACGATGAGATGTTATCAAAAGCGTTCAACCAAACCGACACTGGGCAAAAGTACCAGACCCAAGCTGGGATCCACTCTAGACCGGATCGTGATGCGCTAGACCTACATCGGCTGCAGTGGCGCTGCCTCATCGTCGGCGAATGGAAAGTGTACCTGGACAGGACGGCGCACCGCAAAGCCAAAGCTTACTGCCGCTCCCCGGCATCAGATGACATAACCTGAACGCACTCGTGGACAGAGGACCGCCACGCTGTTATTGTTCTTCTCGGATCCGTGGCATTACGGAACCGGAGAGCATATGCTGAGTCGTCTCGGTAACCCCAACCTTTCATGTACTCCATCGAAGCGGACCTAGCTAGGCCAAGCTAAAGCGGTCGCTCCTGGTAATATACCAATACCCAGCTACGGAGCGCTGGAGGTATGCGAAATCACAATAATGCTCGATGGATCGCGTCACCTAGTCACCTACCCATCCGACATCTTTACCACTCCGTTACAGACATTATGAATTATGAAAGCACTGCTTTCGGCCCATTGGAAGCCTCTACGTGGGCTACCTTGGAATTGGACAGCGCTGCAAGGCTGATCGGTCATGGCTCCACCTGCGCGCACCAAACTCCAGGTCAAATTCGCACGACTTGTCACTTCGGCTAGCACAGATAGCACCCGTTATCCGACTATAAATCTTTTCTTTTGGCCTTCAGCTGTTTAGCCCTCGATATTCTCTACCGCGAGAACTCCTGCGACGGTCAATCAGCTCAACTAGCGAAAGATGTCGTCCAAACTACAGCCACATGACTCTCGGATCGTATGGTCGAAGGATGGTATGAACCTCTCATTCTCCTCTGGCATCGTCGTGGACATAGGCGCTGATGCGATGCTTTAGCCTTGGAAAAGGGCCTCACATACGGACTTATTTGCGCAAATCGAGAGAGCGCCATGCAACACGCCCACAAAGCTCACGAGGCTTCATCGATTCGCTATCCCAACTCGGCAGCCAACCAGCCACCACAACCACAGCCTGCTGCAACAGGCGTCCAGTCTCAAACTACCTCATCGAACCAGCAGGGCGCCCAAGACGCCGCTGCCGTTGCCCCTTGAACTTTTCACGTCTACCAATCCCGGCGGTGGGACATAGCGATTCTCGGAAGAAGTAGCGTTGCCCCAGCCACGCGACCTGAGTCAGAGACCGACCGGTCAGCAAACATTGGGATGAAGCTTGGGCAAGGATGGAGACCCGCTTTTGACAGCCGTTGCGGCGCTTCCGCAGCAGGCTCCCTTTCGACGGTCTTTGTATGGCCGACAATGTACTGGGGGATTTGATCTACTGTTTCGCAACTCGGTTCGGATAAGTACAGTTGTTGATGCTGTAGAGCCAATGGACTTCAACGTTTCACAGAAATCTGAGAAAATATGAGAGGATGCTGTCCTCCACTTTTGCCTCTCCTTTCTTCAATTTCGTGTCGGATGACGATGCGTGCCGCTCACACCTCCAATCTCGCTTGACAGGCCTGCAAAAAGGTCCGCTACGCCGCCTAGAGGGGTTCGAGGTTGGAGGATTCGGAGGCGCAATGTCTGAAAGATTAGACAGGGGTGGCGCAGATCCTCCACCTGGTGCCGCCCGCGAGGAAGAGGCGGGCCATGCGTTTGGTCGGTGCGAAGTTTTTGGCCCCCGCCTTGGGGTCATTACGCTATCAGAGGATGAAGGCATTGTCGAAGTCTTCATCGGCACCAGGCATACCAGAAGACAAGATCTCGGTATCTTCATGTTCTCACGTAACCCTTCCTTTGAATGTTATCTGGACCTTCAGGCCGCCCGCATTTGCTTGGGGACGGAGGCAGGATCTGGGGAGTGTCTGGGCGCAAATTCCCGCCGCACTGGACGCCTGTGGCCACCGGGGGCTAGCCGGGGGTGATTACAAGGTGCGTAGACAGTTCGGCGATGGTCTGTCATGAGTCTAGAAGGCGCGACGAAAGTCTCTTTCGCGCGCTCACGACGCGTTCGATCCATCGTTGTCTATGCTACGACGTCGCACCCGTCAGACAATCGACGTTTTCGCTCGCGGTTTCGTCACAGCTGTACAAAGCTTTTCCAGCTCCCTACGATTATTAAGTAGAGCTCACACTCTGCTGTTGACAAAGGTACGCCCGATCATCTCCAAAACACGAGCTGACCCATCATCCTACTCAGATACGACCACCTCTCGGACAAGAAAGCTAATGCTGGTATCCACGATTAAGCGACCGTATTCCTTGCAAGCTACACTTTACGAGAGCCAGGTACCCGTCCCTCCTACGCAACTGCCGAAATTCCTGCAAACGCGCCCGATAACCTTGCCAATCACGTTAACGCGGTGGCACTCAACGAACCTCACGATCTTCCCCACGCAACGGTACCGAGTAGACGGCGGATACGGAAGCGCCTGCGGTTCACATGCCCATGCATGCCTGAGATCTCCGCACCGTTAGGATTGTTTTCCCTAGCGGCACCCGTCCTTCCCGTGCTGTGCCGCAGGGGAGGAACAGATGAAGGTGTAGAGCAAACAGTACATACGGGCATCGCATAGCGAGTCCGTTCACACCACTGTATGAATACCAAGAGACAATACGAAGGGGACAGCAGCGACAGTAGGCTAGATCTTTAACCCCAAAGATTCTGGCTTGGTGGCTCATGAAAGGGGAGGGTATGCGCGAAATCTACGCTGTTGATCGTGGTCACCTTTGGACATGGTGAGGAGGTAATGATTGGCGACAGCTCGCTACTCGACTGGCGTGCGAAGGTTGCATGGCTATCCTTGCACGCACATTGCACATACACTCATCTCACAGGGACGGAGAACGGTATTCGGGGCAGACTGTAACTTGCATTCACTGAAAGCACCTAGATCTACAAGCGCAATCTCACAGTGCGACCTTCAGGCTGTCAAAGACGGTCGTGACCAACCCCACCCCCGACCCGATAACCTCCACTCTCGTAACCTGGCTTCGACATGTTGTGGCTGCAGATGTGGCTCATCGCCTAAAGCAATTTCGAGCATGTTCCTCGTGCAGCCGTTGAACGCCTTCGACGCTTAGTAGGCTACATCCCCGACTCCAACGTACCAATTGCAGCAGCATGCCGCCCACCAACTCAATTCATATGCGCCCCGCTTAACGGCGCCCGTCCATCCACCGTTCAAGTCCTACAACCTGTTGGGAATGCTTATCTCAACCGCACATCATCTGTATACTTGGGCGCGCGCTGCGAGGTTGCGATGAATGTGGGCATAAGGGCGGGTGGAGGGCATTACAATAAGAGGTAAAAGGATAACAGGGAGCGCGGTGACAGATACTAGCTCAAGGCTTCAGGTCTAGCATGGTCGCAGCTGAGTGCTGCTAATTTCCGTGCCACGGCCAGCACGCGCATCGTAGGCTCGGATACGTTTGCTAGTCCTCGCTATCTGAAGACATTCGACTCGCGAAGGGGAACGCGAACAAACCTTTTAGTAGGCTCTCCTGCGAAGCTTTGGATCAAACTCGGTGTTGAAACGCTGGTGATAGGCTTGCGGGCGATCTACAGGGTCTACAAGGAGTTTACGACTAGACAATATATGAGTATCATAATAACATCAACCGTGTGAAGTTTCGGGATCTCCGATTGTCGAGTGACTAGCTCTTTACCGCTCAAGGGATTCGCTGCGGTGATGCAAGTTGGCAGACCAGCCACCCCCTACAGTGACACCGCCCGATATTGTCGTTTCTACAGATTGTATTCCGCGATCGATATCAACGACATTCAAAACCTCTCATTGACCAAATCTACAGGGGTCGGATAGCGATAGGCCTGTGGTCGCGGCGGATATTTCTCGCCGTTCGGAGGTCCTTCATCGCTTGGCAGGCCTATCTAGGGTCAGTGCTTCTCCATCTCCTAGAGCTGCGCGTCTCGACAATCTAACCTCTCAAATCCTCTGGAAAATTGGCTCCGTTCCTCATGATTCCACCTCTTTCTACCCATCATTCGCGTTTTTCTCGTCCCGAGACCTCTTTTTGGGCGGTCTCGCGCGTCGACGACAATTAGAGCTCCGACTCCCGCGGGGAACACGTCTAGAATTATGTCGTATACGCGACGCGCAATATGAATAGTGGGAAGAGGATAATACGTACACGCTGGATCCATGTCAAGGCGTAGAGAAGTCTCGAGCCCAACTCCTGAGGTTCTTTCTGTGAATGGGGACCGCGTATATATACCACCTTCTGTTCCGTTCACCCGCTTCTTGAATTGCCGAGGGCTAACGTATTATGCATGTAGGTGATCATACAGCTTCCATTCATCCGAGACCTAGTAGCACGTATTCGAGCCATCGTCAAACGACCTCCTACTCCACGCGAATCCACCTGCCTCTTCAGGACCGGCCCGAAAACGATCCACCGAAACGTCACATACATAAACGTAGCAGTTGGGATCATAGCGGAGGCTTAGAGCTATCTTTAGCTCTGGAGTTGGGATACACGCGTGGTCAGGGGTGGTATACTGATGCATTGCCGAGGGATGTACGCATCTACAGTGGAGTGGAGTACTTTTTCTTTACCAAGCCCGACAAATTACGGTACCACATTGCGCTAATGGCGTCTGTGTATGGAATGTGAGATTACTAGACCTCATGCTCTACCATTTCACAATGCAGTGCTTGCGGTGGACACAACAAAGCTGGAAGGCAATCAACCGTGGCTACATGGACACACGCGTGGCATCCTGTCATGATCGACCCATGAATTGTGTACACACACGTTGACACCAAACAACAGAGAGTTGGTAGAGCGTCCGTTCAACAGCATGTATATGCTTGCTGCAAATGTACGCGTACAGTAGGCATCACGATGGCGCACTGGCATTCAGGTAATGCTCTGCGTCAAGAAAAAAGATGTGCTCTTGCTATTGAGTTTAAGGCTTGATTGCTAAGTACATAGCTATGGATGATGTGTTGGTTCGACGCTTATGCGCAATGAGAGACTCAGCTCTCGCGTGATCTCATCTCGTTGCTTTGCGTCCCCTTGGTTACGACCGTAATTCTCGAATCCGCTGTGAATAGATTCCAAGGACGAGGTTATGAGCTGCGGATCTGGACAATGAAGCTTCGTGATGTTGTTGAAGCGCGTTTTATTATCTGCTGGCTCAATCGACGCGTTCTATGCCTGGGTGATCATTTTGGTGCTTTGGTTGCGTTGGTCGGGGGGTCTCGTGTCTTCTTTCGCTGTTGGCAGGCGGGGAAGCGGTATTGGTCTGACTTGGAGTGGTGGATGCAGCGGAGGCGCGTCGCTCTGTACTATAGTCAGCTTGCTGAGGACATTCAACCGGTGCCATGGTGAATCAGACCATGCATCTTGATGCCGTCCGCCGTGATGAGTTTTCTAGACGGGGGAGCCATGATGAAGAACGAGTAGGATACGCCGTGCCGTGTCTCGATGCTGGGCAAGTATAGCTCGGAGAAGATTCAAGTCGAGTGATGGGGTCACCTAAGGAGATCGAATACGGACCAGTGGGTAGATGATAATTTTGTAGCGGTGCGTCCCTAAGCGATTGTTTGTGGCTGAGGGGGGAGGGGAGATGTGACTGAAACAGAATCCAGCCTCACGTGTGTGATCCGATCTTCCGTACTCATCAGGCGGCGCTGTGAAAGTCATTAAAGCATGCGCCCCTAATAAGTCCAGTGCGCGCGCCTGTACTCTACCTAGGTAATGTTCGTGCTAATATCTCCTTAATGAGCTCAACCTGAAGCATACTTCAAGATGCTTCCTCGTCACGTACTCTCGCACCGTTGAGAGAGGCGAGCTGTCGCCTCTGAATCCGTAGTCGGAGAGAATCTACGTCTAGTTACTCGCGTGATAGCTTCCTCAAAATACGAGACAACACAATGCTATATCAAACGGGCGTACTTGGAAAGACTGCAGGCAACATTGATGTATAAACGCCTGGATGGACCATCGTCGCGGGTACCAGTGCCTTGAGGCATTCATCATAGTTGTTCCGGATGAATCGCTAGACGTATGACTCGAAACGCACTGTTCCGATTTGGTCTTAGCACCTGATCTGCAATTGGCGGTGAAGAGGGCACAGGCTTCCATTCCGAGCTGATTAGACGACACTACACTCCAACAACACAATCCATCGCTTACTGAATAACTTGTCGCTCATTCGTGATAGTCACGAATACCACCATCGCCTGGAAATATCTACAGCTCTGTCAGTAAGTAAAGGGAAAGAGGGCTTGTTTACTTACCCGGTCACCAGTGTGAAAAGAGGCATTGATCGAGGGCCCATGAGCTGCGCTGACGCGGTGAGAAGCAGACAGAACAAAGGCATGACGACGATTCGCAATGTTTGCTCCTCAACGACAGTGAATATCGCAATTGGGGCAATTAGGACCAAAGTGGCCAACACATGCACACAGGCATTTGCGATAGCTGATACAACCTTCCCTTCGACGTACTCCACATCGATCCCAGTGGGTGGTAGCTCCCTTCTATGCATGGGCAGTACATGCAACAGAGCTTTCGAAGGCCGAACAATACACTGTATCACCGGGTTCATAAGCCGATCTCGAATAAGCTGCGCCATCGGCTCGAGGTCGTCGCCATCGGCTGTGGCCAAGTCACTCGGTATGAGCTGACCTCTGTCGCCGTATAGCGAAGCAAGTTCCCCGTTGGCGGCGCGTCCACTACCACCATTGTAGATGCGATACAAATCCATATCGGCTTTCGAAGGCGAAGGAGCCGTGCTCATCTTCCGGAAACCCTCAACGACCTGGGCTACCACGATCGTCAGCTTCTGCTTGCACACATGTGATGGGTATTACATGCAGTGGAGTAACAAGCTCTCGGTCAGGGCATCCATTGATCTCGTGAATCCAGATTCCGCTGGATCAGTGTCCTCCTGAACAACATCGTCCGGCGACAAACCCTGTTGGAGGGATGCATCAGCGGCTCGCAGGCATCGATGAACTTTGCTTTCCGTATATGGTATGACGCGTGCCCACTGTTCCCGAAATCTTTGGTGTATAACAGCCTGTGGATAGTCGGCTGATAGTTCGAACAGTTGACTGTGCTCGCGCAAAGCCATGATACGTTCTCTTGTGGAAGGTGCATCCCGAACGCGCAGGTTGAGTTCGACAGCCATTACAAGTCGCAAAAGTGATCTAGGAAAACAGCGGAAGGTTAGGGAAGCAAAAGAAGAAAACCGCAGTCGTGAGGACTCAATCACACCATCAGGGGAGGACATTAAGATATAAGAACAGCTCAAGAAGAGACCTCGTCACCCAACAGCCCTGTCGATGTAGCAAACTCCGTCGACCGGTCAACATTCTTTTCTTCGCGGGAGCCTCATATGAGCTGTCAGGCAAAGCCACACCACCATACTGTCGCGACAAGACGCAGAACATGCATAGACAGGGCTCGATAGTTCGAGTCATAGCCGCCGCGCCTAGTATGTGATTACACCGCTTGAGGCCATCTCTGAGACCATGTCAATCGGAAATATGCGACAGCTCACCGGACATACGACTCTGGACACTGCGATAGGCTCGAACGTGACGGAATAGGAAGATATACTCTCCAATAGGTACCACACCTGGCTGCGGTCGACGTCCATGAGCTTTAATGGCCACTCCAAACGCAAGTCTTCGTGGTCTTGCAGGCTATGCTGATCCGCAAAAGGAGCCGACCGGGGTCGTGGGATGGTGTGCGGACATGCATGCTGGGATAAGATCCTCTGGAAGCTGATCGTTGCACCCTACGATGGCTGGCCCGACCGTGAGACCCGTACCGAACACACCGCGTGGCATCGGTCGCAACATCAAAAATACTGTCGAAGATTGGGGTGGACGGCTGTAGGGAAGCAGCGCTGAAGCTCTTGACTTTAGTGCTCCTGCTAGTTGGCAAGCGAACCTTGGGGCCAAAGACCGCCAAACTTCAACAGCCCCGCCGTCGAGAGTCGCCATCTACGCTCTCGAGCCCGCAACTTGTTCATTATAACCTGGGACCGTTGTTGCTTCGGGAGCGGTCCACGGAGAGCGCGCGATTGAAAGTGAGGCGACAAGCACAATTCCATCTCGGGTTGCTGCGCAACAGACTCTTCCAACAGCGACAGAATGGCCCCGGTTCGACTTTTCTTGTGTGCCGCTGACGCGCTTTCGCGGTATCAGATGACTCTGCCTCGCAGCAGCATACGCTGTGCGACAATGGCGTTCCACGGATCACGATGGGCTGCGTCTATCAAAGCAGTACGGTTACGACATTACTCTCTTACGAGGCGGTGTCCAGGTTTCTACGTCAACAGCATCCAAAGCTCTGCGCCTAGCTATTTTTGCGATGATGTTGCCACCACCAAGATGCCAACGCAGATGGCAAGCGCCCAGGTCTGCAGCTCGAACAGATCCTTTGGCCTTCACAGACAGCGAAGACGGCCATTACACAATTAGAAGCCGAATAAAATCGCATACCAGCCCCCCATCAACTGACCACCCATGAGCCTTGGGTCTTCGTTGTTGTTCAAGCAATATTGGTGGGTATGGAAGCCTACACCGCCTGTATGCTGGAGCTTTCAGCCTCGTCAGTGTCAATCCGTTGAAAATCGAGGCTGATTGAAAACCTCATCCATAACTGCAGCCTCTTCTATCGTTACTGCGACTATTTGTTTAAAGCTCTAATATTGGTCTCGCAGAAGAGAACGGGTACTCTCAATTATGCCCTACTCAGAAGCTGTGTTCACGCCTGACTTTACGTTGCGACACAAAAAACTACAACAGTGACTTTAGGAGCTTGGAACAGTACCACAAGTCCACAACCATAAGCTGCGGTGTTTCCGTTCCACGCTGCTGTCAAGATTCCCCGGATTGCATGCCACCAGCCTCGTTCTGCTATTGGTTGACTGTTCAGACGCCAACTCGTGACGAATCTCGTTGGGTATTCACCCAAAGAAATTCGTCCATTCTGGCTTATGCGTACCTTTCGGATCATACCGAAAGGCGTAATAGCAAATGGCTAGCGAGAAAGTGCCTCCAAGTATCGACCATGCCGCAATCGACCATCGTGTTTTTTCCATGCCTTTTTCCTCTTCGCGATCAACTAGCAGAACCTTATACCTAATGAAATCATCTAAGGCAAGAACTTCCCCAAGAACCCACGATATACCCATAGCGCCAATGCAGGCCAGAATCGTGATAGCCCAACCCGTCAAGAGCTCAAGAACTTGTTCCTTTTCAACTAGGGTGAACAGCGTGACTAACCCCACAGGGAACGCTGTCAGCAGAAGAAGGCCAATGATGGTACCAATGATTTTGGCGAGGGGATCTCCACTACCCCAAAGAGCTAGCCAGATCCATGCTCCACACATATAGGCCAGGGTTGCCAAGTAGATGACTGGAATCCATACTACTAGGGTAACAGAATACAAAGAGTTGTCGGTTTCGTCCTTCAGCAGACCAGTGAAGTCGATGAATGGGTGAAGAAGTACGTAAGATGCCCAGCCGAGAAAGAGGCAATGTAAGGCGAGAGCGAGATAGCCCCAAAACAACTCAAAAAGATCCAGATTGCGCTCCAAAGTATATCGCGCATCCCTCATCCACCTCGGTCTAAGAGCATGATTCGTTTCATCCTCTTCTGCTAATAGTGTGTATGAGCCTGAAGTCGGTGGTTGCCGGAAAGATGCAGCTACGATGAAGCATTCCATGACTCCGAAGCTGGCTAGAAAGAGACCACCCCATGCTTTCGTCCAATGCAACCCGCTTGTAGCCATGAGCTTGACAGCCTGAGTGAGGGTTCCGATAACAAAGATGAGCCATCTAACACTGGTCAGGGTTTCGAGGGTCTGGAATCCTTCTTGAGGTCCAGAGTCCCGCAGCGGCCGCGTTCGCACACGCATCGCTCTAGTGGCAGCATCCAGTGGCGAAGTATAGTATCCCGAGAGTAGATATACCGAAAAGCGAATGAGTTGTGCCAACGCATCAAATGCGCAGATGATCGGAGAGCTCCGAAGATAGGTCCTCAACTGATGGGGGTACTGTAACACTTGGCCAGATGGCTGGGTCATACAGCTCAAAGCGAGAGGAAGCAAGGACCAAAAAGCGCTCTGCCATGATACCTCTTGGGAGGGCGAATCTGCAAGTTGTGTAAGTATACCTATTCCAGCCTTGCACGAGTGGAAATGAGCTTGCCTTGCTCCCAGTACCAAATCATGATGACCCCGATATCTAGGTGTGCGTCGACCGGTGAACAACGGGAAGCGAACAGTAATCGACGGTAGTGAGGTTCGATAATGTATCAGAAGTCTAAGAAGGAAGTAGAGGCCGTCAAGTTGGATCAGGCTGAGCCTTGGCGGGGTGCTCAGCCGCACTCTTCGCATGCACGATGTGGTTGGCCAACCTTTTCCTCACACGTCATCGTGGTTGCTTTTGCACGCAAGACGGAAGTTTGATCTTTCCTGTGTTCGCAACAAGGGACGAAATCGTGAACTACCCAGGTGGCATTGACTCGAAAGATCAACTAACATGATCTCGTTAATCGATAGTATCTACGGAGCAAAAGACTTTAAAGTAGGCACATTAAATCGTTGAAAATGCTCTTTAGTGCGATACTAAGCAATCCAGTACCAGATCTTCTGCATAACGTTCTTCGGCACTGGTGCACCGGTAATATCGTCCTTGCACAACTCGTTCATCTCTCGCACACCCGTTATAACATCAATGTGCTCGACCTTGATGGCAAACGGTGTCCTGAAGTAGATCTTGTGGCCAGCGTAAAGTACGATGAAGATTGGAATGGTGATATAAGCGGCAAGGAAGTCGGAAACGGCCCAGTTGGCAGGCACGAAGACCTGGAAACCGTTGGTCAGCGTCAGGAGCGATACTACGCCGAGAACAAAGTATGTAAGATATGGCTGGAACGGTGTGCGGTAGGGCAGAGATTCGAGCAAGTTGTGGAAGATCATCGCCTTGCGGAAGCGGATGTATGTGATCATGACAACGATCCAGGCAATAAATCCGGAAATGGTGGAGATGTTGGAGAACCACAAAAAGACCTGGGCGCCAGTGCTGGAGACATTCAGGTACGCCAGGAGTCCGATGGCCCATGTAGCGAGAACAGCCACATATGGTACACCTTTCTTGCTGGTCCTGCCGAAGATCTTAGGCGCTTCTCCGTTGAGAGCCATACCATACAAGACACGAGATCCGGAGAACAAGAAAGCGTTTCCGGCAGACCACGCTGATGTCAAGACGGCCGCGTTGACGACGTGGTTCAGACCTACGATTCCCGCACGCTGGATACCAATGACGAAGGGAGAAGCTGAAGCGTTGGAGCTCTTGCTAAGGAGGCGATCATCGTCTGATGGGACAATAACACCGATGATGAAGCTACCCAGACCGTAGAAGATGGCGAGACGGTAAACGAAGCGGCCAGCAGCCTTGGGGATGTTCCGACGTGGGGCAATAGTCTCTCCGGCGGCAAGCGCAATCAATTCAGGCGAAGTGATGAAAGCGAATCCGGCACGAACGAACGCAGTCCAATAGGCCAGAAAGCGCCCAGAGTTCCCTTCCACGATGTACGGTTTGAATGCGCCAGGGTTGTTCCAGTATCTGAAACCTAGCCTTCCTTGATCGTTAGGGCTGCCACCTAACATGATGACAAAGCCGAGAATAACAAGACCGATGATGGTGATGAACTTGATAGAAGCGAACCAGAACTCGGCTTCTCCAAATACCTCGACAGCAACGATGTTGAGGAACAAGACCACGACCAGGAATATGGTGATCCAGACAGCGTTGTGAACAGGCGTCTCCCAGTACTCCACAAGAATTGCTCCGGCTGTAGCTTCAGCAGCGACCAAGATGGCGTAGGCGTACCAATAGTTCCAACCGGCTGCGAATGCGAGACTCGGGTCTACGAATCGCTTGATGAAGTAAGGAATGGTGATGCCGCGCATTGGGAGGTAAGTGACGATCTCGGCCAAATTGTTCATGACGTTATAAACAACAAGCATCATACTGAGGTAGGCCATGAATAAGGGAGCAGGGCCGACCAAAGCAAGGATAGATCCAGATCCAATGAAGAGACCAGTTCCGATAGCACCACCAAGCGCACTGGCGAAGGGTCAGTGATTGCTCTAGCGATACAAGGTAGGGCGAACTTACAGAAATTGGATGTGTCGACTCTTCAGTCCACGATGTGTGTCTCCTCCTCGTCCAGTCTCACCACCAACAGTAGCGGCGCCATGAACAAACGGCTCTTCGAAGCCAACCTGACTCTCATCGTAGCCATACGGCACAGCCTCGGGCTTCTCGTCGGCCATGTGGTGGTTCGGCATGGTTAACACGAGACAGAAGGAGGGCTTGGTCGGCGGTACCAATCTTGCTTTCGCCCTAGAGGGATGCCTAGTGGTTATATAGATGGGATGCCAAAGGCGGCTGAAGAATGCGCCGGTCGTGATAGCAGATTTTGTAACAAATGTGGTGTATGGGCCGGCGCGAGAGGAGGATTATTCCACGTTCGCGGTTCGGACCTACCCAAACATGGTACGGCTTCGGTGGCCAAGTCCTTATCGAACGTATGGGACGATTGTAGCCCAGACCCTTGTTAGAACGGGTTCTGGGGAACCAATTATCGTTGGCTAGTACGAACTACCGGTAGAAAAGGCGGGGGAAAATACCTCGAGCGCTGTGATGGTTGCAGCCCGTTGCTTAACTCGTATGATGACGTCCACTCTGCGCGGCGCGCATTCCTTCGGGTTTACTTCCTTGCGCCATGGGCACTGTTCGTCTGTTGGGGTTTGGAGACGCGCCCTACGTGCGGAGTGAGGTGATAAGAACTGAGCCGACGTCAACCGCGCGTATTGTGTGCATGAGGCTTAAACTGGGCGTGTCCAGAGCTCAGACAAGCTTCTGGAAATACGCCTAGAAGGCTTAGCGCTCGAGGTACCCGCCGCTGGTTTGCGAGCTGGATCTGGGTAGAAATGGAGCTGATCATGGGGCGCATGGAGAATGCACTGACTGACAGTCCACTGCAAAACCTGGGGATCGCGGGGATGGCGGTTCGTGCTTCATCCGGCAGCGCGATTGTCTGGTTTCACCGGACAAGCCGCCGATGGTACGAACCAAGACTGTATGCGCCGTATAGCAAAAGACGCAGTAGCTCGACACTCGACATGTTGGCACTCGCTTAGAAGATTCTGACACTTGACTGCAATGCTATTAGGCCTCCTTCGTTATCATAATGTGCTACTCTTATCTTCAGTATTCGTGCCGTTCAGGATTTCAAACGTAACACTTTCACCCAGGCAGGATCTCAGAAGCTTGGACGTCGCTTGGAGAATACTCACTGCGGGTCTCTTGTGGGTACATCATCCGTAGGGCCATGCAACTATGGCGCGACCCACCGTCCTACCAGACAACAATCTAGCAGCTTTAGCATGTACTCGGATTTCTGAGTGAAGGAACCCTTTTCGCAATTCATCCTAGTACTTACTTACTTGCCGACCTTCAAGAAGAAGCTGGCTGTCAGCTTCGGTAAACTTCAGCGGGTAACACTGCGCGGGCGTCCACCCCAGTCGACACGGCTGGTCTTGCAATCCTGCGCACGCCAGCATGTGGGTCTCCTGATACTATTCAGTCCACTCGCATGCCCTTTTGAAGGCAGATAGCAACATAGGACATGTACTCTTGGAGCACACTCATCTCTCTCTTTAAGCACACATGACCCATGGCATCGCGCAGGTGTGAGTTCTATGATTGATCATGTAAGCTTACAACAGCCCAATATCCTCCACAGTCGATCATATCTCAAAACGTAAGTTGGGTCGTTCTCATGGGCCTGTCGAGTTGGTTGGGTCAAGCTTCGAGGGTGCTTGGAAGGAACAATAACCCCTCACCAAGCTTTCTGCACCTGCCCGCGGCAGGAAGCGAAGGCGCGGAGATGACACCATATGCGCGCGTCGCCAACGTCATACCGCAGACGTGTATGCACGCGCTTCGAAGCTACAATCCCCGTCGAACTCTAGGAACCAACATAAAGCATCAATCGGGAAGTTCGCGATATGATTCCGCGGGTCGCGATCGACAAAGTTCTCTGCCAAGCGCAAGGAACTGCGTCGCATAGCTGGGAGTACGGCACCGTATTTGAAGCGCTACTTGAGTACAGAGATCCTCTTCACAGCATCTTCCATGACCCATTCCCAGGGGGCAAGATACCAGAGTTGACGGTAGAGGATGTAGAAGCGTTGCGATATGTGAAACCATTCATACAGACGAATAGGGCGAGACTGTGCGAAGGTAACGGTAAGCTCCCTTCTCTCAGATTTCGTCCAACGCATGCTAAAGGCAGTAACTAGGTTCGTCGTCCGATCCGACATCTCTCTGCATTCCGGCCTTGTTGTTATACAAATCAACAACCTCCCAAGCGCCTGACAATCCTTACCTCTCTGCTGTAAATCGCCAGCTACACGACCTGCTCTCCACCACGCCCAGATACAGCAATGGCGCGATATCGCATCGCGATGCGTACCCTTCTTTGTGGGCAGACTTCATCTACATGGTGCCGCCTGCTCTTGCATACCACGGTGTCTTCACCTCAGACATAGACATGGTGAAAGAGAGTGTACGGCAGTGCCAGTTATACTGCGAAGTGCTGGGCACGTCGAAAGGGTATTGGCGACACATTGCCAATGCCGAGGGCACAGACAGCTTAAAGAGCGATGGAGGCGCGTGGTGTACGAGCAATGCCTGGGCTGCAGCTGGGATGACTAGGGTCCTAGCAACGTTGCGCAAATCTCAATATAAACCGGAAACCGCTGATGAGCAGAAGATGCTACTATATATGACCAAAGGCATTCTTGACGGCGCGATAGAGGCTGATACCGATGCATCCGGCCTGTTGCGTAACTATCTCGATGACGAGACATGGTTTGGAGAGGTTGCTGGAACAGCGTTGATGGCAGCTGCGGTCTTCAGAATGGCGGCCCTCGAGCCTGGCACATTCGGAGAACGGTATGTAGGATGGGCGACGCGTAAGTTGGAGTCTGTTGGTCACCATCTAGATGAGGAAACTGGTGTTGCGGCACCTGTAGTTAACTCACTGAAGGAGGGTCAGCGGACCCCGCTCAACGGCATCAATCCGGAGGGACAGGCTTTTGTCGTATTGTTATACGCTGCATGGAGAGACTGGAGGACTGTTGCAGATCATGCATCAATCACTATGACCGGAACTGACGCGTCGAGGACATGAGCAGCGCGTGCCGCAGTGGTTCCCGTCGTTTGTACCTCGGCAAATCCGACTCCTCACGTCAACCATGACTCGCCGACATGCAATGGAAGCCATGCCTTCAATCACGGAGTACGTGACATAAGTAAAACTGCATTCCACACCGAGAGGTCAAACTGCGCCCGTCTTGCGCTTAATCTGTTGACACGACATGACGTCCACCAATACCCCCGTGATCATCGGCGTAGGCGACATCAAGAACCGCTCCACCGCCATCGCGGATGCGAAGGAGCCCGCGACATTAATGCTAGAAGCCATCCAGAAAGCCATCAGCGACACCGGATGCCTTTCGAAAGCTGACCTGCAGTCAGCAATCGACAGCATCGATGTCGTCAAGACGTGGACTTGGCCGTATCCAGATCTACCCGGGCTTTTGGCAGAGAAGCTAGGCGTTGATCAGAGTCTGAAGTGGAAGAGATATTCCGAACATGGAGGCGATAAACCAGGAAAGCTCTTCGATGAGGCCGCTAAGAGGGTTGCGAAAGGCGAATGCAAGGTCGCAATTGTAACTGGAGGTGAAGCATTAGCTTCGTGTACGTACCGCATGCCTTTCCGCCGTCTCCACTCATCGCTAATTGTACCAGTATCCGCGTGTGCAGCTGCAAAGAAGCTTCCTCCACCAGGCTGGACAGCTCCGTCCGAAGCCGTAGATTCGGTCTTCACACCAACAGGTCGCGACCTAGGAAATAGTGCGGTTTCCTCTCTCTGGCAAACCCTTTCTTCTACTGACTCTGGCAAAGACCTTGGAGCTATTCACAAGATTGGTGCGCCGATACATGTTTACCCACTTTACGAGAACGCGTTCCGTGCGCATCGCGGGCAGACGCTGAAGGCAAACCACGAAGAGAGCGCAAAGCTGTATGCTGAATTTGCAGACGTCGCAAAGAATAATAAGTACGCTTGGAGTCAAGGAGCTTCAAGTAGTGAAGAAGACATCAAGACTGTTGGGAAGAAGAACAGGATGATATGCTATCCTTGTCGGTCTCCCCTCTTTCCGCATTAGGAACGGAAGCTTACATCACACGCGCAGATCCTCTGCTTATGAACGCCTTCAACACGGTGAATCTTGCCTCTGCAATCATCCTCACATCCACTTCTTTCGCCAAAACTTTAGGTGTTCCCGAATCGAAATGGGTCTATCCGCTTGGTGGCGCAGGAACGAAGGACGCCGATGAGTTCTGGAAACGACCGAACTTCTACACATCGCCCAGTATATCGCGCTCTATCGATGCGAGTTTGAAGACTTCTGGTGCGACCAAGGAAGAGATGGATATCATTGACATTTACTCCTGCTTTCCCATTGTGCCTAAGATTGCGGCGCAGCATCTAGGAATACCTGTAGTTGGTCGTCAAAAGCCGTTGACGATACTTGGTGGTCTGACATCGTTCGGCGGAGCTGGCAACAATTATTCGATGCATGCGCTCACCGAGATGACTCGGCAGATAAGAGACGGTAAAGGGGAAAAGGGACTCGTGCTCTGCAATGGCGGCGTTCTGAGCTATCAGTACGTCGTGATATTGTCAAAAGAGCCTAGAAGAGAAGCAAACTATCCGATAGAGAACTCTCTACCGCCACAGATTACTGATATACCCACGCCTGAGCTGGTTTTCGACCCAGAGGGCGAGGCTGTTGTCGAAACTTACACCGTAGAGTTCAACCGAGACGGCAGCCCGCTTCGAGGTCACATTATTGGTCGCTTAAAGAGCAGCAACAAACGTTTCCTTTCGAACCATGGCGATGAGAGTACATTGCGACAGATGGCTAGTGGTGCGGTCGAGATTGTGGGTAAAAGCGGATGGGTATGGCAGGATGGTGAGATGAAGGGGAGCTCCTTGTTTGCATTCGATAAGCCAGCAAAACTTTAGCGACTTATGAAGCGCGTGAAGAGAACGATAAGCTAGAATGTTTGCGATGAAGCGCTGACAGGCCAAGTGAATGGAAGTGTCATTTCTCTGCGAGTACATGTGGCGAATTTAATTAGATGAGCTACAGGCTGCCGCGGTGTGGACTTTGCACAGTCCCCTAGCCTACTTATCTACCCGGGTGCAGTCTCTCATCAACAATACACGCAGTCAACCATAGGTATACCTTCTTGATCCCTCAACTCGCTCTGCATTCATCTTCAAGATACTGCGGCGCCATCGGGCAACATCTCTCAGTCATGTCTTCCTCATCTGCAGCACTAGATGACATGACGACGTCCCTATCTGCGATAAAATTAAACCTTACAGTCTCATCCCCTCCGAGTCAACCCGCCCAATCTTCCTTCGAAAAGCTTCCCCTAGAAGTCCGGCAGCAAATCTACCGATACCTCTTCAACAAACGCGACCCCGATTCGCTGTCGGTCGGTGTCCGCCTCTGCTACCGCCGCACCTTTCAAGCACTCCAATCATCCGCGCGGCCCATCCTCTGGAGTCTCATGAGGACAAGCCGCCAAATCTCACAAGAGGTGCGCACTTACTTCTTCGGCTTCTACTGCTTCAATCTCATACCCGCACACGGGAAATACGGCTACCAGAGTCTCCTCACGACCTTTTGGCTGAAGATTGGGGCACATAACCTTTCTCTTATACGGAAGCTTTCGCTGCCGTTGTACTCTATCCGTTTATTCGACGAAAGAAACGGTCTGGTGGAGCAGTCTAGATTATGGTTTGCGTCGAACCTTCTAGCGAAATTCCCGGCGCTTACCCATCTCAACCTGGGCTTGCTTGTGCTAGAGTGTCTACCACGCGATCACTTGATCTTCTCAAAAACGCTACCAACGGCTGAGGAGATGAAAGCCATGAAAGAGTGGGAATGGAGTGGTATCGAAACAAACATACCTTTGCGAGAGTGCTTCGAGGAGATGGGCGGCGCTATACAGGGGAAGAACGTAGAGGTTGGGATATACTGGTGAGTGGTCTATGGTTTATGGAAAAAGTTCAGCAACGTGTTCTTACTGACGTGCAATGTAGGTCAGACTTGCTTCACGTGGAATTACTGCGGGAGCGTAAATGGCAAACGTTTGAACGACTTGAGGCAGTCTATAAAGAGAGGCTGATGGTGATACTGCGGAAGTGGCTTAAAGCGAAGCCAGTGCAGAGCAAAGGGCCACTTCGAGGCTTTCGAAGGGTTGGTGATCAATCTTCTCGTATTTATGACATTGCGGATAACTACCATTGAGCCACTAGGTAGAGGATAAGTTGGCAGGTAGTATGGAAGATGGGAAGATCACACAAGGAAGCATTACGTGAGTCAATGTTCTTGAAAGCGGTTCAAACCCTTTCGTAACCTATGTGCTGTGAGAAAGGTAATCATTAAAACACTTTTGCCGCTTCGCATAAACAAATTGGGAGCTGAAAAAGGCCATCGCAAATCTTCCGTAACAGCCCAGCGACTGGGGGTTTGGAACGCTTTAGCTAGGAAGGTAATGAAACTTTCAAGTCTGATGCTCGTGGCGAACCAGCAGACATCAGGATCGAACGGGAAAACAGCAAAAGAAAGCCAAAATCGTGAAGAAAGGTGATATCCGAAAACGACCAGTGTCTGGACTGACGCATGACTTTCTGCTCGCCATGAAAAACAAAGTCGATGGTCTTAATGACGGATCAAGGCCATACGTGCGGACGTTCTGACGTTTGGTGTTTGCGACTTCTCCCATCCGAGATGTACCTTTGCGCAATCTAGATATTCAAGTTAGCAACTATAACAAAGAAGCGATAACATGTTTACCCACTGATGAGAGCATCATGTACGCTCATACCACGTCTCCTTGTACTCCTCATCCGTAACCTCGTTATAGTCATAGCTGATTGTTTTCGTAGACTTGAACCCTGCAGGTTCCATGACTCGTTGGTCTACCTCGTGCGACCTCGGAGCATAACAGAACCATAACTTCACCTTCTTGATTCCTTGCCGGCTGTTTAACAGAGACTTTAAAGCCTCGAGGTCGGCGGTTGATCTCCCTAGAGTCCAGTATATGCTCTGTATGGCATTCGCCTGATATGGCTGCAGCAAGTTCATCCATTCCTCGAGGTTCAAGGTAGATTGCGCGGCTGTACTTTCGAACATGTTGTTTTGGAAAGGCAGTAAACAGGTTTCATGGTGTAATTGGCGGCAGGTTTGCGAAAGAGCTATCTCCTCACTCCAATAAAAGCCATAAGTGTCGAGATAGCGTGCTTTCCCACACCGCTGTGTGTCTCGCAGTCTGTATACCGTTCCTCCCATAACGTAGTTATAGACCTGATTTCGGATCTCAGCTGGAAGGCGAAGGAAGGGCGAACTGCTATTGTGTTGAGCGCTGGCGCTGAATAACATCTCGTCAGCTACTTACGGACATCGCGACGATCTGGAAACACTTACATAGCTGCCAGGCGTGCTAGACGTAATTTTTTATTCCTCCATATGGCAAGGCGGGAAACTCCGCTCTTTTGAACACGGCTTGCCGCCTTGAGTACAGGAGCCTTTGGATCGCGTTTCTCTATATCCGGAGGCGCCATGATGTGGTGTAGGAGTAGTGACCTTGAAATTGATAGAAAGGCCTTTTTATGGTCAACCAGCGCTCGGCCTCACGGTAGCGTTTGGTATGTGGTGAGAGATGGGCAGCAACTGTGAAGGTAAAGGTGAAGATAAAAGTGGACGAAGTAGGTAAGTATTACAACTGTTTTCAAGTTGTGCATGCTGGTGAGTTCAGGGTAAAAGGCATCTGAATAGCTGGACGTACATTGCAGATGTTGGACATGATATCGACGCACCAAAGTCGAAGTAGCTGAACATTGACATCAGAACACGAGCACGCGTCAATGATAACGGCTTGCTGATGGAGTCCGCCGTGGTCGAATTCAATCCTGATATGTCATCTAGGTCACTTGCCGATAAATAAGTTCCAGTCACAAGATGCTCCAACAAAGACCCTGCCCGATCAGGGCTCCAAATAAAGCACTTCACCGAAGTGACAAATTAACACTCTGGACTGCTTCCTTCGACACTGTCGTACTTGCTTCTCAGACCATGCTACCACAATCACCTCTACCTGTGATTCCAACATCTCCTATACCATCCAACCTCCTTCAATCTAGTCCCCCAGAAGCTCACTTCCACATGACTGGCGAGACCGCAGAGCCCATCCCCTAACCCCCGAAAGACAAGCCACCTAGTAAACGCGTCTCGGAGCGTGCGAATGGCGCGGATAATCTCTCGAACTCCTATGCGGATGGCCAGAACGCGTGGATCGCTTGCTTGAACTTCGTCTCGGCCTGGACTTTGATCTCGACTTTGATGAGTGCGATTGTGAGCGTAAACGTGAGTGCGATGACGATTTGCCGCTAAAGCAGGCGAGCAACGCCACGAGGGCGCTTGTGATACAAATGGTTGCGGTTGGGAGGGTGGATCTAGTGTATGTGGATGGATCTGTTCGTTTGGAGAAGGAACGATTGTCTCAAGATGAGAGTTTGGATGTTGACTTTGTGACCGCCAGATTCATGGATCGTTACTTCCTCTTATACACCACATGATGTGCAGTGCGACAATTCACCTTGGACGTCACTTCCTCCCCGCTAAGTACTGATGACACGCGCTGAACCATACTTTTCAATAGTCGAGGCCCCTAGGTCCGAGTTACCAGGTCGATTGTTAACTTCAGACCCGCGATATCCGGACCCTGCATATGTTTTATCGCTTGGCTGTGCCTGGCGTCCGGATGCTGGCATCAACATGATTGGTGGATGGACTAGCAAAATCTGTGGCGCATGTTCAGAGTGACGTTCGCTGTGTATTTCATGGACAGGATCAACATGTGTTTAATACATTCGTAGATTCGCAAATCTTGTAAGAACATTATATCTTTACAAACCACTAAGCACGCTCTGTACCCCAATAGTTCCAACATCATCTCTCCTAGCAATGAACCCTTTCAGCTCCTGCGCATCCTGTCCACCCGCAGCCCTGAGTCTATCCCTCAGCGCCTCAGGCCCGATGATGAACAACGTACTGACATCCGTCAGTACATCCATGGCACCAGGTTCCAGCTCATCACCCGTAGGCCATGCTCTCACGAGCTCAACATAGCGGTTCATGTCTTTAGATACACTGAGACCACCGACTTGTGAGATGGTGAACTTGAGTAAGTGGGATAGAACGAGGGATCGCAGGCCGCGAGCGAGTTCGGCGAGGAAAAGGGAAAGGTTGCGGCCGGAGAGAGCAGCGGAGGCTTGAGAGGCGACGCGGGTTAGGAACGCGGAGACATCGCGGCAAGCTTGTGTCTCGGTTGTTACCATCAGGTCGTCTTCTTTGGGCCGGAAGTCGGTCTTCTTTTGCTGGGACAGACATCTGCTCACCCAGTTGAGAGATGCTGTGAGTGTGAGATTGAGGATGTTGGATAGTTTAGATTCAAGGGTTGACGTCGTGCTGTTCGCGGACTTCTCGATGTCGCGGCGAATGGTGAGGTTGGGTGTGCAAAGGGGGAGGACGATGGTTGTAGTGGTTTGTTGGAGAAGATGTAGAATTGTGGTGATGGCGTGTAGCGACGGGAAGTGGGCGAGATCAGGAGCTGTCTTGGAGTTCTCTTGGGAAACGGCATGGTCTTGTGCACTGTTTTAGTGTTAGTAAGGTTGCGTAATCCAAGCAGATATGACTTACGCGTCTAGTGCCGTCTCCAGATAGATCTCGCCCATCTGCCGTAGCAGTAAGTTCAGTAATATCTGCACGTCCTTCGGCGTCTCATTACCAGGCGACAGCTCAAGTCCACGCCCAACACCTTCTGCCAGCCACTTGAGCATACGCTTAGCGACTGGTAGCGATAGCCTGCCATCTTCATCAGTCACTTCAATGTCTTTCTTCTCTTGTTGGTCTTCTTTCAAGCCAGCAATGCGGAGCAGCGTTGCTTTTTGACTAGCGGGCAACTCGGTGCTTTCAAGGCGTTCCATATACTTATCACGAGCGGATGCAGCCAACTCCTTGCCTCGCTGGGCCAGCGATCCAAAGTACGAGGTTGGCATCTTGCTACGTCGCGAGTGGTAGATGGTGAATTTGAGCAATAGCGAAGAGTAAAGCTCCTCCAGGTTCTTCTTTTCGCGCTCGATGTACTTCTCTCCGATAAAGTAGGAGGAGAAGAGCTCTTCCAGCTGCTGATCAAGGGTAGCTGCGACCGCCGAAGTAGCAGGCTCTGGGTGCTCTGTCAACCCATGTGATTTTAGATCGTCCACCAACTGCGTGATGTAGCTCCTAGATGCCTGCAGTGAGCGCAGGAATGCGAGTGAAGACAACTCTCCTGCTTTGTCGAGCACCATCTCCAACCGACTTTGTATCGACTGCTGGAAGATGCGCTCGAGAAACTTGATGAGCACCTCCTCGTAGTACGGGAATGCTCGTTTGATGATGGCGGACTCATCTTGAACGACAATCTTGACTTCGTCGATCAGAGACTGTAGTGTAGGCTCAACGCCCGGTGGTTCCGCATCAGGATCTTGAAGGCGGTCCCAAGTCTCCAAATCCGTCGCTAGGTCTTCGCCATTCAGTTGCATGCGGTCGATGAAGAAAGAATGCTGGTTGACGTATGTTCCAATGACACTAGCTCCGTCGTTGAAGCCCTTGAGCGCAATGGCACAGTCGCGCATGCCAGCGTAGTTTGGACGCGCATAGCATTCCTGAAACTTGCTGAGGAGATCCTGCTCCAGGTTCTCCAAGAACTTCTCGATGACCTCCTTCGTGTTGTGTCTCGACTGGTGCACCGTTCTCCTCTTCATGCCGTTTTGTACCTCTCCGTTGACTCGCTGGCTACCCTCCGGATCGAGACGCGTGCTGATGCGCAGCAGTTGGCGTGCAATCTCAGCGCACCGTACTATGTCGCCGTTCTTTCGCTGGTCCTCGAGGATCATGAGTTCGCCACGTTCGCTGACTTCTTGCCAGCATTCAATCAGGAATTTTGCGTCCAGAGCTCGCTTCCGCTGGCGATCGAGCT
Organism: Alternaria ethzedia; assembly: GCF_023757985.1. Classification (NCBI taxonomy): domain Eukaryota; kingdom Fungi; phylum Ascomycota; class Dothideomycetes; order Pleosporales; family Pleosporaceae; genus Alternaria; species Alternaria ethzedia. The sequence goes on from NW_026056197.1 coordinate 385,588, forward strand.
CTTCGAGTCGCTCTCCGATGCGCATGGCCACGTTACCCCCAGTATCGGACCCTCCCTCATCATTGCCGTTCAGCGAGCTGTCTAGCCTTTGGAACTTATCCATGGCCGTTTCCAACCGTCTCCCAAGCGATTCGACATTCTGGTTGTGTTGCAGCTCCGCACGGCGCACGGCTGTGGAGAGCTCAGTCTCCTTCTCTTCTAGGTCTTCAGAGAGACTGTTGAGCCGTGTGAGGGCGTGTTCGAAAGTGCGAATGAGCGGCTTGGGGTCGAATGTCTGCTGGCCGGCAGCGCCTCCGGAGCGTCGTGTCGCAGGTACGGCAATTTGGGAGAGATCTTCGATGAAGTCTTTGACAAGGAAGTCTTTGCTCTGTGAGAGTCAACAGAGGAAACCAAGCGGAAGCTGTACGGCTGCTTACGGTGAACTTCTCTAGGGTGAACTGCGGCGCGCGTATTGAATTCCTCGATGTCTGGTGGGTGAGTACCGACGAGCCATCGGAGCTGATGCGCTGCATGGTTGCAGAGGTGTGGGCAACTGCGCCTTGGGTGCTGGGTATCACTCGAGTCTACTATCACGGACGTCTATCGTAGCAGCCCAGCGCGCCAATGCCCCCGGTTGCCCTGGAGGTGCTGATTGAGCTGTCGCGGGGCATGAAATTGCCGGGTTTTGCTAAAGGATACGCCTCTTTCACTCCCGCATGGTATTAGGCGTAAATGTCTCCTGTTGCAGTGATTTGCATGTGGTGATGTAGCGTGTAACATGTCCGAGTCGCGACTGTGGCTTGTCGCACCCGTGGACACCCCACGCCTCGGTACCAGATCCGCACTCGCAGCAGCTCCAGCCGAACGAACAACGGGTGACCCCATGCACTATGATGCCACCAGTCCAGCCTGGGTAGGCCGTATACAAAGATGCAAAACAATGCGTTCCTTGTCTACAGCCTCACAGTACTTGCGAAAGCATCCGCGTAATGACGCCTCAGCGCATGGCGGAGCAGGCGGGATGCGCGTCTATACTTGGCTGTGCTCGGCAGGCACGGCGCCACACGTACTTCGTATGCACCAGCCTCACCGGGATATTTCATCATCTTACGTCTGCCAGACATGGCCAGCTAACGCGCGCATTGTTCCTCTCTTTTCTGTCATACTCCAACTACTTGACCCTGTTCCCACAAACGTTGCCTGTCCCGTTCATTTTGTTGTTCAACACCCTCCACACCGCCCGTAATGGCTACCACAGGCCTGACTCCCACGCAAGAGGCCGCTTTTAGACGAAGCAAGCAACTCTCCGTCCAGCAACGCGAAGAACTTCTGAAGCCCTTTCTCCCCTCCGAACCATCCGACAGCGAGACGCAGGCGCAGAAGAAGAAGGCCCTCCGCGACCGCCGCCAACGCGCAGCCCAACAGAACCGCAAGCCACTCGCAGGCCCCATTAAGACCTTCCTCCACCTCGCAATCTACCACGTCGTCGCTCTCTTGTTCAGCATCTTCTTCCGCTTCCGTCGCGCCTACCGACTTGTCAGGGGCAAGGTCGTCTCGCTGCTCAAGTACCACCACCGCACGCCGGAGTTCATCGCCCACGATGTCAAGGACCTCGAGAAGCTGCCAAAGCACCTCAGTGTGATAGTTGAATACCAAGAGGACGACGGAAGTCAGGGCACAGCTGGATTGGAAGGACTCGTGAACGATGTTTGCGAGATAGCAGCATGGGCAGCGAGTGCCGGCATACCCTTTCTGAGCGTCTACGAACGGACGGGTAGGTCTTTCACATTCTGGCCGTAGAGCTATGCTGACAAGAACGAATAGGTGTACTTAAGAACTACCTCCCCCAAACTCACGCCTCCATCTGGTCAACCCTAGAAGCCTACTTCGGACCCCATCGCAAGCCTACGCTCTCGCTCCGTGCACCGCACCTATCCTCCTACTCTCCTCCCAACACGCCTCCTCAGAGTGCAGACGACGATCTTAAGGGAGAAGAACGCCAGCATCTTACCGTCCTCCTCCTCTCCGAACACGACGGCCGCGACACCATCGTCGACCTGACGCGCACACTGGCCGAAATGGCCCAGAAGGGAGACGTACGACAAGAGCAGATCAACACGGACCTGATTGATGCGCAGTTGAACGACCACGTTTCGAGTGAGCCGGATCTTTTGATTTTGTTCAGTCCTACGGTGCAACTAAAGGGATACCCACCGTGGCAGCTGAGGTTGACGGAGATCTTGTAAGTTGACATACTTGAACCACTGAGTCTCTACTGACATACAATGCAGCCACCTACCAGACAACAAGGGTGTCAACTATCAGGTCTTCCTGCGAGCCCTGTATAACTTTGCAAAGGTTGAGATGCGCCTAGGGAGGTAGCAGCATCGCATCCTAGTCGACTCTCTTATTGTAACAATACCCAATTAGATTACTATTACCCATCGTCTCGTTGGCTTACCATGTCTTGGTACAATTCGAACGTCGGAATGTCAAGTGCAGCATAGCGCCATGTTTGATTAACCAATAACTGCATCGTCACCATCACATGTGCATATCACGTAATGAAGGAGCAGTCTTGGAGGTATCTCGAATGTCATGGTGGTGCTATCTACACCATATCTTCATGCCCGCTGTGACCGTTGTGTACGTCGTAGCCATCGAGAGTAAATGCACCTAACACCTTATTCATTGTAGGTCATCAAGTACATATCCGCCCCACGAAAGAACCCATGCAACCAAAACCCAGTTCGTTTACTTGAGAGGAATGAAACGGGAGGAGTGAGTGGCACCAATACCCGGCCTTCCGTGCTTGACGGGCCTGTATGAAATGGAGAACTCGGCGAGGTAGTGGCCGACCATCTCGGGCTTGATTTCGACCTGGTTGAACTCCTTTCCGGAGTAGACACCGATGACGGAGCCGATCATCTCGGGGACGACAATCATGTCACGGAGGTGGGTCTTGACGAGGTCGGGCTTCTCGTTGGGCTTGGCCTCCTCTGTTTTGTGTTAGCAATGACCCATCGGCTGAGCGGATGGTGGTGCGTACGCTTGGACTTCCTGAGCTTCTTGATGAGACCCATGGGCTTGCGCTTAAGACCACGGTTGAACCTGCGGCGGGCACGGGCGTGGACGAGGTCGCGGAGTTCCTCAGAGCCGAGGTCGAGGAGCCTGTGTATCGATCAGAATACCGCCACACCTGTGTATATTTCCAGCGCGTTCGAGGAGTCGCAGGGATCGGAAGACGTACTGGTCGAGGTCAACGCCGCGGTAAGAGAACTTGCGGAACGCCCTCTTGGCCTTAAGGGCTGTTGTGTTTGTTAGCCATGTCCATCACGTTGTGCGTCTACGTATCCAGGGAGAGCGGTGCGGGAGTGTGGGAAGGTCTGGTGCGGAGGGCAAGGGCGTACCAGCTGCGGCCTCGGGATCGTAGTCAGCGTCAGCCATGTTTGTGGTTGTCGAAGTGATGGGAGAACTTCGTTGGGTCGCGAGGGTAGTTGTCGGTCGTCAGTTCTCGATGGGCGATATTGAAATTAGAGCCCTGGAGGTGTAGCTGCCCCGTGCGCTAAGCGAGACCTTTTAGCGCCAGTCCAGACGGGCAGCTGCGATCATGCTATTCACCCAAGAACATCTAGAGAACATAATTGATGTGAACATGATTGTGACGATGAATTGTCGCTCCAAAATGTAACAAGCTACTACGTCCTGCCAAAAAGTTGCAGAATCTTGACAACACCCCCGCTTCACATAAGATGCATACAACGACTTCAAATACCTGATGACGCAGTGAGTTCACACGCGACTATTCTTCTCTAAGTCTAGATGATGATCCGAGGTCACTTCAATACTTCCCCAAGATCATAACATTCTCTGTTATGCTCATTCATGGTAGCTGTGGTATCTCTATACATCTCACTGTCGGTTCGCCAGTCGCGAGATTTGACATGACATGTTGTTGTAAGTAGATGAGAATGCGCCTTAGACTCCAACTGGGACCTGGTTTAATTGGAGACAACGCACCTTTAGTCAAAGATGGTCATGCCAAACAATCACAGTCACCATGCGGGATTGGTTGGGCATCACACGGCACTAGTACACTTGATGAATGTTTGAGGGTGCATGGCTTCATTCCGGGTATCTCAGCAGGCAATTAATCTAGTAATGCCGCAGTGTCCTTCTCCAAATCCCTTGTAGTGCTCGCTCGACACTCCCCAAATCGAACTCGTTGCGCATGATTCTCGTAATGGTCGAGAGATTTGCTGGATCATACATCGTGAAGAGGTGGTTGGCGACGCGCTTAGTCGAAGAGTCCGAAACCCATGTCGTCGTCAGACTCCTCCTTCTCTTCCTCCTTGGCGGCCTCGGGAGCGGCCTCAGCCTCAGCGGCACCGCCAGCGGCAGCAGCACCACCGGAAGCGGCAGCGCCACCGGCACCACCAGAGGGAACGGAAGCAAGCTTCTCGGAACCGGAGGCGATGAGCTCGTTGATGTCCTTGCCCTCGAGCTCGGAGATCAGCTTGTCGAGACGGTCGGAGTCAGCCTCGATACCGACGGACTCAAGGACGGCCTATTGCGTTGTTAGAACGTGGTATAGCGATTTGTGTTAGGTTGTCGTCTTACCTTGACATCAGCGGCGGAGGGGGAGGTGTTTCCACCGAGACCGAGGAGGAGGTATGCCGCAAGGTGCTTCATTGTGATTGTTGGGGTGGTTTGTCTGGAACAGGAGTTCAATCGATTTAACCTGCGCTTGTCAGTATTGCGCTGCTAGATGCGATTCCAAAGTAGTGCGTACCGTCGGGGCCGGAGACTGAAGCTACAAGTTCTTCTGTAGGTTGTCGTAGAAAAGAAAAGTTCGAAGTCCGCGAATATTGACTTCGGGTGGGATCTCGCTACCTGGGCTATGCCGCAATGCGACTAGCGCAAATCGCCCGCCTTGTCACGTGTCGTCGGGCTAGGCGCAAAGCCATGTATAAAAGCGACATGTCTGCGCCGCCGCCGACCGCTCATTCTCTGGCCGCTCCCCTCTTCAATCCACGACCGGTCCCGTGCGCCCATCCTCCTCCCCGCGCGCGTGATCAGTCACCGCCGACTATCGACACCGGCGAATCTCACCCGGAAAGCATGTACAACTTGTCCTCCAATCGATTTGACGACCGGTAGCCTGAGTCAAACGCTTATCAGTTGCCCATCATGAGCGTGAGTCCGGCGACTCCATCCCCACCAGCAGTCGTATGCTGACTGCATCATCTAGTCTCTCAAAGACATCATGTCTATAATCGACCGTACGGGCGCGAAGACGCAGGCGACGGTTTCGAAGCAAGGCCCGCCCGCCGGAGCCCCTAGGCCAGCGCCGCGACCGATCGGAGGGGCAAGTAGCGCCTCGCAAACCCCCCAGCTGAAGCGCAAGGCCTCAGGTCCAGTCGAGAGTACACAGGTCAAGATACAGCGGAAAGAGGCTGTCGGGGGATCAGCGCAGGCAAATGGTGCCGTGCGCGCCACCTCATCGCCTGCCACGTCGAAACCAGCTCCGTCCGCATCTACCACCGCCGTCCCGTATCGTGGCACTGCTGCACCAGCATCCTCAAAGCCGGCGAATCCCCCCGTGCGAAAACCTCTACAGTCGTCAAACGCACCCGCTGCCAAACCGAAGGCTGCAGCTCCTGCACCCAAGCCTGCGCCCGCCGCCACCACCTCAACACCCGCCTCGTCTGCCGCACCCAAGAAAGGATATCTCGCTATGCTTCAGAAGGCGAAAGAGAAGGACTCAACGAAGCCTATCGTCCCACCAATCAAGCATGAACCAACAAAGATCCTTACACGAAAAGAACGCTTGGCACTCAAGGCAGAAGCAAGTGCCGGCGCAAAGGGCAAGAAGCCCGTCGCTGGATTACCCTCAAGAACAACAGACCCGAAAGCCGATCCATCGAAAGACAAGAAGAAGGCTGTCGAAGTTGGTTATCAAGGCACAGCACGACCTGCCAAGAAGCCTGTTGAGGTTGGCTACAAGGGAACCGCCCGTCCAACAAGCGCACCTGCAACGTCTAGTCGAAACGGCACACCAGCCGTCAAGGCCAAACCGAACCCAGGCAAAGGACGATATGACGGCTACGCAGACTGGGACGAGCTCAGTGAGATGGAGGACGAAGAAGAAGATTATGCCTCTGACGCCTCTTCTGATATGGAAGGTGGTATCTGGGACGTAGAAGAAGAAGAACAGATAGCCCTCAAGGTTGCTAAGAAGGAAGACGCGGAGGCACTAGCGGAGGAAAATCGGTTGAAGCGTGAGAAAGAAGAACGTAAGAAGAAGTTGATGGCTATGGCTGCCAAGGCGAAGAAGAGGTTTTGAGGTTCTTCGGCGTTACGGTTTACGATCACACGGCATGGGGGCGTTTCATCTGCATTCTCGCGGTTGCATAGCCATGGAGCGGTTTCTTCTTTTTTCATGGCGCATTTACGGTTGTTGCATACCCGGAAGAACGATCATGGCTTCACAGTAAGCATCTCGCTGCAAGAGATTACAATGCAAGTAGTGTATATTTATAACGCCGTCGGCAATAATACCTTCAGGCTCCAACATATCACGGTACCCCTCTACTCCGTTCCAACCTTACCGCATGGACTGTGCTCTGTCTGTGTTGTCCCTTCCAAACCATCGACATCACCTTTGCCGAGGATCAACGTGTCCAGATATCACCATGGCCACGCACCGCTCTGCGATTGCATTGAAGCGAATGTTCAGCCAGCGCGTTCACAAACGCCCCTTTGTCACAACCGAGCACATGGAACTGCCAAACAGCCCAGCATGTATCCTCACCATCGAACACTCATGTTCTGATCTCCTGTCCAGTATCTCCGCCACCTAACTCCCAGTATCAGAACCACGACGATGCCATCCTTTCAGCGACTCAAACACCCATTCCGACGCCCTACTCATTATTACACGATCCATGAGCCGTCCCCTACACCGAGGCAGCTAGAAACACAACGCGAGAAGGAGAGGCAAAGGGCTCTCGACAAAATCGAAAATGACCTCGATGACGGACGTATTGGGCCCAGAAGTGGTGACTCGCCTGACGAACTTCCGGTGATCATCGATAGGGGTCCGTACCGAGGCCATATATACCCACGAGAGCAGCTCTTCTTCAACAGCATCATGCTAGCTTCGGACGTTGAACCAATATACGCTGGTCCACCAGGTGGAGAGCTTCGGCAGGAGGTGCATAGGACTCCAATCCGGCGTCCGAAAACACAAGCAGAGCAGAAGCTCCCTCCAAGACCCGTACCAAGTGAGTACTTGACGGCCTCACAGAACAGAGAAAACCTGAGGAGGTGGGAAGAGAAGAACAACAAGTCTGCTGCGGCTGGGCAAACACTGCATCCAAGGCCTGTACCGAGTGAGTATCTGACTTCCGCACAAAACGCAGAGAATCTTAGGCGATGGGAGGAGCGAAACGGCAGAACTCCTCCTGTTCGGCGGGCACAGGTTCCAGAGCGGCGACTTTCTCCCCCAAGACTACCAACTCCCCCGAGGGTGCCGATCACGCCAGGCACAAGTGAGTGGGATGGCTTCATGGACTTCCCTCCAGGTAATCATCAGTCCGGCGATCCTGGTGTACAGGCTACTGTGAATGAGTCGAGCGCATCACACAGCCTGCCGACAACGACAACCCCCGCAGCCCGACTGCACCCAACAGCGCCGCCTCGGTCTACTGTTGATTCGGTATTGCAGACGGATCCACCTGTCCCGCTAGTTCCAGCAGATTCTGTGAATATGCAAGCTCAAGCGGAACCTTCGACAGAACTGCCAGATCGTTCCTTAGGCCGGACCGAGCAGTCTGAACTACTAACATGGCTTACGGCGCTTAACAGTATCATTCGCAATGATGTTGTCGACCCGGCCACAAGGGCAAGGATCCGAGAAAGAGTGCCTCACGACTCTACCACTGTTGATTCTAGGAATGAAGATACTCACCCTATCACGATGGCAGACGCTGGTCTTGTTCCAAACTTCAGCTACCCGATTGCTGGAAGTGCGTTTCATGATCGCCTTCAGGCTGAGCAGACGCCTCCATCGCAATCACCAGGGGATATAAGGGGGAGTGAACAGCAGCAGCAGCAGCAGCCGCTAACAAATGGTGTTAGTTCTGAACATCACAGCGATTCAAGCTCAAGCCGCACACTCTATCGATCCCCCACGCCCGATAACTGGCCATTACGAGGAGGCAGTGACGAGACCCCAGCTCTACTAACAAATGGTGTACATCCAGGTTACTATCCCCCATCAAGCTCTAGCGGAGACTCCGGTAACGCTGCCCTCCACTACCCACCTGCGCTTCCCGACAACGTGCCAGAGCACGTCTTCAACCTCCTCTGTTCGCTACTAACACCGTCCGAGCTGGCCCTTCACTACGACGTCGTCCAAGACTCGGCACCTCCGCATCTGCCGCCATTCCCTGCACTTGTGCCGCCCAGTAATGCCGCGTCGGATATTCCAATAGTAGTGCGTCTTGTCCAAAGGTTGCATGCTGCTGTCTACGGTCTCCAAGATCGCGTCTGGGGCCTAGAAGAAGATCTCATTCCGCAGCTCAGCACGCAGCTCGAAGAGAACCACCTCCAGATCAGAGAACTTGATCGAGAGAACAGTAGTTTACAGGACGAGATTACCGAGCTAAAGCGCATAGCAGATTTCAGCACCAAGATCCTGACTGGATGTTGGGAGCGCGAATGGGAGGTTTGGCGCACACTCCTCGACATTCAGAAAAGGCGCGAAATGTACCGTAGTCCTTTGGCATGCATCTTCTTGCGCACTCCGACACCCAGTGCCCAAGACGACGGGCTTTTAGAATTCTGTAAGCCAGAAGGCTATGTCGCCCCGCCTCTGCCGACTGGAAAAGTGACACAAAGCCTTCTTAAGAAGAAGGAACTCGATGCTCTTCTGCTGATGGCAAAACAGAATGTTACTATACTCATTGAGGATTTGGGGGAGTTGAAGGCGTTGGCGGAGGCGTATGACAGGAGAAATGAGGCAGAGGAGGAACGGCCTGTTGAAGGGTCGCGAAGAGATATTTGATGATATTCCTGGATTTGTAGTATAAACGTATTGCCTTGTTGCTTTGATTCCATGTAATTGCAAGTGTTGGCTGCTGAGCGTGAGCGCCCAAGTGAAGTGGCTGGGGTCCTCCCCGCCTTCGCGCTGAACTTCAGCTCTGACGCGCCTACCATCCTAGACTCCTACACTGCGCGCACTCACAGCCATCGACCACATGCATTCATTACTGGCTGCTTGCCATGGCTGAGGTCGTTGGTACAGTTGCATCTGTCGCTCAGCTTGTCCAACTGAGCGGTGCCCTACTCGCTGGCGGCTACAACTTCCTATCGAAGGTCGCGCGAGCGCCCAGCGAGATCCGGAGTCTCCTGACGGAAACCGCGGCCGTCAACAGCCTTCTCGCGCAATTACAGCAAATCGCAGATACATCGCCCAAAGCAGCTGCAGACGATGCACTGCAGGCTCTTGAACGGGTTGGTGTCTTTCAAGAATGCCAGTCCACGCTCAAGTCGATCGAGCGGGCGCTGGCGAAATGCGAGCAGGTCAATGGTCAAGATGCAAAGAACTTTGGAAGGAGATTGATGTGGCCGTTCAAAGAGAAAGAGACCAAAGACGCCCTGCAGAGGCTTCATCACATGCGCGGATTACTTGCGAATGCTATCGATGCCAACTCTGCGTGAGTATGTATGCTTCCTAATGAGTGTCTGGCCTAAACGGTCCACAGATCCGCGATTCGGCGTATCGAACTAGGACAAAGCCTCATATCAGATGAGATGAAGAATATGTCTGAGCAGCTTCGTACGCAGATGAGTCGTGAGGAAGCACAGAAGGTAATCACGTGGGTCTGTCCAACGCCATCTGATGGTGCGCATGTCAGTCTTGCAAGTGCTTTGAGTCGCCATATTCCTGGGACCGGAGAATGGCTCTTGCACTCAAAGGAGTTCCAAGATTGGAAACAATCGGATTCTGGTACCATGTGGATTACTGGTCTTCCCGGAGCAGGGAAGACGCTTCTTTGTGCTTCTATTATTCGACATATTCAACAGATGTGTACGGATACCAGCGCGGTCGTATACTTTTTCTGCGATCATCGTGATCGTGCGAAAACGGCGCATGAAAACTTCGCTGCAAGCATCGTGAGGCAGATGATGGAAGCTTCACCATTGTCTCTCGAACCAGGCAGAGCGCTGTACAATGAGAAATCTAAGGAAGGCAGTCGTCCTTGTCACAAAGATGAGTACATACCACTGATCTGTTCGGCAACGGCATGCCTGAAAGAGGTATCCGTCATCGTGGACGCGCTCGACGAGTCCACTGAAGGTGATGCTATAGCTCAAAGCCTCACAGCAATACACAACTCCGGAACGAGCGCGGGCTGCCGTATCAGAACCCTCCTCACGAGCCGATTCGATGCTCGCACTCAAGGGCGATATCCAAACCTTGGCATGACACACATCGTTCTTGCAGAGAATATGCGTCCCGACACCCAGCACTACATCAAAGAAGAACTTCAATTGCGCCTAGCCAAGGGTTTATTGAAAGTGAGGAACAACAGCATCCTGCCTGTCATACAGCGGCGTATTTCCCTCTGCGCAGGCACGTAAGTTACCTTTTCCTTTAAGCCACGTGAGCTGGGCGCAGGTTTCAGGAAGCATAATTTGTTTTTTCTTAGAAAGACAGCTAACAGTGTCTAGAATACTACAGGCACGTTTGCAGATCGACTACATTTGTGCAGCGAAGTCGGATAAGGAAATCAAACACATGATTCAAAGACTACCAAATGGGCTTGGATACACGTACCAGATACTTCTACACAACATCGCTGCGCGATACCCAACTAAGATTCAAGAGGTACGAAAGTTGTTCCGGTGTCTTGTTGCTGCTGCTTCACCCATGACTGCTCGCCAGCTAGCAGAGGTCTTGGCCATAGAACCCGAGGAACATGATCTGGACCATGACGCTGTAGCTACGGATCCGTACGATATCCTGGAACCTGTATCTGCTCTTGTACGCATCGAAGATTTGGACGGCCTAATCAGCGTAGTGAAGCTGTGTCATTACTCATTTCAAGAGTATCTCAGCTCTGATGAGATTCGACAAAGCCCAGCTAACAATTTCTACGTCGACAAGGACGAGGCACATGCTTGGATGGCTGGATTGTGTCTACGATATCTCACTTTCGATGCGTTCAGGAAGCCACTGGACGAAAGTCTGGATCCGGATGTCGGTGAGACATACGTGTTCCGCGTATATGCCGCGTTCAACTGGTACAGGCATGCGACGCTTGCAGGAGACTATTGGTCAGCGCCAAACACTGCGATACCTTTCGTGTCTTTGTTCTTCAATTCTGTGGAGGGGCCACCTTGCTACACAAGATGGCAGGATCTGCTTTCGACCACCTACACCGACACCAACTTCTTCGATTATTCCCCTATCTGCTTATGCATTTGGCTTGGTTTGAACGACACTGCAAAGAACCTGATCCAACAATTACCTAGCCTGGATTATACCTTCGAAAACGGTCTGACATGCCTAGCTGTAGCGGCCAAAGAGAACAACATTTACATAGCAAAGTATTTACTGCAACATGGTGCGAACGCTGAGCAGCCAAGTTCCGAACCGGAGTTCACAAGAGCTATGACTCCGATACATTTCGCGGCCGAGTATGGTGCGTCCGAGGTGTTCGAGATGCTGCTGGAGCATGGCGCAAATCCACATGTACCTTCGACATCCGGAGCCACTCCATTCTACCGAGCTTGTCGTGGTGGAGATCTGAATATAGTGCAAAAACTCAAGGAGTACGGTTGCGACATCAACGTGAAAACTTGGGACAACTGGACACCAACTATCGAGGCAATTGCGCATGACCATGAAGACGTGTTGGATCTTCTGATCGAGTGGGGCGCTGATCTTTTTACTGTCACGGACAATGGCATAACGCCGGCGGCGTTTGCAAGATATCTCTGTCAAGGGTCAATGGCAGTAAAGATCGAGCGTGCGACCTCTGAATTGAAGCAGAGTCTTCCTGGCGATGAGCCTGCAATCTAGAGCAAGATACGTATGAAGGCAACCAACAGCCTACGCAGTATGAGTGGAAACGTACATCGGTGAACGAAATTACAGTATGGGTTCAGCAAGAGCCTTTGCTGGTGCCACGTACGCTGGTGATGGTCCAAGTCCAGACGGACGCGTTGGTCGCACAAACGAAGACAAATGGAAGCGAACTGTACCGCGTAATCGCAGTCACGTGGAACCTACTTACTGTCTGGAGGTATCTCTCTAGCACATACATTAATCAATTGTGGGTTAGGCCGTGGCTGGAAGCGTGGCTGAGGTGGCTGTGCTGGGTAGGTCCAGCTCGCAACCCATGTCGCTTGCGTGCTCGATGTCCCACCCCTCGGTCATCCCGTGTCCGATCGCACTTGCTCTATTCGCTCACGCCCACTCGATAGCTACCCCTCCAACTCTCCAGATGCGTCCGAACAAAGTGTAACCACGATCAGCCACCGCATTAATCCCGCAATTTCAGCTTCGGTGCATCCACGGTAATACTACAAGAGTTGGTGAGGTCGTTCGATGCTGTAACAGGCCACATCAAACTTTCTCATCCTTCCTGGACCATTTCTTTGCGGTGGCTTTGCGGTGCCACGATGAAGACTCAATCACACACCATGACAGTTTTGGCGATGAGCTGCCGCTGAACCAAGGCACATCCGGACTTTGCCGAGATCTAGAGCGGTCCGAATGTACGGCTCAGCTTCACAGGGGTCACAGCGATAGTAATACAGCATAGACGGGATGAACAACACCAAACCTGCTTTCGGCGTTGCGGGGTGATAGAGGGGTACGCTGCCCTCGAGAGGACGCATATAAAGAGGAAGAGACCTGCCACGATAGTCAGTGTTCAGCAAACAGCAAGCAACTTCTCTACCAAATATTCCAACCCTTCAGAGTCTTTCACTCAAACACATCTCTATCAACATGTCTTACAACGACAACGACCGCGAGGATCGTACCTCAGGCTACGGTAGCAGCAACCGTGAGGACAACGAGTACGGCTCCAAGTCTTCCGGGTATGGAAATGACCAGGACTCGTCCTACGACAACAAGAAGTCTAGCTATGGGTCGAATGACAACGATAACACTTCGTACGGTTCTTCCAACCGTAAGAATGATGACGACGATACCTACGGGTCCGAGAAGAAGTCCAGCTACGGCTCCTCAGACCGCAACGACGACTCTTATGGGTCTGGCAACAAGTCCTCCGGATACGGCTCCTCGAACCGCAACGACAACGACGAGGACTCCTATGGTAGCAACAAGCAGTCTAGCTATGGCTCCTCCGACCGTAAGGACAGTGACGATACGTACGGTTCCGAGAACAAATCATCGAGCTATGGCTCATCAAACCGTAACGACAACGATGAAGACTCGTACGGCAGCAACAAGAAGTCCAGCTACGGTTCTTCGGACCGCAACGACAACGACAACAATGATTCCTCGTACGGCAGCAACAAACAGTCCAGCTACGGTTCTTCGGACCGTACCGATGACAACGACTCATATGGTAGCAAGAACCAGTCGAGCTACGGCTCATCGAACCGCAAGGACGATGATGATTCGTACGGCTCGTCCAACCGCAAGACGGACAGCGACAGCTACGGCTCCAGCAACAAGTCCTCCGGTGGCTTTGGAGCTTCTGAAGAATCTTCCTATGGCTCCGGCAACACTTCTTCAGGGTATGGAGGCTCTTCGGGCCGTGACGACAATGACTCGTACGGAAGCTCTGGACGCAAGAACGAAGACAGCTACGGCTCCAACGACCGCGAGAGCTCGGGATATGGTAGCTCAAACAGGAGAAGCGATGACTACTAAAGGTCGGTGTAATGCCATGACGGTCGGTAGATTCGGTATGGCCGCTCATAGCTGCAAATCGTCGCTTGGCTCCTGTAGTGCAATCTTTGCGCCGAGGCTACTATAGTATGATTGTAGAAGTGCAAGCCAATTGTACCCTAAAGACCCTGACCGCCAATCGATGAATCGCGTGACGTGACATAACATGCGAGCCCAGACAGTGCAGATGCTACTGTAACACTAGCGCGAATCATGACAGGGAAGCTTGCCGCGTGGTGTACGTCACTAGCGGGGCAATCTCATGCTGGGAGGGGTCCAGAGCTATAGCTGCCAGTCTGTCACTTGAAGCCAACATCCCCTTAAACACACATCTACGCATACACACTTTGTCAACACCCAACCTATTCACTCTTCTACTCACCACACATTGTAAGTTTTCCACTCTCATAGGCATTGATCAGCTGCGAGCTTGGATGCTCGCCTCGGTCTCATGAAGCTTGGCTGCTCCTAAGCATCGGAGCAAGCTTCTAGTGGAGCGTTCTGAACGTTCGTCAGACTGGCAAGCATCGACGCTACGCTTCATAGTTACATCGGCACTTTCAGAGTAGTGCAGCCTGGCGCATCCATTGCTAACACGTATGTAGACTCTCGACCCTACAAAATGTCCTACAACGACGACCGCCGCGAGTACGGCCAGGAGTCTGGCTACGGTGGCCGGGGAGACGATCGTCGCGGAAACGAGCAGGGCGGATACGGCGGTGGCGGTGACCGTCGCGAAGAATACGGCCGTCCCCAGGAGGGAGGCTTCGGAGGACCTGCTCTTGGCGACGAAGAGAGAAGGGGTGGCAGTGGAGGTGGCTATGGCTCCTCAGGTGGTTACGGTGGGGGCGGTGAGCGCAGAGAAGAACATGGAAGACCACAGGAAGGCGGCTACGGTGGCCCTGCGCTAGGTGATGACAGACGCGAAGACCACGGTGGACGACGACAAGAGGGTGGAGGAGGATATGGCGGTGACCGCCCCAGTGGAGGTTACTCGGGTGGCGGAGGATATGGAGACGAAAGCCGCCAGGAGTCACGTCCAAGCGGTGGCTACTCAGGCGGCGGCGACAACTACAATGACCGTCCGTCTGGAGGCAGCAGCTACAACGATCGTCCATCCGGAGGCAGCAATTACAACGACCGCCCATCCGGAGGTGACAGCTACAACGACCGCCCATCAGGCGGCAGCTATGGAGGAGGTAACTCGGGAGGCTACGGCGGATCCGGTCACCATGAAGGCCAACAATCTTCTGGCACATCCTACGGCGGTGGCGGCGGCTACGGCGGCAGCTCAGATGATTTTTCTGGTGCAGCCCAGCACGCATCGAGCGAGTCTGGAAACAGCGGCGACAACGACCTCTTCAGCAATGTCCTCGGCATGCTGTCCGGCAAGAAGGACAAGCTCAAGGATGAGGATGTTGACGAGGACGACGCTGTCAAGCAGCACGAGAAGTTCTACGGTAGCGGTGGCGGTAGCGAGCAAGCCAGCTCAAACAACGTCGGAGCTGCTGCTGCTATGCAAGCCATGAAGATGTTCAACAACAGCAGCAACGAGGATGCCAAGGGCGGACAGAACAAGTTCATCGGCATGGCCATGGGACAGGCGGCCCAGCTTTTCGACAAGCAACAGAGCGAGGGCAAGACCGTAAGTCACAAGCTCACTATATCTGTTATCGTTACTGACACGCGTAGGACCCGAGTGCTACTAAGCAGGATGCCATTGCGCAGGCTGCACAGATGGCTCTCAAGTTCTACTTGAAGTCGCAGATGGGCGGAGGCAATGCTGGTAGCGGCGGTAACTCTGGTGGCGGTCTTGGGAGTGTATTAAACATGGCCTCAAAGTTCATGAGCAAGTAGAGCCGGTCTGCACAACAGCCCAAGAGGTCAAGACGGTAACATAAGCCGACGAATTCATCCTGACTTGGCATCACGATGCATCCACCGACCCACCCAGAACCTGCTTCATGTAAGTGGAGATATGATGCCGCGCTAACCAACAGTAATTTTCCGTAAAACCTGGCAAGCGATAAGCGAAGGTGAAAGACTGTGGCGGTGGTGTACGAATCATCCTTCAAGCCCCGCTCGACGCGGCAGCCGCATTTCATTTTGTGGCGCACACGGCACAGTCGTCCGTATCATCAACGCGTGCCGTTAGCACGCCTGACTTCAGCCTGCTGTTTACTTTGCGTCACAACAAAGCCGTCGTCAGCCTACGAACAGCGTCTGCAAGTACCCAAGCCGCAGAGCCAGAACCGGTGAATGGGCAGCATAATCACACGTGTAATAGATGGTTTGTAGGCTGCTATACTCTGGGCCCTTAACATGCCGCGGCCCCACACCCTGCAGCTGTCCAGCCAAAAGCTACAAGCTGCATCGAAGAGGATCACGTACCCCATGACCTGCGCCTAAGAGAGACGTGTTAGGCCCAATGCGCGTGGCTTGCTCACCTTATCCGGGCCAAGTGTAAGCAATCGACAGACCGGATTGAGGAGATGAGCTGGGAAGCCAACAGCCGCACCCTGGCCGGGGTACATGACGGCTGGCCGCCTTTTTTGTGCAGGTGCCTTTTGTTCTCAGCCTGATTGTCCTCTTTCTTTGTGCTCTGAATCCTTTACTACTATATCCTGTCGCTGTCTACTGTCGCTTTCGTCTCGTTCTGCTCCAGTCAGTCGTTAAGTGTGTGCCGTCACGATGCGCGGAGTTCACTCTGTCGTTACTCAGGCTAGCCTTGCGCTGTTGCAGCTCTCGTCTCTACTACTGCCTCTCGTTACCGCGCAGGACTCTGTCAGCTATGACTTCGATAGCTATGGAGCTGAAGACCCAAGCGGCACGCCGTACCAGACTTACAGATCCAATGTGGACGTGAAGCCGCCGCAGATGCAGATCAATCGCAACGGCACAGCATTGATGGATGGCCATGTGTTTCTGGGAATCAACGGTCTGCCTACAAGTGGGCAGAATTGGCCAGCGATATTCGGTACGTCGTTCTATTTCCCAGGAAGTTGGTTGAAGGTTGTGACATGAACCCTGCGTTGGGTCAGCCCTATCGTATCACGCGACATCCATGTGCTAATCTGTGTAACCAGAGTTCTCGGACGACCGCATGGGCTCGCTCGTATGGACCGGGAATTACAGCGAACCCTTCGATTTCAAGACGCAAACATACAAGGGCGAGCCTGTACTCACACTCTGGTCGGGCGAGCTACTGAACGGCTATGGGCGCGGCTCTTATCACATCCTCAACCAGAGCTACGATGAGATTGCGCACTTCCAAGTCAGCCGGTTCGGAGACGAAATGGGCGATATCCATGAGTTTCTCATCACCGCCGATGACACTGCGATCGTCCTGATCTATCATGGCATCCCATGGGATCTGACAGCGTCTGGGGGTGTTGAGAACGGTTGGCTGTTCGAGAACACGTTCCAGGAAATCAACATCGAGACTGGAGATATCGTCTTTGAGTGGAACGCCAGTACGCATGTTGGCATCAACGAGTCGTACAACTCTCTACCATCTGACGTCGGCCAGTCCGAAGAAGCGCCGTGGGATTACTTCCACATCAACTCGGTTGAAAAGGACAAAAACGGCGACTACCTGGTCTCAGCGCGTGTCATGGACTGTATCTACAAGATTTCTGGACAAGATGGAAGCATCATCTGGCGTCTTCAAGGTCGTCAGTCGGACTTCGATGTTGACCCAGCAGTTACCTTCGCGTTCCAGCACGATGCTCGCTGGGTGGACGAAGACCAAACGCGCATGACGCTCTTCGACAACGGGCCCACCGAAACGATCGGCTACTCGCGAGGCCTTTTGCTCGACGTCAACCAGGACGAGAAAACTGTCAAGCTTATCACCGAGTTCACCAATCTAGGCAAGACCTTTGGTACATTCGAAGGCAGCTTACAAGCCATCGATCCATCCAACGAAACCACAAACTTTATGCTTGGATTCGGTAGCCAGCCCTACTTCACCGAGCTGGATCACGAAGGCAATGTCTTGCTCGATGTGCAATTCGGCAAGAGCAACGTCGTAAACGCATACCGAGCGTACCGCCAGCAATGGGAGGGTAGGCCATCAACCAAGCCGGATGTGCACTGGGACCAAGAAGGCAACACAGCGTTCTTTTCTTGGAACGGTGCCACCGAGGTTGAGAGCTGGGTAGTATGCACAGCCAATGCTAGCGATTCACGTACCTGGACCAACGTTACTCTGGCAAGGAGAACGGGATTCGAAACGACAATCAGTCTTCAGGATGTCGAGTTGGAGGGCTTTGTACGTGGAAAGGCTGTTAGCGGTGATGGTACCGCGCTGGGATGGACCATGGCGACTGACGGGAATGAGCTCTTTGATGCGCCGGATGATGTTGAGGAGACTGGGTCTGCAAGGACTCCTACGCCTACTGCTTCTCCTTCGAGCTCAGCATCTAATACGGAAGCTGCCCCTGCGAGCACATCGAGCGGTGCTGCGGCAAGAGCGACACATGGGGTTATGGAGCAGGTGTACGTTGTTGCTGTAGTGGTTGTCGGTGGGTTGGCGCTTGCATGAGGAAGCCGTTGATAGGAAGGGAAGGAGGTAGTCACGAAGAAACACGTGAACGTAATATTAATATCTATTATCATTGAAAGTTCGAAATGTTGGTGTAAAACATGCGGCTATGAATGAGCTTCCTAGGGTAATACGCCGATCAGCCGACCGACCAGCCGATACCGTCACTTACGAACCAAGGAAGTATCACCATGTCTAATAACACGCTCTCACTTTCACGACCGATCCACAACTTCAGAAGCAACTGATGAGCGACCCTACCTCTTCTCGCGCACTATCACCACTTGACCTGCCTTCGGCTGCTCTGCATTATCACGCTCATGCTGCGCCACACCCTGATTCCGAGGACGCAGTGCGCTACGAACGACAGCGCTTTGCAAAGGAACTAGTTCCCGTACATCGCGAAAGGATTACTGAAGCAAATGAAGCGCATGCGACGCCCAGTTTCGCTAGCCTACGATCACGCGACACATCACTGCGCAGCTCGTCGCATGGGTCTAGAGATGACCTAAGACGCCGTACTTCTGATGTGGATGGTGTGAGTACACAGATTGATGTGTATGAGGATCGAAGCGATGGAGAGGAAGTGGGTAGGACGGAGCGGTGGTATGCCCCAGCCATTAGGTTCTGGACTACACATATCAGTCTAAGCATCGATGAAGGAGCGCATAGAGATCATCTAGGTACGTCTCCTTCCATTTGCTTCCTCAGACGGTCCAACCGCTGACTACGCCTCAGCACTCGAGCGTACTTTCCTGGGCTACCTTCGTACCTCCCTCATTCTTGTTATGACGGGCATCGTGACTGCCCAGCTGTTCCACTTGCAACACTCGTCTACGCCCAACTCGCGCTTTGGCTTCTACAAGGTTGGGAAACCACTTGCAGCAACCTTCATCTGCATGGCTATTGTGGTGGTTATGATTGGAGCAATCAGGTTTTGGAGACTACAGCGAGCGCTTGTGAGAGGGAAGGCGATGGCGGGAGGGTGGGAAGTAGGACTCGTTATGGCGTTGATGGGGTTGTTGCTGTTGGGGACGTTTGCGGTACTTGTTGGAGTGGACGTAGAGAAGACGTATTTTGGAGGATGAATAGTTTCTGGCGCACGTCAACCTAGGGAGAAAGTGAACACCCTGGGGTCTACATTGATTTTGACACTCCCACTTTGCATGTACTCATCTTAATGTAGTCTGCAGACCTGTTCAGGTTTTTCCTTGTACGAGGTGGTCGTACTTCACATGCTACACCATGCGCGAATATGGTTAGTCAGCGCACCAGCCACGGGCAGAAGTCGAGGACTAGTCATGTAGGAGTTGTACGAGCGTCGTTACGCTTCAAACATGTCTCGTATAGCGGATAGTCATCGTTTGCTGTGGGTCCATGTAAGACCCTTTCGACTAGCCATGCTCACTGTTCAAGCTGCGGCACTGAAGTCGGCGGAAGGCACAGCGGCAAACCGTAGTAACTATGCGGGGCAAAGCGTTGGAAAGGTCTGCCGTGTTTGTGGGTATGTTGGCTATCGAAATGGATGCATTTGGTCCTGGGCCTCGGTATACGTTCGAGTTGTTGGGGGCAGTCAGCAAGCAGCAAACAGGACCGCCAAATGTCCCCAAGAATTTGGAGAGATGATGATGTTTGAGGCGATTAAAGTTACATTGGGCAGATAGGGCCGTTACGCTGCCTCACAGAGCCATTTTGGGCGGAGTGCTTAGGGTGCTGAGGGCAGATGGTGGCGGGGGACGCGGACCGGCCTGGATGAGCCTTGACGCAATGTCTAGTGCGACTTTGTTTCTGAATTCAGCGCGCATTGTGAACCGTGGATCCAAACCCTTTTCTGCGTCCTTGCCAACACAACAAACCTCTGCAGTTGTATAATAGGCGACGAAGCCCCGATCGCACCCTTTGCGCCGCCATCACTCCAGTCCGATACAGCGTCCACGGCGCTCCGATACCGCCACCATGGGGCTCTCCAAATCGACGCGCATCATGATCCTGCTGGCTATCGACACGGCCTTCTTCTTTGTCGAGCTCATCGCGGGTTACACGGTGCACTCTTTGGCGCTGGTCGCCGACTCGTTCCACATGGTGCGTATATCTGGCCTCGCCGCCAGTGATGATGCTGACACGACGCGCAGTTGAACGATGTCATATCGCTCCTCGTTGGATTATGGGCCGTCAAGGTCGCTAGCCAAAAGACCAACTCGAAGACATACACATACGGAGTAAGAAGCCTCGCGTCTGGCGTGTAATGGCTATGCTAACTTGGAGCAGTGGCAACGCGCGGAAACCCTGGGCGCTCTCATCAACGGCGTCTTCCTCGTCGCGCTGTGTCTCTCCATCTTCCTCGAGGCCATCCAGCGCTTCGTCGAGCCTCAGGACGTTTCCCACCCGGTTATCATCCTCATCGTCGGTTCTTGCGGCCTCCTGTCCAACATTGTCGGCCTCTTCCTCTTCCACGACCACGGTCACGGCGGCCATTCCCACGGCGGTCATTCACACGGAAACGACGCACACTCGCACGCTGAGGAGGGACACTCTCACGGCATCGATGCGCATGACCATGCCGTTGCGGACGAGCGCGGTAATGTAGCCGATGTGCTGCCCCAGAACCGCGTTGCCTTCCCCTCGAACGTTACCCAAACCCCCTCCAAAGCCACCGCAAAGAAGAACAAGCGCCACAGCCGGTCGCACTCGCGCAACTATGCCACCATCGACGAGATCTACGTACACCCCTCTTCCTTCAGGAACAGCATCATCGAGTCTTCCCGTGCGCACGACGATGAGGCAGATGATGAGGACAACGATGTCGTCGAGGACGAGGAGCCTACTGAGCAGACTTCGCTTCTATCTAAGTCTAAGAGCCACGGCTCGCACGACCACTCTCACGGCCATGCTCACGGAAACGGCAAGACTAGCCAGAAGGACAACCACAAGGGCCACAAGCACAACCAGCCCAAGAAGGAGGCATCGGGAGGTGGACATGGTCACTCTCACGCTGATCTGAACATGCGCGGTGTTTTCCTACATGTCTTGGGTGATGCCCTGGGCAACATTGGTGTCATTGCCACTGCCCTGTTCATCTGGCTTACCGACTACTCCTGGAGGATGTATGCCGACCCCGCGGTATCTCTGCTCATCACCGTCATCATCCTCCTGTCTGCTCTACCCCTGTGCAAGGCTGCATCTCGTATCCTTCTTCAAGCCGTCCCGGAAAACCTGTCCATCGACGACATCACCGACGACATTACTGACCTCACAGGCATCGTCTCCTGCCATCACCTCCACGTCTGGCAACTATCAGACACTAAGCTCATCGCATCCCTCCACGTCCAGGTCGACTTTGACTTCAAGGGTCAGGGCTCAGCACGCTACATGGATCTCGCGCGCCAAATCCGCGAATGCCTCCACCAGTACGGTATTCACTCTTCGACCATCCAGCCCGAGTTCTGCCTCGACGCTAGCCACGACCACTCGGCACATGGCTCAGACGAAAGCGGCGCGGAAGATGGTGGTCGCAAGAGCAAGAACCCCAGCGTCAAGGGCGGCCCTGACGCCTGTCTTCTAGAGTGCCCCGACAGCTGTGGTGGAGGAAAGCAATGTTGTGACCCCAACACTACCGGTCCCAACGGTCCATCATCATAAGCGTCGACTGTTTCCTTCTGTTATTCACAGTACCCGACGCATCATGTGTCAACTTTCTTTATTGTTTGGGAGGATATTTGTACGAAAAGCTAAGGCGATAGGTTGTCGTCGATGGCGGGGTGCGTGTAGAGAGCCGGATGAAGCTTGATTGCATCGTTGTGTATTCGACGAGTAGATGAGGTAAACATAATTAAAAGATATCACAAAACGTGACTTTGCGTACTCGTATCCTTATCTCACCGTTTACACCAACCACCCAACTAAATTAGTAGCTGGCAGGTCGCGTGTCTCAGTTGCTCCGTGCTGATGCTGTGGGTAGTATACCCAAGTGGGCAACATCTCCACTCGCGCCCTGTGACACGAAGCACTCCAAGCATATACCAAGCTAATACTATGGAGCTTATGTGGGCACAAGGATAAGCAGCTTCCAGATCTGTGGGTTGAGCCGTGGGTACCGGCGTACCGCCATGCTTGCTGCAGGAGTGACCTTCTGGAAGCCTCAACGACAGGCACACGGAAAGCCGCAAGAATCGCATAGGCAAGGGAAAGCCCGGGATTAACGCGGGGATTGCGCGCTTAGCCAAGGGCCATGTAGGCGTCCCGAGGTTCAGGCGCGCCACTGCGCCGCTGACAGATTGATGTGTGTCGGTAACAAAGCTTGACCGCGCCTTCCGTGTCTGGGCGCTGCAGCCCAGCCGTGCTTGTAACGGAAATTGCGTGTGATGACGGAATGGACATATTGAATCTCAGGAAACATCCTCCAATGCAGTGCTTTCACTTTCACATCACAGCGCTTTCACAGTAACGAGACACACGGCAATGGCGACTGTCCAGTCATCACGCTGCCAGATCATCATCGTCTTACGCCCGTTACTCGCCTGATCCTCGGTCACCGCTATCAGACATTGATCCCACACCAACATCCAAGACCCAACCACCGCTTAAATTCCCCACTAAGCACCTAATAAGCGCGCGATGCGGAGATCCTCCCAGACCCATTGGCCATGTCGAGGCAGGAATCCCCAATCGAGCGTGTCTAGGCGAGATGACCATGCACGAGAGAACAGCTCCACGGCGGGTCAGAAGCTTATCTCTCTCGGCGTTGCCCGAGCTAGTGTGTACCCGGGACCGTTTAGAGAAGAAACCGAGGTCGTTAGACTCGGCGGACCTGGTCCCTGAAACCGGAGAGAATGGCAGAACCATTACTACTTTCCGCGTATCGGAGTGGGCCGGCCACGCAAATTTTCTGCAAACAGATGAGTGTCTGGAAGGCTGGAGATTGGAAAGATTATGGGTCGGTCGGTGCTGTGTAATGGATAGTGTTGGATCTTTTGGTTGCAGGATTGCCGATGCCTTCCTATCTCTGTGGCGGCACAGTGGTTAGCATGACTGCAGCTAGACTTGCGTTTGCGGTTTTTTATACGAGTATTGATCATGCCGGGGTGTGCCTTACATCGAAGCGAACTGGCGGACTGGCGAACCACAACAACTGTATTTCCAGGCGAGGGCCCGGCAGCCCGGCACGACATTGAGGTGTGGTAACCAACTACTCTGTCACAAACACCAACGTAAGATCACCGCGTGCCATCGCCGCGTTTGGCAGGTGCTTGCAGGTGTTCCGGGTTGGGGGCGAATCGGTTGTCTGCACGCCGAGCGGGCAGTGGCGCGACTAAGCTGCCAAGGGAAGGCTTCGACAGGCTTTGTACCGGACGACTATGCTTATCTGGTTAGAACCAGGGCTATCAAGACGTTACATCGGGCCTGGCGAAAGTGCTTGTGCGTGCTTGGTCCCACTGCCCTTGAGCGACAGAGGCGAACGTCGGAGCCATTGGGTAGGTGAATGCCATGTGGGTACCGCGTGTGCTCAACGAGGGGGTGGGTTAAATATGGAGGTGTCTTCGTTCTTCTGGTATGACTCCAGGTGTTACCGGATCTCCCTCTCACCCTCTGGTCACACTCACTCTGGGCTGCCTCTCTATTGACCGAATCTTTGGTCGCAATTGAGATCTGAAACCATGGCTACCGCCCACGAGACTACTGCGTACGTTCTGCTTCCCCGTCGGCCCTTTGGTACTCGGGTCCACTGGGATTAATACGGGTTACTGACATGTTTGACAGCGCTGAGGCACTCCAGCACGGCCAAGAGGTCGCTGACAAGCACCCTCACCTCTACGGTGCCACCATCAACGACTCCAACGTTGCCGGCGCGCATGTTTCCACCGAGAAGGACGCTGCGCTCACTGCTGGCTCCCACTCCGATGCTGCTTCCTATGTCCAAGAAGAGGATGGCATTGGTGGCATCAGGCCCACCGCCGAGGAGTTGAAGACACTCCGCAAGGTTGGAGAGCCTCTCCCCAAGAGCGCTTTCTTGGTCGCCATTGTCGAGCTCTGCGAACGTTTCACCTACTATGGTGCTTCCGGTATCTTCCAAAACTACATCTCGCGCCCTCGCAGCGGTGAGGAAGGTCGAGGTGCGCTCGGTATGGGTCACCAGGGAGCCACTGGTCTCACCACCTTCTTCCAGTTCTGGTGCTACGTTACTCCCATTCTCGGTGCCATCATTGCCGATCAGTACCTTGGAAAGTACAACACCATCGTCATCTTCTGCTGCGTCTACATCCTCGGTCTTATCGTCCTTACCTGCACATCTATCCCTACCGCTCTGGATCACGGCGCCGGTCTCGCTGGTTACATCGTTGCCATTATCATCATCGGTCTCGGAACTGGAGGTATCAAGTCCAACGTTGCGCCTTTGATTGCCGATCAATACAAGAGGAGACAAATGGTCATTGGAACCGATGACAAGACTGGCGAGAAGGTTATCATTGACCCTGCTATCACCATCCAGAGGATTTACATGATCTTCTACTGGTGCATCAACGCCGGATCTCTGTCTCTGCTCGCTACTCCCTACCTGGAACGTGACCGCGACTTCTGGAGTGCCTACTTGCTCTGCCTCTGCGTCTTCTTCGTTGGACTGCTCGTCCTCGTCCTTGGCCGCAAGGTCTACGTTGTCCGACCTCCTCAGGGATCCATCATTACCGACGCCTTCCGCATTATCTGGATGATGATCAAAAACCGTAACATGGACGCTGCTAAGCCATCTTACCAGGCCGGCCTCGGCAAGACCAAGGTCCTCAACTGGGACGACCACTTTGTCGATGAGGTCAAGCGTGCTCTTATTGCTTGCCAGGTCTTCTGCTTCTACCCCATCTACTGGGTCGTCTACGGCAACTTCTCCAACAACTTCGTCACCCAGGCCGGTCAGATGCGTCTTCATGGCATTCCCAACGATCTGATGCAGAACTTTGATCCCATCGCTATTATCGTTTTCCTGCCCATTGTCGACCAGTGGCTCATGCCCACACTCCGCAAGCACAAGATCGCCTTCCCTCCTATCAACCGTATCGTCGCCGGTTTCTGGATTGCATCCTTCGCCATGATTTACGCTTGCGTCATCCAATACTACATCTACCACTCTGGTCCTTGCTACATGACCCCTCTAGCCTGCGACGCTGATCTTGTCGATGGCGTTCACCAGGGTAACAACATCCACGTTGCCGCCCAAACCGGTGCCTACATTCTCATTGGTCTTTCTGAGATCTTCGCCTCCGTCACTGGACTCGAGTACGCCTACACCAAGGCCCCGCCCAGCATGAAGTCCTTCGTCCAGTCCATGTACCTGCTCACCAACGCTTTCGGATCTGCCATCTCCGAGGCTCTTAACCCGCTTGTCGTTGACCCCAAGATCCAGTGGATGTTTGCTGGTCTTGCCGTTGCTTCGTTCATCGCTGGTTGCCTCATCTGGATTCTGTTCCACCACCTCAACGAGACTGAGGACGAGATGAACCAGCTTGACCAGGACTACGACAAGGATGAGACTTTGAGGAGGAGCAGTGTGCACGGAGACCGCACTGTCGGTGTCCACCATTCTATCGATGAGAAGGCATAGATGGTGTTGCGGAGATCCCGAAAGGGATGCTAGTATGAAGTTAATGTGCCATATTGCATGGCAGCTATGATACCAAGATGAGAATTCAACTGTTCAAAACAAATCGTGTGTTCTTTGATAAAGTGATGTGCAACTCAATGGCTTTCTGTTTCGTCCTCTAGAAGCAGTGATGTCGATCCAGTCAGAACTGTTCTGCGTAGCCGGAACTCGATTTACCCTAAGACCACGTTCCTGTGTTCCACGGTCCGCTGTTGTTCGGCAGCGTACAACGAGTCCAGATTGTCTGGTATTTGTTGGAAGAGCGCTCGGAACCTGCCCAGACCACCGCCAATGAGAGCTAGTGGGGAGCGCTAAGCCAGCCCCGCATTTACCGTGAAGCCCACTGGCGAAGATACTCTATCCCCATGCACTTTCATTCACTCCAGTTGATTGTTTGCTTTGCAGCGAACGCTATGAGATAGATGCCTAGATTCGCCTTCCGCATTTCGTCTTTCAAAACGTGCCTTCTCCGCAAATTGTCGACGATCTCGCTTACCTGCTATTCTGGGAGACTAAGCAAGCCTATGGTCACCTTCTAGATTTGGCCTGTCCTAAGCTCGTATACATCGTCACACCTCGTATCGTTTGGCCCCTACGTTCGAGACACCGCTTCTCTCCACCTGTGATACGATATAGCTCTTTTGTTCAGACGCGTCAGCTCGTGCGCTCGTTCCTAGCTGAAGTTTATCTTGTTTGCTTTTGTGGTGGTGCTCAACCTCCTTCAGCCTCTCTTTCCAACTAGCTAGCTACTCGTCACTCACCACCTACCAAATTTCTCATTCGCATCACGCTACATGCAGCAACAACTGTTCAAAATGACGTCTACAATCACCACAACACCGACGACAACGTACAACTACGTCTACACAACTTACACAAATGCGTCGCCGAGCCCCTTCACCAAACCCACAGAGTTCCCGTCCATCTTCAGCTACGGCCCTGCAGTAGGATGCGCCTCGAATTCTGCCATGCCCGACACACCCGCGCAGCCTTCCAATTACCCTCTCGGTCGACCGTCTGGCCGCGATGGCGGATGCGTCATCAGCAACGACGCGGACTTCAACGACCATGCTTTCTGGGACATGTACGCGTGCTGTTCGGGCAACGATAGCACAGCGATGGGCAGCCCGTTTCCTTGCACGGCAATGTGCTCCGCTAGCGACGAACAAAGCTTCTTGGAACTGGGAGAGTGTCTGAGCAAGAGGGTCGACGTTGTCATTTGCACTCCGCCGTTCGACGAGATTAGCCAGAATTCGACGGACCCGGATACAGCTAGTAGCAGTGATTCTATGGCGCAGTCGTCATCGGCGGGGACGATGAGCGAGCGCGAGAGCGCGACTGCGAGCTCAAGTGGCGATGCGAGCGCGAGTGCTAGCTCTTCGAATGCGGACTCGACGGGCGCTGCCAGTGCGGTGGGTGTTACACATGATGTGTTTTCAAAGGCTGGGCTGGCGGTATTCGGCATCATGGCGCTCGGCTCCGCTGCGGGTATGTTCTTGTAGGAGGGTATGGGATAGGATGATGTGTATTACAATTGAGCTGGTTTTACTTCCATGACCCCTTCCAGTACCTTAGTGTAAGTTTATCTAGTCGTAACATAATTCACGAATTGCTGTCATGCATGCCAGTGGTATGATAGTCTCATGTCAATCAAGAAAAAAACCGAACAGGCCTGCAGCCTACATCAACATAAAACCCTACAAAATAGGTGACCCGGCGTCGATGTAGGCTCTAGAAATGTTCGGGTTTTTTCTTGCATGAGGTGGTCTCATTGCATGGTTGGTGCTTTCCTGAGATGGCCCCATGCCCACAAACATCTCAGACACTACCATGCTCATGGCCATTCCATAAAGTGACACCTTCATGTTGCAATACAATGACAAAGAGAAAGACTCGAAGAGCCAACGAACACGATCTCGTGCAGATCACTCCACGATACGCAAGCAGAAAGGGACGGACTGAACATGCAAATATCAATTGACTCTCAAAAAAAGCATAGGTACAGTATTTACAACCAGTCACCTAACCCGCTACTGCCGCTTCTGACCCATCACACGGAAGACAAAGTCGTCTTCTTGAATGATCGATCTTGTCAAAACGCGCGTGTCACCCATTGGCCATGTATCCTTCATGCAACGCGACAAAAACCCATGCTGTGCAAATCGAAGCAAAATGCTGCGGCCTTTCTATTTCATTCTTCTACTGCTTACCTGTCAACTTCACCGAACACAAGATCCATGGTTCCGATAATGGCGACAGCATCGGCGAGCAAATGACCTCTTGAAATCTGGTCCATGCAGGCCAAGTGTGCGAATCCAGGTGCCCTAATCTTACACCTGTACGGTCTCTCGCTACCATCTGAGACCAAGAAGACACCCATCTCTCCCTTGGGCGCCTCAATAGCGCTGTATGTCTCACCAGGTGGTACAGTGTAGCCCTTGCTGAAGAGCAAGAAGTGGTGAATGAGAGCCTCCATGTTCTCCTTCATAGCAGCACGTGGTGGGGGCGCGATCTTGTAGTCCTCAACCTTGACTGGGCCGGCTGGCATGTCGTTCAAGCACTGGTGGATGATGCGGAGAGACTGGCGGAACTCCTCCATACGGCAGAGGTAACGGTCGTAGCAGTCACCGTTGACACCGACTGGGACATCGAAGTCAACCCTGTCGTAGGCGTCGTATGGCTGCGATTTGCGGACGTCCCAGGGAACGCCGGATCCTCGGAGCATGACACCGGAGAAAGAGTAGTTGATGGCGTCAGCAGCCGAGACAACGCCAACGCCCTTTGTGCGGCCAATCCAGATACGGTTGTCTGTCAACATCTCCTCAGTCTCGTCGATGCGGTCACCGAACTGGGTAGCCCATTGGTAGATATCGTCGAGAAGACCGAGGGGGAGATCCTGAGACACACCGCCGGGGCGGACGTAGGCTGCGTGAAGACGGGCACCAGAGACACGTTCGTAGAATTCCTAGACGTAATCAGCATGTGCAATCTATACTTTTGCCACACACAACTTACCATGAGCTTCTCACGCTCCTCGAAACCCCACAAGAAGGGCGTCAGAGCACCGACATCCATAGCGTGGGACAAGACCGACATGAGATGGTTCAGAATGCGGGTGATTTCACCGAACAAAGTACGGATGTACTTGGCGCGGATGGGGATATCGATGTTCAGCAGCTTCTCGACAGCCAGCGAAAAGCACTGCTCGTTGGTCATCATGGAGACATAGTCGAGACGGTCAAAGTATGGCAGGGCCTGGAGGTACGTCCGGTACTCGATGAGCTTCTCTGTGCCTCGGTGGAGCAGGCCAACGTGCGGGTCGGCGCGCACAATCTCCTCTCCGTTCAGCTCCAGAATCAAGCGCAACACACCGTGGGCAGCGGGATGCTGGGGCCCGAAGTTGACAGTGTAATGCCGGATCTTCCTGGTGTCCACATGTTCGTCCTCCTCCGCTCTGGTTTCCTGGGCCGTCTCGGCCGGTGCAACGCCACCGAAGTTGGAATCGGTCGGAACCAGTCGTGTCCGCTGGCTCTCCTCGACTTCAGCGTATCGGCGGGGGAATGTAGTCGACAGGCAGCGTGCAATGGGCCGTGAAGGGATTGCCGATCGGAGCTGGGGTCGGGAGGCGTTGAGGCACGCTCGCTTCGCCGCGGGGCCGGCCAGACGCGCAAAGGAGACGGGCATGGTGGTGGTATCTCTCCCTACGTCGAGTATAGGGCCTCAATGGGCGTGTAGAGTGGAGAGTGAGGGCGTGGCGTTGGAGGGGAGCTTTCCTCATATCGATGATGCTACCAGATTGAGTCTACCGCCATTGGCTGCGTGGGTCTTGGCGTGCCGGCGCCTTCCTCGAACTTTTTGTGAACATGGAAAGTGCTCCCCTCCGAAAACACCAAACTTGACCCCAACACCGCAACCATGTCGACGCCGAGTGCACAGGAGCAGATCAAGCGCAAGGTACTTACGCGACTTGGAATATGTGGTTGATTATCTGCTAATGCCACGATCAGACGCTTGGAGTTGGTCCAGAGACCGTCACCAACCAGCAGTCTACCGACTTCCCAGGACACTGGCCGGGCGAGAACCACGAATGGGACTTGGAATACTTCAAGGAGGTATGCGCGACCAGATTCACGTCAAAAATACATGACTGCGTACTGACCAAAAGTTCAGAACTTCAACGTCACCTTCCACAAATTTGTCCCCAACAACGCCGAGTTCTCCCTCACTGGTATCGACACCTCGGTTGCAAACGCCTTCCGCCGCATTCTCCTCTCCGAAATCCCTACGCTCGCCATAGAAGACGTCTTCATCTACCAAAACACATCCATCATCCAAGACGAAGTGCTCGCCCACCGCCTGGGCCTAATCCCCCTCTGCGGCGACCGCGAGGGTCTCCGCTGGCTGAAATGGTACAAGAAGCCTACAGACGATGACGAAGGCTCCGGAACACCCTCAGACTACAACACCATTGCGCTGCGATTAGACGTGGAATGCACATGGCAAGAGGGCGGTCTGCAACGAGCAGTAGCTGGAGAGACCGATCCCGATAAACTCTACGTCGGCCACAATGTCTACGCTAAAGACATTGTCTTCCAACCCCACGGCCGTCAAGAGGAGAAGTTTGCGCAAAGCGAAGGAAAAGAGATTCGGTCGACAAACCCGGATATCCTGATCGCAAAGATGAGGCCAGGGCAGAGCATTTGTCTCAGCATGCACGCTATCAAGGGTATCGGACAAGACCACGCCAAGTTCTCGCCCGTCGCAACGGCTTCGTACCGCCTTATGCCTACCATCGACATCACGAAACCCATCATCGGCGCCGACGCAAAGAAGTTCGCGCGCTGCTTCCCCCGGGGCGTCATCAAGCTCGACAAGGTCACTTCCGAGGATGCTCAGAAACACGCCGAGCTAGAAGGCAAGGAAGGCGAGCCCAAGGCTGTAGTCGAGAACGCCATGAACGACACCGTCAGCAGAGAATGCTTAAGACATCCCGAATTCAAAGACAAGGTGAAGCTGGGTCGGATACGAGACCACTTCATCTTCAAGGTAGAAAGCACTGGCCAGTGGGAGAGCGACGAGCTATTCTTGGAGAGTGTCAAGCTGCTCAAGATCAAGTGTCAGAGGATTAAGAGAGGGCTGGATGAGATGCAAAAGTAGAAAGCTCTTTAGAACAGGAGTGTGGAAGAATTTGCATTGCAATGGCGTTTTAGGGCATTACGGTGGCGGGTTTCGAAAAGTCTACGATATCACGGAGCGACTTCTTTTGCATGGATTAGTCCATCTGGCATTGTGCCTTTGAGCGGTTGTCAAAAGGCATAATAAATGATTACACCATACTTTCACATCGCATCTCGCATTAAGGGAGCAGGTTTCATGTGTATGACCTGGTACCTCAAACTCAAAACATCTTCATTGACGTTGACGACTATGCTAGAACAAGATCGAAGCACGGTCTAGAGAGAAAAACAAGCTTGCTTCTATTGATACAACTAGACATTCGTAACTGACGCGTATTTGTACAAAAATCATAGCTTTACAGAGACGAAACCGATAAGTATCAACCGGGGTATATGAGAATTTGTCCACCTGGGACACCTTGCTAAATGAACATCAAAGAAAGTCGTGTAGGATGTGTGTCTCGTTGACCGTGACAAAACGCATGGGTATGTTCGTGGATCATCCGCGTTGAATCGTTGCGACGAGAGTTGAGGAGATTTCCACGAAAGGACATGCTGACAGCTACGAGAGCTCTGCCAGCGCATCGCTACACAGCTTCTGCACGCTTTCAGGGTTGAAGCGTGGGCGCCATGTCATGTTCTTCCTCTTCTGCTGCAGCTTCTCCCGATCCTCGTCTGTCAGCATGCAGCTGCTGCGAGGATCTTTAAACTGCGACTTGGTGGGGGATGGCGAAGGAGTCGGGAATGCGAAACGCACACCACGGACACCGGTCGTCTCTTTTAGGGTCCGCACACTAGTAAGATGGCCCTCTACCATGCGGACAAAGGCGGGGGTGCCACTCGGAAGCTGGACCCCTGGTTTCGATCGCACATGGTCTGTGGATAGAGGTGATAGGATGCTGTCGTTCTTGATGTGGCGGGACAAGGGTCTAGGGTCGGCACACGAGTCCCATTCCACGTTTTTGCCGGGTGGGGATGGGAAGCGGAAATTCCTCAGCGCAAGATCTGGATCTACCTCCAGGTCGAAGGCGTAGGAATCTGTGCTTGAGGTCGAGCTGCGATAGCTGCTTGTTGAGTCAAAGGACCTGACTCTGGATGAACGCCGGAACCAGGTCTGTTCGTCTGGGATGGTCGCAGAGTCTGGTGTCAGAGGCTGGTCGTCGTCCTCCATCGGCGCAGTGGAAGATGGCGAAGGTGGTGTAAGAGCGACGATGGTCTCATTGTAGTACTTTTCCGCCGCGTTCAGTTCCTTGTAGCGGTTTTTCAGCGTCGCTTCTCTCGCTAGTGTGTCGTGAGAGAGGGCGATGTAAAAGTTCAGATAAGCGGAGTGGATGGGATGGATCTGTTGTTCGTTAGCACTTGCTTCTGACGTGTTGCACCTGCTTTGGCGACCTTCAGATCATGGAAGGTACGCGGCGTACTATTACTTTTACATACCTTGTCATTGATATCGCCGAGCAAACGCTCTCCAAAAGTTGCGCACTGTGTGTAGTGTCGACTAGCATACAGATCCTTGAGAGCCTGCATTTTCGCTTTCAACATGTAGGTTCCAGCCTGCGCCAACATATTGCTCAGGCGTTCGAAGTTGTGGATCGGTGACTGTGGGTCGAACTTGATTGAAAGACAAGCAGCGATTGAATTGTAGTTGCGAATGTGACCTTGGGCGTGAAGCAGACCGGGTAGAGGCGGAACGAAAAGAGAGAAGCGCAGCCTCAAAGAATGAAAAAAGTGAAGCCGGCTCCAGGGTTGAGGTCGTCAAGACTTGTTGAATTGGTAGCGGCGTAAGCAGTAAAGGCAATAATGCAGGTGCGCTTTCCACTTGTTGATGCTACCTAGGTATTGAGACCTCGGGATATTTGCCAGCTCCTCAGAACGACTACCGGAGCGTTGAGTGGAGAATCAAGATCAAAAGCAATGCGAACGCCCATAATGGGCCATATTATATGATGCCTGAGGGCCTGACCGTGCCTGACTAGGCCTGACGTACTATTTCTGCGGGTGAGGGTGTGGTAAGAGGGGCGAGTCCGTTTCGAATGCAGGTTACGTTTCATAAACCAGCTATCCCTACCCTTAGCGCGCCGAAGGTGGTCAGGTACGCAAACACTTGCCGTCATTGGGGTTGAAGCACGCATAAGGTTTGAAGAACCCTCGTGCAGACTGCTTGATTTGCAGTCTCATGGCTGTTGGTGTGCATAGTTGCTGCCTCACTGAGTAGTGGTGTAGTCGTCTGCCGGCGATTTTTTCCTCTGCCGTTGTCTGCGACTCATGACCTACAGCTAAGGGACAGGTCGGCATTGTAAGCCGGACATTAGCTTTGCCAATTTGCTGTTGGACCATGACGAGATATATCACACACATGCCAACTTGCAGATGATTGATCTAGATCCGAGGCCGATCGCGCTGCACTGCAGCACACATCAGCGTGGTGTTTACCCAAGCGACCGTTTCCGATCTGGCGTGGAGATCGTAGCGAGGACGGAGGATGCCGGGGCGCTCCTGAAGGTGGCTGGTGATCTTAGCCTCCATTCCTGCGACGACAATGGTGCTGCAGGAGAGCTGACACACGTGATGAGCATGACAGTACCTAGATCTACACGGTGCTGCCCAGATGTGACGTAGGCCGCAGCGTAGATGCGGTCGAGAAGCAGACATGACACAAGGCACGAGATTCAACCATGAATGTTTTCCACGAACTGGCTGGTACAAAAGAGCTATGAACAGATGGTTATTCTACACAGCCCATGAGGGAGATGGAACCAGATCATTGGGATATCAAGTCTAAAGCTCCTGGAGCGCTTAACCCTCGGAAGCAGCGGCACCGGTAATAATCTCGACAAGTTCGCCAGTAATGACGGCTTGACGCGTTCGGTTGTAGAGAATCTGGAACTTGTTGATCATGTCTCCAGCGTTCTTGGAAGCATTGTCCATGGCGTTTTGACGCGCAGACTGCTCGCAAGCGTGACCCTCAGCCAGCGCCCAGAAGAGCGAGTTGGCAAGGGCGTACTCGCGGAGGTTAGGGAGAACCTCATCCTCAATCTCGAAAGCAGAGAAGTTGGCTAGATAGATTGTCAGACATGAATTTTGCTACTTGGAGGTGTGACGTACCAGACTGGGCAATAGCCTCCTCAGAGTAGGCCTCCTGGATGGTGGCCTCGTAACTCGAAGCGTTGATGAACTTGTTGTAGACGATCTTGATGGAAGCGTATTCGGTGGGCAGCATAGAGATCTGGTCGGCAATGTGCAGGGAGTCGGCAAAGGTAGGAACGTCCTTTCCGGCACCGGCGAAGGACAGGACCATGTTCTTTCCGTTGGAACGACCAAGTTGCGCCTTGCACTTCTCGCCAATGACAGCCAACTCAATGTCGGAATTCTGTTGGAGCATAGCCCTGACCTTCCTCGACATTCCCGAGTGGATACCACCGCAGAGGCCCTTGTCGGAGCTGCAGACGATGACCAGGTTCTTCTTGCCCTCACTCTCGATGGGCTTGGTCTCGGCGCTCTCGAAAACGGTGTTGGACGTCTGGCCGTACTTGCGGGACTCGGTCATGGCCTTCTGGGCACGGGTGAGCTTGGTGGAGGCGACGACCTTCATGGTCTTGGTGATCTTCTCGATGTTGCGAATCGACTTGAGGCGGCCCTCGATTTCACGGAGGGTGGCATAGCCGGCAGCGTTGGAGACGGAGAGGGTGGCGGGCCTAGATACACAAGTTCCAGTCAGCGATTGATGCAGTGGGCGATGCAATGGCTCCGGCAATGGGGGGTCGCAGAGCGCGAGAAAAGCTGCGGGCTGAGGTGGGAGCGTACCGGGCGGCGGCGGCGGCCATGCCCG
Organism: Alternaria ethzedia; assembly: GCF_023757985.1. Taxonomy (NCBI): domain Eukaryota; kingdom Fungi; phylum Ascomycota; class Dothideomycetes; order Pleosporales; family Pleosporaceae; genus Alternaria; species Alternaria ethzedia. The sequence continues at coordinate 420,688 of NW_026056197.1, forward strand.
CCTTGAAGGCCGGGCGCGCAGCTCGTGACAGCATCATGGCTACGGATTGAGATGAGTGGAGATGGCGACAGCCGGTGGTGGTGCTTCACTGCTGTCTTTGCTGAGCGGAAGCTCTCATCGGGCAGTCGGGACACTGAATTGCTTTCCGCGCTAACACGCCAAGTGTCACGTGAGAGATTCCAGCAGAGGACACCGGATGCGGAGCCTCTCACCGGCGCCGCCACGCTCGTGGCAGTCTGCGTGCAGTGTAGAGTGTGTCTTTGAACCATGCTGAAGTCCGAGGAGTCTGAAAATGGCCCCAAAGACGACATCGTCGTGACAACATTAGGAGGACATAGGCACGAACAATGGAGGAACAGGTGGCAGGCACCAACTAGGCACCCACCAAAGCCTTGACGCACCGTTCCGCATGTTCCGTATTGTAGGAAAAGCAAGCAGCTTGCACAATGGCTGTGTTCGCTGGTAGCCGATTTGCAGCGTCCTAGTGCATCGATCGATGGTGAGGTTACGCATCTGCTGCAAAGGCCGAACGCCCGTGCGCTGGTGGACTTAGTGAAGCACAGCTGGGCAATGGCTCCCTGGCTGCGCTTCACTTAACTCAGCATCCTCTGTCCGCCCTCGTCTATTCCCTTCGTCCCTGCTGCCTCAAACTTCAACATCGCCTCAATCGCACGACGTGTTTGCCCGCAAGCGGCGCGCGTCTCTCCACAACTCTCACCCTTCCACGGGCTCCGCTCTTTCATTCCCACTAGGTTTCCTCGATCTGCGCCAGATCTCGCTGAGCACGCCCGTCCTGTTTTTTATTATCCGCAATCCCGGCGCGCGCCTGTCTCTCCCATCATGTCCTCTTCAGACGACGACACTCCCCTTGTGAGAGGAAAGAACCAAGGTGAGTGCGCCCGGCAATCTGCGCTATCTCCACGCGCCACGGCTATCTCCCTCTCACGCGCCCCGATCGCCCTTGTCAAATTCCACCCTCTCACCTCCCAACTATTACCAACCTCCTCCCTCGCTACCTTACCCAACGTAGCGCAACCAGTGCGCCTCCACTAAAGACGCAAAATGGCTAACGAAACTTTTCCAACAGCAAAGTCCAAAGAACAGATCACCAAAGAAGAAGACAGAAAAATGGACGCCCAAGTCCCTTCCAACGGTCACGTCGAGCCAGGCATCTCAATCCGCATGGGTCCCGTCGCCGATGACGACAAGATGGATATCGATGCGCCCGAGACCAACGGCGCCAACGGAAAGCGCAAGTCGCGCAGCAGCGTCACAAACAGCAAATCGTACAAGGACGCCAGTAGCTCCGAGGATGACGACAAGCCTTTGGTAGGTCGCCCTTGATGAAATTCACGCGCGTTAAGCTGGACTAACTTTTCAGCAGAGTAAACGGCGGCGGACCTCACAGCAAGCAAAACCCACCCAGGACGACTCCGAGTCAGAACTCAGCGATGTGCCTCTCAAGGCCAGGGTGCTCCCCAAAGCAAGCGCCGAACAAATCGGAGAGTCTGCCGACTCCGACGTGCCTCTCGCAACGAAGCTCACTAAGAAGAAGGAGTCCATCGAGAAGGCCGCTGCAAAGGAGGCCAAGGCCATGCGCAGCAAAGAGAAGGCTGCCCCGAAGCGCAAGCAGAAGGTAGAAAGCGACAGCGACGACGACATTCCTCTTGCGAAGAAGAAGGCGCCGGCCAAGAAGACAAACGGAGTCAAGAAGGAAGAGTCCGATTCTGACGCGCCGCTCGCCAAAAAGGCTGCCCCGAAGAAAGCCACCAAAGCGAAGCCTGCCGCCGCCGCGCCTGTCAAGAAGGGCAAGGGCAAAGTCAAGAAAGAGGAGACTGAGCAGGACGAGGAGGCTGAGAACGAGGAGGAAGAGTACCGCTGGTGGGAGGACCCAGGCAAGAGTGATGGCACCAAGAAGTGGGACACACTGGAACACGCCGGTGTTGTCTTTCCTCCCGAGTACGAGCCGCTTCCCAAACACGTCAAACTGGTATACGATGGTGTACCTGTTACCCTGCACAAGGACGCCGAGGAGGTAGCTACTTTCTACGGAAGCATGCTGAACTCCACCCACAACGTCGAGAACCCTACCTTCAACAAAAACTTCTTCGAGGACTTTACTAAGGTTCTGGATAAGACTGGACACGGCAAAGACAAAGATGGAAACACAGTCAAGATCAAGAAGTTTGAGAAGTGTGATTTCAAGCCCATCTTCGAATGGTTCGACGCGGAGCGCGCTAAGAAGAAGGCTCTCTCGCAAGCCGAGAAGAAAGCGCTCAAGGCTGAGAAGGAGGCTGCTGAGGCTCAGTACATGTACTGCCTGTGGGATGGTCGCAAGCAAAAGGTCGGCAACTTCCGCGTTGAACCCCCCGGTCTTTTCCGTGGTCGTGGTGAGCATCCCAAGACCGGTCGTGTAAAGGAGCGCGTTATGCCCGAGCAAATCACCATCAACATTGGCGAGAATGCCAAAGTCCCTGAGCCACCCGCGGGTCACAAATGGAAGGCGGTCAAGCACGATCACGAAGGCACATGGCTGGCTATGTGGCAAGAAAACATCAACAGTGCTTATAAGTACGTCATGCTCGCTGCCAACTCCGACATCAAGGGCCAGAGCGATTTCAAGAAGTTCGAGAAGGCGCGAGAACTCAAGAAGCACATCGACCGCATCCGCAAAGACTACCGCAAAGATCTCAATTCCAAGATGATGGCTGATCGTCAACGTGCTACCGCCATCTACCTCATTGATCAGTTCGCCCTCCGTGCTGGTAACGAGAAGGGAGAGGATGAGGCTGATACCGTCGGTTGCTGCTCGCTCAAGTTTCAGCATATCACTCTGAAGCCGCCGGAGACTGTCATCTTTGACTTCTTGGGTAAAGACAGTATTCGGTTCTACGACGAAGTCAAGGTCGATCCGCAAGTCTTCAAGAACCTGAAGCTGTTCAAGAAGGAGCCCAAGACCACAGGCGATGACATCTTCGATCGACTGACTACGTCGGGTCTCAACAAGCATCTGACAAGCTACATGCCTGGTCTCACCGCAAAGGTATTCCGTACCTACAACGCCTCGTACACAATGGCCCGGCTGCTCAAGGAGATGAAGGCTACTGGCACAGTCCAGGAGAAGGTGAAGGCTTACAACGATGCCAATCGTGAAGTTGCCATTCTGTGTAACCACAAGCGTACTGTCGCTGCGAGTCACGCAACCTCCATCGAGAAGATGAACGAGAGGGTATGTTGTCGTCGCACATTCCGCCATTTTACTATGCTAACTTCTGTCAGATTAATGGTCTTCGTTATCAGGTTTGGAGGACCAAGATGATGATGATCGACGTGGACCCGAAGATCAAGAAGAAGAAGGGTGCTGAGTACTTTGAGCGACCCGAAGACCTCGACATGGAGTGGGTCAAACAGCACCAGGAGGCAGAGATCGAAGAGATGCGACAAAAGATCACCAAGAAGTTCGAGAAAGAGAACGAGAAGCTCAAGGCCGACGGCGAGAAGGAGATGAAGCCTAAGGAGCTCGAGGAGCGTATGGAGAAGGTCAATGAGCTGGCCGCCAAATACAAGAAGGAAAACAAGACTGGCAAGGTCGAAGCTGAGGGCAAGGGTCCAACAGTCGACAAGCTTGAGGGTAACATCGACAAGCTCAACCAGCGCATTGAGAACATGAAGATACAGATGGAGGACAAGGAGGGCAACAAGGAGGTTGCCCTTGGCACGTCCAAGATCGTAAGTCACTCCCCGTCCATCTTGCATGATCTCTGACTAACCGCAACTAGAACTACATCGACCCTCGTCTCACGGTGGTCTTCTCCAAGAAGTTCGACGTACCCATCGAGAAGTTCTTCTCCAAGACACTCCGCGAGAAGTTCGACTGGGCCATCAAGTCAGTCGACGAGACCTGGGAGTTTTAGAGCGAAGCATGCATGCAAGGCGGGGTTTCCTTGTCTTCGGACATCTTCTTAGATTTGCATCGGGTGCACACAGCATCATAGGGTGAGACTGACTGGGCGACATGCGGCGAAGAAAAGCACGATGGCATTTAGTACTATTTCCGTATGAAAGGGCATGGGTGATACGGTTCGGCGAGCATGCGATATGACGTTGCGATCTCATTTTACTTCAGGGAGTCCACTGCATAGCTTTAAGATATTCATAGTAGCTCTGCGATCTAGCCTGTCATCTACAGCGATATATCAAATAGAGACTCAGCTGAAAAGGATTACTGATGCATATGCAAGTGCGGGACGATCACCATCCTTAGTGACGTTCTATGCATGAACTGCTGTTCGACTCCGAAGTTGTGCATGCATGCCTGTCTTGAACTGCACCGTCACACAACCTGCTCTGGATGCAAACTGCATGTCGGCCGGGTCGCACAATCACGATGGGTGGCATAGAGCGGTGTAAGAAAGTGCGTCGCAGCCAATGATACGGCCTGGGTACCTGCGTTACATTTATTGATAGGAGGTACAGATCGAAGAGATCTCTAGATTCGCACGCCGTGTGCTATGGTACCCGGCGCCGACAGGCCTCGGAGCCCGGAGCTGCATGACACAACGCCGGTACGAACTGTGTATGTTGGAGGCGCCGTCCCTTGGCTTGACAATAAATGTTAAGTCGCCGACGAGGGCGTTGGGCTGATGAGTAGTCCCCATTCCGCGGAATCACAGCAACATCTGACAGCATTCGTGCTGTCTAACTCGGCCGCTACGAGGTCTTACTTGACTCAATGACCATAATATTGAATACATATCGGCAATGCTACGAGCCGAATTTCTTGTCACATTGCCTAGCCCGGTGAAGTTATCTGAACTTGTTACGAAGCGAGGGTTTTATGCAGGCTAGACGTTAAGCTAGAAGGACAACCCCAGCATCGTGTCTGTAAAGGGGAAGGCGATTTAGCGACAGACCTCGCGGCTCCGCACTTGTTTGCTTTTTATTCGGTAATCGCTCGTTGAAGGATGGCGAATGTGGCTTACACATTGTACACAACGTCGGACAACGCCCAAGGATGGATGGCTACGTCAGCCAGGGATTACCTGATAGCTCTGTTGGTGTGAACTCAGGGGGAGTTCACCCCCACTGTCGGGCTGTCATGCGCCCAAAGTATTGAAGCTCGAGACAAGGTCCAGCACTGCGGGAGCGCGCCGTCGTTCACCGCCCGCTTCTTGTACATCTCCCGCGACAACCGCTATGTATCCAGGAGATAGGAACAGCAAACGTCATGCTGTGAATATGAGGGGATACGGTGGAGCGGATCGCATTGTGTGCTCGTGCCCAAGTTGCATAATGTGGCGGGTGGCGGCGGGCGCCTTCAATACAATTGTCGCGGGCTCGCTACATACGAAGCCCACATAATCTCGGTCGACTTGCTTGCGGAGCGGACCACTATGGTGTGCATTGGATCAGCCACAAGTGCCCGACCATGACTGCTACTGGCGGCCATAGTTGGTTTTTGAGCCTCAGTGATGGGCGTGGCCTCTTGCGAAGAGAATTATCGCCGGGCTTGGGTGTGCACATTTAAATATCGGCCTGACTGCCCCCCTCCTGCAGGTCAATGAGTCGCGCATATTGGGCCTGAGTTATATGACATCGTTGTGGTGCCGCGGTATCCTACTTGGAGTATCTCTCTTCGTGGTTAGTCCCTCTCGTTCCAGCTCGACGCCCGCGATCACGAACGCCGCGTGTTATCTTTCTTCCAACGTGAGCAAGACAGACGATCGCAGCAAGACACTTCGCCTATAGCAGCCGTGATATTGTCCCTCGCCAGTTGGTTCCTCGCAAAGACGGTCTGAGCGCGATCCGCACCGCTCAAATCTCCACCCCCGACTTGTGCCTTAGCAGACACCATCCGCCCACTGCGCCCTTCAGAATCCCCTAGCGATCTCTTCTTGCGCGCACAGGAGACGCAGATCACGAACATACGCGACCCCAGAAATGGCTTCAGAAAAGCCTTCGGTGCTGATAATAGGAGGGTTGGGTAAGGCTCGCGCTGGGCACAACCTAAGCATGCCACGAGGGCTGACCATGTGCATTAGGCTACACCGGGCGACACCTCACCAAGTACATCCACGACAACAACCTCGCCTCGCAGATTCGCATCGTCGACAAACATCTCCCGGAGCTGGCATGGCTTGCACCTGAATTCAAGGAGGCGTGCTCAAGAGAGCGATTCATACAGGCGGATGCGGCGCAGGAGAGTGCGTACCCCTGACCGTGTCTCTGGGTCCAAGGGATGTCTACAACAAGACGCTCGAGGCTAATTCGAACCCTACAGAATCCCTCCCGCGAATATTCGACCGTGAAGGCGGCGCCGAATTCGACTATGTCTTCAACTGCGGCGGCGAGACCCGCTTCGCCCAAGACGAGAAGGTCTACGAGCTCCGCTCCTACGGCCTGTCCATGGCCATTGGCCGCGAAGCCGCGAAACGCAAGGTCAAATGCTTCCTCGAAGTCAGCACCGGCATGGTCTACAAGCCCGACAGCGCACCCAGCAAAGAGTCCGACAAGCCGAAACCCTGGTCGAATCTCGCGAAATGGAAACTCAAGGCTGAGGAGGACCTGGCCAAGATCGAAGGATTGAACCTGATAGTGATGAGGATGGCACACGTCTACGGGCCGTACACGAGCAAATACCTGAGCACGGCGCTTTGCATGGCGAGGGTATACCAGAGCAAAGGAAAGGAGATGCGCTTCCTATGGAAAGAAGACCTGAAGACGAACCTGGTGCACATTGAAGACTCTACAAGGGCGCTGTGGCATGGTGTCGAGTGGTACATGAAGGGGCCCCCAGGACGCAGACCGGCACCCACCTTCAACATTGTGGATCATGCGAATCACTGTAAAGCCTCTCCACACCACGTCATTCTATCTCCTGAAATACTAACATGACGTTTAGCCCAAAAAGACACTGCCGCCCTCATGGGTAAGATCTTCAACATCGAAACCGGCTTCCACGGCACACTCATCTCAGCCTTTGCACGACTGAACCTTGACCATGTCGTCGACGAAGTCAACGACGAGACGCTAGACCCCTGGGCGGAACTGCAACAAAAAGCCGGCATCAGCCAATCGACACCGCTGACACCGTACATGGAGAAGGAGCTGCTAAAAGATGCGGATCTGAGCATGGACGGGAGTCTGTTCGAGAAGGAGACTGGCTTCAAGTAAGTCACACCACTGTTCACATAAAATATCAAGCCGGCGATATACTAACAAACCACCAGGTACAACGTAGAGAAGATCACCAAAGAAAAGGTCGAAGAGGTCATTGAGAGCTACAAGAGGATGAACTGGTGGCCATAGCCTTGGCCGCTCGACTCGCCAACTTCCTTTCCATCGATACCCTCCTTCTTGTCACGACCTTCCTCACGACGAACCCCCTTTCCCGTATACCCAACCACTAAAACCCACCACCTTTACATCTTCCAAAACGACGACCGATTGTTCAGTTCAGCATAGCATAGCAGCGAAAGCATGCATTACCTGGAGCTCTGGGCTCCCTTCGACCCCATTCGACAATTTCACCCCTTATGGTCTCCTTATGTCTTGCGGGCATTTGTATCTGGCAGTCGCTTTTCTCTTGTGTGTGTGTGTCAACCTTCTTCCTGTATCTTTGGGGCATGTATCTGGTTTGCGCACGGTACTGTATGGTGTTGATCTTTGCTGCTGCTGTCGGAGCATGCGAGTCTTGGTGTTACATACCCCTCAATCTAGCATTTGTTCTTATACACCGCGGCTTGTCGTAAGATGACTAGTTGTGCTCATTGACTGTTGGCTTGTGCTATGGTTTCTGTGAGGTGCAAAATGCTGAGGAGCATGTGCGTTTCCTAGGCTAGAACCATGATTGTAAAACATCGCCGGAATCCTACCCGCTTACTATGTGCTATCGATTCCACCGACCCATCTCCATTATCGAAAACTCATTGCATCCCTCATCCTAAATGTCGATAGCTTGATTATTTCGCCAGCTACCCGTGCTACGAATGATCTTCGGTGATGACCTCAAGCTTGATACCCTTCTGGATCCCGAGGTACTCCACCCAAGTGGTGCTCCCTCCCACCACAGCATCACGCTCTAACATGAACGTCAAAGTAACCCCCTGCAACACAATCTTCTTCAAGTTTGGAAAAGTCCTCATACACGGCGTCCAGGGAAATTCCCACTGTCTTCCATTCCAGAAGTAAATCCATGACTTGTAGAGAACAATGCTCTGGATATTTTCCAACTGTTCGCGCGAGAGCGCGCACTTCTCGGCCCAGTAGCGGTCGAGGAAGGTTTCGTAAGGAAACTTAAAATTGTTTCCGGAGTAGAATACCAGACGCGATTCAATGTAGATTTGTCGACAAGTCCTCAGTAAAGCGAGGGCGTGGGGGGCTAGTCCGCGGTCGAACTTGACGCGTCCCTTGTACACGGTGACCTCCTTGTTGCTAATGAGGGTAAACTGATAAACATTTTCGCGAATCTCGGCAGGCAGAGCGAGAAGACGTGTACGCGCGTTGGATAGTGTACTGTGTTTGGTCAGTTAATGGTTGCTACATTGATCGCTCTATTCCCTACCGAGGGCGCAGATACGCGGGAGTATTCCCTGGATTCGGCAGGGCATCATCGGGACGAACGCTCAACTTCGGATCCATGATCGCGGTAGTTGAAAGTTAGAGAAGGTGGAAAGGGTTTGTTGTGATAAGCACGCGACTGGACAGACCACGAGTAGCGCAGACGGTCAAGAGCCATACGCATCTGGAAATGGAAAGTCTAATTCACTGTGCTATTAGATTACCATAAGAGTAAGAACTTCTCGTAGCGATTCTTTCTTCGTGCATTCTCGAAATTGGTAGAGACAACGTGAGTATAAGTATTATCCTAGTTGACAGACTATACGAGCTTAGTGGTTATCATTATATAGCACTTTGAATGAATAGTTCGATTACAAATGCGCACTAGATAATCTGTTAAAACGAGACCGATAACATCTTTAACTCTAGTGCGAGCTCTCCCACTATACCAAAGCTTTCTGGATTTGAATGCTTTCACAAACCTCCAACCGATGTTGACAAGTCCAACATCTTGCTGGTACGGTTAGAAGCATCTTGATAGACGCGTTCTGCCGAACCTGAATCAGGAGCTATTGGTCATCGATCTCGACAGGGTCAACGACCTCGACGACATCAAGAACACCACGCTCCCGCATCGTCACATAATCCTTCCAATCATTGAAGCCAGCATGTTGCGCCAACAACTTGACGAAATGGACGTCGGAACCAGTTTCAGTGACGTCAACCTCAATCCAAATTCGCCGCAAGTTCGGGAATAGGAGCGTGAACGGCATAGCTAACGGTGGTGGGGAATGAGAACGGTAGGATTTCCAGTCGAACGGGCAACTACATCCTCGTGCGTACCGCGAGCAGCCTCCAAACCCCGTTCCGTTGACCGAATCAAAAAGGAAGGGATTGTTAACTTGGATAGTTTGTATGGCTTCTAGCTGGGCTTGGCTGCGGTTTCCTGCAAAGGCATCGCGGTGGGAACGGCAGCTCACGACGAACGTGTTGAGTGCGTAAGGCAAGACAGCGGTCTCTGTATAGATCTGGCGGCATACGTATGGCAGCACAAACGCGAGCTTTCGGAGTTCTCCAGGCTTGTAGTCATCACCACCATCTTGCCAAATATCGAGTCCGGGGACGTCCATTGATATCTGGAAGCCGCCTAGAACTTCCTTAAAGATCATGTTACGTATCTCCGCAGGCAACAAGAGGAGATTCGTCGACGCGTTGTGTTGGGTCCTATTACATTAGCGTCTGACGTGACCTTGGAGATAGTACTTACTTGGAGAGCAAATGCTCTGGGGTGGGATCCATCTGCACCAGTCCATTCTTCTGGTAAGTAACTGCTGGCGAAGGGCCTCGATAATAAGTGGCAGAGTGTCGAGGATTCACCATAATTTGAGCCAGCTTGCGCTGACGATCCAACGCTTTCCAAGCGCCGAGACAATTTGGCATGGCTACTAGATCTGACGGTTAGACGTATGATTGGAAGGACAGTGGCCGGTTTGTCGGGTCGTATAGAGCCGGTGATGGAGACTGGGCAACGGTTACAGTGGTAGTGTAGAACTGTGGTTCCTTCGAGATCGCTTATCTTATAATTGGGCAGATTATCAGAGTAGAGACCCGTTCTTTGAACGGCCAGTCACTTTGAGTACTTGCAGGGGAATTGCTCGATATCTGGCTGCCTGGGGACAGCCTTGTTCGGTCACTCACGCCACTTTCATTGTCGGATACGCGCTACTCTGTCACATATATCACTGCCATATAGTGAAATAGTTATAGTAATACAGCCGGAAACAGTTAAGTGGAAGCACTGACCCTGTCTGATGGGTGGCAGTGATGGAGAAGGGTTGAAGTGGCAGGAAGCGCAGCAGAATGGATAGTCGGCTGGGGTGTCGGTGGCCGCCCAATCATCACTCGTGTGATGTTGGAAGCGGCCCCGGGGGGCTGCACCCGAACCTTCCTGCCTGCGACATCACTACAACGACATCCAAGCAAGCAGGTTATCTGAATTTTTTAGCAGGATACAAGTAAGACTTGCTGTAGTTTCACCAGATATGCGACTCATATCGCTCTGCAAGTCAAAAACGCAAGCACATACAGATGAGCTGCGGATGGGAGGCAAACGCGGCATGTAGCTCGCTCAGCCTCTCAAGATGCAGCCTGACCTTTACGTGCTCAGAAAGAATCAGTACTGCCTAATCTGAGGATAGGAACGGACGAATACGCTGCTGCGCCGTGTTGGTTTGATGGCTTCATATATCCATGACCAACATGGAAGAAAGGCAGGCGGCATTCTGTCTTCCCTCCTTGCTCCCTCTCCACCACAATGTCCCCTCTCCGCCGCACGAAGCGACCACCAGGCAAGATGGCTGCAAAACCTATCTGTCACCTACTACGCATGCCGTTGGCAATACTTCTCATCGTACTAGAAGACGTGCGTATCCGAACAAATGCTTCACATTGTTTCCCTCTTCTGATCGCACTTGTCAGGTTTACGAGACTGATCGGGAAGCATTCTCGAACTTTCGTCTCGTCTCTAAAGCATGTCGCAATGAGTCTCAATACTTGTTCTTCCGCAACTTTACTATCCATGATCGCACCCTCCTTGGGCCGAGTCTGTCATCGCCGATGCTAGAGAGGCTCAGGGACAGAAATGGAAAAACTGGAGAATATGTCAGGCATCTAAGGATAGGCCCGTTCAAGGATGAAGACAAGTTCAAGCTCGAGATTTTGCCCTTGCTGGAGACTATCCTGAGGAGCGTCAGTAACTTGCAAGACCTTACCTGGCGTGTGAACTGCGAACTTCCGCCAGCCCTGCTCAACTTCTTCTCCGAATTGCATTCCTCGGCGCATTTGCATTGGATTCTGAAGAATCGCAGATTCCATCCTCTGGATCAAAGTCTGCTTTCGTCTCCCCAACTTTACACTCTCGATGCGGAAATTTACGCGACCGTACCTGAGCAGACCGGACACTCCCTGAGTGAACTTGCATATATCAAAAACACTATACCAGCCAGTCTCCAAGTTCTGCGTCTCTCTACTATCGACGTTGATGGCTCTGTCCGGCGTGCGCAATTAGGAAAACTTGCATACGTCGAATACGGCATGTTTCATTTCGACTTCCAGCCCGGCGATCAGTTTCCTGCCCTCTTGGAGTTGGCCTTGAGGCAGGGCGATTTTGCGTTGACAGAGCAAAACTGCAACCTGTGGACGCGCACAACGTCCTGGGAACGCCTGGAACGCTTAGATCTCCCCAACGGCACGTCGCCTCAGTTCATCGCCTCCCTCACCAACCGCGCCATCAATCTCAAATACCTCAGATTTCACATCAGTACGACGAACTTCATGATCAGGAGACAATATCGCCCATACAGCGGTGGAAATTGGCTTAACGCCGGCGTTGACACTATGTCTATCATGACTAGATTTCTAGCTTCGATCAAATCTCTCCATACCCTTGACTTCGCGTACAAAGATAACGAGGCCCTAATAAGATATTTACGCGTCATGTTGCAGAGTCTCCATGGAAGTTTGAGGAGCTTGACCATATCTGACATGGCTGGTTACGATTACTTTCCCATGGACCCCTTACCATCCGGAAAGCCGTATTGGGATCCGGAGCAATACCAAGAGGTGCTTGAGCTAGTACCCGGCTTGGAGCATTTTGATGCGCGGATTGGTACGAGAGACAGTGTTGTGGGAGATTGGGAAGGCAAGGATCGCTATGCAGATGTTAAGAAGAAGTGGAGGACCGCGAAAAAGACCATTACCGCTTCCCCAAGGGTGAAAACACAACGGGCCAAGAGAGCGCAAAGGTTGATCTTGTAGATGGCGGCGTCGACGCTTACATGCGTCTTTACGCGGATGCGAAAGTGGGCTCTGCGCAGTACTTTGTGTATCGTCACTGGGCTGATGGTGGTGCTGAGTTCTTTTGCGAACGTCGAGGCGCATCCCAACTTCTCGGATCTGTATCGGAAGCATTGGCCGCTTTGGACCAAGCCATTCGTTGTCATCGACAGAACCTGCAGTGATGGCAGCACGGGTTGAGGAAACGGAGAGGGATGTTGTTGGGTTGGGTGTCGTTACGAAATGGGAAGGTGGTGGGTTCGTAAACTTCGCGGGGTAATAAACCTGGTTCCCTTTGTCAATTCGTCTTGTCCAATACCCAATGAAACTCGTATAGCGTCTCTCGCTTCTGAATGCCTGGTGCCTGTTAAAGTATTCGGTACTATGGCGATGCTAAACGTGAGAAGGGGGTTTCCAGATGATCAATGGCCCCGCCTTGTCTGAGACCGAACTGGAAGATGCGACTGAAAAGACACTTGTATTCAGGAGACAGAACGAAATCGATTTCGGCCTTTTCCCGAGCCTGAGGTACTCTATATTGAACGAGCCTGACTATTGCACAGATTTATATAACATTGATTGACTTGACTGGTGGATGCTACAGGACGCTTATGCCTTCTGGACGATCCCTGTTGCTTGTTAGTTCATGCCACACGTTTGAAATGCAATGCCACATACTCTCAATGTCAGTGACGCTCTGGTCAAGGATCTGCTTGAGGGTCTTGGGGTTCTCGAGCTCCTTCTCAATCTTGGCGATGATGGACTCGGCGAGCTCCTTCTGCTGCCTCTGCTTGACCTGGCCCTCGTAGCGGACCCACGAGTCGAGGACGGACTTGGCCTCGGCGGCGATGGCGGTCTTCTGCTCGAGCTCGAAAGCCTGGGCCTCGAGCTGGGCGGTCTCCTGTGGGGGTGTCAGTGTGTGGTCCTTGCATGTCCTCTGCCGTCGCGTCGCACCTTGGAAACCTCGAAGAGGGTCTTGGTGATGTCAATGACACCGCCGAGGTCCTGGACGCTCTCGATGCGCTGCTTGACAGCGGTGGTGTGGTCCTGGCGGGCAGCGTTCAAGATGCCGGAGATCTTGTCGGCCTGCTGTTGCGCATACTCTCCCCAGGCAGGTCCAGCGTACTTGGCAACGGCCCAGAAGATGGTCAGGAGCGAGAGGGCGACAATGGACTCCTCGTTGACGACGTAGAGCTCGTTGCTGATAGCGGCGACACTGAGACCGGCGCCGGCGGAGAGGACAGCGGCCTTGGTGAGGGGGCTGTTGCCGGGGACGGGTATCGAGTCGAGGACGGTCTGGGCCTTCTTCTTGGGGTCCTCCTGGGGCAGGTTGGAGTTGTAGCGGGCCTGGACGGCGATGGAGGGCAGGGCGCGGAGAGGGAGCGATGGGCGGAGACGGGCGGCGCCTATTGGGGTGAGCACGGGGTCAATGGCATCGCAGAATCATCGGGCAGGTGCTACTCACCGACCGCGCTCCTTGCAAGACGTGAGGCCATGGCTGTCTGATGGGCGTGGGGAGTTTGGGGTGCTGGTCGTCGTCGAGAGCTAGCTTTTCGTGATGCTGCGTGAACTCTGAGCCAAGCGCCGATGCCCATGCGCTAGCCGAACTTCGCCCGGCCCGCCCTCACTTTTCGACATCGCCAACTTTTTTGCGCCCGCGAGCAATTCAACTCCACGCCAAGAAATCAGTCACAGGAAAACATGCCGGGTGCAAAGTCGGCCAGCAAGTCTGGTGTCAAGAGGAAGAGGGACCCAAGCAAGCCAGATCGCGGCGAATCCAAATCGAAGAGCCGGCGCAAGTCCCCCAGCGACGACGGCGAGGACATCCAGTCGGAAATTCTACAGCTCGAAGCACAAATCCTCGAATCGCGGAAACACTACAACAATATTGCAACTCTTTTGCAGCGAGCGAGACAGCCAGACACCGAGAATGAGGGTCCAATCCTCGCCGCCGTGGCCCTCTGCCGAGTCTTCTCACGACTACTCGTGACAGGCGACATGGTGAAGAGCAAGGGCATGAGCGAGGCAGAGGGTGTCATTGTGTCGTGGCTGAAAGAGCGCTACCGAGAACTTTCCGACGTTCTCATCGACGACTTCCTTGGCAGCGAACATCCACCGAAGCAGTCTGTGGCCCTGACACTGGTTCTGCGACTGGTCAAGGAGGAGGCAAAGTCACAGAAGGACTACAAGATCAAGAATGGGCCGCTGCCGAGACTTATTCGGGTGCTGCTATGCCTCCCGCTAGACGATCTGAACCGCGAGGAATTTGCAGAGAAGTACCTCAAGCAGTTCGACGATATCCGATACCAGACTTTCCAGACCATCAAGTAAGTATATAGATATGCTAACCCTCATGACACCCACTAACACGCCCAGGGATGTACTGGACAGCGAACTCGACATTACGACGCGCCAACTCGTAGCTGCGAACAGCCTGACCCTCCTATTCACACTTACCGAAGTCCCCAAATCTAAGACCGACATACAAAATTTTTACGTACAAGTACAAGGGAAGAGCCCGATACCGTCACTCCAAGCATACAAGGAAAAGGCACAGGCAGCATGGTTAGCGACGATGCGCACGGGTCTCTCCAAGGAGCAGCGCAAGTCTATCCTGCACAACTTTTCTCACCAGATTGCGCCGTGGTTCCAGCAGCCTGAAATCTTGTCCGACTTCTTGACAGACTCTTACAACGTGGGCGGCGCAACGTCATTGCTGGCACTGTCCGGAATCTACTACCTAATCTCAGAGAAGAACCTCGACTACCCGTCATTCTACCTCAAGCTTTACTCCCTCCTCGACGAAGGCCTCCTCCACTCCAAACACCGATCGCGTTTCTTCCGCCTGCTAGACACCTTCATGTCCTCCTCCCATTTGCCCGCCAACCTCGTCGCCAGTTTCATCAAGCGTCTCTCGCGATTAGCTCTTCACGGCCCGCCCGCCGGTGTCGTCGTCGTAATACCCTGGGTCTACAACATGTTCAAGAGACATCCAGCTTGCACTTTCATGATGCACCGCGAGATCAGAGACCCCGCTCTGCAAAAGGAGCTGGAAGAGGAAGGCATGGACGACCCGTTCGACATGGAGGAGCTGGACCCTCTCCTCACAAACGCCATCGACAGCAGTGTCTGGGAGTTGGAGGCACTACAGTCGCATTACCACCCCAACGTTGCGACGCTGGCAAAGATCATCTCGGAGCAATTCACGAAGCGAGCGTACAACCTGGAAGACTTCTTGGACCACTCCTACACGGCGCTGCTCGATGTTGAACTCGATCGTGACCTGAAGAAGGAGCCAGAAGTAGAGTTTGAGATACCCAAGCGCATCTTCACTGCGGATGAGGGGTTGAATGTATTTGGACAGTTGTTGACGCAGGTTGTAGAGGCAAGGTAGTCGATATATGTATAGCTAGAATGATACCCGGAATATTCACATCACTTAAGCAACTTCCTGACCAACTTCCACACATTCGTTCGGATAGCACACGAGCTCTCACACATGCAAACGTTCATTCGTCGGAACAAGGCGCCGTAAAACTCCCTCACCCGTCATCCAAGCATGAACATGTGGGGACACCTCTAGCTCCCTACCATTCCAGCCAAATCATCCATCCAGATAGGGCCAAAACATATGCACCAACACTACCCAGACGACAATTCCAAACTCCGTTTCCTAGCTCTACTCAAGGATGATAAAATTGGTTGAGACGCACACTGCACATGACCGGTGCTAGTCTAATAACCTGCCAAGTGCCATTTTCATCGTTTTCTAGCTGCAAAGCTTGCCCACGTAGCGTTTTGGCTAGTGGTGTGGAGCTAATGCGCTGGGGGCAGCTCGTTGGCTCGGGGTCGCCCGCGCGCCCGCTGTCTTTCTCGTATTGCGCTGAGGGGAGAGCTCGCGATAAGAGACGTACGTCGCTGTCGGAGGTAGCATGAGCAGAAAGAGTAGGTGTGGTCGTGTGTGGTCGCGCAAAGAGGGGAGGCAGGTCGCGTCTTGCGGGTTGACCGAGGCAGGGGCAGCTGGAAGGTCGGCGATTATCTTGCATGCGTTGGCGCGGTCGGTTCCAGGTACCACTTTCCTTTGCGCTGAGCTGCATATGTCGAGAGCTTTCACATGTGTCAAACAAGGTAGCTAGGAAAACTCTTCTGAACTACACGTCATGAAGATGGAGCATTGTTCAAGCGCATTCACAGTTGTGGGAAGTAAAGTTTGGTTCAGATCACCTCTCGGTGACTGATATCTCAGTTGAATTAACTATCTATACATGTCAAGCCATGTGTATGCATCCCCATTGGAACATTGTCGCATTAGTAGGATACATGAGAAGAAGAATCATTCGTAACCCGCTAACCCCGACCTGAATGTTCCCCGAATTAAAAATCCCCGCCATTAATGCTTGGAAATGTGTTGTTACTCCGTGTTGCTTTTAAACAAACATGCAACCCAATCGTGACTGAGTTGGTGGTATATCGTGAAGAAGGGGAAAGAAAGGGTGGTGGTGAGGCGCTTATGCGACGATGGCGGCACCGATGGCGAGGACAAGGCCACCGAAGGAGACCATGTTGCCGGCGGCGGCACCAGTGGACTCGGGGATGCCACCGCTCTCGGTAGCGCTGCCAGCGACGCCGGAAGAGGTCTCCTCAGAGGCGGGGGTGGAGGCAGTGGCGGACATGGAGCCGGTACCGGTGACCATGGTGGTGTTGGAGCCCATGGGGACGGACATGGAGCCACCAGGGACGACGGGAGTGGCGGTGGGGACAACGACGACCGAGGTGACGGAAGCGGTCTCAGTGACGGCGACTATGGTGTTGTTAGTATCGTGATTGACTGAGTAGAACCGCAGAGAAACTTACCAGTGGAGGTCATGTCGCCAGAGGGGACCATGGAGCCGGAGGGCATGGGGACAGCGGGGATCTCAGAGACCATGGAGCCGGAGGGCATGGGGACGGCGGGGATCATGCTGGTGGCAGGAGGAGCCTGGATCTGACCGTCGGAGATCTGGGAGATGGGCTGGACCTCGTACTGAGGAACAGCGGCGACGGCACCAGCCATGATGGCAACGGAGGCGATGGAGAAACGCATGTTGATGATGTGGGTTGGTAGTAGTTACTTGAAGATAGCGACTGTGTAGTGATCGACTCGTAGATTGGAGAGTTGAAGCGGGTGGAATCTGTTTGTGCGTTGGAGTGAGTGGATGAAGAAGAGAAAGGGAGGCAGCAAACGGGCTATCTATTTATTCGCCTGGAGCCGCAGGGCAACACACACGCAAGACTTGCGGCTGTTGTGTCGCAATGGGGTCGGGCGGACCCACAGTACCCAAAGGTGCCCTGTGCGGCCGTGGACGTGGTAGGCAGAGTAATTGGAGAGGCTTTGCGCCCGTGTGTTTCGACAAGAGTAGAACAACCCAGCCCCGGCGCACAGACACGAGGCGAGTCCGCGATTGGCAGATGGACAAGCATCGTTCCAAGAATTTTATCCAAGTTGGCCCACTCGAACCGTTGGGCGAGGCTAGTCCCCTGCGAGAGAGCTTGTCATGCTGGTGAAAGCGGCCGAATTGCTTCGTTTTGATTGCCTGGGAGCTTCCATGTCGCTGACTACCGCCAACTTCGACGTGTAACCAGCTTTTTCCCCTCTCCCAGACTGCCAGCCACACCAGCCATCGCCAACGCGCAAGCAGGCGAAAGAGTTTGACTTCAGAAGAGGCCCGTTTCGCAGTGCCACGCAACATCTCTCCACTGCTACTCGCTTGTGCGCACCTTATCGCGACGCCAGCAAACGCCTCCCGCCAGTGGCCGTGCGACTAGCAACCATAGTGCCAGGGGCAGGTCCGTCACCATTCGATCGCCTCAAGCCCGTCCATAACGCATGCAGATCGTTGCCCGGTACAGCTGGCGGCCCTATGCATCCCTCACAGTTATTGTTGGCAGCAGTTTGCCTGCGCACCGCTGTCTGATCGTGTTTCGTCTGCTGGCCTGCGATGCTGCTTCGTTTTTACTATCCTTAGCAACAGGTGCCTGGGATTGCTCATAGCCATGCTCGGCAGCTGCATCGGTTTTGTTGAATCCCGTGATCGTGGGTGCGGTGACGCGTGTCCCTTGCCCTTGTTTTCGCTCTGGTCGCTAACGCGCAATCAATCAATCGATCAATGCTGCCAGCACTTCGGTCCTCTCCTTCCCTCTCCTGATGATCCATCCCCGTCCCTTGCAGCTTGCTTCTAAGTAAGGAACATTTGCCACCAACACTAAACCATCTGTTCCATGGCCCGAGGAAACCCCCCAAGAATCTCGATTGAAACCCCATGCAAACACAATATATTGAAACAAACAACGTGCAATCTGTACCTACATGTCGACGCATTCACCGGCAAATGCGAGCAAAAGGCTAAAGGGAATGAAGCGCACGGCCAGAAACACCCCAGTCCCCCCATCTCCGGACTTTTCACCAGCATGCAAGGACCACGCTCGTAATCTCGTTTCGCAACGACGATTGCTTGCCGCTGCCGTAATACGTGATAAGGATTCAAGGAGAAGGAGATCATGACGTCGTCATATGCTCTCCTTCCCATCTCGTGTTTGACGTATTCTCCATCTCGTCGCAACAACATGGTGTGGATGGGTGCGCCGGCGCAACTACGGAAAGACGGCCATGGAAGCACACTGAAGGAGAGTGCCTGCAAATCTTGCGCCTGCAGATTGTTCGGCGAAAAAGCCGCGAAAGCTTTCGGGAAGATTCCTTTCACCCTGTCCACACATCAGGTCCGACGCTACGACTTGCATTTGACAAGCTGCACTTGCGCAGGTCCCAATGTCGTAGACATCTGCACAAGACACGACTGACACCAGACACCCAGCCTTGTTGCTGCGGTTCCCAAGCTGCCAACTGTACAGTACACCGGTGTAGCGCCGGCGACCCGAAGTTCAGGCAGCTGTCACCGCCAAACCGCCGCGCGCATCGTGGAGAAAAAGCGGGTGGGTGATAGTTGCCCGGGCTACCACCCAGCCTGCCCTTTTCCAATTACCACGTCCTGCCACCATGGCTGACCGCTGAAACCAAGCGTGTACCGAAACCTGTGAAGGTTTGCGGTAAGGTTTCTTCAGGTGCGCCGCCAACTGCAGGTGTCCGTCCGCCTATCTGCTGTGTCATCCCGAGGTGTCGCTCGTGAAACCAGAGGCCGTTGTTTGGGTTGCGCCCGGGGCTAGGCGCCGGTGGCTGTCTTGTTGGCTGGGTCGAACAGCCGAACAGAGGTTTTCTGTCCAAGCGACTGCTGTGCGTGCACAACTTTATGTATGCATGCTCAACATCGGTCACGACTGCACGTCGTGTATCAGAGAAGCTTAGCCGGGCGCGTTTATATTACTTCTGATCGAGTTCAACAATGCACCGAGATTCTGTCAATGATTGCTTTTGCCGCGCCGCTCTCCTCATCAAACTCAACAACTCAGGCCGGGAACGGAAACGGTCTGGATGGGTCCAAGAACATACTTGTCATAACGATCTTCATTATATGTATCATGGTACAACCTCTGCGTCGAGCGCAAGACGATAGAAACGCCTTTGTAATGCTAAAAAGAACGATAACGCTAATAATCAACATTTTATCCATCGGATCTACAACGAAACTTCAAATTCGTAGCTCCACTAGAGCTGCTTCTCCCGCGTAATTTCATCCGCCGAGTCACTTTCCGACACCGTCTTGGGTGCCATCATGGGCTCAGGGCCGTGCGATGAGCCAGGTGTGGTACGCTTGAAGTAGTTGTGCACGTCGGCGTGGTCGTCCTCGTCCGCCTCAACACCTTCCCAACCATTCTTCTCAGAGAACTTGTGCTGTTGGCGTTCGACCCAATCTGTGCGCATCTCAGCGATCTTCTGCTCGTAGTCGAGCTTGGCATCGTAGTCCTTGTGCTGGCCGCGGAAACGCTCCCACCAGGACATGTGCTTCCAGTGGACGGCAATACCGTGGTAGTCGTGCTCCTTGCCGGCGCGAATGTAAGCCCAGCGACGCTCTTGCTCCTTGAGATCCAGACCAGTGGTGTCTGGGAGGAAAAGCAGAGTAAGGAGAGCACCGACGAGACCGAACCAGGGGACAAAGTAGAACTTGGTCTGGGTGTCGATGTAGTTGTACAGGACGGCAGCGAGCAGGGCACCCGCCTTACCGCAAGCAGCGCTGAATCCGTGGGCAGTGGCGCGGACGGGTGTGGGGAAGACCTCGGCAGCGACGAGGAAAGTGACACTGTTGGGTCCGAACTGGTTGAAGAAGGAGGACAAGAAGTACATGGCCTGGAAACCGTGAATGTTCTCGGGTTTGGTGAAGTATTCAAAGGCGAAACCGGGAATCATGAAGAGGACGAAGTCAGCCAGGAAACCAACGATCATCATCCATTTGCGGCCGTACAACTTGTTGTCGATGAGCAGGGAAGCGAGGTAGTAGCCACATAGCGATACACCGACGTTGATCAAGTTGTATAACCAGCCGGTCATGACGGACTTGTTGCCAGGCGTAATGATGTCGATGAACTGGTTCTGGAAGAGCTTGTTACCGTAGAAGAAAACATCGTTGGCGAACCAAGCACCCGCAGTGGCTAGGACACGGGGCCCGAAATACGTGAAGGTGAGCTTCAAGGACTGGACGTCGTAGCCGGTGACGTTGGACTTCTTCTTAGACAGCGCGAGCTGCTTTGAGGCAGACTTCATCTTGTAGTAACGGAAGTAGACGAGCCAGAGTGTGCCGACAGCGGGGATAGCGAAGGACACGCGGTAGGTCCACTGAGCCAAGGTTTTCGAGTACGGGGGCGATGATCCACCGTGGAAGATGAGGAGCAAGATGATCAAAATGACCTGGTTGAAGAATTGTCCCCAACCTTGCATCAGGAAAGCACTAGTGACTTTCCTACCACGGTGAAGACGGTCGTCCTTGGTGGACACCTTGCCAGAGCCAACGGCGTTCTCCATACCGGCAGTTGCAGTCATCGGGTATTCGCCTCCGACACCGATACCGTAGAAGAAGAGAGCCCAGACATAGCAGATGACCCATCCGTTCTGGGTAACACCCCAAGCCGCGGTGAGCATGAGAAGACCGACAAACATGATGACGGCGTCCTGGATAAGACCAAAGCGACGACCGAGCCAGTCACCAATAATGCCAACAAGGATCTGACCGACAATGATACCACAGATCTCTAGGTAGTCCACAGCCTGGAGCCAGGTCTTGTCGCAGATCTCGTGATCATTCCAGCATTCTGGGAAAGCAGCCTGGAAGAGAGGCCTGACGTTACCAATAGAGAAGAGCACGTATCTATATTATTGTCAGTAATGATCCAAGCTACAGTATCGTAGAACTTACCCCTCGAGACCAAGACCAGCACCGGGGATCACACATGTGCGGAAGTAGTGGCCCATAGGCGCAAGCGGGTCCTTCTTGAACATATCCCAGAAATAGCTCGCTTCGGCTTTCGCTTCAGCTTTGTCGACTTGGCCGATGAACTTGACCCGTTGACCCAGGGGCAGATCTGCCCAGTAGGTGCCGTTGGCATTGTAGAGGTCGTCCGGGTGCAACAGCGCATGGAATACGCTCGATTCATTTTCGCTCATGTCATTCCGGATGTCAATGTCTTGAGTTGCTTGGTGCTCGCCAGTCATGTTGGGTCCATGGGGTGCAGCGATGCCATAATCCCGGAGGGAAGGTGGCGTAGGATCGCGAAGTTCCGGCATTGCAGCAAGTTCACGAGAATCGAGGCGATCTCGTTGTTGTATGCTGATGGTGGGGATGGCTGGTGAAAGCGTTGCCCAGAAGCGCGGGTCCTAGTGAAGCTTATATGCGCTTTGGTAGTAATGCAAGAATGCTGAGTGTCCCACAGGGATACCGATCACCCGGTGGTGTCTGTAGCGCGAGTAGTCCCACGTACAATGCAGAACAGTACCACGTTCGATGGGGTGGCCTCTGAGTGGTGGATGGGATCTGCGATTCAGCACGCTGCCAGATCCTAGTACTAGCCGGACGGTCCGATGACGAAACCGACTCCGGGGAGTGTGTATGCGCTGATTGATGATGAATACGCGCCTTCACGTGGTGGCAGTGCGCTTTTTTGTTCTTGAGGGTCGCAGTACGTAAGAACTGAGGGTCAGAGGGTCCCACGCGTTCAGCCGGGAGGCAGAGAAGAGGCAGGGGCGCAAAGAGAGCGCGAACTTGGGTGAACAAAGTTGAGCATTTCGCAAGACGCCGATGCTACCAGGCTATATAAGGGACCACGGATGGGAAGAAAATTCTAGTGTAGAGACCGTCGCTTCCGGCGGGGGCATAACGTTACGGACGCGAGTATGCTACGAGTTTGGAGGGCCCACCCAGTCCGGAAGGAGCTCACGCGACAGCAAATCCCAGCCATTTCGGCACAAGCAGCAGCCTCTAATTGGGCCGAGAGCGAGCGCATCTGCTATGTGCCTTGCTCTATGCCCCATAGTGCTAGAGATTGTCTTTCTGAAAGACCCTTTTTGTGCCATAGACATCCGCCCAGTCCCCAGATTTCCGGTGTAACCAAGGTTTACTTCGCGATAGCTGCTGGAGCGATGACGTTTTGGACAAGCCTTTTGCGGGCTTGGACAAGCACCACCAAGCCTGCGATCAGGAGGCATGGCAACAGATCAATTGCCCAGGCCGCCCGCGCCATTGACGCACTTTGACCCGCGTCGCCACTACTTTGCACGTACGAGGCGACGAAAGGTCTTCAAAGGATGAGGCGCTGGAGGGCCAATGAGAAAGCCGCACAGAGAACGTGGGCGAGATCAGTGGACATGGCGGGGTCCAAGAATCTGGGCCGTGCAGGGCTGCTAGACCGCCTAGCCGCATGCATCCTCGTCAGTTCTGCGGAGTATCCACACTTCCTCCGCTGCCATCCTCCCACGTCCCTATCAACTCCAATAACGCTGGCCAAGTGACATCGCCCTTATTATCTCCGAACGTATTGGGGTACGTGCTGCCGCCTGACAGACGCATATCCGAGGAAATCTCTGTTGCTTACTCCCGAAGTGGGACTACAAAGAACGACTTTCATATCCGAGGATTCGTCTCGAACGGCCACGGCAGTAGAGTCGGGATGATGGACCTGTCGTTGATTCTGCAGGAAAATGCAATATCAACCCTGCCATGCAAACACCGGCATGATGTCTTTGCCACTACCACCAGCGTAATCATTCTCTCTTCACCCAATACACACATACGATACTCGGCATTTCAGCTCTCAAAACACAAGGCCCAGGATGTCAGCGGAGATGCCACGGTACCATCCGACGGTACTGCACAGTATCCACAATCCCTCGAAATGGCTCGCCGAGCCGCATGTGGACCAAACACATACTTAAACTACGGCTACAGCTAGGCTTAGCGACCATGCACGGTGGAGTTGAACTGTTCGGTGTTTGAGTTTTGATATCAATACGTATTAACTAGAGATCCAAGCTAAGGATATTTTTATACAAGAAAGCCATCCAGTGGGTAAGTATTATAATCGAGCTTACTCCGGTCGCCGACGAGAGAGGCTGCAATTTTGATAACAAAAGTGAGAGACATGAAAAGGCGCAGTATCTTCTATGCGCAAAAGCCAAACGCTATGCAAGTTCCATCAACCTGGAAGTGTTCGTTCGACAAAGGAAAACTCATGACTGGGGTCCCGAGTGAGTGGACCCTTAACTCAACCAGTTCTGCCACTGGCATCGGCAGCCGCCAGTCCCACCGTCGATGGGTCCGCTGACACTTCCTTGTCCCTGCGTGCCCTTGACAAGGTTGCCTCCGAACCCGCGGTCTTCAAACTGGAACGACTTTTTCGACTCTTCGTCTTTGATGGAGCCGTCGTCCTCCATTTCGTAGCAATAAAGGTTCTTTTTCGATGGGTCGCCGCCGTGACGGTCCATAGTGACAGTGACTGGGTAAGGGAAGGTGCCTGGCCGCTTGAACACGTCTGATGCGCCTGAGGCCGAGTTCTGTAGCAGTGGCTTGCTTTCTTTGCTGCGTGTCCAGATCTGTACCAGGAAGCGTGTCTGCGAGTACGTACACCTCAGTTTCGCGGCGTCCTTTGCACTCCCTCCGTCGACGTCTGCAGGGTTGCCGCCACGGTTGGTGCCGTTGATCTGCTTCAAGAAAATGGAGCGATCGAAGTAGTTGTAGAAGCCGTAGTGCTCGTTATCCTTTCCGCGGTTGTACAGTCGTAGAGGCTGCGCAGATGGGAAAGGCAGCAAGTTTGCAGGAGCGGCAGTTCCGTCAGATGCCAACATCGGCGGTGGGATCGCCGCGGTAATGTTTGTCGGATCGCTCGCATCGGCACGCTTCATTAGTCGCGATGAGGTGACAGTAGGATCTTGCATGCTGATGAACAGGCCAGTCTCCTCACCCTCGAATGGCGCAGAATTGCCGTCAGTGGTCTGTCCCAGAAAACTCATGTCAGCAGTCGATGGAGGCGCAGGAGATGGCGAAGGTGCAGCACGTGCACGTAGCAGTGATCGGATGAAAGCACCAGCAGAGACTGCATTTGCCGCCCTCTTTGCTCGTTGAGACTTTGGTAATTCAGCCGCACTGCCATTCTCAAACGTGATTTCGATCTTGAAGTTCGGTTGGTCGGGCTTGTTCGGCTCAACGGACTGCTGAAGCTCTTTCGGTAGTGCACAGCTCCACAACGTCGTAGGCGCAACGCAGCCGCTTTCTTCCTCTACAGCTTCGGGTTGCGCAACAGTCAAAATGCCCGTTGGTATGGGAGGGTAGTCGGTCAGGTTGAGCCACTGGTTGCCGACATCTGCGCTTGGCTGAGTTGCCGTGGGCTTGTCGTCGTTGCCCTTCCTGAGGAGGACCACGATTAGAGGGATGATGATTGCCAATAGTATGAGGAAGACCAGACAACAGCAACAGCCCCAGAAACAGATGCCTCGCTTCTTTTTCTTCTCCTTTGTGCCATCCTGGTTCTTTTGGATTGTCTTCTTCCCAAACGGCCAAAGGCTCATCATGTTGCAGACTTTGCGATGCTTCTTTCGTGATTTGAGATCAGGTGAAGACGCTTGTGAGCTGGAACGACTGACGTTATCGTAGCTCCAGTGTGAGGCCTTCTGGGCGAACTTGGGTGGCGGCGCAAATACCGGCAAGCTCTGCTGTGAGTTGTTGGCATTGGCGGATGGAGACACTCCCCTCTTCACTTGTTGTGCTGGCGCTGACGTGTGCAAGTTCTGTGCAGGCGGTGGGTAATTAGCTCGAACGGAATAGTTGTCCGGCATCGGTCGCCTATCTTGCAGTTCAATGTTGACGTTGATCTGCCGTGGCTCCTCGATCTGACGGGGCATCAATACAGTTCCGATGGCGGCCGTACCAACAACTGGCGAGGCTGACATAGTAGAAAGTGGCGACGTGACACCGCGATGAGGATCAGAAGGTGGTTCTTGCGACGAGTAGGCTAAGGCCTTCTCCGATTCTGCTTCCATTGAAACGCTGGATCCTGTGGCCGCCGTGGTGTTGGACGTGTTCGGAAGTGGCACTGATTCGTTTGCCTTTCGGGTACCATAATGGAAAGGGACCATCGGCACGTCTGGTGTTCGGTCCCCACCACGTTCGGTCCAGGTTGACGATTTTGGTGTCATAACAAATGGGGTTGTGATGACATTCCACCAACCTTGTGATCGTCGTGGAGTGGGCACCATAGATGTGTCAATAGCCAGAGAGTTCTCTACGGTTCTTTCTCTTAGAGGTGTTTCGTCCTCTTCGAAGACGGTACTGGTAGACATTATACGATCCTTCCTTTTAGCGTCATCGTCTTCTTCTTCAAAGGCAGTCCCCGCTGAATCCAAAGTGTCGTTCCTGGCGTGACCAGTCGCTCCTTGCATGTCTCTGGATGCGCTAGGGACTGGTGCCTGCGACATACCAGCCGGCAGAGCTGGGACTGGAGGAACGTTCGAGCTCGCGAAAGTCGATTGGTATCGAGAGTAAATGCTCGGCGTATAATCGGATTCTGTAAAGGGCGTATCTGGGGACCAAACGGACTTCACTGCTGCGGGAGTGATGATAATGCTTGGTGTCACAAGAGTAGCGTCACTACCAGCGCGCGGTCGGTTGGCTTGCAGCGTGCTGAAGTCGGAGATGCTGTCGGTGGGTACCGATATTCCGATTGGGATGCGTCGATCCCAAGGTGATATTTCTTGCCAGGACTTGCCGCCGGGTGTCATCGAAATGGCTGTGTCTAGATCGTTCCGGTCGACGCTGGGCTTCTTCCGATGTGTACTGTTTGGTTGAGGTGTACCCTTGGTGATACCCAAACCCTTGTTCCTGGTCGAAGATCGTCCTAAGCCAAACCATGGCGACCTGCGAACAGACCCGCTTCCTCTCTCTCCACCTTGGGGGAAGACTTGGTGGGGTTCGGTGCCTCTATGTCTTGTAAAGCTCGTGTCGACAGTGATTCCAGGCTTCGCGGGTCTTCCTAGAAGCTCTCGCCGCCGACTCTTCTGCCTTGAAACGCGTCCTGCGAATGATCGCGAGTTGTGTCTTGACGTTCTTCGTTGCGACTCAACATGGGACTCGGTGTCCCACGTTGACCTGTCTGGGTTTGCGCTTCCGTCAAACTCATCGTTGAAGTGCACCGATATTTGTTCTTCTCGATCCACCTGTGCGTCGTATGCGTAAGGATCGCTGTCCGTCTGGTGTGCGGTATTGAATGTCGACCTCGATGATGGCTTGAGAGATAGCTGCTGGCCGAATACGTCTCTCCTCGTCGAGCTCATCGTTGGCGCTATCCGTCGGTGTCTTCCGTCGGTGGGTATTCGATACTAAACGAAGGTGATACCAACAATGGCTTATGTCGGCGTCGAAGTGATTGTGAAGCCGAGACGTTTTGTGGCTGTGCTATTGTTGATGCTATTGTGGAGGTGTCGCGGGGCCCGAAATCTATTACGTGACGACGAAAAAAGAAACCGAGGAAAACGGCATAAAGCAAATGACAGCGAAAACTGTTAAAGAGAGTGATATAAAGGTACGGAAGACGGTAAAGGCGCAACAAAAGGAGAATGGTGAGGCTCTTGCTCTTGGGCGAACACGCAACCCCGGATCTTTACATGGCCATCGATGGCCTTGCCGCCTACCAGGCAAACTGCTGCCATACCGCATAGTGCATAGCTCCGTCACCTAGAGTTCTGCTCCAGCCTGTAATGTGGCAGCACTGGCGACTACGAATGAATGAGTCAAAGCGTGCTGGACGCAACAGGCGTTGTCAACGGGTCCCGAGTGAAGGTGATTGGAGCCACCAGGTGGATCTGCTTCATGAAGAGCGCCATGTATCCAGGCTTTAGGCTCAGTAACCGCCGTGGATTCGCTGGGCTGGAATTGTACAACACTATGCGAAATCTGAGACGCTCCAGAAGCATAGCTGGATGTCGTGTCTAGTGAAAGTTGAGATGGGCCAGTGAGGTGCGAGGACGACGTAACTCAAGCGCCAGATCAATCAGGGCTGCCACCAACCGTTGGACGAGAAAGGCGCCGCCAAGATGGCGCTAGCTAGCCGTCGGTGCGGTCTGTATGCGCCGACCATTTCCCTGTCTACCCTTTGGTGGATGCCTTTATAAGTACCTGCGGAGGCTCTTCTACATTTCATGAGCCTTTCGCAGTCAGTGGTAGCAGTGATGAACTCGTGGAGATTGGGTCAGTGGTGTTCAGCCGAACAGGTGCTTGGGACTCTTCCTCTTTGTACCACCACTATATAGATGCGACTCCATCGCCGATTATAGGTACTCTCGTGAACACACTGTCATGCTGTATAGCATATAGTGATATGCATACCTCTGCGACGTCTACCGTTAGGCGGCCACGGCTTAAGCGTGCACAATGTGGTCAGCCGAAGCTGCGACCACACGTTCGCATTTAACCTTCCGGGACACATGCAAACACACTGCAACGTGCCAAAATCTTTTGGGAAACATCAGACACCTCATTTGGAGTTGCTGGACGCACAACAACTCATGACAGCTGTTATCAAAGTCGGTCTTGCGCGCCTGCTGGCGATGTGGGTGCAGCTATCCGAATACGAACTATTAATATCACCACACGATGCCACAGCTGCTGTATATCAGCGTCTTTCGCGCTCCACGAGACGCATTGAAGCCATACAAGGCCGTAGAGCAGAGGTCTATCGTTGCCGCGGAGTAGATTGGAGTCTTGAAAGGTAGTTAATCCTGGAGGTGCGCTCAAGGCGGAATTAGCGTACTCCTTTTGGATCCACGCCAAGCAGCGAACTCGAAGACCTAGATTGGGTTATCGCCAGACTCCTTTCCAGCAGCTATACACCCCGACGTATTGTAGTATTTTATTGTTTCCCGTCCCTCGTTATATCAATTGCCATTGACGAGACGACAGCCTTGGACGTTGCACCGCATTCTCCCCGACGCTCCTTCCCGCTTCAAGTGCGACCGCCGCGCTCCTGCCGTTCGAGAACTTGGCTACCAGCCGCCAGCTGTCCTCAGTAATACCACAACGCTGCCTCTGCAGTGCCGCACGCTCGAGCAGCTGCCGTCGAATCACATCGGCGACTGTAGCTGACTGTCCCGTCGCCACGACCCTCACGTCGGCGTCGCTCCTCCATCCCACCCGGCCCGTTCAACGCCGCCAAAGTCACGCTGGCTTCCCAATCCTCCTTCTCCGCTTCCAGTGGCCAACGCAGGAGGCGCTCTTCTGCTGCAAGGCAATTGCCGCCCAGTAATATCAACCTTCCGGATAGTGCAGAGTCGCGAAGCAGGTTAGGCACAACCAGCGGTCTTCACGGCCGCTCGCTGGGCGAAGCCTTACCCTCCATTCCTGGCACGCCAGGTGCCTTCGAAATGTCGAGATCGCCTTCGCCTCAGCCAGGCGGATGGTCGAGCCCGGGCTTGAATACCCCATACGATAACAGTGGGCGGACGAGCCCCTACCCGAATGGCTCCTCTTCACACAATGTCACTTGGGCATCGGCTCAACAGCGGAGTGCTGAGGTGAAAGGATACCCCGGCTTCACCCCGAGAAACCAAGGCTTCTTTGGCAAGCACTTTCGCAGAATCTCTACAAGCTTGCCCTTCAACCACGGCGACAAGGAGAAACTAGGTCGTGGGCGGTCGCAAAACAAAGTAATGCGGGCTTTGAATGGCATAGCGTGGACAATATGGCGTCTGCGGAAACGGGTCGCATTGGTACTATTCGTAGTATTCTTCTTCATTTTCTACAATTCAAACACACGTAAGTCGTTACCCCATCCAAGCCCCTCCTCTGGCGATTGGCATTGACAGCTCTAGCCATCCGTCGTATGTACAGACGGTCCGCATGGTTCGGCGGCGGCAGCAAATACGTCGTTATACTCGCAGCGAACCAAGGTGGAGGTGTTATGGAATGGAAGGGTCCCCGCGAATGGGCTATCGAACGCGACAGCGTCAAGAATAAGAAGAAGTACACAAGAAATTGGGGCTACGAATTGGAGATCGTAGACATGAGCACCAAGAAGCGTTATGCGCACGAGTGGAGAGAAAGTTGGGAGAAGGTTGACACCATTCGCAACGCCATGCGCAAGTACCCGCATGCTGAATGGTACGTGCTGCGTGAAGATGATGTGGTCTAGGCTAATAATTCGCAGGTTCTGGTGGCTTGATACGAACACGTTCATTATGGAGCCAACATACTCCCTTCAGAAGCATGTCTTCAAGCAGCTACAAGACGTGACATATCGCGACATCAACGTTTACAACCCCCTCAACATCACCCATCCTCTGACCGATGAATACCTCGACCCCGAGACTCGCTCACCAGTGGGAGACGGCAAGGTCGACTCTGTCAACATGCTCTTACCCCAAGACTGTGGCGGTTTCAATCTGGGCTCATTCATGGTGCGAAGAAGCGCGTGGACCGACAGGCTGCTTGACATCTGGTGGGACCCTGTCGGCTACGAACAAAAACATATGGAGTGGGAGCACAAGGAGCAGGACGCTTTCGAGTACATGTACCAGAATCAGCCCTGGATCAGGCCTCACGTCGCCTTTATCCAGCAACGCCAAATCATGAGTTTCCCACCAGGCGCATGCGGTGAGAATGGCGACAACCCCGATATCCACTACCAAGAGCAAGACCGCGACTTTATGGTCAACATGGCTGGCTGCGAATGGGGTCGCGACTGCTGGGCTGAGATGTACAAGTACCGCCAACTCAGTAACCACCTGAATCGCACACCCTGGGAGAAGTTCAAGGACGGTATTTCGGACTTTTTCAAGAGCAGGACAAAGAAGGAGGAGAAGAAAGAAGAGAAGAAGAACTAGAGATTTCACGAAACATGGGGGTTGGTCTGGATGAACTGGAACGCATTTCGATATATTTTGGATTTCCCTAAGCCTGCGGCTCGGCTTACGATTTTGCTATAATACCCGCACGCATAGAGGAGGATGTATGACCGTGGTATGATATCTGCATGGATCGGAGTCGATGTTCCATACCTGTACCATACGAAATTGACTTTCGGCGAACTGGACACCGAGCTGGACGGTGTGTTTGCATCTCATTCGTAGGATCGCTATTTGTATTGCAAGGTCTCCCCAGTTGTTCATACCAAGCCTGTGACGTACTCCAGAAGCAGTATGGGGATCAAGGAAAGGAGAACTTGAACTCGATACAGATGAGCGAACCTACAGTATGCGGTATTGGAGGACGCGAATCTCCTGCAAGGCATGCACGGGAGAGCTGGCCTCCCTTGTCAAGTCCATGTCGAAGAAGAACAAAGTCTACGTGGCGCAACTCGACTCGCTTCACACCCCAGATAATGACGTGATAGATAGCGTGTAGTAAACAAGCGTCGAAGAAGGTGGATTGATGGTCGACTGTATAAACTTTGGCATGGTTGTACGTAGCACTGAGAGATGAGGCTACGCGACTACGCGACCATGTCTTGCACACCGCAGACCACAGGGCAAATGCGCTCAGGAGGTAGATGCGCATGTCCTGGATAAAGGCAGGTGAGCACGTCTAGACTCGCCAGGCTTGGATAGGAAGGGGAGTGAGCGACGTCTGATTCGTCCGTCACCCACACCTACTGCCCATGGTCATACGCCAACGACCAGACGGGACACGGGGTCAGGAACGAGCAGCCGTCTACGTACTCCAACCTCGACCTTGCGATATCTCTCCTTACATCAACTCGTCTCCTTCCGCTTACTACGGTCGCTCTCTGTCGTGTTCCTTCGCGCCCCGCCCAAGGCGATTACCGTGATCTCCGCTTTCCACCCTTCCCCACGAAACGTCATTACGCCCAGACCCTGGCTGTGCGCAAGTTGGGGAGCCAGTCTACATAGCGTCAGCTCGTCCGCGGCCTTATCTCCAACGACGACTCGCAGCGTCGCCGCGACAGGATTCGGTGGCTCTGGGTGCCGTGCCTTGTTTCTGGGCCCCGATAAGCTGTTTCAGAGCTGCGCTGGCCTTTCTTGCTTCCATCAACAAGCTATAGCGTTCCGAGTCCTAACAAAGAACCGAAGTCGGAACGGCCCTTGGGATCCACTTGAGCGCATACCTCCACACCACCGGTCAACCTAAGGCTCGGGGATATAAGGACTATCGCTGAGATCCAGCGCCGCAGAGCTCTTTCCAAGGCTCGGATTTGTGAAGGCTAAGGTGCGATGCACGATCACCGTCCACCGCGAGCAGGCAGACAGAACATAGGGGCCGACGACGCGAACCACCAGGACCAAGCCATGCCGCCTTCTCGACATGTCGCTGCGTCTTCAAGGCAACGCTCAGAGGGTATGACCCCTTCTCTTTCAATACTTCCCTGCATCTGTACGTCGAGCAACAGCTGACACATCGTACACAGAGTCATGGATTGATCTCGCATCGGCGCCTTCGTCCACCTCCCTATCCTCTGCGACCGACGAGATCATCACGACGGGCCTCACGGTGCAGCACGACTCCAACGCTCACAGGCGGCCCAACAGACGCTCACGAGGCGGCGGTCAGTTCTCAATAGGGACTGGACATCGCATCACAACGGGAGGGAACAGCAGCCAGGAGGAGTATGAGGAGAGCGAAAGCGAGTCGGACAGGGTCATGACATCCTCCAACGAGGCCATCGCTCCGTCACCTTTGAGGCAAACTCCGCAGTCGGTCGCGTCTTCGGAGACCATGTCTGAGAGGGAAGATGATGATGATGAGAATGCGACGGCGGTCAACTACCCACGTTCCTCAAGACGGGAGTTCCAGCCACGGCCAAACGCCTTCTCGCACCCGAATAACCAACAAGCTATTCGGTCGCAGTCTGGCACCCTGTACACGCCTCGAAGGAATGCGAGGCCAGCTGGACAGCGACAGCACTCCTACCCTCAGCATAACCCTTACAATGCCATGGCACCCAACTACCAACCCGACCACGACGAGGCCCTCCGCGCCAGCCTATCCACGTTGCTCTCGGCTGCCGCCGCTGTGCGTGGCCTCCCGAAGCCAGGCCAACCGCGCGCGAACACTCCCTCATCCACTCGAGTCGATCCATCCTCCCTCCGCATGGTGCCAGAGTCTGTGGCCTTGGGCAACATATCCGAAGAGGCCGCATCATCCCCATGCAGCACCAGTAGCAGCCCTTCCGAGAAGTCCAAGCGCAAAGCCAGTCCGCCAATAGCCGGTGCTCGCAGCAGCAGCAAGGACCGCCGTACTGTCAAAAAGGCACGCAAGACAACCCCGATGATTGAGGAAATCAGCCCGACGCTGCTTACCTGGGTCGTCAGTGCTGGCGTCGTAGTCCTGGTCAGCGCCATCGGCTTCTCGGCTGGCTATGTCGTTGGCAAAGAGACCGGACATGCTGAGGCGATGGGTCAGATTGGCACCGCAGGTTCCGAGGCCGGACGCTGCGGTAAGGAAGCTGCTGCAGGCATGAAGGGCACTGGCCTCGGCTTGCGGAAGCTACGATGGGGTTCTGGCGCGGGAATCCGCGTCTAAGCATCCACGATAACGGTGACGACATGACATGCATAGCATTTAGCGAACACGAATTTGCAGGTATTGCGGGCGTTTCCATTCTTTTCTACTACGACAGTTTGCATATTGATATCACTCGGCATGGCGCTGGTTTGGCGTTGGGCTTGGTCTGAAAGTCAGGAAGTCTTGGGGTCGTGGCTACGACTCCATGGAAAGTGAGAGGAAAGTTGGTGCTGTTGCATGCACGTATAATGTATTGGATTGCTGGTCTGTTAGCTACGATGGCAGTTATAGACTCAATATAGGCATTTTATTCTTACAATCCATGCGTTGCTATCACGCCAACCTAGGGAAAAACTGAACAGCCTGGAGCCTACGTTGACTTTAGGTCACCTCCTTTGCAAGGTTTTGGGTCAATGTAGTCTGCAGACCTGTTCAGTTTTTCCCTTGTATGAGGTGCTATCAAAATCGGAGCAGCCTGTGAAGTTGTACTCTGCAAGACGTTCATTGACTACAGTTGCAAGTAGGATAGTGTTACTTCTCCATAGGGTCGTCCTCTTCCGCTATAGTCTTGGTGTCCGATGCCTTACTTTTCATAGATGTAGACTCATCGTCATCGCCACCAGTCCCTCGTCCTCAGGCTCAGCTTCTTCGTCGGGCGTTGTCTCTTCGTCGGGCGTTGTCTCTTCATCGGACGTTGTCTCTTCTTCATCCACGTCCGTTTCCCCCTCATCGTCGTCTTCATGCTTCAACGCATTTGTGACTTCAATTGGCTTACGCCGAGTATTCTTCCTAAGCGCCTCGCAAAATGCCTCGCACTCGCGCTCAAGTACATCATCCTCCTGGAGCCAACAGATCAACCTAACGCTTACCCTCTCGAGTCCCAGCATGTTTTTGAACTCCCTGGCGAACATTCTGCTCAAAGTAGTCAAGTTCGGCATACAACCCTTTATGTCGTAGAAGATTATCTCTAGAGCTTTGATGGCTTCGAGCTGGTGCGGTTCTAGCTGTTCAACGATCTTGAAAATCTTTTGGTCGTCTATAATGATTACGTTGTTTTTGAATAGTAGCGTAGAGGTGTCTGAACGGATTTGTCGGCACGTCGATGTGACGTCTAGTAGATCGGTGGGCTCACATCCTTCCGGTTGGTAGTCTGTGTCGCTTGTGCGATAGTGGTGATGTGAGCGACCGAAGTAGACGCTGCCAACCGAGAAGACGTAGTTGTAGATTTTATTTCGGACTTCTCCTGGCAGCTTTAGGAGTGGTGACTCGAGCTGGTTGCGTTGTGTACTGTCAATGTAGTCAGCATGGGGGTTTGTCATGATGACTTCAGCGTTCAGACGTACATTGTATCTGCCTCGGCCATCAGATTTTCTTTATCGGACATGGTTGAGTGCAGGTTATAGGATATCTAGAGTTGCGGAAGAGTGTTAAGTAGACTTTAGGTGTGACAGGGGTAACAGATACAGGGAGGAAGATTTTTGTATCACGCCCGATGTTGATGATCCTGGGTGAATGGATAGGGTGTGACTTCTTTGTCATGTATTACCCTGTGAAGCTCCTACTACAGTGTTGGGGTATCTGCGTAGGCATTCATTCCATCGTCACGTAGGAATGAAGAGCAAGTTGGATATGCGGTTCTGTGTCACCGTTCGCTTCATCAGGCACACGGAATACAAAAGATGGGTGCAAGTGATGTGAAGAGTCCTCGATTTATTCATGTGAATAGCTCCGTCCTCTCCCAGTCAATGAAAGAATACCCTGTTCTATCAATGGCTCAAATAGTTGCCTCTCCACCGCGACCATTGATGTGTTATTCGCCAGCTGGGGTCGTATGAACCCATGTCTTCGACGGCCTCGTGCCGACAGCTAAGAGAAAAAGTTCACCTCTCAAACTCGACCAGGACGTCTACATCGTCTCGACCAAGTCCCTTCTCGATAGTCTCGATTAGACTTCCAGGCTTCAACTGCTCCATGGTTGGACAGCCAAAGACTACCACACACTTTAACCCCTTCAGCGACCTGACCGCTGGCCAATCTTCCCATGCTGTGCCATTACAGGCGTCCCGGTAATGCGCACGTATTGTTGATATGGCCTGGCGCTGAGTGATGTTCAGCCTCTCTATCAGGTCATTGAACGTGAACCTCAGGGCAAGCATGGTGCATAGCTCGAATGGTAGGATCTTGGTCTCCGCGTAGAGCTGCCGAGATACGAGTGTCAAGCCAACGAGTCGATGGAGAGATGTGAACAAGACGGGCGTATTATAAAACATTGCAGCAACGAGGCCTAGTTCCCTGTTTCTGTAGGAGATGCGAAGCTCCATACCACCGAGCGCGTATTCGTAGATCTTGTTCCGTAGCTCAGCAGGTAGGCGAAGAAGAGGTGAGCGCTGGCGGTTCATCTCGGAGCTATACATCGGGTAAGCTTTTATGAAACGTTGTGTTACTTTAAACTTACATGATTTCTGCGGCTTCGCTAGAAAGTCTCTCGCCCGAAGGATCGATGATGGTATCGTAATAAGTTGGCATATTGTCCATGTAGAGTTTGCGCGTTTCGAGGGGTAGCTGTGGGAAGTTGAAGAGTAAGTAGAAGTGGAAGTGACAAGGTAAGTGACAGTGCCAAGACTAGGCTCACCTTCACTCTGGCCAGTGGTCGCACCTGCCTCCCAGAGCCTCTCATTCGCCAAGGAAAATTGAGTAAAGACAAACAAAACGTGGCTTCCAGCACCTCATCCCAGGGCATTCAACCTAGCTGTCGAGATACACAGACAACCCAGAAGACTACATTGCCTCAAGATTTCTCTTAACCCTTTGTTTCATACTAATGTACACGCCAGCGTACCTGTTACTCAAGCAAGCATGCCAGCTGTTTGTTGCTACTATACTGTCGATAGGAGCGTGTATCATCGTCTCAATGGGAAAAGGACGTGAAATGCCCCACGATCTTCTCACGGCATCACAGAACATCCACTTCAGCACAAAATCTGCAAAGATCAGCGGACTGGAGTAGAACTAAATGTATCCTTGACTACCTGACCACATGAGCGGTAAACTTTTCAAGTAGATTGAAAGTAAAAGGAACTGATACAACTCCCGCTGACCGACCCATAGAGCTGATCGCAAGCTGGAAACGCTATACACATGAGAACATAATCTTCATCCCGATCATCCTGTCCCAACATCTTGATCCCACCTGACCCTACATCTGGATATATCTCTTACAATGAACCATTCCTTTTCCCGATAAAACATCAATGATTGCCGTAGTAACCAACAAGATTCTTCCTCTATGGTCGACCACCAACGAAGTCGCTCC
Organism: Alternaria ethzedia; assembly: GCF_023757985.1. Taxonomy (NCBI): domain Eukaryota; kingdom Fungi; phylum Ascomycota; class Dothideomycetes; order Pleosporales; family Pleosporaceae; genus Alternaria; species Alternaria ethzedia. The sequence goes on from NW_026056197.1 coordinate 457,318, forward strand.
ATGACCTGACTTCACTTGGGATGCCCTCCTTCTTGGGAAGCTTCTCGCTCATGCATTGAGCGAACAGAACGGCAGTCTATATTGAAGTTAGCTCATCATTTCTTGAATGTCAGGGTGATGGACTTACCTTGGGCTCCATGAATAGCGGAACACCGAAGTCGACCGCGTTCCTCCTCATTACGTAGTCCTCGTCAAACAGGCCACTCGCCCTGTACTTGGCCAGGTTGAAGCAGCCGCGGATGTCGTTCTTCTCAAACACCTCACGGAGTTTCCTCTTGTCATCCTTGGGGAACTCAATGACGTCGACGCTGATGCCCTCGGTGTTCTTCTCCAGAAGCTCCTTGACGTCCTTGTTGGCAGCAAGGAACCTGTAGCCAAGTGCGTGGACGTACTTGGCGATCTGGATAAGGGAGTTCGCGTGGAGCGAACCGGGTGTAACATCACCACCGAAGAGGAGACCCTCACCGGGCTGGGGAAGACGGAAGTTCATCTGCGATTGCGCGGAGGCCCAGTAGGCCTCGACCAGATCCTTACCGAAGCAGGCCATTTCACCAGTAGATGACATCTCTACGCCAAGGTAGGGGTCAGCACCCGCCAACCTAGTCCAGGAGAACTGGGGAACCTTGGTGGCGAGGTAGTTCCTCTCAACGGTCATGAGGTCAGTCGGCTCGGGTACGTCACGGCCGACGAGAGCCTTTGTAGCAACTTCGATGAAGTTGGTACCAAGGACCTTGCTGACGAAGGGGAAAGAACGAGAGGCGCGGAGGTTGCACTCGATGACCTTGAGGTTAGGCTCAGAGCCCTCAACTTCTTCCTTGATGATCTGCATGTTAAAGGGACCAGTGATGTTCCAGGCCTTAGCAACCTTGTCCGCGATCTCCTTGACACGTTCCTGAATGCGCTTGTCGAGGTGGACAGGGGGCAGCACGAGGGTGGCATCTCCGGAGTGAACACCGGCGTTCTCAATGTGCTCACTGACAGCGTGGACAAGGACGTTTCCGTTGGAGGCGACAGCGTCGCAGTCAATCTCTTGAGCGCCGTCGATGAACTGAGTGATGACAACTGGGTGATCGGGCGAGACGTTGGAAGCAGCAAGGAGCTTCTCCTTCAGCTCGTCCTCACCGCGGATGACAGTCATGGCAGCACCTGACAGGACGTATGATGGGCGAACGAGAACTGGGTATCCGACGGAGTTTGCGAACTTCTTTGCTTCCTCATAGGAAGTAAGCTCCTTCCAGGCGGGCTGATCAACACCGATTGAGTCAAGGATGGAAGAGAACTTGTGGCGATCCTCGGCCTTGTCGATGTCGTGAGGGTCGGTTCCGAGAACCTTCGCCTTTCCAGACTCTTGGAGCTTGAGAGCAATGTTCTGGGGAAGTTGGCCACCGACAGAGACGACAACGCCGCTGGCAGTCTCCAACTCGTAGATATCCATGACACGCTCGTAACTGAGTTCTTCGAAGTATAGCTTGTCAGCAACATCGAAGTCGGTCTGGAAAACGGTTAGTTCGGTCCAATGTATGCGTCCATGCAGCCTACAGAGTATGTCTCGGGGTTGTAGTTGATCATGACAGTCTTCTTTCCAAGCTCGTTGAGGGAGCGGGTAGCGTTGACGGCACACCAATCGAACTCGACTGAGCTTCCGATACGGTAGACACCAGATCCCAGAACAATGATGCCATGGTCGTCGAAGGTGACATCGTGAGAGGAAGCGTTGTAAGTGGTGTAGAGGTAGTCTGTAGATTTTTAGCAATGCTCATAAATGTAATGGATAGGCAAGATTTTCGTACTCGTATCCGCTGGAAATCTAGGGTAATGAAGTTAGTATGTGTGTTGCATGAGGTTCAGATAGGGGCATTGCTTACTCTGCAGCCAGTGTGTCAATCTTCTTGACCCATGGCTTGACGCCAAAGCTCTTCCTGCGAGCGCGGACCTCGTCTTCAGTGCTGTTAACGGCCTTGGCGATCTGCTTGTCAGAGAAACCGAGCTTCTTGGCCTTGAGGATGATCTCCTTCTTCAGGCCGAACAGGCTGCCTATCTCCTCAAGCTCGTGTGTGCAGTCGACGATGTTCTGAAGCTTGTGCAGGAACCACTTGTCGATCTTGGTGAGGTCGTGAACCCGGTCGACAGTATAGCCTTCGTGGAACAGCGCCTGACCGACAGCGAGCCATCGGCGATCGGTGGGGTTCTTGAGTTCTTCGTCTAGGCTCTCGCCGTATTTCTCGCCCTGGAAACCGAGGTACTTGGGGTCGACTTGGCGGCAAGCCTTCTGGAAAGACTCCTCGAATGTACGACCGATGGCCATGACTTCACCGACGGACTTCATGGAACTGCCGATGTCGCGCTTGACGTTCTGGAACTTGCTGAGATCCCATCGAGGCATCTTGGTGACAACGTAATCCAAGCTCGGCTCGAAGTTTGCGGTGGTGGTCTTGGTGACGGCGTTGGGCAATTCAGGGAGAGTGTGTCCGAGACCAATCTTGGCCGCGGTGTACGCGAGAGGGTAACCAGTGGCCTTGGATGCCAATGCGGATGAACGAGAAAGACGAGCGTTTACTTCGATGACCCTGTAGTCGAGGCCATCTGGCTGCAGGCAGTATTGCACGTTGCACTCGCCAACGACTCCCAAGTGACGGACGATCTTGATGGACGCAGACCGGAGCATGTGGTATTCCTCGTCGCTGAATGTCTGACTGGGCGAAACGACGATACTGTCACCAGTGTGCACACCAAGAGGGTCGAAGTTCTCCATGTTGCAGACCGTGATGCAGTTGTCGCTTGCGTCGCGCACAACCTCATACTCAGCCTCTTTCCAGCCCTTGAGGGACTTCTCGACCAAGATCTGGGGTGAAAGTGTGAGGGAACGAGCTGACAAGTTCTTCAACTCCTCAGGGTTGTTCGCAAAACCTGAACCGAGACCACCGAGCGCATAAGCAGCACGGACGATAATGGGGTATCCGACCTTCTCGGCAGCGTCCAGTGCCTCGTCGACAGTGGAAACGGCAATCGACTTGGCGATGGGAATGTTGATCTCGTCGAGCGCGCGCGCGAAGAGGTCACGATCTTCACTGGTCTTCAAAGTCTGGACGCTGGTTCCGAGCACCTTGACGCCGTACTTCTCGAAGATACCCTTGGCATCCATCTGTACACCAAGGTTCAGTGCAGTCTGTCCACCGAAGCTGAGGAAGATGCCATCGGGCCTCTCCTTCTGGATGACATATTCGGCGTATTCGGGAGTTACAGGCAGGTAGTAGATTTCGTCGGCGAGCACGTGGGATGTTTGGATGGTAGCAATATTAGGGTTGAGAAGAACAGACTTGACGCCAGCTTCCTTCAGGGCCTTGAGTGCTTGCGAACCTGATGTTTGGTTAGCATGGCGCAAGTTTGCGTGTGCGTGAGAATGTATGCGCACCTGAGTAATCGAACTCTCCGGCTTGACCAATGCTGAGACCACCGCTACCAATAACTAGGACTTTCTTGACATCGACCAAGTTCTGCGCGCCAGAAATGACGCCGCTCTTCAGGTATGCCTCTGCATTAGGCGCAGTCTGTGTCTTATTCCATGTCGACGCGACCTTTGTGAATGCCCGCAGCTGCCGGAGGGCGGCAGGTGACTCTGTGCTGGAGCGGAGCGAAGTCAACGGCCGAGCACTTCGGGTTGTGAAACTTCGAGAGTATGTGGAAGGAGCAATAGAGCGGGTGTGACCTGTAAGGGAAGGTACGCGACGTGCTAGACGTCCGCAGAGAGCCATTTGCAGGCAGTCAAGCAACTGGGTAGCTTCGGGCTCGACAAAGGATGAGGATGGAGGGTTAGGCGTCGAACGCGCGGGAGGAAGGTCGCTCGGTGGCCGACGGGTGCAATTGAAGGCTTATAGCTCGACCCAGTTGAGCAGAGCACGAATGACTCCCTCCGGGTTTATGTATAATCTGTGGGGAAGATGTGATGCGGCAGCCAAAAAATTCCAATGATGCGCGACGGGCCAATCAAGCTATCTCCGATAACGCACAGATAAGACCGTCGGCGATCCTGGGAAGCGGGAGGGATGAAGCGTGGTATGCGGTCATTTACTGCCTCTATTTAATTCGCATTTCTTCAAATTGATCCACTCATTATACGCGACCCAGTCACAAGTACGCCCGATGTAAATGCGAATTGCTCTGTTTGCTACCATATTGTCGCGAGCAACATCGATGCGGAGCACCGATTGCGGCGCCGAAACTCTGATCCCCAGCATTCTGGCACGCAAGCACGGATGAGAAGAAATTTTGACATGGTCGTGCAGAGCTTTCTCCATACAGTCACACTAGCGCGTTGCGGAAGTCATTGCATTACTGCTTTCAGCACCATGCGCACCTTCTTAGTAGTCATTCGTCTGTGAGGGCGGGTAGCACGAGTCGTGACACTCCTAGACGTACACTCGTTGTAGTAGAGTATGCCAACAAGTCGCGCCCTTCAAGACCGCTTTCTTTGCGGTCTCTACGATCACACATCCACAAAATGCCAACATTGAACTAAACCAGTATCACATTGTGCCAATACGCTAATTCACTTTGTGGGGTCTTCGGACCGTTGGTGACTCCTCATGCTTGGGCCGGCACGATGAAGAAGCCTGGCGCGTTTCTGCCACGATCGCAGCACTCGTGTGCTTCTGCGCACGAGCAGGTGTATGACTGTGCCTCTAGCCGAACTTCCTCATCATGCCTTCTTTGCCTTGTCTGCTTTGTCTGCAGCCGTGTGCCGATTCTTGTATTCGCGTGGGCTCTCCAGTGTCTTACTGCTGGCACCTCCCATCCTCTGTATGAAGTTTGGCTTCGACCACATCCCGACCCTGTTCTCGCGAGCCTTTCTTTCTGCAGCACGATACTTTTCTTCAGCGGTACCGAACTCAGCACCTGTTTTGGCCTCGTATACGGTAGCCAATCCAGCCTTCAGCATCTCCAATCCAACGTCTTTCCTGAAAAGCCATCTGCGCACAAAAACCTGGGCGACGATGCGATCGTATTGATCGCGTCGGTATATGTAGGCGCGTACTCGGCGGTTATGGATCAGATTGATGAGCCATTCATGGGCCTCTTTCGAATACGGCTGAGCTTCTCGGCCCCAGTGTGCAAGTTCTGGAGCGTCGACTCCAGCAAGCCGAATATGTAGCTGGGCGCAAAGTTAGCCGTCGATAACGACGTGAAGTCCTGCCGTGACGTCTGGTACTGTCTTGTTACAGAGCACTTACTGTCTGCCTGACGAGATCCTCTCTTTTCGATGGCACCTTCTTCCAGGGCAAGATACCCCACCCAGCTATTCTCCCACCTGGCGTGTGGAACAACCTGAAGTTGTCTGCATCTCCAACACTCGTGACTTGGCCAAATACACCTTTGCGGCGATAGTAGTTTGGCTTGATGTGGTTGACGGTTGGGATGCGACGCAAATAAGACTTGTAGAGCCGGACACCAGCAACCGTCGAGACTGTGAGCGCGATCGCCGGAATCAGGGTCCTCGGCTCATACAGCGCGCTTGACCAGTTATTTGGCTTCGCTGGCGCGATCCAGTCTGCGAGTCCACCTTTCTTCTGGTCATCGTCGTTGCGTGACCACGGCCATCGCATTGTTTAGTATGCGAGGTCGTGAGGTGTGGGAAGTGAAGACAGAAGACGGTGTGGGCCTCGAACTGTTGGCAATTGGAGCAGCGCGATCGCCTCGGTTTACATAGAAGGTTAGCGTCAACATGTATCACGTGATCCACATGCGTTGTCAAGACTAAAACGACAAGGGCAGAGGATTCTGAGAGAGCTGAAGAAGTAAAGTGCATTTGATAAAGCTGCCAAATGTTCTATCATGTTTCGGCGCATTGCCAGGATGTCAATGACTTGACAGTCAGCTGGCTTTCGACCCGGAAACTGCAAAGATACGGCGCGCCACCGTTCAAGCACATATTCTTCTAAATATCGATACCTTCCCGAGCGTTGTATGTCCCAGAATCAGGCAAAGGCTGGGATGGGTTGTGCTAGCAGGATCTGGTAGCCCTGAGCCCATGGTGTAGCACCAGCTATTGTCTTCAAAGTATATCATCGGCTTCGCAGGCCATCACAACCCTCGCAGCACCAAGGATAATGTGCAGCGGATGACACATAAGTCTGCGAGGTAGCAGAGGGCATCTCTGATAGTCCCTTGTAGATTGTAACGCGTAGTCAAGATCGTCCAATTCCGATAATAGGAACTCGGTAGGCCGCGATCCACATAGACGATATGTATGATGAGTCTCGATTGAAGGATATGATATAGTCGCAATTTCGGATCTAGTACGGTGAGGGTTTGCGCAGGAGTTTGTGAAGATAGGAGGCTTCTAGGGTCCTGTATGTCTCATCAGTCACGATCCAATCAGAGCGATATATACATATCGAAGTACCTGCTATGTACAATAACATGTATTGCCTTTTTCCCCTCATGTGCTTCTATATTTCTCTCAGTTAGCTTCGCCAGTCGAGGCTTACCCCATGAGGCGCAATATGATGAATGCAGACATGCATGGAATGATCGAAAGCCGCGAAGCCATGCTATCGCGACTGCTGGTGAGGCATCAACAGATTGTTTGCATGTCTTGCGCAATATCTAGACCTAGGTGAAGGCCTTCGAGATGGACATACGGATGTCTGGGGCTGGGTGTCGCAACGAGTTGTAGCACTGCTCGCTTCCGTAAGAGCGGGGTCGGCATTGCAGCTATCGGCGCTTCCTGGATGCCAAGCTACACATTAACATTGAGAGAGTATGCGCAAGTCCACCATGGCCATGATGGATGGCAGATGGGCGCCTCGAGGTGGGTGGGAGAGGGATGAAGTCAGGAACGACGGGGTTGGCTTGGACGGATTTTGCCTAGGTGGGTATGGCGCGTTTCTTTTCGTGCCTCGACCTCCAACTCTGGGCATCAGGTCTATCGTCTACTTGCATCCTGCCACCATCGCTACAACTTCAACCGAACCCCTCATGTTTTCGCAATAACTCTCACTCATTACACGTTCTGACATTCGTAGTGGAATTGTGGTCAACTACTGACTGCGGCCCGTAGCCGCTTCCTCGTCAGGTGCCTCCCATTCCCTCCCCGGGTCTCCATCAGCATGTTCTCCATCGCATCCACAGCCGATCCCACCGCACTCGATGACGGCACGTATCTCTTCGACCAAACTCACGATGATCTCCTATCGATGCCAATGTCTAATGATAGCATACATCTGAAAGGCGGCATCGCACCTATACCTGGGTTTAGCAACCTGGGCTACGGCCGGGAATCGAGTGCGTCGTCTGTGCACTACGGCGATTCTCGCGATACATCAGAACTGGGCACAAGTCACGAAGGGGAGGAGTCTACTCCAGGTGCATTCGTTAATGGATATGGAGCCAACTATACACCTTCGCCACTGCAAAAACCATTCACACCAAACTCAGGCATCAACGGCCTGACTAATATCCCGAACAAACATTCATCGCATCTGAAGGGCGGCAGTTCGCATGCGATTGCCAACGGAAACGACGCGAAACCTCATTCATCATTGAAAGACCATCGAAGGGACGCAGCGTTTACGACAAGAACACCACAGAGCCTGAGTCGCGCATCACATGCATCTTCAACCCCCGAGCTTCCGCAATCACACGAGCAGCCGAAGAAGCATCGAAGGACAAATTCTCTTCCGGCGAAAGGAAAGGTCATTGAGATGAAGGCGAATTCAAGCATACCTGCAGAGCTTTCCTGGCCAGAGTTTGGCAGGCAATGTATTCTAGCAGCAGAGAACAGTCGGCTCAACCCATTCACTCTACATCCTGCTGAGTACGAGCTACTACGAGATCATGTAACTCACGCCCAGGTTACCATCTACCTCAACATCAGGAACGCGATACTCCGCTTGTGGCATCGCAATCCTCTGGTATACGTCTCTCTTGAAGAAGCGGCGGGATGCGCTCGAGACAAGCGTTATTTTGGCCTCGCGAAGGTGGCACACTTGTGGCTCATGAGGAACGGATACATCAACTTCGGATGCGCTGAGGTGCCTGATACTACTGGTACACTACCCAAGTCGAAAGCCAAGGTCGCGCGAAGACGGACCATAATCGTGGTGGGTGCGGGTATGTCAGGTTTAGGATGCGCTCGCCATCTGGAAGGACTGTTCGCCCAGCTGGGTGATCAGTTGACAGAAGCAGGAGAACTTCCACCTAAGATTACTGTCCTTGAAGCTCGCCCACGCGTTGGAGGCCGTGTCTATTCACACCCCTTTCTCAAGCAGTCTGGTTCTACACTCCCGCCCGGGCATCGCTGTACAGCTGAGATGGGCGCTCAGATCGTTACTGGATTCGAACACGGCAACCCGTTGAATTCGATCATCCGGGGTCAGCTCGGCATACCCTACCACGGTCTTCGCGACAACACTATACTCTACGACTACGATGGCACGGTTGTAGAGAGGGGTCAAGACATCTTGGTGGAGAAGCTCTACAACGATGTACTCGAACGAGCGGCAGCATACCGAAACAAGCCAGCAGCTCATAGGACAGTAGAAGGCGATCGTGACCTGATGGCCTTTGGCCGTGAGCCAGCTGATGCTGGTGGTCCTACCGTCGCCGAATTGGAACACTCCGATGCTCCCCTATCCGCAAACGCTGCGAGCACCGCGTCAATGAAGCAAGAAAAACCGACAACAGGAGTGGAGAAGCTAGCTGGTAGGGCGTACCAACTCAGCGCAGGCTTCAACCCGGATGTCACAGCAGCTGACACGGTGCAAAGTATGGGTTGGGAACTCAAAGCAGGTGCATTAGGGACGCAGTCTTTAGATCTTGACACAATTGCGAAAGCGTCCCAGTATCCCACACTTGGGCAGACAATGGACGAAGGCCTTCTTCAATACCAATCGCTTGTCGATCTGAAGCCTAGAGACATGCGTCTGTTGAACTGGCATCACGCTAATCTCGAATATGCGAATGCAGTAAGCGTCAACCAGCTCAGTCTGAGCGGCTGGGATCAGGACATCGGCAATGAGTTCGAGGGCGAGCACAGCGAGGTGATTGGAGGATATCAACAAGTTCCGCGCGGCCTCTGGCAATGTCCCAGTCAGCTTGACGTCCGTTTCAACACCCCTATCAAAGCCGTTCATTACAACATCGAGGAGCAGCATCTAGGCAAAGCTGTCAAGATTGAGCGCACGAACGGCGAGTTTTACGAGGCCGACCAGGTTGTTTTAACAACCCCACTGGGAGTGCTGAAGTCCGGGTCAATCAAGTTCGAGCCTCCTCTACCTGACTGGAAGCAGGACGTTATCGAACGAATGGGTTTCGGTCTCCTCAACAAGGTCAGTTCAACTATGAGACGATTGCTACCTTTTCTAATAGTGTGCATAGATTGTTCTCGTGTACGAAAAGGCTTTCTGGGAACCAGACCGAGACATGTTCGGCCTGCTCAACAAAGCAGAGGAGGAAGCCAGCATGCGACCGGAAGACTACTCTGCGAAACGCGGACGATTCTATCTCTTCTGGAACTGTATCAAAACAAGCGGAAAGCCAGTGCTGATAGCGCTGATGGCAGGCGACGCTGCTCACTACGCCGAAGCGACATCGAACGATCAGCTCGTTAAAGAGGTCACGGACCGGCTCGACGCGATGTTCGCACCGAACCATGTTCCACTCCCAACAGAAGCGATAGTGACGCGTTGGAAGAAAGATCCGTTCGCCCGCGGCAGCTATTCATACGTCGGGCCACAGACACAAGCAGGAGACTACGATATCATGGCGCGACCCCATGGCCCACTACATTTCGCAGGAGAAGCGACTTGTGGTACACATCCCGCAACGGTGCACGGCGCTTACCTGTCAGGCCTTCGGGTTGCTGCGGAAGTTGCTGAGACAATTTTCGGACCTATCAGAATACCCAGCCCACTTGTTGAGAAGAAAGTGGTCAAGATCGAACAGTCGCCAGGGACACCCAGCGTCGAGACGAAACGCCGATTCGAGCCTGCCGTTCCAGCATCAACGTCGAAGTCGAGAGACAACAAATCTGGGCGGATACAACGCGACGAAGACTATGAAGCTGCCATTATAGGGGCTATATTGGAACAGATTGGTGAACGGCCAATCAAGCCAGGACGTACGGGCGTCAACCCATTCCTGCTTTTCACCAAAGACTTCTGGTACATCTGCAAGCAGGAGTGCGATGACGCCCACAAAGCCAGGACAGGCAATCCTGAAGCCAAAGCACCGAAGCAAGAGATCCGTAATGCTGTGGGCTTACGGTGGCGCACGGCAGAGCAAGAAGTCAAGCAGCCCTACCTCGACCAAGCCAGCAACGCACGAGACGACGCGACGGCAAGTACAGCAGATTTCAAGGAGCGCGTAGACACGTGGGACAAAGAAGCCGCACGCATACGGCGCGAGTACATTCAGGCCAACCCGCCAGAGGGTGGAAACGAGGAGCTCATTCTTAACAGCCGCACAGCTATCGAGCTGGGAGCTGGCAAGCGACTGCGGAGACTCTAAGTCTTGTTTTGTTGTATCATTCATGTGTCATATTCGTGTTCCGTGGGCTATCAGCATTTGGAGGAGTTGAGATGGAGTTCGGGTAAAAGGGTGGCTGATATTCTCGCGTGGCTATTTTCAACGGCAGGCGCACAACAATGCACATCCGCCTCGGGCATTTTCGTGAGGCAAGTGTATTTAGTACGTGTATACTCCTTGTAATTCGTCGTCCACAGCGACAGAGGTAGAAATGTAGTGAGTAATACGGAACTAACATGAACGCATGACTGCCGCACACCCATTCGGACCCACCATGGATACCCTGTCGTCGAAGCTGATATGCGGGGGATGTGTGCCGTGCTGCACAAGACGGGAGGGTGCCCGCCTGCTATTGAATCATGTGCATGGCCCCGGCAATATGTTGAGATGGGTGTCAGTGTTGGACTTTGAGTGTAGTCGACAGCGACTTGGCGGGGGTGAAATTCTGGACTGTCAGGCCTGGTGTCGTCATGCTCTGGACTTTTGCAGTGCATGTCACAACCACAGTATGGGAAGACGCTAGAAGCAGTTCCCTCGTCCCCCAATGACGATCGCGCTCTGGCAGCCGACAAGCGCCACGGTTGCTTGCCAGTCTTGTTCTAGAAGCGCGGCGCATGACTGGTGGGAGTTTAGCCTCGATGCAGGCGGCTGAGCGTCTTGTCCATCAGGCACACCGTCGGCGGGCTGGGCAGGGTGCCGTCGAGGGTCAGCGTGTTGTGATGGGGCATCAGCATCAGATGTTCTATGCATGTTCTTCGGTATCGCGCCCCACCGCGTGGGTGATACAATTCGCTGGCCGGGACAGCATTGGATGGAACGGCTGGCTTCAGCGCGTTAGTCCGAGGCGGTTCCTCGTTGGCGGGGTCGCGTGTGCCAGGTCGTGGGGATCTCTCGGCATCGGCCTCTCTTATGGCGCCTCTAGTCGCGTTAGCTATCCCAAAGAGCCATGCCTCGCCTCGCCTTGGTCCGTCTTCCGGCTCTGCTTCCCCAACCTGCCAGCCTTCCAAGCCGCTGTGCGTGAATTGCATCCTTCACGCCTCGTACCTCTGCCGGCCTCCATGTTGCCTTTCGCTCCTTCCACAACCCTGGGCCCGCACCCAGTAGCACCTTCCCCAGCCCGTTCGCACCACGACCGTGCCCACATCGCCTGAAGTGCTGTCGCATTAGCCCTCGTCCGCCTGCACCCCACCCTTTCCCTGCGCACGATACCCCAGCCATGAGTTCCTTTTTCAGTCGCATCAAGTCCGGTGCTGTGAGTCGCGCGTTCATCGGCAATGGCTGGCCCTGACTGACATACCATAGCCGCCCTTGAGCCCAGCGACCGGCAGCATACCCGTCAGGAAAGACCCCAACGCGCCCGAGGTGACGCCGCTCGAGAAGCTGCTGCTCAACGCGGGCCCTCTGCGCGGCGACGGCAGCGACAAGTTCTTCGGCTTTGAGAATGTAAGTCTAGCTACGTAACCGCCCTTCGCGAGCCGCCCGCTGACAACGCTATGCTCTAGTTTGGAAGCACATGGTATGCACACGTCTCGTCCACTCCCGTCCCGACACATACTGACTGCCCGCCAGCTACTGCAACTCGATAGTCCAGTGTCTATACTACTCAGTGCCCTTTCGAGAACAGGTCATCAACTTTCCCGCGCGCTCGCCCCCAGAAGCCCTCGAGAGGCCCACGTCAGGCCCCCTCAAACTCAACACAAACCTCCCAAATGGCCAGAGTACAGCCCTCTCACCCACAGGGCGCACCTCACTCTCCAGTCCAAATGCCAAAAGTCCCGCAAAGCCAGCAACCACGCCAGGCGCGACGAACCAGCCTCCAGGCACCAAGCCCGAGGATAACAAAGACTCGCCAGAGTACAAGAAGAAGCAGGCTCTGGCGGCCGGTCCGGTTCTGCAGATGGACTACGAGAACGCAAACGCATATGGCATGAACGAATCGCTATTTTCATCGCTGAAAGATATATTCGAGGCCGTCATAGCACACAGATCACGCATAGGCGTCGTCAGCCCACACAAACTTCTCGAGATATTGCGGCGAGACAATGAGATGTTCCGGACACCTATGCACCAGGATGCACACGAGTTCCTGAACTTACTGCTGAACGAGGTCGTAGATAATGTCGAGAATTACTCCAAGAGTCGCCCAGCCCAAGTGGAAGAGATAACCGAGGACGGCGAGACTGTAACGGATGGCCAAGTAGTGACCGCGCGGAACTCGGTGGCCTCTGCCAAGTCAAACTCTGGGTGGGTACACGAGCTGTTTGAAGGCACATTAACGTCCGAAACACGATGCCTCACATGCGAAAACACATCACAGCGAGACGAGGCATTCCTGGACCTGTCTGTCGATCTGGAACAGCACTCGTCAGTGACGAGCTGTTTGCGCAAATTCTCAGAAGAGGAGATGTTGTGTGAACGGAACAAATTTCATTGCGACAACTGTGGAGGCCTGCAAGAGGCGGAAAAGAGGATGAAGATCAAGCGATTGCCCAAAATCCTGGCCTTGCATCTCAAGCGTTTTAAATATACAGAGGATCTCCAGCGCCTGCAAAAGCTCTTCCACCGCGTCGTATACCCCTTCTACCTCCGGCTGTTCAACACCACCGATGAAGCAGAAGACCCAGACAGACTATACGAGCTATATGCAGTTGTGGTGCACATAGGAGGTGGGCCCTATCATGGTCACTACGTATCCATCATCAAGACGCAGGATCGAGGCTGGCTATTGTTCGACGACGAGATGGTTGAGCCGGTAGACAAGGCCTACGTCAGGAACTTTTTCGGTGGAGAGAATGTGCTGGCTTGTGCATATGTCTTGTTTTACCAGGAGACAACAGAAGAAGCCATGATGAAGGAGCAAGAAGCCGACGCTCTCGCCGAAGCAGAGCAAGCTGCCAAGATGGCACAGGAAGAAGTCACAACACCGAAAGCGAACGGTGTCAACGGCCAGTCATATCATACCTTCCACAACGCGACCACACCCACGATGGAAGAGGCCGACAAATTCGCGAGCCTCGACCATGCAGCTACCGCCCCACCGCTTGCACAGGTTCAAACGAATACCGACCATCACCCAGTCGAACATACCACAACTCAGGTTCCCGTACTCGCTGCGCGTAAAAGCAATCTCGGGCTCTTCGGTAAGAGCAAAGAAGAGAAGGAACGCAAGGCCCAGGAGAAGGCCCAAGAGAAGGAGCTTGAGAGGCAAGCGAGGGAAAAGCGCAAAGAGATGGAAATCCAACGGCGCGAAAACTACCGCAAACAAGAAGATGACCTCCGTGCAGCACTCGAAGCCAGCAAAACATCAGCAGCTGAAGAAGAGAAGAAGCGCGTCGCGAGTGGGGAGGTTATACCACCACCTCCAAGTGCGGTCGGGGAGAAGGACAAGGCTGCGAATGGCTTTGGCAGCGTCAAGGGTATGAGCGGATTGAGTCGTTTTAGGCATACATCAATGAGTCTCAAAGCCAAACCCAAATTCTGGTCCGGAGGCAAAGACAAGCACGACGGCACGACAGACGAGCACAACCCACCCGATACACCCACCACCGACACCGACAAGGACGGCAAAAACCGCTTCAGTCTAGGGCGGAAGAAGAGCACGTTCAAGTTCTAGGAGACTTGGAGTGCCGAGCCGTAACCGAGTGTCGTTGATTGTTGCATTGTTAGCTTTGGATCCAAGATGTTCACCTGTTGGAGTCTCTTCTGAGCGGATGAGGACGAAAGCCAAAGCGTCGGCGGTGCATTGCATAGTTATCTTTTTTCTTTTCCCTCTCGCAGTCTCTCTCTATGTCTTGTTAACTTGACGATGGCGTTGTAATTACCACCCCGCATGGATTAGGCGGGTGTATTGTGCATATTCAATCTTCGGAATACCGTTGTAGCGTACTCGTTTGAGCAAAACTGCGAGTCCATGGCGACGACAAGAATAGCGAATTATACTGTTTCTCAGATTGTTCTGAGTTCTTGTTACTCTTGTGCAAACACATGTTAATGGTTTACGGGGTTGGGTTGTGGACGGTGAGGTTGTTCACTTCGTGCCTCCTTAGCAGTGCTGTGCTCGGCCGGCGATATCAAAATGACTTTGTGTGGTATGGCATTCGACAGAGAGGCTCCTTTAAACCCTCATTTCTCATGTTGTATAGAACTTACCTAAACTCTTACGACAATGCGGAGGGAATACGTTGAAGTCTCGGAAGTGTTGAAGCAGCTCAACAGGCTGGAAACAAGGACAGGAAGACGACTCGAATCCCGTCAGGACATGAAAGCTTGTGTACAGCAAGAGACAAAGTAAGAAGAGAATAGAGTCTCTACTCTCAACGATATCTGTGCTTGTTTTGGAAGGGTTACTCATACCAGCGATAATTAAGCCGCTCGTCATTCGTGTAGCAAATACATACTTATAAGTATCTCCAGTCAGAGTTTTAGGAAGCAGCTAGCTTGGTCTATGCATAGTGTCTGATCAACCTTACAGAACGTCCGAAGGTATTGCAGACACACGTTGGAGAAGAGTGTGGAGAAGTGATGGTTGTGAAAGAATTGGGTCCAAATTATATTTGATATAGTAACCATATCCATCAGTGCCGAAAGAAGAGAAGCTTGCATCTGCTTTTTTCCTCCGCAGATTAGACTAAAAAGTCGAAACGCAGACACTCTTCCGCAATGGACCGACGCCCTCGATGCCACCTTTATAAACGCCCGCTACTCAATGTTTGCCGCAACCCGCTATACTGATACACCACGCACGCGTACAATCTGCACCACACGTGAACACAACCGACCACTGTCTATGAGAACTTCCACCGGTTACCACAGTTCATGCACTCGCAGAACGTAGTCATAGGTTCATCAGCGGACCTAGTCTGTGCTTGACTGTAGCTGACCATCTTCTGCTTGCATTTTCCGCACTGGAACTCCTTGGAGATCGCCTTTTCGACTTGTGCAACCATGGCTTGGTTCATGTTGAGCTTCTCCAACTCCTCGTCCTCTTTTTTGCGCGCATCCGATTTCATTTCGTCGTGTGTCATGACGACAAATTGCTTCGCGGGTATATCGCCGCTGAATACGCGCCTGCGGAGTTGAGGGTTCGATTTGTTCTTGAGGTTCTGGAAGAGAGAGCGCATCTTTTCCTTGTAGGTATTGTTTACGCTACCTGCGTTACTGTAGGCGGCGGCTTCGACTTGCTTTGCGACACCGAGGATCTCGTCGGGCACTGCGCATGTCAGTCAAGTACAAGGTACACGATATGCTCGAACTTACTCGCTTCACTCATAAAGGCCAGGCCATCGTACATCAGCCTTACGCAGTTGTCGCGTGCCTCGTCCCCGGTGACCTGGTATTTGACCTTGTCGGTCTTGTGATTGCGCTTGTCGGCGGCGACGTCGTGCTTCTTCTTGGCCAGGCTGGGGGCTGGTGACGCAGTCCCTGAGGGTGGAGGAGCTGGCGAAGATGCTGCACCTCCGTTCGCGGCTGCTTTTGCGGGACCATTCATCTTGGGTGGCTGCTTCTTCTTGACCTCGTCCCTCCACTTTGCTACCAGTTCTGTCGCCAGCTTTTGTACAGCCGGGTCCTTGTGCGATCGCAGACGATTGATGGTGACACCAATGCGGGTTGAGCGCAAGAGATCCTCGGTTGCTTGCACACCCGTCTTCAAGTCGTTGAGCAGCTTGATTACAGAAGCGCTTGGCTCGCCCTCGGCCACGGCTTTTCCGATGGCCTTGCCACGGAGCTCAATCTCTTTGGCGTCCATTGCCATAGTTCAGGCAGCAATCCTCGAGGTTTGGTATACAGCGGGCGCAAGATTGTTGTTGTCTTGGTAAAACCGTCGACGATGTTTGTGAAGTCGCAAACACAGTAGGATGGGCCTGCTGCTTGGGTGATTGGGAGAGATTCTGTCGCTGTCACGCGGGCAAGGTCTCTCTGATTTGTTGTTGCGACTGAGAGGTCGGAGGTTCGGCGCGGGGTGCTTGAGCGCGTCCGGAGCAGGTATACGCGACGTTGGTAAGCGGAAGGTGTCGGCGACTGTACAGGCGACAGATGGCAGCTAGGCGGGAGGAGGGAAGGAGATGTGGTGCGATGGCATCGTTGCTCGAGATCTAGAAGTTGCGTTTGCTGAAGAGGCCCGAGCTCACCAACGCTAGCCTCCGCGTTCACCCAAAGGCAACCGCGACCGTTTACCTGGGATCTACCGGACTAGGGACCGACGACAACTGCTGCAGCCGTGAACCTCTACCTCCGGAATTACCAAAAGCCAGCATCCGAAGTATCACTATGGCCGAAAACGCGGCGCCAGGAAGCGCAAACAACACGGGCGCAGACAGCTCGCGCGGAATGCCCTACTACGAGAGACTGCGACGCGACTTGCGCGAATCGCTCAACAAGAAGCGCATCATCGACAACAGTCTGGTCAGTACAGCCAATGACGCGTTGTGAACTTCCGTGTTGACTTTCCCCGGCAGCTACAACTAGAGGACAACATCCTCCGAGTCGAGACGCAGTACCTCGAAGAGACGAGCGCCGGAAACATTATCAAGGGCTTCGACAACTACATCAAGGGAGCGGCGACCACCACAACAGCAGGAGGAGCAGGCACTGCCACCAGACGGAAAGCGCCCATCAGTGATGCAGACCGGATATTCAGTCGGAGCTCTACAAGCTTCCTGAGGGTACGTGGAGAGATACCGCGCTTGCTCATGGACAGCCAGAGAATTGATGCTGACTGCACTCCAGGAATCCTCCACACCGGGCTCCGCGACGCCATCGCACGCTCCTACCCCGACTTCGTCCTTCCCTACGCGCGAATCGAGCCAACCTACAAACGGGGCGAGGCCAGGAGGAAGCAAGAAGAAGAAGGCAGCCGACGACGACGACGATGACGGCAACAAGACGAAGCGACAGAAAATTTCCTACGGCCGCGAGTGAGCACCGATCCCAAGACTCCGACACCGCTCGCTTCGAAAGTGGCGGGATACAAGAATCCTGAAATTACAAAAGAGTACCAAAGTTTCTCCAGGCGAGCAATTTGCTCGAGCGGACGATTGCGCGTCCTATGGGTCCCGAGACACGGAATCCAACACGCCTACCAACAAAATAGGAAGGCACAAAAGCATCGGTTAGGCACCCGGAGCTGCGCGTGTTCAGCGTGTGGATACCTTACAACAGGCGCGGGAGGGCTGAAACTGTCGTAGATCAGACTTGGGAACGCGGGGTTGGTTCAATCTCGATATGAGACCCACTTTAGGGAGGATAACGTACTACACCACCAGCGGACGACAACGCATCTGTGCTGACTAGCTGGCGTTGTAGTGGAGATTACCTGATGCTTGAATTTGGTGCTTGCTTCGAGGAATGGCGGTGGAGTTCGGCTTGGCATTGTGTTACGCGCAAGCCGTGTTTGTAGTCTCTGCTGGCGGCTTCATCTCTGCGAAGCGGATTTCATGCTGGACGAGGGTTAGCATAGTGGATCACAAAGTAGAATGCAAAGTGCAAGTCCCGCTTGTCGCAGCCAGAGATTGTGAAGGATTCGTAGTACATCATCTGGGGATAGCGGTAGCGAATGAGCTTTTTGAACCTGCTTCCCTCAATTCTTCATGACATGGTAGCACCGCAATGTGTAGTGAAGATGAGGCGTATAGTCATAGTCCTACCATCCTTGTTGTTAACCGCTGCAGAGACCCTTCTTTTCGTCAAGATCAAGAATAGCAAGGGCATTAATGCATGCAATCCCAAGCCTCATATGGCTGTTTTCAGGCGGCGTAGACACGACCAGGATTGAGATTATACTACCAGCCATGGTCGCTTAACATGAGACGGCTGCGCAGGAAGTGCATGCTGGTAGGCTGTGGACTTCGCATCCTGGAATATCATGGTATGCGGAACTATAACCCAACGACACCAGTTCGCTTCAGCTAAGGCACTCCGCCCTCGCTTCGTGAGCGTGTCGGTGCATGGTACTACTTGGAGATGCGATCGTCGGAGATTAGGATAGCAAAGCGAAAGGGTGTCTCCCTTACGAACCAACGGTCCAAAAACGCAACACTGGCTTGCATGATGGCTTGCAATTCCGTGTGGTGGCCACAAGGTTTGCGGTTTCAAAGGCCGACCGAAATAGAGGAGCCGGAGCGGGTGGCGAAAAGACAGGTGTTTAGGACCATGGCGGAGATACTTTGTCCTGAGTGGTGGTTCGGCGGTATTGCAAGCTAGATTACAGCGCACTCTCCGGGCACCAACAGGCGCGGCGGACACCAGTAAGGAGCGGAGCGAAAGAGTCACGCACTCGCCTCGTCACGTTCTCGTAACGCGATATGTTGCCTCAAGTTTCGCGATGCTGTAAGTCGTCGCGTCCTTACGACGATCTTTACTCGAAAAATGGCACGACTCTACAGCCGTCAGGCACACTACGATCTCATCTCAGGCTGCTTTCGGACCGTCTCCAGCGCGTGACCCACTGTTACAAGCGAGCATCGTGATTGGCACTCCCTGCAAAGCAGAGAAAATAAAAAGTCCCGCAGCCGACGCGACGCAGAGAGAAAGCCCGACGTCAGCAGCTATGGGGCTTTGCGCTTTCGAGTGAAACAAGTGACATCGTTGCGTCCCACTCAGCCTCGTACGCAACTCCGACTTTGATGGCAGGGGCTACCATGAGTGACGGGACCGGTGGGTGTGAAAGCGAATGATAGCATAGAACCAAAGCCTTTGGCGGCCCAAGGTGCGGCGGCAGACATCCCACTCGCTGAGGTAAGAAGGGTCTTGCGGCTAGCAAGGGGCTGACGCTGCATGACGGGAGCCAAGACCGACCCCTTGTCGTAAGCCCACCGCTCACGGGACGCCAAATGATGGCATTGCGGAGACAAGGTCATGACGAGGTCGCGTTGGCTAAACCGGCGACCGAGGTATCGCAAGTGAGGACCGGAGACCGCGCCATGGTCCCGAACCAAAGGGCCGCTGCCGTCACTATGTCAGCTGGTGAGAAGAGTTTGGAAGTTTTCTAGACAGAGAAAAAACGGGAGATGGTATGCATGGGATTAAACAAGGGTCTTTGATTTCAGCCGCGTTCCTATCCACAATATGGAGGGATGCGTCATTTCGATCCCGCTGCCTGTACTCGACGACTCAGTGTCTGTCGGAAAGCCATCCTGGCTTGTACCCCCATTCGGTGGGTGGCACCTATGCGCGCGCGCTGCAAGCTACTACTGTACAAACGTCATTGTGCTAACCGACCCTCCGCACGACTCTATGTCGGGAAAGGGTGGTTGCTAAAAGAGAGTCTAAAATATTAAAGGGTATAAGCGAATGGTGATGACAAAATGCTCCATGACGACTATGGGTCGAAGCCCTTGTCGAGCGATGTCGAAAGATTAAATAAGCAACGGCGGACGGCAAGGGACCAGGCCCGGATAAGACAAACGCGTAATGTTACAGGGTGTTGAAAATCGCTCGGAAACGGAATACTCGTAATTCGGAACACCAGAACGCCGTGGTGGTCTCTCGGGTCGAGGGCCAGGTGGTATCTCAGTAAAAAATCCGTGGTGGGCAGCGATGGGTAGAAGGGAAGGACCGTCCCAGATTGTTGTCGTTTCGATCTATGGTCGTGACTAGGAAACGCGCGACGGTGGTATCTCAAAACATTATATGTACTGAAGACGTGTGCGACGAAGCGGTTGAAGCGAGTCCTGGGACGGGGTCGAGACAAGCAAGGCACTAAGTGCGACCGAGGTGGTGATCACCTAGTGATCGACGCTCTCCGGTGAAGGGTGGTCGATGCTGCCGTCGTTCTTGTGAACCTTGCGATGTCTCCTCAGGTTGGATACGACGGAGAAGTGGCGGCCACAGCCATCGACTTCGCATGCGAATGCTGTCATAATGTTAGTGATGTAGGTGGTGATGTGCTAGGGAGTGCTTACGCTTCTCGCCAGTGTGGCTGTACATGTGCGTCTGTAGCGAACTTGGTCGTGTGAAGCGCTTGTCGCAGATCTTGCACTTGTGCTTCTTTTGCGAGCTGGAGGAGACCTTCGAGCTGAACTGGCTCATCATCGACGCAGGCGCGGGAGGCATGTTGGCACCGAGGAGCGCATTGGGGCGGGGCAAAGTGCGCGAGTTGCCAAGATCAACAGACTCCGATGCAGAGCTGTAATCTGTCACAGAGCCCTCACCACCGTAGTACCCGTTCGGGCCATAGCTGCCTGATGAGATTGACGAGTGTGTCGAGTGTGCGGAAGGGAAGCCGTAGGAGTCGGTCGAGCTGCGGCTGGTTCCTTGAGAGCCGTAGATATTCCTAGGAGTAATGTCTGACTGACTCAGGGAAACCATGCCACGGCTTGCGTCAAGCGCATCGCTAAAGCTGTTGCGCGGTTGCTGTGCGTTCATTCTGCTAAAGTCAACAAGTGAACTTTGGCGTTGTCGTTGGGCTGCGCTCTCTACGGACTCGTAGAAGGCTATTGAGGGGACTGACGGATGTGAAGAGCGGCGGGAGGCATCCTGTTGGTATGCGTACGGGCTCCTTTCTGTGTTGCCATATTCCACCTGAGAGTAGGGTGCGGAAGTAGGAGCATAGGTTTGGTTTGGTGATGACCCAGAGGTAGCATAGCCAGTAGGGTATCCTCGCGACATGATATCTTCAGACGTAACAAGTAAGTTCTCTGTTCCGAAAGTGCCGTCCGGGAGAGTAATACCTTGTCCCATGGGAGGAGCTGTGACTGGCAGACTGTGGAACGGGATCGCAATGCTGGTAGGCCGTTGCGCGTCTACATTGGGTGCGACCGTTGTTTGGTACAGTTGCTGCTGCGAGGCGCCGGTGGACACCCACGGGTTGGTGAAGTGTGGTTGTTGTTGGGGGTAGCGCATGTGATCGTAGCCCATGCTGCTAAGCTGGGGTTGCTGGCGGTTGTCGACTGCCATTGCCATTGCGATGTCGAGGGTTGCGGAGGTGAGGTGGAAAGGACCGGAGGAGAAGGTGGTACAAGAAGACGAATGTGAGTGTTACAACAGGCACTCTACTCGTAGATCCAGGTGTGAAACGTGATAGTTCGAGGGTTGAAAACGTGGAGATAGTCGATCACAGGTACTCAGTGGTGGGATCTGCGACCTTTTGAATTCACTCTGACACTGGGGACTCCCGTGCAGTGGTAGTCCAAGTCGAGTAA
Source organism: Alternaria ethzedia (assembly GCF_023757985.1). Classification (NCBI taxonomy): domain Eukaryota; kingdom Fungi; phylum Ascomycota; class Dothideomycetes; order Pleosporales; family Pleosporaceae; genus Alternaria; species Alternaria ethzedia. The sequence goes on from NW_026056197.1 coordinate 478,980, forward strand.
AGATAATCCCTCTGGTATGTCGATCAGTTGACCTGTACTAACCAGGAGCCGTGGCGATGAACCAGCGAGATTAGGTGTAGGGCGAAAGCGGACACCAGTGACTGGGTGGCAGACGCTCGAGCGTTTCAAGTGAAGCACAGTGCTTGCAAGGAGCAGAATGCCCAGCGGGTGCAGGGGCGGACCGTGTGGGCTGGGGTTGCGTGTTGCGTGTCGCGGTGGAAGGTTCGGTAACGTTATTCGCTCCAAAAGCAAACCAGCGACAAAGAAGTAAGGATGTGAGGGTAACGATGATGAAAGCAGTATTGATAGTCTCTGGTACGAGTTAAGGCAAGAGACAATTTAGGATTGAGTAAAGCTTAGAGGTTGGGGAGTGTTGATCAGCAGGCGATTTATCGGGGAAGAGACACTGATAAATTCCGCTCCTTGAAGCGTTTACGTCTTTTGGGTTCACAGCACCTCCATCATAGGCTGGCAGCCAAGCATAGTGAGCAGGCAAGCTGGCTGAAGACCCCGGAAGCACCTACGTCGGTGACGACAGGGATGGTTTGCGCTAAGGCATCTTTCTGCACGCTGCTTTTAAGCGTGTGGGGAGCGTTATTCAATGGCCTGCCCACGGCCGATGTGGCATCCGCGCCATTGAGCGCAGTGGGCTCAACAGCCTTCAGCTCCCGTTTACTCACGCCAGCGTCTACCGCTTCTCCATTGCGCTATCACCGGCAGCCCTCTCACCCGTGAGAGGCCAGTGGTGCGCCAAACAAGCCCTCGCCGCTAGGCGAGCCTTTCGTCTCTGCCAGACAGCTGCGAATCAGCGGGCGGTAGGCGCGGGAGGGATTTTTGGCTTTTGTTTTGGCGTGCATCCACTTGGCCAGGGTCGACGAGGGGCATGGAAGCGGACTAGTGCATTCACTCACAATTGCATCCTGCCGTTTTGGTCAATGAGCGCTAGCCTGATGAGCGATAAGAGTGAAATGCTCCGCAGTAATGCTGACGAGTGCGGCAGGCCTGGGAGTTGCCCTGTGTCCTCATCCTGGCGATATCTGATCACCCCCTAAGCATTGCTTCTGAGACTGTCGACACTCGACGCTGCAGAACAACGGTCGCCTAGCAGCACGCTCCACCGCAAGCAAGAAAGGGACCGAAAAGGCGGCTTCGCAAGCTTGCGGTTTCGAGGTGCATCGCGCCGGACACTGGCCGGAGAGGCTGCTTTCGCGTCGCGGAGTCGGACCGCCACAACTATCTCCACGTTGTTGCGTAAACTCGAACTCTGTGAGTTTCTCTCCCTCTGTCCTAGCGTTGGTTCCGCCCCTCTCCTGACTCTCCGTCGTGCACGGCGCACTCAGAAAAAAAAGCGCCCGACGTGAAATTAGTCCCCTGAAGCAGCGCCTGTGCGCATACCTAAGCAATGGGCAAGCGTTTGATCGCCGTCCATGTTGCTTTGGCTGCAACGACTGTAGCTTAGCCAGATGGCGGGTCAGGAGCTGCGGCATCCACGACAGTCTCGGGAACTGCCTTGTCCAATAGGGGCACCACAGGCACGTCGGTCGCAGTCGGTGTACCTGCTCGGCACCATGTAACTGTACTCGACTCACACGCTGGGCCGAGTCTTGAGGAAGACACCACTTTGGCTTCCCACAGAGCTCCAATCAGTCGCACTCCCCAATATCGGCTTGCCCTTGGGATGGAGGCGTCATGTGTAGCAGGGCTGGTTGTGTGTGCGGTCGCTATATCCACCAATGACGAAATCGTGAGCCGATAGCACAGCGTCGACGATTGGCCTGGGGCAGGTTGTTTCGTGCTCCGTATCTTCGGCCTGTCATTGACGCGGACCGGATGGTTAGCTGGGAGGAATGATGAGAGCCAAGGCCCATTTGCACACCCCGCTGACACGCGCGCTGGTGGAAGGTGCTGTAGGATGTGGGCGCATCATGGGTGCTTGCTGGCAATGTCGTCATAGGAAGCCCGCCCCAGCGCAGACGCTAGAGGCCGTAAGCGAGCTGTCATTGGCGCAGCCCCCAAGCGGTACCTGGCGACAGTGAAGGCCATGCAGGATGATGTAGGAGCGGTCAAGCATGCAGATGATTTGCCGCCCGGGATATTGACCATGCTGCACAGCAGCCATTGTTGCAGTGCGTTATACCAGCGGGCAGAACGCTGTGTTGGGCGTTCAGCGCGCGTCGTGGCTTGGGGCCTTTGTCTGAATGCGAGCGCGAGCACGAGTGGCAATGGGCAGAAAGCATGCACTCGGAACCTGCCATCTCACCGCTGCATGCCTGGTCGACGTGAGTGGTTAGGTGTTGGGACAAAAGGGCCGCCTTGCATCTCAAGCGCACGGAGCTGCTCTGCAAACCCCCTCACTGTGTTCGTGGCTCCGCGGGGCCTGGTCATGCAGGGCAAGATCTGTTGGAGCAGCGCCATCCCGCTCAACATCGAGCGTGCAGCCTGCACTATCAAAGTCACTTGAGCGTCAGGCCTCCACTTCGCTGCGTCTGCCTCTGCCGCTACTCTGCGTGTGCAGCTGTCGGCGGGAGTGGTACCCTACTCGAGTGGCCGGTGAATCGAGTGCAGCATCTGACGCCGCGCTGTGCATCGCATCAGCATCAGAACAGCAGGCCAAAAAGAAGTGGACATGGACGTGACCCATCCCCAGCGCTATCTGCTGTCGCAGAGGTCGTAGGGTGTCGGCAGCCGCTCGCTCGGCATTTGGACATTGGACCCTGCATTCGCAAGCCATGCCAGATCACCAAAGTTTATTAGCCGTTGTCTGTGAGCATCCTGCGCCCACCTACGCCCACCGCCAAGCCATTTGGGTACTCGATAAGCTCTAGGGTGGATTGTTTTTTATTTCCGAGATCGCACACTAGCTTTGCAATACGAGCAATAGCACAAGGCGTGTGGAGAAGCAAAGCCGGCTCTCCAGATACCTGCGGCTTTGCAGACAATCTATGTGCAACAGCATCCCATAGTTCTGGAGATCTTCAGTAAGCGTTCCCCGCGATCTTCATATGAGCCAGATATGCGGCTCTGCGAGATCGATCAGCAGCGAGTGATTGTCAGGCACACGTGTTGGACACGTTCACGACGAAGCTGCGCAGCACCGAATTGGTTGCGCAAACCATCTCCGCCGAGGCTTGTGTGCAGCTAGTGCTCAACAACCGCTCCATAGCCACGTAGCGCACGAACAGACTTCTGCTAGATCCGGGCAGCAGGTGAACCGAACAGCGCCTAAACCAGCGACAAAAAGCCAGCAGTAAAACCGCAAAACAAAAGCAGTCGGCGAGGCAGCGAATCAAGTGCGCCCGACACTCTGGTACATTAACCACCAGGTCCATTTTGCTAGCAAAAACACTAGTCACGGGCAGCGGTGCAATTGCGCGCTACAGCCAATGGCAACGTGGTGAGCCAAGAGAGCGCTACGACTCGGCAAGCCGCACTTACGAGTTCTCAACCCGCCCGATGTAACGTTCATCGAAACTGCGGGAGTAACGCGGGCTGTCAGGCTGTCAATCTTGGGGGTGGCTGCGCAAGGCACGTCTGTGCCATAACAAAGTTTGACCTGGAGATTCTGCATGTCCGATTTCTATCGCATGATCTCCAGAAAGTTCCCGCCCTCCTAACGGACAAGGTACATGATCATCACTGTCAAGCCAAGGAATTGGGTACGAAAAGCAAACACTTTCCCATTCGAGAGGCACGAGAGACCAGGGACACGAGAATTGTGATGTGGTTCGCAGATCAAAATCTTTTTCTTTCCTAATCTGATTATGCGGCATTACAGCCGTTACTACAGCCCTATCTCCCCTTTATGCGCCCGAAAGGACGCGCAATGCCAATGCTTCTAACTTGCTGGTGGGGTACTTCTGACAGTTGACTCGAGTCGACATCCACGTTTTCATTCTTTGACCGGCTTCAAGGAGAATCATCGGACGACCAGGATGTGATCAGATGCACATGATCTCCCCGAGCACGTGCATGCTGCATGAGGAAAGCTGCATTCTCCTTTCTGCCAGGACATCGCATGGGTCTTCGCATCTCGGGGCCTGAACGGGTCAGGTTATGCATTGGCATTGAAAGCCCTGCCAATGAAGTGAGGCTGCATGGTCGCCGAGCACCACCAGCATCTAACTTCCTGTCGCTACCCTATGATGCATCCCTATCTTTCAGAAAAGTTTCCGGTACTGTGGTTGAGTGTCTAAGCGTATCTGCATGACTTCTTTCTTGCAGACTGACTTGACCTTTCGAGCAATTGGTGCAGCTGTGCGCTGTCAATGCTTCGTCTCTAAAAGGAAGGAAGGCGCGGGTGTCTTCCCGACATGTCGAGGCTCTATCGATGTTGAAATGACGGTGGTCGTGATGGAGCATTCGTCCCTGAGCATTTCATCGAGTGACGTGCTCAACGACCGTCCGTTCACTGTCATGGAGGCGCGAATTTGAAAGCCCCGGTCGTGCCAAGGTAGCCTGTCTCGCGTTGCTCATACTATGAGCATTGTTTGCCCTATTCGAGTCGGCCTCATCCAGAGAACCGGGCTTCTTTGTTGTGAGAGAGTCTGTTTCTTGTTCATGGGCCAATTTCTCAATGTTTGCCTCGGTCAGAGGCATCGATGGTTCGTTGTGTGGCCCCTGAGAGCTGTTGTGACGGATGAGCTGTGGCCCGACTAACGAAAGCAGTTTTTCGTCGCGCAATTTCGTGTCTCTTTCCTCAGCGTGAATACGCCGCATAGCCCTCTCACCCTCGTTCTCGTTGGACCTTGTGAATGCTGCATCGCTCTGGTAGTGGAGGCGGTCAAGTTCAGCGGTCAATGCCTGCGCCGTTGTTTCAGATTCAACCGACAAGTCTGCCGTTCGCGGGTGATCTTTTGCCCTAGAGCCCACCTTGGAGCTTGGGGTTGCGACGCCATGTCGATCATTGTCGTTTGTGGGTGGCTTGCTTTTTGCCGTCTTTCGCCGGCCTTCGAGTGCCCACTTCACAAGCATCTTCTGATTGTTAGCGGACCCACCAGTTGGCTTGGGGAAACCTACCTTCTCCAGCAGCTTCCCTTTGACTGGCTTGGCGAGATAGTCCTACTGAGTCTTAGCATCTCCTATATCACGAATCCGAAGATGTGCCTGGTGAAAACTTACATCCATACCACACGATACACACTTCTCCTTGTCGCCCTGAATCGCGCTAGCCGTCATGGCTACGATCGGAACACCTCGAATTTCGGGCATATTGCGCCACGGCGATTCTGTCCTGATTGCGTGGGTAGCGGAGTAACCGTCTCGAATAGGCATCTGCATCTCCTGTCAGCAAGCAACACGTGCAAGATCTCGTACGAAGCTGCCTCACCTGAACGTCCATCAAGATGATATCCGGGCGTGGGTGCGAAGGGCCGAACTCCTGCATTAGATACTCCAAAGCTTCTTGGCCGTTCCACACTGCATTGACCGAGAAGTGAAGCTTCTTGATCGTCTTGAGCGCGATTTGCTGGTTGATGTGACTGGTCGTTTGTTAATCACCTGTTCCATGAGATCCTGCTCAAGCGCAACTTACTTGTCCTCGACAACGAGAACGTGAATCTCCTGTCTTTCGTTGTCGGGAAGGCTCATCAGATGATCCGGAATTGCTGATTTGAGCAACGGGTATGATGAGTTCCCATTAGGAAGTTGCGGTGTCAACGGCGGTGTATGGCCTTCCGAGCTGCCACATGAGACTGACATGTCGCTCTGAAGTCGATCCGGAATTGACTCTAGATGAACCAAGGGTGATTCTCCATCTTGCGAAGGTGCACGAGTAAATGGTATCCAGAAAGTAGCAGTAGTACCCTGCCCCAGCTTCGAGTCCAGCCATATCTGACCTTTCATGAGCTCAACGAGGTTCTTGCTGATGGTCAAACCCAGGCCAGTTCCGCCGAATCGTCGAGCCGTGGACGAATCTGCCTGACTAAAGGGCTGGAATAATCGCTTGCGGACCTCCTCTTCTATACCAATCCCAGTGTCCTCAACGTTGAAGTTGACCGTGACCATATCTTTTGATTCTTGGCTGATGGAGACGGCAAGTCTTACAGTACCCACCGAGGTGAACTTGATGCTGTTGGTTAGCACATTGGTGAGAATTTGCCGTAATCTGCCTGGATCTCCCATTACGCGCAGGTCTGCCCCAACCTCATCTTGTATGGAACTCTGGTAATCCAGACCCTTCCTCTGTGCAGCAAACGACATCATCTGAGCGGGTCAGTAAGGACAACGAGGTCATACGCTGTAGTCTGCGACATACCTTGTTCACGTCTCGGAGGACGACGCTGAGACTGAACTGCACCTCCTCAACGTCAAGCCGTCCTGACTCAACTTTCGAAAAGTCCAAAATGTCGTTGATTACCGTCAAGAGACTGTTGGCGCTTCGATGGATGTTCTCGGCACATTCTTTCTGTTCCTCGTCCAGGTTCATATCGAAGAGGAGTTCAGACATGCCAATTACGCCAGCGATAGGTGTTCGGATCTCGTGTGACATGTTAGCCAAGAACTGCGACTTCATCCGACTTGCTTCTTTCGCTGCCGCTTCGTTGGCCAGGAGCCTCGAATTCTCCTTCTCTTGCTCCTTGAGTTGTTCTTCTCTTTCTCGCAGCTCGGTTATATCCATGGAAACACCGATCACACCATTCACAAAAGTATTGCCGTCGACGCCTGCAGTCCTGGAAGTGCTCATAAGCGGTACTAGACGGGTCCGGTAGTAGCGAGCTTCCGACATGTATCTCCCGTTCACGATCTCAGCTGATTGTTTTCCCTGTAGGATCTCCTGAATAGGTCCATGCCATCGCGCTCGATCATTGCTGGGCAACTCAAAGACATCGAAAACATTTTTTCCAACCAATTTTTCCTTGTTGGTTCGTTCGGTAGCCGCCATATCGCCTTCCAGGACCTTGACCTCATTGTTGCGATCAATAACCCAGAGGACAATTTTCGCGTGCTGGATGACCTGCTGCAATTGCTCTCTTGTTTGACGAGCCTCTTGACGAGCCAAGACAAGATCGTGGATATCGGTGCATGTGCCGAACCACTTGACTATACGTCCGGAGTCGTCGTAAAAGGGCAAAGCTCGTCCTAACATCCAGCGCCACTCTCCATCATAGCGCTGGCATCTGTATTCTGTGTTGTATTCTTCGCCTGTCTTGAGAGAGTGGAACCAACGTTGAGCAGTTGCTGCCATGTCATCTGGATGGAACGGTAGGCGCCAGCCTTCGCCTATTGATTGATCGACTGTCAACCCTGTGTAGTCATACCACCGTTGAGAGAACCAGTCGTGAAGCCCATCAGGCGTAGTCGTCCATACCATGACCGGCATGAAGTTTGCAATGTACTCAAACTGCTTCTCGTTCTCTTCAATCTGGGCGGCAATTTGCTTGGTATACTCGGTGATATCCTTGAAGATCACTATACCACCAAGGAAATCCCCAGTCTCTTCGTGGAATACAGGCTCGCCGTTGATCTCATACACAATCCGAGTACCTGTGAGCGGATGTCGCATACCGATGCGCCGTCCTCCGACTCTCTCTCGTGTACGGCAGACCTCAATAATGGGGAACTCATCGAGGTTCAGAAGGCGCTGGAAATCTTCGGTCCAACAGTTGAACTGGCTGAGAAAATCTAGCTGGTCTCCGGGCGCATAGGTGGAATCTTTCGAAAGTAGCCGCAGGAGGGCTTTGTTTGGAATTCCGAAGCTTTGGTCTTTCCACATTGCTGTAAAAGAGTCAGTCGGAGAACCTCAGGTAGGTGTGGAATCATACATACCGTATGCGGGCATGGTAATAGAGTTCAGGATAGCATCCTTGAGTTGTGTTGCCTTTTGGAATATAGAGGCTGAATTTGCAATGTCGGCCTTGCCCCTAGTAGGAGGACCTCGAGGTGGAAATTCTGGCTGCTGTAGAGTAGGCGTAACGGCTTTCGAAGTCGAATTCGAACTGCTTCCCGAACGCCGGCCTGAGGAAGAGCTCGACGAACCCGAACTTCGTGACTTGTCGAGGCGAGCTCCTGTGTTTGTACGAGTGACTATACGACTGGTGGGTGGTGGCGCACTATCAGCAGCTACTGCACTTGTGAAAGTCAGCGTGTAGTATTGGTTATCATCAATGCTCCAGATGGATATAATGCAAGATGCCTGCATTGCATTTTCGTAATCTTTCTTCCTTTCTGACTTTTTCAAAGTGCCGTCGGGATCCAAAGAAAGCGGCGCAATGACCACCTCTACTGATACGTCGCGTACCATTGTTCGCGCAAGGTTTGTACTGCTCAGGCGCGGCAATGGTTTTGTTGACTTGGGTTCTCCTAGAGATGGCATAGTCGCTGCGGTCGGTGTGGTATGGCCGCTGCCCATATGAGAATCTCCATCTTCGTCTAAGCTGCTTGCTATTGAGTCGTCGATTACGCAATCCAGAAAGCTCTACAAAAGTTAAATAATTGATCCATGGGCAAATGCATGGGCTATAACGAACCTCCCATGTGATCAGAATTGGAGAGCCGTTCTGTAGAATATCTACACCAAGATCACCCATAGTCTTGTCCTGCAACGCTTCCGCTATTGAAAGATCATGATCACCTTCCAAGTCAATACCAAAAAGGCGACCCATGGCCTCGTTTGCAAGCACTACGGTCTTCTGGGCAGACAAGACAAGAACCGGTACTGGCAAGTACTGAAGCGCAGTAAATGCAGCCATGGTGGCTGACGGCTCTGTGAGATGGATTGACATTGAGTCGCTACGAATCGAGCTGGGAGACGCAGATCTGGAGCGAGAGCGCTCTCCCATAGGAAAGTAGCCGCCATCGCCGCTGTCGGTCTCTGTCATCATGATCACGGTGGTGTGGTGGCGCGAGTATTATGGCCGCGTAGGGTTGTGATGCGACTCGTGTATCCGCGAACCGTGGCGACCGCCGAAGATAGAGCCGATTCGGAGCGCCTCAACCAGACCAGTCAACAACATGGAGTAAACGCCGTATCCAGATCATAAGAAGTTTCGCGCGCAGCCGTATTCGAGATCGGGAGAGAGAAGTGCGAGTTTGCGGCGTGGAAAGATGTTGGGCGGTGTTTGTCGACGCGCTTCGGTGATCGCTATACGAGGGGTCGATCGGTAAGTCTAGACCCTGACAGACGCTACCAAGGTAACAACTACCGATGCTGCGAAAAGTGAATCGAGAGAGGCGACAAGCACACGAAGGCACCACCAGGAAAACGTATGAGTGAAGGTCAAAGATGTCGCGAAGTTCTAGAATCACGCTTCCGGGATGCCGGGTGCTATAGCAATGACGCAAATTTGGCAGGTGAAAGAAGTCGACGCACCTTTGAGACGGCGCGCGTCCGTAGCGGCCATGGGGAATGTGCCCGAGCTCTGCCATTCGACGGAACATGGTTGTCGGTTGTTTGGCGCGAGATCTGGGGGGTCGATTCCTTTGGCTGATGCGACGTCGATCATTGTGGGCTGAACACTGTTCGGTTAAGGGTCTCCACGGCTACCTTGGTAGGTACCTAGGTACTTCCCCGTCCTGTCTCTATCATTCTTGAACTGGGCATCATATTGTGTGTATTGAACATGTCGACAATTTGATCTGATAATGATCTCCACTAATGTTCATGGTCTTTAGTTGAGGTTGGGATGGTCGACCGGCGGTCTAGAATGCCGCCTACTGCAAACGCGATTGACAAGCCATGCACGGCAATCGAGAAATTCCCATGATCACGATGCGAATATACCTCTTCCGGGATCACAACATTTTATGCACGTGCGGAACTGGTATTAAACAGACATAGTGAACACAGTCCTCCCGTGCCATTTAACTGGGGCGATGTCCTGTCAAGAAGCCCGAGCTGCTTCCAGATACGCTGTGGTAGGCGTTGCGCTTACATAATCCCGATGATGGTGATGTTGAAGCCCAGGACGACAACTGTCTTTCTACTAGGCAGCTACATCGACACCTGCGACTCTCAGCGATACCCTCTTCACACCTCCTAGTGCACGACACAACAATTCGATCCTGTCCAAGACTTACAAATGTTCTTCTTCGGGCTCGGCGGGCTGTTTACAGGTATTACACGTGAAGTCGCATCCGATAGATTCGCTCGCTAATACGCGCAGTCGCGGTCCTCCTCGTCAACGCCATAGCAATCCTCTCCGAAGACCGCTTCCTCGCACGCAGTACGTTTACCAGGCCCTCATGACCCGCCGCGACCTTTGCGCATCTACGCATCCACTGGCACACGCGAATCTACAATTGAGCATCCAACTGACCAGGACACAGTCGGCTGGACAGCATCTGCAGCAGAACCCGGTTTCGGCGGCCCTCGCGACGATGCCAGTATAAAGGCGCGACTGATCAACCTCGTATCCTCCGTACGGACGCTCATGAGGTGTACGTGTACCCCACCATCCTCTCCATACCCACGTCCCTTGGAGGGGTGGAAGACAAAGCCAAGACAGATTTGCTGACACGATGCAGTACCGTTGATGTTGATCAACACCCTCATGATAATCTATCTACTGGTCCTCGGCTGAGCGCGGCGCATACACGTTACGAACCAAATCTCGACGATTTCGATTAGCATATACACGGCGCAGGAATGGGCGTACGCAAGCGTTTGGCAGTGCACGCTACAAAAGGTTGACTTTATATGAAGGAGTTCATGGGGCCAAGGACTGCATTGAAGAGCATCTGATATCCCTGCTTGAAGCGAGCAACTTGAGACAGGACATGGAGGAGAGAATGCCCTGATGCACATGGGCGGGGCTGTTGAATCACAAGATACCTTGCTATTCTTCCGTTGAGTGGGCAGAATATATCTCACAGATCATTCTGCTTTCACGCACAACACGAACGTGATCCAGATATTCGTATTTATCCCACACGCAGTCGCAGATTCGGAACTGCAAGCCTAAGCATTATAGCGTATAAGGAGACTGGTGAGGTATATGAAGTGAGTGAAAGTGAATGGAGATATCGGGAGATCATGTGTAGGTCTAATAGAGAGCAGCGATTATGTCGTCCAAATGTAGTGTATGATCTTGTCATCTACGATCTCCGAGTCCCTAGAGAAGAGTGTAAAACTCGCTTCCAGTCCAAGGAAAAGAACTACCACATGGTGTACTCGAATACCACTCTGATTTCTGGGTTTCCAGCACAGCGACGAATACACGCAGACATTTCTTTTTCCAAGTGCTGAGTCCACACATTTTCGTTTTCCTTGTCCCAAGAAACGCAGCCATAGACCACAATGCGCTGGAGGCCTCTCATTGTTTCCAGAGTCCGAAGGGCGGCCAATGCATCGTTCTGCACTGGATGCCTGTCAGTCACCGGGACAACGCCACTGGGGAACTCGAAAGCCCTTCTAGTGACCCGGAACGTGGTTATAGCGTCTCGCTGCTCGTTGCTGAGCCGGTTGATGAATGTGCTAATACCCCGAGGCAAGATCTGGAAAGCGTAGAGCTTGAAAGGTAGGAGGCGTGTCTCCGCATGGACCTGGCGGCTGACAGCGAGGAGCCGGAGATCCGCAGGGAGGGGTAGGCGTCGATCAAGATGGCTCACGTACATCTCTGAGAACTTGGCAATCGTGGTGTCGCGAAACACATAGGCATAGATCTGGTTGCGGATCTCGCCCGGGAGGCGCAGAAAGGCCGACTCTCGCTGGTTGCGCGTGGCACTGCAGCGATATTAGTTATGATCTGAGCAGCGCGAAACTTCCGTAACAACTTACATGACGGCTGCTTCTTGAGCAACTCGAGCGTCCATCGTGGTGTTTCGTATCCGTGGACGCTATTCAAGCTTGGTGGTGAGCAAAACAGAAGGAGCGTCTAAGGTGGTTTCCAAGGATATGAAAACAGTCCAACCGGGCTAGTGAGAGCAAACAGTCCTCTGATGTCATCCATGGATTGCTTTGCAATATCGGAAGGTGCGCCTCTTCTCTCACTTCAAACGACCTTCACCTCTTTAGCCACGGCAGCGCAAAGCTCGACCGTCACTCCCGCCCCAGAGAGCACATGTATCCAAAGCCTCTGTGTGTCACTCAAACGGTCGTTCTCACTTTTCACCTCCGCGAACTTGACTTCGCCCTTCTTCCCCTCTTCTTCTGCAACTCGCCAAAGAAACAAATCGGGTACACCGCCACCTCTCTGTCCATACTCTTGCGCCATGACTTTACACACTGTTGCCAACGCCTCGCCGTCAAAGCAGCGAGCAATCTCAAGCAGATCAACAACGTCATAGGTCCAGTCCAGACCTACAACGCAAGTCCGACGCTCATGGTGGTCGTCGTAGATTCTCTGGATGATGGCGGGTGCATCACCGTTTGATATCTCATTCAACCTCGCGTTGATCTCGGATATCCGAGAGGGATAGAAGGCGTCGGTATGTAGGTCCAACGGACAGGTCTGGTACGGAGTCTGGAAGACATTGGGTACGTAGGTGAATAGGACGTCGTAGAACAAGTATGCGAAAAGCGTGCGCACGATACCACCTTCAGCGTGATAGCCTTTCCAGCCTTGGTTGCGGTAATGCGAGAGACACATTGCTTCGACGGAGCATTCGCCGTCCTCACGCGGATCAATCCATATTGTCTTTCCACCCCGCCGACCCGATTTCGCATGTGGTGAGCTAGTTCGTCTCGACAGTGAGGGTCTTTCACGTTCGATGCGCGTTCCCTCCATAACGACTTCGACCGGCTTCGTCAAGCGGACATGTGAAAAGTCGTGTTGCAATCGTTTAACAAATTTCAGAGACAATTCAAGTTTGGTGATACGCTTCTGCAAATCATAGTGATAGATAATATGCACAAGGTTATCCTGCAACCCGTCTTCACAGGTCTGCAAAGCAATAAGCTTCCAATGCCTCTTTTGTTTCTCTGTGCTTCTGTTCTCCGCATCGGTCAAGGCGGCCATGTAGTGTTCTTCAAGCAATGCTTTGCGCTGGTACCAAGCTCCTCTGCGAGAATGATGGAACAGTCGCTGTTGCAGCAGCTCATTCAAGAGTTCGTGCTCGCGCCTATGCTCCTTCCGTCGTCTGAGTATGTCAAGTGTCTTGTGAATGATGCGCGTGTATACCCAAGCTGGTGAAAGACGACGAAGGTATGACCCTTCGCCGCTGTGGTAGACACTGTCCTCTTTTCGCTGCTCTTCTTGAACAAGCACTTGCCAGCGCGGATATACCTCCTCAAAGGTATCCAAGATTTCTTGATATCCTTTCTCCGTTGGTCTTCCGTTGAACTCCAAGATGCTATCGATCCGGTACTGCGTTCGTATAGAAGCCTCATACTCGAGCAATAGGGACCGAGAGGCGAAGATATTCGCAGATCGAGAGACAATGTACTCTGGAAAGTTCCAACGCGCAATCTTCGCCAAGATGATGGTTGTCAATGACTTCTCGGTCCACTCGGTAGAGCGGTAAAAGACAAGATGCACACGTTCAAAGAGCTTCAAAGTGGCTAGCGAGAGTCGTATACAAGGGCCTGTTTCTTGCATGATCCTCCGTGTGAAGTGCGCATCGCGATTTGCATCATCGGAGAGATCAGCTTCGGGCTCCAGCTCGACATCGGGCGTCTCCGTTCGTGACCTGGATACAGAGGATGCTCGCGACATCTCTGAGTCCGACCGCGTCAACCCAACATGGCCCAGACCGGTCTGTCTCTGACTTGTGCGTCGTAAAGCCTTCAGAAGCTCACCCTTGTTCTTTCCCTTGACCTTGGCATCCTTTGCAAGAGCCTTCAGTTCATCGAGTTTCAGCAAGGATGATGCTTCCTCGAGTGTGCTTATCTCCTCCTCAGATCGATCCGCGAACGTGAATGTGCTGCCCAGTGTTGTGCCTGCTGGTGCCTCTAGTTCGCCCGGATGTGACTCGACTTCGGAGGAGGAGGCCGGTAGGTCGTATGTGCGTTGCAGTATTTCGGCTGCTGCGTCAAGGTCTGAGATGTCGCTGTGGTAGCCCAGGTTCTTTATGCGATGCCATGCGGAGGTCTTGCGAAGGAAAAGGCGTACGTATCTATGGAAGGAATCGTAGTTAGTAAGACCCTAGTACTATTTTTCTTAGAGCTTTAAGCTTACAGATATTGCGCCTCATAGCCTATCTCTCTCCACATTCGAAAGACTTCTGTTTCGGCCTCATCAAAGAGGTGGCCTTCCTCGTCCAGCACAGTATCCAGCGCGAGGTTGAATGCGTCGACATAGAGCGAGCTCTTGCCTCGAATCCATGATCGCTTTTCCAAGCGCTCATCTGTCCCGACTGTCTTGCTTTCTTCCTCCGCCTTGTACGCTTCATATGCTTTGATGGCGTCATCGCCTGTATCGACTTGGGGTAGCGCACTTTCCAGATCTGTCTTGTGTTCTTGTTCTTCCTCTTTGATCACAGTGCCAACACTCTCGTCGTCAGAATCAAGCACTTCGCGCTTGACGACCTTGCGTGGTGTTGGCGGTGGTTTCTTGGGGCTGTTGCCCGTCTTCTGGCGCTTGACCGGTCGATCTTGCTCGCCATCGAAGTTGGTGGATTTAGGATGCTTGATGAATCGGGTTATCATTTTATTGTGTACGGAAGGGCTCCGAGGATTAAGCGCCATTGCGAGGTCGCAGCAAGCTGCGGAGCGGCGCCTCGAACCAATGCAAGTAGCACTCGCCACAAGCCAGGGCCACGCGCGAGATCGCGCTGTCACGAGGCACTAACCCCAGCGGAACTTAGCGTGATCGAGCCTCTGACGTCATCGCGATGCCCTTTCGATCTTTGAGTGAAGGACCTCCGCCAGGTTCAACAGACCTGGAAGGTGCCTAATCGCCGAGGAAAAACCTTTATGCCAGAATGTACGGTAATACGAAGGAACTTGTACAGGACTTCCGGACGACGAAGAGTAAACCTCTACCCATTCTACAAACGTCTGAACGCCTTCCTGGGGAATGGTCTAGGTGAAGATACCGCAGCTACAATCGACAGCTCTCAATACTTGCCTAACGCGGTAACGTCCGTCCCAGGTTGAGATGAGTTGCGACAGCAATGTACGTGTGAAATCCCACTCCCTAAAATCTACGGTGGAGAGAACCCATCTATAGAAGGGTATGCACCAAGAAGAATAGCAACGCTAGAGGAGTGGGTGGAGGGTAGAGGGTGAAGGATATGCTGCCGCAATCAACGGCTTGCGATATTGCTTGATTGGGTAACGTCTGGTTCGAGATGAGATGAAATTTGATATATTCAGCACACCCGACGAAGCGCATCAACTAACAACAGTCACATAACTTGGCATCATCATCTTCCTGCCTGCGCCTCCGGCCCTTCGCACCGGACCACTCTCGACTGCGCCAACTCCAACCCACTTCCCATCCATTGATCGCTCTGAATCTCTACTTCGGTATCAATCTGTACGCCCATATAGGGTACACCATTCATTCCCTTCCGACCACTCCCCACTTCCAGATCTTTCCTGTCGTCGCTCCTTTGGATATCTTCTCTTTCCACGAAGGGGTTCTCGCTTCCTAGTACTCTTTGCCCAGATGTATGTATCGAAGTAATGCCAGATTTGATGTCATAGGCGAGCTCAACGTCGTGTGAGCTGAGGTTTGTAAAGGTGTGAACACGGCTCTGGCGTTTGCTTATGGATAGGTTACCGTATCCATGCGAGCTCTGGCCAGGCATCTTTGATTGGCTGGTGGTATAATAGCTTGTGTGTTCACGAAGGAAGCGTATGTGTTCGCGGAGAAGAGGCCAGATGCCGGGGAGATTGGCTACGTAGACGGCAACGGATGCCTCACGGGTATACCACAGCATGTACGTGGTGGAGTATACGTCCGATAGATTGTAAACTTTTGTCAATATTGCTGCGACGATCTTGTCGGTCGTGTCAGTAAGAAGAAACGTGAGTTGACAGGAGGGAGGAACGTACAACAAAAATACCCATGCTGAATAGTATGCCTAGCACAACCTTCTGTTTCAGAGGAAGTGAAAGCGACATGATCATCGGTATCGGCACAGCGATGATGAGGACATCGCTGCTTATGTTGAAAGTTGCCTGTACTATCGCAAAGTGCTCAAGGGTCGTGCATTGCGGATTTGGGGGCGGCACTGCCCAGTATCCTACGAATGGGCGACACGCACTGAAGAAAGTAATCTGGACAGCGAACCAGCCGATAACGACCCATAGTGCAGCCGCTTTGATCCACTTCATATTCGTTGTTCCGGTCAGCATACGAGCAAACATGAACAGCATACATGCTTTCAAGGACCATATAACGTTCAGCATACACTACTACGTGTTAGTTGTGCTTTATAGTGTGTTTGCATGTCTCATGGTCTGTTGACTTACTTGCTCGGAAACGACGACGATCTTCGATCCTTTGATTCGCTCATCGATCTCGGCTTGAGCGAACGTAGAAAACAGCTCTGGTGGGAAGAGGTTACTTCCACCTCCTGTTGCGATTGTGTTCAAGCATACAATCAGCCCAGTGTAGAAGATTGGTACGGCCGTTGCCATGATCCAGTCATCTACTGCAAAGGCGTTTAGGCTTCTGACTCGATGCCATCGCGCGTATCTGTAGCTGAGAGTGAGCACGGCGATATGGTTTGGCTAGGTATTACTAACGTGCGGAGTAGGATCATGACCATGCCGGTGCCGTATAATATCCATGACTGCAC
The DNA here is from genome assembly GCF_023757985.1 of Alternaria ethzedia. Classification (NCBI taxonomy): domain Eukaryota; kingdom Fungi; phylum Ascomycota; class Dothideomycetes; order Pleosporales; family Pleosporaceae; genus Alternaria; species Alternaria ethzedia. The sequence goes on from NW_026056197.1 coordinate 495,603, forward strand.
CGACAATTGCTGCGGGAAGTCGGACAGGTCGCTCTCGCTCATGATCGAGAATACGATAGTATCGCCTGAGAGTCGTTCGGCCAAGGGTGTTGTCCACGAGATGTTTCGTAGAAAAAACGAATGTTTGGAGGTATCAGTCGCATTTCCTCCACATGTAATGCTCCATGCTTTGGATTGTTAACTGGTCGATCCAAACATAGTGTCGGGATGAAAGGTTTGGAATTCTTGAAATGAGATGACAGCCTTGGATAATAAGAATGGTAGACCGCGGGAAGTCTATTGCTTGGCCAAGATAGACATGGTTTCACTGCACCTATCAGGACACCTAGACATCAGGTCATATTTGGATACGGCCCAAGATACGGGACGGGTATCCTGAGACTAAACCCACAACAAACATCAATGAACATCTCCGTGAAGTTGTAATCGGTATCTTGGAATCCTTCGAGGTTTAATGGCGTGGATGGCCTGTGGCGACGATCACCATCAAAGTCGACCTAAATAGTTAGCATCACATGCCAGCCCATTCATGCTTCCAAGAAATGCCAACGGGAAGGCATGATTGGTGAGAATTGGCGCTGACAGCCAAGCTTGTCCCTGAACGAAGCGCGGGGTGCAACATTCAGCGTGATGGGGTCGACCGCAGCGTGGGATGTAGGCGCTGTCCGAGGCGGACGCCTCCAGCCGCACGGTAAATACTGTCCGTATTGGTATCAGAAATCACAAGGATTCACGTGTAAGCGATGCTTGTGATAATCTTACTGACGGCAGGACGAGCGGTGAGTAATAACCTCAACAACGAGAGAAACACCGTATACCAAGGTTGTTGACAGAAACGTGTATTCAACACGTACTGCTTCGTCCAGAACACACTCAAAGGCTATTCGAACCACTCAAGCCGTATACCTAGGTATGAGCGCAGTAAGATTCCGGTAATAAGACATGAGTTGTCCTGCCGTATATGCGTCTATCTGCGGCAATATCCACACAGAGACGTTGAAGCGTGGAGGCGGGGAGGTGCGAGATAAGGGAAAAAGAAACCACGACGGAATGCGGATGTCATCCGCCAAGCGATCCCTGCCACTGCCAAATCCTACATTTCATAAGCTTTTAGAAACCAACCACGGCTTGATTACAAGGGACCTATCTCAAAAGAAACATATATACATTCTCAAGATAAGGAAATATGCAGGTCCCAACAGACCCTCCGGCACCATGAAACAGACAGCGGAGAAACCGGAACAGCTCCATAGGAGATCTGCATCCAGGTACCAAGCCACATCATGCAGGGAAGGACCGACCACGTACACCAGACCCAACGCCAAAAAAAAACGCTGAATGTAAACGCTAAACCGCTCAAAAAGCTCCATGTACAGGATAGTATCCATGAGCGCAACACTCATCTAAAGCGCCCAACTGCCTTTCCTAACGGCAGTTCCACGCCCCCCAGCCATGAATTCATCTTCAGCCATGTGGGGGTGTTGTCTTGCCCATTCCTGGATATAGATGCGTAAGGCGCGCCAGCGCATGCATGTCTCCTCGGTAATCTGGGTATCCTTCAAATTGCCGTCGTTGCCTAGACGAATGTAGCCACGGGATGAGGCGAGGTGATCGTCTTGCCTCAACTCGGAAATGGGAATGTGCGAAATCTTTGAAAGCTCTTCATCGAACGGACGTGCCATTGATGGATATCCGAGTGACAGGTAATTGTACACTTGGGTGACAAAGTTGTCACCGAATTCTTCTTCGATGGACTGCTCGACAGCGAGCTTCTCATCGATGCCCGAGAAGTCTGTTTGCCCAAAAGTGACGCCGGAGCTCGATGCCGGAGGCGTAGGTGGCAAGAGGCTCGTAGAGGGCGTTGGACAAGGCGACATGGGGTTTGGCTTCTCATTGTGGGGTGTGAGTAGACCGGCTGGCCCGCGTGGGGACTTGTCTCCACCGTTGACACAAAATCCACCCCACAATCCGTGCGTGCTCGAAGCTCGGCTGTTGGCATTGGACCACAATGATGGTGTTGTACTTGTTTGCCTGCCGTTGCCTTTTCCACACCATAAGCTTTCTCCTGTTTCAGACGCGGCCTTGGACTGCTCAGAGAGATAGCACATAGCCGTCCGGACCGCATCGCATCCTTGAGTAGGGTCAAAACGAGATGGCTCCGGTGATGCACATCGCGGGAACTTGATGTCCTGTCCAAGCATGGGAGGTCGGGCTTCTTTGCGCTGACGCTCTAATTCGGGGTCTTTTCGCTCTTTCGCAAACTTCTTGGCCGTAGCAGCATCCAGAAAGCCGGCTGGGTTTCCAAATGGACTGAAAGCAGGCTTGACATACTCCTTCTGCTTCTGCTCCTCTTTACCGGCTTTCTGCTTCTCTTGATACTCACGCATGGCAATTAAATCCCAATTAACCTGCGTGAAGGACGGTTCTCGCTGCGGCTTCGCCTCAGTGACTGATGGCTCTGAGCCTTCTGTATCATGATCCACGTAATGAGCCACGGGTTCGTGGAAGTCGCTGTTCGGGAATGCGGCCAAGGCCTGTTCCCGAAGCTGTTTCTCTGCAGCCTTAGCAGCCAACTCAAGTAGGTAGCCAGCAGAACTGTCGTCAACACTTTCTCGTCGTCGAGTAGCTTCTTTGTACATAAACGAATGGTCTGAAATATAAGGTGGCGACTCGGTCGGCGATGGCGGCGCAGATGCTTCAGACTCGGAAGACTCAATCGGGTCTAAGTCAGGTACACGGAACGAGTGTTGCGAGCAGCTAAAGTACGACCGGCGTCTACACGGTGAGGCGTTGCGTTGTATCTCCAAAAACAAAGGGTTCTGTTTGATATCAAAAGTCGGTGTGTTTGTTGGCGGTGTGGGAGGGATTCCCAGTATCCTTGCTTTCCGGGCACTTATTGCAGAGTCCGGGGTCGCCTCAGTCTTGTCGGACGGTTGTATTGCGGGAGTGTCGTCCCCAGCCTTGCGATGTCTTTGGGCAGTTTCGATCAATTGTGGTCGAAATTTCTTGGTAGGCAGTTTTAGAGAAGCCCTGTACTGGCTACTGTAGCTTGAAGCCGCTTCCATAGGATCCGCTTTGAACTTCCCGGTGGGGGATGTTTGCTCTTCCCAGTCCTTGGCAAACTTCTGACGACTGCTTCGTGTGGTCGTCTCCAAGGGCTCGGGAGCAAAGCGACGGTTGGACTTCTTGGTAGTCTCAACGGGCTCGGGCGCAAACCTACGGCTAGACTTGGAACTTGATTTTGTCGTCTCTATTGGCTGTGGTGCAAACCTCCGTGGCTTCGGCCTCTCGGCCTGCTGTGCCGGAGCTTTGTCCTGTTCTGCCGCAGCCTTGTCCTTGGAGGACGAGACAGTTGTCTCGATGGGCTCGACCTTGAAACGCCTGGGAGGAGCTGACGCCATCTTTAAGTATTTCCAGCACTTGAAGGGTGCTCCCTGATGCTATACTTATACAGGCAATCGGATATATGACTAACGGTGTCTTCGCCAATCGCAAGACTATGCGGTCGCCCGGGTAGACTAGTGGCAGAGGCCTAGTATCTGGGGAGGTGCGGAACCGAAGCGGGGAATTTACTCGGAATATTTCGGAGGCATGTAACTGCGTAGGGGCGCTGTTGAGTGTGGCAGCGACGTTGCGGACAATGCTCGGTGCAAAAGTAAGCACACGCAAGCCCCGCTGGCGGTATGTTGTGGTGGAAACGCTGGGATGGAGGGTGCAGCCGATGCTGGCTAGTTGGGGGCAGGGAATTGTCTACGGCGGTCAATTCGGAGGCGCGTAGGGCTCAAGGGTACTCGTGTGGTCTTGGAGCATGTCAGTCGCGTGCCATTTTGCTTCTGGCCGTCTCCCACGCCCGGGCTCAACTTACTGGACCCCGTATCGCAGTTCCCACACGGCCAAGGGTTTGTCGAACTGCGGAAAGCGTCTGAAGGAGAGGTTGCCGAGAAACATGTGAATGGCACAATGTCTAGTAGCTGGCGCTGGCGTGTGTGGTGCAGGATGACGTATGGTGGAGCGACTGCTAGGGACAGCCCAGAGCTACCGCGGGGGTTTGCGGGTTTGGGGATGCGTGGGCGTGCACTGGTGGTGAGGGCCGTTGGTTATATCCAGGGCGGTCGCGGTCGTGTTCAGTCGTGGGCGCAGCTCGTTGGACGACAGGGTTGAGTTTCCAGCGTCTTGTTGAGGTTCGAGAGCTGGTCGGAGCGCCCTAGGACCAGCAAGATCCAGGCACTTAGATGGTCTTATCAATGCGTGCACCGCTATTGACACACGAGATATCCCTCGGACTTGGACTAAATGGGCAGTGGCAGAAAGTTCTAGGGCTACATGGCTGTCTACCAGCTGCCCGATGACCAGCCTCGTGGGCGGAGCGGTCAATCAGTGGAGTCAGCACTCTGCACCCGACCGCATCTTCGGCACGTTAATTCGTTCCAGGATGCACGGTGCGAACGTGCAGCAGCCGTGTGGGTCTGCGATGAGAACTAGACAATTCCATGTCGAGCATCGGGGATCGACAAATGGCATGCGCTACTCCACGACTCCAGACTCCACGCCCGCTTGCTGATCGAGAATGACTACAGCCGTTGGGGAATTCAGAAAGTCTGATCAGGCCGTTGTCTCACAGTGAAAGCTATGCGGCATTTTGTGTGGAAATTAATGCTTTATTTACGGAAACCCTGGCCACGTACTTGTCTCCGCTGTGAAGAGCCCACAGAAGGTCATGGCGGCATCGTGTATTCCCGAATGCGGCCGTTGAGGCAGGAATCTTTTCATGTGTGCGTAGCCATGATAGCATAATCCATAACAACTCCACTACACAATTGCAGTATGCACATGCGCTTTCCGTTTACCGGCGTCGTGCTCAGGCCGCATACTTGGAGTCCAATCTCGCGCTGACCATCCGACGTTGTGAGGAGTGATCGGGCAGGCGCGGGCGATTTCGGGTGGCTTTTGTAGTTGACACATGTAGCATGAACAGCGGTCATCGTAACCAAAATTAGACAAATCTGCCTAGGTACCATAGCTCCACTTCGTGAGAGTACTCCGATGTTATTTTTGCTTTGTTCGCCCCGCTACGCCTATATCGCTTTCCACTTCACATTGGCCATGCATCTGGCTGGGACCTCACGACCGCTTCTCTTGAAACTGACACACTTTTTGGATACATCAACTAGCACAGTTCTCTCAAACGCCAAAAGAAAAACCTAGGTACTCAAGAGTTCTGTTCGTTATACACAACATTGAAGGATGATCTGAATGTCCACTCCAAAAGAGAGCGCGCCTGAACTCCAACCACCAACCACCAACCACCAACCACCAACCAACAAAAGCCTTCCAATCGAATCAAATCCTACCGCCCCAAACTATGGCGGCGAGATGTATCCATAAGCCGGCGCATACCCATTCCACGACTGCTCCACCAGATACCAGAGGGGCGAGCGATCCGGCACGACAAGGTGACTCGCTGGGTCTCCGCGGCAATGCTCGTACTGGGGGCTGAGACGCAGAGGCGACTGCAGAAAAAAGTACTCAATAGGCAACGGCGTGGCAACTGGCATGCTGTGGGCAACCCAATAAAGAACACCAGGATCGGGTGATCGGCTGCGAGCGCTGCCGCCCGCAGATGCTACTGGACTGTGGTCGATTGTGGCACAGGGTTCGACGACCATGCTGTCTGACATGGCGGCACAGTCTTGGATCGTATCTGTGGGGTCTAGGTCTGAAGAATGGGTCGTGGCATCGTTTGCATCTTGGAACATTCTCATATCTTCCTCTTGCGGCATGGGCGTCAAGTATCGCTCTTCGTCCGGGTCAACGGCTGTCTCGTCGTCGCTCACTCCGCCACCTCCCTCGTCGTCACTGGCTTTCTCGCACCCTTCACCACAGTCATAGCCACAGTTCCTCCATTTGAAATGAGGTGGTCTATCAGACGATGGGCTATCCAGAGCCGGCTGGTGGGAGGGGTTGTTCGGATCATCGTGGTCGTACATCGTGGCGATAGTAAGAAGACCAAGCAGTCTTTCCTGAAGGCATGTTAGTCCATCTGGTGTAGTATCGGCTCAAGTACCCAGTACCATCGTTGCCAAAGGCGAGGACGTAGCTGAAGTCGAGTTGTTGCATACATATAGAGAAGCAGCGCATCTTACCTCGACAGCTCTACGAGAAGGAACAGGGACAGCAAGCAACGGAAGACAACTCTGTTTGTCACAGGACAATAGTCGTTTTGGCAAAGGTAATGGTATACACGCTAATAACACAGATCAAGACACTTCTAAACCAACAAACGCTGAAGAAGGGATCGGAAAGAACGACTACCGCACATCCTCCAAAGTCTTTATGCACAAAACCTACGAGCGATCATCGGCCAGCCAGAATATACGACAGAACAAAAGGGAGTCATAACCGCCTCCGCGACAGACACGTTGCTTGACCCCAAGCCTGAGTCGGTCACCCACCTGGCTCCAACAACCCATCACTGGACCCCCTTCCCCGCATTTATTCCAACCGAGATCACACCAGTACTCTGAAGGACCAATATCCTCCGCTCATCTATTACCGTATTCCGACACCGGCCAGCGTGCTCATAACCTGGGGTAGTCGAGAGTACCCTCGAGTAACCACGCGACGGAAGGATAGCATAGGATACCGTCAAAGACAAGCTGGGTAAAACCCGAAGGTAGCCGGCATGTAGATGGTTCTGCCTGATGACGGCATGGGGACTTTGTTTTGGGGAGAACGCGTCGCGTGTGCGTGTCCGAGATGGGCTCACCGGAGGCCGCCTACATGGGCGTTGGAAGTGGGGTAAAAAGCCACCGGTCAACACCGAGAGCGATTGTAGACCAAGGAGTTAGGTATGACTCTGATGAGATTGGTCGCTTTGTTTTGGCATGGTGCGGACCTATGTCACTGTGTATGACGGATATTTGGGGTCGCGTTAAGCAATGTTGCCGCTTTTAACCTCGTCGGTCGGTCGATTTTGTTACTGGTGGATGGATTTAGAAAGGAGATATCATTGTCTCATGATTCTTTGGATATTTCCTGATATCTCTCTTGTATCATGGTCATGGTGTAGCGCGCCAATGTATATGCATCTAAATTGCCTTCCATTCGCCTCCGCATGCCGGGTCCTCGATCCGAACACGACGTCTTCTCCTGTCACTCGATGCCCTTTCTCTCCACTTTGCTCATTTGTTATGCCAGAGCAACGTTCGTAAGGAATTCCAGTCGTCCGACTGAACGTAACTGTCCACACGTTAGCATAATCCCATATTCTTTGAGCTTCAAGGGTTACCCACATGTAACTCATACTGCTCCTCAAACTGCTCTGCACAGCCTCAGGATGCCACCTGAAAATATACATAACCATCGCCCAACTCAGACTGGCAAAAACCGGCCACCCATTCTTCGCCATCGTTCTCCTCATCTCGCCATTACCGAACAGTTCCCACCCGCCACCACCTCCCTGAACTCCTTGTCCACTAGCTCCACCTCCAACCTGTCGGGGTTGTACTGCCAGCTTTGCCAGCGCTAACAATACGCGTGCAGCTACGTATATGACGATTTGCTGAGACACGGAATTGTGAATTGTGCGACCAAAGACGGTGTAGCCGCCTAGAAGACCGGCGAGGAAGGAATCGTAGTGTCGCTCTTTGCCGGTCGGGGACGCGTGTCGGAGGAAGATCATGCAGGATTTGTAGACGAGGGCGAAGAGGCCGAGGTTACGGGCGTGTTGGCGGGTCGCTTTGTAGACGAGCAAGGCTTTCGACCGGAAGCTGTTTGAATTTTGTCAGCACGAATATTCTCTAGTCACGGAGTAGAGAAGAGGTTTGGCAGGGAGTGTGCTACATACCTTCCAGATCTGAAGAGGAAGATCATTCTGTAACCACGCGTCAGCTATCCATCTCTCCATAAACGCACAGTACTGTAAAAACCTACACCAGCGCATGCGGAAAGCGCACTTTACTTCCGTATACGATGCCATTCCTTACACCTTTTACCAGTGTGAGGATATCGTGGTACTTTGGATCTAGCACAATCCTGTCGAGTGCCGCCTGATCAAACCGTCAGCTCGCGTTTGAAAAGATGCGACACCCTAATTTCCTGCAACATACCTCAAGGGCATGTAATCTGTCCATGTCGATTGTATGTGTGTGTGTTATGGCCTGGGTGTTGTGTTCTGTCGTTGCTGGCTTGCGTCCGGCGAAGAAGAGCCTCGGTCCAGCGCGCGCGCGTTGCGATGACGTTTGCCGCTACTTTTTACGGTCGCGAGAACTCTAGAGGAGAAAATCGAAGGAGTGAAGAGAAGAATGGAAGTACAATGTACGTATCATGAGGCTGGCATGGGAACGAGAGCGAGGTTTGCGGTCGGGTATAGATAGCGCAGAGTCGCAGTCGCGGAATGGCTGCTGGCATCTGATCCTCGGCTCGCGTCACATTGCCGGTCGCTGCTTCCCCACATCCGTGGATTGGTGCGCTAAGAGAAGGAAAGGACAGGGGTGTTTGCGCTTTGACATGTGAAGGTAGAATAATCTGGGAAAAGTTGCATGTGCATGCGTTCTATGATCTAAGACTGCTGCTTCTTTTCTATGCGCTCAATGTAACAATACATGGTATCTCGACGCTCCCGCCTGATGCTATACAAACGCCCCCAAACACCATGATATGCTGCTCGACGAATTCCGCGCATCCAGCGCGAAATCCCGTGACGGTCCTAGTCTACCCGTCGAGTAGGCCATCGCTTCTTCAACTCTTCATATACTGTGAATATGAACGCAGAACTGGGTATGGATCTCGCCACTGTGATGCCGCATCCACGGTACATGCCTTTGATACCGTGTTGCTTCCAAACCGCCTTTCCTACAGCGCTGAATGTTGACTTTCCACCAGTCAATTGCTTGACATCTTCCGTCTGCATTCTCGACTTGATCGTGTCCGCAGGGTAGAACATGAAGTTGTAGGCTCCACCTGCGACAGAACCAGAGGCCATGCGCTGCCAGACGGGAATATCTTCGTCCTTGGCTGAAGTACTGGAGCCTTTGAACAGGATCTTCATGCCTTCATAGCCACCGAACCACGCTGCACCGCCTCCTGTCTCGCGAATCAAGGTTCCAAACTGTCCGTGCCAGTAGCCCTTGAGGCCCTGGTGACGATAGATAGAAGCAATGACTCCTCTGATAGTGGGTGCGGCTACGACGCTGCCTTTCGTTTCTAGGGGAACTTGCATCTTGCATTTGACGAGTTCGATTGGTGTTAGGAAGAGTGACGTGATAGCGCCTGCGACCATTCCGCAAAGGAGCATGCCGGAATAAGGTAGGTCTCGCTCCGGGTGTCTCTTTAATTCAGGATAAAATCCGGAGGACTTGAGTGCATCGCCAGCCAGACGATACTGCAGACCACGTCAGTTTGATCCCCTTCGTCATTTGCATACTACTCACACTAAAGAATAATGTGCTTGTCTCTACGGCAGCGCCTACCAGAGGCGCACTGATGCCCCGGTATATTCCAAGGAAGCCATCCTGCTGTAAAGACTTCTTGAAGCAGTCCAGTGGCCCAGTGTAGCGGAGTGGCACCTGGTCGGGCTGTGACTGTAGCCGAACCTTGACCGTGTCGAAGGGGTACTCGATGTACTTTCCGACAATTCCAGCTGCGGATCCACAGAGAACATCCTTCAAGGCCTCTTCGCCCTTGCCTATGGTATGTGCTGCAGCAGGACTCCGGACCTCTTCCATTATAACTGGGTTGGGCAGCCGGCCTCTTCCCCCCACCACCGACACCGGACTCTCTTGTGCTTCCATGAATGAGGAATGTGTATGGCTCGTCAATGGATATGTGTAAATGGATTGAATGTATGTTTATGAAGCCGAGCGCATGTTGCGTGCGAAGAGTCGTGGGCGGTGAGAGGGCGCGTGGCTACTGTTATGAATCGGAGCCCATGTCAATAATGGGGTACACCGGTCGCGTTTGCGTTATGGCGAGTGGAGGAAGGTTCGGAAGTGTGTAACACGACGAAGAGAGTTTGCTCGAGGGAGCATGCAGCGGGCCGTGTGTGCGACGGGGATGGAGAAGATGATAACGCCCAACGTTGTACCAAACAGGGCTGACCTTTGTTTAGCTAGCCTAGGAAAATTCTGCAGTATCGGAAGAAAGTATTACAGGAGTGGAAAGCGCACAGCGCCTGCTAAGCCAGACCGTCTGCATGCGCGAATAAAGTATGAGCGCAACGAGCAATTGGGAGCGCGCTCCGGCCGCACTTCTGCAGATGCAGCTTATCAGATCAATTCGATCTGATAACATCTGAGTTGGGCGGGATTTGGGGATCCCTGGCTGGCAGCCCGCGCCGGCAAAGTGCGCTAGTTATCGATAATCGGCATTAACTTTTCTCGCGCCGCCGTGTTCTGGGTTCGAGAACTTCTGCGAGATCCACTGGTCGCGCAACACCGCAACCATGTCTGAATCTGTGATAATCGAGGCGCCTCCTGCGACGGAAACTGCCCCTGTCAAGGGCATGAAGAAGAACGGTATGCGACCGCTGTGCGTGGTAGTTGCGACATGGCGATCTAACTTTCCCCAGGCAAGCAATGGCACGACAACAAGGGCCCCTTCCGACCAAAGGCTGGCCAGACCTCATGGGAGAAGCGCAGTGAGGAGAGGAAAGCGCTCGCTGCTGTCAAGGCGAAGGAGAAGGAGCTGAAGGACGAGAAGGAGTCTGAGAGACAGGTAGGAAACCGCGGCTTTTGGTTACAAACAGACAGGAGCTGACCGTGCAATAGCGTCGAGTTGAAGCCATCAAGACCAAGCGCGCCGCCAAAGCAGAACGAGAACGATTTGCCCAGATGGAGGAGAAGATGCACAAGAAGCGCGTCGAGCGCCTGAAGAGGAGGGAGAAGCGCAACAAGATGCTGAAGTCATGAGCTCGGGTCGGTTAGACTAGAGCCGAAGCATAAAATATGCGGTCAAGGAAATGCCGCTTCGGGAGGATGTTGAAAAGGTGCAGAGGCAGGCGCGACTGCACGCCCTAGAAACCACCGGGAAAGCAAGAGCGACCGGCAACAGTCCAGAGAAGTCCAGTCTGTAGGGCGGGATGCAAGCAATGATACCCTATCGAGACTTCCACAGTGGAAGACGCAGCAAAAAGCAATCATTAGAATCCTGTACATGATCCAAGACTTTGAAATCACTACTGAGAATACCATGCCCACAGACGTGGAATTGCGTGCACAAGCAATTCGAGTTCAATATCTGCAAAGCCACAATCATCATCACTGTCTAGGCTGTTTCATGACTCTCTTCACATGCGCTTCCCCAGCTGGCTAGCGGAAGGAGACCCCTGCAATTACACGCGAAACTCGGAAGTCGATCTTGGAACCCAGCACCGACAACTGCCTCGTTGCGCCGACCCAACCACCACCATGACATGGACGGACAGCTTCACCTCCATGCCGGCCTGGCCGACCCCAGGTCTTTCCGTCCCAACCTCTACAGCTCCCGTTCGGCGACGCGCGTGACGACTGACCCCGAGAAGAAGTCGCATTCCCACCTGCACAAGCACAAGTCGTCGCGACACCACCACGACCGTCACGATGACCGGCACCGCCACAGCTCCAGCCGACGCCATGCTGCCAAAGAGGCGATGCAGTCAGCCATCCAGATACAGCCGCCCACCAGCTTCGGAGACTTGCTGAGGCAGGCGCGAGGGAGCAGAGACACGAGCCCCAGTCACAGTCGCAGGGAGAGCGTCGCACCAGGGCAGGCGGATGGCAGCGTGCATGGGAAGGAGGAAAGCACTCCAGGCATCACCATCCCGCCGCGGAGACCAATCCGGCAGGCGGATGTGGAGCTAGAGGCTAAGAGAGTTGAGGCTAGAGAACGGTGCGTCTGCGTCATTCACTACCAACCCCATGATGCTCCGTAGCGTTCCCCCAAGATGCCTTCTCTAACATGGCCCGCAGAGACCTTCGTGCGGTTCTCCAGACCCTTTCCGACCAGTCCCTCAAGACGTCGCGCCGTCTAGACGACACCTACTATTCCATCCTCGAGAAGGTCTCCGTACTGCGCCAGACCATCGGAACGCTGCAAGAGCTCTCTGGCCTGACCAAAGAGCTCCACGAAAACTTCGAGTCGGACACGACAGAGTTGCTGGAGGATGTGACGGGCCAAGTGGAAGCCTTCGATGGCTTCAAAACACAACAGGAGCAAGTGAGCGGGTTAGAAGAGCGCATCAAGGCGGGCAAAGAGAAAGCCGATGCACTGACGGCGAGGCTCGAACGAGCCAAAGAGCGTGTCGATGCGAGGGCCAAATCGGAAGCGCAGTGGCAGGCGAAGAACACCCGTATGGTTATCCTTATAACCTTCTTTTGTTTCCGTCCCAACTGACATCACACAGATCGCGTGCGCATATTCTGGGCTATAGTGGGCTTTGTAGCTGCACTCATACTAGCTCTCGTTTTCTTCCGCCCGTCGCAACCGATAGACAACTTACACGAACCGAAGAATACACTCGATCCTGCGACCAGGGAGGCAATTCTGAATGCCGACATTCCAGACATAGCAAAAGAGGCAATTATAGGGCCGTCGTCTAGTACTGCAGGTCCAAAAGTGGAGACCTCCGAAGCGCAGCCTGTACTGGATGACGATGAGCGACTGCGCGCATTCGACGAGCTGTAATACTTCGAGCTACTTTCCTGCCTATTTTGCTTTCGAACACCATGATACCCCTGCAATAGTTTGGCCACGTTAAAGGTCAATCACGAAATAACAAGTCCTTGCGATGCTACCGTCTACACATGATCTATTCCTGTTCTTCAGTACAGCATGCGTTGTCAATCCTGAACGCCTTGCCGTACCACAGCCAATGACCAGAATTTGTACCACAGCCCGGCCGCTTTTGGCCCCTACACAGCCTAAGCCACCCAAGCCATCCAAGCCAGCCAGTCGGCGACCTCATCTGGTATAAATCATACTCAGCCCCGTTACTTTACCCAGATTTTGATACCGTAGGCTACCACTGTTCTTCTGTATTATGCAGCATGGCTACATCGCGCTCTGTCTCGATGCATTCGCTCGAGCTTAGCCAAGAGTATTTTCCGACGGCCACCACTCCAACCAGATTAGACCCATTTACAAGCAGTGTCAGGCAGAATCGCTTACATGGTAACCCGGATCACGGCCCCGCCACTCACACCGAAAGACTGCTCGGCAACAGCCCCGCGTGGGGCTCAGAGGACCACGATTTCATAGCTCTAAAGGAGCGGACCATTGTTCAACAGCATTACGACCCGCCTAAGCGTTCCGGAGGCTTGCACTTCACAGACTGGCGATGGGAGATTGCATCTGCAGTCCTCAGTCTCCTATGCGTTGTCGCCATGTTAATCGTATTGAAAGTCTACCAGGAGAGACCCTTGTCCAGTTGGCATTTTGTTCACGACGTCACGCTGAATACGCTTGTCGCTCTTCTTTCAACTATATCACGGACGGCCCTGATAGTATCAGTTGCATCATGCCTCAGTCAGCTTAAATGGATTCATCTTGTCAGATCACCGCGTCCACTCCAGGAGATGCAAATCTTCGATGACGCCAGCCGCGGCCCTTGGGGCTCTCTGGAACTTGTATGTAGGATGCACTTCAAGACCAAGTTGGCAACCTGGGGCTCTCTGATAACGATACTATCCCTCGCTATGGGCCCTTTGTCGCAGCAGTTGCTTTCTTACCCTTCGAGACTGCATTTTGAAACCTCCGGTGCAAGTTTCTACCGGAATCAAGTTTACGATTCAGGTGCTTCCAGAGGCTCCACCAGAGGAACTATAGGTAAGCTTCTGAGCTTGGTTTATTAGAGGTCGTTTTCAGGCTTACAAAGCGAACAGAAAATATGATGGACCCCAAGATACAAGGCGCTATCCTAAATGGGCTATACAACCTCAGTGCACCAGTACAAGTAGAATGTCAAACTGGAAACTGCCAATGGGATGACTTTACAACCCTGGCAGTGGCTAGCAATTGTACAAATGTCACATCCGTCTCTCACATCGTCTGCCATACGGGACAAGGAACTTTAGCATGCAACTATACAACTCCCACTGGCTTCTTCATCGAATCGTCTCAGAGTGGTAGCTCAAGAGGCCCAAGGGGAACCTGGTTCAACAGTACCGCTCGTATGCACTCGAGTATGACCATGGATGGCGCTGCATTCAACAGCTCCATAATCAGCTTCGCAACAGCCAACATGACAGGGCAGTATAGCACGGAAGCCCCCGATATCACAGAGTGCAACATGCGTTGGGTCGGTCGGCATGTCCGCAACATGACCGTCGTGAATGGTACCTTCAACCCCGGTATCATTCAAGACCATGAGCTATCCGGTATCTCCAAGTCATACGAAGAAGAGATACAATGGGCCTCTTTCAACCTTTCAGATGAGACTACAACGCTCACCGGTAACACGACTTTCAGCATCAACGCAGGCGACAACGGAGGTATCAGGGCATTTCTCTCCGACATATTCTCCTCTTCGCTACACGACACATACGGTCTCGCTTTATACAAATCCACAAACCTTACGCAAACTGTGGAGGCTATCAGCACTTCCATGACGTACGCTTTCAATACGGGAATCAGCAGCATCAAACTCTCTGGTAGAACAATCACGACGGAGCAATACATAAAAGTCCACTGGGCCTGGATAAGCGTACCAGTTGTTGAAGTCATCATGGGCATTGCGTTCTTCGTAGCTACGCTCGTACATACATGGAGGAGGGGCGTAGTGGCCTGGAAGAGCTCCGCCATCGTACCGTTGTTCACGCACATTGAAGGATGGCATCCTGAAGAAAGTCGAATGGGCAGCGCAAGAGAGGTAGAGAAGAGAGCTAGGGAGATGAGAGGACTGCTAGAGAAGGATGAAGACGGTGGTCAGAGGTTCAGACGCATGGATGCATGAGCTATCCTAGGAGCCACAAGATGTACGACCATGACAATACGACACCGACGCCGATGAAACCCCCCAACTCCGCACCTGACGATACACTGCGTGTTGCGATTCCTGCGATGACCGCTACGACTGTCGCAATGGCAAAGGATAGAGCTAGTGGCCACACTAAATACCTCTTGTCGACGACATGGCCGATGCACAGGACTTTTCGCTTTAGTGATACCTCTGTGTTCTCCACATCGAACGACTCCGTTTCGTGGAACATTCTCCCACTATCACGTAGTAGCCCCGGTCGCAGCAAAGCAGCCGATAGCGCATGTGACGTCTCAATGTCTTCGAAGTGCACCTCCAAAGGGAAATTGCATCTTTGGGCGTTTGCCTAGATCGAATCAGCATACAGCAGTTTTCAACATGTTTTATGGCATGGACCTACGGCTGTGATCTCGCACACCTGGATGACGGGTCTTTGGCACCACAGCCAGCGCAACATCGCTCGCTCCATCGTACTGAAGCGTATCTTGTAGAACTCGATGAGACGAATTACCTGCTGTTCCGTATTGGGCGCTTTGGTCTGCTTTTCGAGGTAGTTGCGGCCGCGTTTGGTGTATCCGATCCAGATCTCGAGCTCTTGGTTGGGCACAGGCGTTGTCATGACTTGCTCGACTGGGTTGGTGATGGCAGACATTCTCATTGAGCTGAAGCAGGTTGAGGTGATGAGACTCCATTCTTATTATTCACACGCCCTACATCATATATGATGGGCTGTTGTACGCGGAGTATCTCAGCAATGCTCTACTGCGCCTCGGACAAAGTGTTTACAACCCTGATCATCTTCATCAAGATGCCTTTTGATGCCTACAATTCATCAATTCTCTGACCCTTTGATACAACGACCGTAGAATCAGTATTCAAGGTCAAAAACAATGAAACAATTTGTTTGCATACAGATTTGTGACGGCGTTATGGAGATAGGGCAAGCCACTTCTTGGCTGCATGGGTGGCGTTCAAGTACTTCGGATTTGGGGGCCAAACAATTTGTTCGCGTTGCTGGCAATTCGTGGCGACGCGTCCAGACTCATCAACACGGCGGGTGCCATCTGCTGCCTACCCATACCTGTCGCACTGCGCCCGCTCACTGTGTTATCATATTCCAACCTCCTACGTCCCGTATCTCACTCGCAATTCTCTTTCGACAGCTATGGCAGCTATGAGATCTTATCTAGCGTCTTCCAAAGTCAGCAGGCCACCTACACACCGCAACGATGTACAGGCACGATATGAATCACAACCCCCTCGATCACCTTTGCAGTCGGTTCAATGCGACACTTTTGATGATTTCATGCCCTGGCCTCCCGATGACGTAGATCTATTACTTCCTCCAAGCCTCCTGTGGGGAGACGGCGACAGTGGATACAGTGGGTCTCCCGAGGTTGAAGAGGAGAGAAGGTCACAACTTCTCCTGTCATCAAAGATCGATGCGAACACGCCAGAATCTCTGGCTCAAAACATTTTGGCCCATGCCTTGTTAGGGCTGCGCAGACCTGTGGAAGACATGAGGAGTGATCGACTCCACGTCAATAAACAAGAGCCTCCAAAGTACACAAATACCATCACGCCATGCCAGGAAGCCTCTACTTTACAATCTTCCTTGTCTCGGTATAATCGCCCTGAGAATGTCAATGCCAGTTCAGCTGGGCATCCACGGAAGGCCTCGTTCAAGGCTTCCTCTGGAAGGGAGCGATCTCAGGGGGATCCCCGGATAGATCAGACAAGAAATGCGTCAATCAAGGGGAAAAGCTCGGAAGCCTTGATCGACGGTACTGTACCAGCAAGAGAAGGTCTAATTCAAGATACCACTCCGAATGACATGATAAAACAGCCGAGCACTACTCTTCGTAATCAATCCGATGAGGGCTCGGATACTCACGATACCGGAAAAGTCGGAGTCCTCCAATGGGTCGACGCAACCAGAAATGCAAGCTCCTTCTCGTCTTTGACTCCTCCAGTGATTCCACGTGCAGGCACTAGTAATAGAAGCTCCCCAGCTGCTCCTGTGCAGGCTTTGAGTCCAAGAGCAAGTCCAGCATCATCTTCGAGGGCGCTGGTCCTCGAATTCTGGAGCATGCTACAAGATAGAGACCAAGACTACGACGCGTACGAGTCATCGCCGGCAGACGAAAGCATAGAGTGGTTTACTGACGACATACACTCGTTGCGAACATCAACGAACGGATCTGGCTCAAACGGATCCCCAAATAGCTCTGCGACATCGAACAGCACTCCAATCGGAGTAATCAGCAAGACCGCGCTGTCAACTAACAAAAGAGGCCTAGAAGAAGAAGGTGATGAGAACGGATGCCCCAACAAGAGGCCAACCCGGGAGCAAGGCGTTTCTGTTCCAGATGCAATTCAGGATTCCAGTTATCCCGGTCAGATGTCCTGTCCAATGCTTGAATTGCATGACTGTCAAGGAACGAACACGACAATATCAGAGCTGATGCGAAGTCTCATGAACCGTCATCGCATAGTCATATGCAAGGAATGCTGTACACGATTACACATACCAGACGAGGAGAAAAGGCCAGTGACTATACTGCAAAAGCATGCATCGGATGGCTGTGAGCGGTACTGCATCAGTAATATTTGCGCCAACAGTGCCGCCGACCCTACGGTTCTTCACCGTCGGACGGAAAGATGTCCTTCCTGGGCGACGCTTACCAAGGAAGCGAGATGGACGTTCATATGGAGACTGGTGAATCCTGAATCAAATCCGCCGGAACCAAATTTCCTCCCAGGGCCGGCTTTCGAGCACAGTCAGATACGGAGGCCCTGTAAACAACAAGCTCGTGCTAGGGGCAATGAGATATGCGCACAGCTTATGCGAGATATTGAAGCTAAAGAAAGACGCATCAGTACACTAGAGAACGATTTGATCACCGCCAAGGATGAGAACATTCAGACAGAGCAACGATGCAACAAGAAGACGGTCAATCTGGAGAACATCATCGAGAGTCTCCTAGAACGGCTATGTGAGAATGGAATTGGTCTACCAGGATCATTACGAAAGCGATTGCAGAACGAGTGCCCCGAAGCCATGGCTGCAATCTTCGTCAAAGAATCGCAGACTGTATCCACGCTACCAACATCAACTCTTACGCCAAATCATGCATACTACCCGGGTTCAGGCGTGTCATCAACGTGGGGAAACATGTCTTGTCCACCACCAACAATGCCCACGATGCCTGTAACCTGGGATGCGGTCCCTCAGCAAATGGTCGGGTCAAACCCAGGTTACTACTTCCCAGATTTCAACGACAAACCTTCCACAACGAGCGCGATGTATTCAAGCAATGCTTATATCCCAGTTTCGAGTTCCATAAACATGAGTCCTAGTGCCATGCATGCACAAGTCGGAAGATACAGCTCTTCCGAAACACCGGAGATCGTACAGCCGTGTGAGTGACGGGAAAAAGACTATCGCGGCACACCTGCTGAATGTGTGCGAAGAGAACTTTTTTGTTTCGTTTTCCCCTCGGATGCGTGTCATCGAGAGACCTTTGCTATGAATCGCCCGTCACGGTTTCATTCATGGTGTCGCTTCACTAGCGTTCTTACTGTGCAACATTTGAGTATCTCTTACTCGGTTGCAGCTTCGAACAGTTTCTGCTACAACTGCAAACTTATCTCATATATCTCTGTCAGGGTTCTTCTGCCAAAAACATTCTAAATGCCATGGGACTTAGCTAGCTCTTCTTCCACTACAAACAACATCTTCCCCTTGATCGCACTTCCATGGATAAGAAGCTCATGCGCTTCAACCGCATCGCTCAGTCTCATCAGCTTCGCGACAACCGGATCCAACTTCCCCTCTCTCACCTTCTCCACGAGCGCAAAGAATTCCACCACTTCCTTCTTCTTTGGGTACTCGATATCAAGCGCCCAGAAGCTTATTCGTGGTGGCTGGAGTATTGTTTCAAGGATCTCGTCGACCTTCGACAACATTTTACTCCCATCCGCAGCGATGGCCCCCATAACTCCGAAGACAACCACTTTGCCGATGTCCTGCTTAGTTGCTGCAAGGAAGTCTTGGACGCTCTTCTCACTGCCAACGCCGTCGTATGCGACATCCACACCCTTTCCATTGGTCAGCGCATGAACCTGGTCCACAAGATCCGGGGCGTTTCGGTCAAGTGGTTCCACACCCAGTGAGCGCACGTAATCGAATTTGCTCGGCGAACATGTACCGTACATCTTGATGCCCATGTCGAATGCCTTGACAAGCTGAGCCATGGCTGTTCCCAGTCCTCCACTTACACTCCCGATCAGGATGCTCGAGCCGGGTCGTAAATCGACACCACTGTGCTTCAACAGACCCCATGAAGTCATGTAGTTTAGTGGAAGTGCGCAACTTTTCAGCAGGTCGTCTCCCGGCTGCAGTTTCATGACTTCTTCGTGTGGCAGGACGATGTGTGTAGCATGTCCGCCGAAGATGCTCAACGCTGCGACCCTATCTCCGATGGATAGTTCTCTTTCCTTTGGTACAGCATCGCCCAGCGCAACTATCTCGCCTACGAGGTCATAGCCAGGTGTGAAGCCCGGTTCCTTGGCTAGGGGATGAGGGTAACCGCCGACACGCTGAATGTTGTCGACTCCAGCAATACCAGCAATGAGGATGCGAATGAGCACTCCGCCAGCAGATAGCGCGGCCATGGGATCAAATGCCTCCCATTTTAGCACGGATGGCTTGCCGAACTTTGGTATAACCCAACGGCCTGGTGAGGTTGGTGTGGGTGACGTGTTGGGCGTGGAGAGTGATGGAGACATAGTTTGAATGAGTTAGGAAAGCGCTTGTTCAGTGTATGGAGGTATCTGAATTGGTCAATGCAGAGAACGGAGACTGTGTCAGCTATTTATCGATGTAACGTATGTCTCGTACTACCGCCCGAACCTGTTATGTCCGATTCAAGTACTAGAGTCGAGCCTCTTGTGTCCGATTTTATAGTTTCACTAGCAATGGCTCGCCTTAAATCAGCACGAAGTTGCATTTATAATATTGCACGCCACACTTTTGTCAGCAAGTACGAACTGTACATGCAGAAGCACAACGAATGAACAGCGACCGGCCCCTCACACCATCAACTCCGGTCCTCGTTCGCCCTCTTCCCGACTAACACCATACACGCCTAACACCATCTGCGCCAAGAACCCCACTGCAAGCTCTCAGAAGCTCTTCCCGTCGACAGACTTGCGCTTCAATTTTTCAAGTTCAACGCCGTGCAGCATGCGTGCATTGATACACGTCATACCGGCAAAGAAAGTGGGGTCCTTGGAGCGGATCATGCACGATGCGCCGCAGGTACCGCAGAAGTAGTGGCCCATTCTCTTAGTTCCAAAAGAGTAAGACTGTGAACTGACGTTAGCTGACCTAATCGTTTGAGGCATTTGCTACGTTTTCGGTCCCATATTTGCTTACCTTGAACTGCTCAATGCTACCATTTGAGAAGACGATACGCTCGTTGGGCACGTAGATAAGAAGGTAACCGTTCGATACGCAGATACTGCAGTTGCATTCCACTAGAACCGCGTTGGGGTCGTCAAGCGGAGGAGACGCAGTGACGGAGTACTTGAATGCGCCGCAGTGGCATGATGCATCGTAGGTTTTGGTTGGAGCGTCGGCTGGGGGCGCGCCAGGAGGACCAGTATCGGACATGATGTAGTAGTTGATGAAGCTTTGCCTTCCAAATTTGGTATGAGATAGTTAAACACAGTAGTCTGTTTTTTGTGTACCTAGATACAGCAGGTGAGGTTGTTGTCAGAGAGGATATTTATTGAGATCTAGTGGCTGCTGCCTAAAGTGTCGCATTGCATCTACGTCCAAGCTGGGAAACTCCACTTCGCGTCGCGTAAGAGTCGCGTTGTCATACGTAGGGCGCCCTGTTGCTAACGCGAATAGGATGTCCCTAGGTGTTGGCACGCATCGACCGGCTTCTAAGTACACAGCGCCTTCCCCATGAAATCAGCTAGCCTTGGAACACTCTCCTCAGTATCAGCATATAAATCGAGATGTCCTTTTCCTTCAATGAAGAAAAGTTCCTTCGGCTCCTTGGCCTTCTTGATTGCATCCTTGCTGTAGCAAGCGGTGTCGGCTGGGCCTCCATTACCCGTATCTGCCAAACTTCCCGTAATCATCAACAGCGGTCGCGGAGAGATCCAGTCGATGAAAGCAAAAGAATCGTATGTGGAAAGCTTTTCGAAGCTCCTCACAAGCTGCAGGTTGTTACATTTGGGATGGTACCCGAGTGGAGTTTCATAGTACGACTTTGCCTCCTCGAAAACGTCTAGCGTGCTGAATGTGGCAGGCTTTCCTCCCTTGGCTTCTGAGATGCGCTCTTGCGCTGCAAAACTCAGGCGCTGATGCAGTGTTTCTGGGTTGATGTTTCCAGAGTCGTCTCTCAAACTGTTGCGATGCATACCACCCACGCAAACGCCGACTACGGTCGCCACGGCCTTCATGCGCACATCAGTCTGTGAAGCGAAGATCGCGTAGCCTCCAGAAGCACAGATCCCAACAACTCCGATCCTTTCGGGGTCAACGTCGCCGTCAAGAGTTGAAAGGAATGTTACGGCGCTCTTGAGGTCCTCGACTCGTTGGTACGGATCTTCTAGGTAACGTGGCTCGCCTCCGCTCTCACCTTGGAAGGCTGCATCGTACGCGAGGGTTATGAAGCCATGTTCGGCTAGCTTTCTGGCATATAATCGAGACGCTTGTTCCTTGATAGCTGTACCGGGGTGGCCGATAATAAGGGCGGCATTTTTGCGGTCTGGTGCGTTTGGGGAGGGTAGGTATAGATCGCCGATTACGTTGATGCCATGGCTGAGGAAGTTCACTTTGCGAACAGTGGCCATCGCAGTTGATGCGTAAGAAGAATCGGGTTGCTTGGTGGTTCGTGGAAGCAAGTTGATAAGGATACGTAAGAAACGATGGTCTTATTCGTCTGTACGAGCTGCTCAAGGTTTCTGCTAAACGCTGACGTGAAATGCCGGGTGTTTATGTATTCTTGCCAAGAACATGTGTAGATTCATAGGGACTACGATACCGCCGCGATACTCACCATGCTCGTGTTTGAACCTGTACTTTTCTGTTACCCCCCGGCTGAGGCTCCGTCAGCACTGATTCGTTCCCCAGCCATTCATGTCGCATACCACGCTCAAACGTCTCTAGCATTCACGCATATTGCTAGGATGCCAGTAGACGGATTTAGGTTTTAAGACTTTCTCGGCCAAGGTTTCGCGCGCATTCGGTCGTATACATTCGTCCGCGCACCAATAGAAAGTTGGGCATTTTCCCCGACCTCAGCATCGCCCACTTCTTTTCTCAACCGTGAGGTGCGACATCAACTCGAAATTTTCTTAACGCTGAATGATAACTTTTCATGCAATGATATAAAGGATGCGTTACAGGATCTTGCAAACCGATGGGCTGTGACTGGGAAATGCTTGAGTTTGCGATGTTGAACTGCGCAGCTGATATTCTGGTATCAAAAGTCAATGACACCGGCCCATCATACTCACGCTGCACCATAACTCTGAACTGATGCTGGGTATGTAAGACATTGAAGACCATCAATATGTCTAACCCGCTTGAAGGCCAGCGACTGTGGCAACAGGTGAAAGCTTGGAGCCGGCAACATTTGAGCACAGTCCAACGAAAACCATCATCATAGGACGGGGCTATCAAACGACGAGAATGGAGTCCAACATGGTGTTCGATGGCCAAGAACGAAAAGAAGTTAAGAGCACATATACTTATCCCGGTATGATGTGTGCGAGTGAATGACATAGACGTACTCCCCTCTGGTAGGGGGCGCGGGTTCTCTTCGATGGTTCAGCATACAGGACAGCGACAAGCACCGACTTACCTTCTGACAACGATCAAGGGCTGGGATAGATGAGATGACTTCACAGAAACCTAAAGGTGATCAGCGTGTAAAGTGGTTGCAGATTATCTTTTTGTTACCATAAGAGGTCCTAAACTGAAGTGGCCTGGTAATGGCGACTCATGCTCTCTCTGATCTTAGCGTACTGTAACGCCGCATACTCCGATCCAACCCTACTGTGATGTACATGATAAGCTAGACAAGCCCAGACCCTGACAGGGTTGGCCTACCATTGTTCCAACTATAACCAATTCCCAGTTCGCTGAAAGCAAGAAAGTGCAACAAATCCCCGGGGTAGTGGCCCCAGGAAAGAAAGCAAAAGAAGGTACTGGGGATCTTACGTTTAGATGAAAATATCCAGCTCATGTCTCCTGACCTCGTCCTCCTCGAAAGTTGGGAAAGCTGGGACCATGGCGTCGGCGTTCTGAACGTAGGCATCGTTGTAGATGCGCCAGTAAGGGTTTCGCACTTTGCGTGCTGGATGGAAGAGACCAGCCCAGACGTAGTTCATGACAAGCGGGGTACCGATCGCGTTGCGGACACCTTCGATAGCCTCGATGATGCGGTCGATGACGTGAGGACTGGTTTCGAACAAGTTTGGCCAAAGAAGGTTGAGCAAGTGAATCATCGCATCTTCGCAGTCGAGACCGACACAGCCAAGAGCAACGTGCTTGACGACCGAAGCGGCAGTCTGGCGATGCACTTGATCTCGGTCGATGAGGGCATCCTCTAGAAGTGGTGTGATGGCATAGACATAGTCCTTTGCCATCTCGCCGATGTACTCGAACATGAAGGACAATGATTTGAGGACACCATTCTGTACGTTGAGCTCCGGTACGCGGTACTCGTTCATAAGAGCCGGTAGGACAGTGAAGGGTGCACAAGTTTCGGCGACGATACCAATGGCGACGGCAGTACAGACACGGGACTGACGCTCCTGAACTCGAAGGTTACCAAGCAAAGTGGCCAGCACATCCTGGGGACCGATAGCTTTGGCAATATAACCGAAGGTGTTGTTGGCAGCACGACGAATACCCTTCTTATGAGCCTTGAGCATGTCCAAGAGTTCGAAGCAGATACGCATCCACTCACGAGGGTTGACGTAGTTTGCACCTCGATCAGCAATACGTCCTACCAGATCGATGGTGTTCTCCTGTACCTTCTCATGTCGGTTACGAAGGATGGGCGTAAGGCGGGGCAACAGATCCTTGATAGGCGGTTGCATGGCGTGGAGACCGACGACTGTGACGATAGCACGAAGAGCACCGAGAATGGAACCAAGAACCTCAGGATACTCCTCACCAAGGTATTCGTACAACGCCTGCGCAAGCTTGATGAGTTGTGGGTCCTCGTCGCACTTCTGCATCACGAAGGTGATTCGCGAGATGAGATCTGCTGCTTGCTGACGGACGGTTGCGGATTTGTTGTTGAGCCTAGCAAGAACTGTTGCGACGATCTGCGGGAGATAGGTCTTGGTACGCTCACCCAGTGCGTTGACGACCGTAGCAAAACCGTCGATGACAATGGGGTCCTCGATGGTTTGGTCCTGGAACGCAACAAGCACACCATCAATTAGCTGTTCTTCCAAACGCTGGTCGACGTCGTGCGCTCCTAGTGTGCTGATAACCTTGTCGACAGTCTCGACAGTCATCTTGCGGTATGCTTCGTTCTCGTCCTTCATGTTGTTAACAATCCTGCCGACGATCTCAGCAACACCAGCTTTCTGCGCCAGGTCCACGGTCGTGTCCACCACTTGTCGGTAGTTGCGCTTGTCAAGAGCCATGCGGCGTACCCAGAAGTGCTTGAAGAATTCAGGGAGAACATTGTCCTTGAGGTAGACTGGGGTTACTCCTGCGGTGTTCGAGCACTGAGAAACGACCTTGAGCACGACCTTCTTCATCTCTTCATCGGGTGATTGAAACTCGCGAATGACGATCTCCATGATCTGACTGGTATAGTAGTTGGAGTACTCCTCGTCCATGAGCGGGATGACATAACCGACCGCCTTCAGGAAGGATGCAAGAGCCTTACCACGTTGGCGACGGGCTCCGGTCCAGAGAGGGTTCAGAATATCGTCGAATGACTCGATACCGTACGGGCTCGCGGCTTCAGCTAAAGCTGCAAGTGCAAGAGCTGTGACCATGCGGACCTTTGGCTGTTCGTCATTCAGGTTGTCGCCGATGCACTCCACAAGTCCCTTGAGGTGAGGAAGAATAGCACAACCCATAAGGATAGGGATCTGCTGAACAATCTTCACACCAGTATGACGTGCGTGCCACGACTTCTTGGATCGACACACAGCGCGGAGGAAGGGAAGGAGGGCGGGGATACCGAGGGCAGATGCGACGACAGCGAAGGCTCGAGCGGTGGTGTTTCGGACGTATTCGTCTTGGTGGTCTAAATCGGGACGCATTGTACTGATCATGTGTGCGAGACCAGCGGCCTTTGCAAGGTTAGAAATAATCTCTCGACCTTCGACACGGGCGTAGTAGTCTTGGTCGATAAGGAGAGGCTCAATGACGACGAGGATCTTGTGGACGTAGGGCCGAACAAGGTCGTCGAGCTTGTAGAGGACACGATCGATGACTTTGACGAGCAAATGTCGCTCCTGATCCTCCAAGGTGCGCTCCATGAGGAGAGGCAAGATCTGGTTGAAGAGAGCGCCAGCACCGAACTGCCGGGCGTTGTCGGTAAGTTGTCGAAGCGCGGTCTTTCGCATGGGTGGTGTTCCGTTCTTGACCTTGAGCAAGAGTCGCATGATTTTGCGCTCCTTGAGTTCCTCGACGGTCATGTCGTTCTCGTCTGCACCGTCTGTGAGCTTTCCAAAGTATTTCATGTCCTCGTTCTTGAAGAACTGAAGATCACCGACACCTGGAATCTCTGTGGGCAGCTGCTTGCCCATGGCAGCCAAGCTGTTGTCTGCTTCCGGAAGCAAGAAGCCTTGGTATCCCGTGGGAAGTGCTGGCATGCCCACTGGTCGCCGCACTGGCTCGTACCCAGGAGGGGCCTCGAGGACCTTGTAACCTTCAGCCTCACCAGGCAGCATCATGTCGAGCTGCTCGTCGGATAAGGGAGCGTTGCGGTTGGAGATATCGGTGCCGAATGCGAACGTCTGCGCGACTGGACGGGCGCCGTTGGTGGCGGGAGCAGGCGTTGCGGCGCTGGCGGGGGCTACAGCTGTGGTATCCCAACGCGATCGAGCCGGTTGAGCAGCCTCAGCAGACTTGTCTTCTGCCTTTTCTTCCTCGGGTGCCGGTGACCATCGCGATCGCTTCTTGGGCTCGCCATCTGCCGTGGCCTCGTCGGCCTCTTCTTTGATCGCAGGTGTTTCGCCGTCGCCGCTCTCGTCCCAGCGTCTCCTCTTGCGAGTCTTCTTCATGGGTGGGGTCTTGTCGCCATCGACAGGGGCGGATCCGTCGTCCTGGAGCGTTGGCTTGTGGTCAAGGACTTCGTTGCCTCCCTCCCTCTCCCTCTCCTCGATGAGCCTCTTCACACGCGCCTCTTCGCGCTCAAACTCGCGTTGCTTCATCACGTCCTTGTACGATTGGCCGCCATCTTCGCCATCCTTCGCGAAGGGGTCCGCTCGCGACGGAGAAAGGGCGCGGTCGAATCGTCGTCGTTGGTAGTCGGTCTCGCGTGATGCGATCTGAGCCTGCTTCTCGCGACTGTCGAGGATGTCCGCCTCTCCGGCATCACCATGCGCAAACTCGTTCATCATCTCCTTGGATGCCGTGTATTGGCCCACAAGGCTCCGGCCGTTCAGCTGCACGTCGTCCATGTCGGCGTCGTCGTCAGCAACGGCGATGGAACTGACGTAGTCGCCATTGTTTCCGCCGTAGAGCTCCTTGTCGAGGGGCTCGTTGAGCGATTGCTTGTTGTTGGACGTGTCCCCGTTGGCAGCGCCGTTGGCCCTCGAGTTTCCTGCGCGCGGTCCGGCCATGTTTGCAGCAGGTGGTGACGGGTAGATTGGGGTTGGGGTGATTGGGGCGACGACAGCCTGTGAGCTTCTCCAAAGTTTCGCGATCCAGGGCTTGGCAGAGCGGCCGCATTGGCACTAGCGTGAGCGGCTTAGTCACCCACCCCCTTCCTCTCGAAACCCATGGCTTGGAGTCTCAACACAGGCGTGCAAAAGGTCGCCAGGCTGCATCACGTCGCTGCAAGGCCCACAGACAATGACTTCATCGATACCCGCCACATCCAAGCCGAGCGGCGCAGCCTCTCTTCTCACTGTGCCCACGCCCGGTACCCTAGTCCGCCTCGCAATATATCGAAATGCGGCACAGCCATCTACCAACGGGCGAACGTAGGTCATATAGCATTGTCCGTCCACTCACGCCAGCTTTGTGTGCATCGTCCCTGGGTTCAACTCAGAGTTAAAGTTCTAGTTTACTCATCGGCGACAGATGCCAGAGCCTGCAAGAATGCGGGCCCGACACGTTGCTTCTTCTGATCGTCCCGAACATCTTACATGTGTGCTGCATGATCTTCGAAGGCGCGAGATAGGCCTGGACTGATCCGTCTTGAGTTCTGTCGCCTTGGTGGCGCCTAGCCTGCATGCGCGTCTCCCTACAATGGGTGGCACACCAAGTGGCTACTCATCAGCAAAATAGATCCCAAGAAGCCGAGGAGCTCCAGGTCTCCCATGTCTCGAGCACCAGAGGCGACAGACCCACTCCAGAAACTAAATTGAAGCACAGGCACGACAGCGGGCACTGTTCGTCAGTCGATTATGTGGCTCGCTGATCTTTTTCGTTACCTGAGATTGCGCCAGCCATCACGCGATGCTCACACCGCCAGCGCGAACCACGCGTCGTCATCGTGGAACTTTGCAGCCTCATGTCGACGCAGTTACAGCCATTGCAGGAGATTTTGTCAATGACCACAAGTGTCGGCATCGCGTGGGCTATCCGTAGCCATGCCCACCAAGCCCTACTACTAGTTCTAAAAATACGTCTCACGCGGCGGGGACCACTCGAAACCGCCGAACTACTCTGACTGCAGGCCTCGCAATACGGGCCCTAGCAACGAATAATCGAAGGCGCAGTGTTGCGCGAGCCAAGCTAACGGTGATTTACGCAGCTCCGGGCTCTCTGCGCAAGGGCTTGAAACGGATTGTCGGTTCTGTGCTGCTGCCAGCCACACAGTAAAGTCGTACCGTGCCGGGGTCCGTGGTAGTGGTAGGGTCGCGGCATGTTGCTGATATGGAGGGACGCTGTCCCACGTTCTTACGAGGGGTTGATCCTGCCTCTTGTTTTATTGTGTTGCTCGTGCCCACTGTTTCGTTCCCCCCAACCACGTTCGCTGTTGTTGGTATTTCTCCAGGCCTCCCTCGTTTCGGCTGAACGGCTTCACAACTATGGCGGCTGTGGCGCAGAGTCATGTTCAAGATGACGTACATCCACTTTTGAGGCATCCACGGCCGATTAAGAGGGATTCTGCAAAGGCGCAACGCATGCTTGGCTTGATCGCAGATTCTGAGGAAGCTCTAAGAAATTTGCAACGCGAAAAATCGGTAACAACACGATGGTTGGAACGACCGATGTACGAGCATTTGGAGA
This sequence comes from Alternaria ethzedia, assembly GCF_023757985.1. NCBI lineage: Eukaryota > Fungi > Ascomycota > Dothideomycetes > Pleosporales > Pleosporaceae > Alternaria > Alternaria ethzedia. Next base: position 524,015 of record NW_026056197.1, read on the forward strand.
TTTCCGATGTCGAAGAAGAAAAAGACGAGTCTCGAGCGGTGATACAAGAGCAGAAAACGGAGGCCGTCGTCGAAAAGGTAGTGATTGAGGACAAACCAATCGAGGAGAAGCCAAAGGAGGACAGCGACTCTGACCTGCTGGACAAATGGACGAATCCGAACCGCCCGGCTTCCTCTTTCAATCCCGAAGAAACATTGAGCAAGCTTCCGGAGACAGAACCAAGCACGAAAGTCAATACATCCCCGATTAAGCGACGACCGCTACCGCTCACACGACCGACATCATACAACGCGCAACACCTGTTATCGCCAGAATGGATTGCTTCGCCAGCCACCATGAGCCCTAATACACCAGGTCAAGGGCCTGCATCATCGTATCTTGACAGTTCAGACAAGCCCAGGAGCAGCATTTCTTCCCGCGGCAGTTGTGAATGTGAGAGGCCACAAGTAAACCCTACGCAGTGGACATATCCGCCGATGAACGATGCAAACGGTCCACACACGCAACGACCCATCTCATATCACCCTCAAAGCTCCACTGCACTCGACAGCCCGCCAATGCAGCCGCGACCACGACCTACATCCTTCGCGACCTACCACCAACGGAATCGCTCCGGAACCAAGATTGCGTCCTCGCGAGGACTACGGAACAACAGCTACCCACAAAACCGCTCGCGACCCGTGTCAGGGTGTGCGCCTAAAGCCATCGCAGGGGAGAACATTGAGAATGACATGGTTTATCAGCAGTACGGGGATGACGAAGTCGGTCCACCCACGCCTGTAACATCCTCGAAACTTGCGTTTTCACCCCCACCCGTCTTCTCTGCTACGCCAGCAACACCAATACACCCCACGTTGGATGCCTTCGCGACATCGGAAGAGAAGAACAAACCAGAGAAGAAGATCAAGCACAGATGGTCAACCATACCGCAAGCGTTGAAGAACTTTGGCGCTAGGAGAAGAGACTCTTCAGCTCAACATGAGCAGCAAAAGTTTGCAACGGTTGTCGAAGATCTGCGGAGAATGAACTTAACGCAGGAAAACCTGCAGGTCTACGAAGCCGAAGCCAACCAGGACCCAGCAGCATCCAAACGTCTCTCGGCGGTCGACCTCATCCCGACACCAACCTACTCGCCCTTTGACATGAGCGTCAAGTCAGCCCAACTCGAAGCACCCCTTCCAGCACCCTTCGCGCCCTGGACCGACGCCCCACCAAGTCCCGCCGCCTCCGCAGAGCGACGCCGCAGCAGCGGAAACTCGCTATCACCAACTGCACTACCCTCACAGCTATCCAACGAAAACTTACGGCAAGCACGTCCAGTATCGATGCAATCCCAAGGACGACCCGTTTCGATGCAATCCCAAGGACGTCCTGTTTCGTGGCAATCCCAAGCACGCCCCGTGTCGATGCAATCCCAACGTAGCAGTATAGTCGCCCTGCCTTCACCGAACATTACCTGCACCGCCCCCCAACCATATCAGCGCCCCGCCTTCGACGCTTCTCTTAGCCCTCGGGCAATGACCCCTAGTTCCCGACGCAACACACCAGCTATTGAACGCACGTGCATTCTCTGCAAGACGTCAAGGCCAGTATTCGAGTTCAGCGAGCGCAGGATCACAGCGAATTGTTGGCACGAGCCTGCGACTTGCGTTGGGTGCTTGCAGGCGTGGGTCAGGCAATGTTCGGGTTTGAATGGATTGGATGGATGCACATGTCCTGAGTGTGGAGAGGTCATGGCAAGGGAAGATGTCGGGGCTTGGGGTGAGGTCTCACCGATTTGAAGCGGACAATGGTATACATTATTTGGTAGGAGGACTTTATGAAATGTCTGCTTGTATATATTTAAGCATAGTACCGCTCTTACATTCGTTCTCTTCTTTCTCTTCAGCCAACGCAATGTATCGGCCGTTCATTTGCAGTCGTCAGGCTGCTTTAGTATAATGTATTCAATATAAGATTAACTCTTTATGTAAACACCTGGTATCTCCACATCTTGTCACGCTAACTGGCCAGGTTTACGATGATTACCTTCGGTAAGGTATCGTTTGAATGGAGAGATGTCACCTAGTCACTACACAAACACGGTGCACACATGATGGATGATGAAGTTGGTATGATTGAATAGGAAATTCGTAGCAAGTCGTTACATCTGAAAACTCCGCCTTGAGTGAAGAAGTGTACATTGGGCTTACCACAGCCCAATACGCCATGAATAAAAGCTCTGTCACCGACCCAGTTTGGTGACGTTTCTCAGTCACCTCACTGGACGTTAGGTGTGGTCGCAGTCCACAGAGTGTCACGCTCAGCAGCAGGCGGGGTGTTGACACACTCCGTCAAGAAAGCGTGCCAGCCCTCGATGGTGGCCGCGTCAAGACCGGCTCTGACCTCCGCACTGCACGTAGTAACGTACCAGGCCGCCGAACCGAAACTCTTCTCGTCGTCGGAGTTCACGAGGTCGAGAACGGCATCGACTCCAGTGGCCTTTGCTGTCGCGACGGCGTCTGCACCTGCAATAGCGGTTGCGTACTTCTCGATAACTTCTGGCATGGCCATCACTAAGCATGAGAGTTAGCTGATGTCTCACAGTCAGTCCATGTAGCAGCATTACTTACTCCTTGTGCCCTGACCAGGTTTACCTGGCGCGGGAAAGTGGTTCCTCTTGTACTTGAAGTTTCCGCTCTCAAAAAGCTCATACGCGACGATCGCCGCTCTCTCGCCCTTGGATGTGATCTTGTAGGTCTCGAAGGCCTTGTTGATAGCAGTAGCGGCTGCAGTTGCATCTGCACACTCGTCGGGGAATGGTGCACCGTCGCAGGACGCGGTGGTGGGGGCGATGGCGATCAAGTTGTCTGCAGTCAGGCTCGCCTCGGTGGTTGGGGCATCTGCTGGGGGAGCTGCCGGGGCACCGTCCTCGAGGTCGCAATCAGGGCCCCGGGCCGGGACAGGTGCTGCGAAAGCGCAGAGTGCAAAGGCACTTGCGACGAGGATGTTCTTCTTGAAACCCATGTTGTTGATCGGCTGATTGGTGGAGTATATAGTTGTAAGGTCGATGTTCTTTGGTGGTGTGGATGTATATATAATGAGTGATGTTTGAGGCCAAGTCTGGTGCGAGGTGATGGCCTTAAGTAAGAAGGAGCTCTTGAATAGTCCGAATGCAAAACTTGTATTGTAAAGTGAGTGGCCGGAACAGTGTTCTTGAATGAGTGACGTTGAATGGAATTTGCTTCAGGCCAGCAGAAGCTAGTGATCTAAACAAGGGATTGGGAGACCGTGAGTAGGCAGTGTATAGAAGTGATAAAGGAAGGTGACGGCCAAGATATATGACCTTAGGCGCACCACGACGCGCGCCTAAGGGTCCCCCTTGAGGTGCGCCGTCAGCACAATAGTCAGGAACCCGTCTTACCGTATTCCCCAGATCAACGAGCAGTGACGGCCAATCATTGCCTGTGCGAGGTGACGAACTATGCACGTGAATACGCGTTGTGCGACTGTGATTGGTTCTGCGCCACCCAGCTGCCGGGGATGTTTGAAACATGAAACGAGCGAGGTCAAGCTTTCGCCAATGCCGCTGGACAGGAGTTAGACAGGAGTTTAAACAGCTTCTAGTGCCACCGCAACAAAATTATAGGGTAGTTCTGGGACGATAGGCATCCAGCGAAGAGCTGAATGGGGCATTCTGGTTGGTAGCGGGCGGAAGAAAGGTTGTTGCGGCTTACGAGCTTGGCCACGGGTGCCTCAGCCCTGACCCGCCGCAAATGTGATAGCCGTAAGTAAGGCGGAACGTTGCGCCGCTTGGTGTGTACAGTAGCTGATCTTTCCCAAATCTTTCAGTCGCGTTTACCCAAGGCATACGGCAATTCTTCTACCTTGTGCCGTTACGGAGTTTGCCTTAACCCCGCATGACGTGACCTCATCATAGTTGCCGTCCACGGTGGGGCAACTGCTTCTCTATGCCTAGGTGTCCTGCCTGCCCCTCATTTAAGCTCATACACAACCAAATTTCCTCTTCAGCAAACAACTCGTAATAAACATCCAAAATGCCTGCAGTCGAGACAAAGTTTGACCCCAAGGAGTAAGTCACGTCAATTGCTAGTACGAAATAGTCTGCCTCGATGCGTGGTTGTGTTCAATTCGCAATTTGACATGTGTACTCTTACATCTGTTACATCTGAACATTTGCTAATGTCAAGATAGCATGCAGTTCCGTCGCCTTGGACCCGCTGGGTTGAAGGTCTCGGTCCTGTCCTTGGGAGGTTGGTTGACATACGGAGGAACGCAGAAGGGTTCCATCGTGAAGGACTGCATGCAAGAGGCTTGGAACCATGGCATCAACTTCTTCGACACTGCCGAGGTATACGCAGCCGGTGAGTGCGAACTTGAGATGGGCAAGGCTTTCAAGGAGCTGCAGTGGCCGCGTGACGAGTACGTCTTGTCGACAAAGGTAAGATCAGTCTCATCATGCCATGAGTGGGGACTGACAGTAATGGAAAGGTCTTCTTCGGAACTCAGAGGAAGGAGCCAAACACCAGGTAATATGGCCGTCTTGCATACTCTTACTCAACTAATGAACGCGTAGGGGTCTATCCAAGAAGCACATTGTCGAGGGCTTGAAGAGCTCCTTGAAGCGTCTTGACCACGATTACGTCGACGTTGTTTTTGCTCATCGCTACGACCCTGAGTATGTATTAGCTTTCTGCTTTCCGAGTGCCTACTAACGTATGTTTAGCGTTGGCATGAAGGAGATCGTTGAAGCTTTCACCCAGACAATCCAGATGAACTTGGCATACTACTGGGGTACATCCGAATGGTCTGCGGATCAGATCCAGGAGGCATGCGATATCGCCGAGAAGTACAACCTAATCGCCCCTATCGTGGAGCAGCCTCAGTACAACGCTTTCCACCGTGAGCGCTTCGAGAAGGAATACGCTCCATTGTACAAGAAGTACCAATACGGAACGACCATCTGGTCACCTCTGGTAAGAACTCAGAACGAACCTACTACATCTGAGATCTATGCTAACGCGTGTACCAACACTTAGGCTTCGGGCATGTTGACTGGCAAATACAACGATGGCATTCCGTCCGACTCCCGATTCGCGACTAACCCCGAATTCTTCAAGAACTCAATCGAGGCGCTGAAGAGCGACGAGGGACAGGCTAAGATCAAGAAGGTCAAGGAACTGACTAAGATTGCTGAGAAACTTGGAGGCACCACGACTCAACTCGCGCTTGCCTGGGCAGCTAAGAACCCGAATGTGTCTACTGTTATTCTTGGCGCAACGAAGCCCGAACAGGTCAAGGACAACTGTGGCGCTCTCAAGCTGCTCGAGAAGTTGACACCGGAGCTCATGGAGGAGATTGAGAAGATCCTCGACAACAAGCCAAAGCTATAGGCACTCCGATACGGCTGCGGGATCTGCTCAAAGGCCACAGTGATTACTCAACCGATCTGGAGCATCTAGAGCAGGCTATATAGTACAATGGAGGATATGTGACCAGTCTTGCTTCCTAATCGCATTCCGATGGTACGATCAAGTAGGCGCTATGTCGTAAGGGTCGACGTCAGGAAATATAGCGATTGGCTGCCCCGCAAATCGTATATACCGCACAACGTGACCGTACGGAGTAGGCAACTGCATGTCTAAGTGGATAGCTGTTATACGAAGTACGTTGAAGTGTGGTAGAGCAGAATGCACCCGCCACAGGACCTCGGGAAGGCGTGCCCGAGACTTATCGGGCGGTCGAAGTGGCTGGGCCAGGTTTTGATACCCAGCCCTGACCATGCATCGCCCATGACACAATGCCATGGGGTATTTTGCGCGCCGACCCTTTGTTTTTGCGCTGTAAAGCTGGGATGTTGGGTGTCGCACGGCGCCACTGCACTGCACGCCAGCTGCAAGCTCTAGACCGGAGTCGCTGCAGAGCCGCAGAATGAAGCCGCTAAACACCAGCGGATCACAAGCTGCTTCCGCGCTCTGGCTGTGATTGCTCCAAAGGCTGTTTGGCTCGATCTTGTGCACTGACCGCCTCATCTTGCAACCTCCAGACCCGGATGGCAGGCAGATTCCAAATCGTTAGCTGGGGCTGTGTTCTCGCCGACGATCTCGAGTGTGTAGCGCATTATTTCGTGCATGGCTGGCTACTAAATCGCGTTGAACATCGCACTGCAAGTGTAGGAGTCGAGCTACCCTGGCACGTCCTTCCAGACCAGCCTGCCCTTTCCTGTGCTACATTCGACTCTGCGACGCCAAGGGCACCATCGCTTGTCTCAATTGACCGGCAGCTCGTCGCCCATTGCAACCGTCTCTTCACCATCGCCGTCTCGCCCAACTCGGAAGGACGGAACAGGAGGACCTCGGCCGCATTCCGAGAGAACTAGAGTACCCTTCAAGTCTCGCTGCTCAAATACCCAAACACCCCACGGCAGAACCGCGGGCACCGGCTCTGTCTAATCGTCATCTCTGCGCGCCGGCGAGCCTGACTTTTGTACGTTTCGGATGTGCGCAGGGGTTCATTGTCGCCCTGTGGACTGACTTGCCTTTAGCGCATCGCTCACTGCAACTCGACGGCTTCTCCGCCATTTCGGCGCCGAGGGAGAGAACCGTTTAACCCATAAGTGCGCGTCGCTGCCAATGCCGCTCCTATAGCATGGCAACTACTATCAAAACCGACCCCTCCTCCGAGGGTGCCAGTCATCGCGACAACAGCAGTGGTATGTGGAATTCCTCTTGGCAGTCTCCAGCGCTTTAATCGCTCCACGTTTTGAAGTTGTATCTGTTTTGGCTCCGCCTCGCGATTCCTACAGTTTGTTCTTGGCACGTAGACATGGCAGCCGCCATTGGGTCGCTGCCGCTGAAGCTTCTCGCTTCTTTACTCCACTCCCAGAAACGTGCTGCAGAGACATGACCAGTCTCGCCATGACAACCTTGAAAGCTCTACTCGGGTTAGCATGAACGTTGCAACATTCCCCGCGGCTCGCATGGTTGCCGGCCGTTGAGTTGAGATCGATGCATTAACGGCCAAAGACCCTGCGAACGCTTGCGTGCCTCACCCGGCGAGGCGCTGGCGACACTACATATACATGGCCGCACTACTCTCCTTTCTCGTCAAAGCTCATCATACACACATACATAATATTCCTTTTTGTTTCTTTCATCTCTTACCTAATATCGAAACATCATGTCGCATGCTCGTTATATGTCCTGGCCTAATGCGCATGCGCTGACCATGGCGCCCACCTACCCTCCATCCGGCGCTGCCATCGAGTACCCCTCACCTGCTGCTTCTCGTCGGGCTTCCGAGTGTTTCTCGGAAGTGAGCATGAGCAGCAGCAGGCGGGGCAGCTTGGCTGGATTTGCGTCGGACATGGAGAGTACCGGGCAGTGGCACTCTGTAGGAAGCGAATCTAAGAGTCCTCTAGCACAATTTGGATTCTTCAAGGGTCTGACCGACAAGAAGACAACAAGAGGTTCGTTCATCGAGGTATCGCCTCGATATGGTGGCTGACTCCTGCAAGATGGCCAACCACCCAAGAGAAGAGGACCCAAACCGGATAGCAAACCGGCTTTGACCAGACGGCAAGAGCTAAACCGCCAGGCGCAGAGGTAACATCAGCCAAGCCATGTATTGTATCATGCACTGACTTGTTGACAAGGACACACCGAGAGCGAAAGGAGCTGTACATCAAGGCCCTCGAGCAGGAGGTGATCCGTCTGAAGGATACCTTTGCGGCTACTACGAGGGAACGGGACGCTTTCGCAGACGAGAACCGTCGACTGAGAGAGCTGCTCATGGCACATGGCATCTCCTTCGACCACTCCAGCCCGGGGAGCAATGGCATGGGCCGCGTCGACAGCTCCGCCTACGGAAGCTCCACTGGCAGCATGTCAGGCTACGGGCCAGGATCAGCGTCGACTGGCTACACATCGCCACCAACACGCGGATCAAGCTCTCATGATGGAATGAACGGTCAAGCCTTGACTCTTCAACAGCAACAAGCCCAGCAGTCTGGTCACCATCAGCAGCATTCGATGGACTATGACCAGATCGGCATTGACTTCGTCTTAACGTACGACCGATCGCCTTATCTTTCTCCTCCACCCCAGCAGTAATGCGCTTACGTCTTTTCTTCTTCATTCTTTTTGGCCTCCGTACGTCATTCGTTATCTTTACGAGATCTGTTCTGACGACTGCGTCTAACAGGCTCGAGCGACCCTGCATGGACCACATGCAGTTCTTAATGGTTCGCGCCAACGAGGCCGACGAAAACATCAGCGGCCATGCGCTCATGGCAACGGCACCTCCCGATGCGCACATTACGAATTGCCCCGAGGAGAAGTATCCACATCAGATGCCGGACGTCAAGATGCCGGATTTGATGAAACTACTCGATCTCAGCAACCGTCTGCCCCTTGATGGGGAAATCACGCCTATCATGGCCTGGGCGAAGATCCTCCAAGACGAATGCTTCAGGGATCTTTCCAAAGAGGACATTGAGCTCGTGAAGAAGGAGCTCCTTGCCAAAGTCCGTTGCTACGGGTATGTTGTATCACTCTGATTTCAGCTGAGCATGCACTGACACTAGCTAGCTTTGGCGCAGTCCTCGAGGAATTCGAAGTCAGCGACGCCCTGATGACAGTTCTTGCTAGCAAATACTCCAATGGTCCCACGCCAGCATAATGTGTAGTCACGAGAAAAACGGCACTAGTTATGTTTTCTGGAATAATCTGTAATGTCATTCGCTCGATATGAATAATGCAAACATATCTTCAACTTTAAAATCCCAAATGGTGTTTGACATGTGCATGGTGACTCGCGAGTTGGCGCATGCCCGCCGATCTCTTGTGAAATAAAGGGTCCAAGCTAGCGCCCCACTAGACCCTCGTCCTGTCAGGGCGGTGTTATGAAACCCGTGGACTTATGAAACTACAATCGCTACACGTCGTCGTCTCGAGGCCTATAAAACCTCCGCAATATACGCCGGCTTGCCTTCCTATTCTTTCTGCCTCTTTCGCCACCGTCACGAGGGCACATCACAGCTATCCTCCGTACCCCGCGCGACTCCCGACCGAGCCTCAGTCATGGCCGAACTAAGCGTCTACGACAACGACCCGACGATATACCTCTTTACCTCGCTGACCGCCGGGTCCTCTCACATTGTTACTGCCACGTCTCGAATCGAAACAATCCTACGGGCGAACAAGATCCCTTTCCAGGGAGTCGACACGGCGACAGATGAGCTCGCAAAGAAGCTGTTCCAGCGGAGAGCAAGCGGGAAGAAGCTACCGTTGATAGTCAAAGAGGGATATGTTCTGGGTGTAGGTACAGGAGAAAGCGCGTAGCTAGGACATGAGGCTAATGCGTGTCTTGCAGGGCATCACCGAGATTGAAGAATGGAACGAGTACGACGAGATTCGAGAAGCGCTGGGCGTCACGGCAGCCTTCACGCCCTTTCCTGCGAAGCCCGGCCCACCGCCCATGGCTGCGCCAGCTACGACCACCTCCTCCTTCTCATCTACAAGCGCAGCTGCGAAGAAGGAGAATGTCATCATACCCAGTCCAGAGACAAACCTGGCGCTCCGTGAGCTAGGCGCGGAAGCTGCGAAGAAGGCCGCGTCGATGAAGCCTACTCCAAGCAACATCAAGACTACGAACCCATTGCTGGCTGAGAAGACGAACACACCGACCTCGGCGACCTCGAAGAAGAGTCCTACAAAGGAAGACCCTAGCAGCATCCTCTCGCCAAAGTCTGTCCCATTACCCGACACGCCGAAGCTTGCGACGCCTGCTACACCCACCGCGACCGAGACCGCGACCAAAGATACAAAGGCTGCTGTCTCGACTGCCAAAGCGGAGGCCAAGCCTTCAGCCTCGACCGCAGCGACGAAAGACGCGAAAGCCGCTACACCAAGCACGAGCAAAGACACAAAGGCGAAGGACACCAAGTCAAAGGACGCGAAAGACGCGAAAGCAAAGGACTCCAAGGCGAAAGACACCAAGGCAAAGACTACCACATCCTCGAAAGATGCAAAGTCAAAGTCTACAAGAAAGCCCGCAACAGGAGGTCTTTTCGGCCTCGGAAAGCCCGTCGCAAAGTCAAAGTCGTCGAAACCCACAAGCAGCAAGGACACAAAGAGCAAAGATACGAAGTCGAAGAGCACAAAAGATACCAAGGCTGCTGCGAAACCTGGCATTCCCAAGCTCTCCGATCTGCAGAAGCCCGTACATGCGCCTCCATCCATGCACGACGATGCGAAGAACCCTGCGCTTAGTGCCGGGCCGATAAGCTCGACAAGGAAGGAGGATGAGGAGAGTGGTGAGGAAGACGAAGACGAAGACAGCGAGGAAGAAGCATCCGAGGAGGAGAGCTCCGAGGAAGAGGATGCCGATGCGGATAAACCAGCGGCAGCTAAAGCCCCAGCAAAAGCGACTGCAGCTACCGAAGAGAGTAGTGAAGAAGAAGAGGACAGCGACGAGGAAGAAGAGAGTGAGGAGGCAGACAGCGAAGAGGACAAGAAACCTGCACCACTGGCTACAAAAGGGAAACCCGCAACACAAGCCAAGAAAGAAGCTGAAGCGGAGGAGAGTTTAGAAGAGGAAGATAGCGATGAGGACGATGAAGAAGAGAGCTCAGAGGAAGAAGAAGAAGAAACACCCAAGACGCAGAAGCAATCTGCGAAGGACGCGAGTAAAGCTGGAGTGAGTGTAAAGGACTAGAGAGAATGCAGAGTATGTGTGGATATTAGGAGCAGGCGCTGTATATAGTTTCAAGTACAAGATAGAAGTACATAATTCAAGTTTGGGCAAATGCCGTAATATTGCATGTGCAGATAAATCGCATCATTCCAACGCCATCGCTGGATGCTGATTCTGCATATGCAGTACAGAAAAGACGGGATCTAACCAAAAACATATCTATAGACCTTTGAATGGCAAAGGCCGTCTGGAATCTGTGCCAACAACACCTCGCACACTCCACTCCACTCCATCCATTATGTGCCAGTGGAATAGAATCAAGCAGCAACATCCAAACCCGCCTTCTTCAAGCCATTCAAAAACCGCTCTTTAACATCCCCCTCACCATGCACAGCCTCAGCCGTCTTCTCCACCTCTGCAGCCGGCGCACTAAGCTGCGCCATCATCATCTTCTCCACCGCTGCAATACCCGCCTCCTCCGCTTTACTCAGACTATCAGCCGCACCGGCCACCTCGTCCTTCTTCTTCGCTTTACCCTTGCCCTTGGCGCCCTCCTCACTCTCCTCGCCCTGGACCATCTTGTCCAGTTCCAGTTTACTTACACCGAGCGCGTAGATCTGCTCTTCGACTGTTCCCTTGGTGACTAGTCTGACGACTTCGACCTCGCGCGTCTGACCAACGCGGTGCGCGCGGTTCTCCGCTTGGATGTCATCCTGGGGGTTGAAACTTGAGTCGAAGATGATGACTTTGTTCGCGCAGGCGAGGTTGATACCTGCGCCGCCGCTCTTGGTGCTGATCATAAAGAGTTGGATGGATTCGTCCTGGTAGAATACGTCCATGAGGGACTGGCGCTCTTGGATCGGTGTGGAGCCGTCCATGCGCATGAAGTTGATGTCGTGGTCGTCAAAGACCCAGCCGAGAATGTCCATGACGGACGTGAATTGCGAGAAGACTAGGGCGCGGTCGCCGTTCTCTTTATACTTTTTCAGCAAAGCGAGGAGCGCGGCGACTTTGCCAGAGTCCATCCATTCCTGCTCTTGGAGCTCGAATTTCTTGAGCGCGCGGTACTTGGAGGCGAGCTGGTGGCATTGGTAGTCTTGGTATAGCTGGAGTTCTTCGTAGATGATGTCTGGGCTGCTTTCGGCGAACATGTCTTCTTTGAGACACGCCTTTGACATCTTCCGGATCTTGTCGTCGTTGTACCGGTGGCGGAAGAGTAGGGGGTGGATGGCTGCTTGTCGCAGCTTCATCATAACGTTGGCATGGTCCTTGACGGGTATGCCTGCTGCTCGGTCTTCAAGGATCTTGCGCTGCTTGGCCAACTGCTCGTTGTAAAGCGTCTTTTGCGTATCGGTAAGATTGCAGTACTCGACACGGGACGTCTTCTTTGGTAGATGCTTGAGCACTTGAGCCTTCTTTCGTCGGAGGATAAACGGTGTCAGCATCGTACGAGCGCGTTGGATACGTTGAGCAGAGAGCAGAGAGCTATGCGAGTCGCTCTCCATAGTCTTGGCCTTGTGTTTGAACAGAATCTGCAGCATCTCCTGGACCTCCTCCTGCTGGTCGCCGTAGAAAACCTGTGGCATGAGGAAACCCAGAATCGACATGAGCTCCTGAAGACTGTTTTGAAGTGGCGTTCCGGTCAACAGGATCCTGCAAGTCGTAGGAATCTTCATCAAGCTCTTGTACCGGATCGTGTTGGCATTTTTGAGCATGTGCCCTTCGTCAAAAATACAGATCTCAGGCCTGCACTTTCTCAAGAACGAAGAGTCGTCCTTTCTGAAGGTAAGGTCGTACGTCGTGATGATCACATCGCACGTTCCCTGACGAATATTTTGGAGAATGCTCTCCTGGTGAGAGAACCGCTCCGCCTGTGATCCATAGTAGGGCGTAAAGTTGATGGTGTTGGAGAAGCGCTCAAACTCACGACACCAGTTCTCTAGTGTAGATCCAGGAACAACGATAAGCGCAGGCTTTCCAACGCCTTCTTCTTTGAGATGCGACAGAAAAGCGATGATCTGGCATGTCTTTCCCAGACCCATATCGTCGGCCAGAATACCCGAGGTTTTAGTCTTCCATAAGAGGTTCAGCCAGTTAAGGCCTACGACCTGATAATCCTTGAGTTCAATGTCGTCGTTCATGATCGCGGGCTGTGTCAAAAGCTTTGTACGAGTGGCCGCTTTTCGTATGCTGTTAGGCTCCGTATCGCTGCCATTCGGGCTCCGAGGGGTATGATAACCTGAGTCGCGAGAAGAGTTCGTGTCGCTAGCATCATCGAGACTTGTAATCTCGACTCCATCCTCTGTGGAAGCACCAAAGATATCAATGCCCCATTTTGCCATGCCCGCAACCATCGGCTTGCCCAGAGCCTCACACTGCTGAACAACCGAGTCGATGGTGTTGTATGCATTCCACATGGCCTCGGTAGATTCCACAAGTCGCTGTCCGGTTGTTATACGTGGCTTGCGAGACTTCTTCTTGCCCTTCTCTACTGGCGTGAGATCCACATGGACCTTGCGAATAGCATCAAGAGACTTGAATGGGCGGTGCTTGAAGATCTCCTTGATGTCCTCTTCTTTGTGACTGGATAAGTCGATCAACTCCTCCACTGTGCAAGTGTTGAAGAGGTTCAACAATTTACTATCATCAAAGCTGTTCTCCACCACCGAGCCACCTGCTTCCGAATCGTCGTCGATCATGAGATCCGCAGCAATACCCTCGTCTTCGTCGGAAGAGACAACGATCGCCGCCTCCTTCTTTGTTTTCTGTTGCGGTCGTGCGGGTGCGGGTTCGGGGGAAGGCGAGAAGACGGCTTTCTTGCGGTCCTTTCCGCTCTTGAGTCGACGTTTTGGCTTCGGTGGTTCCTTCTCGGGGCTTTCGATGGTGACTGGGCTGTTCTGAGTCGCGCCCAACTTCGAGTATTTGTTCTGCAACGACTGTACAGGTTGCTTAAGACCTCGCTGTGCCGTCTTCTTCACAACTGGATTTGATGCTGTACGGGCTACTCCTGGGCGAGGTGGAGACCGTAGCAGCTCATCCTCAGACTCCTGTTCCGCCAGATACTCGGAAGCGTCGTTGAAGTTGCCCTTTCGCTTTGTCAAAGCATCGTGTATTTGCTTGACAGAGCGATTCGGGTATATAGCCTGTAATCGCTTGACTTTGGTATACGTGCTCAGGTCATGGATGTCTTCCATGGTCATCTCCTTGTCTTCGGTCAAGTCTATAGGTATAGCGCGTGAAGGCCCCCCTTGCGGCTGCAGAGGTTTCTGTCGCTTAGGTGGTGTACTCGACTCGAATCGTTCCGCTGGTCGTTTACGCGACTGGTCGCTGTCGTATTTATAACTCGAAAGGTCCCAGGTCGGCTTCTGCGGTGTCTCTTCGATCCTCGATGTCATGGATGCCATTTCGATCTTGGACAAGGGTATATTAGACCTATATTCCGACTCGTCCTCGTCTGGGTCGCGCTCAACAGGCGGATCGTCCGAGGTGAGGTCGACGACTGGTTTGCGGACTGCTTGTGGGGGAAAGAAGCCTGTGCCGGGCGGTGCCATTGGGTTGCTGTAGCCCCCGTATGGGCGTTGCGACTGCGACGGCGGCGACATGACAGGCGACGAGTCGCGCTGAGGGGCGGGCGACGAACGCGGGACTTGTAATTGCGACGAAGACGCCGTGGCTTGAACTGGGTGCGCGCGCGGCGTGACTATGAGCGTGGGCTGCGTAGTATCAGACGGCGCCGCAAAGAAGGGCGAGCGCTCCCCAAGGATTTGCGTAGGCTGCGTGACGTAGGTATCGCGCTCGTCGTCGCTGTGCGGAGAGGCGCGCGGTGCCATCGGGGGCGGAGAAGACGATAGTATGGGATCGCGGCGGTACATTGTGCGACTGCACTATGGCAGCGAGTTGAGCAGAGTAAGGATGCCGTCGTGGTAGTGGATGCCGTAGTCGATTTCGCCGCTTCGTTCGCGGGCGGAAGAAGTAGAGCAGCGCAAAGAGAAGACGCAGAGAACAACGGCCAAGCGCACTAACAAAGGCGAAGTGGACAAAGCAACGGGTATGCTAAAACACCCACAGAGCGCAGGCAGGAAGGAGCCTGGGAAGGGTTTGCCTGGCGACGCGGATCACCAAACACAACGCGTTAAAACCACTTTACTACGCGTAAAGATATTGAGCTTGGACCATTCTGAGAGCCTATTACGTTGCTGAATTCGGCTGAGGGCCTGGTCCGTCGCTTCCTCACGAGCCAGGACACCACGACATACAGGCCCCATTTGCATAATGACGACTAGAAGAACCGTAAACGAGCAGAAGTCGTCTCTAGACTATGATGGAAAGGCTGCTCCCGAGCCGTCCAACACCTCGCCAGCGGTGCCATCGTGAGTCGCTTTTATGCTGGACATGATGGGTATAGTGCAATGGCTGACAATGGCAACAGATCGGTGATTTGGAAGTTGATGAGCTTCACATTTGCCATGATCACACTGCCAATTGGCACATACTTCTTCACAGTCAACTTTGTCTTCAAGGGTAAGTTGTTCATGAGAGGTTTGGAACTGGCACTGACTCTACCCAGGCAACGCAACATGGGCGGGTGGTCTGGCAGCACTTATGGCGAACGTGGTCTTGATCGCATATGTCATCATGGCATTCAAAGATGATCAGGAGGAGATGCGAGAAGAAGCAGAGAAGTCCAAGAAGAAGTTGTAGGGCTTGCTCGTGGAGATGACTGGGGTATCGATGCATGCTGGAAGGATCGGCTCGACAGTGTAAAGTCGCCAACACATGTTCTTGCGGACTATGCGTGGTAATGATAGTGACTGAATCATACATCACTTGAAACAATAAGATCAAAGACGATTTGCTCATCAACCATTATGATTACCACATTACCAGCCGGCTCAAGGAGCGAACTTCTACTGTAGCAGCACATTTCAAAACTACAAGGAGTGACAATCGCGGTATATACCCTTTCCACATTCCTAAAACGCCACAGTAACGCCAACATGCTGTATACGCAGGCTCGCGCAACAGTGATTCGATCAGAGGACTCCAGAGCCCCATGGTGAAGATCTTCATTCATCATCATGGCAAGCTCGCGCCTCTCGTTGTCGAATGGATTCCCAGGAGCGCCGTTCGTTATAGCTAGTCGCCATCTTCCTCGCCATCATTGCTCGTGGCTTAGTCTTTGCTGAACCGTCTCTTAAACCAGCTCTTGCGCTTCTCGCCAGCATCGCTGCTCTTCTTCGAAAGCATAGCCGGTCTTGTGTTCTCGGTAGCGGGCGGTCCACCACCACCGAGTTTAATCGGTGCTGCCTGGGTGGAGTGCCTCGGGGGCGGTGGTGGCATGGCGTGAGCGGGCGGTTGCGGTGGTCCTTGTGAGTAGTTACCCGACCCCTGTGCGTACTCCTCCATAATGGGGCCCCTTCCGAATCCATTAAATCCGTACTGTGCACCCATGTCCTGTTGTGGTGGTTGCACGGGCATGCCGCGTTCGATGGAGCTGTTCTCGCTGTTGCTGTGGTCGTTGGAGTAGGGGCCGTCGCTGTGGCTGCCATTCGAGCCGTTGGTGTTGACAGTGTCGCGCGACTGTTGGTAGCCGTTCATGGGGTAGACACCGCCATGGGCGCTCTGTCTGTTGTTCCAGCCCGGGTCGGACTGCATGCGGTTGCCGTATCGCATGCGTTGTGGCTGTGCGCCAACAGGGCCACCGTTGCCGTAGCCGTCGACATAGCTGTCGCGCTGCGTCTGTCTTTGGGGAAAGTAGCCGCTGACAGACGAGAAGCGGTTCTGGTCGTTGTATCCGCCGCCGCCGCCGCCGCCGCCGCCATAGTAGCTGCTCCGTCGGCTCGCGTAGCTCATGACGTCGGTCTGGTCGGCGCGCATTGACTGCGCGCGGCGTCTGTATTCGCCATCAATGGCAGCCTCGAAGGAGCGGATCGTGTCGAGTGGTCGCTCCCATCGCGAGCGCGTGGGGTTGGAGAGATCGGGATCGGCTGGTACTGGTTAGATAACGAATGTACGCAGCGCTGACGACACGACTTACCAATGGGATTACCGGCTGAGTCGGTATGGTTGAAGGAGCGGAGAGAGGCGAGAGTGGGCTTGGTGAGGGCTTCGGCGACTGGGGCAGGTTAGCCACGATAAGATAGACAGGGTGCACACGACGGCATACTGGGCTGCTGTTCGTTCATGGCGGCGTTGGGGTTCGCCTTTGAGTTTGGGTCGTAGTGGTCAGAGTATTTGCGCTGGTGCTTGGTCGGGCTTTTGGGCGACGCGGGAGTCTCGCGGCTCTTGTTGCTCTTGTTGCTGTGGAAGCTGAGACCGCGCGGGCGCGATGGCTGCTGTGCCGCTTGCTCCATTCTTGCAACGATGGGCGATACCCAGTTTTTTCTGCGGAGCGTCTAACGAGTCGTGCGAGCCGGGTAACTCGGTGGAGCTGGTGCTGTAATGTGGCGCGTGGTGAGCAAGTGGAGCGTGCGGCGTATCGTAGTAACTGAGACGAGAGATGTCGCAGAAGCAAATTGATGAAGGATCAAGAATGCGTGCCGGTAGAGCTATGGAAACTGGGTGTTAACACACGAAAGGCGGACCAAGTCTAGGCTGCGTAGTAAGACAACGTACCTAGGTAGTGACGCGCGGTCCATTCACTCTTCGACGCCGAGACGCGACTCGTCATCAAGCCACGACCAGACTAAACGGTTGGGGAATATCACCATCACCCACTCTGAAACAAAAGTACCGAGCAAGGGTGTCTATCTACTCTTATCGCTCCGCTGTGCCCTTCTCCCAGCCTGACTCTACAATGATACTCCCACTCCACCGCGACCGTCCGTTCATCTGTGAGACAATGGAGGGTCAAGTCTCACTGCACAGCCTACTAGTTCAACCCAAACGCCCCTCGTATCTCCCGTTAGCTGGCAAATTTAGACAGCGTCAATAGTTTACTTCCGGAAGCGGACGCTATCTTCTCACCCGCACCTCCACGCCAGCCACCGCGAAACTCAATTCACCATCTCAATTACATTCAAGAGAACCACCACCTGTTAATTGCGCAGCACAGCACAATCTGGCTATCACGGCACCTGCACTGCTGTCGCAGCACCTCTGATCTTCGTCGTGCATCCCGCAAATGCTATCTATGGTACACCATGCAGACTAGTGGCTGAGGCGTCCCTTCAATCCAGCAACCAGCAGAAATCTAGCCGCGTAGCCGGACTCTTGCAGAATCTCTGACAAACATGGACAGCTTGCATTTTGCCGCTGTTCTTCGTGTGTCAAATCCCATCTTTAACAAAAGGCATGGAAGATCGCGACATGGGTTACGCGCGGGGCGGTGGGTACTATCATCGTCACCTAGGATACGTCAAGCACTTCGATAGGCACGGCGCGGCTTTGCCGACGTTTCCAACGCGCCAAGATTCCCACTGTTAACTCAGGTGGGCTTGCATCACTTTGCTCCCCGTGAACATGACCCTTGCGCGCTAGCCATCATTTATTCGTTCATGAGTGCTATATGCTCATCATATCCATTACATATGCTTAATCCTTTTTCACGTCCCCCCACTAGCTGTGTGTAGGCATATTGACCGACGCCTTCGTCGCGACCGCATCTTCACTCCTCCAAAGACTTGTCACTGTCTTCTGTTGTGTGTAGAACTGGAGACCTGGCTTTCCATAGAAAGTGTTTGCACCGCCGCCTGCGACCGACTTCTTGTTACCAGTGAAGGAGAACATGGGGAGCTGCTGATATTAGCGATCATTCGTTACGTTTGGTTCCAAAGAAAACTTACAGGTACGGGAATGGGTACGTTGATACCAACCTGACCGGCTTCAATCTCACGCTGGAATTTGCCGGCAGTGGCACCTGAGCGAGTGAAGATGGCGGTACCGTTACCGTACTCGTTTGCGTTGATCATCTCGATAGCCTCGTCGATGGTCTCGACGTTTAGGCAGACAAGGACAGGACCGAAGATCTCCTCGGTGTAGCACTTCATGTGCGGCTTGACGTTGGCGATGATGGTAGGACCGACCTGAAAAGCCCAGTCAGTATGCGATCATCCTCACATATCAGCAAGACTTACCCAGTTGCCGTTGGCGTACTTGTCGGACGGGGGTTTCTGACCACGTCCGTCAAGGAGGATAGTCGCACCCTCTTCCTCGGCACTCGCAATAAGGTCTTCAATCCTCTTCTTGGACTGAGGGCTGATGACGGGACCAAGATCGGCGCCCTCCTCGAAACCGCCGTTCATCGAAAGTTCCTTTGCGCGCTCAGCGATCTCAGGAACCCATTCCTTGGTCTCGCCGATCATGACCAGAGTGCTCAAAGCCATGCATCGCTGACCAGCAGCACCAAAGGCAGCACCGGCAATCGCGTTCAGAGCATGGTTCTTGTTGCAGTCGGGAAGGACAGCAGCGTGGTTCTTTGCGCCCAAGTTGGCCTGGACACGCTTGCCCTGGGCCGATGCGCGCGAGTAGATGTACTCTCCAGCCTTGTTGCTACCGACGAAGCTTATTGCCTTGATGCGGGGCTCGTCGATGATGAAGTCAACTGTCTTGGCTGAACCGTGTACAATGTTGATTACACCAGCGGGGAATCCAGCCTTCTCCGCAAGCTCGGCAAGGATCATGCAAGCGCCGGGGTCGCGTTCCGAAGGCTTGATAACGACAGTGTTACCGGTAACAGCAGCGATGGGTATGGTCCAGAGGGGAATCATAGCGGGGAAGTCTGGGGTAGCACATTAGCACAAACCTCATTTACCGCCAGTCGTGCACTCACTGAAAGGGCAAATGGCAGCTACAACACCCAATGGTTCTCTGTAGCTGCGTGTCTCCATGTCCTTGGCGACCTCGAGGACTTCGCCAGTCATCTGTGTTGTGATACCGCATGCGGTTTCCGCAACCTGCAAGCCACGGAGCACATCACCACGCGCGTCTCCAAATGTCTTGCCCTGTTCCAGGGTGATGCTAGCAGCCAAACGGTCCCAGTTCTCGCGAATCAAGTGTGTGTATTTGAAGAGAATCTGCTGCCTGTGAAGCAAGCTGGTCTCTTTCCATGGCTTGAAGGCCTTCTCGGCGCTGTCCACCGCGGCCTTGAGCTCCTCGTCTGTGCTCTGCGGCACGCGTGTAACCAGGTTGTTGGTCGCGGGGTCGTGTAGATCTATCCATTGTGTTGCTTTCGATGCCACGAACTTGTTGTCGAGGAAGTTTGGTGTGTCTGAGGGCGATTGGATTGGCTCGTGGTCCATGGGGTACGACTGGGCCGCTGACGATGCGGGCTTCAGGTGCTGCGCCGTGGCATGCAGCCGCCGTGCGGCGACTTTACTTTGGCTGACTGGCGACGACATTCTCGTACTGAGAGGGGCCGCGCGCGCGACAGACGAGCGAGCACTCAATGTTGGGAGGCGTGAAAGCGCGCGACGAGAGAACATGATCGGGAGCAAGGTAAGCTCAACGCAACCTTGGAAGACGCAATTGAAGTTGAGCAAGTCTTCTGCAGGGTCAGGAAATAGAGATTGCACCTAATCAAAGAAGAAACCACGTAGTAAACAACCGGCACTTGCGGCTATAGGGAAAGTGAATCCGGGTTGCCTTTCATAGCAGGAAGGTGTACAGCCGAACTCTCCCCGCAATGCCCAGGTGCGCATCCGTCGATAACCAGCTCCCGAGGTCGGTAAGTCGCTCCTCCGCGGCGTGTGCAGCGTTTATGTCATCATCCGCCCCACTTCACCTACACTGATACACACATCTTGACAATTCATATGCCTGTCAAGTTGGAGAGTATATCTTTCAATCTATATATTACTTAAAAATGTGGCTAAGAGTCTCAGGAAGTCTTACCTTCTCTCTAGAAGTGCATACACCTTTGTCCATTGCCCAAACATGACCCAGCACCTTCAAGCTATGCCTCTCATGACTAGGGTCGCAGAACATTCCGGTGTTAACATTTGAAAGTGCGCGATACATGAACTAGATTGGATCCTTGTTGCAGCCGTTGCTGTTACTCAGTATTCCGTGGTAAAGAAGACAATTGAATAGCATGCTCAGTGGCGTCTTGCTCTAGGCTTGCAGACTCGAGATTGTAGCTGATTTGGTACTTCTACGGATGTTGCTGTCGTGAATGTCGTTGCTGCAGACTGCCTTCGTGCCTAGACTGTGATCGTTCTTGCCAATGACTTTACTTTGTGTTTGTTCCGTTTGGTGCCATAGGTCTTGACATGGCCCACCCTTGCGAACTCAGCGAGGATCGTGCCGGCCTTCTGCAATACCTCACTACCTCTTCGTGATGGCGCTTCAACTCCATGGTTAGTCGACGGATACGGGAACACATCCGACATGTCGATTTGGGGTTACATTTTGCGGGGCACATGTGCATGGTGGAGACGCTAGAATAAACTGGGACTCGCTGAAGCGCAAAGTCAGTGTCGATTGGATGGATATCTACTCTAACGGTTGTGCCCCCACCACTCCATTACCAGAACGTCGACAATATCTGCGACTATGCCGTCCCTCAGCCCATCTGATGAGCTGTATGCCCACAGGTTCCACGCCGTGACTAACCTGTCCCGCGAAGAGAAGTACGAGGAGGCATACGCTGCTTGTCGGAAGTAGAAGACGCGGAAAATGACGAGATTGACGAGATCGAAGATTACTATGTACTGGATGAGCCGCAGGTAATCTTGTCTAGCGACGAAGAGGACCCCGATACCAGCGACTCTGACGCTAGCGACGAAGAACGTTTGATGACAGTGATGAGGAGGATCCCGCCGATACAGGCGACGAGGAATTGGACGTCAGGGACAAAGGCAAATTAAGCGTGCGAGAAGAAGAGACACGAGAAGAAGCCGAGTAACAGCACACATCCAAACAAGTCATAGGCTTATCGATGAAATCTGAACATATGTTTCTACACTCCCTATCTCCCAGCCTGTGACCCGGGGCGCTGCACATCCCATTTTCAGGAACAAAGCCTCAATACATAATCATAGCGCCGAGAACCTCGAAATGATGTGTAACTGCAAATCAGGAATCCAAACGGGGAGGGGCGAAGAAATACCCTCTGAACCACACTTTTTGGTAGTCTGTTCCTCGTACTCTGTATCTCCCAACAGGGTACTACTCCTTTCACTTAATAGTCAATACTGCCTATGAAGCGTTTGAGCGAGTGGTGCGCTTGTTGATCTCAGCCTGGGCCTTCTCAGATCCGGTAGCGACAGCCTCGGCGGCCTTGTCCTTGGCGTCAACAGCGGACTTCTTGGCCTTGTTTGCCTGGGCCTTGACCTGCTCCTTGGAAGGAGCGGCACCGGAGCCGAGAAGAACGGAGGCAAGGATAGCGAAGATGGTGACAGCGATAACACCAATACCACCAGCGACCTCAGGGACGAACTTGGCAGCCTCAACAGGGTCGCGCTTGGCGATCTCGAGGAAGAGGGCCACCTTCTCCTTGACGTAAAGGACTGGGTCATCCTTGAAGACGAGGTCAGAGGGCGACTTGGGTGTGTCCTTGGGCTTGGGCTTGTTGGCCTCCTCGTCAGCCTTCTCAGCGGGGTGCTTGAGATCGAAGGTCTCGGCCTTGAGCTTCTCAGCGTCGTCGATGGAATGGCCAATGTAGATGTTGTCGAAGAGAATGTCCTTCTGCATGGTCCAGATTTCGAAACCAATCTACGGCATGTTAGCAAAGAGTCTGTGAAAATCAAGATAGAGTCAACTTACAGCACCGATGGGCTCAAAGTTGGCAGGGGTCTTGTCCTCGAAGTAGTCAGGGTTGGCGATCTTCTTGGGGGCCCAGACGCCCTTGTAAGCCGGGTTGTCGATGAAGGGAGCGGTCCACTTGCCCTTGTAGGCAGGGTTCTTCTTCATAGGAGGCTCCCACTTGCCGCAGCCAGAGACCTCGTCACACTTGGGGTTGGGAACGGTGGGAGGGACCCAGTCACCGTCCTCCTCGTCATCCCAGTCCTCAGGCTTCTCAGCCTCGGGGTCGGGAATGGTGGTGGGCTCATCCTCAAGCCAGTCTTCAGGCTTGGTGGCCTCCTCGTCGACAATCTCGAACGGCGCATCCTCATCCCAGTCCTCGGGCTTGGTAGCCTCGGGGTCAGCGATGCGGGCCTCGTCAACCCAGTCTTCAGGCTTTGTGTCGTTGGGGTCGTCAATCTCCTCAGCGGGGTTGACGGAGGGGGTGAAGTCCTCCAGGAGGGTTCCGTTGCGAACGGACTCGCCGTCGATCTTCATCTCGAAGCTCTGGTCGGGCTTGACGATGAGGGTGTAGAGGCTGGTGGTCTTGACAATACGAGCCATGGGAGGGTTCTTGAGGTGCTTCTCCTCGTACTCGCCGGTCTTGGGGTTCTTGTGGCGGAAGATGAAGTGAACCTGGAAATGTCAGCGTAGTTGGTTGTATTGAGGGAAGTGTCGTACCTTGTTGGTAGCACCGCACTTGTCGGGTCCGAACATGATGATGTAGGGAGAAGCGTTGGAGAACTCCTCAGCGTGGAGGGCTGCGTTGTCCTGGAGGAGCTTCATGTACGCACCACCGCACTCGAGACCATCTGTTCGTTGTTAGAATAACGTGATATCCCGAATTTGGCTAGAAAACCTACCCTGAAGCTTGACTTCGTACTGAACAACAAGGGTGTCATCCTTGTTGTCAATGGCCTTGGGGAACTTGGCGGAGATGGCATGGTGAGCCGCCTTGTCCTTGATGACCAGTCCCTTGTCACCCTCCATACCCTTCAGTACGGAAGGCTCCTCAACGGACCACGTGCCAACGTATGCCCATTCCTCGTCATCGGCCTTGACGTCCTTCTTCGCGTGTGAGGGGTTCCATCGGGACTCCCAGTCGTCGGTGAACTGCTCGAGGAAAGGTGCCTTGAGTTTTGTGGGCTATACGAGTGTTAGAGAGAGCCTCGGCTACGTGACTGATTCAGAGACGTACAGTAAAGGTCGGCTTTGCGACCGTGGTCGAGGAAGAAGACGCTGACTCGGAAGAGCTGGCGTCGTCTGCGCGCACAACGGCGGCAGCGAGCGCAACGGTGGCGCCAATTGCAAAACGCATTGTGCTTGCCTTGGTTGAGGGTTGAAGTGGAGGAGAAGAGTTCACGGATTCAACGTTGGGGCAAGGTGATAGTTAAATGCCCAGTACACAGAAAGGCCACCTTAGTGAAATGTGGCAGGAAGCGGGCCCTTGGAGCTCCCCACTAGCGCCGCGACCCATGCACGGTTATGCTCCAGGGTTATGGATGCTTCTCGAATTACTTTCACGCCAGCTGGCCAGATCTGATACACTTTCACTTAAGAGTTCATTGCATGTAATTACTGTCAAGTGTTAAAGAAGTGCCATTAACCCAGACACCTGCCCAGGTGCTTGCTCACGATCGCTCTTGCCAGGATTCTGTGACCGCGGCGCTAGTGCAGACCTCGGGAAGAACAAACGTGTTCTCCACACGTCAACCCCGAATCCAAAGGTCCCAAGATAAGGAATACAGTTCAGGCTGCTTTTCAAATCTTAGGGAGATACTTCAAACAGGCCACGTTGTTCACAACAAACTCGCATCGATCACGCTCATGCGCTGTACAACCAACACAACACACTGCATCACCTATTACTGTTGTTGAACGTATGTGGTATCGATTGTGGGTGAGCTATATCCATAGTCACACCAATGCATGCAGCCAACGGCGCTTCAGTGTAGGTATTCCCAAAACTCCGCCGCCTAGCCAGGTCGTAAGATGTGGTCTGCGTATGTATGCTACCTGTTCCCAAGTCCATCCCGCAAGTAGTACAAAGCCGCGAACGCCATACGCTAAAGTCAAAGTTCTAATTACTCCATGCCGCATTCCATATGACATGGCCTATGTCGCGTGCAGTATTTACGGTGTCAACAACTCTGCCGATGAGAGTGGGTGGTAAAGGCTCTTCTTCGTCGCCTTCAAATGGCATGAACATGCCGGATGGTGTTCTTCGTAGTGCGCCGCTTTCCAGTGAGGCTGACGACCCACTCCGGCGCAATGAGTACGGATCCGAAGCAGTGGGAGTGCCGGCCCTTTTTGAGCCGTAAGCGCTAGAGGGCTTGAGGAACTCCTCACTCTCTTCGTCGTCCTCTTCCAGCAGGAAATTTCGTGATGGATTGGACGGCTTCAGGGTCTCGGAGGACGGCGACGGAGAGAGTCCGCTGCGCGACTTCCACATGGCGAGGGAGTGATGTTGCTGCGTCTCGGGGACGTCGGGAGAGTCTGTCCGGTACTTGAGCGTCGTCGATGGAAGCTTAGCAATGGTCTTGTTGTCCGTGCTGATGCTGACGGACGAGGCAGTCCGTGAAAGAGGCTTCTTCCGGCGCGACCGCTTCATCATGACGACACCCTCGTCCGACGAGGAATCCGCTTCCTGGTACTTGGCCCAGGGGTTGTGGTTGCAGTCATCCTCCTCATCGTCGGCGTCTTTGCACTCGACGGCGATACATTGCTCGACCTTGTCGTCGAAGCGGATGTGCCGCTTCTCCCCGTGATCGGGAGTGTGCAGTCCGGAGGTGGACTTTGAGGAGAAGTAGTCCGTGCCTTCCCAAAGCAGGCCTCGGGACAATGTGGAAGATGTGGGGAAGTCGGGGGTTACACGGCCGATGATTGGTCGGGGCCGTCGCAACTCCAGCGTCACACCGGTTGTTTGCTGGGCCTGCACCGACTCGGCCGCTTGCTGCAGCAGTGACGACGACGACAGAGACTTTTGCAGCATGGCCTCGGACATGCTGCGCTTCTTGAGGATTGGCTTCTTGACGCCATTGACGAAGGAGTTCGTCTTGGACAAACGGCTGGCTGGCTCCGAATTCTGCTGCGAGCAGAAGCGATTTGAGGCCGGCTGCATGGGCCCGTACAGCCAGGTCACGTCAACGTCTTTGAGCCTGGTGATTCGTTAGCAGAGCCCAAGAGTTAAAAATCTGCAAGATGGTGCACGGATGGGGGTGATCGACACCCCTGCCGTGGCTGCAGATCGAAATATTCGGGACTCACCAATTCAATGTCTCGGGCGAGATGGTCTTGAGCTTAAACTGGGCCTTGGCCCACGTTCGCCACGAGGCATTTTCGAGCCTGGAGCGCTCGCCGTAGACGCTGCGGTGCTCGACGATGTGCCGCCATGACGACCAGATGTCCTCCTCGCGCCACTCGTACGAGAGGTAGTCGACATGGTGTGAGGGCTCCTTGCGCACAGCCGTGTCGTCTTCGGACATGGGCATGGGGTCTGGCGTGGTCATGGGAGTATCCGAGGAGAAGCCTTCGGTCGGCGACGGTGAGGGCAGCGAGCCCGGACGCATGGCTGAGGATGCAGGCTTCAACGAGGCCATGTCGATGGGAGTGACGCCGTGACTGATGCCCTTGCCCTTTGCAACACCCTTTCCCTTTCTGTACTGCCGCGCCGAGGTGTAATTGGGAAACGCCAGGCCATCGTCTTCGCTGCTCGACTCGTCTGACTTGGGATCGAGCGAGACGCTGCTGGAGGGCGTCGAGTGCATGGACGAAGTGCGCGAGGAGCCGCTCAGCGACGGCGAGCGCAGGTCGGGCAGCGAGTACTGGTTCTTGCGGATGGGCGTGTAGGTGTCGTAGGCGAGGGACGCGGACGAGGGCGAGCGCTGGAAGGGCGGGTTGTCTCGCGGGAGCGACAGCATGGCCGTCATACCGGGCGGGTGCGGGTCAATGCCTCAATATCTATCACAGCGTGGGCCCGGCGGCGGCGAGGGAAAATCTCAGATTGTTCGGCGTAGACATGCGGTCGTGACTTGGTATGTATGGGCGTGCGGGGACGGAGGTGCAGTGGAGCGTGGCCAGGAATCGGGCTGACGACGCAACGGCGGATGTAAAGGCAGCTGTTGAGCAGTGGGAGGTGCGGAGATTGTCGAGACAGAACCACGAAGCGGAGTAGCGGCACTGGCCTAGCCACGAACTCTGGAAACCTGAAGAGGCGCCCCTGCACCCTCACACCAGGGCTACTCTGGGGTCCCGTCCAGCCTTTCACGTCACCCCTCGCCTTCAAGCCACAAAGGACCGACCGCTCTGCCGCTGCGCATCCGTTTGCCCTCCAAGCACGCTTCGCTGCACCTACGGGGTAGCTGCAGAAGGCCTTTCGGTGATCAGCCTGCAGATGCCCAACAGAAGCATGTGTAGTCTAGACCGTCGCTAGCACCCTCGCGTGGAGGCGCCTTTCACATCCTGTCGCGACACCGTGCCGGGGGCTGCCTCATTTCCGAGATGCGCCGGCCGTTGCTGCACCTCAGAGCGCCGAAAGTGAACTGCGGAGAACCTTGAGAACCTTAAGAGCCAGCTGCGCATGTGTGCTCACGCTCGTTTCCCCCGGCTCGAACGACGTTGACGGCGAACGCCACAGCCATGCACTGCGATGCACCCCCCACTCAGATGCAGGTTAACTTAGCCTTCACTTAGCCTCTCAACACGATGCCTCTGCTCCATCACTTCACCGATGCTCAGCATACAGCAGTATGACGAAAACCATCCATGCTTCTCGTCCAAACACCTGCTCCTCCACATGCGCTTCCTCTCTCGGCGCCTGGGGATTTTGTGGAGAATGACGCGCTGCTCATCGATCGAACTTCAACATTTCAATCTTGCCTGGATCTCTTCTTGGTGTACCTCCAGACCGCTCAGCAAGCACGACGAGCCAAAAGCACTTAATTCTCGGTCAAGACACACATTTCGCGTGGATCAAGGATTTTCGCCCATACTAAAGCGCGATTTAACGTACTCGCCTTGCCAGATGCCATAGTTTTAACAAAATAAAGGGCTGCAGACGACTTTAGTACGTTTCGTATCAGGACCAAACTCCTTCGCAAGCTCCGTGCTGCGTGCAACCATGAAATGGTCCTCTGCTAGCCCTCGCCTTGCTAATCATAGCTCACCCTAGAGCGCGCGAAGAAGCGAAGAACAAACTACCCACGGGTATTACAGTGGAGATGAGTCGGGGTTCAAAAGGAATCATCTCGTTAGGGCCTTGGTGTGAACATCAGCAACACAACATGTTAAAGTACAGTCGTACTCCTGTCGTCCTTTCTCTCCGCGGCATTTGCAATCATGTCTTTGTCCCCGGCTGTTCAGTGGCACTGCGTCAAAGCCGCTGCTCCAGCCGCATGGCACTCCACCACACATCGATAATGGAAATACCATTTGTAGCAACCCGAAGATAAGCCATGCGTTCCCCAACGGCGTGGCAGACTTGGTCAGTCTGTGTAACGTCGCACAACAGTAGCCTCGTCATGGACGGTTCATCAGTTTGCAGGGCCAAGCAGCGCCTCTCCGACGACCACGAACGTCAAAGGGGCTTTATCAGTCGCACACCGTCTCGTACAGCAATCTCGCGAGCAGTTATGCTATCTGCGAACTGCAGCAGCCCCTGGGATTTATTTCCGGTAAAATGCAGAGCGGGAATGATCCAGCTCGTGCGATCGATCTCAGCGCAGTATGTAGCGCCATGACGCATCTCGCGTCGGTGTTCGAGAGCCCCGAGAGGCGCGAAAGCGACCCAGTTTGTGTCATCGCCTGTCGCAAACGTTTTGCACTCAGTTTTGCACTCAGCCTTTCGTGCGCCTTTATAACATGTCACCGTCGCGTCACACGTAACCTTCATAATAGTCATTCCTTAGCATCTATAATATGAGCGCAACACACGATGCGCCAGTCCCAGCTGGGGACTCACACCTCGACTCGAACGCGCCGAACGGACGTCACGATATTACGACTTCTTCTTCGACCGATGTCAGTCTCACCGAGAGAGACGGAACAACACAAAATGGAGAGAAAGCTGTAGAAGAGGGCGCTACTGGAGCGAATGGCGCCGCTGTTGCACCGGGCGCACCTGGTGCGCAAGATGAATTTCCTCAGAGAACGAAGCTACAGATATTCTTGATCATGCTCTCTCTGGCTGTGGCGGTTCTACTCGTTGCTCTGGATATTACCATCGTCACGACCGCCCTACCCACGATTTCGGCAGAGTTCAACAGCGCTTCGGGATATACATGGATAGGCTCGGCGTACCTCATCGCACAGTCAGCAGCCACGCCAATCTGGGGCAAGATCTCTGACATCTTCGGACGAAAGCCCATTTTGTTGCTCACGAATGCCATCTTCTTCGTCGGCTCTCTTCTCGCAGGCGTGGCTGTCAACATGGACATGTTGATCGCTGCAAGGGTGATACAGGGTATTGGCGGTGGAGGTCTCATCACACTGGTCAACATTACCATATCCGACCTCTTCTCTGTGCGGGACCGAGGTGCATACTTTGGAATCATCGGCGGTGTATGGGCCTTGGCGAGTTCTCTAGGACCTGTTGTTGGAGGGCTCTTCACGCAAAAGGTCTCGTGGAGATGGTGCTTCTACATCAATCTACCTTTCGACGGTGTTGCGTTCCTCATCCTCCTGTTCTTCCTCGATGTCAAGACACCAAAGACTCCGCTCCGTGAAGGCCTCAAAGCTGTTGATTGGCTGGGTTCGCTCGCCATGGTCGGTGGAGTCATTATGCTGCTCCTCGGCCTGGAATTCGGGGGCATCTCACATCCTTGGGATTCTGCCACAGTGCTGTGTCTTATCATCTTCGGAGCCGTAGTCATTGGCATCTTCTTCGCCATTGAGTGGCGGGTAGCACCGTATCCTCTCATGCCCCTCGATCTCTTCTCGAAGCGATCGAACTTGGCTGCATTGGCTACCTGCTTCTTCCACTCCTTCGTCTTCATCAGCGGCAACTATTTCCTCCCACTTTACTTCCAGGCTGTGCTTGGTGCGACACCTATTCTTTCGGGAGTGTATCTACTGCCTACCGCAGTCTCACTTTCATTCCTCTCAGCTTTCACTGGTATCTTTATCAAGAAAACTGGGCAGTATCTACCTATGATCTGGTTTGGCATGATTATGATGACACTGGGCTTTGGACTGTTCATCGACTTCGACGTCAATAGTTCTTGGGCCAAGATCATCATCTATCAGATCATTGCTGGAATTGGTGTCGGTCCAAACTTTCAATCACCGCTCATTGCACTCCAGAGTCTCGTACCGGTAAGTTCCATCAAAGTTTCTTTTTCTGCGCCTGCACATGTGATCATTACACATGACACTAGAGGCGGGGTTGCGGTAGAGCAACCATAGTTGCCATTCGTTAGTCTACCGATGCTGACATGCTCCCAGAAACGCGACATTGCTACTGCGACTGCAACATTCGGCTTTACTCGGAACCTTGGTAGCGCCATCTCGGTCGTTGTAGGTGGGGTCATCTTCAACAACGAGATGAAGTCGAAGCAGTCTCAACTGGCCACTTCGCTCGGTCCCGAAACTGCATCGAGGTTCGGTGGAGGTTCCGCCGGCGCCAACGTCGGGCTTATTCAGTCCCTCCCCGATGAGCAAAAGTTCGTTGCGCGAAAGGCATTCGCAGACTCGCTGAGCACCATGTGGATACTCTACGTCGCATTCGCTGTCGTGGGTCTCGCAGTCAGCCTTTTGATCACGCGTAACAAGCTCGACAAACAGCACGAGGAGACCAAGACTGGAATCGAGGTAGAAAAGGCAAAGAGGCTCGAGAGGGAAGCCGAGCGCGCAGAGAGGCGGAAGAAGAGGGCCAGTAAGGGGTCATTACCGCTCGACCCTGAGGCGCAGGCAAGCAATCCTGATGTCGCGAAAGAGAAGGAGACAGCGGTATGACGAATTCTCAACGATTCCTTGTAGCATCAAGCATAGCGTAGGTGTTCGTGTCAACATCCTTCAATAGTTCGTTCAAGATACCACTGTATGTAAAATTGTAATATAACAGCCATGTAGGCCCACAGAAGTGTCAGTGCGTTCCAGTCATAGTGTGCTCTTACTCACAATGTCGTTTGCTCACAGGGTCCGACGCTTCGCTGAGTCTTTGTCAATACGAAATTAGACATGTCCGCGGTGAAGTAGACAAAGCACCACTGGTACACGTTTCATAACAGCGTGTTCAGCGAGCAATCACCACTCACTACACACCGATATCTTAAACAAAGCTCCATGTTCCCAGACAGAGTTTGTTGTCAACGTCAACGCAATGTGCTACTATCGACTTTACATCTTTGTCGGCTGCGGCCACTCAACTTTTTCAGAGACGCCGGTTAGGCACTGTAAGAATGCGCAGACGAAGAGCGGAAAGAAGTCAAAATCGCCATCAACGCAGCATGAGGATCTAGCTACTGGAGGCGAGAGTTCTTCGGGAAGCAGTCGCAAGGGCAGAGACTCACAAATGACGTTGGTGCCAGACGATGACTCCACCGAAAGAACAGACAAAACAACCACGTATGGAGATACTTCGCAGACTTTGCACTCTGCTGCACAATCAGACCATGACAAGACACACAATACAAATCTTGTGTCAACTACCGACGTTCTCCTGACTCCAAGCGCAGATGGTAGGACTGCCTCGTCGCACACACCTACTACTAGTTCAAGAACCAGAACTTCGCCGCCGAATCCTCCAGCTCTAGAGGACAGCGACACCCAACCGACTTGCGAAGAAGGTCGTGTACATCCCCTGCACACTGTCCGGCTCGAGCGCATGTGCCCACTTTGTGAACAAGAGAGAGAAAAAAGACTACGACTGCTGTACTCTTCCATGAGGGAGATCAGATTCGATCCTGCGAGATGGCATGTGAAGTATCAAGGAGATGTGAAGTTGCAAAGTGATGGAAATCAGCAGACGGGTGCGGGTTGGGGTGTTGCAATGGGAGGATGGTGGGATCGGGGCAAGAAAGAGAACAAAGATGGTGTGACATGAACATGAGTTGATTGTACCTAAAAGAGGGAGGAAACAATATCATTGCGAAAACTGAGAGTGGTCCTGCGCGGTCTTGGAAGGCGCTGCCCGTGTGGTGATGCAGCATCACGTGCACTGCCGCCAATCGCAGCTCGGCCCTTTCAAAGCTCACTAACAATCAAGACCACGACACCTCGCAACACCGCCAATTGCCCCGTCGCACGTCTCCAAACTACTCGACGGAGTCCTCGGAATCTATATACACGACCGTCGCCCCCGAACGCACTCCCCGCCGCCGCAATGCCGACCCCAGAGTCCGAACTCTTTCTGGCCAAAAAGCCCAAGGTTGCGCCAACCTTCGACGGTGTCGACTACGAGGACAACACTGCGCTTAAGGGCGCGCAAGATGCTATCATCAGGGAGCAGTGGGTGAGGAGCATGATGGCGAGGTTGGTAAGGGACGAGATGGGCAAGTGCTACCGGAGGGAGGGGGTTAACCACTTGGAGAAGTGTGGACATTTGCGAGGTACGTCTTTCTCTATTCCGCAGGGTAGAAGGATGCGCGCAGAAGGAACAGAGGTAGAATTTGGGGCTGGCTGCAGCGGTGCAAGGCCGTCTGAGGATGCACGCCATGACAGAGCGAAGGCTAACACAGGCTGAACAGAGCGTTACTTTGAGCTCCTCAAGGACGCAAAGGTCAAGGGATACCTCTTTGCCCAACAGAATTACGTCGACGATGCGTTGAAGCGATAAGCGGCCCGCCAACAGCGGTGATCGCTTGCATGAAGGACGGACAACTGGCAGACTATACACGACACGCAGTGGGAGACACGGCCAGACGAAGACAAGGGTTTATGGCGTTCGGCAAGCGTATGCTGAAGAAACGCACCAATTCTCTCGTACTGGCGAAACTGTACATATACATGCCGGAGGAGAGACCGATGTAGCACGAATTATTGGAACAAGTGTACAATTGCAGTGGTACAGTTCGCATGTTTTCTTTTCCCACTGATGTGAACCCTCAAATTTCTAGGTCTTCTGTTCTAGGCGCGTGTTCCGGACGCTCTGTGGCTCCCCAGGCTCTTGACATGATGAGGCCAAGGCTAGCTCCCCAACCCCGCTACCACGGCGTACCTGCGTCAGCGACCGCTCCGACCAGCAACAGTCAATAGTCAACACGATGCCCTTCCCCTTCGTCCTACCAACTACTTCCAGCATATCCTTCACCGAATACTTCAACAGCAGCACCCACCCGTCCCTGCCGAACTGCGCGACCACTGCGCGAGGCGTCCTTCGAGACGTACTCAAGCGACACAAGCGCATACCACCTGCCTCACAGGCCTCGAACCTCTCCACCGTAACATCCGCTCTCAACGACTACATACCATATCTGTTCGCTCTCGATGCAGGACTGAGTGGTGCAAGCTGCGCCGGCGAAGAGATCGACCTGGTCTTGGTCAAGGAGCTGGAAGTAGAATGGCGCTCGACGCTGGGCTCTTCGATACCGGGCCGCGAGCCAGCAAGAGTTAAGCTCAAGAGTCTTGAGAGCGAGCTCTGCTATACTCTCTCAACACTCGCATACGTATACAGTCTCCAGGCTCGAGCACAGCTACACACCCTCTACAATGCGACCGTACCCACGCCCGAACAACGCGCAACTGCAATCGGCGCTGCTATGAAGCACTTCCTCGAAGCAAACTCTATACATACATACTTGGTGAACCGCGCAGGGCAGTACAACTCACAGCCCGCGGCTATAGACATATCCGCGGCTGTGCTGGGAGCGTTGGCAGAGCTCACTATGGCTGAAGCTACACTCATCACCGTCCTGAAAGACGATCCATACCCAGCTGTCGTGATAGAAGATCGGAACAAGCAGAACAAAGACTGGATGTTCCGGGGTGTCGATATACCCAAGGTCCGCGCGCATCTCTTCGCTCGACTGTGCCTTGCTTCTTCAGAACACGCTGCGAAAGCCCAGGCTATGTTGGGGCGGTCTTCCAAGATCAATGACGATCTGCTGAAATATGTGGATGATCTGAGGCGGACCGCCAAAGGCAAGGCGTGTCGGTTCCTTGCCTGCGATGCTGAAGGCGGTGGTAAAACAGGCGAAGGCATCGCGTGGCTACGAGGCGCAAAGAAAGAGCTGGGGTTTGCATCGCTGGGCGCGGAAGAAGAGAAGAAGTCGTCAGGTTTCTCCAAACTGAAGAAGGAGTGGCAGGAGAAGAGGGAAGACCGTAAGATTGAGAAAGGTGTAGATTGGGGTACTGATGCTGGCAAGTTTGAAGAAGGACGAATTGTCGATATGCTGCTGAAGAAGTGGGAGAAACAGAACGACACTGTATGTATACCCGTCTCTACTGGTTCACCGCGCATGATTGACTGACTATACCAGGTGGGCATTCAAATAATACCTCCCTCAGAGCCATTGCTAGCAAGCATGCCCTCTGGACGCGAGTATCACACCACCAAGATGTTCGTCGTCCCCGCGCTCGACGAAGACGCTTTGATTCGCATGCGGGCGCCACCGGATCCAAGCGAGGCTTTCGAAGGAAACGAAGACGACAGCGCGGACGAGGACGACCGCAACCCTCCAGCTGGCGCATTCCCAGGCACAAAAGCAGACTATGCACCAAGCTCAAGCTACTATTGAATTGCAAGGGTATATAATACAATTGGAATGAGACGGTTTCTGAACAAACAAAAGAGCTAGTTGACCAAATACGCCATCATACCCCATACCCAAGATCCCTCCAAAACTCCGCAACCTCACCCGAAACATCTCTCTGCACCCTACCCTCCTCCCATACATCCCCCGCCCCCTCCAACATACCACTCCACGCCATCAACAAAGTGCCCCTGTTCCCCCTCCCCGCAAAATGAACCAGGTAATCCCCCCTCCTAACATCCCGTTCCTTCAGCCCCTCTACATCCTCCCTCTCCAGGAACTTCTGCGTGCCTTCCTCCTCATACCCGTTGAACCAGTGCTGCGGCACATATCTCGCTTGGTCTCTAAATTGCTCTGTTTTGAGCACCTCTTCCATGGCAGATTGTTCGGTGAAGGGGAGGTCGATCTCCGGTTTGTAGTGGCGGAATGCGAGGATGGCGGTGAAGAGTTCGATGGCCCAGGCGTTGACGCGGAGGAGGAAGATGCCGTTGTTGAGGCCGTTCCAGTCGCGTGTTACGAGGAGGTGTGTTGTGTTTGCTGGTGCTGACGTTGTTTCATTGTCGTCGCGGCGCCACCATGACCCGAAGCGCGCTTTTTCTGGTGGGAGGAAACTCGATATCGGACGGCATTGATCGAGGATAATAGTATCTCGATCAACCCATTGTATCCATTCCAACCGCTCTTTCTCTGGCTTCAACATCTCTCGCATGAGTAGGTTGAGGATGAAAGCGGGTTTGTTCCACAGATCATCTACGATTGGATCGCACATCACCCTCACCTCCGTACCATGCACCAAGGCATGCTGAAGATGCGTCTTGAGCGCTTTCTGATAGTGTTCCTCGGGCTTGCCAAAATGCGCCGTCACAGTCGCGA
This sequence comes from Alternaria ethzedia, assembly GCF_023757985.1. NCBI lineage: Eukaryota > Fungi > Ascomycota > Dothideomycetes > Pleosporales > Pleosporaceae > Alternaria > Alternaria ethzedia. The sequence continues at coordinate 558,991 of NW_026056197.1, forward strand.
CGCGCGCCCGCCCCGTTGCAAAAGGTGAGTACTTCCGACATGTAGCGCGCTTCGCAGTCGCTGCTTCGATGAGCTCAGCCGACACTTCTGGTAGGCATTTGGAGTCGCCGTGGGCAACGAATTGGGCGATGGGTCGCGGTTGGGGTCGGGCATACGGAACGGAGAGGTTCTCCAAGTTGGGGTGGTTCCAGAGGAGGATGGGGAAGCCAATGAGGAAAAGACAGAGCCAGATGAAGAACTTGCCGGTGAGAAAGCGCGGAGGTGCGTACATGGCTTTGGAACGAGTGGAAGGGATGGAGATGGGCGCGTAGCTTGCATGTCCGAACATCTTATTGCTACTGGGTGCTAGCTATGTATGTGTGAATAAGAAGAAGAAGGGGGGAGAAAAGGGACTTGGGAGAGGTCCTTTCAAGACATGGTCGAGATGACAAGCTACACGAGGTGACGAATGCTACGGCGGTATTCTCTTGGGATGCCAACGTCGCCGGATTATGCGGCTGTGTATTCGTAGTAACTGGGCGTCAGGTTGACAGCCAGCCTGGCATGGCGGCGTTGGCATGTCCGGTCCCAAGAGCTTCGCTGTGCTTGTCTTGAGCACAGAGGTTCTGGCATTGATCTTTCTAGCTGAATCATACTACTAGCGGATTTTGGATCCAAGTTGGTGCATGACGGAGGCTTACATAGCGGACGCGCTGTGGTCGGACTTTGTTGTCAGATATGGTATTTGCGGACTTTGGTTACACATCCTGCTCACGGACTTGCTGGACCTTATCTAATACGCGAATTCTGAACGGAGATTGTCGAAGGGATGGTGTAAATGGAGACGTATATTTTGGTGCAATTCCACAGCACGGTTTGGAGCTGACGAGTTCATCGCATTAGATGTTTCTGCTGCTCGGGGAGATACCTTGGCCTCTCGTCAGTCTTGGCTTGGTTGGCGTCAGCGTCACTACGATGAAGTATGATGTAGATCTGAAACAGATTGAGGCTTCCGAAAGAGCCTCATCAGTATTTGGAGGCTGATGGAGTTCCGACGTAGCGGTGCGCCCTGGTAGTCTTGGTCAACATACCGCCGACGCGCATGCTATCCGTTTTACAGCTTCGCGGCAGGCTTCGTAACTGCGCATTAGAGTATAGTAGTGAGGAGACGTCTAGTCTATTAGCTCTGAGATATCTTTTAGATATTGTGGTGTCTGGGTATATCCCGGACGGTCCGGGGAGCATGTTGAGGGTGGAGGTAGCTGCGAGGCGCGCGTCGTGAGAAGCACCGCAGGCGCGAGCCGCACCCTTGGCGAGGACGTGAACAGAGTACATGGACATAACTGAAGATCAACATTAGTGTTGACTTCGTGATGTGACTTGCTTCTGAAAAAGAAAAGTACAGATTCTCCAGAGGATACATCCTGCTGGTGGAATCACCGGGCTAGCCTTGACTACCACGCAAAAACAAAAAATGATAGCTCTCCAGCGGGGAATTGAACCCCGGTCTCCCGCGAGTTGCCTGATAGGTGACAAGCGGAAATACTGACCACTATACTACTGAAGATTGGTCAACCTGGTGGTTGAGTAGTTGGTTGATGACAAAATGGCGCAATACATGCTATATAATCTTATGCAATGCAGCGAACACATCAGCTTGGATGTAATTATGCCACAGTTTGCTTCAACCAAGTCTCCAGTTTGCCGATCAAAGGTGACGTAAGTTCGCTCATGTGCCCCGCGACACGCCGTCTTGCAGCCGAAGCGCGGGGCCAATGACCAGCACCCACCCAAAATTCGCCACACCACGCCTATATAAGTGCGTTGTCTCGCAAAACCCAGTATACGACGGGAAACAACCAAGATGTAACCTTGGCCGACCCGCTGAGAAAATCAGGCTCATTTGTGTGACACCTGGGCAGGATGAATCTGCCAGAGTTGTATCCTACCCTGCGCATCACTCACTGTGGACACATTCGGACTAAATTGGCATATCTTCCTGTTCTAGTAGTAGGCCCAAGAGAACTCGCTAATATAGCAATGCTCTGTCATGCTGTTCATGCGAGCCTTCGTACACCAAAGTCAGCCTCCATTTACGACTTTGTGATCTCCTCAGGACCTTTCATATCACCCAACGAGTTTTCACCATCTTTTCCATCGCCCACTGACCCCTGTCCGATCAGAACAGCTTCTTCCCGTCCAAGCATCATGTGCTCAACGTTCACCTTGGGGCCCTTGAACCACTTGTGTGCGGAAACGAACCACCAAATCGTCACCAAGAACATCGGACCACCGTAAACGACGCATGTCCAGTTCATGTCTGCCACGCTATTGATGCGTTAGTCTTGTCAAAGCAGCGTGGAAGTGTTGGTGAGACTTACGTCAAGTCTGGTCCGGTTACGCTGGGGAAGCATAAGATTGGTATCATGAGCAAGACAAAGACGCATGCAACGCTACCAATAGCGCTGGAGTACTTGCCCAAGTTCCATGGACCAGGTCTAAAGCGATTGCCTACGAAGAAGACACGGATGGCGATGGGTATGGTAAAGGCGCTATCAGATGTCAGTAGAGCGCGCATACCATGCTGACCAGCACTTACACAAAAGCTGCTATGGCACCAATGGAGAACAACGCTCCAACAGCCAGCTCACCGCCAAATATGAGCAGCAGGCACAATATGCCGATTGCGCAATTGAACCAAACGGCATTTGCAGGTGTCTGCGTGTGTTTGTTGACCCTCTTCCAGTACTTGGATAACGGGAAGCAGTCATCACGCGCGTACGCGAATGTCACTCTGCTTGCCGCAATCATACATCCTTGACCCATGCTGAACCCTGCAATAATAGTGAGCGCAAGGATGGCCAGCGTCATCTTCTGCGACATGCATTGCATCAGGTAGGCAGCGAAGGGCTGCCCAAGCTCAGACTCGAGGACTAGGTCGATATCAACGACAGTGTATGCCACGACAAGCTGAAGGAACCAGCCAAAGAAGCCTCCAGTAGCGGATGTCAGAACAATAGCGCGCGGAGAAGCCAGGTTAGCGTTGGAGCATTCTTCCGCAAGATGGAATGGCGAGTCGTAGCCTGACATGGTCCAGATGACGCCGATAAAGGACATCAGGACTGATATACCAGCTGGGAAGGATGTGCCTTCATAGATTGTGCCCCAGACCTCGCTGGACGGGGCAAATCGGGGTAGACCGCGCTCTGTACGGTCTGTGCCAGCTGGGATCATTATGATGACCACAATCAGCGCAATGAAGTTGAATGTGGAACCAGCGGAGTTGAACTTTGCAAGCCAACGTGTCGGCATAGAGGAAAGGATCGCATGAAGAATCATGATGAAGACCGTCAATAGGAAAGTCTGATAATCCGTGGGGACGTAAGACGGGTCATTGATACTAGCCGCCGCCAGTATCATGGCCGCAATTCCATAATTGACTACTCAGACAGTCAATTCTATGTCCACACCCGTCGCGAACGAGATAGCGGTTTGTACTTGCCGGACGGTGCCGCCGTGATCTGGGCCAGCCAATTACTCCAGCCAGTAAGCCAAGCAGCAAAAGGTCCCCAACCAGGTGGTGCCAGGACAGCAGAAGCATAGTATAAACCTCCGCTCGTGGGCATGCTACTACACAGCTCCGCCATACTCATTGCCACACATTGAATACCAACCATGGCCACAATCCAGCCCCAAGTCATTCCAGCGGTTCCCGCATAGCCCATGCCATAGTAGAGCGTAGACGCGAAGCTAGGCAGTAGACCCAGAACCGCAAAACTGACACAGAAGGTGGTGAACAGCGAAAACTCTCTCTTGAACTCTGATTTGTATCCAAGGGCCGCTAGAACTTCTTCATCTGGATTGAGGGAATGCGTGGGATCGTAGGGTATGTCGCCATCTGGAAGCACCGATGTCACCGGTTCTTCCGCGACGGAGTGGTTCCGATGCTGGGGAGTCGTCATCGTTGCAACGCGAAATGCATGCGCGCGCCGTCGCAGTCGCAGTCGAGAAATAAGAAGAAGTCGCGATACGAAGTCTTACTCCAATAACACCGCAACGCATAGAAGCGCAGCATCTTGTCTATATACACCCACACCCCAGTCTGCATATCACCGCGCAGCAGGGTTGCAAGCGGGGTGTCACTACTCCAAGTGGGAGAGTACACGCGAAGCCATGCTGCAACGGTGTTTGGGTGCGGCGTCATAATCTCTTAGTAGGGGTGGTAGGCGTTCATCATTCGCTGCGCGAACGCCTATCTCTCTGCTCTTTATCAGTTGCGTGGTTCGGCGGTTCGGCTAGACTAACTTAGAGGGAGAGGTGTGGAGGAGATCGCGGGCTGCGACACGCCAGGGCACACGACACCCACGACAAAAAGGTGGCTTGTCAAGAGGTTGGGCAGCCGTATCCTCCGACCGCCATCTTTCTTGTGTTGTGCGATCCGTGCAGCGATGTCGTAGGAGGTACACAGAGGTATGGAGATGGGTGACCGCTTACATGAACGGATTAGTGTTGGCGATGGATAAGACACCTTTTGTGCTTCCAAGGTTTCAAGGTTTGTTCGGAAATATTCCGCCCGATATCTGCGACCGGGGACTGCATATTGAGGTACCGTGTCCTGGGATACCTCAACGCTGCGATACGGCTGGACATGCTTCAATTGGCATAGGCTTTCGTAGAATAGATTTGCCTGTCAGATTCCACGTGGCGTGGCAGGAGCGATAAGCTCACCGTCGATGTCACTCGTTGAGAGATGGCGAGACGCCTACGAGCTGCTTACCGTAGCTACATTATGAGGAGCGTGTAATGGACAAGTAAACATTGCTGGAATACCAGAAGGATTGATACGTATGCGCAGCTGCTTGCTTGCGTTGAAATACCTTGGTGCCCAGGTGAGTAGCACAGCATGGGCTCATGCCCCTTGATATCCCTGTTCGTCGATCCCATGGGTAATGTCTACCCCAAAAACATTGATGATTAAACATACATCCCCTGTTTGCTTAAACTGTGTGATGGAGATTGACCAAACGCTCGTTCCGGGCTGATCCTCTCCTCCATGTCGAACGAGGCCATGACCACCATGCAACTGCCTGTATTCCAAGGTTTGTATGAGCAGTCGCGTCTGTGCTAGAGTATACATGCCGAACTACCACTTTCTTTGAAAGTATTTCCAGTAATCTTCTTCGCTTAGAGTACCTCTCCAGATGTTCTACTCGGGAGGCGAGACTGCCCAGGTGTGCACTCAGGAGGGCCCGGGTCGATTCTGCGAGATCAGTGCAACTTTCAACTGGACGCCGGCGTGTAGCTTCTAGGCAATGTCCCTGCGTGGGATTTCGGTCCAACGATCCTATATTCTTACCTTTACATAGGTCTTTACAGCCATCCTATATCTTCCTTCCTCATGGTTGACCATGAGCACCTCTCAAAGTGAAAGAAATGGCCTCTCCAAACTGACACATGCGGCGCAACGGCACCGGTGCCAGGTACAAGAGTCACCGAACAAGCTGAGTCGGTCTTATGTGTGTTATATCGAATCTGCTCCGGGTTCGTACAGCTTACATGATGTGGGTCGGGCGTGAGGGTTGATCATTCAAGTCCCTCTTCATTGGCAAACGCGAAACCACTGACTCGGACCTCCGCGGGTGTGGCGAAACGACACATTCACGTGCAGTTCGCGCATCGCCGACAGAATGTCACCCTGGTGCTGCTTTGCCGAATCTGACAGTAGACATCGCTCAATGCCGACTGAAACTGCCCAGGTGAGTCTGAGCTTTCTTCTCGAAGGCTGAGTCTTCTAAGCCGCTGTTTCCAAGGTCGTGGTGTCGGGTCTTCCTTGTCTATATCGCGCAGGTGTTTCAATGTTTTCGACAGTTTCCGAAACTTGCATTCAATAACCTGACTGTTTGGCGATTGAACTTCAAGACCTTTGTGGGTGACATGTGTTTGCTGGTCAGTTTTCGCTGTCTTTCAATCGCAGAGATTGCGATTTGCATGACCAACAGCGGACGGTAGAACTCTACCAATTGTGGATGTGCTGAAGTCAATCATGTCTGTGTTCGAAAGAGACCCGGGTTTGGGGTACTCGGCGGAACGCTGCGACTTCCCTTCGCCCTCGTGCTTCTGAGGCGCCGACGCCGCTACACTACCTATGCACACCCATGACAGCACAGTCTCTTTCTAGAGCTATTTGTATCAGCGACAAGGCTCCTGGGAGTTTCTTGTCACTGCGCGATTTTCATTTCTCCTTGACTGAACGCCTGAAGCAAGGACGAAAATTATGCGAGTGTTGACCTCGGGACCAGTACAACTTACGGCTACGGCCCGCCAAAGGCGTCAAACTAAGCGTGCCGGGACACCCGATGTCACTCACGCAAGCTGACGGGCACCGCCAAACTTTCCTCAACGCCTTCAATTTGCGCTGCGATGTTACCGATATCTTTTGCGAGTCAGAATTCCAGTGACACTGGCAACAGCTGTATAGCATACCTACGATATTGCTCGCCTGAAGTCGCAGTTTGCAACACTACCAGGCATGAAATCACCGAGGCAGCGCCGGGAAACCCATTGCGCATTGGACGCATTTGATTTGCTGTGACATTTCTTCTTGAACCGTACCACGAATCGTCGCGAAATGTTTCCGGTCAGCAGCCAACATCGCCATATTGCCGCGGCCTTCGAATTGGACGCGCCTCTCTGACACCTGGGCAGCCTCAACCCAGGTCTGAGTCGTCAAACTCGTCATCCAATTGGCGCTACCGCGAGTCCCACAAGTGTCGAAGCTGGACCAGGGACGTCCGTCTTTAGTCGATTGTGCAGATCATCGAGGATGCACAGCTCCATTGAAAGTGGCGCTTGCGACACTTTTAGATGCCTAGTCTGATATCTTGGGGTCCGGGGGTCCGCGATTTCTGAGCGCTGTCTCCTCAATCCGAATACTTCCACTGAAACACTGCGCGACCACCCCAGGGCATCCATCCACAGCGCCACCCCGGAACAGTCCAACCAAGCAACATCCCAGAGCACCTATCAAATTGTCAATGAAGCATTTTGTGACGGAAAGCCGCCGACATCACAGAGAAATGCCGAGTGATTGCTGAGTTCACACCCGGTCTTCACAACATAGCGCCTGTGGTCACAACAAGGCTGCTGACCGGGCGCTCGGCAGTTCTTCATCGACTTACTCTGTTTCCCAACGCACCGTGGTCCCTATCGCATCGATAGATTTCCCCTGATATTTACGACAACTTTTGATCAACACCCACTAAAGCCCTGAGCAACCAACTCCGAGACTACTCGTCGTCTACTGGCCCGGCCTTTGAACGTTCCCACAACCTCGGCTCGCGAGCCAACCAGTTATCCATGGCCGGAGTTCTTGAGCCTGAGGCTGGAATTTTCTACGGCGTGTGCTGGATCGTCGTCATCATCCGCCTTATATCACGAAGAATACATCGTGGATCATGGAAATTATTGCAATTAGATGATTACTTAATACTTGTAGCCATGGTTTGTGATCCGCAGCATCGAACAACTGCAAGTACTGATTGGTGACACAAGGCTACCGACACAGTGCTGATTGCTATCATGCACGAAGTCACAAAGACTAGCAGTACGTCTTTCCATGTGCAAACTGCAAGAGAGACACACGCTGACTCTATACCGGTATATAGGCAACCTAATACCGCCTGGAGACGACGTCTCTCAATATTCAGATGCCGAAATCAAGATGCGTATATACGGATCCAAGCTGGTCTTGGTAGTAGAACAGATGCAACTCCTCACCATATGGCTGGTCAAGGCATGCCTGCTCATTATGTACAACCGTATGACGATGGTCCTCCCGCAACACAAGATCGTCATCGCCACCTCCATATATGTCGCTGTCGCATTTGTGGTCATGGAAATATTGTACCTTGGGGTTTGGTGTCGGCCGTTCTCGCAATACTGGGCAGTACCGCCGAATTCGAGTAAGTGCCTTTGCAACATCTAATCTCACGATACTGACGATACCAGAACAATGCTCGGCAGCGACAAATCATCTCATCACAAACGCCGTCTTCAATATTTCCAGTGATCTAATCATCATAAGCATACCCATGCCGTTGCTCTTCAAAGTACGCCTACCGAAGAAGAACAAAACGATCCTTTTCGTGATCTTCTGTATAGGTGCGTTCACCATCGTCGCAGCAGTCCTCAACAAGTACTACTCGTTCACAAATCCCTTTGGAACTGAGTGGACGATCTGGTACCTTCGAGAGTCATATACAGCGATACTCTGCGCGAATCTGCCCTTGACCTATCCGCTTATACAACGGGTTCTCGGTCTAAGAAACTGGAGCTCCAACACATACACTGCGGAGAACACATACGGGGCCAATACCGTCACACGCGCGACGCAGTCTGCACACACGCGCGCCTATTGGCCGGAACCTAGAGCGGAACCGATACCTAGAGGCTTCCGTGATATTTTCAGGCGGACGGAGAGTCAAGAAGACATGAATGGCGGTCTTGGGAAGCAAAGGGAGGACCAGGATCCACAATTTATCACCAGCGCGATCGAAATGGAGGACGCGAGGTCACTACGAGTGTCGAGCGTGAGTAATCCTGCCAGTTGGAGAACGTCCGCAACGACGGAGGGCCACAAGGATCAGGAGATTTTCCATGCCGTATGAATGAATACACGAGTTCTTATCAACACAACAGGCTACACTTCCGCTCACACATGCGCGTAATTGCTACTTTCCAGAAAAGCTATGATTGAACATGTGTTCGAATTGACTTGAGCCTCTGGCATCGGTCCCTCTTTGTACGTGGAGTCGTGTTCTCGTCATCGTGTGCCTTTAGCACCATGATGGATGCACCCAATTTGGAACGCTAGCCATCAGGTACTCACATGGGCACAAGACACTCGAAGTATCTCGACATTTCATAATACATACGCTCTTCAGTAAACTCCCAAGCCTTTACTCCCAGATTGCAACACAATGCACATCCACGACGTACTCATCATCGGTGGAGGCCCGGCTGGTCTAGCAGTAGCAGCACGGCTCCGTGAACAGACACCCTCGGCAACCTTCACAGATGATGAACATCAACGTTACCACTGGATTCGTAAACATGGTCGGAAAATGAACATCAAAAACTACCGGACGAACAAGGACTCACTACCAACCCCACCGTCAACACCCGGGAACTCAGACTGTGGCTGCGACCATGAGGTAGCACCCGAAGAAGCGATAGATATGCTAGTGCTTGACGCCGATGGCGCGGACTGGATGTCAAAGTGGAAGCGCCTCTTCAAAACTTTTCACATTGACTACCTTCGGAGTCCGATGTTCTTCCATGTCGATCCTGCTGATCGAGATGCATTGCTCGGGTATACGTACGAGAAAGAGAGAGACAAAGACATCCAAGCACTACCTGGAGTTGCCGGGAAGGAAGTGAGCAAGCACAAAAAGAAGAAGAACCTGAAGTCGCAAGGAAGGTTTTTGAGCCGCACGCCAGACGTCGATGAAAGGGACCGAAAGGACTACTTTGTACCACGTACCGATTTGTTCGACGCTCACTGTGAAGAGGTCATCAAGAGATATCGGCTTGGCAAGGACGTATTGAGGAAAGAGAGCGTCGTGAACATCGAATACGACAATATCTCAAAGTTCGATGAAGCGGATCTAGATAGTGTCGTGTCAGATGATGCGATGGCGGACGAGAGAAAAGTCTTCCGCGTCTCCACAGACCAAGGCGTGCGTTTCGCCCACCTCGTGGTTTTGGCTGTCGGTCCTGGAAATGCGCCCTCGATACCTCCTGTCCCTGGTCTACCAGCTCAACGTCCACACGAAGGTTTCGCGCACGCGATGCAGATTAAGCAGTTCCCACCACACCATGTAATGGCCAAAGTCAAGGCTCGCCAGTCGACCAGCATGCTCATTGTTGGTGGCGGCTTGACAAGCATTCAGCTGGCAGATCTAGCAATCAAGCGAGGCGTGAACAAAGTATGGATGCTCATGCGCGGTCCGCTCAAGGTCAAGCACTTTGACGTGGACCTAGAGTGGGTGGGCAAGTTTCGGAATTTCAAGCAAGCCGAGTTCTGGACGGCAGATACTGATGAAGGTATATCAACGCTCCTACTTGATAATCACATCTAACAGTCGGTCATAGAGCGCTTTGAGATGATAGTGCAAGCCCGGAACGGAGGAAGTATGACGCCGCGGTACCGGAAAATTCTTGATACGCATGTCGCACACGGGAAGATCGAGCTTAAGACCTATACTCAACTCCAGTCCGTATCGTGGGACCAAAGCTCGAAAACATGGGCCTGCGAAGCCGCGTCCACAGATTCGGAGCCCAAACTGCCGTCTATCGACTACATGGTCTTTGCCACTGGCATTCAGTCAGACATCCGTACCATCCCCTACCTTCAGAACATCCAACAAGAGTATCCTATCAAGTACGTTGGCGGTCTGCCATGCTTGAATGAAGACTTGATGTGGGACGATGAAGTTCCTCTGTTCGTGACAGGACGACTGGCCGGATTGAGACTTGGCCCTGGCGCGCCGAATCTGGTTGGCGCAAGAGTAGGCGCTGAGCGAATCGCTTGGAATGTGGACGATGCTTTAAAGAAACTGGGGAAGCTGAATAGCAGAGCGCAGGATGAAAGCGATGATAACAGTGGCGACGAGAAGATGGCGGCTTATGCTGCAGCGAGGGATAACCGGTTCGATAGTTTGTTCGAGTTGGATGATGCGGCAGCGTAGTCACAGTAGGCGAATCGGGCTTGTAGTCAATGAAATATCAGTTTTCAAATGGGTTTGTACTTTTGAGTCCAGTAATCTCCGGTATCGCGTGTGTTCAAAAGGTCGGGTCCACGGGCTCCCGTCCAGGAGCGATGAGAAGGCCCGCTGACGTCATGCACCACACGATACAGTTTTGACTACCTCAGGAGCCTGGATATGCGCGAGAAGTGCGCAAGAATGCAAATTGAGTTTTGAAGTAGCCTCCCCCATGGCCGTGATATCATTCGGTTCGGCGCGTCGCTTTCGTGTTCCATGGTCGATGCCGCTGAGGACACCCGGAACGGAACCGCTTCGGCTATATCTGCATCTTTTCTGTCCACCATCCCGAGGTCACTCTCATCACAACATCATCTTTATCCCTATTTTCCTAGACGCAAATGGTTTCAGGCGGCGATGTAAGCTCACGCGCAATGTGTAAAGTTCAAGTTTAACAGTTCAAAGGACAAGAACACACCTGCGGTAGTCTCTCTGGCCGCCGGCGGCATAGCTGGCGGTGTGGAAGGCTTTCTTTCGGTACGTCCAAAGAGGCATTCCGGCTCAGATCCCGTGACTCACACCACTCGCAGTATCCTCTAGAGTTTGCGAAAACGCGTGTGCAATTAAGAGCTGAGAAGGGCGTGCCGACGCCGCGAAATCCCTTCCTAGTCGTGACCCAAGTCTATCAGAATGAAGGCATTAGAGCGCTATACAAAGGCTGCGGAGCGCTGGTCTTTGGCTCAGTAGGCAAAGACGCCGTCCGCTTTCTCTTCTTCGACCAGATCAAGTCGTCTTTTGCAGACCCAGAGACGGGAACGCTCTCCCCTTTGCGCAATTTGTTGGCCGGCATGACTGCGGGAGTAATCGCGTCGATCACCGCAGTTACACCCACAGAGCGCATCAAGACTGCCCTCATCGACGATGCCAGGAACGAAAAGCGCTTTCGGTCCGGTTTCCACGCTACAACCACCATCTGGAAGGAACACGGTATCCTCGGGTTATACCGCGGGTTCGCAGGCACTACCCTGAAACAAGCATCAGCAACCGCTTTCAGAATGGGGACCTACAACATCCTCAAGGATTATGAGAAGGCCAAGAATATCGAACAAAATACGCTGGTGAACTTCGCAAACGGATCAGTAGCAGGCGTTGTGACAACGCTTGCAACGCAGCCTTTTGACGTTATTAAGACACGTTCACAGAGTGCGAAAGGCACGAGTACTGCCGAGGCTGTAAAGAGTGTTTTGTTGGATTACGGGATCAAGGGTTTTTGGAAAGGCACGACGATGAGGTTGGGTCGCACAGTGTTTAGTGGAGGTATTCTATTCACAAGCTACGAGGCTGCTGTGAAGATCATTCTGCCGTTATATCCTGGCACAAAGCAGGCTGAGTAATCCTAGACGCAAAGACATCTAAAATATCGCATACCTACTCAACCAGTTCAGCCAAGTGCCGGGCCTGGCGCTCATGCCTTTCCGTCATATTCGTCGATAACGCTAATAGGCTTCACAAACTTGCCCAAAGGCTTGTACTCCAGATGATCTAGCCCAAATGCCTTCGGGCCTCCAATCTCAATACCCTTCGGACTAGTCCAACGCTCACTCGCAGTGATACCGATCACCGAGACTAACAGTCCGTACCGATACTCTGGCGTTCCGATAGCCTCGCCATTTTGCGCATCAATGACCGCGATAAGGTCGGGAACGATAGCCAGAACATCTTCGTTCTTTTCCTCTCCAGTCGTGCTTTCTCCACTATCTGGTATCCGTATTGCAGCAATGTTCTCGTTCTTAAACGGTATCTTGATCTTGCCCTGGTACTCGCTTCCCGTAGCTTCTATGATCACCTCGCCGTACACATGGCCCATGTATAGCTTGCGCTCTACACCGACAATCTTGCCCTTGAAAAGCGCACGGCCTGTTTCAGAACCTCCAACCGCATCGATGATTGATTGCGCGACGTTGTCAATTCTGTTCTCTTTTCGGGCGCGTGCTACTTCTCTCCCTATCCTCCACGATAGCGAGATCGTGTGTTCAACGGCCCAACGTCTTGTTTCAGCGCCTGTAACCGGGGCATCAGCTGTTCCGACGGAGCTACCCATCTGGCTCAATGCTGCTCTGATGACCTGTTCGACTTTGAGGTCACTCGTTGCGGTCGGCATGTATAGTGTGTTGCCGTTACCATCGGCCACCGCGACAGGCGCGAACACGATTTCTCGCTCGCCGAAGACGACCGGGGTTGTCTGCCACTTTGTTGGATATGCTCGGCCCATCCAGTCACCGTCTACACATGGCACATTCATGTTAGTTGATGCACCCAATACGAGACCCTGCAAGCCGTTCGAGCCGCCGATTTCGAGAGGGATGATGTGCGTCGCGTAACCACCCTTGATGAGATCGTAGAGGTGATTCTGAGCATCCATCATTCTGAATGAAGGTTAGCAGAGACATGGCGTGATGCCAATACATGACTTACTCATCAGCGGACAGCTTCTCGATGCCGACAGTTGGGCTACCAGCACCGCCACCACTTCCCACTCGCGCATCATCTTTGAGATCATCTGGGCTGACAACGCGAACTTTCCCACCAGACCGTAGGATACCACGCACTCTGAGCATGGTAGAGTAAGGAGAACCTCCGCCGCCAGTACCGAGTATGTAGCAGCCGATGGTGATCCAGTCGAGATCGGTCTCAGATATCCACCACTCTCGGTTGGCTACTTTGGGCTTATACGCAACGATGTCAACCTCCGTTGCTGCATCAACTTCGCTAGAAGCCTCTTCGGTCGAAGGTGCTGCGATGGCATCGCCCGTACCCTTTGACCCAGTCTCTACGTTGCCTCCTTCCTGGTTGACGTTCAGATCTATGAAATCTCCAGCTCGTGAGAAGTCAAAGTCTCCCGCAGCTCTGACCATAAACCGTGTTTTGTGGGCTACGTATTGTAATGGTAGATCCTCCACTTCGACGATAGAGACCGTCTCCGCTGATGCACCTGCTTCGATGGTCTTCCGTTTGGCCTCCTCGCATATTTCAGCTAGTAGTTCTTTCTGCGTCTGCTTCTCCGTAGACTTGACCGTGTCGACTACGGCACTCACTCGCGCCATTGCAGCACCAATAGCGTTAGCTACACCGGACCATTGAGGCTTGATTACTCTGCTTGCTCCCTTCAACTCGTCGGGAGCTATGACTGCACCACCACCGACAAGCAGGACGGGAAGATCATCAGGTGATGTCTTCATCTTGTCAATGATTGATTCAAGCATCTTTGTCGTCTCAACTTTGAAGGCTTGGATGTCATCGTCTTGCAGCTTCCCTTGTACTTTTTCCGGCTGACCAATCGCAACCTCGGATGAAGCCGCGACGGTATAGTCAGTCGCTGTTGGAACGTCACCACCGAAGACGAGCGCCTTTTCTGGTAGCTTATAACCCACAGACTCAGGCCCTACTTGCATCTTCTCTCCAACTCTTCTCACCAAGCTACCGCCTCCTAATCCTATGCTCTTCACATCGGGATACGAGAAGTTCATCCTCACACCAGAAAGCTCTGAGTACGCGGCCTGTTGCCTGGGAAAGCCGTTTGCGAGCAACAAGCCCACGTCGGTGGTAGTTCCACCGACATCCACAACCATCATTGCTTCGCCGTTCTCTTGCCTTCCGACAAGAAAAGCAGCACCACGCATACTGTTCGTTGGGCCGGATGAGAAGGTTCGGATTGGTAGTCGGCTTGCGGCTTCGCCACTCAGTATCGTGCCGTCGTTTTGAGTAATGAAAACAGGGCAGTTTAGTCCGAGTTCCTTGATTGGTGTCTGGAATGATGCTATCGTCTTCCTGGCGAATGACAGAATCGAGGCGTTGAGTATCGCAGCGTTCTCTCGCTCTAGAAATCCGAGGTTTGCGACCGTCTTGCTAAGAACGATATCGACACCATCCCCTAGCTCACGCCGAATGATGGCCGCAGCACGCTCTTCTTGCTTCTCTACTGTGTCGATAGGACTGAAGACGCCGTTCACGACTATACTTTTGATTCCCTTCTCTTTGATAATCCTGCATTGCTCTACTATCTCATGCTCTTTGATGTCGGAGATCAGGTTTCCATCCACCTCTAGCCCTCCTTTGATGAGCGCATAGTGCCCAAGGATGATGTTACGCAGAGAAGCTGGCCAGTCCACACATGGCGGCGCATGTTTGCTGAAAGACCCAGAAAGACGGAGGACGGCGACTTGAGAAAGACGTGTTCGGTCGCGGGTTACGACCGCGTTGACAAAGTGGGTCGTTCCGATTGTCACACTCGCAACGGACGATGGATCGACTGAGGCGGACTTGAACATCGTGGTGATGGCGTCGGCGATGCCATGGCTTGGGTCGGTAGTAGTGGGTGCCTTGTGCCTGAGTTATGGTATGAGCTCGCGTTCTCATCAGGGGTGATCGACTTCCGGTAGGCATCATCGTGGGTGTTCTTTGGATCTTATGAGGGAGTGGGCTAAGCGAGAAAGCGTGGTGTTCAACGTATGGATATAGGACTCGTACCAAGCAACAATTCCTCGATCATCTTCACTTGATCTTATAGGATCAATGATGACTCCGTCAGTGTTGGTTCTATGCACAGTATTAGCCTCATGGCTGTCGTAGTCCTGATGTACAGTACGTACCCACCGACGTCAACGCCTATTCGCAGATTCTTCCCTGTCGTCATGATAGCCGTGGATGCTTCCAAGATGAAAGCCTCTTCTGATCGAAATGGAGTTGGCTGGTCATGATGCGTCCAGAATCCATCTGATAAGATTTCGATTGGTGGGGCGAGCTAGCTCCGGGTTTCGGACGTTCGCGCCCCAAGCCGCCTTCCTACTTTATCGCTCACCCATACCCCACTTTTGGAGTTACATCCTACTCCAATTCTATACCCCGTCATCAACAGCTTGCCCATTGGTAGCAGCAGAGCTTGAGATGGGATTTCTTCGGCGCTGATCACTGCGCTCGGATGATCAGATAAGATAGGCGCAAATACCCCTCTTTCTAACGGCGGATAA
Organism: Alternaria ethzedia; assembly: GCF_023757985.1. Taxonomy (NCBI): domain Eukaryota; kingdom Fungi; phylum Ascomycota; class Dothideomycetes; order Pleosporales; family Pleosporaceae; genus Alternaria; species Alternaria ethzedia. The sequence continues at coordinate 574,760 of NW_026056197.1, forward strand.
GGTGTTCTTCCCGCGTGTGCTGCATCGTCGCCCCCGTCGGCGCATTATCATCTTCACTAAACTTGGGTCGGCGTTAGATCAGCTAGATTGGGGTGACTCCGAGCGCGGTTGATAACAAGGGTAGCAACACTAAGATGGTGGAAAGAGCTCACCACTGGCGTTCGTCGCAATTACTTCTCTCCCAGCCTCCTTGACTAGCGACGCGTCCCTTGGTTCGCGTTCATCATGACTTTGAGACAGCGCTTGAGGAATATCGATGAGAAAGTACGTCTCCGTGGAGACGATGCGAAGCATGAGCAAACAGATGCATGGAGCAACCGCGATTTGATCCCCCTCCCGCCAGAGCGCAGGACATGGGGCTGGTTCAATTTCTTCGGGTTTTGGGCGATTTCATCGCTGAACCTCGCAAACTGGCAAACACCAAGTACCTTCTTGAGTAAGCTACACCACCTGACTCTTGTCGCTCTCGATCGCTGATATCACCGAAGCTATGGGTTTATCCGTCTCACAATCTATCCTTATCATCGTTGTGAGCTGCCTGTTAATCGCTTTCTTCTCCACACTTATTGCTTGGGTTGGGTTGAAGTGGCATATTGGCTTCACAGTGCAGAATAGGTATAGTTGGGGTATGCGCGGAAGCTTTATACCTTTGTCGCAAAGAATCTTGCTCAACTTCATTTGGAACGCCGTTCAATGTAAGTTGGAGTACTGTAAGGATAAGCCTGGTACTATGATGCTAACCTAAACCAGGCTGGAATGGTGGCCGTCTAGTCGCTGTATGCTTGACCGCAATCTGGCCTTCGTATGCCCGTATGCCGAATACTTTTAGCCCCAACTTCCCTGCTACAACCGACCAGTTTGTGGGATTCGTAGTCTTCTGGTTCATATCGACACCTTTCTTGTGGCTGCGACCGGAGAAGTTTAAGATACCGTTCCTTATAGTCTGCCTCTGGTGCGGCATCGGAATGTTAGCATGGATGATCTGGGCAGTGACGACTGCTAAAGGTGTAGGCCCTCTATGGAATGCTGGCGAAAACATTCCCTCGGGTTCCACTTGGGGTACCTCGTGGCTCATCATGGCTGGCATCAATCAGAGTCTTGGCGGTATTGCTGCGGGTATCACAAACGGCAGCGACTTCTCACGCTATTCACGTGGAAGAACACCCTATATGGTCGGCACTATCACTAGCTGTGTCATCACCAGCGTCATCGTCTCCCTAGTTGGTCTTGTTACAACTGCGTCGGGACAAAAGTTGTACGGAGAGATCTATTGGAACCCACCGGATCTACTCATGCGCATGATGGACAACGGCAACGGCTCATCGAAGGCACGTGCGGGGGTGTTCTTCCTAGCTGCAGGTTTCGCATTTACCGCAATGTTCGAGAACATTTGCGGGAATGCTGTCTCTGGTGGTATCGATCTTGCTGGTCTTTTTCCACGTTACATCAACATACGACGTGGTGCCATCATTACGTTTGTGGCGGCATGGGTCGTCCAACCCTGGCAACTCATCAACCGTGCCACTACATTTATCGCCGTACTGTCTTCCTTCTCGGTGTTTCTAGCACCAATCATCGGCATAATGGCATGCGACTACTTCCTCTTGCGAAAGAGAAGGATCCGCTTGAGTCATTTATATCGAACTGAAAACTCGTCGTATTGGTTCACCAAAGGTTTCAACTGGCGGGCGATACCCTCATGGCTATGCGGGTGGATCCCGACGATTGGGGGTCTTATAGTGACAGTAAGAGGAGATGTAGATCCACCACGGGCTTTGGTACAGCTCTACAATATGGCCTTCTTCATAGGTGAGTAAATTGTTTCACAACATTGGAAATTGAAGGGCCACTGACACCTTGCTAGGATTCTTCATCAGCGCTTTCGTCTTCTATGTCCTCAACAAGATCTTCCCAGTTCTAGATATGGACCAGATCGATCCTATCGATCTATATGGTACCTTCACAGAAGCGGAGGCAAAGCGAGCTGGTGTAGCTCCGCTAGACGACAGCCCTATTCTCAGAGGGGTATCTGGGCGAAGATCGACCGAGCATGTTGTCATTCATGCAGAGAAGGATGTGTGAGTGGGGTTAACACATAGATTAGAACCATGTAGAATTCGTCACATGGAGGCTTGCAAGGTAGGCTCGGCCAATCATTTGACGTTTCACAGCCTAGCCACGCCGCAATACTGCATAAACATCGCCCAAAGAGCTATCGAGGACTTATAGGCTTTGGCTAGATGGCGGGGCTGAGCACAAGAGGGATGCACCACAAGAAGTACCTGTTACCTTGGAATTTGTCGCGCATGTTCTTCGTTTCGTTGCTTCGCTCTCACCTACGCTACCAGCTCGGTACATCTACACTATTGATCCTGGTCTGAGCTCTAACACCACAGATCGCAATGGCTCATCGCCGACATGATAGCGCAATGTCTCAAACGGACATACCGCTGATACCCCATGCAAGCGATGGCGGCGCTGCATCTGCTCTGCAATCACTGACAGCTAATTCTGGGCACAACACTAACTTCCGAACACTTGCAAAATCTCATTGGCTCACTCCGACAAACATGTTGGCTTCTTACTTCTTCGGCATTGCTCTCGCAGTAGGACATCATCGATATTACACAGCGCTGGATGGTGATGTGATAGGCTCGACAGGACGACAGCAGTGGTCATTACGGTATGTACCAAGACATACGCCCACGTTCATGACTGACACTTGTAAGATTCGGTAACGCTTTCGCAATCAGCATCGCTCTGAGCCTCAAGATCGCCGTCGGCATCGCATACACGCAGTATGTATGGATGCGTCTCCGGAAGCGATCGATAAGTTTGAGATCTATCGACGACTCTTTCGATATTTCGAGAAACTTATCCGCTTTCTTCAACCTTGAAGTCATCCGGAAGCTGCACGTAGGGCTCATGGTTGCACTCATACTATGGTAAGTGATAGACGCACCGTTGGGTGCTTATTACTGACGGTGCGTAGGTGTCTACCATTACCAACACTGTTTGCTCCCCCAACATTATCAGTCGAGACAAGAACAACGCAATCACACTCTTTAGAACAAACGCTAACAGCGGACGTTAACAATCTCAACATGTCAGACGCGTTCATACTCAGGCAATCTGCGAATCGTCCTTGGATTACGGGTCCTTCAGCTCGGCTTGGACGAATCGTCAGCGCAGTCATATATTCCGGTGGCCGTCTTCCATTCGAAACACCTTATTCGCATCTAAACACGTCTTACGAGACAGAAGCCTATTTGCCGGTACTAAAATGCACGGCAGCAAACAGCACCGTTCACAACGACATACTGCGGTTTGCCAATGAGACAAGAGTCGCTGCAGCGAACAACTTGACCACCGATAGTCTAAAGTGGATGAACTCTGACATTCCTTCCGGCGGGGAGATTGGATACCTCGGACTCTCATATCCAAACACTCTAGGAGAATCTACATCGGGTCTGAACTGGAACAATACTGAGCAAACCGCCAATGAGTTTGCTTTTGCTATCCAGAAACGTCCAACCAATGTAGCGTATCAGTCTGATACCGAGTATTTGTTGTGCGAAGTGTGGAACGCTACCGTATCCTACACCGTCAATACCCGCAACAGTATAGTCAGCATTGGAAACGTCCATTGGGAGTTGCTCAACAAGTTCGATCCGCAGAGTGCCATCCCCATCAACGAACTTGGGCCAGCCTCCGGCTCTCCCGCCTATTCTGGATATACTATAGGCCTAGCGAATTATTTGCTTGGGTATGTCGCCTGGCGCAGAGATAACTCCCGTACTAAGCTGGATTCTACTGGTCCACTGGACACGACATCCCTCTCTACAGGTTCGCAGTTTTACAACATGACACGCAACATGAACGAGGCAATTGAGGCTGTCAACACTCTCCAAAATCCGTCAAGCGTTCGGGATATCTCATTCCGTGAGGACGTCGAGGCGTTTGCGCTAAATGTGTCTTTGAGCATGATCAACGATGATTCGCTTTGGTAAGCTACCATTCCATGATGTGTTCGAGTGCTAACGCAGCGGAACAAAGTACCAAAGTCCCTGTCAATGTCACTACATTCACCTCTGCGGTCGTCTACGCCTATAACCCGCAGAACCTCCTCCTCTCATACGGACTGGCCATTCTGGGCAGCACCATCGCCATTGCCTTTGGACTGTTTGCGATGTGGAAGAACGGTGCATGCTATGATAATCGAATGTCTACTTTCGGCACAGCAATGCAAGGTTTTGATGTAAGTGTGAATGGAAAAGATATACCCGGTCAATAGCTCACAGCAAGCCAGGTCAAAGAGGTGTTTGAAGATTCTAAAACACGGGCGGCACAACCGCTAAGAGGTCAAGCTGCGAAGACAAAGCTGATGTTCGATGCGGAAGAAGGTTTTGTACTCGGCCACCGCAAGAGGGCCAGCGAAGGCTCAAGTATCGGCACGCCTGTAAGAGAAGACGGTTTCGTACTCGGCCACCGCAAACGGCCCAGCGAAGGCTCAAGTGTTGGCACGCCTATAATAGAAGAAGGTTTCGTACTCGGCCACCGCAAGCGGGCCAGCGAAGGCTCAAATATCGGCACGCTTATAAGAGAATGAGGCCTGGGTAATCGGCACGCAACGTACACATACGGCGATTACACGGTTCCGATGCATTTGAGATGCTTATATAATTGTATTTTCGTACAGGAAGCTCCGCTGATCAGCGTGGGAAGTATCAGCTAGACCAGATCTCATACATCTAATTAATCTCCGAAGCCTTCACAACGGTACCAAACATATCATCAATCTCCGTCAGCGCAACCTTCTTGACCTGCGCAGCCGGAATATCCTTCATATCACGCTGCCCAACGCCGTCTTCCACAACAAGAGCCTCGTAGCCCAAAGTAGTCGCTTCGCGAGCGGTACTCGACACACAGCCATGTACCATGTACCCCGTAAGAACAAGTTTCTTGAGTCCAGTCTTCTTAACAACCTCTGCTAGATCTGTCTCCGAGAAAGATCCAGCGTGCTTCTTCCACACGATAGATTCGCCGTCGATAGCTTCGATGCCGTCCATTTCCTTGGTGAGCTTGCCGTTGGGCTTGAAGATGGCCGCTTCGTCGTCGCCCGTGTTGTGCAGCACGTGGACGACGTGGCCGTTTTGCTTTCGGTATTTGTCGAGGAGGCTTGAAATGGCGACGTTGACCTCCTTGTAGTCTTGAGCAGGTAGGCTACCATAGATGTATTCGTCTTGAGCGTCGATGATGACGAGAACGGAGTCCTTGACCGACGCTGTTGAGTTGGGGACTCCGATGACCGAGCGAAGAGAGGGAGTTGACATCTTGGAAGGCTGGTTTTGGGTGATTGGGAAGTTGAGGAGTAGATGGTGTATATAGAAATGATCAATCGTCAGGCAGTTGATTGAAGCGTCGAGGGTGATGGATGTGTTGGTTGTCCATTTCTGCAAATACGTCGACCTTTATACCGTCGACTGACAGCCGCTGCGAGATTCTCGTACATTCGTCCGTCACATTCCAAGACCAAGATTCTGATCTGATATCGTAAGCCAGCGTTATGTTTCCTTAATTGTTCGGACCGTGCTGTTTGGTGAGCTAGCAAAGAAATAATGTTACCCCATACGGTTAGCCGGTTTTCTGTGGACTGATCACTAACCAGAGCCTCTTACTAAGGCGGACACGTCTTGTGCGAACATCACTTCCTGTGCCTCAACACCTGTCACATCGTATAGTGTGCGATTCAGCCCCTCTAGTCCAGCAACACTCAGTCTCCCCCCCACAGCTTTCGCACGCTTTTGGCTCGCTCTGGGTGTTGTTCATCTCGTCGGGCAGGGTATGTCGCGGAATGGTCAGACGCTTTACCTCGTCGGGCTTCTCAAGCTACTGCGGTGAAGGCCAATGATGAGTAGACTCGTGGTGATGGAGTACGGATAGCCACGAAAGAAATCGGTGCTCTTTCGGTCGCTGCAAAACCCGTAGTGTAGGGTCGTTGCTGGTTTCCCTTATAGCCCACTCCGCAGCGAGATCGTTCACTTTAAGGTGCGCGAATGAATATGTTCCCCTCTTCGTATACAAACAAGGGTATTTGTCTGCGAACGTATCGTAATTCATACTCGTCAGGCTGAACTGTACAAGAGGAAACTGTCCCGCCATCTGCCCCCACGACCTGTTGGAGGTCGTGAGTCCGTCACAACCTGGGAAAATGAAGAGCACACGAATCGGGCGCCCTGCTAGCTCTTGGTAGTGTAGGATAGCCTGCTTGATCGACTCGCGGTAATGAGAGGGTTGGCTTAGCTGACCGAAGACGGTTTCCATGGAGGAGTCGTGTCCCAAAAAATACTGTAGGTATATTGGCGATGCGATTTCCATTTCCCACACGTTATTAGGATGCGCGAGTCTGGTGTGGGGCGTAGCCAGACGATTGCAGACACGGTTCCATGTGTTGTATAGCGCATCCACGTGAGCGTGCGCTTCCGTCTCTGCGTCCTGGCATGCGGAATCTTCCTTGGATCGGGGTCCGCTGGATCGCGAACAAGACAGCACGATATCGAAGGTTTCTCTAATATCGTCGGTATTGTCGTGGACATGTACGTCTGTCCCAAATAGTGCTCTTGCGTCAGGGCAGCACGCATAACTGACGGCAGGGTTGATAGTAATCGGTCTGTCTGAGCGGGTGAGAGAAGGTCGCACCTCGACTACGTCTTCGTCGATCTGTATGAGTAGACCCTTTGAGCTGCTGAAATCTCTCCATTTAGGCTCCTTTATATTGGCGGTCCTCGTAGCCGAACAACGTCTCGTCAATCTCGTGAAGAGGACGTTCGGTATCAGGCCGTCCGGCTCGTGCTCGAGAATAGCCATGATTGTGCGAAGCTTTGTGACTACGAATGCCTTTCTTTGAACGAGTATATCCATGTCGTCGGATGTCGCTCGAGCCAGTATGTCGACATAGGGCGCTGAACTGGACACGGATTTGAACGCTGAGGGGGACGCGGAGGTGGACGCGGAGGTGGGCGCGGGGGCAGCGATGATGGTACAGTATTCATCCAGAATGGCCTTGCTCCATGGTCCCACTTCAGTCGTCTCAGCCGTACGGCGCCAGAGTAATTTGGCTTTTTGTGGCGAACATCCGATCCATGGCTGGGTGATGGCGTTCGGGTCTTCCTTCTATGAAACGGTACGATGGTAGGTAGGTGTACTCAGCATACGCACTGCGTCGGGTGCACTCGACCATGTTTCTTTTCCACTCGGACCGATCGCAAAGGCGAATCCAGATGCCGGCTTCCTAGTAGCGTTGCATCGCGCGAGATCTAGCTCTTCAAACTGCACCTACGTCATCGATCCGGTAGTGCCGAGCATCAACTATATCCAACTGAAATCCATCACCATGCTTGGTATCCTTACCTCCCTCAATACCAGAGAACAAGCTTTCAGACACCATGGCACCAGGCGATAACCTACCCGATTTTCTCACGAACACCAAGCTCGACCCCAGCTTCGACAAAGACATTCTCGACACACATCTAATCTACGATTACGATGCGCAAGACAACGATGGCAACCCCGAAAAATGGCGGTACGAACTATGGTGTTTCTCTTCGGAACGTGTCGTATATGCCATCCACGGTGGTCCAATGGCTGGCCGCATCAACTACCAGCGCGCAACATACCAATGTATCCGCCCCGGCGAACTATGGCAGATCAACTGGCTCGAAGAGACAGGCAGCATCGTTTCTGCAGTCTACGACATCAAGGAGAAGAAGATGACGACGTTGATCGCCTTCTCGGAGGGCCACTGGAAGAGGGCGAAAGAGGCGCTGGGCGACAAGAGGAAGAAGGAGGATCTGGAGAGATGGAGGGGGCTGGCTGGTGTAGGAAACCAAACGTCGAGGTTCATGCTGAGCGAGCAGGCTCATGTTGTAGAAGTGTTCAAAGGCAAGGGTGAACTGGTGCCGATCAAAGAGAGCGATCCCCTGTTCTGATTGTGTACAACCGATGGACATCAACCAATGAAGCCGTTACCATGTACCATTCATCTCGCATGGTATGTCCGTTCTTGACTATGACAAAGATGTTGAACGAGACCATGATGTTGGTACCATTGCATGGCATGAGATGAGCTTTTCAAGGGATCGCAACCTGTCGGAACCATAGTGCCGGTAATGAAGTCGAAGCAACGTACCTTGCATTGCAGACTGGCAGTGCGACCATCCACGCGATGCTGTGTATCAAGCCAGTGCCACAATGTAACCGAAGCGGTGAGCCATCCTGCCACAGTTCGGCGACCTGTTCGGCGTTCTGGCATACCGTTACATGTTGTCGCAGACATCCATTACGACGCCATTCGGGTTCTCGTGCGCATGCGATACGCGTTTGTCCTCCAGACTTGGTATATTTGTGTGTATGTCTCAAGGGCTTATGACATGTGGAAACCGTCGCCCAGGACTACTCTCCATATTCCTCTGGCACTCCTCGCTTGAGTACACAAGATGCGTTACACCGAGAGAGCGGGAGGCGGAGGACAGATGTGGGAATGTCTCAATATCGCTTGGTTTCAATAAGTCAACAAAACAGTCGGATTCCGTTAGGGTCAGAAGATGCGCTCGGAGCAGTAGTAGCAAGTCTCGCTTGTGCTCCGGTGGATGCCGGGGCATTACCGACCCGGTGGTCCTTTGTTCCTATGGGATACTCAATGCTTGTGATGATCTTGGTCTTTTGGCAGGTTTCTTCAGTACGACGAAGGCTATAACGTGCTGCGGTCAGAATGTAAAGGCATTGCTGACGTTGCTCTTCAGTACGTGTCGTCATCTTTCCGAACTCTTACGTTGCTTTTGCTCGCATTCTATGGGAACATCGTGTAGTCACTTGCGACCACGTGCGGTGCTGCGGGTATCGCTGTACTGAAGAAGTAATGGATTAGTTTTCTCCTTCCGTACAGCCGGGCGAAGGCGCTGCACATGTCTGATAACGGTGTGGGGTAATGCCCGTCAGCAGCCAGGTCCCAGCGCAACGCTTCCTCGTATGCCCAGCGGGCTTCACGGCATTCCTTCAGCGCTGGGTCCTCTGGCCCTGCGTAAGATATGGGCAAGGTTTGTACCGGACGTTTCAGTCGCTTCTCGAAGACACTGAAGATCCAGGGATGGTGGTAGCGGCGCACGCCGTGGCTGTTAGCGGCATGTTGTGAGTGGTGTGTGGCTTGGTTGGACAAAGAACAGACCGCATGTTCGGAGTCCGATGCCTGCTAAGCGCCCGCAGTCTGCTGCTGTAAGGACGGTGAGACTCGTCATGCGCCATTGGGCTGGTCTTGCGCTAAGACCAGATGTGTAGAGAGATTGAGCAAACGAAAGGACTCCATGGCAATCTCCACTCACGCCATGTTAGATGATGGACGAAGGCATGCCGACAGCTCCGGGCCATCGCACGAGAGCATAACAGATGATCGGGACCGCCAAGGGCATGCAACCAACCGTGCTTTGATGCTGCAAATGAGGGAAAAGTCAAAGGGCAAAGTTAATCTTCCGATGCATTGCTCCGGCCTTGGAGTATGGAGTGTCAGTCTCGCACTACCGCATAAGCTAACCGAGCGCGGCCGTGCGTCGTGAATCCATGTCACGGTCACTTCTGGCCCCCCAGTACGCCATGTACCACAACAGCAGACAGTCGGGCGCGCGACGCTACTCGCCCATGGACTCTTATGGTGCTTCATCAGCTGCTGCCAGCCTAGCAGCTATGTCCAGCCCGCCGTCCCTCATTCCTCGTGTGCCTCCATATTCCTTTTGCTGCCTCGCGACCCCAGGCTGAATCACCACCCCGTTTCATTTCGACTTGCTTTTTACTCCTCGGTCTGGAACAAGTCGCCTTCAAATATTCGCCAGTCTGACTTTCACACCACACAAACCCCGACCATGGACCGCCCAGCACTCACATCACGGGAGCACCTGGAGCTTTTGCGAAGCTCTGCGTTTGAATCCGAACATGCCTGGCTCTACGACACTTCCTATCTGCAACATGAGGCAGCAGCGATGGCGTTGGAGCAAGAGATTGAGCAATCGCATGCCAGTATATCGCCAGACGACAACTCAGACGAGCAAGTGCGCATCATCAAGACGCAGATCAACATCCACAGGGAGAGGCAGCGGGCGCTAAGGCCGCATCTTGAAAGTGGGAGCGACCAGATCGACGAAGATGGGAACGAGTGTGTCTTTGTACCAGCGCCGAACCAATGGGGTGCGAACGGAGACTTGGACGAGGAGAGCGAGAGTCTGTCTGCAGTGAGTAGCAATTCCTGTCCACCGCTGGGTCGTGACTAACATGCCTCAGATCCACAACCTCCTTACATGGCAAACTTCATACTCGCCCGTCTCACATGCCCCGCGTGACGAACTTCCCTCTCCAAATACACCGTATCACTCGCTGCTCGACCCTCACCAGCCCACGACCACGTACAATCTCCACCGCACGCGAGAATGGACGGGATCTTCAGGCTTCAGGAAATTCATCTACAGCGCACGCGACTACTCGGATAAATACGCTCTGTACATGCTTGAAGCCACCCACCGCGACGACAGCCAAGTCAACGCTGCAGACTTCTTCCGTGTCGCCGAATACCCACAACCATGCATAAATATTCTTCTCTCTGGCATCGACAAGAAGCGCGCCATGACCAAAGACGCAGCCTACAAGTCGCGGGGCATACATCTGCGCGGGCCATTCTCACAACCGATTAAGGAATACCCAGACAGGCAACAGAAGATACCATGGTCACCGCGACGATTTAAATATGGTGGACGTCGCTTCGTGTGGAAGCAAGGAGATCCCAACGACGATGCCATGCCGGAGACTTTGTACGAATATCAGCAAGACTGGGTAAAGCCAGGAAGCAGGACGGGCAAGCGATGCGACGATGCAAAGCTGATCAAACTTGTCTGGGGAGAAAAGAGGAGGAAGGGTAAAGTGGACAGTTACACGATCCATTTCAAGGGCGGCATGGATCAAGTCTTTAGGGAGATCTTGCTGGCCAGTCAGATGGCCAGGCAGGTATGTCTCTTCACCGCGATGGACTGAAGTCGCTATCTTTCGTCGGCCAAGGTTGAAATTGTACTTGTATATAACCACACAGCGCGAGGCGTTCAAAGGGGCCGTGGAACACGGGACGGATACCATGGAACAGCATTTTGCATTCAGTTCCCAGCGGAGCTTTCTGCTATTACAGTTTACAAGGTCTTGGGAGTGGGCAGCAGGCTTCCCTACTACCTTGGACATAATTTAGGCCCAAGGGCAACACTAATCAAACTCAAATATTAGTCCTTCCATAGGGCAGCAATGCAGTCTTCCACCAGCTTCTCACTTGACAACTACTCACTTGAAAGGAATTGCAAATAACTGATTGACTTGCGTAACATATGTATGCAATTCATCTGACTCATATGAATGCCCACGTTGAAGCGAAGAGAGGGAACATCCGCAGGACCGTTACATTGTGTAAGCTGCATATGCATGCTACGCTGTAGATTAGATGACAGCCTTCCTAACATACGCCCCTTACGGTATGTTGGCACTGGTCGCATTGGCGGACCCTGCGATAATTGCATTTGGTACTTTTTGGGAATACAAAACTATGCACCATCGGCTGTGGCTGAAGTTGGTCGCAGGTGGTAATGAGCATGTTGTTTTTTGTGGCGTGGCTCTACGCGCGAAATCCAATGCACATGACCAACTTGAATACCACTAGGATAGGCAGGCTCGGATCTCTCGGAGGAATGCGATTAGGAAGGCGTGCTCATCATGCTCAGGTGGAACAACGCTCCTCCCTACCATGTCGCCTGAGCCAGCATGTAAATGCAGGCGCTGTACACCGGCGTAGGTAAATATCACGATGACTTCATCGCCAGTCATTCGTGCATGCTCTCCAAACCCATCATCGATCGCATCTCCCCACGCACTCATATCGCATTATTGGTCACAGCGTACCCACCTGTGATATTCGTTACTGATATCTTTCCTGGATCAAGGGCATCAATTCGACGTTGAAAGCTGCCAAACCCAAAATCTTACCTGCGTCTTCGGCTGACGCCCACCGCTTCGCAACAGAACCGACAACCTGTTAGCACACCCTGGTGCATACGCCACTTTCCGGGTATATCAAATCACAACTCGGAGCGTGCGATACTGCATACAACCCGACCGATCAGCACGCAACAGGGCCCACGTCCATCGCTTACAGCTTACAGCGAGGGCCAGCAACACCAACATACCGGCTTCACCGTCTCGGAAGGACCCTCGCGGAGGAAGACCCACCAGTCATGTTTGCAGATCGTAACATGGAGCTGCGAATGTCAACATACCTCTTCTGCTGCGCGTTGATCTCGCCCCCTCCTCCCTCAGACCTCCTATCAAATTACTTCACCAAGTCGCCCAAGATCACAGAGCACGGCCCTGAGTGGTCACGCTCGCGGCTGCCTTTCCTAGCCAAGACGTTCTCTGGCAAAGACGGCTGCGAGGAGTACTTCAAGCTGATGACTGATGTGCTGGACATGGCCTTGCCGGATGATGCGTTCCCGCGAGACAGCGGGTTCATTGTGGATGCAGATGCTGGGATGGTGAGTGTTGTTGGCAAAGGAAGGTTTACGAGTAAGAAGACAGGCAAGGGATGGGATGAGCAGTTCATCTATCGGTTCAGTGGGTTTGATCATGAGGGGAAGATAGGGCATTGGGAGATTTGGGCGGATCCTTTGAGTGCTTGGGAGGCTGTTGGGGAGTGAGCCTTCCCATGTCATCGTTGGAACTCGTGGATATCGAAAGACCGATTGAGGATTCGAAAGCTAGGTATATACCTTCAGCGACAAGCTTAAAATGCTAAAGATTCGAAGTTTACAGCAAATATATGGATGCAGGTGGAGCTAGCGAGTGAATGCCGTTAGCGTCTCGCTTGAATAATGTGGGTCCCCGGCGGCGGCTTCTGCAGCTTCCTCTGGGCTCTCAACTTTTCTTCATCCGCTCTTACACGCCGCCAAACCAACTCTCCAACACCATGGTGCAAGCTGCGCAAAGCCCTACAGAGCAGTGGCGCGCATCAATAGTAGCTCGCTGATTGTTCAACACTAACCTACAGCCGCTGCCTGCTGTGCTTCATTTCTCATGGTACGTTAAACATCTCCTTCTATTTACCGCATCCGCACCTTCGCGACGCGCGCGCACAGCTCAAAAGATGATATGTACATCGACCATTAAACACTTTAGGAAGAGCCGGAAAAGGTATGGCTAGCATCGACAAATGCTACGCCGTCGCTGCTTATAACTTGGTCTCTGAAGAGCATCATCAATTTCACGTTATGGAAACTGGGTTTCGAACTGTCGCTGACGATGCAAAGATTAGGTGTCTGCTATTTACGATGTCCTAAGCGACCGCTACGCACAACGCGTGACCTACACGATGCGCGATGTCGATTCGATGGTATGGAGATGACATATCGTGCGAGCAGATGTGATGACAAGGGCACAATGCGACATCTCGAGAGATGGGCATGGCATACTATGTATTGACGCTACGGAGGCTACGTCTGCAGAGTACTGCTTGCGCTATCGCTGTCGAATAAGGCCGCGGCATCCAACTCGAGTGTGGAGACGGACGGCCTCGCCTTCTCGTACAAGCCCATAGTGTCTGGCAACCCTAGGAAGGGGTCGGCAAGGTTGTCGCAACCGGCAGGCCACGAGACCGATTGGCCGAACGCATAGCTGTCGCTCCAAGACTGGATAAAGTTTGTCATGTCAAAGTCGAGATCGGGATTGATCATAGAGGGTTGCCCTTCGAGCACGGCGAGATCATCCGTGTTGAGGGCACTTGAGTCCGTACCCAAGTCGACTAGATCATTGAAATCGAACGTATCCCAATCCCAGGATTGATTACTTCCATGTGCTGCTGTCGCCAATGTCGATTGCGTGCTGGGGCTGTTGCGCTCGTTCGCCTTTCTCTTTGCGTATTCCTTCGGCGTCAACCCCGTCTTGTCCTTGAAGATCTTGTGGAAGTACCGCGGCGTGAGGTTGACCTTCTTGGCTAGATCTTGCAGTCTCAATGCGCTGGCGTCCTCGTTCTTCAAGGCCTCTTCAATCAATATACATGCTTTCTCCACCGCTCGCTCCTGTGGATCTTCGAGTACGGTGTTGGGCTTGCATCTCTTGCAGGCCCTGAACCCAGCTGCCTCTGCTTCTAACGGTGTCGCATAGAATCCGACATTTGCTCTACGCGCTAGTCGGCCCGGACATGTTGGTCGACAGTATATTCGGGTGGATTTGACGGAGTAAATGAAGTGCCCATTCGCGTCTGCGTCTCGTGTCGAAAGGGCTCGCCACCGTGCAGCGTCAGTCGCATAGGCCATGGTATATGATTCTCACAAGAGGGCTACGTAATTAGCATGAATTATATTCTCGCAGCGATGGTGCGCAAAGTATACCTTCTATGTTGTACACCTAGAGATGTTTCCAGACAGCAAGAAAGTCTGAAGCTCAACAACGCGAATGTACAGCAAGCCCAAATTTGTCCTGCGTGAAACTCATATGGCAAAAAATAGTCAGTCAGATACGTGCAGCGACAGTAATCGCGGCAACGGGCCCTCTTAAGAGCTCTGGAAGTCTTCCCGCACCCCAAGGCTATCTACGCTGTGATTGGATACTTTGAGAGCCAGTTCGAGAGCACGCGATGACGCACGCTAAACTCATCTCCATGAACACCTAAACATCGCGTATAAACACGCGATTCACGCAGCGTTTCTTACATCGCAAAGACAGATGTAGACGAGATGAGTGCGCACGCGAAGCAGTCGGCGCGTCGCGTCGGGCTCTTTCCACGTCGGACGCGACTTCGGTAAAAGAGGTAGGCACGATGGAGGCACCACTACCAAATCATGAGTCTCACTCGGGTTCAATCTTCTGTCACCGATGGGACCCCCGCAAGTTCATTCTCGCTCCTACCAGCATGGCGGAAGGCCTCGACAGTGTTGCGGTACCCAGCATCGCGGCTCTCCCACCAACGACAACGCGACAGATCGGTTCCGGGCAGGTCCTCGTCGATCCTAGTTCCGTCGTCAAGGAACTCATAGACAACGCTCTAGATGCGCGAGCGAAGAGCATATTTGTGGATATCACTGCTAACACGGTCGACTCTATCCAAGTCAAAGATGATGGCCATGGTATACCAGCTGAAGACCGCCCTCTCGTATGTCGCCGCTACTGTACCAGCAAAATTCGAGACCTTCACGACCTGAGAGAAGTCGGAGGGAAATGGCTGGGCTTTCGTGGTGAGGCACTATCAAGCATGGCCGACATGAGTGGCTCGCTCTCTGTCACTACTCGAGTAGAAGGAGAGCCAGTCGCTGTCAAGCTGAAGTATGATCGGAACGGCGAGCTGACTTCGTAAGAAATCAATGGTAGTCTCACGGATAGCTATCACGGACTAATGTATGCAGCACTGAACACGACTCCCATCCAGTTGGTACGACGGTCAAGGTTACCAAGTTCTTCGACTTCGTACCCGTCCGAAAAGAGACGGCGATCAAGAATTCAGCGAAAGTGCTTGCCAAGATCCGGCGGCTGATGCAAGCCTATGCACTGGCCAGGCCTACTATACGCTTCAGGCTTCGCGTACTGAAAGCGAAGAACAGCAATGGTGACTTCGTCTATGCGCCAAAGGCCGACGCCAACGTTGAAGACGCAGTTCTAAAAGTCATTGGTAAGGACTGCGCTCTACAGTGTGATTGGACTGCATTGGAGGCCAATGGCTTCGAGGTTCATGCTTTCCTGCCCAAGCCAGGTGCAAGCGGATCGAAGATAGCTCATCAAGGGGCGTTCGTCTCGATCGATGCAAGGCCTGTGTCGAACAGTCGTGGTACTATCAAGCGGATCATCGCAACTTACAAGGAACGACTCCGCAAATCAGCGCCTTCGCTGGCTGGCGTCAAGGATCCGTTCTTCTGCATGAACATCATTTGCCCGCCTGACAGTTACGACCCCAACATCGAGCCAGCCAAAGACGACGTTATGTTCGATAACAGCGAAGTGGTTGTTGCGGTTGTGGATAAGCTACTCAAAGCTTACTATCCTGAGGCTATCCAGGCTATCCAAGATATTCAGGATGCTGAGATGCCGACATCTGCACAACAACAGTATGAGCCTCAATTTGAGGAACTACCGAGTCGCGTCGAAAGCTCCATCACGATACATGAGGATGAGCCTGCAAACCGGAATGAGCAACCCACGACTGATCCAGCTCAGGCGCTGCCACGCTGGAGGTCAAGCATGTATGGTATTGATGAGGACGACCTTGAGTTTCTGCAAGAAAACCCAGCACCTGTGGTCGAAGAGGAAGATGAGAAGGGTCTACGCGCAGTGGAAGTGTCTAATCCATGGACCATTGCTCGAATGAACACTACGATCAAGCCCAAACAAGCTGCGAGCAACGAACAGCTGCTGAGCCCGGCCAAAAGCCAGAGAGGGAGCGACGCGCATGTCCTCTCTCCCAGTCCTGCTGTTACTCCACGTCGTCCATTGTCAGCGGCGCCCTTAACACCTCAGACGTTGTCAAAGACGAACATGAGGTCTTCTTTGGATGCTGAACTGGAGCGTAGTATCCATCATATGCCGGACCTCAGTTCAGATGCTGGTGCTCTCGACGATAGGACACAAGAGCGGGATACGGACAGTCGAGATTGTCACGAGCGTCTCGGTGCTCCGTCGCAGAACGCCTTATCGAGCCATTTTGCACGATCTGACATCAACTCCATCAAGTCAGGACTCACGGACTACAACCAGATCGAAAAGGGCTCACAGCGGTTGACCTCTCCAGTAATGTCAGCTCCTCGTAACCGCCGCACTCAACCGGCCTATGTAAATACACCAATTGCACCACCAAAGCAAAGGTCAAATGGTATGGGGCTTGGAGAATATGTACTTGGCACACAAGCTCTCGAACCAGCTCGTCGGCAGAAGCAGGCCAAGAAGATGGGAGGATCGCCATTCTCTAACAACGCCTCATCTTCTCCAAGCAGACCCGTGTTGGACCCAGCAGACCGGCTAGTCGCTAGACAACTTCATTCAAACGACAACACTGATATCCGTAACTTCTTTGCGCGCGGCAGAGATAAGGGCACAAGTGATTCGCTGGTTGACGGTCTTTCTCGAGCTTCCTCAGCGGAACCGCAGTCCCGCTCAAAGCGCATCAGAAATTCTTCACTGGTCAACGATGACGTTCAGATGAATACTGATTCGCGAAGAGTGGCCGACCAATTTCAAGCAGTTGCTGAACCTGAAGATCGACCCCTTGGGCTTCAGATATCTACCCGAATCTCAAAGCCTCCAGAGACGCACCGTCCCGACCAAAGCACCAAAGAGATGGAAGCATATTTCAAAACGCAAGTACAGCAACACTCCAGCTCCCCATCCCGCTCCCAAAAAGCATCTCAAAGGCAAGAACCTCGCATCGCACCACCCCACGAAACATCAAAGAAACCGCATCGACTCAGACGCCGCACAACAGACGCTCTCGAGCGTACCAAGTCCTCCAAACTCCCCTTGGAGCGCACACCCGATGGCTTCCAGATCCAAGACCTAATTCTCCACCTTCCAGCCAGCATCGACACCATCGTACAAAGCTCGCGTAAACTCGACATGCAGCGCAACAGTCCAGAGTGGGGTTACGCGTCGGAAAGCGCATACGACGTGTTCGGCGAGCCGGTGTTTGAAAAGAAGATCATGGAGTGGGTGGTTACGTTGGATGCACTGTTGTGTCAGCGGTATGAGAGGGTCGATGGACCGGATGCGCGGTGTGAGTTGCATGAGGGGATTCAGCGGGCGCTTGATGCGAGGAAGGAGGCGGATGATGTTACGCAGAGGGAGGAGAGTATAGGTCAAGACGTACGACGCGCTGCAGGCGAGAGAATCGAACATGATGTCTCGATGGATTTCGGTGGTGCTTCTGGCGTCGTGGTTCAGCAGCCTGTCGTCGAGGAAGAGAAGAAGGTGCAAGATGACTGCGAGTTCGATTTCGATATGGAGGAGTTTGTTGATCTGACGGGAGGGGACGGGAGACAGAACCTGTCCATAGCTGGTCAAGAGAACGTGGAAGAGGATAAAGTAAAGGGAGAGTTTGATGACGATATCGAGGATGAGATGTTGATGGACTTGTAGAGTATGTGGGGGAGAGCGACGTGATGGACAAAGAAGACTCGGTTTCAATTTACCCTCAACGTAGAAGGCGTGTCCAAGCAGGAAGAGCATCTACTGCCTCCGTAATTGGCCGATATTGTGACATAATCTACGATCCATGACATGTCATCTCATCCCACCACTGATCATCTGCAGAGAATCCTCATACCTCCCTAAAAGCAACCTCTTCAGGCAACCTAAAACTAGCACAGAACATCCTCTTCTTGGGCGCCACATCTCTCACATCATACACGTTCACATCCTCCATATCGGGTGTGATCACGGTACCCAATTGCCTGCTAACCTCTTCGCAAATGCCCTTGATCTCCCCTACATTATCATCGCTCTTGGTCGAGAAGCAGTGTACATGGATCATAGGCAATTTCTGCGAAGTGTGCGGCGCGAGGAGTTTCTTGATCTCAGAGACTGGGTATCCGGGGA
Organism: Alternaria ethzedia; assembly: GCF_023757985.1. Taxonomy (NCBI): domain Eukaryota; kingdom Fungi; phylum Ascomycota; class Dothideomycetes; order Pleosporales; family Pleosporaceae; genus Alternaria; species Alternaria ethzedia. The sequence goes on from NW_026056197.1 coordinate 593,402, forward strand.
CGTTGGCGTAAAGACCAATGAAGGAGGGGAGGAAGGTAATGGCGGAGGCGGGGAGGTTCATGACGTAGTGCGAAAAGAAGCGTGGTTGGACGAGTGTCTTGAGGGGTTCAGGCTGCTTCTTCTCTTCTGGTTTGCTGCGAGAGGATTTGGTTTTGGGGTAGATAGACACGGAGTGCTCGTCGCTTGTCAATAGATCCGCGGAGGCTTGACGGATAAAGGCCCCACCATCGGTGTTGAAGGAACGGACAAAGTCGCCTACTTTGTTGATCTTGATGTTGCCGACGAGCGAGTTGTAGGATTCGGGGTTGAGGTCGTTGGCCCAGACGAAGCACTTCTTCTTGCCTGCGGGTATGGCAAAGGGTCCTACGCCAGCCATGACATCGCAGATTGCCTCGCCTTCGCGGAACATGTTGCAGAGCCGCTCGTGCTCCGTGTGCAGACGCGTGTTCCAGTATACTTTGGCGAAGTCGAATTTGAAGGTGCAGCCCTGCTCGCGCAGTTCGACGTTCATGTCGTCTGGGCCGTGGAGCACTTCGTACTGGAAGGTGCGGAATGCGTTCTCGGTGCCTACATTGTCGAGCTTGTTGATGACTGTCTTGACCATGGGGTTCTTGTCGGCGAGGACGGTTGCAATGAGGTGCTTGTAGGGCCAGTACCGTTCGCGGAGATTCAGGTGGGCGACGTGGCCGGCGAGGGCGAAACCTTGGGGTATCTCATCGTCGTGGACGGACTCGGGTGGGGGAATGGTTGCGCTCGTGATCTCGGAGTAGGTGAAGTAGTCGTAGTTGAGCTGCAGCTGGTAAGGTATGACGCCTAGGGTGCCATCTTGCTCGAGATCGCGCAGCTTAGGGGACCAGGTCGTCCGATCTGCCTGGTTTCAGACTCAGTACTCCCATGTACTACCGCCGTGGGGTGACTCACCGGAGTGGACGACTTCTGGTCGCAGGAGCAGGCATTTGCTGCCTTTGGACGCTTGTTCTGAATCGGGGTCGACTCTTATCGGATCTATGCGATTACTTGGCAGCGTGTCCTTGCTGGCGGTGAGTTCCTTGCGGCAGCGCGATATGTCCTTGGGGCTGAAGATGCGGGCGGCCGAGGTGGGGATGGTCTTTTGGAAGAAGCTGCGGTCCAGCACCTTCATGGCGCGGTTTACGGGGGGCGCGAACATGTCGGTGGTCGCTTCTGTGGCCGACATTGAATCGTGGGCGCGTGGGGAATTGGTGTCGCGTGGGTGTGTCGCGGCTGGGGAATTATTTTTTGGTGAGGGATGACGCAGGCACCGTTAGGATGACCCCAGCATGGCACATGTCAGGTACCGACCGTGGACCGCTTTGGGCGCGACCCTCGAGACGTGAAAGACATATGCTGGAGTAATCAACTTTAATCCGTCTCGACTGCGTGCAGCGTGTCAGTGTCTTGAACGGCGTCAGGGTCCGCTGCACAGGTGACGACAGGCCAGTCCAAGCGCAGTGGTCGGCTGCAGGGGTTGGACACCAGGATCGCGTACCTAATCTTGCACCTGCGTGGTCAATCAACAAAACAACTTCGCCGTAGCACCGCCTCCTGAGCCGTGGATGACCGCGACCGCGCCCTCGCCCTCGCCCGTCCACCGTCGTCGCCGCCCATGAAGTCTCCCGGATCCCGCGTCTGACCGCTGCATAGACCGAGCGGCCCGTTGCCATCTCCTTTGTCCGCATACCCCGGATTCCGACCACGAACAAAGTTACCGCGCCCACCATGGCGTCTGGCGGAGGAAACATCAAGGTCGTGGTGCGATGCAGGCCCTTCAACGGCCGAGGTAGGCAGCCCCCTTGCGTTACTAAGGCGCTGCAACTAACAACGCGCAGAGAAGGCGCGCAATGCACAGTGTATCGTGCAGATGAAGGGCGACCAGACCATTCTCTCCCCTCCCCAACATGCCGATATCAAGGGGAAAGCCGCAAAAGCCGCCTCCGAGGGCACCAAGACATTCGCCTTCGACAGATCCTACTGGTCTTTCGACCGCGACGCTCCCAACTATGCCGGCCAGGACAACCTCCACGAGGATCTTGGCAAGCCGCTGCTCGACAATGCCTTCCAGGGCTACAACAACTGTATCTTCGCCTACGGCCAGACGGGTTCGGGAAAGTCGTACTCCATGATGGGCTATGGCGCTGAGTACGGAATCATCCCCAAGATTTGCCAGGACATGTTCGAGAGGATCAAGGGGCTACAAGCGGACAAGAACTCGTCCTGCACCGTCGAAGTGTCCTACCTGGAAATCTACAACGAGCGCGTACGCGACCTGCTGAACCCGTCGAATAAAGGGAACCTGCGAGTTCGCGAGCATCCGTCCACCGGTCCCTATGTCGAAGATCTCGCCAAGTTGGTCGTCCAGTCCTTTCCCGAAATCGAGAACCTCATGGACGAGGGAAACAAGGCCCGTACCGTAGCTGCCACCAACATGAACGAGACGTCCTCGCGATCGCACGCCGTCTTCACCCTTACCCTCACCCAGAAGCGCCACGATGTCGAGACGAGCATGAGCGGAGAGAGGGTTGCCAAGATCAGTTTGGTCGATTTGGCCGGATCAGAACGAGCTCAGTCGACGGGTGCGACTGGCGCGCGATTGAAAGAAGGTGCCGAGATCAACAGGTCTTTGTCGACACTGGGTCGTGTCATTGCAGCGCTCGCAGACCAGTCGTCGGGAGGCAAGAAGAAGGGTACCCAAGTGCCATACCGAGACTCCATCTTGACATGGCTCTTGAAAGACTCTTTGGGAGGAAACAGTATGACAGCCATGATTGCTGCCATCTCTCCGGCCGACATCAACTTCGAGGAGACCCTCTCCACCCTCCGCTACGCCGACTCCGCGAAACGCATCAAGAACCACGCTGTCGTAAACGAAGACCCGAACGCGCGCATGATCCGAGAGCTCAAGGAAGAACTGTCAAAACTGCGGACTCAGCTGGGTGGAGGAGGCGGTGGAGTTGCCGGAGCGAATGGCATCATAGAAGAACAGTACGCACCCGATACACCATTGGAAAAGCAGATCGTTTCCATCACACAAGCAGACGGTTCGATCAAGAAGGTGTCCAAGGCCGAGATTGCAGAGCAGCTTGATCAATCAGAGAAACTCTATACCGAGTTGAACCAAACTTGGGAAGAGAAGCTGCAGAAGACGGAAGAAATCCACAAGGAACGAGAAGCCGCGCTGGAAGAACTTGGTATCAGCATCGAAAAAGGTTTCGTTGGTCTGTCAACACCAAAGAACATGCCTCATTTGGTCAACTTGAGTGATGATCCACTCTTGACTGAATGCCTCGTCTACAACCTAAAACCGGGCACGACGACCGTTGGCAATTCTGATGTTGAAGGCCAAACCGCACAAATACGTCTGAATGGCTCACAGATTCTTGCCGAACACTGTCACTTCGAAAACGTGGACGGCAAGGTGACGGTGATACCTCAGGAAACCGCTAGTGTCATGGTCAATGGTGTACGCATCGACAAGCCAAGGTTACTCAAGAGCGGCCACCGCATCATCCTTGGCGACTTCCACATCTTCCGCTTCAACAACCCGCAAGAGGCAAGAGCTGAGCGTGCTGAAGTAGGAACAAGCCTACTTCGACAGACGGTTACCGCCAGCCAGCTCAACTCCCCCTCGCCTGCACCAAGACCCGGTCACGACAGGTCGTACAGCGCCATCAGCATCGCAAACTCTGACTTCGACCCTGATAGTCCAAGGGCAGGATCGCCTGCATTCTGGCAACGCGGCCGTGAATCCGAGTTCTCCTACGCGCGCAGAGAAGCTCTTACGGCGTGGCTGGGACCAGACAAACGCATCGAAAATCTGCCAGACGAAGACTTTGAGGCTCTCTTCGAAGATCTCAGCAGGTTGCGCGAAACCCGAAAAGCACGTCCCGAGAGTCGCATCTTCAGCGACGAGGATACAGAGTCGATGTCCTCATATCCTGTACGAGAGAAGTACGCTTCTGGAGGGACGCTAGACAACTTCTCGCTCGATACCATGTTGACGATGCCATCTACGCCTAGGCAAGACGGTAGCGAAAAGATGGAGGAGATACGAGAAGACATGGAAGAGAAGATGGACAAGCGAAAAGAGGACTACAGTGCCAAGCTGAAAGCTGACGCAGAAGCTAAGGTCGAGCTGGAAGAGCTGCGGGCTGCGAAAGAAGCAATGCAGAAGCAGCTACAACAGCAGAAAGAGGCTTTTGCACGTCAAATGAAAGAGCTTGGCCACGAGTGGGTACCTGAAAGCAGCGGATCCCCGGAAGCCGAAGCTGAACCGGAAGCTGAAGCAAACAATGCACACAACGAGCAAAATGAGCAGCAACTGGAGTTGATCCGGACTGTTTTCAAACAGTGGCGGCGAAGAAAGTACGTCACAATGGCCGAGACGCTTTTGCAGAATGCCGCTGTTCTGAAGGAGGCTCAAGTTATGAGTCAGCAGATGGACAAGCGCGTGGTCTTCCAATTCTGCATTGTCGATATCGGGCATACCGTCCCGTCATCTTACGACTTGGTGAACATGGGCATTCCAGGTGAAGACGATGAATATCTCGACAGTCAGTCCAAGCCCTGCGTTGGTGTTCGCGTCATCGACTTCAAGAACGAAGTGGTGCACCTATGGTCATTACAGAAGCTACGCGATCGCGTACGACGGATGCATCAGATGCATCAGTATATGAACCGACCAGAATACTTCCAGCACTTCAACCCGGAGTCGCCGTTCTCAGAACCTTGCATGCCCGAGTTCTCGCGCATCGGCGATGTGGACGTTCCGCTCGCTGCTGTGTTCGAATCAAGAGTACGAGACTTCAGCCTGGACGTCATCTCTCCTTACACAGCAAACCCGATTGGTATCATTCGACTATCACTAGAACCTTCTTCTGCAGAAGCACCTTCGACTACGCTCAAGTTCAATGTCGGTATGCATGAGCTTGTTGGGTTTCCGGAACGAGAGGGCACCCAAGTCCACGCTGTGCTCTTTGTACCCGGCATCTCCGACGAGAGTGGAGCAACGACCACGACCTGGATCACCGATTTCAACGAAGGTCCTATCCGATTTGAGAGTGTGCACAGCATGAGTCTTCCATACCCGAGCCCGCGCGACACCTTCCTTCGAATTTCCATCTTCGCCAAGGTTACCGACATTCACCTCGATAAACTGCTGAGCTGGGATGACATGCGCGACTCTGCGGAAAAGCCTAAGCAGAAGCGCCGTCACGCTCGGTTGCCGGAGTCGGAGTTCTACACAGAGGATACACATGACATCTTCTCACGCATCCAGATTCAAGAGATTACGGACGACGGCACATACCAACCCGTCGAGGTAACGCAGAGCAACGTTATGGATGCTGGGGTATACCAACTCCACCAGGGTCTAGCACGTCGCATCGTTGTCAACCTCACCCATACTTCCGGAGATACGATACAGTGGGAGGATGTCAAATCGCTGCGCATGGGTCACATCCGATTGGTCGATGCAGCTGGTAACAGTCCTAACTACGGCTCACCCGTCAAAGAAGTGCCTGTCGATCTGACATCCCCACCTGTCATCAGGAAGAACGCCGATGGCACCACAAATGTCAAATTTGTAGGACGATGGGACAGTACGGCTCACGCGTCTCAAATTCTCGATCGGGCGACAAAGGATAACTTTCGCGTGAAAGTCACGCTGCTGTTCGACGTCACATCTTCCAAGCTTATCGAACCGATGTCGTTCTCCTTCGACCTCTTCGTACAAATCCGGGGCCGTTCTTACCTGCGCCAGACCTCTCTCTTCTCGTTGGCGAACATCTGGAATACGGTGAAGGTCGTTCACTCGACAGTAGGAATCTTCAACGTTGCCATTCGCCCCACCTCCGTCAAGCGTGCGACAGATCTCTGGCGAATGAACACGAAAGACGACTACGTGAAGGGTGAAGAGCAGCTCGCAGGCTGGACGCCGCGCGGTGTTTCGCTGGTACGCGACTTCATCCACATAGAAAAGCGCCGCGCTCGAATCGCAGAGATAGAAACAGCGCGTTCTGTTTTGTCGTCCAAAGCATTGAGCATACCTGCTTCCGCACTTGCTTCCTCAAAGGATAAGCCCCTGGAAGAGGCTCAGATAGCACTCCTCCAACGCATGGTCTCGCTCTGGAAGACCAAGAAAGCGCCTGCAGAAATCATCCTCAATCCCACGAATCTTGAACCTCCCACCAACGGCGCCGCTTTTGCGGCACGCTCTCCTTCTCCATCGCCAAACCCAACCCCCAGCTTGACAGCTACCGTCCGCTTCATTAGCAAGAACCCTAACTTGATGAAAGCGTCCTACCTTCTCACCCCAGATCCGACGAACACGCGCTGGATACGGCGATACGTCGAACTACGAAAGCCATACCTCCACATCTACTCATCAGACGGCGACGAGATCAACGCCATCAATGTCAGCACAGCGCGTATCGACCATTCACCGCAAATCGCGAAACTACTTGGGGGTGGACAGCAAAGCAACGGCCAAGGAAATGCCGGCGCGCACAAGGACGTTGTCTTTGCTGTCTTCGCGAGAAGCAACACGTACATCTTCCGAGCGCGAAGCGAGAGGGAGAAGATCGAATGGATATTGCGATTAGATCAAAGTTACTTCAGCAGCGAAGGAAGCGAGGCGTCGACGTGAGGACGCGTAATGAGTATTTGGCTGGAAAAGTTACATCTAGACATTCGGCGCCATGTGGAAGGGTTTTTAATTCTTGTACCGAAGTTGTAGAACAGTGGAAAGACGGTCGGTCGAGGTGTTGTTGTTGCTGTCCCCGTCAGGCTTTGGCGTTATAGTCGGGCTTTTGTATAGCTTTTCTTGGGATACCCAGAGTATAGTTGATACTCGTTTTGCGCGATAATTTAGCGTAGAGATTCTGTCAATTCAGCTTCATTGCTAGAGTATAGCTTCGTTCTGATCCTGATGGCGGTCATCTTCGTAGTAATTTGCACCTCGTTGCACTGCGCGCAGCTCACCCCGCAAGCAAATTCAGCTTCATTGCTAGACTATAGCTTCGTTTTGACCCTGATGGTGTTCATGTTTGGAGTAATTGCACCTCGTTGCTCTGCGCGCAGCTCACCCCGCAAGCACTAGCCTGTTTCCAGAACCCCTCACACGCGATTGCCCGAGGCTAACTCGACACAGCTTACTCGCACACGACCACGACGCCAATGTAAACCTTCAGTAGCATCATGGGTTTTACGTATCTACTTGTCTGTGACGCGATAGCTGAAATCGAAGGAATCAGGCAAAGCACACTCCACGATGGTCAACACACAGAAAGAGAAGACACAACATGGTCTGGACGACCAAAAGCTTGGTCCGTACCTGCAGCAAGAGATACCCAATCTGAAAACGCCCGTGCTATCGACAAAGATCGGATACGGACAAAGCAATCCGACATACTACGTCGATGACGCCGCTGGTACACGCTACATACTCCGAAAGAAACCCAGCGGCACCATCATCTCACCTGTAGCACACCAAGTCGATCGAGAGTACAAAGTGTTGAAAGCACTGGGGTCTGTTGAAGGTTTCCCAGTTCCAAGAGTATACTGTCTATGTATGGATGCATCGATCATCGGAACAGCGTTCTACGTACGTCCCAGTCATCCTCCCGACAAACGCTTCCAATCTAACATACGTACCTCTCCACCAGGTCATGGAGTACATCCAAGGCCGTATAATCACAGACCCCAATCTCTCTACTCTGCCTCTCTCCGACCGTCGCGCAGCATGGGAATCCGTCATCTCAACCCTAGCGTGGCTACACTCCATCAACCCCGACGCCATCGGCCTCTCCACCTTCGGCAAAAAAACCAACTTCTACGCCCGCCACTGCAACACCTTCTCCCTTATCGAAGCCCAACAAGCCCAAGTCCGCGACATAACCACCGGCCAGCAACTTGGCCGCGCACACCCGCATTTCGACGAAATCGTATCCTACATACGAAGTCACCTGCCCCAGGAACGCACCTGCATCATCCACGGCGACTACAAGTTCGATAACATCATTTTGCATCCTACTGAGCCCCGGGTGGTTGCTATCTTGGATTGGGAGTTGAGTACGCTGGGGCATCCGCTTATGGATGTTGTGTATGTGACGGGTCCGTATTGGAATCGGGCTAGTAAGGTGGGGATGCCTGGGGGGCCGATGGTGCAGACGGTGAGGGATGATCAGGGGGGTGATGTTTATGATGAGGCGAACCAGGCGGAGAATGGGTTGCCGAGTATGCAAGAGTTGTTGGAGGTTTACGAAAAGAAGGCGGGGTGGGATCCGAGGCAGGATCGATGGGATGTTGCGAGGGTATTTCATTTGATGAGAATGAGTTTTCGATCTTCATCTTTCCCTTGATTGTCGCGTGGCAGAGAACTAGATGGATACAGAGTGCAACACAAGCTAACACAGATACCAGGGAAGTGTGATCAGCCACGGTATCCAGGCGCGAACCATCAGCGGGCAAGCCAGCAGCTCCTTCTCACATGTGTACTTCGAGAACACGAAACGGGGACTTGACGAAGCACTCCGACTAGTCCGCTCGATGAAGGACAAAGAAGGGCCCAAGAGCACGCTATAGTAGAAATCATACATTTCAGTCATGACCGCCACAACGTCATAACGGCCAACTCTCCACCTCCCCGCTACAACATTACGCGTCAAACGTGCTTGAAGCGCTGGCCAGCTTCACACGTACCATACAACACGCATTCACTGATCTACATCTCCACCTTCCCCATCCAATGCTCCCCAACACTCCATCTTTCCCTCTCCACTACACTGTCAGAGAACGTACTCAGTCCCCACCCCATCATCATCCCGTCTCCACGCGCGGTATCTACTCGCCAAGTCCGCATCACTCGCTATCCGGGGAGGGAGGGTACGTAGACCAACGCATCAACATTCACAGCCCCAGCCCAGCCCACACGCACACGCAGCAATCACAGCCCTTGCACACACTTCCCTCTCCATCACACACACAGTCTCAGTCAGTCCCATTCCCTTCCGATGTATTTTCGTGGCTCCCCATCCTCCCCATGTCACAAACGCCAACCACACCCACCCACACCCACCCCAAGCTTTCCCAAGGTTCAATTGCAAATCCCACGACCTGCATCCTAAATCCCCCCCCCTCCCCTCAAACTACCAAGCCCTATGCACATACATGAAATCCCACGCGCCCCCCAAGCCCGTCTTGGCTCCCGCGCATGCATCAAACAAAAGCGCTTATCTCAGAGCGCAGCGCGAAAACGCACGGGCCATATGCGGCAATTTGAATCGTCGTGTTACAGTGCAGAGGCATGTGAAATTCCGCCAAGCGGGCCAAGCTTTTTTGCTGAATGAGATGCGAAGGGCTGGCGCGGCCACTAGGATCTGAGACTGTTGAGGTGTTTCATTTACTGTGGCATTTGCTGTGTGGTAGGTAGGGGAATTGTTTGGTCTGGAGTGTTGCTAAGAATGGGATGCCGATGCGTTGCTTTGATGATGGTGAGCGGAGTGATGGTTAGTTAGGTGCCTAAGGACGGGAAGTTACGTAGATGGATATCTGGCCGATCGTAATCTGGCTATCGTGAAGCTTGCGAAAGCTGGCGGGAACTGAAGAAACCTTTGAAAGCGAAGACGAAAGAAAACACGATAATATGGTGGGAAAGAGCAACAAACGCGCGCATGCATTCGAACATTGTTTGTGGAAGCTATCTACAACTATCGGAACGGGTGTCTTGACTAACTTTCAATATCTCCGTCCTCCAGCCCCCATCAAAGTGCAGTGCAGCGCAAACTTCGTGTCGAGAAAATGAAGTATGTATAAGAAAAATTGCCCGTGGTATCTGTTGCCCCTTCCCGATTTTTTATGACGCCGACGCTATGCAAAAGCCGATGGATAGAGAGTAAAATGGATAGAACTCGGGGAATACAAAGAGTGATGGTGTGTGTGTGTGTGCATTACAAGTGTCTGTTGGCGCGCCCTAGGTCTAATGCTGGAATGGAGATGGAGAGTGTGATGTCTAAACGAGGGAAGCCTGTAGACCTGCTGGCGGCTTCGGAGAAGGTACGGAGAAGCGATGGCGGAAACATGGGGGTATAAAAGGAGCGTGGTGCTTTTGATAGACTCACGACAGGCGTATACGTGGTGGTACAACGAGTGAGAGAAACGTAAACCGAAGAGAAACGCCGTTGGGAAGGAAGTTGAAAGCAGAAATCGCCTGGCGAGGAGCGACGGTGCTGAGATTACTAGGTTTGGCGTCTAGTGGTCTGCAATGTCTTCGTCCATGCCGGGGTAGATGATGTCGGCGACATAGATCGCCTGTACGTGTTTGAATAGGACGAAGCACCACATCGTGATGATGGCGATGGTGAGGCCGTTCCCCACGAAGAGCACCGTTTCGTCTTTCAGCGCGTTGCCGATCGAGATGGTGGCGATGACGAATCCGGTGTTGGGGAAGACCATGGCCCACCATCCGAGATGGAAGTAGACAGCCCACGAGTTGATGACCTGGAACCGATGTTAGTATTGATATAGAATGAGACACTGTGGCGAACTTACGGCGACGAGAGTGATCATGAAGAACCACATAGCCAATACCCAAAGGAAGAGTGCGACAATGAGAGCCAGAGTCCGGAGTAGCTTCGCGTCGACAAGGCCGTCACCTTGCAAGTCAAAGTCGTCAGGAAGAGCGTTGGCCATACCAATCAGGGCCAAGCAGGTGAAAGAAGGCGGTCCGACAGCGATAAACATGGCTCCTCGATGCTCACGATCGGGGTATCCGACTTGCATCAGACGACCAATATAGTGCGCATACATGAGAATAGCAACCGTGAATCCAAGACCCTGGCATCCAAGTCCGGCAACCAGGATAGGCATTCTGGACGATACGGGCTGTGATTTGGCAATGACCGAGGCGATTGTACCCGCAAGCATGATAGGGAAGATGGGGAGCAGCCACGAGGGCATGAAGCTGGTAAGCTTGTAGGTGTGACTGCAGAACAGGAACGAGTACTGGAAGGAAGCCAAGCAGAAAGTGATGAAGGTGTATGCCCAGAAAGCGACTGCCATGGTAGTGATTGCCCACGCCCGATTCGGGTGATCCTCTTCGTACGCTTCTATGACATATTTCTGCGTTCCGGTAATGATTGTAGCGATCGACAGGAAGAAGGGTCCGAGGAAGAGTCCTTCACGTTCGTGTTTGATGGATTCCTTGAAGGATCCAGCGTACTTGGTGAAGCGGAGGACCATTGTCATTGTGACGGCAGTGAACAGCATAAGGTTGAGGATGTAGAAAACGGCGCCGATGGTGATGAGACCGGGGAAAGAGTGCGGCTGGATGGCGATAAGCGTGCCGAGACCACCAGTAGCCATCGTCAGGGTGTAGTTCGCCCATGTGTAGTGCTTGAGCCGTTGTCCGAAAGTGAGGTATGGCTGGTTGGGATCCTTCCTGCCAGGGATCTTGGTGTGCTTGTCCCATTCCGAGTGGCCATCGGCATGCTTGTGCTTCTCGAGATCGATATCGTCCATCTGGGGTGGCGACTGAGGAGGTTGGTCCCTGAAAGGGTTCTCTGGCTCTGGCTGCCTCTCCTTCGTGTCGATGCGGTATCCATTAGCATCAACCGGACCGGGAAAGTAGCCTCCTCCATTAGATGCGTACATAGGCGCAGGTGTTGCTGCTGGTGAGTTGGCTGCCCATGTGTTGGTGCGAGTAGTCTCGCCGGACTCAAAGGAGAACTGGTTCTGTTGTGCGACCTGAGGTTGCGGCTGGTACTGATTTGGCTGTAGCTGTTGTTGCTCGGGTGTTTGTTGTTGCTGTTGAGGGTTTGACAGGCGGGAGTAGTTGTTCACATCCCGACTTGATTGAGGAGAATGTTGACGGGGTCCAGAAGGTAGACCATACTGTCCTTGCTGCTGAGGAGTTTGCATACGAGGTCCGGAAGGCAGACCGCCGTACTGCTGGCTCATATGCTGAGGCTGAGGTGGAGGTGCATATTGAGGTTGCTGCTGGTTTGGTGGGAGAGGGAATTGACCGTTGTTCTCGAAATTAGGGCTGAAGGTGTCTTTTGGGCCAAAGGACAAGCCTTCTGGTTGGTAGCGAGTATCCATTGCTGAAATGATAGAATAGGTGTCCTGCACCGTAGAGACTAAAAGACGGAAGAGACGGCAAATAAAGGAAAGAAACCAAAGAAACTATGACCACAAAACGCGCAATAGGGACAAGTATTGACCTGCACGGGGCAATTTGATAGAAACCCGAGAGGCGATGCTCGGGAATAGACCAGTGTATTAACACGCGCCGAGCGGGATCAGCATGGGTCAGCCTCTCTAGTATCGGTCCTGTTTCGAACTGCGTGCCAATCTAGCGCAAATACCTCTGGCAGCTAGTCAATGAGGCTCCACGGAGTCATGGTGGGATCTCAGAGTGCTTGGCGAGGACGAAGTGTTGCGTACATCCTCCTGGTATCCACATCAAAGCGTCGAATAAGCTCCGAGCAGCGGCCAGCGCACGTACTCTTAGATAACGACCTGAGGTCCTCTTCGCTTCATCTAGTTCCAGGAATGGTAACTCCACCTTGGCGGTGCACGATGCGCCAAGATGTTGAGCTAGCTTCCGTCGCTTAGTACATTCAAGACGAATGCTTATCGCCTTCCTTGATCTGCATCGTGGCTATGCTGCTTGCGTACCCTGTGGATAACTCAGTGTATGATGGATAGTATTCGTGCACTACATCCACGTAGTTGCCATATTGCAGTTGTCCACTCAGATTGACAGTACTGGGGAGTCCTTCCTTGCTTCATGTCCGTCATACATAGACATCTTACCTGTCATATTTGGGCCTAGAGCGAACCTGACGCATCGCTTTCAGGGCAGCAGGACCGAATAGCTGTGACGCGGGCGTCGGCTTCGCGCCGCAATGCAGGGAGAGTCCCTTCGACTTGAGAGAACCCCTAGGCGGCGGGCATGGCGGTCTCCAATCTGGATCACCATGCGATGGTGCGGTCCGGATTCCTCCGACTTGACTAGGGCATGCTAAGCGCGGAACATGGACTGGGCAACGAGAAAATAAGATGCGGCTCAAGCTGTCGAGGGACGGTGATTCGTGGTGCCAAAAAGGGGCGTCGAAACGGATGACGAAACGCTTAAAGCGGAGCCCGTTGCGTCGGCTTCGTTGCCAAGCATCCCGCGCAAGACACAACCAAACAAGGGGCCACCGTTTCGCAGCCCGATGCAGCCACAGCCGCATACTAGAACGCAAATAAGGTTGAGGGAAGTTTGACACTGGCGGCTCTGATTGCTTGCGTGTGTGCGAAGCTTGTCGGGCCAAGATCATCGGGTGGAAGCTCGAAGCTGTCTCAACAATGCCAGAACCCTCGCCCAAGCTCCACTCTGGTGTTTGACTCTGCTTCGGCCAAGGCTAAGCCTTAGGCAAAAAGCCTATCTCGACTTATCGTCATTCCTCAAAAAGCGCCGAGTCCCCACGTGCGTTCCAGAAGCCTGCCCGTATAGTTGATGCCGCCGCAAGGTGAGCGCGTACAAGCCTGGAGGTTGCTTGTAGAGGGTGGGAACTGATCGAGAGCTTGCGAACTTCGACTCCGGCTTGTCTTCGTTGTGAGTGGATTACACGCACTGCGTCGCGTCCGGTGGGTCTGTAATGATGAGTTGCTCTCTGGGCGTGGGCGGTGCACTCAACGTCTTTTCAAATCCGACCTGAGTCGACCAATCGGGCCGTGATCCAGTGTTCATGGCAGTGCTGAGTATGTCGGTGCGTCGATGATACGCAGAGCCCAAAGGCGATGCAAATTGTGAATGATCGGAGACAAGGAAGGAACAAGGGCATGTGAAGATGGCCAACGGGGCAAGAGCTGCCGGATGATGATGATCTACACCTGGGCCTGAGGCTGAACGCTAAAAAGCGGGCTGCGCCGTGCACTGCCAAGGTCCATCGTTGGGCTTTTCACATGTCAACATCGCTATGATCACAAAATGCACTCCGTCGCTCGCGGGCGGACAGGACGGCGCGTCGCGGAGCACTGCGGAAGAGACAAGAGTTCGCCAAGCAGATGCATGTGTGTCGTCACTGGTTGTAGAGAAATTACGCTGGCCCCTTATCTGGCAGCGTTTAAAGGCGTTGTATACTGATTGCTTTTCAGGCACTTATGCTGTAGAGGCACGGTTTCATGCAGAGAGGTGCTTCTTGGTGTGGTTGGCCTTCGCATTTGCTGCAGAATCCTCTCATTGAAGTAACGCCGCTGAGGTCTCGGGTTGAAAAGAAAACGCCCGAGATCACCCGAATCGCCGTGGTAATACGATGTCATTGCCTTCCCGACGATGCCCATGTGTAAAAAATCTTATCGTGTCAAGATGGATCGTGCAGCGGTATCCTTCCCTGTGCCCAACGAGCCTTGTCGCCTCGTATCTTTGGAAGCCGCTGGGCGAGGTCCACATCGCGACCTTGGCTTCGAAAGACAAAACAGGCATAAATGAAGAATGTGGATACTTCATGTTAGTATTAAAGTGTAGCGGTTACCTATACCATGCCTCCCCCGTTGTCTGTGATATGTCGTGGCGTATAATGGTACGATTGTCTGGCTGACTTCGCCTTCTCTAATCTTCTAGATTTTACTGGCTTCTTTCAGTACCTCGCGCGTAAGTACCTCACCTTTCTTCCTCACTTCACTGAGCCTGCCCATCTTCAATAACCTCCCTATCATCTCTTCGTCTCCGTGGTGGCTGTTGTGCTCGAATTCAGGCTCTTCGCCATATGCTACTCGGGCTGCATCGACTAGTATTCTTGCTGTCATGCCAAATACTCTGAACGTGGTGAGGCTGTCGATTGCGCTAGGCTCTGGGCGAGGGTCATCTCCATCAGGTAAAGTTTGATGCGAAGAAGGTTCTGGTGTGGATGGCGGAGAGGACCGCGCGGAATTACGTAGGAGTGTCGGAGATGGAGGGGGTCGTGGCATGTAGAAATTGTGCATTCGCCAGCGTGACTCGTGCCAGTCTGTCCAAGAGCCTCGATACCATTTCTCGGGTCTACCGTCTTTCTGCACCGGTGGCGGGCCTTCACCCTCCCACCCTTTGCGCAGGAAGTTGTGAAACGGCGCCGTGAAGACCGCTGCTACTTCCCTAGGGTCGAGTCGCGGCATAAGCCTTTCTTCTACAGAGAGACCATTCGCGTCGGAGGAAGCGGGCACGTCGGAGGATGTCTCTGCCGGACGCAGAAAGGCGACGCAGGGCCGCACTCCAAGTTCGGTCTTTGCGAGATTCGCGGGGAGTTCGCAAAGGTGCTCCACGGTAAATCCTCGAAGCTTCTCCTCATTCATGGGCAGCCCGATCTCTTCGTCCGCTTCGCGTCGTGCGACGTCCCACGGCGACTCGTCGAGTGTATCTGCTTTGCCTGAGCCATGTTAGTAGGCACGTCCGATCCAACTCCCATGTGTGATCCTATACCTCCGGGCAGCGCAGCCTGTCCCGCATAGTTGCGTAACTGCGCGCTGCGCATCGTGAGGACCACCTTGAGCTCGCCATGCCGGTCCGGAAAGAGCAATATAAGGACTGCCGCGCGTCTCGTAAGGGGGCAATTATACCATTGCGTCGGCGGAGGGGAGTACGTTCGGAGGCGGTCCAAGGCGCGCTGTTGGGCGTATCAGCAAGATGAAGGCCTGCTGCGGAGCGCAATCGTATAGAGTACTTACAACAGATCTTTGGGAAAGCGCCATTGTCGCAATAGCTTTGCTTTGGGCGAGCCATGCTGTCGGTCTCATGGGATGCGCGTGCGTCGGGAGGGTGAAGCTCAGTGGGGTCGTGGACCGAGGTTATCGATAGGCGGCATGCAAGAGCCTCGTGGCAGCCCCAGAATCTCCCGCGCCTTAAATAGATGCCGTGTGGAGATCGTCACGTCTGCCATTAGTCGGCATGGACAGTAGTCATAGCACTCAGTTGCATGGCGAAGAGCAAGTTAAGTAACTTTCATGCAATTGAATCGCATCTCTATATGAAAGGAAACTCCCGATCGTTATCATCGACATGCGTGGCCATGGTGAAGTGCTACATATCCCACCGCGTGAGCATGCGTTGACGACGTGCAGCAGATCCCCGAGGACATAGGAAAGTAGCATGAAATTGCAAAACAGGACCCATCCGTCAACTACGCACCGTAAGTCTATCATATGCAGACATTCTTTTAGGGAAATCATTTCGCACATGAGAGACCAACGCCAAGATGCCGCGATGTATAGACGATTACTCGTCCTACCTCGAACCACTTTTGAACCGGACCAAACAGAGAGCACCCCTGGCCGTGCAGGCGTACTCGTATTAGAAGACCACCGCCTCTATCCAATGCGCCACTGAAGCGTTAGTGGGCAGAGTGAGGCGGCGATGAGAAGATAGCAGAGCACCACTTCTTAGATGAGGTCTGTCGAGCACGTTAGTAATCAGGCTTGAGGTACGGGGATACAATAAACACTTACCAGCCACGTTCATGGGCATCTCCTCGATCTGTGTGCTGTAGAACTGCTCGATTTCGCGCATCATGCGGACATCGTCGGCGGTGACGAAGTTGATGGCAACACCCTTACGTCCGAAACGTCCACCACGACCGATGCGGTGGATGTAGTTCTCGCGGTTGGCGGGCAAGTCGTAGTTGATGACCAGGGAGACCTGCTGGACATCGATACCACGGGCCAAAAGGTCAGTGGCGATGAGGACACGGGAAGATCCGGAACGGAACTCCTTCATGATGACATCACGCTGGGCCTGGTCCATGTCACCGTGCATGGCCGAGACAGTGAAGTCACGGGCAGTGAGCTTGTCGGTGAGCCAGTCGACCTTCCTGCGGGTGTTGCAGAAGATGACAGCTTGGGTGATGGTGACGGTCTCGTACAAGTCGGACAGAGTGTCGAGCTTCCAGTCCTCCTTCTCGACGGCAATGTAGAACTGCTTGATACCTTCAAGGGTAAGCTCGTCCTTCTTGACAAGGATACGGACGGGGTCGCGCATGAACTTGGTGGTGACCTCGAGGACGTCCTGGGGCATGGTGGCGGAGAGAAGGACGACCTGGGTGGACTGGGGGAGCAGCTGGAAGATGTCGTAGATCTGCTCGGTGAAACCGCGAGACAACATCTCGTCGGCCTCGTCGAGGACGAACATCTTCATGTGGTCGGTCTTCAGGACACGACGCTGGATCATGTCGTGGACACGGCCGGGAGTACCGACAACGACCTGGGGGCCGTCCTGGAGGGCCTTCATGTCGTCACGGACGCTGGTACCACCAATGCAGGCGTGGCACTGGACGTCCATGAAGTCACCGATGGCGACAACGACCTTCTGGATCTGCTGAGCGAGCTCGCGGGTGGGGGCGAGGATGAGCGCCTGGCAGGCCTTGACGTTGGAGTCGATCTTCTGGAGGGTCGAGATGGAGAAGGTAGCCGTCTTACCGGTACCGGACTGGGCCTGGGCGATGACATCGTTGCCTAGAATATGTCAGTCGCTTGCTTTGTTGTGCGGTGGTGGGGGTGGGCAAACGTACCCTTGATGACGGGCATGATGGCGCGCTGCTGGATAGCAGAGGGGCGCTCGAAACCGTAGGCGTAGACTCCACGGAGGAGCTCAGCCTTGAGGTTCATGTTGTCGAACGAGTCGGTGATCTCATCGTAGTTGGACTCGATCTGGCCTGCGCGTGGGTTAGCCGGCGCTCGCAGAAATGTTTGCAGGTGAGGCTATCGTCGCCGCCGCCCTCGCACTGCGGGGCGCGCAATGTCGAGGAGCGGCGGGACAGCACTCGGGGCACAACTCACCCTCGGGCACGTCCTCAAGACCTTTGTCAGCCATGATTGCGACTGGAAGGAGCGACTACTGGTGCGGGACCGTAGTCGAAGTGTTGCTCGTGGCGGGGTTAAAGCGGAGGATCCTCTGGATGCCGCCGCGTGTGTAGAAAGTTGTGTAGTAAAAGCTAGATACCAGATCCTCTGCAAGAGAATCAAACGGGTATCTAGGGTAGTGTGTGTATTGGTTTTGTGGTGGATTTGGTGATGGAGGGACAGAGAAGGTGGGCGCTTTTTGGCTTAAGAGGTCGGCCACAAAAAATCTCAGCAGTGTGCTAGTGCCAAAAGCACGCTAGTTCAAATGCGCCCACGGCTCCCACCTTAGGTCCGCCTTCACTTCCACTGGCTCGCCTCAGTGTCAGCCTATGACTCTGTTCATTGTCCCTTGGTTTGCCTCCTAGACCACTTGCAGCCCTGAAAGCGTCTGCGCTGAGCAAACACCAAGCATCGTGCCCGGTCCATCTTTGACATGGCGCCCGGCATTCTGGACCACCCCGGCATTGCCACTGTCGAATCACGACCTTCGAAAAGAGTCAAGACTTCTGTGGCGACTGAAGTCGAGAGCGACGACGATGATGTGGCGGTGGCGGCAATCGCAGTCCCCTCGCATCCTCTGGGTATCAAGCCGGCCGGCAACGCGTATACTGCGTCCGAGAATATCAAATCGAGATGCGGACTGTTCGCCAGCTTACCCGATGAACTACTGAGCCACATCTTTGAGTCATTCGAAGCTGATGTTCTGATACGCTTGGGAAGTACATGCCGCGCTTTGTATGCCTTTACGAGGTTGGACGAATTATGGCGGGCTTTGTTCGTAAGGTGAGTACCACGGTTGCTATACACAACATGTTGCATTCCCCATCTTTTTCGTATACAGTCATTCCCACGTTTCCAGTCATCGTCCAGTCATGTAAAAGGTCAGGCGGTGTATGCGAAGGAAGGCGTTCCTTGTAAACTCTCTTAGGTCGGTATGACTGTGCCTGCACGCCTAACCGCGCCTCGGCCGTGGAAGTGCAGGACACCATCGTTTCAGAGCGTTCTGTGTTTCCCTGGGATGAAGTCTTAGATCGTTGCTCAGGTTTTTTGTGTGTAAATTCGTGGTATATACGAAACTGCATTTTCCCAACGGAATAGAGCGTTGCTTCTACTTTATACCAAGCTCAACATGCATCACTCGTTTGCTTGCGTTGAAAATACCAGACAATCACGAACGCTAACAATCAAACAGCTCCCCAGCTGAAGACTTTGAGTGGCGTGGAACCTGGCGAGCAACCTACCTGAAGATCCCAAGAGAGCACGTCACTTCAATATCATGCACCAACCTCTTCTCAGACACTCTTTATCGACCATTTCAGTGCGCCCACACAGAACTAAACTCCTACGCGGTCAAAATTCCGAAACAAAATGAGATAGCCCGACTATCAGATCTGACTTACGCAGAGTACGCGGAAACCTGGGTGGACAAGCCCTTTGTGCTCACTACACCCGTCAAGCAATGGCCTGTATACGGTACCTGGACGCCAGAGTACCTCCTCGAGAAATTCCCAGGAACTAAATTCCGCGCGGAAGCAGTAGACTGGCCCATGAAGAAGTACATGTCCTACATGCACGACAACGCCGACGAGTCACCCCTGTACCTGTTCGATCGCGCATTCGCCGAGAAGACCGGTGTAGACATCACAGCGGCACCACATTCCAAAGAAGCCGCATACTGGAGCCCAACATGTTTCGGCGACGATCTCTTCAGTGTCCTAGGTGAACACCGACCAGACTGCCGATGGATGATCATGGGTCCCAAGCGCAGCGGCTCTACGTTCCACAAGGATCCAAACGCAACTTCGGCATGGAACGCAGTCTTGACAGGCAGCAAGTACTGGCTCATGTTCCCCGCCGGCCCAGGTATCGAACCTCCACCCGGCGTCATCGTCAGCGACGATCAATCTGAGATCACCTCTCCACTCAGCATCGCAGAGTACATGCTCACTTTCCATGAACTCGCCCGCCAAACGCCCGGCTGCAAAGAAGGCATCTGCTACGCTGGTGAAGTACTCCATGTACCGTCCGGCTGGTTCCACCTAGTGCTCAATCTCGAAGACAGCCTCGCTTTGACGCAGAACTTTGTACCCCGCAAGAAATTGCCGGATGTACTAGGCTTCCTGCGTGACCAGCGCGGCGAAGTAAGCGGGTTCAAGGAAGATGTTTGTGATCGCGCCTATGAGCTTTTCGTGGAGCGACTTCAGGAACAGCATCCCGAGTTGCTGGAGGAGGGCCTCGACGAGTTGGAAAGGAAAGGGAAGAAGGGGAAGGGCAAGTGGGAGCAGCTGACGAAGGGAGACGAGGAGGAAGAAGTCAGAGGGTTTAGCTTTGGCTTTGGTGGGGATGACGATGATGCCGACATTCCATGAGCGTTGGAGTGATTGTAGTAACAGCAATTCCGCATTTTGCTCGAATACACATAGTGTTCAACAGCTCCACAAGTAGTGAATCGTTTTCTAATCGTGACATTCATACATTGCTATTTGCAAGCCATCTCTCGTGGGTATCATCTAATCGTTAGGTCGTATCATACATCGTAATCGCAGCGTCATATCTCATCCTCCCCGATCTGCGCCAGCTCACTTTGCGTGGTTGATGATCTCAGCGTACATGTCCTCAGGTATCTTGCCGGCGAAGCTCATAGCCACGGCGACAATCTTCTGAGCGTTAAGACCAGGCAGGTTACGTAGGATCGTATTGGGGCTATGAATACGTCAGTCTTGCTCCGAATATGTGTGGAGATTGTACTCACCTCGGGCTGTTCAAGATATCCCCACGGATCAGAACCAACTGAGCCACAATGCACAGAATGTTCAGATGAGGTCCATATGCGAAGAGGAAGTCCCAGAGCTGTAGCACCTCTGGCAACGGGGGTGTGCACGCGCACATGGTGAGGACGGATGCGAAAGCGTAGATCTTGGCTTCCATGTGGTGTGCCATAAGATGGCCGTACAGCTTAGGGTCGACGACCTCTAGCACCCTATCCACCAACGCGAGACCTTTGTGCACACCCTCCATCGATCCTCTCACATAGCCCGGACACTCGTATGTAATGAGCCGTTCGAAGCCCGTGAAAGCCTCGACTTCACTCCTCGCCGCGTACAGAAACGGCCCACAGAGCACATTCATGCCCTGCACGTAACCAATCTGCTCCGCATCGTTCGTAGTCGACGCCTCTGTACGCGTACCCGCAGTGAGGGAATGCCGCGACATCATGGAGGTATCTGGGCTACCGCCGAACTCGGATAGTGTTGGTGGGGACTGCCAGCCATTGACGCGTGCTTCGTGCGCATCGTTCAGCCTCCACGCGACCGCGTTGAGCACACGCGTAATGCTATTCTGAGTGACGCGTCGTCGGAAGAGGGGATCTCCCTGGAAGGTGCGGAAGGTATCGTTTTGGATTTTGGCGTGCGCAGGAGAGGCGCCTTGACGGACGAGATCGAGGTATACGTCGGTGCGGAGAGGAGGCGCGTTGAGTAGGATGAGCCAGATGTATATGCGCAGCTCGGACTGGACCGGTAGAAATTAGTATACGGAATTCATTGAGCGATTCTAGATTGCGCCCATGCGCAGTATGATCGCATGGGGTAGTGTGGAGAACATACCATGCCCTCGCTGTTGGCGGGAATGCCTTCGGTCAAGATTGTGTAGCGCAATTCTTGGAGACCCTCCTCTGGATTACTCGCAGAGGCTCCTTTGAGCAGCAGCATATCCAGATTCGTCATTTTGGTGAATTGGCTATGAAGGGGTTGGATTCGCTCACTATTCGAAACTCTGGTTGGGGTCTCCGCATGGCGGTCTGCACTGACGCCTTGGCGCTGGACCTAGGAATTGTCCCGCGTCATCCGAAGGCGCTCACTCCACTATCCTCAACACATACGCTGCATCGAGATTTGTGTGCCTTTCTTCACTCCTAGATCGGTTTGGAGCTGATCCTGTATCTTTAGGATTCCTACCACTATTTCATTTCTCCCTCCAACAAAACACTTCTGAATTCGCATGACAGTCTGTGACCCGCCACAGTAATGTCTTCTCATACCATTGTTTGCCCGTACTTATGTTGGCAGCAATCTTGATCATGAAGCTACCGCCAGAAACAGAATACAACCGCAGCGAGTATAAGCGCGACACCAAATACATCGCAGGATATCTTCTGAAGAGTTCACTGAAATGCGGTTTTGTACCGACACCTTCCAACAACTCCAAGGATTATGAGGTTGCAGAACGCGACTTTGAGCCAATGGCGAGGTGTATCGCGGAAAACTCCAAGAAAACACCCATACCATCATTCATACTCACCATCCTTGTTCGAGCTATTCGGTTCAGGCGAGAAGTGACGGCCTGGTATCGACTCAAAAGTTGCGACCCAGATGCGGATCAGCAGCATGATGCTTTCGTTTCGCGCCTTCAAAGAACACTAGATATCTTGCGACCGTATACACCCAAGCCGGAGAATAAGCAGACAAACGCAACACCGGCGTCTTCGAGGACAACCGCATTGGAGGTAGAGTTTGCCAAATTGGACTTACAGGACACGACCGAAGATGACGAGGAAGATACCGAGCCGCCCATTGTTGTGGGAGATCTGCCATCTGTCCCATCAGTGGAGATCAATCTGAACGATGAGAGTTTGGAAGAAAACTTCTTCCTTGATATCATAACTTTCTTGAAGGAGATGCAGTCTATCCGGAACTATGTCTTGAAACGCTGGGCGGGCGGGTCTGATATCACGACCAAAGCGTTTGTTACCAATACAGCGATCAACATCGTGCGACAGAAAGAATACGAGTTTGACCAAAGTCTATCACGCCCTCGTCAGTATCCCGTGGACAAATACCCTGTTTGGTGCCTACCTGCTTTACTCCTTCATCGGGCCAATAAGAGGAAGAAACTAGGGCATACGCGACCCCTCGAGCCGTTCATCAAACCTTCTCCTATGGCCATTACATTGACCGTCTTGGGTCAACATTCTTCGCTTTGCTTCTATCCTGTGTACAATGGTCTCAAGAAGCTTCTCCACGACGTCAAGAGCGCTCCTCGAGCGCGGCCCAGAGCAGAGTTCTTGTTTCACAATCTCAGACGGCAGTATGAGGATTTGGTCATGCATCCAAACTTTTTCGATGCGCGGGACATGGCTTCAGCGATTTACGTTATGGATGAACAGCCGACATATTTACGGTTCCTCCCAGAAGATGAAGTCACACGTGGTATCCGACATATGTTCAGAGTACGGAAAATACCCTTCTGGGTTACCTTTGCTATGCAGATTCTACTCGACATTAACGACCTCCCCGAGGGTTCTGTGGGAAACCCGTACAATGATCTACGACGAGAAGTGACAAAGACCTCGATCATTCTTCAGGAGATCAAGACGCATCCTAATAGACTTGTCGATGTTCATAGAGAGGGGGACTTTAAAGCATTCGAGCGTCTCGTGACTAGCCTCAAAGCGATACTTTTCGAAGATGGAGTTACCGAAATGCTACAAGGAGCTATAGAGGATATACCGCAAAGCAAACTACTGGGCTGCAGCGACGGAGCTGTCTATTACCTACAAGAAGCTGTGGAAGGGATGTCATTTACAGACGACGATCTCGTTCCATTGGTGTCTTTGGTTTACGAGAAAGGCCTGTTCTGGCGCCGCCATCACCTTAGATGTGGCGTCCTCATATACGTGCTAAGACTTTACGTGCGTAAGTTCACAATACGTCACGACGAGGACTATTATCACGTACTCAGCGTTGCTCATCTGTACAACATATGCCGCAATCTGTTCCCTGATGCTCCGCACTTTCCTGATATGGAGTTCTTCATCCAACGACAGGATCTGGAAAGGTTTTTCTACGGAAAGATTCCCCAGGATATCGACGAAGCTCAGAGGCAACTTGAACTCGTCATGCGGGGTGCAACTGATGCAATTGGCGGCCACTCGTACCGTACGATTAGCAAGATCGGGAAACGCCTCATGCAGAGCAGATGTATTCGCAGTCCTTCCGATACGGATGCTGTGTTAGGAAATCGATTCGATTTTCGCGAACATCCATTGCTTCCGAAGGAAGCCGACGAGTCGACTCGTCACTTCCTAAACAGCTTTCGCGATAAGAAGCAAGAAAATGAGCGAATAAAGCTGTTCAACTGGCCAGATGATGCACGTACTCCCGATGGCTCGACTTACCATAGGCTGTACTTCCACGAATTTGATAACACGTGGGATCCGCTTCCAGCCTTGCGGTCGGTCATGTTATGGCTCGAAGCGGATGTCGTTAATCTCAACTTCTGCACGCCGAAGTTTGTCCTCCTCTGTACCGACATCCTTTTGGAGATTCTTGAGATGTTTCGGAACGACCCTGTTTTCGAGAAAGACTTTAAAAAGGGATCAGTGAATGCATCCACCTTGGCGCCAGATGTCGCTCTTCGCCTTCTGACACTCACCGCCAACGAGACTAAACTACGCCAACGACAGCCAGGTCTCCCAGCGAAGAGAATGGATCAGCTCCGCGAAGTCTACAACATTATGCAAAAGCACTACCTGCGACCTGTGAGAACCAAGCCAGGCGAAAAGACCTGGGCTGGCGATGTCTGCATTGCGAACCTAGTCAACACGGAAAAGGAACCTCAGATCGGCGAGTATTGGAGTGCAGTGAACTTTTTCAGTGGCCGCGACATATTCGGGCACCCTGGGCGCAACATTGACCCAGATAATTTGGGGCCTGCTGCTGCTGAGAATTTGTACAAGAATTGGGACTTCGGCGGGAGTAAAGAGGAGAGCAGGATGTTCAACGCCCTCTCTAGGTTCCACGCCGGGCCCGGTTCGAACGTTATCGTGAGGAGAGCTATGGAGGGGCGCTACTGATAGCCTTTCGTAGGCACGCCGAACAAATCACTTCTTCGAGGCCGGGTGCTAGGGACAAGTGGTAGGGTGGTTAACAAGCATGCACCATTCTATCAAATCAGTATCGCCTCTACTGCACGGGCTTCATGTTCACATTGTCAATAAGGGGTGTCATTGTGGTGAAAAAGAGAATATCATTGAATGATCTCGCTATATAAGGAATGTCGTATCGTCATGATGTGTATCCCACCTGCCTCTAGAACGCCTTGAGAAATTATGTACAAATAGGAAAGCAACGCCTAAAACCTTCAACCCTCTTCTATCTTCTCCTGGTGGACGATGTCGATGTCTTCTTGTCATCCCTCCTCGTACTTGTACTTGTCGCCTTGGGCGCTGAAGTTATCGTCGGAGAGGAAGAAGCAACTCCAGCAGCAGCTATAGACGGTGGTGTAGAACTTGTCTGCAACGTCGTAGAGGAAGCAGCGTCTGTGGCAGACGAGGACGATGATGAAGAAGAAGAAGAAGCTGGTCGAGTGCTGGTGACTAGCGTGCTTGGTCCCTTGCCTCCGTTGGCCCAGTATTCTACAAGCGCCTGCTCAACCTTTTCAGGTTCTGTGTAAGCCTCTAGAGCCTCAAGCTCAGCGCACTTCTCATCGATGTGCTCGTCGTCGTATTTATTGATATCCTTGGAGCGGTACTTCTCCTCCATCGGGTCAATGAACTTGGTTGTCTCGGGGTAGCCGAAGTTGGCAAGGCTGGTGACGTTGAAAGCAGCCATCATGTCGTGGTCCTCGTGGATGAGGTTGTGGCAGTGGAACATGTATACACCATCGTATGGGGCGTAGCGGGCGATGACGGTGACCTTCTCGTTGGTACCAAGTAATACGACGTCCTTCAAAGCTTCTCGTTCGTAGGGCAGAACGCTTCGTTTACCTCCGGTGCGGCTCAGGATCTGGAAGTCGACGAGATGGATGTGGACGGGATGGCTCCAGCCGCCGGATGAATTCTCAAGCTCCCAGACTTCGACAGCGCCGCGCTGGGGCTTTGCGAGGATGCGGTTGTTGACGTCGGCAAAGGTGACGCCGTTGACGGTCCATTCTCCGCCAGTGCGTCCAAATTTGAAGCTCCTATCGATGCCACTCTTCTTGGGCGGGAAAGGTACTGTACGCAGGGAGCCTGGGAGAGGGCCGTTGCCGGCGGTGCTGGAGACGGAGGAACCCACGACGAATCGCATGACTTTGTCAGTGCTGTTGTAGTCCTCGTCTGCTTGTACGTCGCGCGCATTCTTCATCGTTACGTTCTTTCCGGAATATGCGCTGAAGTCGACGACAATCTCCCAGCGTTCAGCCATTGAGATCTCAAGGTTGTCAGTCGGCACAGGCTTGGACATGAGACCAGTGTCTGCAGCGATGACATTGAATGGAACCTTCTTGGCTGAAGGGTCCTCAAGAGTGAGCTTGAAGGCACGGCTGATGGCTGTGTTGAGCACCCTGAAGCGGTATTTGCGTGGCTCCACCTTCATGTAAGGCCATGGTTGGCCGTTGACGTGGATGACGTCGCCCCAGAGAGAAACGGTCTCACTTGCTGGATCAAAAAGCGTGCCGTCACTGTTGTACTGCTTTGAGGCCAGTGCCAGAGGCACATCGTATGAGCCCGAAGGAAGTTTTAATTCATCCTCAGCAGGGTCATGGAGGATGTAGAAGCCCGCTTGTCCGAAGTAGGCGTTCTCCGCAGTGTGATGAATGGCATGGTCGTGGTACCACAAAGTTCGCGCACTCTGCTTGTTGGGGTAGTCTAGAACTATTAGCATTCATGTGGCATAATGCCAGTGACAGCCGGTGCTCACAATAGTCCTTGTATTGTCCGTTCTTGGTAGTGTCCTCAGCCCATCCATCGAAAGGTGCTCGGCTGTATGAACCATGAAGATGCACCGAAAGGTCCTTAGGGCCGTGGTTCTTGAATCGAACAATGGCTTCACGACCTTTGGTCATGCGGAAAGTGGGACCAGGTGATACTCCATCGTATCCAACAAGGTTGGCAGGCTTAAGCCCAGGGTAGACTTGTTGTGTGAATGGCTTCACATCGACCTCGTAGAAGTCAATCTCATTCCCTGTCGTCTTGTTTCGGTAGGTGTACGACTTGGCCTTATCCTGGGGGATAGGAAGCGGGTTCTGAAAAATCTGCTTGTAGACTGGGCTGAGCCACTCGTCGTCGCCAGCAAGTGCTTGCGATGCCAAGAGGGCTGTGATTCCAATGGAAAGATAGTTCTTCATGGCGTAGTGAAGGCGGATGAAGAACAGGAGATGAGCAGATATGCGTGAATTGGGCTGATGCTCTGTTGTACACTGGCGTCTTGGAACACTTTATACATCCCCATCTCATGGTATACAGGAGTTAAAAGGTCTCGAATACGCCTGCTTCATGGTATCCGGCCAGACCCCCGTTCCCACCATCCCTCATCGTGGCAAGTGTACTCCCACAAGAATGGGATGTGAAGTCTAGGGCCGGCAGGAGACGCCATTCGGCGTTCTCGCTACTGTTGCCTGAGTGTGTCGATATTCACCATATCGTAGTCTGCTTCAAGCCACTGCCTGGAAAGGCCGAGAATATGGGATCCATGCCTAGACATGGCTTGAGAGGCTTGGTATGAGCAAGAGCTAGGCGATGAGCGAAAGCTGATGAGTCTTGGCGACCAGTAGGATGACTAGCCCATGCTGATGGAACAACATGAGAGACTACTCCATTTACAAGTGCGGGATGAATTCGATCAGTATCTCCGAATGGTGCATATGAGTAGGTGATGCTGAACTCAATCTTGACTCATCTGAATCTTCTCGACCACGAGAATCCCAGGTCTTCCCTGCTCTTCACCACGACCACGTGACGGATATCAGTAGGCAAAGTGAGCAACGAACGAGTTGCAGAGTCTGTTTCGGGAAGACCGACAGTCTCAACTCGGAAAGGTGTAGTCAGGAAGGTCTTTGTTTACGGATGGCGCTCTACATGCCTAGACGACGGCTGGGTACGAGCGGTCAACACGATTCAGGCCCTCCATGAGAACTTTCGTAGCAGTCTCGCCCTGCTAGGGCTGAACATTGTTGCCAGCGTGTGAGCTGTGAGGCGCTAATTGCTAGTGCATCGTGGTACGCGAGAGACCGGTCAACTTGGCCAGGCTTGTTTGGGAGTCCCGTAGATCCAGGAATAGCAGTTCCGCGTCCGGGGGACTGCTGGCCAGTGTGCCGGTGCTGTGTGTGTGTGTGTTCATCGCAAGCGGAGAAGGTTGAAGGGAGGCTGCGGAAAGGGAGGTCTGGACTGTGACCAAGCTGCGATCGGCGCTAAGCTAGCGCCCGTCGGCCTTGGCGTGGAGAGCGCTCAGCCTGTCAATCGAAGCCCTCCAAGCCACCACGCCTCTCCACAGCTTAACCTCAGCTACCCCGTAATGCAGCATCAGCGCGGAATTCATGCATGCCGAATGCACGGCTCGTGTCTTCCCTTTCCATTACACAGCTTCACATTGGTCAAGTCGTACCATCGCGTGTACAAGCTCCAAATCCCTTCCCGTCACGATCCGCCAAAACAATTGCGTCGCCGAACTGGAGTTGACCCAAGAAACAAAACAAAAAGCATGTGAGAGCGATGAGTGTTTGTTTCTGTCGATGGCCTTGCGCGCAATGTCAAACCTCAACGCTTGATCCCATGTTCTTACTATGACCTCCACGTAGGACCACGCAACGATCATTGCCTGGAACAGCTGTCGCACCACGTTGAGATCAGAACATGGTGGAACGAGAAGACCCCCACTCTGGCCCGATCGCGGACTAACAGTAGCAAGATCATGCAATTGCTATATCAGAGTGGAGTCTGTCCTTCACACCTACTTCGCAATTGATTCCGAGCTAAGCTCGACCATGGCACAGCGTCGGAAAATATCTAGCATAGGAAAATCCCCGCTAATTCGATACCCCGCTTACCCCTGCGAGACCACCCCGCGACGGCACTTGGACACGCGAGAAGGGTGATACTAAATCGGGGGCCCTGTTCACCAGCAGACCCCTGTCAGCAGTATCGCCTCTGATGTCTCTCCACACCTTCGTACAAACCGCTGTCAACTTTCCAATAGACTCGTGGCATGCAAATGTTGACACTGCATGGGAAAATTCCACGTCGTCTCTGCTACCATCGTGTTGCTTCGCTGTCTTCACAATGGCGCCGCCATTTTCTCAAGTCCGATAAGCTGAGGCTGTCAGTGTGCAGTAGCGAAGGACTAGATGGGACTTCTGCGGCACTTTTCCATTCTGGTCTCACCGATGCTGTTCGAGAATGTCGCCTCGTTCAATAATGGCTTGCAGATTGCCAAGTCCGCTCAGCAAGACGCGAAAGCTTGGCCTTTGCTAGACCCATGGAAATACGACGAGCCTCAGCTGTGGCTCCCGCTGCTACTGCAATGTCGTGTCCGGTGACCTGGTAAGCCGTCGTTGCTACCGCGTTGCTCTACCTCGGCCTTGTGGCAGGCAACAGTCGGAGTCCGTTTTCGAAAACTTCGCCTACTTGCGGACGAACGATATCATGACAATGAGTTTACTGTCTGTTCACATGTCAGACCTTTGCTCTCGAGAACTTGAGAGGAACGCCGTCGCGAGACTAGAATATCTTTTCAGGCCTGCCCGCACATACGTTATTTGCAAACTTTTCAGCGCTCAGCCGTGTCTTCGCTCATCCAGAACCGAAAGCTTGTTTCTATCGCACGACTAACGTAAAGAATAACCCAGCGGAAGCCTCGGTTGGAGCATGAGAAGGTCATTGATGCGTACCAAGTACCCTAGCGATAGCTTGTCATGGTTTGTTGAGGTGAGATCTCATGATGTACTCATCATTGCTATGCATGTCGACTACGTGCCATCAATCACTACGAATGCCTATGATGCGTTCCAGATCTTTCGAGAAGACCCCCAATTAGGCTTTCTGACAACTCTGTCGAGGTCGGCGAGACAGTGTCTGGGTAGCTCTGCAATCGAACATGACCAATCGCCACCACATTCCTGATAGCGCGCACCCAAGACCTTTCCCGCGATCATGAACACGAGGCCACGATGTGCGGGAAGAAGCGGATTCCGCCATTGCTTTTGCGATGCCTCGCTAGTCTTGCCCGTTTCCATTCCGCCAAGGAGCCGACATAAGAGAAAACACTCTATGCGATGAGTCAAAATCCCAAAGCCGTTTGTTGTTCTCACCGACCAGAGGACGTTCGCAGTATCAACTCCTTGGGATCTCGCGTTGTCCAGAACCTTTTCATTGCCGAGCTGTCATCGAAGTCCTTGTACGTTACACGCACACTAGGAAGCTTCCGTTCCATAGTTTTGGTGAAGTTCACTCTGGATTCCTCGATATATTCGCTCTCATACTGGGTTGGCTCAACCTCTTCAGCTTCCTCGTCGTCTTCGTTATCAGAATCCGCAAAGAACCCCGTAGCGGACAATAGTAAATCCACATGCGTTAGATTCTCGAAAGCACGGAGCGTGGGACGGTATTCACCCGTTTCGTCATCCACATCATCGTCAGTCCCCGGATCTACTATCTGGGCTAGCATGTATAGATCCGAAGGATCGACGCCAATCTGTATGGAGTGTACGAGGCGAATCTTGTGCTTTGGTCCTTCACTATATATTATGTCCCAAAAGAAGGATTCGTAGTCTCGCAGGCAGACGAAAGACCAGGTAAGGAATGGTCCCGCCACACTGATAGCTTCGGTGTAGATTTGTCGGCATACGGTAAGGACGCTGAATGGAGAGTATCGGGAAACCTTGCAAGCGGGTTTTGCAATCCCCGTAAAGGTAAAGGTCCATATGAGATCGCGCAGTTCGCGGGGTAGACGCAGTAGAGGCGATTGAAGCGCATTGCGCTCAACGCACCTTGGTGTCAGTATGTGATACCTTGACGCTGAGCGTAACGAGACTAACGCGGACTTTTGCCAATCAGTTTTTGGCGTGACATCAAAGACTCCATTCTCTGTCTTTGACAAGCCTGGATGAGATTCCGATACCGGCGACATGTTGCAGGATCCTGGGCAGACTTCGATGTTGGGTGTGGAAACGAGAATGATGGAGACATCGGGTTTGTGCTCGCGGCGGTGTGTAGCTCCGTTGATGCGGGGTGATGTCACCCCTCATGACCGACGCTCAGGAATCCACGGGCTCACAACACAACTAAATTTCACGTCCTACCTCCTACGCGCATTGTATGTCGAGCATCGCTGATAATCTAAGACACTAAATGAAGACAGCCGGAAGCCATATCGCAAAGCGTCATTATCTAGGCATAACGCACCCATTGGAAAATTGTGAAGCATACCTACATCCTCCATCAGCATCTCAGCCCACCTGGGCACCCAATGTGACCCAGACAACAAAGGCATTCTCAATCAACCCATAAAAACCTCTCCTTCCCAAACCCCAAACTCGATGCGCCCATCCCCCACCTTGCCCCTCTCCTCCTCAACCCACCCTTCCACCAACATAACAGCATGCCCTCTAACCAGCGTCTCCCCCTCCTCATCAACCAACAAAAGCAGCACCATCCACTCCCCCCTGCCATCCTTCCCAATCAGCGGATGAGAATCCGGCTGCGCCTCCACCCCCGCCCATTTATACAATGACGAATACGGCTTCAGAGCCGGCGGAACAACAGCCTTGAAGCGAGCAAGGAGAGAGTCGTGAAGAGCCCGCGGCACAAATGGAACATCCAAATTCACAGCAACAAGCACAGATTTCGGCGCTGCGCCCATCCGCGAAGCGAGATGCTTTGGTAGACGTTGAAACGGCATCTCACCTTCCCTTCCCAACCCCCCTACTTCTTCGTACACGGCGAATTGGGCATCCACGATATCAAACACCATCTTCTACTCCCCTTCCTCCTCTTCTTCCAGAAACCCAACGCCCACCTCGCCCTCCTCTAAGTTCCTGCTCTTTTCCAGGTTCAGTCTGCGACTGACACCCATGTATGGTTCCGTCTTTAGAAACGCAATGTCATCCATCAGGCACGTGTAGAGGTACTTCGGCATCGCGCTCTTACCACCTTCTCCTTCTTCTTTCTTCTTGTCGTGCGTATGCGTATACCCATCGTCGCCCTCCGGCGCAACGAACCGCAAGTCTTGTGTGACGCGACCGGAACCGGTGTCGGGTATATTGAGCATATCTCTGAAATGGAGTTTCGTCCAGCGGAGGAAAGTGGTGGCATTGGCTGGGGTGGGGTCGTGGAGGCGGGGGTGTACGAGGAGGAGGCCTGGTTTGGGGGGAGCTTGGGGAGGTGGTGAGGGATTCCGGGATGGGAGGGTCATAATTGTGAGTCTTGGATGCTTGCGGTTTGAGATTGCAAAGGGAGGAAAGGTGCTGTTAGTCGGGTCTTTATATGCGTGTCGAGTTCCCGTTCCTTTTATGCTGCGCCTGCCGTTGTGTATCCTCGGACGGTAAGCGCGGAGTTCCGAAGCTGCAGCTGCCAGCTGCATGAATTTCCTGACTGCATACCGAACCTTAACTTTTTCCCGAACGACTAATCTGAGTTGCTGCTTGGCTCCCGAGATGTGCAGTTCGGCTAAAAACGAATTCTGGAGGTGCATGTCGCCAGGGTAGTCAACGTAGATTGCGAGACGACGCACTGCACGCACAACCATCCAACCCATGCGGAGAGGCTTTGTAATTCAAATATTTGATTCGTTTCAAAGAAACTAAGTAGATAGATGTGCACGTCTCAATCGACAAGGCCCTATTCTTACAACGCGGAATTTGACATCGCGCTTCCTCCCCCATAGTCTCAATCCTCTGTTATCCCGTTGCCATTCTCCCAGCTTGACAACACGCTCCAATCTCAGGTATACCGCCAGAAATAAAAGCAAGCAAGCACCGTAACTCCTGTCATCCTGATGCTGATGCCACCACAATGGTAAACGCCAATACCCCAGGCGTTCAAGAAACAATGTGAGCGTCTAACCATGACGCGAGCGAGTCCAACCATTTGTATCCAGGGTCTGCCCTGTCCAAGTCGTCGGATGCCTAATGCGTCGGTTGCCGAGGTAAATGTAGGAAGATTGTACACTTCTCAATCTCGACATCCTCTTTCTTTGCAGTGCCACTCTCAGACTGAACCTTGCGCTCCTTCTCTGCGACAATCTCAACCTCGATACGATTGACGCCAGCTACGAGTTTCGCTTCGAACAGTGGCTCGCCCTTCTTCTTGCCACCCTCGTAGCTGGGACTTGGGCTTGTGCCGTTGATGCCTGCCGTGACAGGAACACGATTCGCTTCGAGTGTCTTATTGCCATTCACAGTGACAAAGAGGCGGTACATCCGGCTTGTAAGCGCGATAGGGACCTTGGGTACAACTTGAATGTAAGAGTTGGATGGTGCGACCACCATCGTGGCACTGTACATGGTTTTTTGTTTGTTCGCCAGGATGCTCGTAGACCATGGCTTCGACGGGTTAAGCGCTGGGTGGGTGTTGAGTGTGATTTTCGGTATTAGTGCTTCGTCGACGCCTGCGTTTGTTAATGGAAGATCTCTTGAATCAGGATTGGTACACTTACTCTTGAGTGGCACCTTTCTGAAACTATCTACGCGGGCTACTGGTGGAGGCGCGTAGTAAGTTGGCGTTTGGAATGAGGGAACGTGATTTCCATTCTGCAGCCCAATACCGTTCGGATGTGGACTGCCGCTTGCCTGGCGAGACACACTCTGTGGAGGGGCCATGCTCGGATGTGGAGTCTGCGCTGGGACGCTGAGTCGGGCAGCCTGGCTATCCGGTGCGGTGCTGGCCGGCCTGATGGCACTCAGGGCAGGGGATTGGACGTCTTGCTTGACACCGTTGACGGCGGGCGGTGATCCTGCGGTTTTGTTCTGGGCGGCAGAGAGTGGTGCAATCGACGAAGCACCACCTCTCGGTCCAGTGAAGGGATTGGCAGGTGCTGTTGGCGTCGCGGCTTTCCCAGGTGGGGCTTGAGATAATCGGTTGCCCACGCTATCGAGAACATGTCGTTGTTGTCGCTGAAGAGCGTCGTTGTCAACAATGACACCGGGCGTCGCAGAATCGCGAGCACTTGGAGTGTTACGCTCTGATCCCGGGCTCGGCTTCAGCTTCAGCTTGAGCTGCTGTTTTGGAGCCGCTGCGGCACTGGACATGTTAAGCTTCAGCTTCGGTTGCGTTGGCTCGCTGACTTTGGATCTGGCTTCTTCGAGTTTCTTGTTGAAGATTTCCTGCGACGGTCAGTACTCAGGTGTGAGAGCATGCAGACAGTAGACGTACTTCAAGCTCGAGCGAGAGGTTGTAGATGTCGCTACCATCTTCGTTGTAGATACGAGCATTCTTCCAAATCAGACTGAAAGCTTCTTCGAAAGCGTCCCAGCTCTTGAACAGTGTATGGCCTGTCGGAGCCTCGCGTCCCACTACTCCGCGAACCTTCTTCTGTATGGCGGCCAGCGACATGGGGTCTTTGATCAGCTGGTAGTAGTCCTTCAAGCTGCGCGACGGGAGGTTCTGGAAGGGTAGGAATATCTGCAGTCCTTGGCTGGAGAGTGTTAGCTGGCTGGTATTAGAGCACGGAGCACGCAACTTACTCTTCATAATCAAGGATCTCCCTCACAATCTGCTCCTGTGCCTGCTGGAATGTCTTGCCTGCATAATCAGCACTATCATCGTCCTCCTCCAGCGCAGCAGACGCCGACTGTCGCAACTTTGACGGTGCTGGTGTAGCCGACGCCGCGATGGCGGCCGCGCGTCGAGGGCGGTCGGCTGTATCTTGCGTGGCAGGTGTATGTGCGTGGGCGGTTCTTGGGGTCGAGGTAACGCGGGGGGAAGGTTTCGACGGGGTGGAGTTGTCTTCGCCTGGGATCGGGGTGGCTGTTGCGACATAGTTGCCGTCACGGTAAGCGGGATTGTGCTTGACCATCCAGTTGGAGGCGGTCTTGCGTAGACGCTCGGCATCTTGGTATATGACGGAGTTCTTGTCGTTGAAGGCCTTTGCGTTGTTGACCAGTCGTTTGCAGTCGCTCTCGACTTGAGCTAGGGACGCGTACTCGCCGTTGTTGAGTTTGTTCTCGATGGTATCAATAGCAATGGGCAGTTTCGTGAATTCGTAGTAGTCGGGCACCTCGGTCTGCATGCAATCGTCAGTGGACCTGGTGTATAGAGGGAGCGCAACGGGGACATACCTTGACGGGGAGAGTGAGGAAGTGGACGGCGATGGGGCGTCCGCTGCAAGTTGTCAGTGGGGGTTCCTAAGTCGGCACACTGTGGAGTATGGAAGCTGCCAGTGCGACAGGCGTCAGGAGGGCGTCACGTACGTCTTGTCCTTGGCCTGCTTCAAGCTGTCGAGGAACTTCAAGCCTGCCGTCGTGGTCGACTCGACCGTCTCAGATCGGGAATTGGGCGTCTCGGCCTGCACGGAAGCGGTCTCCTGTCAGCATTGTTCTCATTGTTGTCTGATCCAATTCCCGCCATGGC
Organism: Alternaria ethzedia; assembly: GCF_023757985.1. NCBI lineage: Eukaryota > Fungi > Ascomycota > Dothideomycetes > Pleosporales > Pleosporaceae > Alternaria > Alternaria ethzedia. The sequence continues at coordinate 628,590 of NW_026056197.1, forward strand.
TGAGTGCATCGCCGGCGCGCGCGTGGTGTTGAGGATTGATGAGGGGCCGACGGGGTGATGGCCTGGTCGTCGAACCCCCCAGGTGTCGCGCTGGTGGACTAAGGAGCATCCCGCAACGCGCCCATCACGCCTCGTCCATCTCCAGGACACGCCCGACGATGCATCGCCCACCACCACAGCCTGCACGTACCGTCCCTTTTTGTCGCTTCGCAGGGCGCCCGTCGTGGTCGCCCGCTGCAGCACTCGCGGCTTTGCGCTTGGCCGCGCTCTCCATTTCCGGTTGATTCGTGATCGCGTAGTCGGACTGAGTGGTTTGCCGAGCGTCTCGAGGCTTATAGGGATCGTGGCGGCGGTGCAGTGAAATGCGCGTTCCGTCGTCAACCCGGTGGACGCGCCGCAGTGTTCAATCTAGGCTTCCCAGTTTTGCCAAGCCCCCGCGCACGGTCCGCTTGCATCACCAGATGCGTCCTCCACCACACCATGGCTACGGCAAATAGTAAACACTGGAACTTGCAGCATCACGCTTCAAACAATCAAATTCAGCCAATCAAGTGTTTCTAGGTAGTGGGGCCTGGTCGCTATCTTCCAGGGGTATACTTGGGAAACGAGACCTCCGCTAATACTGCAGCAAACTCAACATGTTTGTAGGATTACGCCAGAAACAAGGAAAGTCGTCCAGAACGTCTCTCTCACTTCTGCACCGGCTCCGACGCCTTCTTCTCGAACTCTGCTCGCGCCTCCGCTTCCTTCATCTCGCGCACCTTGGCTAGCACAACTTCCCGGAAGATGGCGCCCTTTGCGATTCTGCTTAGGCGTCCAGGTCCCTTGCCTGTGTCTGCATTCTCCTTGGTTGCCAAACTCTTGTCCTCGGAATGCGATGCAATGGCTTCACCGGCTGCCTCGCGGGCGTTGGCGGGCACGTCTGCCTCGCCTGGTACATCCTCTTCCTCGTCTTCTTGCATCTTGAGCGCTTCGATGCGGTTGGCAAGCTTGACGAGCTCGATGCCGCGCTTGAGACGGGCCTTTGCCGCGTACGCCTTGATCTCTGGCACCAAGTTGTGGTCGGTAGCAGTGCTTCCGCTGAGCCACACGTGTTTGAGGGCAGCCTAGTATTGTTAGTGCATTCCAACAGACCCTGACTGCTTCATCGTACTTCACTGGTTGGTCGCTTGTCTGGGTTGGGCTCTAGCAGCTTCTTGATGAACTCCTTGGCCTCCGGGCTCACTTCCTTCCAGTAGCGCTCGTGGAAGATGACGCGACCGTTCTTGCATTCCTCAATCAGGTCCGCAAGGTTCTCTGACCGGAACGGCGAGTATCCGCACAGCAGTGTGTATGTGATGACGCCCATGGACCACATGTCAACGGGCTTTCCGTGACCCTTCTTGAGCATGACCTCAGGAGCAGCGTATCCGAATGAGCCAGCCATGGTGGTCAGGACTTCGCTCTTCGAGTCGAGCATCTTGGCGATACCGAAATCCGCAAGTACGAGGGAGGAGTTCGCGTCGCGTGTGAGGTACAACAGGTTCTCTGGCTTGAGATCTATTCGGAATTAGCTGCTGTAGTCGCATCCGATCCGAGGCGGAGAATATACCTCTGTGAACGACATTGTTCTTGTGGAGGTAGTTGACTGCATCGAGTACTTGTCGGATTGTCTCAGCGGCGTCCTTTTCTGTGAATTTGCCCTTTTCGCAAATGCGATCGAAGAGCTCTCCACCCGTCGCCAATTGGGTTACAATGTAGTACTTGTCCTGGCAGGTGTCAGCTCCACAGTCCCACAGAAGGGACCCGTATCGCGCGTACCCTTGACTCGAACCAATCGTGGAACTTGACAATGTGAGGGTGCTTCATGCGCTGCAGCATCTCCAACTCATCGTACACCATCTGCTCGTTGCCGCGCACATTCTTCTTCAAGATGATCTTGACAGCGACCTTGCCCTCGGGGCAGTCAGCTTCTCTGACGATACCGTAGGTTCCGGCGCCGAGTGTCTTTCCGAAGCGGTATCGTGATCTGTGAATGGCATGTTCAGTACACGTCGGGGCGCAGGGCAGCAGGATACAGACTTGCGATCATAGCTGTCGGGCTGGCCGTGCAGCTTGTTGAGCATGTTTGTCACTAGACCAGCAGTCAGTCCTGGATATGGCAATGCGCACCGCAGGGAGGGAAGTACAACTCATGATGGGCGAGCTGGTAAGCAGTTATACGACTGCCGCGAGCGTCGTCTCAGGCTGAGGGTGAGATTTGGGGTGCCTATCAGGCGCGTTCAGCTGGTGGTGGGGTGGGTGAGGGGTAAGAAACAACAGTTAGGTAGCAATGCTGTCTTAGGAGCAAAAGGCAAGGCTGCAAAGGAAAGTCGTGAAAAGGAGGCACGGAATTGGACCGGGTCAGCAACAAAGGTCGAGCGTCTTGGAAGGCTTGCTGGAGTAGCACCTAGCCTGGCTGTGGGGCAGGCGCATTCCATGTTCGTGTCCGCCTCGCGGCCTCCAGGGTTTGAGCCTTTGAGGCGCAGCGCCAGCGGATGGCTCAAAACCTAGCAGCAGCTCTCAACGCTTTCTCCATGCCATATTTGTCAGGCTCAATTGAACACAGGTCGATGCTACCACGTACTGTCAGATGAGTGGGCGGACATTGCATACACGTTCTGTTGCAGTATACACGCGTCGGGCAGGCTCAACAGGGACTGTCATCTTGACTCGCGAAGCATAGACATCTCTCTGCTCGCAGCTTCTTAATCATATCCTTAAGAGCCGAACAGTTAATCTCTCTTCTGGTACGAAAGAGGCCGTACTTTTCGTATATTCCCTAATGGTCTGCTCTAGTGTACCGACACCAACGGCCGCTAGACAATGCACAGTTGCATTCGCAGTATGACTCTACTGCAGCTTGAAGACGCGACCATTCCAGTGCTCTCGAAATGCATGCGCCACAGCAGGTAGGGCCCAGTTCATGCCAAGAAGGAACCGCTCGTTTGGTCCCGCAGTCGCAACGCGCGCAGGTTTGCATGTGGAATTCCTACGTCATGCCCTCCCGTCTACATAATCTGGGCCTTGATCGACAAACACCCACCATACCACGCACATCACTTCTTTATTCTGCCAAATCTCCTCTGTAGCAGCACTACACACCAATTTCCTCACAAACTCACACACACAAACGAGCAACCGCACAGTCTCCACTATGGCTATCGGCATCTTCACCATCCTCGCTGGCTTGATCGCCTTGGCCGCCGGCTACTTCTACTTCTTCGGTATCTCCCCGGAGATAAAGCGCAAGATGGAGAAGCAGGCCCTCCAGACCATGGGCGAGAACAAGATGTCCTACATGGCCAAGGGTGAGTCTTTCCATACTCACAAACACCACCCAGCAAACACTGACATCTTCCAGACCAGATCAATAAGATCCCCACCTCCGATCAGGAAGACGTCAAGAACCTCAAGCAGGGCATCAGCAACCTCGCGGGGGGCGCCATGCAGAACCCCATTGGAGAGCAAGCTGGTGAAAGCGCTGATAGACTCACATCTCCGCTCACCGGTCGCTAATGCCTCTTCTTTTGTACAGTCCGAGCGGCGACCCAAGTCTGGGATCAGACCAAGGACGTATCGAAGAAGATCTCGGACCGGTTCCACTAGGAGGTGGTGAAGGCGTGTCTGAGGGCATTGCTCGAATGCCTTCGGGGATGGGTTATCGCATCCAAGGAGACGATTCAGCGAGACGCCCGGAAGTAATTGGAGTAGCGACACGACAGCAGAAGGCGAATGCTGGGCATACCCTCGGTAGGCGTTTGGTGGTTCCTTTGTGGCTCCTCTCACGGTAGCCTTTTCCTTGTATACCGTCCCGTCAGGTTTGGGCAGTACTCTCACGACCGTCATGACTCTCATAACGGCCTCCCATATCCCTAATGAAATCTCTTCCCCGTCGTCTTGATAGACTTGTTCCAATTCCTCATCATCCAACCTGTACCCCACCACTCCACACGAGCCACGCGACACCCTCCCAGCCCAGAACGATCCCCCAGAACACAGCCTGAAACCTCACCTTCCTCGTCTTATGCTGGAAATAGTGCATGCCTGCCAATGCTCCCGGCCACCCTCCCACCATCGCCAGTGTATGCAACGTCACTTCTTTGACTCTCCACTCCAGATTCCGCGCCTGCATCTTATCGTAGCCATAGAAGAGAAACGTCACTCCGCTGATGAAGCCGGCGTAGATGAGCGAGTATACGGGTAGCGCCGCGATGGTGTAGAGGCGGATGAGCGTGACGGTGGGTAGGATGAGGGATGCGGTACCGCAGATGGTTGCGATGGTCAAGGGTCGGTGACGGGGTCGCGCGCGTGGTGGCATACTTGCAGGTGTTGGTGATGGCGTAAGAGGACCCGGGGGCTCGGGCGCATCGTGAGCGGGGAAGGAGCAGTATTGGCGACGTGCTGGTGAGTGATGGGCGAACGCGAGCGAAGCTTTGCCGATGCTCTGTCGATCTCCCGGGCCGTTGGCGGTTTGGTGCTTGGACGGAAGAGGTTTAGTTTTACTGGAGGGCTAGCGTGAGGTGGTCAATTGCCCAGGTGGGCTGCGACTCTTCATCATCAGCCTCCAAGGTTTGCCGTTGGCATACACGACCTCACATGCATGGTGGTGCATTGCGCAATCCAGGAGTGGACATAGGTCTAGCTATCGTTGCTCTGGACAGTATGACCACCTCCGAGATACTACAAATTATCTGGAGAAGCCGCTCTACCCTACCTCACCCCTTCATCAACGCAAGATGAGCCACATGAAGGCCCTTTCGCATTTCAATGGTGTAGGAGATGACGTAACCGCGCTTAAAGTTCGAACTCTACCAGAGCTTTGTTGTCGTACGGCCCGAATTTCCGACCGTCATACGTGTACAACCAATATCGGCTGGAACCCTCTGATGATGAACCTGTCTTTTCCGGGACTCCCACCACATACCTCCTATCAGTATTCCACAAGGCACTGATCTTGTCGGCATATTCCCAATTGCTGCTCAGAAATTCCGCATATTCCGCGTCCTCGTCCTCGTCCGCAGACGGCGAATCACTGTCCCTATCAAGGAGATCTCCGTACGATGGAGCGTCAGTGCCTTCGTTTGCTGGCATTGACTCAAACGGTCCATCGCTCAGCGCGGCAGTTCGCTTGACATCTTCTTCGGAGTTCGCCTTTCTTACCAGTTCTCCCATCTCATTTGTCGGATAGTAAGTGAACTGGCTTTTCAAGTTCTCGATACTTTCCAAAACGTGTCTGTAGTGGTTGTTTGGGTCCGCAGACGGATACTGAATGTTCGCATCAAGGAGATCCCGCAGCCACTGTCATTTGGTCAGTACATCACATTCGGCATCGGGATGAACGTAATCCTTGGTGCGAACTTACAGAGGCTCGTTTGCGTAAGTATTTGGGTGCCTGCGCTGAGTAAGTAAGGTTTTGATGCCGGTGAGGACATATCCTAGTACTGACCCTACTGAGCCCCTCCAACGCCCAACCATAGTGAAGCATGTATTCCAAGGAATCGTCTGGAACTTTCATTGTGCCGCATGTGTATGCACAACCGATCGCACTATCCCACTCAGTAGGATCTTCGTCTACTCCGGCGACTCCATCAAAACAATATCTGATACACTACACCGTGTCAGACTTTGGATGTTACTGAGAAACACAGCCCAATCTCACCTGGCGGGTAGCCTTCTCGCGCAGTACGTCAATGCTGGGTTGGGCTTTCGGAACTTCGATGTCGGGAGTTTGCTGTGAGTCGGGTGCCCGTGCATTGACGGCAACGGCACTGCACAAGACAACACCGAGGATGTTGGTAAGGAGCTTCATGATGAAGGAGTTAGTTTCTAGGTATTAACGGCTGAGCTGTTGTTTAAATAGATGTGAACCCTCTTGACGCGTTCGGGTGCGATCGCTTCAGTGCGGAGAGAACAGAGGTGACATGGTTCCTGAACCCTTGAGTGATGGCTTGATCCATTGAACTCCAAACCCTATCCAATGAGCCATCGTCAAAACGCTCAACATCCTGAAGACGCGCGTCTCCAATCAGCAATCAAACGACAACCATGTGCGAAAGCAGGATACCGTCGCGAGAGAAGGGTTTATATGGCAGGCTTTCGCATGCCTTCCTTTTGTACTGATCGTTGAGCTAGTGCTTTGGGACGCGATACAGCCTTTTTCCAAGAGCTCTCGGGTATCTTCATATGATCGCGAGAGCTGACTGTACTACAACCTACTTGAAGATGTCCAAATCCTCTCGGTCTTGTATTCCGAATGCATACTGTAACTTTCCCCGTTAAACCGCAATGCGCTCCTCTCAACACCCCATCCGCTTCAAATGCTCCGGAAGATCCATAACATCACGTGGATGCTCTTTCATAAACTCATCTGCCACACGCTCACAGTCCTTCGCCTGCAACACAAACATGGCCCGCCACGTCTCAGTAGGCTGCTCGGCATACTACACCCTCGTCAGCACACCCAAGTCCACAACCACACCCACAGAATTCTCAGACGTTTATCCTAGTCCCACTCACGTTTGAATCCTCCTTGCATGCCTTCAAGCAGCGGATGTAATTCCAATCTCCTTTTCCGCCTCGGCGAGCCTTGTACTGGAGCGTGTCCATGCAGTAGTTGTAGCACTAGGTTTTGTTAGGCGATTTTTTCATGCAGGGGGGGATTTAGTGCTCTTGACTTACTTGTTTGAGGGGTGTTAGGGGTTCGAGATCGGCGAGAGGGATGGTGTCGGGGTTTTGACGCAGCTGGGATTCGGATAGGTGGACGGAGGCGGTGGTGGCGGCGGCGCATAGGGCTAGGCGGAGGATGGTGGTGCAGAGTTTCATGGTGGTGTGGATGTTATTGTTGAATATAGGAGCTGAGGAGTCTCAAGTTGGGTGTTGGAAGTATTTAAAGCAATTGCATGAGGTCTGTGGACTGGTTTTGCGATTTGCGAACCCATGGTTGATAATTCGGTACTACCAGAATCACACACATCCAATACCCTGTCCACGTATTGCTGCAATATGACCACTTATTTTGGGGTACGGGAAGGTAAAATCAAGAGGATACATTGCTGCCATATACGAAGCTCGTCAAGGCAACGCTCTAACAAAGCTGCAACCTCCCTTCATCCTCACGCATGACCGGCACGCCCGACACCCTTCGAAGCCCTCATGGCCTACTAACAGGACCTTGATAAAATTTCCTCAGCACCTTCTCCTCCTCATCCGTAATCCTCCTCTGGATCTTATTCCTCAAAATCTCAATCTGACGGTCATACTCCCACCGCGGTGTATCCGCACCCCTCATACCAATGAACCTCGCAAACATCCTCATCTTGATCTTTAACCGTTCCAGTTCGCCTAATTTACAGTTCTCAGGCAAGGTGTCGCTGGCGTCTAAGAAGGGTTGTTGCCAGTTCATCGTCTGAGGATATTGGTTTGTGAGATCTGTTGAATGTGTTTGGGAATAATAGGCGGCTAGCGCATCGAGTTGCGCTTCGGTGAGGAGGAAAAGATCGAGCATTGTAGAGGGGAACTCGGGTGCTGGTATCCCTGTCTCCACGTGCACAATGGGGGCGATGGTGAGGCGCATTTCGGCGATTTTATTTGCGAGGGCTGGGTTGCGGTTCCATGGTGACATCTTTCTGGCTATTCGCCTCTGAACAATGCTCGATGTAGGACTTCTTGCTTTGTTGATTCCGTTTGTATCGCTCATGCGTCGGTTAGGCATATGTTCGTTTGGTAAAGAGATGCTGGTCGGGCAAGGGCTTGCTGAATGGAGATGGTTTGCTGCGGGAGGACGTGTGCGACGATATTTGGTATGAACCAGCCGGGAGTGTGTAGCATGCAGGGTTGAGGGGTCGCCGTAGTATATAAAGGCGACACAAACGGGCGTGGCGGCTGTCAGAAGAATGGGTTTTGTTGGAGCTTTGCTCTTTGTTAAGACACCGCCGCTCAAGACTTGCTCTTCTGACTCCCAGTATCTCGTGAAGAGTAGAACCTTTGTCTCTCTTCTGTCACGTGTCCATTGTTTCCGTGTGGATGATGGAAGGTTGCTGCCGCACAATGTTGCGCATTCATGGCAGTGATGGTAGTGCTTGATGAAGGCGGGGGGGCTGATCACCCTTGTTGAGGATGCGGTGGCGTGTTGGCTGACATTGTGATGCGTTGGCAAATCTTTCATGATCTGAACGCCGCTGTACAGCTCCGTTTCAGACACGACCAGCGGTGAATTTGTCAACCTCTTCGTTTTCGAAAACTGTGGTGCGGTTAGATAATGGGAATGAAGGCCTTGATGCGTCAGATATCTGAAGGCAGATAGCGTTAATGGAAGGAGGCCTCAAGCGTCGAGAATGGCTTGGAGAGAGACATCGTTCTCGGCGCCACCAACTGGTTCGGTATTTTTCCAGAACTTGCTCAAGTGCCTTGCACCACTGTGAAGGTGTTAGTGGGTACTTGGAATTTTGAGACATGGTCTTACCTGTCGCATAATATGGTGACGATGCGGTGTCCTGGACCAAGTGTCTTTGCAAGTTTCGTGGCAGCGACGCCTTCAATAAGTCAGTGCCGCCTGCTGTTGAACGCTTCACAACTTACAGTTCACAGCACTAGAGCTTCCAACAAAGATGCCATCGTGCTCAACCAACCAGCGCGCCATGGAAATTGCTTGGTCGTCGTTAACCCTGATGGCATCGTCGATCAGCTCCCTACCAACGTCGAAGTTGTGAGTCACTCTGTTGATGCCGATCCCTTCAACGATTGTGTCCACTTGGTGTCGCCGCCGCGTTCCTTCTCTTTCCTTGGGGTCGAACATAACACCGTACTTGACGCGGTTGAACAAGCCGCTGCCAGGGGGATCCGCAAGGACGACCCTGATGTCGGGTAATTTGGACTTCAGGAATAACGCTACTCCAGAGATAGTTCCTCCAGTGCCAGCGCCGCTAACGAAAGCATCCACACGACGCCCAGTTTGCTCATAGATCTCAGGTCCCGTGCCAGTGAAGTGTGCGCGCCAGTTGGCTTCCGTTTCGAATTGATCGGCAAACAGTCCTCTCCCAGGCTTTTCAGAACTTGCAGTGTGCTCTTCTGCTCGCGATCGTGCGAGGTTGACAAATTGTTTCTGGTCCACGATAGGCGCTGGGCGCACTCTTTCTACTTCAGCACCAAGCTTCAGCAGGAGATCTGACTTTTCGATTGCCATGTCGTTTGGCATGCAGCTTCGCTTGTCAGCCAACACACCTCTGAGTCAGATGACGGCTTACATGTGTGCTTTGTAGCCTCTTGCTCTGCAAATAGCGGCTAATGATATGCCAGTGCTCCCCACAGTGCCTTCGTATATGGTGTCACCAGAGTGTGGGATCAAAAGACCCTTCTCTTCAGCCTGTTATGAGAATCAGCAAACATAAATGATATAAACGGGAGGCGGAGTAGAGTCTTCTCTTACCATCTCGATGATGCTTAGAGCGACTCTATCTTTTGGACTGTTGCCGGCTCCATTGAGAAACTGTTGCTCACGTTAGCGAACGTTAAGGCAAATTCATGTAAGTTCTCTACCTCGGCTTTTGCAAGTATGTCACATCCCGTGAATTCCGAAAGTGACTTGATTTTGATGAGGGGCGTGTCGCCTATGCATCCTTCGATGCCTTCCTTGATGTTGACGGCGCCGTGCCCACCACCAAATTCCAGTAAACTCTTCTTCAACGTTTCCAAGTCATTAATTTTTGCGAGTTGCGATAGCCATTTTTGCTGCTGCGCCAGAAGTTGATCTGCATTATCAATTCCTTCTATCGACCTCTTTTTGTTATATGCAGTCGTCAGAGCAATCCCTAGCAGGAAAGCGCCTAAGAAGTAATACTTGGAGCGATCCGCCATTTCGAAAAAGTTGGGGAGTTGTGGCGTGCAGTTTGCAGAGTTGACGCGATCGGAGCTGGTGGAATCCCCGTCTTGGCGCGGCTGCCCGCAAAGCTCACCACGTGCATTCGCGCGGAAGACCACTGCCACCACTACTGTCGCGACGCATTCGTGACAATCGTCTTGGGCGCCAATGGACTCGCCGCTCGCCACACAGCTCTTCCGTCAGCTGTTCTCGCATCGAGCGTCGCAATGTCTTGCCCGCGGAGCTCGACCAGCGCTCGCAGGCGCCCGCATACCACACCACCAAAGACGAGGCAAGGCCACACGGTTGGGTGAGGGAGAAACGAAGCGCGAGAGCAGATGGACGCCGAGGAAGAATGCATTCCCTCATGAGAGGACGGAAGAGTTTGAGAGATACCCAATGGTCACAGCGGACATGCTGCGGAGTAGGAGAGAAAGACCGCGCAGAGTCAAGATGTTGTTGCGCGACTTTATAGAAGGTTGGGACTCTTACATGTGGTGTTGTACCATACTAATGGATTCAAAGATAGCTTATACAACCCCAATTACGGCTACTTCTCCAAGCAAGTCGTCATCTTCTCCCCGGGCGATCCATTCGACTTCAACTCCATGGGCTCCGAGCACGAATTCTTCCAGCAGCTGCGGCACCGCTATACTGCCTTCGAAGACGATCTTGATTACCAAGAACCGAATGACCTGCGCCAGCTCTGGCATACGCCGACCGAACTCTTCTCGCCCTACTACGGAGAAGCAATCGCACGCTACCTAGTAGAAGACTACAAGTACAACTTCTACCCATACCACGATCTGAACATATACGAAATGGGCGCGGGTAACGGTACAATGATGTTGAACATTCTCGACTTCATACGGGATGTGCACCCAGACGTGTACGAGCGGACCAAGTTCAAGATCATCGAGATCTCCAGTCAATTAGCCGACCTGCAACAGAAGGGTCTAGGACACTCAGCATATGCGCGAGGTCACTCTGACAAAGTGGAAATCATCAACCGGAGTGTCTTTGACTGGAATATCTACGTCTCCTCTCCCTGCTACTTCCTCGCATTGGAAGTCTTCGACAACTTCGCACACGATGCCCTAAAGTACGACTTCGAAACGGGCCTCCCATATCAATCCCACGTCGTCATAGATCCTCGTGGAGAGCTCTTCGAATACTACTCGCGCACCATAGACCCCCTCGTTACCCAATTCCTCGAGCGCAGACACGCTGCCTGTACCGCATACCCACACCCGCTGCAAGGCTCGCGGCTCATGAACAACCTGAAGAGCTTGGTACCGTTCCGCTCTAATATGAGCATGCCGGAGTACATCCCAACGCGGCTGATGCAGTTCTTCTATATGCTGTACGAGAAGTTTCCAAACCACAAGTTGATTAGCAGCGACTTCCATAAGCTGGGCGATGCGGTCGAAGGTATCAATGCGCCTGTTGTGCAAACGAGGTATAAGAGGCAGATGATTCCTGTTTCGACACCTCTTGTAAGTTTGGTCTGTTGTGTTTTAAAGACAACTGCTAATACATTCTAGGTGCACCAAGGCTACTTCGATATACTCTTCCCCACTGACTTCGAAGTCATGGAACCCATGTACACGTCGATAACCGGGCGCTTCGCACGAACATACCTACACGAAGATTTCATGGCCGGCAGAGCAGACATTGCGGAGACAACGACGAAGAATGGTGACAATCCCTTGCTGAGCTGGTACAAGAACGCCAGTGTCATGATTACGGTATAGAACAGAGCCATACGGTCCTCTCACGGTCATCATGTAGGAGAACAATATGAAGATGCCAACATGCATTGGCAGCTATTCAGGCTCCTGTCCCTTCCAGGTCTCCTTGACAGCAGTAACATCCATCTCACATACCTCAGCATGTCTCAGTATCGCATGCGCCTTCTTCACGACTGGCGCATCGATCATCTTGCCGTCCAATGTCCAGGCCCCTCGTCCAGCTTTGCTTGCCTTCTCATCCGCTATGACTATCCTGGTCGCCCACTCGAGCTCCTTCTCCCCAGGGCTGAAGGCTTTATGACACACGGCGACTTGACTTGGGTGTATGCATTGCTTGCCGTTGAACCCGAGCCCTTTGCCATTCAAACACTCTTCCTCCAGTGTCTTGAGCCCCTGCTCGCCCTTGTAGCTCGTACATACCAAGTCAATAGTACTAGGAAGTCTGGCAGCCCTCGCCGCCGTCGCAATCGCACTCCTTGCATACAAGAACTCCATGAGCGAGGGTGTACGCGTGAGACTCATGTCCTTAGCAAAGTCCTCTGCTGCAAAGACGAGCCCCGAAATATACGGCGAAGCAGCGCAAATCTCACTCAGATTCTGGATCGCCCTTGCGCTCTCTATCAGCGCTATTATGCGCACTGGCTCCCTCTTCCCTTGTGTCCCTGCACTAGGATGGCGGTCGGGCGAGAGATGCCGTATCACGTCCGTGACGAAATGCAGGTCTGCAGCGCTTTCGCACTTGGGCAGCATGATGGCATCGAGGTGCTCGCCTTTGAGCACTTCGGTTAGGTCATCCAGCGCGAGGCCCGTGTCTACGCTGTTTATCCTTACGCACATCTCTTTTATGCCGGCGGGTCGGGGCTTGTTGAGGATGGAGCGGAGGTTGGAGCGCGCTTCGGGCTTCATGTGCGAGGCGACGCTGTCTTCGAGGTCGTAGGTTACGTTGTCGGCGGTCATGGTGAAGGACTTTTCGAGCATTCTCTTGGAAGAGGACGGCACTGTGAGGAGTGTTAGTATGGTACTGGTGGAACTGCTTGTATGCTATGTGAAGGTGAATGGAGTGGTGATGGTATACCGTACATGCACGCCCTCCGTATAATCGGCGCCGCCATCCTGCTTCAAAACTGACTTAATTACTTCCTCTGAGATACTCGCCTCAAGCAAGCCTCAATGGCAGAAAGTCATATAGCCGTTACACACCTCGGACACTCTCGCTAGCCTATGACGTGCGGGGAAGTCGCAGCTCCACCAAAGCTCCCCAAACGCCGATCGCCGACGCGTCCCTGAGAAAGCCACGTGAAGCTGATCTTCACACGTCTCGGACTGTTTCCCCCAGCACCACGCACACCCCGACGGCACCAGAAACCATGGAGAACGCACAACAAGAGCCGGCGCCTGGTTCGCTGAGCTGGAGACTAAGCAGCCATCCCATCACGCTGCTTACCTTCCTCGCCTTTCGCATCTGTATGTTATCCCAACTTACAAGCTCCAGGCACCATTTCCATACATGCCCAGTGCATTACATTCACAGCTAACCCTCTCCCCCAGCGTCCCTACTAGTCTACCTCCTCGGCCTCCGCCTCCTCACCGCAAACTTCGTCATGATCTTCATCATCACCATCCTGCTCCTCGCCATGGACTTCTACTACCTCAAGAACATTGCTGGCCGCCGCCTCGTCGGCCTCCGCTGGTGGAACGAAGTCGACGCCAACACGGGAGACGGGCGCTGGGTGTTTGAGAGTCTGGATCCGGAAACGGGGCGCCAGATCAATGCGACGGATAAGCGCTTCTTTTGGCTCGCGCTGTATGCGCAGCCTGTGTTGTGGGTGCTGCTGGCGATTGTCGCGCTTGTCAGCTTGGAGTTTATTTGGTTGACGCTGGTTGGTATGTGGAGACTTTTTCTGTTGAGGTGATCGAGGAAGAGACATGTGCTAACGTTTTGGTCTCAGTTATCGCGCTCGTCCTTACGATTACGAATACCCTCGCCTTCTCCCGATGCGACAAGTTCAGCCAAGCGACAGGCTTCGCCTCAAACGCCATGTACGGTTCGGGTCTCGCGAGGAATCTGGCTGGCGGCATGATTTCTGGGCTGTTCAGGCGGTGATACACGGACGTTTTGGTGTTTGCGCGAATTTCTCGTTTCTCTGCTCTGGCTGTTGAGACGAAAGCAGGAGAGTCTTGTACGACTAGGCATATGGTCTATTACTTGGAGTCTACCCAGGGCGTCTATGATACCCTATATCGATCTATCAAATCGAATTGAATGTTCTACGGAGCTATAGTCTGGGGTGTTGTGCTGGCTCAATAGCCTCTCTCGCGGTTCACCTCGTTGATCAGGTTGCCGTTACTTCGATCCCGCTTTATGTTCTCGACCAACAACTGGAACGCGCGGTCGGCGTATGCATCTGACGCTCCACTGCAGTGCGGTGTGATCAGCACATTTGGTGCATCCCACAGCGGATCATCCTTAGGCAGTGGTTCAGGGTCAGTAACGTCAAGGGCAGCACCACTGATATGTTCTTTCTCCAAAGCAGTGATGAGAGCCTTCTGGTCGATGATTTGCCCCCGCGCGATATTTGCGATATAGGTGCCCTTTGGATTGGACTTATGCAGGAGCTCAAATTCCTCGGTAGAGAGGAGATGCGTTGTCGCTTTTCTAGTTGATGTGTTAGTGAAAAATGATCGAACCGTCTCTCAGTGCAAGACGTGGGCTAATCACTCACGTTAGCGGCACAGCGACGACTAATAGGTCGATTTCCTGCTTCAAGAACTCGTGCACATCTTCTTTGCTAGTTCCGCTGTACCACGCGCTGGGAATACTGCCATCAGGATCACCAGTCCCAGGGACGATGTACCCGTTGTCGTGCTTGGACTCTGGGGTTTTGCGTGGTGAGGCTGTGTAGGCTATTACGTCCATGCCCATTGCCTTTGCTACGTGAGCGACTGCCGTGGATTAGCATAGCTTCCATATGCAGCAAGTATGCTAGCAAAAGTTGTGTCTCTCCGTCTTTTCCAAGTTGATTAAACATACCTTGTCGACCAATGCTACCATAACCCAATATACCCACTCTCTTCCCCACCCGATCACTGACACTCAGCCCCACCTTCTGGTCCCAAACCCTGTTCTTTTGGTTGTCATAAAGCTTAGTGTAGCTATGACTGTGCACCAAATTCATCATGATGACCCATTCGGCAATCTGCGGGCCATGAACGCCATTGGCAGAGCATAGCGGGATCTTGGAGTCAGTGTAGATTGGGTGGCTGGAAACGTGGTTTGTGCCTGCAGAGAAGAATTGGATGAGCTTGGTGTTTGGAATGGACGATGCGGATTCCGGGAGCCAGGATAGCGTCGCAATATAGGTTGCGCGCTTGATGTCGTCTGGGATGATATTAGCCACGTTGTGTAACGGGTGTAATCGCGGGAAGCATGGAAGCTCTGCAGCTGCAGATGGGTTATGCTTGTTGGACGACTGGTAACGCGCGAACCCGTCATCTCGGTTTCGATCTCTTCTTCAAAACAACCAATACTCTGCAAGTGTGTGTGTGTGTTTACTGCCAACTAACCTTCAGGTGCGTCCATCTCCGACTTGCCACTATCCCACTTGACTTGGAAGTACTTCACTTCCACATCGTCAAAAGCTTCTCTGAGAACTTTCAAGCCACGCTCGCATAGCTCTTGAGGCCAGTGCAATGCGCACAGCACAAGCTCCTTCTCTTTCGATGCATTTCGAGACGGTAAATCTGGACCTCCTCCCATCGCGACCATGCTAGCTTTAGAGACAAGTAGTGGGTGTGGACTGAGGGTCTAAAGAAGAGCTGTAAAGTCCGATATGCGAATTGATCGTGCTGGTGATGGCGAAAGTCGAAAGTCGTACCTCGTTGCTTGGTAATGACGATGGAAGTGGGGATGGAGTCGGTACGTATACCTAGGTACGCTACATGGTGGGGTATCGCCTTCCTTACCCTTCGCCCTGACCATTGAAGTCATGACGTTGTTTAGATCCTTCAAGTCTAGAACACGCACGCGTTTTTGTGCCATATGTTGCGACTCCGTTACTTAACTTTGCCAATAATGCTTTCTGGGGAAGTATGAGTAAGAGTTAGGTAGGCTCAAAGATCTGTGCCTGGTGTTATGGCAGACATGGCTATTGTGAACAATGTGTTTGTGACATCAGCGCCTGTGTTGAAGACTCATCTTGTGCGACGTTGAATTTAAGCTGATTCTAAAGTTTTAGCCACACTCTGCTATGCAATACTAGGTAATTTCGGTCTGGGATTCAGGATGTAGTGGAGTCGCCAGCCAGCAGTGGAAGCTGTCACACCACCACGCTAATTGCACCGACTGACATCCGCTCTTCTTAGGAACCTATGCACTATCAGATATTCATCACTGGCCTGCGCAAGGGCTTCCTGGCTTTAAGAGCGAACAGCGCAGTAGAGATGTGCAACATCGCAGGCCGATTTTGTTGAGTTAGTGCACGTCAGCTGTCAAGGCATACACAACATATTTCAGTGCTCATAGTAGCATGGCCATGTCGAGACATGTATTGTTCCAAGTCTGCGATGATTAGAAAGCATACTTCGTGTGGATTCTATCGGCCTTAATTATGTGTAGCAGGCTCGAGGGCGACTGGAAAGAGCCTTCAGTACGTGAACGTGGAGCTGCACGACTATCACGCCGAACTATACGAAGGGAGAGCCTGATGCTGTAGGCGACGCGGATAATAACAAATCTTTCCGCCGCGGACCGGTCCACTTCTCTTATTCAGGCGCACATGGAAAACGGAGCATGGTCGCAGAGTCTGTCAGGAGCCCTGCGTACATCTATCGCGCGCAAGCTGAAACTGAGTCGACTTTCATGCCTCGTGTGGGGCCTCAACGTCCGACTTCGAAGCCGCTCCCACAACCCATGCCTTCGTCGACAACTCTTCTATCGGACCGTCCACGACGCACCACGTAAGGCTATAAGTGCCGAAATTATCATGTCTGACAAGTCAATACATCCCGCAGATACCGACTTCGCTATCGCGTCCAGCATTTCTCCCCAGGGCACATCAGCCCTCAATCTCGGTTGCTCTTACGGCCTGCTGAGCCGAGCCGTTGGATAAATCCTGCCTCGAGACGCGCGGGCCACGCAACACCCATGTCACGTCAGGCCAACCGCTCTGCGGCCCAGATACCTGTTCCTGCAGCTCGAGCCGAGCACGCGTTCATGCCTGCTCCTAAAGAGGCGTTTCGCTATACCGATAAAAACAAGGGGCCGCTGTCAAGATGCGCCCGTGTACCCACACGTGGAAGGGGGACCTTCTCTTTCCATAACGTTCCTCCGTCGTGTCAGTCGCGTGTCTTCCCGGGGAACGATGTTCTGGAAACTGGGGCCTTTTGTTGAGGAGGATGTGCAAAGGGAAGGAGTAGTGCAGATCCATTCCCACCATGCAATGTGAATGTGATCTGATTTCCTTGCTCCTGCAGCCGCGGAAGTGGAAACAATTCTTTTCGAAAGGTGGAGTCGAAAGATTGCATCGCATTGATGGGTTCTGGTCGCTGCTGCTGGGCGGAGAGAGGTGCGGAGTACGGAGGTGTCAGGAATCTCTCTGAAAATGGTATAGCGACCCAAGGGCATGGTGAAGAATGGGGCGTAAGCACGGCATAACGCTCATTCGCTGTTATCGAGTAAAGTTCGCAAAATCCCGCGTGCGCATGTCACTACACGAAAGACTAGTCAAAGTCTGTCTTCAACACGACGTCGCTCATGGAACCGAGCAAGGGTTCCATTATCAGGGAGGAAAGGATGTGCCTCCCATCACCACGTTTTCTGGGCTGTTTCTTTTTGCTCGGCGACGTCTTCCTTGACCCTGCCAAGATCGACATATCATATGCTTCGAATTTACCCATATTACCGGTACAAGCCAGGTCCCGGCCCGTTCAAAAGCGATCGCACAACGGCATTGGACGTTCAGCCGATCCATGCGGCAGCGGACGGGTGGAGGTACGCGAGTAGAAGTAAGGTTTTCGATGCGTTCGGCTCTTAATTTACGTATTTTATTGTAGGATAGCTATACTCGCTATATATGTGAGCTATGGTAGAGCTACTACCAAGAGAAGCGGGTCTTAAGTTCGCGTGGAAGGCAAGCGTGGGAGCCGACGAGCTTGTGGCTTCGTGCGATGCTGAATCCGGTACATGCGAATGATCGACTCCGTACAAGGGCGAGAAGATCGCCTGCAATGATGATACAGGGAATGATGAGTTGCACCGAGTTCCATTCCGTGCAACGAACAGATGTGTAAGAATACAGTAAGAAACGACCCGGAGAAAGGAACTACCACGGCCTTAGCCAGGCGACAAGACTGTTGCTGTTGCAGTGACAGACTGTCATCTGCATACACACCCATGTATTCTTTCATACAAGGCGACGTGTACTGAGGCGGGTGTAATGATGCCCAACCCCTCGTTCGCCTTTGGCGATGAATCAGCGATAGAGTCTGTGAGGAGGTCTTTGAACTCTATATCAGCAGTACACCTAGTCAGAGATGCCAAGCTAGTGGTCTGACATATAGTTCAGAGACAAAAAGGGAATGGCGTCACTCATTGACATGAGAATGGCTGCGTTGAGGCTGATCCGTATCATGGTCTTGCGCAAAGACCGCGTATTCTCTGTCGCGACCCATGGCCATATGCTGGTGCATGGCCAAGTGTGCTAGTCTCGCGACTGCAACCCGCTGAACTGGGAACCTCGATTCGGCTCGCGTGTAGTGACGGGTAAATCAGACGGTTGATTTCATACCCATAGCATGATCATCCCAGATTCAGCACTTATGTGATGTGATGGAGTGTAGCGAAGGAAAATTGTTGTATTCATGCTCAGATCTTAGATTCGTAGTCTGGAGGATGCAGTCCGAGTCCTCCTCTTGCCATGGATGATCTAGGATCCCAGTCGACATGGGTAGCCGCCCGTGATTGGGGTCTTGGAGTCGAAAAGCTGAGTGTCGGGCTCTTATAGTCGCGCTGAGTCTCTTTGTGGAAATGATCCGGGGTGTCCGATCGCTCGTTTCCCATAGCGTAGCTAGCAAGTCCAGGAGTACCATAGTATGCATCTGCTGTCGATTTCGGCTCGAAGTTCTTCATTTCGAAATGGCGTACATCTTCCTGGGGATTCCTGGCGTCCAAGGATACGAATTCGCGGTTCTTACTGAACTTGCTTCTAATCAAATCTCGCCAGCCGACCACCATGCTCCATCGGCTAAGCAGGAAGAACACTTGAAGACCGGCAATGGACAGCATCATCAAGATTGCTGTCACTGTAGATTGGTCGACAGCGAGAGATTGGCCGAGTGCATAACATGGCTCTGGGCCTTCGTCGGCGTGTGTTACCAGACAAAAGACATACGGAAGGAATTTGTCGAGGTCCTCAGTAGCGTGCGATGTTACGGAGTTCAGCCAGATGAAAACGATAGAGAAGAAGATGACGTCCACGAGGATGAAGACCACGATCGTTATGCCACGCCACTGCAGGTATAGCACTTTGCGAACACGCCGGTAAACAGCTCGTGCAGATCGGTTCCGTATGCTGGTCGTGTAAGAGGGGAGACCAGCGCTGCTTTGTGTTTCGGTCTTGTCGTCGCTGAACATGTTCTGAAGGTACACCTTGATACAGTATACGAATCTGATAACGGTGTTAGCAATGTCGTCTCATTGTCTCTCCTAGGTGACTTACGTTGCGACCTGAATAACCATAGCTGCACCTGCAATGGCCAACAAGGGACCCCAAAAGTCCTTCATTGAGTGCTCGGCATTGACGTGGCAGACGTCACCGAATCTGAACGAGACTCCAGTGATGGTGATAGTGATGGTGAAGAAAGTGGCCGCGACTGACCAACCCAGACCTTGCGCCCAGTAGAAGAACTTCTGTCCCGGCGTGACGTCCCAGCAGATCTGAAGATGCATCGAGAGAGCGCGAATGAAGATCCAAACTGCCATCGACATACCTCCAGAGATGAGGAAAGCACCGGAGAAAGCACACGTCAGACTTGAGTACATATCGTTTGGGGTGATCTCATCGTAGCACTGCTCTGGTTGAGCACCAAAGGGTATTACGAAGCCAAGCTAAAGTCGATCAGCAGATACAGGCTGGGTAGGCTGAGTTCAGACTTACTGCCATGAGAATTGCGGCTATGATGAGACAATAGCTGAGATAATGTCGACGAGTCTTTTCGGCCGGCAAGACCAAGTAAGTGATGAGCAGGATGACCAGACAGATGAGACCAGCCACATTGAGCGCTTCAGCTGCGCGATAGGCGGTATTGAAACCTAGAAAAGATTAGGAACGTGAATCTCGATGTGGGCTTTCCAGGTACCTACTTTCTGGGTACAGGAAGTCTGTCAGAGGACAGGGCAAGCAGCAGATAATTTCACTGCCTGGTGTGACTGGCGCACAAAACCTTCCAGCAAGAACTATTAATGTCAGCAACTGTATAAAATCCAAATTAGACCACTTACAGCCGTCGAATCCAAATTTCGACACATCATAGAAAGGCGGCGGGCATTGTCCCCGCAACAGTGTGGTGTTGGCCATGTCGAATTTTCTTACTCTTCTCACCAAACGAACCGAAGCGTTCAGTTAATATGCAGCATGAGAGTCCTTCCAGCGGTGATCCCCACTCTTGTCCGAAGTGCGATGTAACAGGGTTATAGGCAGTACGTGGACCCTACCGGCAAGACTGTCTCTGAGCTTCAGTCAAGCGCGGACGTGGGCTGGTATAGGATGGCTTCTTGGAAGACAATGCCGTGTAGATGAAACTGGTGACAGTATAGGCAGTGTCAGGCGGAACGGATGTCGCAGATGAGAAAACGAAACGATTGTGGAGTGAGTTGGTTGCCGTTAGCTCGAACGCGGAGAGTCTAAAGAGTGAATAAGGTTTTGGTCGGATTAAGGGCGCGTAGGGCCGAGCAGATGCAAAAAGAACGACGGGACGTTTTGGCAGAAGTAAGAAAAGCCGTCACGGCATGAGAGCGAAGCCGCAGTGATGCAGGAAGACGGCCTGGTCTTGAATGTGGCTCCTGGTTGGGCGGCCTGGGGGTAGGTCAAGTGGGTGCGGCGATCCAAAAGGGAACGGACCATCTTCACCCCTGCAGGTACACTTCTCCCCTGGTTTAGCGCGGCCTCACCCCCAGAAGCTTAGTGGCCAAGACATGCGAGGACGGCTAGGATTCGTAGCAGAGGGCGGGTCTGCAGACATGGATTACGGTTGGGTTCAGGAACAGGGCTCGCATGCGCAAGGACACTGGCTCGAAGGAGCCGAAGGCAGCACGGTCAGCTCGCATGTCTTTTCCCAGCTCGTGCATCGTGATTCGCGACAATGGACAAAGGGCTTCCCACACCGAAGCGCGACAGCATCCAAGACGGCATCCACGGGCGTCTAGCAAAGATCTTTGCGGCGTAGTAGCTCGCAGAGGTTGAGATTAAAAATCACCCCTTCCAACAGGATCCTTTTGTGGAGAGGCCCAAATCTTCGGTTCTGGTGGTGTTGCGATGGAGTCGAGACTCGACAGGCTGCCTGCAGGATTGGCTTTCCAGCCACCACGGATCTGCGAGATTGCTGCTGACTGAACGCCCAGCACTGATGCTATCGCGAGCCTTCTCGTACAGAACTGTCTGGCGCGTCCAATTGACTATCGGCAACGACCCTCCGAGAACCGTTGAGGAAATCAATAGCTCGCTACAAGTGGTCCCGGGTCATCGTTCACAATCCCTAGCGGTTCATCACTGACGTCCGGTGGCGGGAAGCCCAACTGCCCTCGATCCACTTGGTCATCATGAAGAGTGGCCATCGATCGAGGTCTCCTGCTGTGGGACTGTGAACCGTTCAGCTTGCCTGTGCCTGCTCTGCCGGTTGGAGTAAGCAAAAAAAACGCGGGAGGCACAAACTGTCCCATAAATCTCCGGTCTGACACCTGCGTTGAGAGCCTCGATCGTAAGCTGCACCAACCAGGCTCCGGTGAGCACTGGGTGGCGTAGTCAGCTCTGCAACGTCCGGCGGTTTCGAGCACTCTTTCCCGCGTTAGCGCCGCTTGGTGGGGTTCCCCAACAAACGCGTGCCGACGCGTAAAAACTTCTCGTTGTTTTGATCGGGTCACGATACTGACTCGATTAGGACAGGCTTCGTCATTGTGATGCTGCGCCGCTGACTTGCTTGTGGACACGAGTTTGTGTTGTCCGAACGTTGGATGAGGTCTGTCCACGGGTGGCAGGTCGGCACGTGTCCTGACCCTGTCTAGGTATGACGCACGAACCGACCATCCCAACTCGTTCCCAAACCATCTATGGATGTCTCAAGTATAGCATTCTCTCGCAGTGACCTGCTCTTGATGCACCCTCATCGCGCGATGATTTCTGGCTTTTTCAACTGGCTTGTGGGAAGGGCGCTATGCCTCAGAAACAGTGTGGTCCGTCTGAGGTAGCGAGACGGAGAACGCGCATTAGCCCTGCACTGTGCCTGCAGAAGCCCCGTCGCCTTCTTAGGCATCGTTCAGACTGGAGACGCACAAAACTCTGATTGGCGGACATTTCAGCAGACTTCTTCTTGGTACATGTTGACCCGTAATCACGAACCACCGCTTGGAAGGCAAGATGAACCCGAGCCGCTGTCGTGCCGTTTGGATTCGTGGGGAAGGGAGGAGCTGGAGCAAGTTCAAACGGTTCGGTCGTCTTGGTTCCGCCACTCTACATGTGCCTAGGCTCACGAAACCCGCGTAGAAGTATCTATCCCAGCATACTAATCATTAGCCTTCTGCCCTGCAAGGAGACCGTCGTCGCCCGAAGTCACCAACTGCCTGGTTCAGACTACTCTGTCTCGTATAACCCAAGGACCTGGCTTGCCACGTCTGATCTACCACGAGCTACGCATCCCATGGTTCTGCAGAACGCTAAGAGACGCTACAATCACTTCACACCATCCGGAGCCTGCACGAGCAAGTACTTGCGACCCAAATAGAACCCGAAGAACGCCTCGTTTGTGGGTCAGTATGTGTAGAGGCGGTAAACCATCGCGATTGGGGAGCTGGTCCGAACTAGAACGTCACAATCCTTCGAAGCTTCTGAGAGTAGTCGGCCCGTAGTCAGATCAGTACATGTGTCTCGGGCCTGGACATATTGTGACTACACGTCTACACTTCGGTAGGTTACATAACAAGACGCCCTTGAACTGCGTGCTCTGATACTCGTATCACGGCCTGCCAGGCCTGCGGCTGATGTCTCAGAATCACTCGGCAGGCGGAGTAATCGTTCTCCGCATGAACCAAGGAACGTACCCTGAGAGCGGCAGCCTTACCAGCCGTGTTTCCAAGCACTCGATGCCAGCATGCAAAGGATAAAATATGATTGGCATCCGTTAGGCATTATCGATGTCCGCACACAATTGTGATAACCTTCCCACCTCATACAAGGGAAAACCTGAACACCCTGGAGCCTACGTTGACGTACCGCTACCTACTTTGCATGTTTTTATCCTGATGTAGGCTCCAGGGTGTTCAGCTTTTCTCTTGTATGAGGTGTTCCGGAAAAGGCATATCAACAGGCGACCACTATGACCCAGGAACAAGACGGCATTGAGCCGTCGATATCTCATCTCGATAATACGATCAGCTCGCCATAAGTACGCCATACCTCGAAGCGACGCACGAACCCATGTTAACTATGCATTACCTCCAGCCCTATAAGCTCGCGTCGATGAACCCGTCAAGCCTTATCGCCATATGCGATCTTTTATACCTAGGAAGAAAGCAATCCATCGACATACTAGCTATATCTATGAGTGAAATGTAGGTCATCCCGCTTCTCCCTCCACATTACGACTCTTTCCAAGGGTCTCGAACTTGGACCAAGAAGCCGTCTTCCAATGCAACCCTCGATGTGGTGGCGGGTATGGCGTTTGTTAACGGGCGTGGCTGTCGTTTTGGGGTCGATGTCCGGACGGGGATGCTGGGACTTCGAGCCACGAGCCGCATTGCCTTCGCTTATGCTTGCGATGTGGTTATAATGAATGTATACTATTGCTTGACAACTACATAATGGTCTTGGGGACATAATCATCTGGCATTCAGCTATCGGGACTGGAAATGAATTCAGCAGTGGCGAGGAGTAGAGGTCTACCCGAGACTCTCGTACGTAAAGCGCTGCTGGCGTCAGATCCTTCGCCCCATTTACCAACGTTACCGAGTGCTTGGGTGAGCGCACACACGGGACGTTCACCAGGATTGCAAGCCAATCCGTTGACACGTAATGATGTGAGGGAAGATCGGTGTGCAAAAGTGACCGCCCGTGTTGCCGCAAAAGCAAGTCGTGGCCCACCGGAAGGGTCTCGACGTCCCGGGACGGCACGCTTCGTTGATGCGATTGGTAACGTTGACGCTGGAGAATGTCATTGGTTCATTCGGAGGTTTCTCTCAGAAGAAAAGCAATTTGGTACTGTGATGTGGCTGGCGTATGATCGTCCGCCATTTATCGAGTACAACGACCTTGAGTAATGCCAACCACATGGTTACTGTCACTGTCACTCTGCACTGGCAAAATTGGCAAAATTGGACAAGAAACGTTACATCTATCTGTATCAACAGATACGAAAAGTAAGGAATTTTGTGTACATTCAGCTCCCTCTGACCCCTACAAACTGCCAGAAGGCAAACGACACTTTATAGCTTTTTGGTCTTCTTTACATCGACTATAGTGCGAAACCCAACACCTCGTTTATCAGGTACATACATGGATACAAAAAGAACAGTTCTCTGACTCATACATAGCCTAACATTTCTCCAGTTCCCCAGATTTTTGTCACAATGACTCGGACATGCGTGAATAGCCTGCTACGTGTGAGTAGGTACACGTTACAGTCGCTTCCAGGAAATTCCAGCATACCAACCGATGGCCGTAGAGCAAAGCCGTAAATGTTTGCCAAAACGCGCCACGGAGAAATTCCAAATTTTTGTTGATACAAGATGAAGCCAGAAGAGTCGCTACTCGCAAACAGATCGGATGCGAACACGCTGCATTTTAAAGTGTCGCAAAGAACCAAAAGCCGAGGATAAAGCAGTAAGATGACTCGTGGAGACGTCAATGGTCGTTAGATGGAGCGGGCAGGGTTCTTCAGTAGCCCTTTCCAGTCCCACCCATGATACGGTCCTTGGTAGACTTCTGCTTGGACTCCTTGGGTTTGTATACGGCATTGGATTCATTCGCAGCGATCTCAGCTTCGAGCTTCTGCTGAGCCTCGTGGAGTTTGCGTTGGCGACTAGCTTCCCACTGCTCAATGTCCGCCTGGGTGAGGGTGATGGTGGTGGGTGTGCGTCGGAGCATAGCGATGATGTTGGGTTGTGGATTGAGAACGTGGAAAGATATGCGGATGCGCTGAAAGTAGCACAGAACAGGTCTGTATAGAAGACTGTGTTTGAAGTAGAGGCTGATGGAAGTAGTGATGTGTGTTTGTTGTTGATGTTATCCCGGTTTTAAGTGATGCGGCGTTGAGGCAGACTGCAGTTGAGGTGGGATGCAACAGTATGTTTAAAGAATGACTACAGTTTGTGTAAAGGAGCCCAAAAGAGTGGCGACCGAAGAGTCGGGCTGCAGGTGGTGTAGATGAGTTGCGATGAAAGGGTCGAGGGTGTGGTTGAATTGGAGTTACAGTCACGCGCACGCGACACGAAGAACGTGCTTTCAAAACAAAGCTTAGCTCTTTTGAGACGAGATGACTGGAGTACGATGAATGTGTCGCGGAACTGTCACTGCGCCCTTTGTCGGCGGAGTGAGAGCGGAGCACGTGGTGCGGAGGCCCAGCGGGCAAGATCCCTGTCTGCCAAGACATCGCGATCTTGAACTTTTGGAGTTTGGAGTGACGGTGCCGAATGCAGCCATCCACACAGCATGGCCCAGCGACACATGTGCCCTTCAATGGGTGCCTTACGGCGCTCATTAGCAGCGGACGTATCAACTCTGCCCAAGTGCTCAGCGAGGGCACTCCACAGCACCGCGAAGAGACTGGAAGAGCAACCCAGCGACGCAGCATCTCCAGCCCACCGTACGCCTTGAAAACGCTCAATGGCCCTGTCAAGTCAATGCTGATAGATATTCAGCACCAAATACCCGTAAAGCCCGGCAAGCGACGGCGCTCAAGCAAATCACCTCGCTCCAAAATCGCCGCATCCAGCCCGGCGCACTCGCACGAGGCTCTTTCCCCAGCGGCCAAACGGCACGACGAAGTCCGGGCTCGCCTTCTCCTCAAACCAACAAAGATGGCTTCATCCCCGAAAGCAATGCCCCCGCCGATGCGCAGCCAGACGCGAACCCCCGCTTCGCCCGCAACACAGCGCGCCCAACGACGACCCGCGGCTCCACCCCTCCCCAGGGCCAGATGGTCCGCGCCCCCTCTACCCTGCGTATAACCCGCGAAAAGGTTGATGGCCCTGCTCGCGGGCCTGGTGGTCCACGAGGACCCAACCTCCGTGGGCCCAATCTACGTGGCCGCGAAGGCGGTAGACCAGGACCAGGTGGAAAAGGTCGCGCTGGTGCGGCAGGTAACAAGGGCAGCGGAGGAGGCCCCAAGAAGCGCGAGAGGAAAGCCGGCGGCGACGAAAGGATGGGCACTAAGCTCGCGGATATCAGGCTTGGCGATACGGTCTCGGATAGCATGAAGCAGCAGCTCCTGCGCCTGCAAAGGAAGGAGTGGGATCGCGTGGCTTATGAGCCCAAGTACGCCAAGGGCAGTTTTGCGGCCAACGAGCTGATATACGCTGGACGGGAGCTGTTCAAGGGTGAGGCGCCACCAGTCAAGATTTGGGGACCTTTGGAGAGGAGGATTGGCGTTGTGGGCATGTTTGGAGCCGAGGCAACGCTCAAGGTTCGCAGGGTGCTTGATGGGGATGCGGAGCCGTTTGGGCAGGAGATACTTGAGGAGGAAGGACCAGTCGAGGTCAGCGGTGCAGAGAAGAAGCAGGCGGCTGTACAATAAAGGGCCATGGATATCTGTGTTGTAGCTGTACACTTACGGACACCAAAGACACATGATAGCATACCGTGCGATTGCCATTTCCCTTGCATGGCATCGATTTACATGTTGTGCAGCATATTTACGTTGCTCTGACGGGCGCGATGTG
Source organism: Alternaria ethzedia (assembly GCF_023757985.1). Taxonomy (NCBI): domain Eukaryota; kingdom Fungi; phylum Ascomycota; class Dothideomycetes; order Pleosporales; family Pleosporaceae; genus Alternaria; species Alternaria ethzedia. Next base: position 655,360 of record NW_026056197.1, read on the forward strand.
TCCCGCAGGATCATTCCACCGGCCTCCCCCTATCAGGTAGCTCAATGCGACTGAGCCCCGATACCTACTTGGATGCCCATACGACCTTGTACTTGAACTGGGTGGGGAAGCTTCTATCCGTGATGAGCAGCTCCTCTCCCTCTTCCACCAGGTCGACCATCTTCTTCTCTAGATTGGGTCGGGTCTGTTCTTCGAGACCTGCGAGCTGCATGTAGAGTGACTTCTCGCCTGTACGAATGGAAGGCTTCTTGAGTTGACTGGGTAGGTCAGTATACTGTAGACAGAGTTGGGGATGTGAGATCAGGATTGGGGTACATACGCTTCTGGTCGCTCTGCCAGTCCCTCAATGAACTCCTGCAGCGTGATACCGGGAAGAACTTGAAGAGGACGAGCAATGTTACCAGCGCCACAGACGGGACAGTCATCTTTCTTTTGGTGCTCGAAGGTATACGTGTATACCGAGTCATCACCAGTATACATCATGTAGTTGTCCGTGCCCGGGAAACCCATGAAGGGAGCGGTGTTGGTCGCCACCTTGAACGCTTCGTTGCAGCAACTGGCTGCTACTATGGCGTTCGTACTCGCGATGGCCGGAATAATGTTCTTAACGACACCTTGCGTCATGCTGTAGGTAACACCTTCGATGTTGAACTCCTTGGCACGAGCGGAAGCCTTGTTGAACAGCCAGGTGATGTGCTCCGGGTCGTCGGTGTCGAGAGTTATATCTTTGCGCTCCTCGTCCCAGGCGATGATATGCGCCCACTCGATACAATGTTGTGGTTGACGTGGAATAGTAGCAAGTGTGCAAAGAGGGACTGCCGCGCGAGGAGCGTGCATATCCAGTTGGCACTCGATGCATGAGGTCATGGTTGGGAAGATGACACGTGCTTGGCCCTTGAAACCCTCTGTTCCTCCGTCGATTAACGGCTTCATCGAATCCGGGTCATTCTCATCCACCATCCCCACCAAAGTTGCGTTGATCCATCGTCTCGCTTCTATAGAATCCAGACCGCATACGATGAGACCGAATTGCATGTAGTAGCTTTCGTCCTTGTCCTGGATTTTGCCACAGTAGGGAGTGATCTTGACGCCCCTTACACGCTTCTCGACGAAAGCAGCAGCTGTTTCGGCCTTGTATTTTCCCACATCCGAGGCGCGGAATAGGAACTGTCGGTTCAGGTTGCTGACGTCAATGGTGTCCATATCGATAACGTGAATGTCTTTGAATCCGGATAGGGCAAGATTCTTGAGGATTTCGCAACCTAGACCACCAGCTCCGCTAAACGATAATTAGTAAAGATGCGACATGAGGGGCGGTCGTGCATTATCATCGAGTATTGGTATAAACGTACATGACGCTGCAAATGGTTAGCTATGACACCCTGTGCTTCGGAAAAGTAATATTCTTACAGAACTTTGAGATTACTCAGATACTCGATAACTTGTTCGCCGGCCATGAAAGCTTCATCATCTGTGAACGGGCCCTTGCGAGTAAGGAAGTTGTCCAGGTACTTCCTATTGCGTGCTATCAGTCAAGAGCTCTGACCTTTCTCATTATCCAGCTTACCATCTCGCTCGCGGGCTGCTTGTCGATGCCGCACTCATGTTATCGATGCTGACAGCCATCCTGTAGAAATGTGTGGAGAACGACTGTTGGCAGAGTCAAGGGCAGCAAACGGTGGTTGTAAGCATCAGAGCGTAGACGGTCTGCCAAGGCGCTAGTCTGTGGGCCCTCGCATGGGGAAGGAAACACCGATTGGGTAAGGTCCACTGAGCGTCTGCCTTTCGCATTGATCACGAATAGAGCAGGAACAACGACTCGCGTTTCCGTTGGATTGGTGTGGGTATACACGCCTGGATACCTTTTCTAAACGCCATGGCCGACTTTCTCACGGCCGTATCCACCAGGAAAGTCAAAAAGGAAGAACCTCTCATTCAGGAAGTCAAGAGCTTGAGCATACAAGAAGATGTAGTTTCCATCAACTCGACAGAATCAGCGCTTGAGGCACTCAAGAGCCAACCCAGCCGCAACACCGTCAATGCCGTTTTGAGCTATCTTACCACAGAAGGGTTCAGCCTCATACTACCAGAACCACTCAACGCAAGCATCGCGCATCAACTCATCAACGACACCATTCCGAACTACTGGAGAACTATCAAGGACGCCGACGAAGTTTCAAAGCTCGAGAAGATACTCCGAAACCCAACATGTCTTGGACATCTTAACACGAGACTTCGTTCGCTAGTTGCAGATAGTCACCAAAAGAAGGCACCTGGCGAAGCGAGAAACACAGCTGAGCACATTGCGGATGCTCTCCAAGTCTTAAGTCTGGTGTTAAGCCGCGACGAAACATCCCATCTCGTGTTGCAAGACGTTTTAGCGTTTGGGAAAACCCCAATACAAAGAAAACTTATCTGGAGAGAGTACATCACGCAGGTCGCTTCCGGTCGATTACTATCAATGGCAGCGGAGGCCGAAGATGTGCTCAAGAAGAGTGATGAGGCCCACCAAGACGCAAACTGGGTCGCGGATGGCAAGCAGTATGCAGCGTGGTTGGGACGCAATATCGCCGTCTCGCTCGAGCGCAACTCAAATAACGAGGAGTATCTTGCCGCCATTGTTGAGTTATGTTCGAAATCGCTAGGATTGGGTTACACTGGTACGTCAAAACTCTGTCGAGGTCTGTTGCTACATACTGACGATACAGATGATATCATGAGCGCCCTTGTTCCGACATTGATAGGTAGCGGGGCCATTGCGCGCCTGACCGATCTTTTGTCCCAGATGAAAACGTTCGAGCAACGGAAGTATCTCAACGCTATAGTTGCATTCGTGGCCAAGAAGTATTTTGGTACGGAAACTATTAGTAAAGACGACGCCCCCGTTGCAACCTCTGTCACCATAGCATCTGCCGCCGCTCTGTTTCACATGCTCATCAAGGATAACGACGTCCTAAAAGAGCAGCTCGTGATATCACTTACGCGGTCAACGGTTCCTGCGCTTGACGACTCTCTATCAGCCAGGCGGAGTGTTCTGGCCGCTTTGGCCAAAGACGAGTGTCCGTGACTATCATACGCCCATGGATAATCAAGACTGACGATATCTAGACAAGCTATATACTCTTCTGGAGGGTCTCATAAAGATGTTTGGCGATTCAGTATACGTCAGGCACACACCTGTGCTGCAACAAGAAGGTATTGCGTATTTGCACTGTATCGCTATACCTCACTAATATACTCTAGCGCTTTCTCAGACCTTAGCCATATGCAGTGGCTATGTAAAGCGTTCCCAGCCCATGTTCCTCACCATGATGGCAAAGTCAACCCATCACGTCAATGGCATGTCAAATCGCATAGGAGCGGCATCTACAAGGGCCCGATTTCTAGGCATCGCAGTTGGTGTTGCTATCTCGAAGATGGTGGACAACCCTGAACTTCAACTTAAGTTGGAGTTGGAGGGTAGCGAGGCAGAAGAAGCAAGCTGGTATCAACGCCTTACTGAGGTCGACGATAAGATTGGAGAAGTCACGAATCTTGCCACTAAACAGGATACTGTGGCGAGCACGAAGAGAGTTCAGTCGAAGCCCAAGCCGCCTCCCAAGGTATCCAAAGCTTCCGGTATTACCGAGATACAAGGCCCAAGGGTCATAGAGGTCCTGTCTGATTCCGAAGACGAAGACGCAGACCTGATGGTGTACGAGAAGCCAGACTCCGACCCAGAAGACGATACAGATGATGCAACGGCTATAAACCGTAACAAGCCCACCGCGCCGGTCTACATCCGAGACCTGATAGCAGGGCTGCGTGATCAAGAAAACTACGATCGCCACGAACTCGCTTTAGCCACAGCAGCATCATTGATTCGCCGAAAAGCGAACTTTGGAACTGAAGTCATCGATCATCTCGAAGAACTAGCCACTTTGCTTACGGGATTGCAAGACAACTCGGAGCTTGAAGGTTTCGCGCAGCAACGGCAACAAGCCTTGATTGCTGTTCTTCTCGCGAAGCCAGCGCAGATGGCACAATGGTTCGCTCGATCTTTCTTCTCCGGTGACTACAGTCTACAGCAACGCATCGCCATGCTCACGACTCTCGGCCTGGGAGCGCGTGAGTTGGCGGGCATGAAGGACACATCGACCGACGATTTGGTGCCTGCAAAGCCTGACTTCCCTAGCAAGCAGCTTCCGCCACACCTCCACGAAATGTACGCCGAGGATAACAAGGCACCCACAGTAGCCAAGATCTCAAGCAGCATGGTGCGTGAGATGCTATCGCCTATGGCTAGTCAAGCAGCCGATCAGCTCAGCGGCCCGAACATACTCAAAGTCCGAACTTTCTCTTCGCGCATGGAAGTTGAGAAGAAGCGACACAAGCCAATACCCAACGCGCTTGCGCAGATTGTGGCAGATAACTTCTTCTTCCCCCTCACGGGTCGTTGGTGGCTGCAGATTCGCGCGAACAACGACTCGATATATGCGTCTACTCACCTTCTCCCACCATTTCTGCAGACTCTGTCGTTGTTGCTCAACGCGTCGGGCCCGAACACGCTCGCGTTGCCGCAGATGACGCGCGAGTATTGGGATCTGCTACTGTCGGTGCGCGGGCTGGCGAGCAAGGATAAGAATATCCTGAACGCGGTTTTATTCGGCTTTCTGATGTTGTTGGAGACCAACGAGAATAAGGAGCGAGTGGCTACGGAGCAAGGCAAGGAGCTTATGGAGACGCAGGCCTGGGTAAGGATGGTATTCGAGGGTCTAGGAGCGGGGAGCGAGGAGGACGAGAGGGTGCGCGTGTTGGCTGCTGGCGTGGTGGTTCGTTGCCAGGAGGTGATTGAGAAGTATCAGAGGAGGTTGGCGGGTGAACTGATGAATTATTAGCGCGTATGTAAAGTTGGTCGAATACTAGCTGTGAACTGCGACTCTGAGCGACCGACGAGGTGATACCTGGAAAATTCAAAAATTTGGCCAGACTGCACGGTGACCGAACGATAAATATACGTTGGGTAGAAAGATACATCGGCTTGGGAACTGTCGACTCAACGCGATAGAATACAATGTATCCATCAAAGTGATGTAAAATTCTTCTTCCTCAAGACACTGCATAGAGCAATGTCATCAATGAAAAAGCAACACAGATGTGTGACCAGCAAAAATTGCCCCGCCGAGATTCCCGAAGGAAGCTCGTGAGAGCCCAGTACCGCGTTGTGCAATGCAGACCAGGCGCTCAGATTAACCCAATCTTTGAGCTGGGTAATCGCAAGAAGGTAAGTATGCAGGATTACCATAGGGAACCGAACAGAATAAATAGACAGCAGCACTTGGCACGCTAAAGATCACGTGACAAAACACAGACGCTTTAGAGAGGCTTTATGCTCGCTTAACGGCTAGACTCCGGGCGCTGGGTGGTGTCCGAGCTGTGAAGTTCTCTCACCCAAATCTTCTTCACTGCTTGTCATTGCATGCCATGACAGGCATGTTCCAGAGAAAGGTACGTTCAGCGCTCTCAATTTATACACCCCCTTTCCTATGATGATCCAAAACAACCTTAGAACCGTTGCGAATGACGCCTTCGGGCGGTTGACTTCACCATACCCTTTACTGAACCACCCTCTATCGCAACTTATTACAAAGCATTGTCAGCGACTTGTAGCTAACAAGACAAAGGAACCATGAGCCGCCCAGTCCTCAGCTTTCTCCGCCCATACCTTCACCAGGCTAGTCGCTCCGTTAAACCGGAACATGCTCGAGCGTACCTCGCTATTCAGCGGCGCTTTGCTCAGAGCCTAGCCGCCGATGCATACACAGGCCCGCATGACGTAGAGAAGCAGAAGCGCCTGGAGCACTTGGGCAAGGTAAAGCCGTTGGGCGACTACCACCCCAGGTTGGTTCACTCTGCGGATGCTCAAAACTTGTCGATACGCGACTTCAACGCCAAGTACGATGGCATCCAGGAGACGAAGGAGGACCTCGTGTCTGTGTTTGGTAGGGTGCACCACCCATGAGCACCATTCTGGTTCTGACAATGTCAGGAAGGGTGCGCTCCGTGCGGCTGCTCGGCTCCAAGTTGATGTTCCTCGACATTGAACGCGACACCCAGCGACTGCAAGTCATGGTGGAGCTCAAGAAGCTCACGCCGCAAGACGGCTTAGATGAGAACTTCAAGAGTTTCAAGAAAGTCGCCAGAATTGGCGATTGGGTGTGTAAGTAGATAAATTATTTAGCTTCAGATCAGACTCTGATTCCGCATAGCTATCAAAGGCAACCCTATGAAGACATCTACTGGACAGCTCTCTGTCCTTGCTCTTGATGTACCTCAAATCCTCGCACCATGCCTTCACCACCTCCCAGAGAGGATTGACGATGCCGAGACACTTGCCCGACGACCGCACATCCACGCGCTTACGAGCGACGAGCCTGGCGATGTCCTTCGATTGCGAGCGCTGATCTACGACTACGTGCGCACATACTTTATACAAAGTGGGTTTCTGGAAGTGGAGACTCCCATGTTCGACGTCAACGCTGGAGGTGCCATTGCGCGACCCTTCGAGACTGTCGCAAATGAAGTGTCCAACACCCCTGTACGGCTTAGGATAGCACCTGAGCTCAACCTCAAGCGGTTAATTGTTGGGGGGCAAGACAAGATCTTCGAGATCGGACGCGCCTTCCGAAACGAGGGTGTCGACAACACGCACAACCCAGAGTTCTCCACTTGCGAGTTCTACGAAGTTGGCGCGACCCTACCCACTGTCGTCGCCAGGACGGAGCAACTGGTACACGGACTCCATACCGCGATCGAGTCGCTGAGGCCGACGTACTTCCCTACCCTAGAGGCGCCGGAAGATATCGACTTCGCACAGCCCTTCGCTCAGCTTCCCTTCATACCCACCATCGAGCAAGCCTGCAGTCGTAAGCTGCCTGATCTATTATCACCGAACGCTTCCAAGGAGCTGCTTCAGCTATTTGACGACCTTGAACTCACCGTTCCGCCCAACCCCACACTTCCACGTCTTCTCGACACTCTTGCTGAGATATACATCGAGCCGCTCTGCAAGAACCCTACTTTCATCACTCAGCACCCTGAAGCGCTCTCTCCACTCTCAAAGTCGTATCTTGACGAGGCTACTGGACAACGCGTTGCATCTCGCGTGGAAATGTTTATCCATGGCCGCGAATACGTCAACGCATACGAAGAGGAAAATTCTCCGTTTGAACAGCGTCGCAAGTTCATGCAGCAGCGTGAGTTCCACCCCGAGGGTGAAGGCGCGATTGACGAAAGTTATCTCGAGGCGCTGGAGTGGGGTATGCCTCCCACAGGTGGTTGGGGTTGTGGGTTGGACAGATTGGTCATGCTGTTCGCCAGTAAGAAGAGGATAGCAGACGTGCTGCCTTTCGGTACATTGCGAAATGTTGTTAGCATCTCCAAGACGAAGTGAAGTGCTTCGATCTTTAATAGAGTAACTATCCGTGTAGCTCGCTCCCGCCACTGAGATGACTGAAACCGTGACGCTTGCCGCCCGCCGCTTACATTCTGCTATGCTCTTCTTGGTAGACTGTGTGCAAGGTGATGTGTGTCTATACCCGTATGTTCCAATATGTTTGATACAATGTTGCTCTTTTGCGGGTGTCTGATGCGAGACGAATTGTTCAGCTTCGCAGTTTTGGAGCCTGGTACGCTTAGACCCGAACATAAGGCACACGCAACCTACGCGTACCCACAATCGCACTTGTCCCACGCTACCCAATAACGCAGTGGATGCAGGAAACTCCCAATGGTTGTGTCGTGTTGCTTCATCGTTACAGTAGATGAGGGAGGCCTCAAGTATAGCCAGCCGCAGTCAGCATGGCTTGAGGCGTTGTTTCAGGCGCCCAGCAGCCCGCGGCTGCAGTCAACAGGCACCCGCTCCTTCACACGCTCGTCCTTTACGCTCGCCTCACAAACTTCGCGTAGTCTGCTTCTTACCAAGACATGTTCCGCTTCTGTTGATCGTCCTCATTGAGATCTTCCCCGAAGGTTCCCGTTTTCTGGGGTAATGCGCGTTGCGCATAGCGCGTACTGTACAACAACGCCCCGTGTTGATTAACATGTTTTGGGATGGGGCGAAATCTTGCAGATCTTCCTATACTTGAAGACGTCAGCCCTACTCCTACTGCGCTGCCCATCCCAAGACGTCAGCTTAGCAGGAAATACCATGTCGTCGCCGATTCCTAATCCCCAATGGCAGGGCTGGGAGACACATCGGCAACAGCAGTCGCCGCCGCAACAGCCAGTGTACCCATACAACCGATACTCGCAGGCCTCTTCGCCCAACCACTCATACTATGGACACTATGCGCCTGCGCCAGGGTCATATATTCAACCACACTACAGCGAAGATGCGCCAGCGCCTTTCATCGCAGAGCTGCCAGCGCCCTTGCCTCCAGCCCCTCCAACTACGACGTCTGAGGAGCAATTAAAGCAAGACGAGCTGCTCGCGCATAGGATGCAGCATTTGGAGGTGGAAGGGGTTCGAAAGAGATCGCTTAGTGCAGTAAGCCAACAGGAACGCCCTGCCAGTATGATGCCGCCCAGCTCCCAGCGTCTGTCACCACTCCTGCATCATCAGCGATCTGCGCAGGCTTTGCGATTACATTCAAAAAGCGTTTCATCCTTTGTCGACCAGAGACCAGTAAACATGGCACCAGTGACCACCCAGCTTGCGCCTCTACCTCTAGCGCATCAACACTCTGCACAATCGCTTCGACCTCACTCGAGAAGTGTCGGAGCGGCCGCTGAACCATGGAGTCCTGGATCGTTCGAACAAGCGCGAGATCCAAATCTGTTCAGCACCTTACCGGAAGTGGTTGTAGGGCAGCATCCGGATAAAGACTTCGAGTCACCGCTTGAGGATTTACCAATTCCAGTCTTGCTGGATCAGCAGCCCATGGAGCGACTACAACAACCCATAAAACGCCCATCAGTCGCACTAGAATCAATGTCGTTGCCCGGGTATCTCGAGCAGTACCGCCAAGCACCGTATCCGCCTCAATGGAACCTTCCACCCGTTGTTTCTACACTGCATGCTTATCAGGAAAGCAAACGGTCATCCGGGTCCAGCTGGCTGGACACGCCAGAGTCGTGTGCATGGAGAACAATACGCCCCTCTGAACATTCGCGTAATCCTGTTCCACCGGCGTTTACATTCAAATTCAAAAGCACGACTGGTAGCTTCCGTAGTCCCAAATTCTCGTGGACAATGACATGCCCCGAGGAGCCGACAGAGTCAGGAAAGAAGGTACCGAAATCACAGCAGACCGCATGGTCTTACGAACTGAAGCTGGACCCCAGGACCAATCTACGAAAGTCGGAAGTCTTACTCCAAGGTGGCCCAAACGCAAGATCCATTCTGACAACTTATGTGCATGCGCTCAACTACGACTCACTGCGCTTCATCGGTCCAGACGGACGCGCATATATGTGGGTTACAAGCACCAAGGTTTCCTCGATCCACGGTTCACGCTACGACACGCTGAGACATGCGCTCTTCGCCGCGATAGGGAACAATCCCGATCCGCTGTATGGTGGCATCGTGGCAGATCACTGCTTCTGGGATGGACATGTCGATTTAAGCGGAGGTTATGCTCCTGATGAATCTGTCTACATACGTCAGACGACTGTGGACCCGGCACTTGTCGTAGCGACGTTGCAGGTGATGAAAGAATGGGAAAAACACACACTCAGACAAGAGAAAAGGAAGAATTACAAAGCCTTTTCTGCGGCTGAAGAAGAAGCCCGGAGATGTGAACTTGGAGCCTCAAGCTATTGGCAAAAATGAGAGGTCTTACAACACCGGGCGCGTAAAGCCAAGCCTAACTCATCAACACCTGGTATCGAATTGGTGGAGACTCGCTAAGAAGTTACCGCGACGCGTCAGTGTAGGAAGACTTTCCAAGCTATACGTTTGGCTCCAGCCTCGTATTGCACTTCAACTGCGCTGGCGTGTAAATACCTTGCACCGCGTTGTTGAGCGGTGTGCGACTGTGGCTGTCTCGAACCGGAAGCTGTCTCAGGATGTGAAAGGGAACACTGGCACTACCGTATCTATTCTGCTACCTGTCAAGATGTTCACGAGCCCCGCTGGAGACAGTTTGAAGGAGCGGCTCGATGCGCTCGTTCGTGTTATTGTCTTTGCCGAGAGCTTCTATATAAAGGTTGGCACTGCGGATATGGAGGGCCGAAAGGCGACCCTCAAGGCGAGTTTTCGTGCATGGTTATCCATTGCGCATAGAAGCATCCTTGATTTGCTTGTATCTAGACGTCAATTTGTCGTCCGCCTCAAGATAGCTCAAGAGTGTCGCAGAACAATGCTGTGGTACTAATAACAACAACCCTGATATTTCACACAATGCATTTTGTGAAGACTACACAACTTACATGCTCAATGGAAGTATACGTGATCCTCCTATGTCTTCGTCTAGTCCTTTATCACTCTGAGACTCGGAAGTCTGCTCAGCCTCTGGACGCCATCAGCACCCTTGCGCCCAGATTACCATCCTGCAACTGATTCCGGTGATCAGTGAAAGCAGGATCTCGAATTTAGTTACGCGTCGACATCCTAATACATAAGCCAAACTCAATACCATGAGTTCTTCGGCTGCGCCTCGACATGCAAGCGCCTCTGGTAGACGGTTAACTCCTCCTCGGTTTGAAGAATTTGAATTGCCTTCGACCTTTGAGTCACTTACACCTTTGCGTCAATATACCTCTGCATCTGTTATAGAGGAGACAGAAAATGGAAATGACTACCTGGATGTCCTTGCAGAAGTTACTGACGCCGACGAAGTCTTGGCCGAGCAGTGGGAATCTGGAGCAACCGAACAGTCTACAACGACTCTGCTGAAGCGCATTGATTCCTTCGATTTCGTTACAGGAGGAGTCAATGAGCCATCATCGATAGCAAAGACCCGGACAATGTCGACCATCGCTACATTGGAGCCAGTCAAAGAAGACAAGCAGCCGGCCTGCGCTTCTTATTGCAGGGCTCCTGCGTATGTGGAGCTGCTCTTCGATGCAGAGACTCCATATGCCAGCGACGAAGATCTAGCCAACCGCAGTATGTTTACTACTGGCTCTTTGCCTGAGATAGCGACGTATCCGCTGATACATCATCAACAACGTTTGCTAACTCCAGATCTTCTCGATACCAATGATCTAAAACTTCAACCGTCCCTGGCAGTGCATGAATCACACGATCATGTATCAGTAGCCTCCGACTTCAACACTTCCCCGATCTTTCGCGAAGATCAATATACCATGCCTGAGCTTCCATGTAGCCGTCCAGGCCGGTCTTTGACACACCCATCCCTGTCGGCTACGGAGGGAGATGCAGCTACACAGGAGCGTTGGCAACTCGAGCACGACCCCGTCCTCCGATATGCTACTAGTCATTCGTTCCTTCCGGGACGGGATTCTCTTCGTAACATCACCACCTGCTCTTTAACTGTCGAATACGACCGCGATATCGAAGACCTCTATCGCGCAACTGCTTGCTTCCTTGGCGATTGCCATGATGGCGAGTGTACCTGTTTGGACAACAAGAGAGGTACTCGTCGTGTGCCAGGAGAAGATTTCGTTCTCGCTGACAAGTACGATGACTTCAGTCTATCGTCGAGGTATCCCACGGCAAAAGACATTTTTGAGCTCATAGACGAGCTAGTTGATGTGGGCATGTTCGACGTGGAAGATGACTTTGGGAACATCACGAAACAACCACCGGTCCTTTTAGACACTTCCTTCACCTCTTCACCAGATATGGACGCCTTTGTCGCATGCGGCCCGCTGCTGTACTCACCTACTTTGGACGATGTCTCAGATGTGTGTGACAGCGACAATGTCTCAGAGACATCGGAGACAAACGACCAATCAGGTTTGTCACCACCTCGGTACTCTGAAATAGCATATGTCGATGCTGAAACGCACAAATGCGTCGCATATACCGCTTTGAACCAATTATTATCGATGCAAGAAGACCGACCGCGTCCGGTGATTCACCGAGACATCCCCGATGATGAGGATTTCGACTCAGCTGAGCTGAAGGAACACAGCGGTCTCAATCTAGAAGATCAAGGCCACAAATCTCGGCTATCGCTACGAGAGGACCATTGTCCGAGCAAATTCTGGACTGATTTTACATCAGGCATTGGCCAACCACTAGCACCTCCACAGCCCAATCTTCAAAGCCAGTCAGCTGTGCGCCAAAAGTGTCTACCGTTTGGGCTGTATTCCGGCAATCTGTCTCACCACCAACGTCGCTTTCCACGGCTGACACTTGCTACTCAGCTCGTGCCTGCATCTGAGCCTTTGTCCACGGTCGACGAGGAACAGCCGTCTTGGCCCAGCCCGTCTTCCTCAGGAGACTCTATCGGCTTTGCTGATTACCGGGGGTTTGCGAAACCCCCTGAGGAGCGCCAACAAGGGTTCTCAGATAACGAAGACGAAGAAGAAAGGACCTATGTTGATCATGGCCTAGACGCGCCAGTGATGCCGAGCTCACCTCCACACCTCACATGCGAGGATATGTTCACTGATGTTGTTTGGGACAGCGCACCAGATCTCACACTCACTCAGCCTCATTGCGAACCACATGTAGCAGCTACGACAACCTCGCGTATACCTTCAGCCCCACTTCTCGAAGCGTTCGAGACTGAAGTTCATATTCGTCTCACGTTCATCTTCAGCTGCATGAACGATGGACGCTATGATGAGCTACCAGTTTTGTGCAATGACCTTCGCTGGACCTTGTGCGCTCTCGCGCATGATTATCCAGCTATGGCAGTATTGGACAGCCTAGGAGCAGCTGTAGAGATCCTAGCTGAGCGGATAATAGCCTCGACGCCTGCTTCGTAACTTGACACCCTAGAGCGTACGTTGACCTTAGATTACTTACTTTGCATATTTTAATCTTAATGTAAGCAGCAGACCTGCTAGGAGTTTCCTTGAACGAGACGGATGCGGACGACAGACAGAATGAAGCTGATGTAGGTGCTAAGAGTAGACAAACTGAGCGCCGCCCACCTTTAGTGAATCTTATCAAGTCAACCGTTACTGCCTCTTTTGTGATCAATAAGGACTGCAAAATTGGTGAAGTATCTGTGCCCCGTGTGTTCGGCATGCTGCAACGGTAGTGACTGTTCTCCGAAATTAGCGAGTGTGCTGTAGCCTCAGGCTGTTGCTTCTGCCTCTTGCGGGGACACCGGACCCGTCGTCATCGCTACCAGCCCAAGTCCTGATAGTGCCAAGCTGCCAAACCAAGCCCTGTACTGAGCCCAACATGCATTAATCTCACTGCTTCGCTGCACCTGGAGATAATAGTGCAGGTTTTACAACGCCTCTATCGCATTCCTGCTCTAGTGTGGTGACAGTCTGGCTGTAGTTCCCTCATGGGAGCTGGGTACCAACGGCCTGTTGCTGTGCGCTGGACAGTATCGAGACCTGGATCTAGAGCGATAGCCTAGTGTGGCTGGACCGCCATCCGATGCTAATAATGGCACTCTTCGGTGGAATGACCATGCTGATGCTCGTATCAGCGAAATATCGCATGACAGTGCGCTGAGTTGACAATGATCACGATATTTTACCCACGCCATGACGAAAACTGCGTCAGACCATATTCCTCTTGCGAACTCGGTGAAGGTACGCTGGTTTGAACATCCGGTTTGAGCTTATGATCAGCAAGATGTTCTCTTCCATTTTCGGTATGGATACAGATACATGGCCGTCTGGGCAAATCCGCTGTTTCGCCAAAAGATTATTGCGAATTTGCATCCGTTGCGATGAAGCTGGTCCTTCTAGCCATGAAGACGAAGTCAAACGTAAATGGCAGCGGGTGTGTTTGCGAACGGCCTATACGGCATCGCTGAGGCACCAGACAAGGTCCGCCGGTGCATTCGAATGTTCTGGTAACAGAAGTACCGAAATCTTGATCGTGCTCCCAGCTCAATCAAGGAACAACCGAAAACTCTGGGGCCTACATTGGCGCCAGATCTTCCGATTCGTACGTTTTATCATAGCGTAGTCTGCAGATCCGTGCAGGATTTTGTTGTCTGAGGTACTCTACTTGCTATGATCTGTGAGAAGCTTGAGAGAAATAAGCTTCCACCAGATTCAACAAAGAGCGGAGGCAAGTCGACTTGTGGGCACAACCAGCACTAATTCGATGTGTGATGTATGTGGCTGATATGCTATATAGCCGAGCCTTCCTAACAGCCCGGTATATTCCTGGAGGTAGTGATCCTAGTGGCTGTCGATTGGAAAATACGAGTAGCGTGGTGGAGGGGGGAGGCATTCGCCCAACCCAACGCTTGCATCTCGTGTCAGTGCGCACACGGCTCTACTCGCGCAGAGTACTGCAGGTTCAGTCACATAGCTTCATGGGACGCGGCATAGAACGTTTTCTGCCGCATTCGCTAGTGGGTATGACGGCCGACGCTCATGTGCATAGAGACTTGGGTCAGCGGTGCAACGTTCATGCCAGGTCGGACGCCACAGACCATCAGCGCATTGCTTGTCCTTCGCGTAGATAACCCTGGAGGGTAAAGCCGACATCTCGTAACTGCAAGTCAGCATATGTGGCGTCGCTGGCGATGGAGTGAGGAAGTATTGACTGCGCAATGAGGAAAGGCGATAATACAATACTCATCCGAATCACCGAGGGTCTGTTATCAAAGACCCGATTAGGTATAGCCTCCACGGTGGCTGGTAGTAGACATCTGGAAAATTCAGGCTCCGGCTCGTGGGTCGCCCGAGGCTACGGCCCTGGTGGATCTTCAGGAACGTGGCCGGCTATCTTTGGGAGCGGAACGTGGGTAGCGTAGCAACACCGGCAGTGTCTCCGAATGCGCGAAAGTCGCGAACGGCTGTTGTTGAGGTCTGACGGACGATGGGCTGGACTGAGATGAGGGTGATGCGATACGCGCTCCGGGTGCCGTGAGTGGATGACAGCCGCACACTAGTCCCGAAACAGCCAAAGCGTGGTGCAAATATAGCCCACAACGGTCGCTCATCCCGGCAGCGCCGGCATCACTGTGCGGTAGGGCTGTGCCTCTACTCGCTCAACCCCTGCGGGTTTTTCGCTGATGCTACTCTCGGGCTGCTCACGCTATCGACAGCTCGTACGTAGAGCGGAGCCCTTCACATAGCGAGATGTTACTTCGTGTTGACAAAGTGGAGACGGCATCGACGTCAGCCATCATGGAAGCGTATAGACTCTGGGGACTATGGTATATAACTTTCGTACCATCTCAACTATCATACTCATCCACCAACCATCACCTTCGCTTTCCTACAGTTTTCCTACACCAACACTCGCTACGGTGTCCTCACAAAAGCCTTCTAATACTTAATACCATCTCGACAACTTCCGGATCAATCACCCAGGACTCAAGTCAGCAATACCATCAAGATGCGTTACTCTTACGTTGCTGCTACCCTCGTCGGCTCGGCCTTGGCCATGCCTCAATACGGCTACTCAGCGGTTGTCCCCACTGGATACCAGCCTGCACCAACTTCTTCAAAGCCGTATGAAGCAGCATCCACTCCCAGTGCTTACCACGCCTCGACTCCCTCTTCCAAGCCGTACGAAGCGTCCACACCCAGCAGTGAGGTTCACTACCCAGCTAGCACACCGGTCTACGAGGCATCCACCCCTCCCGCTTACAGCGCATCCACTCCTGCCACAAGCTCATCGGTATACCATGCTTCGACTCCAGTCTACAGCGCGTCTGTCCCCGCCTACAGCGCTTCCAAGCCCGCTGAGAGCTCGTCGGTCTACCACGCCTCCACCCCTGTCTACAGCGCGTCTACTCCCATTTACAGCGCTTCCAAGCCAGCTGAGAGCTCGTCGGTTTACCACGCCTCCACCCCGGTCTACAGCGCGTCGACTCCTGCAGTGAGCTCGTCCGCATACCACGCCTCCACTCCAGTCTACAGCGCTTCTGTCCCCGTCTACAGTGCTTCCAAGCCTGCCGAGAGCACTCCGGTCTACCATGCTTCAACTCCCATCTACAGTGCCTCCAAGCCTGTCTACAGCGCATCTCACCCAGCCTACAGTGCCTCCACCCCCGTCTACCACGCCTCTTCCTACGGAACTGGTTACGTCAAGCCTACTCCTAAGCCTTCATCGGCTGTCGAGTACCCCCACAGCGACATCACGACCACGCTCACCTCCACCCACACAGCTTGGGTGCCATGCAGCACCTCTGTTGGCCACGGAGAGCACTCCAGCGTCATCTACTCAACCTACTTGACCCCAACCTACAACACTGTCACTGTGACATCGACCATCCACGGCTCGAAGCCCACATCCGACATGCCCGTTTACCCAGCTGAGACTCCTTCGGCCCACCAGCCCACTTACCCTGCTGGAACTCCTGAGGCTCCCAAGCCCACGCACCCAGCAGGCACTCCTGAGGCTCCCAAGCCATCCCACCCAGCCGAGACTCACCCCGCTGGAACTCCTGAGGCTCCCAAGCCAACCTACCCAGCAGGCACCCCCGAGGCCCCCAAGCCTACATACCCCGCTGGAACTCCCGAGGCCCCTAAGCCAACCTACGCTGTCGGTGTCCCTCCCGCTCCTCAGTGCCCTGCCCAGGTCACGGTCACCAAAACTGAGCACGTAGTCGAGACCAAGACCGTCACTGTCGGTGGAGCTTACACTCCCGGCCCAGCCCCTTCTGCCTACCCCGAGGGTATGAAGCCATCCACTCCTGCGGAGCACTACTCGGAGGCCCCTAAGCCATCAGAGTCCGGAAAGCCATACCCAGTCGGCCCCAAGCCTTCAGCTTCCACCAAACCCTACCCTGTTGGTCCCAAGCCTTCTTCTGAGGTCAAGCCTCCCTACCCTTCCTCCGGTAGCTCGATCCACTACAGTGCTTCGTCCGCGCCTTACCCGATCCACACTCCCTCCTCATCCAAGGCCTACCCCACCGAGTACCCTACCCCTTCGTCATCCACTAAGGAGTACCCGGCTGCCACCCCCTCTTCCTCCAAGGGCTACCCAGTTGCCACTCCCTCTTCTTCCACCAAGGAGTACCCAGCTGCTACCCCCTCCTCGTCTACTAAGGAGTACCCCGCTGCCACCCCTTCAAGCTCGGCGGCTCACTACCCCGTGAACACTCCTTCGTCCTCGAAGGTGACCCCCCAGCCCACCGGCTACGTCGCCTACCCCCACTACTAAGCTACTCGGGTAGCTTGAGCAGTTTCTCTTCACTCATCAAGCAAAGATTTTGGGCGGCCTAGGTGTTTTGACGGCAAAATCATTGCTGTAGCTCTTCTGTCTTGGAGCCTTCATTCCCTCGCCTTGTATAGCTCCAGCGTTTTAGTTCTGCTTTATCATGGTTTTCACGCGTTTGGATTTTCCTCTTCAACTGTTTATATTGAACGAACAACTGGTATAGAATGGTTACGACGGGTACGAGTTTAGTAGTAGTAGACAGAAATTATGACCAACTTTTGTCACTCCTTCAAATGTGCTTGCTCAGCTTTCCCCGTGAGTATTTTGTTAAGTGATTTCGAAGCATGTGCGACACCAACAAACAACTCTAGCACCCAATGACGTCGGCAAGACTACTCACACAATATTCCTCAGATACTAGCACTCGCTGGCGCAGAAGAGCCAACAACGCGCTTATGCACGTACAATCAATCTATGCAACCCCGTACTCGTGTTACCAGCGACGTTGCCGCATTCGGCAGTCTTCCCGCGCAATCGATAGTCTATCTCGTATCAGTGCGCGCGAACATTTCTTTCACATCGTCAACCCACGAACATGCATCGTGAAATGTGCGCATGATGGCTTTCGTCAAATCCTGCGATAAGACACTGCGGGTGACTCCGTATTTCTGGATATGAGACGAATGACCGACATTTGGCGCCGACATGCGTAAAACTTGCTCATCTCAGCAAGCTTTCATGTTGAGAGACTTGTTCGGCTAGTCGATGGAGCGGGATGACTGCATGCGATGGCCTGGATGGGCACTGTTCGTTGTCATAGGCTATCGCAAAGACTTGTACGTGCTAGGGTGTGGCCAATGCTCGTTGAAGTTTATCGGCTGGACGGCAAGTCTAGACAGACTCAACAAGTGTACTAGTAAGAAACAAACTAGGAGACGGCTTGAATTCATATTTCCTTCAGCGATCAAGATAGGCAGAAGGATCGAGGGTTATCAGTAAAAGACCTTTGTGGAGTAATGGGTTACGGCAGAAAGTGGAGAGGATGGCGCACTGAACGCCGTCGAGCGCGATAAGCGTTTGAGACGACTGGTAGAAGGGAGATGTAATTGCGTTGAGGCATCGGACTGGAATAATTGACCAGTCATCGTTTGGCTCATCCCCGTTCTTTCCGTCTCTTGCAAACTCAATATCAATGACACTGATGATGCCTACAAGCTTCCATCAGACGATAGATATGATGATTCCAGGTGGAAGTCTCCCACAAAGGGCGATCAACGATACCTCAGGTCGACGTCCTTTCGCGTCTTCGGTCCTAGACATGTAAAAGAGCTAGAGATAGCATCGAAATAGTGGTCCGTAAGTCCATGAGGATGCGACCAGTTGTGGTTTTGTTATACCGAGCGTGAGATGCTACGTCCAAGAAACAAACCAGAAAACTCGGCTTACACAGTCATTCTGGTGGGAACAAAGCGTTCACGTTCTGGATTATGGCGCGGAGATTGTGGTAAATTGATGGGCGACGAGGACTTATTCGATTGGAGAACCATCCCTATGGCCGGGTCCATGTGATTATCATATCGCCGCTCCGAGATCAGAACTACCCAGTGGATTCGTTGACACAGATACAAAGATAGTTGTGAGATGACTGTCTGAATGTTGCAAAGCTGAGGTCGTGAGGATGGAATGAAGCAACGGGGGCCTCCCATGTCGCCCGTGCGTCATCGCCACGATTTCCCCAGCCTCCGTTAGCGCCTTTTCGTCGCATCGTCACCGTCTCGACGCGCCAGATGTCGCCCTGAAGTGCGCAAATCCGGCGCGTCCATCTAGCGCAACCGCAGAATCAGCGCGAACATATCACGACATAACCGAAACATGGACGAGCCATCTTCACAACTCCATCTCGAGATTCGCGACGCCGTCGTTCGCGCGCTCGCAACGCGCCGGCCCATCCTCCACCACCTGAACGCCGACTCGTCTTGGCTTCTTCAGATACCGCGTCCAGCAAACGCCGTCAAACACGGGAGCCGGGTATACTACAATGTCTTGATAGATCCGTGGTTCGTCGGTGGACAGAGCGATGTCGCAAAATGGTTCAGCCAGCAATTCCACGCGACGGAGAGCGCCGTGAAGAGTATTGCCGAGGTGGAGGAGTTGGCACGACAGGTGGAGATAATGGCTGGAGGACTGCGACTAGGCAGAGGAAGAAGCAAAAAGAGGAAGGTGGAAGAGGTGGATGAGGAGAGTTATGTGGACTGTGTGGCTGTTAGCCATGAATTCACCGACCACTGCCATAAAGAGACGCTTCTAGAGGTGCATCGTGATGTACCCGTGCTCGCGACAGAGGTGTGTTCTCATACTACATAATGTAGGGTACTTTGGGCTAACAAGCATCGCAGCAAGCCGCCAACCTCATATCCTCCTGGAACCACTTCCGCACCGTAATCACAACACCCACCTTCGCCGACCACTCTGACTGGCACGACTACAGTCTCTCGCCGCTCCCCTCATGGCTCAGCATATCGCGTCTCACAGCGACGGGAGACTCTCTCTACCTCCACTCCGCGCTCCTGATAACCTTCGCCACGCATCCCTTCCTGTCGACAGCGACGCCTAAGAAGCGTCTCTCTACACTCAGTATAAATGGCGATGGAGCGGAAGAACTGTCGTCTAATATCAACGGCGAAGAAGCGGAATGTGTAATCTACACACCACACGGCATCCCCCACGAAGCCCTTGGCCCAATCGCTACAGCCGACCCACCACTACATACCCTCGCTTTCCTACACGGCCTCCACGATGTCTCTATATCCTCTGCCCAACAACTCAACCTCGGCGCGAAGAACGGCATTCTCGCACAACGCACACTCCGAGCAAAGTACTGGGTCGCAACACATGACGAAGTGAAGAAGGGAGGAGGCCTGATAAGTTGGTTCCTCCGCCGAAAGGTGTGGACAGTGGAAGACGCGTTGAAAGAAGCGAGAGCACAAGACGGGGATGTTTTTGAAGATGTGCACTTTCAGGGTATGAAGAATGGAGAGAGTAGGGTCTTGGAGTAATAGGAACCGTTTCTTTGGAGGGAAGGCGAGGATTGGCTGTAAGTAATTTGTTTTGGTCCCGAGTATATACCCAATTTCGCGAAGCAGGGCCGAATCAAAGGCATTTTCCAGATCATCGACGTATGCAACACACTCGCAGTACTCTTCCACCTCAACCTAGGGGAAAACTGAACAGATCTGCAAACCCAGGGAAGAACTGAATAGCTCTGCAGGCTACGTTTTTTTTGTAGTTACAGCCTACATCAACATAAAAACATGCAAAGTAGGAGATCTAACGTCGATGTAGGCTCTAGGTCTGTTCGGTTTTGTTCTTCTGTGAGGTCTTTCCACTGAATGAGGGGGTAATCACTACCGTGGGCTCAGATCAAAGTTGCTTCGCACAGCTCCGCAAGCTGGCCCCGGATCCCCTGCCTCCACTTCCCCTTTCGCTATCTTCTCTTCGAGGATTCTTCGTTCCTCGTTGAATCGATCTCTCTCTGCCATACGTTCGTTCTTAGTAGTCAGAGGTGGTAAAACACCAGGGAGTGGATTGAACCATTGTCTAGAGAAGGCATCAGCTTATTGTTACGTCATTCCGCAACACTGACTCTTTCGGCGTGTTTCTGCCGTCCACGCCACGGAAGCGGTCTTCAGTCGCCTGACTCCAGTCGTGTCGATCAAGGTACGCCTTCAATAGGAACGGTGACATGGGCTGTGCATCATAGACCTCTATGTCATTTGGCTCGTCATCCGGTCCTGGCATCCAACGAAGGGTCCTGCAGATGCCGTCACAGCCTATTTGGCGGAAGCACTTGAGATCTGCTGGGCGCTTCATCGTTGCGGAGAACTCGGCGAGCGCAGCTTTGCCCTTCGAAGGGTCTGCAGGGCCCGCTTCGTGGACGCCGGTCTTCTTTGGATGGGGTTGTGGCGTAGACATACTGATGTGTAGAAATATCGATGCTGTTGAACGCAGATATGAGGGGTGTTGCTATTGCGGCACAGGCGCACAATATGAGGGGAATGTGCTGACTACATTAAGTTAACAACTTGCGAAGTAGGTGACTAAACGTCGATGTAGGCTCTAGACCTGTTTGTTGATTTTCTTGTCCAAGGCAACAGCCATCTTGTAGAAGTCTCTAGGCAGCTTAACAGCGGACGAGCGCGAGCATGCGACAACGTAGGCTACCGTTTAATCTTCGCCCGCCCACACTTTCCTTGTTGTGCCGAGAACTTGTCAGTTTTTAGGGAGGCGGATAGATGCTGCATACCTAGGTAGCTGTTCAAGAGGGTACATACCGCAGTCTCGGCATGAATAACCACTCAATATACGTTTGAGTAATTGGTATCCAAATTCATCTTCACGACGGTTGCGAGATTGCACGTCATGGGTAAAACCATCTATCAGTTGTCCACAACGGGAATTCCAGGCCGAGAACTCGAAGTAGCTTCGTCTACGTGTGGTGTTAGGAGTGTGTATAGCACCACAGTCACACGTAGTCATGCACGTGAACGTCCCAAAAATGTGTTCAAAAGATAGCGCGACTAATGCGCTGATGCATATTAAGGAAGAAAGCTCATAGTATACTACATGAAGATCAAGATCCCATTTTTCCATCCATCGTCGCTTCGCATAAAAGAAAACAAATCAAGAGGGGCTCCTTGCCACCAACGCCATTACTATGCAATGCTCATCTCTCTGTGATGATGTTCCAACAAGCCCGAAGTAAAGGGGGAATGAAGAAGGTAGTCGCTGGGGGAAAAACAAACAATGTCGCCAATCTTGTGGGAATATATAGGTACACGTGTATGGAGGTGTCAACG
Organism: Alternaria ethzedia; assembly: GCF_023757985.1. Classification (NCBI taxonomy): domain Eukaryota; kingdom Fungi; phylum Ascomycota; class Dothideomycetes; order Pleosporales; family Pleosporaceae; genus Alternaria; species Alternaria ethzedia. The sequence goes on from NW_026056197.1 coordinate 677,422, forward strand.
GAAACAGGGGTAAGGTGAACAAACAAATGCAAACAAAGTGATCGAATCCGTGGATGCAGGTGATGAGCTAGACGCTCAACCCCACGGTTCGTAGAATGGGTATGAATGTCGACATGGACAAGGTCGCTTACTGCGATTTAGGTACACACTCTGTGTACTTCGCTGCGAGTTCCTGTGCGATCTCAGGCGTCTTGACTGCGTAAAGAACAGACTGGAGTCCGCCTTCCTTGGCAGGCTTGGTCGCCATGACCATCTTCTTGCTACCGCCAGTGACGGTGGCAGGCAGCGCAGGTAGGATCTGGTAGTTGACTGGGGTGGCACCGCTCGGGATGCGCACTCGCAGAGAGCATTTGCCCGTCTGCTTGTCCTTGAGGATCCAGAGCGGGCCCTTTGCGATGTTCGTCCAGCCCTTCTCTCCCTCCTGGTGTTTGGCGAGTACAACTTCGGTGTGGAAGACAATGTCGTAAGTGTTGAGCTCATCCTCAGTCAACTTGGTCAAGTCAATCTGTTCTTGCTTGCCGCCCTCTTCGTCATCCTCCGCTGCAGATGCGGCACTGGTATCGCCAGCTTCAGAGAGAGGCGTGTTTGCGCGCGAAGAGAATACAGACGAGGTCACGGAGTTACCGCCGGATGGAGCGAAAAGCGAAGATCCACCTGTGGACGGGGCGAAATTGAAGATCGAGCTGGGTGGTGGTTTCGCCGGCGTTGTGGAGAACTCGCCAGCACCAGGCGTAGCAGGTTGGAAGTTGAATTTGGGTGCAGTGTCCTTCTTCTCAGTAGCAGGAGCTCCGCCAAACTTGATCGGAGTACCCGCCTTGAAAGTCTGATCGCCGGCAAACGTGTCGGTCTTCGGCGGCGCGGTCTTGGATGCAGCACCGAAATCGAAGAACTGGAAAGGTTTGTTGGAAGGAGTGGTAGTACCGTTACTCTGTCCGAACAGAGAAGAGGCGCCACTGTTCTCCTTCTCTGCCTCGGAATCATTATCCCTGGTGATCCTTGAGAATAAGCTGCCCTTGGAACTTGACTCCTGCTGATTGTGCTGTTGGGTATCTTCGGATTCGGTCTCCGATGCATCGACGGAGCGCTTCGGAGGCGAAGGCGGCTCTGCTGACCCAGCATTGTCTTGTTGTTGGTCGTCGTCATCCGACTCTTCCTGGTTGCTGGAAGAAGGACCTGATAGGTGGCCGAAGATGTTGGGGGATGATGCTTGCGACGTGGAGGCATTGAAAACCGATTGACTGCCTGTAGACGGCGCCGGGCTGGGAGCTTTGGGAGTGGAAACTCCGCTCTTAGGCTTCAAAAGTCCAGTGAACGGGTTCTCCTTGGGTGAAGTGCTTCCAGAACTACCAGGTATCACAAATTTGGTCGAGGCAGCAATCTCCTTCTCTTTAGCGAGACGCTCAGCCTCCGCCTTGTCGTACCTGGCAGACCACTCATCCTTGGTCTCATCATCTGAGTCGTAGTCCTCGTCCATAGCCTTCCTCTTGCGTTCTGCGGCGAGTTCCTCGTAAGTCTTCGCGGTCTTAGTGAACTGAGCCATAAAGCCGCCTGCCGGAGCACTGCCGAAGTTCGGCTTGAAACCAGCAGAACCTGATGTACTGGTGGAGGAAGCACCGAAGCTTGGCTTGAAGCCAGACGAGGCTGCCGAAGTTTCTGCACCGTTAGTGGTGGGAACTGAGGGCTTGAAACCGAAACTGGGAGTCGATGCAGCTGGCTGCGAGGGCTCGGTGGCGGGCTTTTCAGCTGTCTTTGGGGCGAACAGGCTTGTCGATGACGCTGGCGCAGGTGTGGAGGGCTTGTTTCCGATCGCCTTGGCAAACATGTTTGATGTCGCCGTGGCTGGGGCACTGAGCTTCGGTGTAGAAGCCGAGAGCTGCGGAGTCGGACCAGCAGGTGCTTCCGTCGCACGAGCTCGCTTGGAAGGGGATGGATCGCGGACTTCGTGGCTGTCATCGTTGACCTTGCGCTTCGTGGACAAGCTTGATTCATTGCCGGTGATACCTCGTCCGGCTGCACGTTGCTTCTTCACGTTGTCGATCTTCTTCTTAATGTCGACCGCATGCTGGTAGTGCCAAAGCGACACGCTTGACCAGTCTGCCGTGGGAGGAAGGTTGCTCAGCTGTTGTCGGTACTTTTCGTTCAACATTTGCAGTTGAGCAGTCAGATCGGATATCTGCTTCAGTAGACCGTCGCTGGTCTGCGCGCGAACGGCACCTGGAACAGCCCAGTCTTTGGGAACGTGCACCTTGGGAACCTTGGGCATCTCAGGTGTCTGCGATTCTCCCCTCGACTCGGAGGTAGTACCGTTGAAAATCGATGTGGCCGGCGCAGGGGAGGGTTGCGAGGGTTCCTTCGAAGCGCTGAACAAGTTGGGACGATCTGTCGAAGGTTTGGGCAAGGAGGCAAAGGGGTTGGAAGCCCCAGGTGCAGCCTTGGGTGTTTCTGATGCCGATGTCGATGCAGGGGGGAAGCTTGACTGTGGCTTTTTGAACAAATTGCTGGAATTGTTGTTCTCGGGCTGGAACGTTTGGGAGAAGAGACCAGAGCTGGTTTTGGGCTGAGCAGCAGTGAACATGCCGCCTTGCGACTTCTCCACGTCGGCTGTCTTCGCTGGCTGTGGTGTGCTGAACGGCTGGAATAGACTTGACTTTGGCGCTTCGGGAGCCTTCACTGTTGCTGCGCCCGCATCCTTGTTGGCACCAAATATGCTGAAACCTGAACTGCTTCCTGTAGTGGTAGGTGTGTCGGCTGGCTTGGGAAGTGCCGCGAACGGGTTGGACTTGGGGGTATCGGCAGAAAGGCTGCTGCCAGACTCTTCAGGCTTCTTGAGGCTGCTGAACAGGTTTGTGGGTGCAGCTGCTCCAGAAGACGTGTTTTCGGCGGTCGGGAGGTTTGCGAACGGATTGCTGGACGGAGCAGAACCAAAGAGGTTTGTCGGGGGGGCGCTTGACGTCGTGCTGTCAGACTTCTGTGTATTCGCGCCGAAGTTGAATAGATTCGACGCAGGAGCGGTGGCCGTCGCATTTGGCGTGCCTTGCGCGCTCGTACTCAAGCCTCCAAAGAAGTTGTTCTGCTTCGGCGTTTCCGAGGTACCCTCCGTCTTCTGTGCGTTGGAACCGAAACCACCAAACATGTTGTTCTGAGGCGCAGCCGCCTGCTTGGAGGCATCTTCCTTCTGCGCATTGGCACCAAAGCCGCCGAACGTGCTTGGTTGTGAAGGCGCCGTAGATTGTGTTGAGTTGCCAAATCCGCTGAAGATACCGCTCGTCGCCGGCGTGCTCGTGGTGTTCGAGGCTGTCGTCGTTGCGGCACCGAATGTGAAGGGTGTGGATGCGGGAGCGGCGGTGCTCGTAGCGTTTGGGGCGCCGCTGGTGGTGCCAAACATGCCACCGGGGGCAGCACTCGATGTGCCAAACATGCCACCTGAGGTCGCAGCGCTAGATGTACCAAACATCCCGCCGGAAGAAGCGGCGGTGGATGTACCGAACATGCCTCCTGATGATGGTGCAGCACTCGACGTTCCAAACATGCCTCCAGTAGGCGCAGCGCTGGACGACCCAAACATACCGCCTGTGGGAGCTGAACTGGTAGTGCCGAACATACCGCCTGATGAGGCTGCGCTTGTGGTGTTGTTCTGGCCTAGGCCGCCAAAGGGATTACTTTGCGCCTGGTCGTTGTTGCCAAACATGGACGATCCGCCAAATGCGGGCGCAGGCGTGCTGCCATTGGTCGCGGGTCCCGAGTTGGCCGTCGCGAATGGGTTTGCACCTCCAGCTGTGAAGTTGAAGCCCGCAGACGAGGGCGGTGTAGGGTTGAAGCCTGTGCCCTGGTTGCTTCCTCCGAACGCTGGAAAAGACGAGGCAGCGAAGTTGTTGCTCGGGGCAGCGGACTGCGCGGGTGGGAAGCTGTTGGTCGCGCCGCCGCCGAAGGCATTGCCGCCACCGAAGCCGTTCGCGCCGTTGCTCGCGGGGGCGGGTGTTGAGGCGCCGAAGCCAAAGGCGTTTTGTTGTGGTGCGCCAAAGTTCGCGCTCTGTGATAGACCCTGGTGAGCGCGTGCGTTAGCAAAGGCCTGCATCCTGCGTTGCAACTCGCGTCGCCCTTTCGGGGTGTGGCGGCTGGTCGACATGCTTGCGCAGCCGTCGAGGGTGCGGTGGGGAGTGTGGTGTTGTGGTTGGGGTACTCACGGAGGTGGCGCCTGCTGGTCGTCGGGCTTTCGCGGTCTTGATTCTGGGGACAAAGAGTCAGCACGCGACGGACAAAGCGCATCGTGACTAGAGAGGTCTGGGATAGACTCCAAGCGATGACTGGTGAGGGTGACTTACTTGCGGGCTGCCAGCTGTGCTGCCGTCGCCTTCTGGGGTACATCCGCGACTTCATCGCGATCGTCGTAGGGGTTTTCGGGCCTCCCCTGGTCAAAAATGTTGCCCCGCTTATTGGACGACATGGTCGCGATCACTCGAGGAGTCTAAAAGTGATGGATGCGGTCGGTGGCTGGTTGGGATGGTTATAACTCCATGGGACGCGCGTGGTGGATGAAGATGGTGCTGAGATGTTTTTGATGTTGGTAGGGAAGTTGCGACCCGTGCTCGACGTCAGGGTGGGCCTTGTCCATTGCCCAGCAACGCCGCGACTTTCTCTCACCCTGACAGCAAACTAGCCAGAGCATAGCAACACCGCATACAAAGGACTAACTATGGCGCTTCTACTTCCATGCGCATATTCACAAACTCTTACCACTACATGTTCTCTCACTCATATCCAACGCCTCTTGTCGGGTAAAGCCATGACCTGCCTTGCAGCACTATCGAATACAAATTTTCGATGAGCCTGAACCAATTCAGACGCTGACTACTCTCGAGCACATTCGTCATCTTCTCGATGCTCGAAACGCGTCCAATATTGTGGCACCGCGTTGAATGGTAGCGCATCACGTTGTGACACAACTAAGAAAAGAAGGTTGTCAAGAATGCATTACACGCATCATTCTGACATGAATTCGATAGGTCATAAGGCGTTTTTCCTCGTGATCGTATCCTACAAGGTGATGTCTTTCCAATGTGATACATCGTTGATGGCGGAACGCGTGCTGGCTCCCGATATGCGTAGCGTGAAGGTTCCAAGATTTCAAGGTGCATGCTGTTGGTGCAAGACCGGCCAGAGGAATCACAGTTTTTGCCCGTATGGGTGTTGTCATACATACTTGACTCTCAAAATCGAGGAACGGTGCACGTGTGGTATCGCTTGAAAGTGTTAGAGAGGAGATGGTTGGACAAGAGTGAGGGGTAAAAGATGTGTTTCATCCCAGGGTGTTTCAGGCGGGCCGCGGTGAAGAGCGCGCACATGAGGAGGTACTCGAGGGCTTTTGTGGGCCAGGCCTTCTCTCGTCACATGCATACTGCGTTGATAACAGCCTTGAATGTCTGATGTGGCTTGGACTAGGACCAGGTTGAGTACTGCGGGGTAAGAGTATCGTGAGATATCAGCCAATTCCACGATGGGCGGAGCACTTGCATGGCTGAGTCGTGCGGGCTATGAGAATCTAGGTCAGCTTCAGCTTTGCAGCATCTCCGCGCCGCGAATCGACTCGTGGCCTCTAGTGACGAAGTGCTGCGCGTTCTGAGCTGCTGTGCCACTAGATTGCGCGGTGTTGATGCGCGACGGGGCATACGGGGCGGGGCGAAAGAGGAGCGAGATGGAGGTAGCGGTACGGAAAGCGCTGAGGCATATCGTCGGACGGCACGGTAGCACTCTATCCCGTGGCTCACGAGCGGTGAGGCTCTCCCAGCCAGTCATATTGCTATCTCGTTCCAAGCAGGCGGCGATTCCGCTTCAGCCGGTCTCCTCTCCTAGGTGTACCTCCACCATCCTGCATCTACTAGAGAAGACGCTCACGGCAGCGAGCGCATATAAGCACCCAGGCCCCTAAACGCCGTGGGCGTCTGCGTCTCGAGGTGATGCTCCTCTTATCACCCCCGGCAACATAAATCTCTCACCTACTCTCCCACCGCCTAGCCGTCTAGGCGCTTAGAGCTGGGGCCGGCTGCCTTGATCTGAGCGTTCGCAGCTAGTCGGACCAGTCCACGGGTTCCAGCAACCAAGAAACCAAGGAAGCGTCTGCCGGCTAGAGAGGAAACCGCCGTCTTGTCTACGCCATCGCTACCCCGGATCCCGCGCACGAGTTGACACCTTCGTTTCGTCACCATTTTGTGGGCGCTTGACAGCCGCGGAACCATCGGAAGATTGCCGCCAGTCCTGGTCCTGACGTTGGCTTGGTGATATGCTATTGCGTGCAACAACCACCTGCGCCGATCTCTCCTGGTCTACTTACAGCGTACTTTGACATGCGCCGATAACACGCGCGAGCACTCACTCCGCCCACGATGTCCAACCGGCATGCGCGTCTCCATAAACGAGGCTACTCAGCCTCCGCTGTATCGAGTCCGCGCCCTCTGAGCCCCGTTGCTGACTACGATGTCGTTACCTTTAACCGTTCAGACACGCCCAAGGTCTACGAAGAATCTTGGATAGAGACACAACGCCCCATGCCGTCTGCGACTTCCTCCCACCAGCTCAAGATCAAGCCTTACCTGCGCAAGCTCTCGTCCAAGGAGACCAGCGGGCTCGATCTATCACGCCCTGCTGCCGAGAACGACCTCACCGGTCTGGGTATTTCAGAATATGGCGCCCACTCACGGTCCATATCCGATGTTTCTTTTTCGCCCGTCAACGGCCGCCACAGACACAATCGCTCCACATCCAACACCTCGCAGTTCTCCTCGTCGTCTGGTCTGCAGCGGCCGACGCCCCTGCCTGCCATCCGCCAGACTCCGCAGCCATACACACCGCCAATAGCCCACTCGTCGCCGCCATCAATTCTCGGGAGCGAGCACGAGGGCGATGATATCATGTCGGACGACGAGTTCCGCTTGAGACAAAACGCGTATGAACCCGCGCGCAGATCCGGTTCCATCTCCTCGGCACAGGGAACATCCCTACGCATCCACACCAACAACTCGTCCACCCGCCTTGCTGGCAGCTACTCCCAGTCGTCCGTCTCGCTCACCTCTCCGATTGCCCAACCCAGGGCGCGTGGTGACACGCTCAAGTCCATCGACACCACCTCGCCCAGTTCGCGTACCTCCTTCGATCAGACCTACCGCTTTATCCGCGGCGGCCGTGACTCCCCCGTAGACCCAGCCTCGAGAGCTGCCTCCATTCGTGCTGCGCGACAGAAGTTCGAGGAGGAGCAGCGAGCCAAGGAGCGAAAGTACGAAAAGGTGGCACACAAGCAGCAGGAACGCGACTACCGCAAGCAGCAGAAGAAGGAGGATCACCAACGTCGCAAGTCAGAGACGCTCGACCGATCAGAGATAAACCGCACGCGCACTGTATCCACCGACTATGAGAAGACGCCACGACCCTCGATAGCCGGACGCCCTTCAGTGGGTGGACGCCAATATTCAGACCACCGTGAGGCACACTCCAACTCGCTGCCAAAGCTTGTGGCAACCGTCGACCCCGAGAAAGCAGCCGTCTTTTCCTCTACGCCCAAAGTCACCAAAAGCCGAGCTGCGAAGGGTACGTGGCAGCGTTTCGTAATCTGGCTCAAGACTCGACTGCTGCGCATGTCTGGAAAGTAGGCCGCATGCACCGCCACAGACACGCGCAGCGGATGTGGGCAACCTAGCCGCGTAAGCAGTCGCCTTAGGTGCCACCCCGCTACCTCTAACCCCGATGCCCTACACACCCCTCTCACTTGGCCCGACACTTGAGCAGATTGGTTTTGCATCTTATCCTTATACCCCATTCTTTCTTGCATATATTCTTTCGTGTTTTTAGCATGGCGTTTGGTTTGGGATTACGGCCTTTTTCATGATACATGCTCCTCCCATGCTTATGCTATACATCTTGCGAGCATCTTCAGAGACTTAGCATTCTCCCTTTGGGCGCATTGGTAGAGATTTGCTTTGCTTACTTGCTTTTCACCATATCTTACACACTCATCACTTGGACATGCACAGGCGTTGGATACGCTCTGGGTACCTCTCTCAAGGCCAGCACTATGTGTCTGGCGGCGTTGCGAGAATTTGGGTACGGCGACTGGGTTTGCTTTCGGTATAACACGCTCTGGTATCGACCATCGAGCTTCTCAAATGCATTCTATCCTTATCGAATCTTTATCGACTACATGTGATGCTTGCTTTTGTTCGCATGTCGTAATTTGACAGGCTTACACGTGATGACGCATCTTTTCTAACAGATCCCGATGTCGTGATATCTGCCAGTAATTGCTCAGTATGAGATTACGCATGAACGCTTCTCCACAACCACATAGAATGCTCATCACTAGTTGCGACATGCATAGAGAACTCTTGGCGGTCTCTTAAGTCCGGGATTTACCCGCGCAGCATCATCGTTCAGCTCACATGCAAAGCTTTCCCCGCTTTTGTCGCATCGACGCCTACGACATGAATCACCGTTAATTCTAGTCGCAATGCCTCTACGAAGCCTGCCACGAGGCTCATTCGCCGTAAGAGGCGCAACGGGAGGAGCGCTATGGCGGACTTGCGGAGCTGGTGCGGGAGTCGGAAGAATAACGCAGAGGCGATGGGCGAGCGAAAGGAAACCGATGGGCCGGGAGGACGAAAAGCCATTCTACCTGCAACTCAATGAGAGTATCTACGAGCGTGTACAGAAAGAGAAGGCCGAGCAGATCCAGATCCAGTCATTACAGCAAAGAACGGCAAGAGGACAATTCTTTGCGACGGTGTTTGGTACCAACAGTTCATACACCCTATTTTTCGCATATACTAACAGTTGAGTAGCATGTCTTATGACCGCAAGCATCGGCTACTACTATGGCCAGATGATGCCTCCGATCGCAGACACGAGTTCGACCGCACCACTCGAGACCTTCAATCCTCCTAAGCATAACATCTCAGAGGCAAACATGGAAGCAGCGTGGACAGACTTCCGCGACATTGTCGGAAAGGAAAATCTTACACTGGATCCCAACGATTTAGAGTCGCACAGCGGATCATCGTGGTCTTCGCATCCCTCTCAGCCGGGCGATGTGCCATTCTGCGTCGTGAAGCCAGGCAGCACACAAGAAGTCAGCGCGATCATGAAGGTCTGCCACGAACGCAAGATACCAGTCACTCCGTACAGCGGAGGTACAAGCTTAGAGGGTCACTTCGCAGCAACAAAGGGTGGCATTTGCATCGACTTCAGCCGCATGGACAAGATTATAAAGCTACACAAGGACGATATGGACGTCGTGGTTCAACCAGCAGTGGGTTGGGAACTCTTGAACGAAGAGCTTTCGAGAGAAGGTCTTTTCTTCCCTCCCGATCCAGGTCCAGGCGCAATGATCGGCGGCATGGTCGGGACAGGGTGCTCCGGTACCAACGCATACCGTTATGGCACAATGAAGGACTGGGTCGTATCGCTCACTGTAGTCCTGGCTGATGGAACTGTCATCAAGACGCGACAACGGCCGCGAAAGTCTTCCGCTGGATACGACCTTACGCGCATGTTCATCGGTAGCGAAGGCACGTTAGGTCTCGTCACAGAAGCTACGCTGAAAGTCATTGTAAAGCCACAACACACCAGTGTAGCCGTATGCGCGTTTCCATCCATCCGCGCAGCAGCAGATTGCGTCTTCAAGGTCGTTGGCGCTGGCGTACCTATCGCTGCCATTGAGATACTCGATGATGTTCAGATGCAATGTATAAACGACGCGGGACAAACTTCCAAGACCTGGAAGAACGCCCCAACACTCTTCTTCAAGTTCGCCGGCACTCAAAGCTCCGTCAAGGAACAAATTAGCCAGGTGCAAGGTCTTGCCAAGAAGACCGGATCAGTAAGCTTTGAGTTCGCCAAGTCCGAACAAGAGAAGGAGGACCTATGGCAAGCGCGGAAGGAAGCACTCTGGAGCGTAATGGCCAAGGGCGAGGGCAACCCAGACATGGCTGTCTGGACCACAGACGTCGCCGTCCCGATATCCAAGCTGCCACAAATCATCGAAGAGACCAAGGAGAAGATTCGACAGAGTGGACTACTCGCCAGTATCGTAGGACATGTTGGAGACGGAAACTTCCACTGTAGGTCTATGCGTGCATCCTCATCTTATGACTCTTTCGCTTACATATCATCCTAGCCATCATCCTCTACAACCGTAACCAGGACTTCGACAAAGCCTCCCACCTCGTCCACGAAATGGTCAGGCGCGCTATCGAACTCGAAGGTACAGCCACAGGTGAACATGGCGTCGGCCTCGTCAAGAGAGACTACCTACCACACGAAGTGGGTCAAACTACGGTGGACGCAATGAGGCAGCTCAAGAAGGCATTCGATCCTCTTTGCTTACTCAACTGCGATAAAGTTGTTCGGGCGACGCTGCCCAAGCAGGGTGAAGTCGCTGAGTGGTAAGGTGTATGGCCATAAGATCAATTTCCTGTAGGAATACACTTTTCAAGGAGGTCTGCACACTCCGCTTTGTATGCGATTATGTATTACTACTTCTTCTCCAGCCTCAGTCATGTGCTTTCTCATACTTGCACACTAAACAAACATCCCATACACCCAATACCCAGGGTTCCTCCACGCTCCGTTAAGCCACACTTGCCCCTCTTCATGCTTCCATCCCAGTTTCTTGAAGCCAACTTTCTCCAGTACCTTTACACTACCGGGGTTATCTTCGTCTACTGCTGCTTCGATGTACGTCCTCCCTTTTTGTGGTTCGATTCCGTCGTTGTCTTCTTGAGCGCCCGAGAATGAGGAAGATGAAGATACGAAAGCAGTATAGGCGTTCAGCAGCGCATGACCGGCTTCCGTCGCATATCCCTTTCCCCACGCTGACGGAAACAAGGCGTATCCCAGCACCCTCATATTGGTCGTTGTGAATGTCGATGGGATTGGGAGAGAAGGACCGCTAGGTTGAAGACGTAGGCTTACGCTGCCTATATGCTTCCCCAGCCCAGTGTCATCATCGCCAATAGAGGCTGAGTTCGATGTATCGGATTTGACGAATACAGAATAAAACATGCTATCGTGTCCAGGCGCCAATTGCTCTTTCATCCACTCGTAGCTTTCGGGGAGGGAATGCGTGGGCCCGTGCAGACTCCATGCTGTGGCGTCGGGATTCGACCAGTTTTCGTGGAAGAGGTGGACGTGTGGAGATGAAGGGGATGAGGTGTCTGTTAGGCGGAGGAGCGTTAGGCGGGAGGTGTGGAGGAGTGCTTCCATGGCTTGAGAGGCTCGGATTGAGATAGGTGTGTTTGATCGTAAAGTATGGGAGCAGTCAAGAGACCTATGAAGGCTGATGTACTTATAGCGGAATCAATACATGTCAGGTGCAAGGAGTCACGTCAAGGATGTATGAGTCAATGGCGCTTAGTCTTGATGATGAAGCTTTCGTGTGGATATGGGAGGTGCGAATGACGTTGGCTCTGACGACGTCTCGCATAGTCGCCCATCCATATCCGAGGAAAGAACTAAGCACCCTGCAGTCTACATTGGTGTTCAAATAGAAGTTAGCAAAGTCTTAACGCAATGTAGACTTCTAGGTTCTTTACATCTATTATCCCCTATAGGTAGATGTTCATCCTTTTCCTTAGATGGCGTGCGCCTAAATTTGACAGTCTCCCAGTATGTGCGAATTCGTACGTATGGTTTGTGTGAAAGATGTTGAGCTTGTGAGATGCCCCGGTGGCTATCAAATTGTAGTCACGTGAAGACGCGGGGACGCGTAGGCTAGCGCGCTTTCCCAGCGGCATCTCACATGGGCACTTTCCGTCTTCGCCTGTTCACTTGAACACACCAAAATCAGATTTCGCCAAAAACGATGACATTACGCGACAACCTCAGTCAGCAGGTTCTTTGGCCACACCGGCCGATCGACACCATTTCCTCGCGTGCCTATACTGTACCCCAACTTCACATTTCCCTGTGGATATTGGATGATCGGCTTGACCCCCTTGATGTCCTTACCGATGGCGCCCGCATGTCGCATCTCGAAGAAATCGGGTTTGAAGAGCACGGATCCCGAATTCTCGAATAGCATCTTCATGTAGCGCGGCAACGTATACTGCATGTTGTGGTAATGGCGGAATACTTGGCGACCATTGCGAGTCCAAACGTCTTCCCAGACATCTGTAGGGTAGGTGCCGACGCTGTTTACCAACCATTGGGAGTAGTAGTTTAAGGCAATCTGTAGAAGTTAGCGTCTATAACGCTACCGAACGGTGGAGCTGACTTACATCGACTTTGTAGGAACCGCCTTCAGTACCCCTTCGGATTATCGCGTTCAAGACGGCGATCACCCCAGAAGTACCAGTGCAGAAGTCGCTGTTGGGGAAAACTGGTGTAACAGGCTCGTCATTGCCCATGGCTCGTCCAAACTCCATCGAGACGCCACAGCACGCGTCAGAGATTTGTTGCCACCCGCTGCGATACGACCAAGGACCATACCAGCCATAGCAGTTCTCCCGCACAACAATGAGACCTCGTTCTCGATCTTTCGTCAGATCGAGTAGGCCTTCGGGCGAGAAGCCATATTTATCCAGCACGCCAGGTCGATAGCCTTGTACTACGACATCGGCTTCTCGTACTAAAGCGCGCAGCTTCTCTCTGTCCTCTTCATTCCGGAAATCCAGATGCGCGTTCCACTTTCCCCAGCTAAGATCGACGTGTAGCATGGACATATCAGTGACATGCTCTGCTGTTACTCGCATCACCGAAGCACCCAACTCAGCGAGGCCTCTGGTTAGAGCCGGAGCAGCGATAACACGGGTCAGATCGACGACTTTGAGACCTGCAAGCGGTCTCTTTGCGCCAGTTTCCGGGCTATCTGGCCACCAGCACGCCGGTTGTTTCACATTCTTGATATCGTGGATCTCGTAGAGGCCTACATGGGCATTTGCTTTTCCATGTTCGCTATTCTTGAACTCCTCGGTTGTCCAGCAGATGGTACCAGCTTGCTTGTAGACGTCCGACGCCAACCTTTGCATCTCGTCAGATTCAATGCCTGCTAGCTTTTCTTCGTACGGTCTCCATGGATCCTCCGACTCAGCCAAGTCCATATCATGCGGTAACCCAACACTCTCTTGTGTGGGTTCAGGGTTCATGGAGCCATGTAAATGGAAGTACCTTCCATCTTTGCAACGGTAGATGTTCGTAGCCGCCACGCGATACGGAGTCCTACTAGTATCATGCAGATCGCAGTTCTTGAAATATCTATTGTATACGTCCGATCCACTCGCGAATGGTTTCGTCAAGAACTCGATGTGCTCGCCATCGGGATCGATGACGTTCAATAGGATCGACATGAAGAAGAGTTGCGCATGGTCGCTTCACCGAAACGCGTTAGCTACTCAATGGCAAGAACTCCTTATAATAGAAACACCTTATACAAGAAGAAAACCGAACAGGCCTGCTGCCTACATTGACATGGAAACCTACAAGATAGGTGACCTAGCGTTAATGTAGGCTGTAGGCCTGTTCGGTTTTTTCTTGATTAGCGTGGAAGCTCGGATATTTCAACTTACGTATCTATGACAGCGTCTTGGGGTTCCAGTCCATATTTCTGCTTCAAAAGGACATTGATCATGGCGGCTTCCAGCCCCTTGAGTGCCGAGATGCTTTCGGCGAAGCGCCAGTTGATGGGTATACTAGGCTTATCGCTGCCTTTGAACTGGACTTTCTTGGCGCATTCTGCGATGTCGTTGGGTAATGTTGGAGCAATGAGGGGATTGCTCAATATGCCCTTCTCGAAGATGTGTTGGGTTTCGCGAGGGACAGAGTAGTCCTTGTGGCTACCATTCGTGCCGGTAGTATGGCCGTTCGTCATAGTGTTTGACATTTCAAATAGTTGTGGAGCCTTGACTTCGACTTGGGAGAACTGAGAGTGTGGCAACGAGACGCGGATAGCATGAGCTTTATCGTTTGTGCTGTCCGAAACACGTCCCACTCGACCCCATCAGCTACTTGGTCGCCTGGTAACATGGTGCAAGCAACGCCAATCGGCGCACCAGCTCCATCGTCCTAGTTGTCACCGGTCTTACTCAAGCACTGCCGATCATGGTAGATGGACGGCAATTCGTTTTCGGCCCTCGGGCGAGTAAGTCGACTAGCTCAATCTACCCGACAAGGTGGGGTATCACCCCGCAATCTGGATACACGTTACGCAAGAAGAGGATCACATCTGTTAAGATAGTAGTATGATGTGGACATGTTCGTGATTGGAAGTTTGGTGGGAGGATTTAAGTTGCGGCTGTATCGCGATAATGCAAGTCTTCTTTACACGCATGTGCATGCGTTAGCGATCTAATCCTAGAATACACAAAAAATTGCACCACAAGGTCTTTCTCGGCTATCTTTATTGAAACAGTAGCTATGGCATCGTCGGACTACAGCACGAGATGGACAGCGCAGCGCGGAAGCCGTCCAGTGAGGATAGCAAATTGCTCAGGCTACAAAGGTGATACGAGCCCTACGTATGCTAAACCAGTCTGACCAACGCAAGGTGATCCCGGATATCACATGCTCTACCAAGCAGAGCTAGGAGATACAGACTTCATTACAGGTGACTATCTTGCCGAAGTCAACATCGCAGAAAACGCCCAGGCACATGCAGCGGGCAAGCACCCTGGATGGGAGAAAACAGCTTGGGATGGTATCGAGCAGACGATCGACTTATTGGATGAGAAGAGAATCAAAGTCGTTGTCAATGGTGGAGCGCACAATCCGAAGGGATTGGCCGAGAAGGTGCATGAACTCGTGAGTCTTCCCTCATCGATTTAGTCGCTACACGGTCTAGTTAACTGACAGACGAACAGGTCTTAAGTAAAGGATATGATATGAAGGTTGCGTACGTGTCTGGCGACAACCTAATGGACGAAATGAAAGATATCAAGGAGAAGGGCCTACCGCCGCACCTAGACTCCGACAACAGCGAAGTAACGGTCGCGGACCACACGCTTGACGTCCTAAAAACCGACAAACCGATCGTCAGCGCGAACGTCTACCTCGGCGCTCGCGAGATTGTCAAAGGTCTCGAAGAAGGCGCAGACATCATTATTGCTGGTCGTGTTGCGGACGCCAGCCCCGTCATCGGTGCTGCATGGTACTGGTACTCGTGGCGTGACACCGACTTCGATGCACTTGCAGGAGCCCTTATTGCGGGTCATCTCATCGAATGCAGTGGCTATGTGACAGGCTCGAATTTCGCGGGCTTCTACGAGTATCCATTGGATGACATGTACGACATCACTTTTGGTATCGTAGAAGTCGAAAAGGACGGCACATGTGTGATCACGAAGCATGAAGCGAGGAAAGGTTTTGTTACGGAAGACACTGTCAAGTGTCAGTTTCTGTACGAGCTTCAGGGCAATGTATATCTGAATAGCGATGTCAAGGCTATCTTGAATGAAGTTCAGGTCAAAGCTGAAGGCAAGAACAGGTACGATCAGTTATCCCTCACTTACATGGCATGCTGGAAGGAGCGATCTCGCTAATATTCAGAAAGAGTTCGCTTGTGGGGCGTCAAAGGCAAACCACCCCCACCCACTACGAAGCTCGCAATATTCTATCAAGCAGGTTACCAGTCTGAGATTGTTGTCAATGCAACTGGTTACGCCACGGCTGAGAAATTCGATCTCTGGGAACGCATGATCAAGTTTGGCCTGAAGCAGAAGGGCATACTGGACAGATTCGACATCTTGGAATTCCAGCGCATAGGCATGCCGGAGACCGATCCGAAGAGCCAGCTCAGAAGTACATCGTATTGTCGCATCTTCGCGGAGAGCGGCGATCCAAACGTGAACCTGGGTCTAGCGAGTCTACTGGCAGACTTTGCGATGCAGCACTACTCTGGCTTCCATAGTACGATGGACCATCGTACGGCGATTCCGAAACCGTACTTGAGCTTCTATCCAGCGATTTGGCCGCAAAATAAGCTAAGGACGGCGATCAATCTACTCGAGTCTGGTGATACGAGGACATTCACGACCACGCCGCCACCGCAGTCGGAAGAGATTGGGAGACGGGAAAGCTACGAGACTGTGAATCCCGTAGATCTTCGGTCTTTTGGCCCAACAACGCGTGCGCGACTGGGAGACATTGTGCTTGCCCGCTCAGGCGACAAGGGTGGAAACGCAAACATTGGCTTCTTTATACCCACGAGCCTACCTTCCTCCTATCCACAGTCATCACCGCTGTATGCCGAAAGTTGGGACTGGCTCCGCAGCTTTCTCACCATGCCCAAACTCAAGGAAATGTTCGGAGAAAGCTGGAACGACAGCTTTTTCATGGAAAGGGTGGAGTTCGAAGGTATCATGGCGGTGCATTTCGTGGTTTATGGGGTGTTGGGCAGAGGCGTTAGCGGGAGTAGCAGGTTGGATGCTTTCGCGAAAGGTACGATATGTCCCTGTACGAACTGCATATGAGACATTGACTGACTTCGTACACCCACCTCTTAGGTATGGGCGATTGGCTGAGAGACGTAGAAGTCGAGGTTCCGGTGAAGTTCATAGAAGGAAGGGCCCGCGGCAAAGCGGTGGCTGGAAGGTATGCGGGGGATGCGTGACCGAACGGTCTGGTTGCCAGACTTCCATCGCGTTTTCAACGCGCGTTTGTTGGAGCGCGACGCGGGCATCCGTGATTGTGGCCGAGGTTTAGAGGACCCTGCCAAGCCACCAACGATGACGTAGACGGGTAGGTGACAATCAACTCGGGCTTTGTTGCGCGTGCACAGCCACAACCGGCCACCTTCGCTACATCATCATTCAAGTGCGCCCGCTTTCCTAGTATGTGACTCAACAATACTACTCACCCCTGATCACGATCTCTTTGACTACCTTCCGCTCAACCAACAAATTAGAATAGGGCATCTTTCGACACTGCTCCGAGTTTCCAGCCCCACCATGTTCAAGAAGTTCAAGGACAAGATAAAGGGCGATGACAGCTCTTCCAGGCCTTCATACGGGACAGACCAACACAATCAGCATTCAAACAACCCTTACTACAGCTCGCCTCAAGACCAGCAGCATAACATAGCGCCGACGGAGAAGTATCAAGCACCGCCTGGCCCGCCGCCGAACCAGGCTTCATCCTCGTCTGGGTACTCCGCTCCGCCAGGTCCTCCACCGAGCCACGGGTCGTCCTCTTATACTGCTCCTCCGGGGCCTCCACCTAAACAAGAGTTTTCAGGTTACGCACCCCCAGCAGGGCCACCTCCGTCGTATCCACAGCAACCCCCTCCTAGCTGGGATCCTCCGCCATACCACGACTGGACAGTCGTACCTGACACTTCTCTTCTGCCCCCGCCACCTTCGATGGGTTACGATAGTTCTCCCACTGCTAATGCATCTACTGAAGATGGCGATCGTGCCTTGGCTTGGACCAACATGAATCCTTTGTGGCCACCGCAGAATCTGCAGCCTAGCACTCATGCTGCGATTCAGAACGGTCAGCTTGCTCTACTAAAAGCACCGTCTTATCTGGGTGATCTACTCCCTCAACCTCAAGCAGGCCACTGGCGTTGTCGCACCCATGCGAATTGCAGAGACTCGAGCATTCTCACAAATCTGCCTATGTACAGCGTGTTTTGGGACTCACCGCTGAACACACAACGCTCCAAGACTGTGTACTTCGAACTCAAAGTCCTTGGAATCGGTCGCGGTGGCTTCTCATTCTCGGAAGCAGACGCTGGTATCGCGATAGGCTTCGTCGCGCCGCCTTATCCTACGTTCCGTCTCCCAGGCTGGGAGCGTGCCAGTCTTGGAGTGCATGGAGATGATGGAAGAAAGTACGTCAATGATGCATGGGGCGGCATCGACTTCACCTCGGCTTTCAAGCCCGGCGATACTGTAGGGATCGGTATCACCTTCTCGGTTCCGCGCAACCCACCATCATACGAGCAGTCGCAACAAGGAAGGATGCTAGATATCGACGTGTTCTTCACGCGTAATGGAGTAAAGGAAGGTGGCTGGAATGGCAACGAGGAGCTCGACGTACGAAGCGAGGGGGGCAATACTGGTCTGAGGGGCGAGTGCGACCTATTTCCCGCGATTGGCGTGTTTGGCGGTGTGGATTTCGATGTCTTCTTTCATCCATCGCAGTGGCTATACCGCCCATACTGAGATAGCCTGGGTACTTAGTCAAGGCTCTCAGGTAAAAGCAGTATGTCATTTGTGGTGAGATAGACGTCATGCGACCTCATTTATATGCCGTACGACTAATGCTAGTATGTCTTCGAATCTCACAGCTTGCTTGCTGAGCTCTCTATTTCCTTTCAAGTTACGATTTAGGATACATTCTCCAATCATAATTAATTCCTGATATCGCTCTGATAATCTCGAATCTACAACCGCTCGCCATGTCCTCAATCACACCATACTCATCTCAGGACTTTGGCTATCCGTTGATGCTCGAAGACTACGTCCCGGTCCCTCCTCCACCCACTGCTGTTGCAGATCAGTGCGCTTACTGTCGTACTCCTGGCGCGAAGAAGATATGTGGCCAATGCAAGAGCATGCTCTACTGCTCGCCAGCCTGTCAAGAACGCGACTGGGTCTCCAGCCACAAGCTCGTCTGCAAGCCCTACGCAAAAGCCATCAAACAATACATTCCTAACAACATGCGGCGCGTTTTGCACTTCCCCGTCGATTCAGCCAGACCTGTCTTCTCCGTTCTGAGGTTCGATGAGGAAGGTACGGTAGGCGGCCTCGAACATTACTTTCCCGGGGTACCGGTTTCGGAGATCAAGAAACTATCATTCCACAACCGCCACTTTCCGTACTTCATCCAGATCAACTACGACATGAATGCGAAGGGAGAGCGTGCGCTCCCTGAGAACAAGAGCCTTGGACTGCCGTTTCGCGGTCCAGTCGTCGTCTTGGCATATGACCTGGACATTGCGCTTAGTGGTCCAGCGTTGAACGCTGATGCCTCGATCATGCGGCCTTTGATGGAGTACGTTGAGCTGTTGCGCGAATACGATGGCCCGAAGTTCGTGGAGGTAAGTTGTTGAGAAAGCAGGTTAGGGTGATGGTGCTAATTGTGCTTTGCAGCAGCCGCAACGGAGGTATACGGAGGCAGAGTTGGACATTATTATGGGCTCGGCATCTTCGTCTGGTGGAGGAAGGGTATGAGTTAGTGTGGATGGAGACGAACAAGTCAGAACTTAAGTATGGGAGAGAAAGAGCTTTGCTGGAATGCTGATTGCGGACCTTTCATTGGGTTGTCCTCTTGTTCTTTGGCACATCGAAACTTCCAGGTTATCACGTATGGAAAAGGTAGCTACAATTTAAAGCTATACCATGCCGCCACGCCAGCCTAGGAAAAAGCTGAACACCCTACAGTCTATGTTAACGGCGTGTCACCTACTTTGCACGCTTTTGACTTGATGTAGTCTGCAGAACTGTTCAGTTTTGCCTTTGAACGAGATGCCGCAATGCCCATTACTATACTGCTCATTCCTCATAGATGCTTCAAGATAAGCTCTACCTCTGCATCTGCCGCCTCCAAGATGTGCTTCGGCACATGGTCTGGTCTCCAAGCTAAGCTATAGGCCCTCTTCGCTTCAAGTGTGCATCTGTGTCTGGTGTCAACATCCGGTCCATGCTTGTGAGCATACAAGTAGACTTACTTTCCACCCAGCTGAACTGCAACAAGCTCTTTAGGGCAACCCAATGCCTGTGCCATCTTATCTAGCGCTGCTTCATCCGCTTTCTTAACTTCAGGACTGTCGATAATTCCACGGTTCGCAAGCGCTTTCGCCATTGCGGCGTATATGTCGTACCAGGCCACACTTCCGGAGGAAGCAAGATAGTAACCATTCTCGCCATATCCTGGATTCTCGTCGCGTAAGATACTCTTCAGCAGTTTCACGTACAGTTTTGAGTTATCGTCGATATGACATACGGGCCAAGTCTGAGTATATAGTTAGTATGCGAGTGGTTAGCTTGGTGACTATTCAACAACACCTACCCAGCCTTCCGGGTTGACATCGTACACGGCGCCGGCCCCCTTCGCGGCTTTGACCACAGCTGTGGTTTGGATCGAGATCTTGTTACCAAAACCTTTGCCTTCGCCGTATACGATACATGGGATGAAGATGTAGCTGCGAACTCCATATTTCTCCGCCGTTTCGATGATGACGTTGTTCGTTGCCGTCGCCTGAGGTCATTTGAGTAAGAGAGATTGAACTTGAGCCGCGTGCACGTAGTTGCCTCATACCTGCGTTAAGAGTTGATGAGGAGCCTTGGCACTCTTTTGTAGTTTGTACAGATCCTGATCTGTATCGGGAAGTGGTCGATCGATAGGCATCCCCGCATGTTCGCTGAAGATCTTTGCGCCACTGGTGTGCAAAAAGTGGACTTCGCGTCCAGTTTGCTTCTTGACTTCTGCAAGGCCCTTTATCATAGGTACCTGCATATCGGAGTTCATAGCGTCAGCAAGGAAGAACATGACGGATATCTGCGCATCGACGATGCTCTTGACAACACTCTTTTCATCTTGTAAATCGAGAGTGAGAGGGCGCGCGCCATACTTCTTCACCGCTTCCGCTTGCTCTTGGGATCTGACGAGAGCATACATGTCTTCGTGCTCCGGAAGTACGGTGTTGTGTAGTGCCGTAAGCAGCGAGCCACCGAGATACCCAGAGGCTCCCGTGATAAGGACAGACATTGTGGAAAGTGAGGCTCAGTATGAATGTGTAACCAATGGAGTTCTGTTCCTACATGAAAATGTATTTTGCATCTCAGGCCTATATCAAGTGGTGCTAGAGATCAATCTTGATATGCTTTGTAATGTCTGGTTGGGCGATTGAGCGAGTAACCACTCAACGGCTATCTCGACGAAATGACGTAATGCTTACAAACCGCCAGTGGAGCAGAAATAACCCTGGAGACACCAAACGTCGACAGTTGTAATGTTCGAAAAGAGGAGAAATTCTTGTTGACCGACAGCAGTAGGCTCTCAGCAATCTTGTAGTTTGATTCGTAACACGGTAGCAGAGCAATGCAGTACACAGGCATTCATGCGTATACAACCAGCAATTGGCATCTCTGTTGCATCCGGTGAAGAGTGCGGCGAAGTGAGTCAGACACGCTCGGTTCGGACAGACATGATACGAGCGAGTGGGTTGCAGTACTGGAATAGTATCGGGCGTGAATGCGATGGGCAGCGACGAGCATCTAGCTGCATTCGGCGAGGCTGCAAACACGGCGGATACAGCGCCCCCTGTTCTTCATGTCGAAAAGACGGTGATCGGTCGATGAAGAAAAAGGATCACCCGCTTGTGGCGTCGCAATGCCTGTGGAGGAGAAGGTTTGCCCCGCCAAACAGCGGCTGTCTTGCTGCTGCGCGAGGTCGGAATTTCGTTTGCTCCCATACAGAGTGTTTGGGAAGATGTAGATGGATGTACAGGGTTGGTACGAGGGCATGCAGATGGGTTCAAAGGGCATGTGGCCCGGGGCGAGGCGATGGGAATCTCGGCAGATCGGCATGTACG
This sequence comes from Alternaria ethzedia, assembly GCF_023757985.1. Taxonomy (NCBI): domain Eukaryota; kingdom Fungi; phylum Ascomycota; class Dothideomycetes; order Pleosporales; family Pleosporaceae; genus Alternaria; species Alternaria ethzedia. The sequence continues at coordinate 698,936 of NW_026056197.1, forward strand.
AGGGGAGGTGCGAGATGCATCTTCGATTGTGCCCGTGCCCACATGCAATCGACGCCAGTACTGGCCGAAGAAGCACCGCCGCAGCCAAAACCGAAGCATCGCATGGGAATAAGATAACCGGGGCCTGACCGCGTCAGTCTGCGCAAACGTCGATTCCTTTTGAGGATGCTGCAGCCACTTTGTGTCTCTCTCGCGACTGCCACCTCTGCGCCGGCAGCTACATGCAGATGCTCACTCCTCCCCCCGACGAAGAAGGCTTCGGCGCTCCTCCCATGAACCCCGACGATGGATGCGCATTCGATTGGACCGCGGCGTTACCTCAGACCGACCATATCGCCTTCTTCCGCACCACGGACTGGTCGCGCAGCCGCCTGGGGCCACTGAGCACGTGGAGCCCGACGCTGCGCATGTTCGCAAGTTATGTACTGGCCGATTCGCGCGGAGCCTGCCTCTGGTGGGGAGAAGACATCTCCAACCTCACTGCCATATACAACGAGGCCTATGCTCCCTTGGCCGGGGGCGCTCACCCCAACCTCATGGGCTCCCTATTCCAGGATGGCTTTCCCGATCTCTGGCCGTCCATCAGCCAGTACTTCACACAGGCCAAGCGGACAGGCACTGGAGTCAATTACAGCTCTGCCATGCCCACGGTTGTCGAGCGCAGAGGCTACCAAGAGGAGGCCTTCTTCTCTGGCGGCTTTGTTCCAGTCGGCATGCCAGGCGCTGTCGAGGGCTTCATGAATACAACGTGAGTTACGTGTAGTAATCAAGCTAGAAAACGCGTTTTACAGTGACCTATTTCCAATACACAGCTGACCCAACTAGCTACGAGGTAACAAGCCAGAAGCTCGCAGACCGCCGTACCAACTGCCTGAATACTCTCGCCTCCGTGCCCTCACAATGTGTCGACGCAGTCTGCTCTCACATCCTCACCACGCTCGAAACCAACGCCAACGATGTGCCCATGTCCATGCTCTACCGAATGGACACAACCCCAGGCTCGAACGAGTTGATACTCCATGGCCAATTTGGTTTCCCCGAGGGGCACGACCTTCTCATCCAGACAGCCACTATCGACAGTGAGCAAGGACTAATACCAGATCTGCGACGAGCTGGCATAGACACTATGGTCATCGAGCATGATGAACGATTTCTTGCTACCTCGTGGAGAGGTTGGAGCGCGCCTTCCAAGAAGATCGTCGTAATGCCCATCATGAGTGGAACACGCCTTTTCGGCTACCTCGTCTTCGGCACCAATCCATTCCGCCCCCACGACGATATATGCACGCAATTTATCCGGGATCTAGGTCGCATGGTGTCAAGTATCATATCTTCTGCCGTTGACAATGAATCCACCAAGAAGCGTCAAGAGCAGCTCGAGACTGATCTGGCTTTCAGTGATCTCAAGCTACGCCATCTGATCGATCACGCGTCTGTTGGCATGTGCCATGTATCTCTTGATGGTGATATGCTATGGGCCAACGATCACTATTATGAGCTAGCTGGGAAATCTCCTTCGGAACATGCCATCGGTCTTGCCTTCCTTGACGCATATCACGATGATGATCGGGTAAAAGCTGATGATGTTTGGGAGCGTCTGATTAGAGGCGCCGACCACGTCACAGCCGACTTGCGCATGAAGCGCATGTACACGCCTCCTACTGGAGATCCCGAACCCGCCCAGATCCAGGTTCTGGCCTTCCCGTACCGCGACGAGCATGGAAGCGTGAGAAGCGTAATGGCTTGTACGACTGACATCAGCAGGCTGTGCTGGGCGCAGACCTTCCAGGCTCGATTAGCCGCCGAAGCAAGAGAAGCCAAAAGACAGCAGGAAGCCTTCATTGACGTAGTTTCACACGAGATGCGGAACCCATTGAGCGCCATTGTACATTGCGCAGATGCGATTGCCAATGCGGTTGTCGAGTGCCAGACGCAGCTCGCCGATATACCTGTACCGTGTCTCGATACTCTCAATGACAACATACAAAGCGCAAACGTCATCATGCAATGTGCAAATCATCAGAAGCGTATTATCGACGATGTACTCACTTTGAGTAAGCTCGACTCCATGCTCTTGTCCATCACGCCCGTCGCAGTCAAACCCGCAAAGCTCGTGGAATCCATCGTCAACATCTTCCAAGCTGAGATGAAGACGCACAACATCTCTTACAGTGTCACACCTGACACGTCGTTCTTGAGTCTAGGCATTGACCACCTTCATCTGGATCCGTCCCGCGTGACACAGGTCTTCATCAATCTACTGACGAATGCCATCAAGTTCGTCAAACCATCGAAAGAGCCAGCCCTCTCCATCCGCTATGGCGCCAGCACCTCAGATCCCCGCGAACTCTTTCCTGAAGACATGTTCTGGGCTACTGAGGGCAAGCAAGACGGCGATGTTACAAGCAATCCAGATTGGGGCACCGGTGAAGAAATCTTTCTTGCGTTCACCGTCAAGGACTCGGGAATTGGCTTGCAAGAGAAGGAAATTCACAAGATATTCGAGCGCTTCCGCCAAGCGAACGTGAAGACGCATGTCAAATACGGCGGCAGTGGGCTGGGTCTGTTCATCTCAAAGGAGCTTACTGAGAAGCAAGGCGGCGAAATAGGCGTGTCATCCATCCAGGGCCAAGGTTCGACTTTTGGATTCTACGTCAAGACGCGAAGAGTAGAATGGAAGCCCAGGACCCTCAAAGAGATGTTTCAACAAACCGGCAACGAGGAAGCGGCAATACGGCAACTCCACGTACTGTTGGTGGAAGACAACATTATCAACCAGCAAGTGCTCGGCAAACAACTTAAGAAAGCGGGATGCCACGTATCCGTCGCAAACCATGGTCTGGAGGCGCTCGAGATACTGGAGAGAGAAACATTTGACATCGTGTTGATGGATCTGGAGATGCCGGTACTTGATGGGCTTGGCGCGATGCGCGAGATACGGAAAAGGGAGGAAGAGCAGGGGGTACTGTCTTCTGAACGGTTGCCTGTGATTGCTGTCACGGCGAACGTTCGGAAAGAGCAGATCGACACTGCTATTGCTGCTGGAGCAGTAAGTATATGATGACCGTCGAAAGCATTTTTAGGCTAACAGGCTGTACAGGATCGCATCATGCAGAAGCCGTTCAAAGCGGCCGACTTGGTGTTGATGATGAAATCCTTGATGCCACAACTGGCACCTTTATCCATCGACCCGCCGACACCAGGCCTCGGCCTCCGATCTAATGCATTGGTGCCTTGAAACGAATTTTCTTCGGCACTTTGCATAATTCATTCGACATTCTCAATCGTCGAGTCTAGAAGTCTCTACACTGTCTCGTGTCCCACCTCGAAGCGGTCCCTGAAGTACCTAACTTGAAGCTGCAGGAAGGACGAGAATCATGTGTTTTTGTCGTGTAGTCCACAGCTGCGCACCAACTTCGGTGCATATCACATTGCTATCGGGACAGGCACTCGACGCCTGGTAGCACATGCAGGTTGTTTGAGCTCTAACAAGAACTCACCCACAAAAGTATTTTACGAAACATCACCAGCCAGTCTAAGTCTAGCCGCATGGGGTATCACAGGATAGTACTTGACACCGGAAGACTACGTCTCATCGGCAATTGAGCAGTGCGGTGCGCAAGGACAGGCGAAAGAACATCGGCTTTTGGAGAGCGATGGGGTTGGCGCACGATGCACGGACATAGTGGACGTCAGGGATATGGGATTGTGAACCCTTGATTCTCACGAGAAAAATGAATATCTTGCAACATACTTCCATCTTGATGTTGACGTTCTCATCGCAGAGTCATCTCGAAGACTTATCGCCGTACCGTGGATGCAGATGGAGGCGTTGAGGTTGGGTTTCGCGGTGATTCTCCAAGCATTATTGTTTCTAGCTATCGTATGCCATCTAGAATTGATACTAACAGGCATAGACTAACCCCGTCATAGACTCATGACGCCAGCGTCGCCAATACCCGTCGTGTAAGAATTAGATCAAAAGTCTTGGCCGCTACATTTGTTTCTGGCCGAGCCGTGAGAACGGCCCTTTTCACATGCTGGCTTTGGAACATATATATGCCAAGACACGAGATCGACCGACGATCCAAAGTTGAGATGTGCGGGACGGGACCTGCAGTAAATAGCGGAGAATAACAAGGCCGAGATTGATGTTTTGATGCGCCGGCCCGGCTTCTTGTTTGTGGTAATGCCTGGTGCTGCTGAGAACTAATTGTAATTGTGAGTATGCCGATCGCTGAGTGGCTGACGCACTTTGGTAACCACCACCAGGAGAATACTCTCGCTAGGCTATCGCTAAGGTAGGAGGACAACGCTCAGGAGGAACGAACAAGGGTGCAGAGTTCATGCTGCTGTATGAACCTCCACAGAACTTTGGGCAACAACCTAAATCCTCAACGCGGCGATTTGACGAAGACGCTGCTGCAGATTCCGGAGGTTGAGACGTATATTGTGGCGATAGAGGCTATAGAACCGGTGGATAGGAGCTATCCGGAAAGATTTCGGTAGTGTTTGTATACATTGCATGGTGTTGTTGTTTGAGGATGGCGTAGCGGCTGGCCTTAGTTGAATTCCTAAAGAACCGGTGTCCCGTATGCGTCAGGCTACGCCATGCCTCCCAGCATGAAGCCCGTAGCAGGTGCCACACGTGGCTGTTATTTGCGAGAAGCACAGGCACGCGTCTGAGCACATTCACCGCTCGCTCCGCTCCGGCAACTACGTATGGGTCGGGAGATGCCGCATGTCCGAGTGCTTCATGCGTCTGTCTGTGCGATGAGGGGGAGATGCTAGAGGGGCTTGGCGCAAGGACGCGTACAACTCTGCTTTGTACACTGAAGCTCTTTCTCTTGGTGCATGAAAGCGATAAGGTGGTGGTCGTGTGTCGGCGGGCGCGTCGCTTTGTTGGAGAGGAAGGCGTTGGCCCGAGCGCCAGCGATCGTCCGGAACGGAGTGTGGGGACTCATCCCATGTTCAAAGACTTTGCGACCCGCGGGTAACCCACGCAATGCATGATAGCCAGTTCGGAGGGTGCCAATTGCGCGCTCGTTATCCGCGCTTCAGTCGGCTCGAGAAGCTTGTCGCGGTAGCTGCATTACATCTGCAAACCTGAAACACCGTCTTTTGCTGTACTGCACACCGGGTTAGCCTAAGCCCCGGACTCTCAGCCTTCAAAACCACACTTACGCACTCCTGAGCAGCAAACAAGCTCGCGCTGACGTCCGTCAATTCTTGTCTTTCATCGCTCAAAGACTATGCCGTGCGCCTGTGCAGGGGCAGAAAGGTTGTTATCTGCAGAGAGGCCATAAATGGCGAACAGCAAGTGAGTAATCAATAGCTTTTCGAAGCGGGTGGGGAAGCTGCCGCCAACGTCCAGAGCTGGCCGCCTGCACAAGCTCACCGGACCTCAACTAACAGACTCCAGATTCGAATACGTGCGCGGGTTCGAGCAGCCCGACAATCTGATTCCCAACACCTGGATCGTAGTACGGATAGACGGACGTGGCTTTTCCAAGTACGCTCACCAGTTCTCTCTCCCTCACTTGCGCCGTGGCAAACTTTCTTGGTCCGGGATATGCAGGTACCCGTCACCATGTTGCATGAACGGAATTGCTGCCCCAGGCCAACATCTCGGCTATTGTACACCAACAAGGGCCATTGTTAACAACGCGCGAACAGGTTCACGTCCAAATATGAGTTCCTCAAGCCAAACGACAAGAATGGCCTTGATGTCATGAATGCTGCGGCTGTAGCGGTCATGAAAGAGCTGCCCGACCTTGTCCTTGCATTTGGCAACAGCGACGAATACAGGTATGTTGCATTCTTTTATTCGAGCACGTTGTGTTTGAGATTGATTATGCCTCCATCGAGCTGCCCAATGTTCCCAGCGCGGTATACACAGGGGTGGGGCAGCATGTTTCGGGGCGGCTTAGCTGACGTGGGTCGCAGTTTCGTCTTTCACAAGGACTGCGCCTTATTCGAACGACGAGCCAGGTACGGGAATCCTCCTATTGGTGCAACTTTATCACCTCCGGTGGTCATTCGTCTAGAACTGATCCCCGTTTAGCAAACTGACTACGACGATTGTCTCGACTTTCACTGCTTACTATGTGTATTCTTGGTCAACATACTTTCCGGATAAGCCACTCACAGCACCCCTACCGACATTCGATGGGCGTGCGGTTTTATACCCAAGCGATATCAACCTCCGACACTATATGAGCTGGCGGCAAGCCGATTGTAAGTATTTTGATGCATCGCCTTCATCCTGCCTTTTCTTGTCGGACTCGATCTTTTGCTTGCTCTTGGTGTCGGTCGATGAGTAAATCTGACCATCGTGCAGGTCATATCAACAATCTGTACAACACCACTTTCTGGACCCTTGTTCAGCAGGGTGGCATGGGAGCGCGAGAAGCAGAGCAAAGACTCAAAGGCACAGTGTCATCCGACAAGAACGAGATCTTGTTCAAGGAGTTCGGAATCAACTACAACAACGAACCAGAGTGCTTCAAGAAAGGAACGGTGCTGTACAGAGATGTAAGAGATGCTTCAGCACCATCAGCATTCACGTCCACGTATCTAACCGTGGCAGTTTTTCCCTACACCACCGACCGAGGCATTGTCGTCACCCGTGCTGTCGGACTTCCCAACGCCACCAATCGCTCAGCCAACACCAAAGCGAGCGTCCAATCACCGGGCATCACAGTCTATTGAGAGGTCTATCCCCTATCTGCCGGACAAAAAAGAGATGATGGAGAATCCAGGCCTATGCAGACGTCCAACCTTTCTCTCCACAACATCGACGCCATCACCGCCGCCATCGCCACCTACGATTTCGAGATCAGCATTCCCCAACCCACTCAGGTCCAATCCGATTGGCTCCGATGGTGAGGGTAACATGCCAGGTTCGTCCATGCCGCTCTCCCCGCCAACGACTGCCACCTGGAACAACAATGGCTCCTTGAACGGCAAGCAACATCTACCATCGTTGACGCCTTTGCCGCTGTCCCCACCAATATTGAAGCCAAGCAGCAAGCCTCCGATGTCATTGAGCCAACCGAATCCGACAACACGTACCAACTTCTCCCCAGTGACACCGCAGGGCGATTTTCCCGCAGATTTTCCTATAGCAGGCTACCGCCACCATGCCACTGCAGCGGCCAGCCATGGATTCTCCCACTCCGCTTCCGCTTCTTTGACACATTCATACCCACCTCAAGTGAAGCCTTCGCGTGTCAAACAACGATCGCCGAGCCAGCCTTCTCTGCCTTCATATTTTGCATCATCTAGCACACCTGCAGTGAAGCCCCCGTCTATACCACTGCGAATATCCAGCATTCCTGCCAACAGCAAGCCGCGGAAACTGTCTTTACCGGTCCATCGATCAACGTCAACACTCAAAGCCACGAGAGATACTTTGGATGAGAAGGAGAGCATCGTTAGCCCCCGAGATGCGACATCGACGCCGCCCCGCAAAGTCAGTCCGCCGATCCAAAAGAACAAGGCTCTGCCCAGTCCGCCAATGAGCGCAGAAGAGGAGATGCGCACGCGAGAGAAGGTCAAAGGAAACAGCCCACGGCAAGACTGGAGCAAGTACGCCATCGACAGCACTGAGTCACCTCAGCGAAGGCCGAGCGACTCAGACAACAGAGCGGGTCAAGGCTGGGCCACCCAAGACCACGTCTCCCACCCAGGCATTGCAGAACTCCACGCCTTTTCCACACCAACACAGTCTGCGCCCACATCAGCAACCTTGCCATACCCTCACTCAGGCCCTGATCTCCACACTCTAATCTCCTCAACATCCGCTGCAGGGCAAAGTTCCCAAGCTTTTCCCACCAGTCGTCCGTCCACCAGCAGCCGCAACAAAGACGCCAACACAGCCAAACCCTCCAAGTCCAACTCTTCAAAGGCAAGGCCGGATAAAGGCAAACAACCACAGTCGGAAACGAATGGTAAGGCTGCAGCTACTGCGCCTCAACAGGCGAATGAAGGATGGCCCGTACCCATGAGTCGTACGCAGAGGGATAAAGATAAGAAGAAGCGGAGTAAGGCGACGGTGCTGATGGAGCACGTGGATATCATCAAGGATGACTTTTGGGAGAAGAGGCCCTGGATTCTGAGTGGGAAGACGGGTTGAGTTAGCTGGGCGAGGTGATTTGTTGGCAAACTTCTGCTTTTGGCAGGTTTTTGTCTTGTCGATGAGTTTGGTGGGTTTTCTTTCCCTTCTCGACTGACGATGACGATTTTTACGATGGGGTTGTTTGTGTGTATTGGTGGAGTGAAGCAGTGTATAATAGTGGGGATGAGATGGGGGTGAAATGTAAGATGTGGATGCTGTTCATGTTGTTTATTTGAGTGACCGAATAATACTCGTCTGTAACAATATCGCGATATTGGTATAATACAGTATTCCGCACGTACGGTATGCGTCTAAAAATCCCGACTCTACAACGTTGCGCTTCCCGGTCAATTCTCAGCTCCGGTGCTCTCGTTGTGGCACTTGTTTTGCATTCAGACCACGTTCCGTGGGGTGGTCGTCAGCGGCCCCTCCGGACTTGGGTATCATTCCTGACGATAACGCCCGGCTCATTGAAGATGGATCGGCGGCATATAGCCCCTCGAGCCAGGATCCTTTTACTTCTGCCCTCCGGACAGCTCCCACATGCGCTTCACGGGCCGGTCGACCCTGGGAAGGCTGCGAGCATCCTGCGCCGACCCTGAGAGTGATGTAATCGTCCACTGTTCTCTCCATCTACACCATTGTATATTCGTGGTTATTGCGCCTTCTTGCTCTTCTTCTCCTTTTTATCTGACTTCGATTTCTTCTCCTTTGTGACTTCGACCGGCTTGAGAGCGCGCGTTTCTGTCTTCTTCTGGATGCGACGGAGGACGTATTGCTCGAGTGTCTGGCCCTTCGCTTTCGCGCGTGTCTCGTACTCGGCTTTTTCTTCGGTTTTCAGCTTCCCCAGCTTCTTCGTTACGGCCTTCAGGTCTTTGCCCGTGACTGCCGCCGGACTTTGTTCATTCTTCGATCCGACCGCGTCGCTCTTCGCCTTTTTGCTAACCGAAGCATCACCCTCCTCTCGCTTGCGCTTCTTCTTGTCGGACTTCCCCTTGGTAGGCGCGGGCGTTTCGGTGTCGGACGCGGATGTGGGAGGCGTGCTTGCGCCGGAAGCGGGATTCGATGCGTCTGTGGTAGTCGCTGAGGATTCTCCAATCGTACCTCCAATCATCTCGCCCTTTACGAAGAAGCCATAGAGACCTCCGCGATAGATGCCTTGGGTGCGGATCTGGTCAAGCGTGCTCTGAGTGGAAAATTAGCTGTTTGATTGCGCGCAGTGGTGCATGACTGCATACATCCTTGCCTGTACCAATGCTCTGCAGACTCTGGTCAAATGCGCGCAACCACCACTGGTCGTCTGTCGTATGCGCCTGCTTCTTCTTGCCGAGTCCTAGCTGGTCGTTCTTGTGCGCGATGAGAAGCGGCTTCTTGATGCCGCGGCCGGTCTGGTCGAGCGAGTGACCTGAGCCCTGCCAGCCTTGCTTGCGCAGATAAGCCTCGGCGTTCATGGCGGCGGAGGTGAAGGACTGATCGCTAACTTCGCGTCTGGAAATTTTGGTGGGGAAGTCTTGGCTAGCGCGAGTGTCCAGAGCGGACCCCCGGCCGTTCATTCCCTGCCTACCTTCATCCACACTTCAAATAGCCCCAATCTTGAGTGGGCTGGTATTGGGGCCGTTCGTCCTTGTGTTTCTGTCGGAATGGCATTGGATTTTGCGTGATGAGGAGATTGTAGGGGAATTGAGACCACACACACGACTGCTGCATCTGAGATAGGCGGCATCGACGTTACAGCGTAAAGTATCAACGAGACCTGAGTTGAGTTCAATCAGCTCTTTCCCATGATGCCGCTCGCTCTTCACTTTCGACCCCATTGGGTTGTAGGCCCCCACGCCCCTTCCTGACTCTCGCCCTCGCTATCTGCGTGAGTAAGTCTTTCACTCTGGTCTCGCTTCCTTTGCCAGCAATGCACACTCACTTCGACTGATCTTGCTTCACCTTCGGCTCGACTACCTGCTACCTCTAAGTGCTCCAACTTACAACATCCTGCTTAACCCGTTATGGCTACTTTGAAGTCTACCCAATTCATCTGGCTGCTAGCTTCAACAGTGAGTGCCGCTGTGCTTCACAGCAGATCCGCGCCCTACTATGCGGGTATCCAATTCGCTGCGGATAGACAGTTGTCGATTTCCGTCTTCAGTGATCTTCACTTCGGTGAGCGTAAGTCATCGCATCTCTTTGCGTCGTATCAACCTGAAACTAGTATATACTAACGACTTGTAGCTGAGTCTCAGCGCGGCCGTCCGTTCGCAGACTTCAAAACAATCGGTGTCATGAACTCAGTCCTCGACAACGAGCAGCCCGACTTCGTCGTCCTCAACGGCGATCTCCTCTCCTGTGAGTGGGTGGCCCCTCAAGACGCAAATCCGTTGATCGATCAGATCGTGGCTCCACTCGTCGCCCGCAACCTGCCTTTCGGCGCAACATTTGGCAATCACGATGCTTCCAAGACTTGCAGCACTAGTGCCATGTCCGAACACATGTGGTCGGATGTCAAGGGCAACAATGGCAAGAAACTCTCTTTCACGACGCAGTCCGTGTCTGGCGATATCAATCAAGTTGGCTGGAGCAACTATTTCGTCCCGGTGTACAGCTCTACGGATGCTTCTGATCTGAAGATGCTGTTGTGGTTCTTTGACAGCAAAGGAGGCATGAAGTATCAACCCACTGGTGATGATGTCGGTGTTCCGAACTGGGTCGACGAGAAGGTATGAGACCCTTGTTACTGTTTTCATAATGTACTGATTCTTGCAGGTTGTTGAATGGTTCCGCAATACCAATAACGCCCTTCGCCAGCAATATGGCCGCGCGGTTCCTAGCATGGCTTTCGTGCACATTCCGATACACGCCGCAGATTCTTTTCAACATAACGGGCGTTCCAAAACAGCCAACCCAGGCATCAACGAAGAGAGTGTAGGGAACCAGGGCGACATTTGCGATCATACTGGGAACAACTGCAAGTACAGTGGAGCCGATATTCCCTTCATGAAGGCGCTCGTAGAGACGGAAAATCTCATGGCCGTTTTCTCGGGTCACGACCATGGCGTAGACTGGTGCATGAAATGGGCCAGAGACCTCCCTGGCAACTCTCCTAGCAACGGCAACGGGCTGAACATCTGCTTCAATCGTCACTCAGGCTATGGTGGCTACACTGATTGGACACGGGGCGCGCGTCAGATCGTCGTCAAGGAGGATATGCTGGATGCGAAGGTGGTCGACACGTGGATCCGTCTGGAGAACGGTAAAATCTCGGGACAGGTGTCGCTGAACTCTACATTCGGTACCGATCAATATCCGGTGGTGGACAGGTCGAAGACCTCATAGCCTGAGCCAAAGCGACCGAGTCTGCACCCATAACATGTTGGGTGCACATGTCTTCTATCTCGCGTTATGTGCTGTATTGCACACTGTACAACTTTTGGAAAAGTATGTTATTCACCATCTTAGTTGATAGCTCAATTCAACATGACTTAAGTTGAACGCCAGCAAATTCACGTCATGCTTGATGTAGGCCGAGTGTCTGCGCTCGTCAGGGACGGCGAAGGGGTATCGGCCCCACTTACGCGCTCCACGGGAACCGGCCCATGACATCATCGGCATTCTCACAAAACACCAAACACTACAGTTAGGTCTCCCGGGCGCATCCGCACAGTCTCGCCAGCGGAGCAAGCGTTTCAGGCGGGGCCTCCTAGCGCCTACTAAGCATGGCGAAGCATTCTCGGCCGTTGTTCTTCACGATCGCTGTATCGCTTTCATCACCCAGAGGCGTGGTCCTACCGCGTCCGTTTTGTTACGCGCTTTTTCTTCTAAGATACCCTCGATCACCCTTCACACCACCGCTCGCCATCGACCATGTCCTTCCTTGAGCGTCAAAAGACGCGCATCACGGGTGACGAAGATGGCGCCCGTCGACACAGCATCCTCAATCCCTCGTCCTCGGGCAAGATACCCAACGCGAAGAAACCACGCACGAGACCGCCCGCATCGATACGCGATCATCTCCCTTACCCGAACTCGACCCTCTCTCCCACTTCAGGGCCATACTCCATAGGCAGCATGGAGATAGAAGTCCCTGTCGAACACCCTCGTCCGATCTCGAACATCAAGCGCAAGGGCCGGCACCTTCTGCAGTTGGAGACTGTTTTGTTTACACTATATTATCCAGCCTCGTTCGGGAGTGGTAACGGGAACGCCCCAGGAGGAGAGAAGAAATGGAGTCGCGAGACATGGCTTCCAAGGCCGCGCATGGAGACGGCGAAGGGTTATGCGCGGTTTGCTGGCATACCGAGCCCTATAAGCATCGGCGTCTTTGGCGCGACCACCATGCTCACCAAATTGCGCGGTTTTAGGAACGCCCCTCCTGCGACTCATTGGCCTCCGGAAGGCAACATGAAGAAAGACGGGTATGAGATCAAGAACCAGCAGGGTAGTCCGCCCGAGGGCATGAACGATGAGCCCATGTTCCCACTGTTGATGTTTAGTCATGGTCTTGGTGGCTCTAGAACCGCATACAGCAGCCTATGCTCTGAATTCGCGAGCTACGGCTTCGTCGTGTGCGCGGTGGAGCATAGGGACGGGAGTGGACCGCGGACTTTCATTAATCACAAGAAGCGAGGGAAGCGGAGAAAGGATGCCCAAGGAGGAGGGAAAGCGAACCATACGAATTGCGACGGAGACGCAGAAGACGACAAAGACTTTGCCAAGTTCCAGCATCTGGATCACACTGACGAAGAAATTGCGCAAGGTTATCACTATGTCGTGCGTAGTGTGAGGTTCTGTAATACAGGAACTATTAGGCTGACTATAGCAGGACTACATCTTCCCCAAAGATAACCCGATGGACACCGCACCGAACAATGAGCACGGCGTCGACGGCGAACTGCGCAGCGCACAGATAGAGCTGCGTCTTTGCGAGCTCGAGGAAGCATACCGTGTACTCAAGATGATATCTGACGGCGATGGAGAGGAAATCGCACGACAGAATCTCCGAGGCGAAGGCTACGTCGGAGGCTCTTCCAGAGGTCTAGGCGGAATCGATTGGGCACAATGGAAAAATCGTTTTCACGTAGATAAAATGACAGTGGCTGGTCATAGTTTCGGAGCAGCAACAGTGGTAGAAGTGCTCAGACACACCGAGAGATTTACTAATGTGCAAGCGGGGATAATCTACGACATCTGGGGGTGACTATATCTTTCTCCCCATCGTTACATTGGAACTAACACATTTGTAGCGCACCTGTAAAGCCACCTGTGGAAGACCCGAAGCACCGAATACACCTCCCCCTGCTGGGAATCGCCAGTGAAGCGTTCATGTATTGGCAGAAAAACTGGGATGCGTCCATGTCTCTGATGAAGGAGGCCAGCGAGCATGGCGCCCCTGCATATCTTCTTACGGTCCGAGGCTCCGTTCACATCAACCAAAGCGACTTCTCGATTTTATATAAGCATGTCTCATCGTTGTTCATGAAGGCCACCGTCCATCCGCAAAGAGCTATTGATCTCAACGTCAGCACTAGCCTCGAATTCCTCCGCTTGGTTACGCCCGACTCGGGAGGCGGAAAGTCCATCATTAATCGATGTATGACAGATGAGAAGATTCTGGACACGCCTCTTATGGAAGACATGCCCAACGACCACCGACCGAACGACCAGTGGATAGCTGCCCGACTACGAGTTGACAATGAGTTCAGGAAACGGTTAGCTGCTGGTCTGCAAAGAAAGTTTAAGCGCAACTTTCAAGGCGGTATGGGCACTGGATACACGACTTCTGATGAGATGTGGTGTTTCCATAAACCTTCAGAGGAGGATCTGCAAACATGGATCAAGGCAGAAGACAGAGGAGAAAAGCGCATAGATGAGGATCGTGCTATTTTATCGGCGGAGGAATCTCGGACTAGTCATCATGCGGCTGCCGATGCGCCTAGATCTGCAAGCCCCTCCCGGAGAGAGGCAGAGAGAAGCGAAATACCGGTACGGGAACATGAGGCGGAGGTAAAGGATGCAAACAGTCAGCAAACAGGGCATGGGGTTCGAGATAGATATGATGATGCGGAGAAGAACACTAGTGGGGAGTCTGGGGGTGGGCACGCAGCGGCCGCTGCAGAGCAGGGCGAAGATGAACAATCGAACAACTGGTTGGGCGTCGTGCCGAAGCTTAGACACGGTCCAGGGCAAGCATCAGCATAGATATACAACGTTAGATTATGTGATCATACACAAGCTCTAAATATCCTTGACCGGGCTAGTGCATTGGTACCTGAGACGCATGGAAGTCGTGATTGTGACATCGTCAACTTGTAAGTTGGACAGTCTCGTTCACTCGTTCATTAAAACATTGACGTCATGATCTGTGTATTCTAGGATCTACGTTGTTCCCGGTGCCGCGTCGCCCGTATGCCGTATTGACTTGGCTGAAGCTACCCAAGGAAGCGCCTGCCCAGGTATCGCGCCCTGAAGCGTAAAGGGGGCCGTTTGATTTACCAAGCTAGAGAGGTTTAAACAGCTTATATAATCAAGCGCTGACAAGAAACCAGCTGACAATGAAGCGAGGGAAAAATTTATAACCGCCAGCCCTGCAGACTGCTGACAGGAGTCACCTTGGTTGTCACGTGCAGCGCTTGGCATGCGGCACTTGCCGTTCCGGGAAATTTGTTGTTCAGTAATCATGCTGCCAAAGCCTCCCGAACTGCACCAGAGCTACAAGACGCACAACGAAACAATTGGTCACACCCATCTACTAAGGTCCGACGACCTCGGTCTCAAACATCTCACCATCAAGAATGTCTAGGGTAGGCTTGCGAGTTATAAATTTGCACGCAAATAAACCCACGTAGATGGGACCACAACGCCTGCAAACCTATGGTCATGAACCCACCCGCCCATGCACTCGTCCGCCTCTTCGCCCTACAGACAGCAGGACCTAGCCGCATCCTGTGCGGAGACGCGCATTAGCCCCGTGTAACAGCGGACCCTTGATCGATCTCGAACCTTGTGAGCTGTAGCGGCCGTTCACTGAATCGGCGCCGGAGCATCTTTTGCTTTTCCATACCTACCGTCTGGCTTGCGTCAGGTTGAACTAGTTCTGGATGCAATCTACATGTACACAACGTCTTCCCGCTATTTTTACGCGAACCAAATTACTCCATTAAGAATCTGTACGAAGCGTTTACGATTTTCCTCACAAGTGAACGATAGCGGTGTTTCAAGAGTCGGAACGGAGTGATTAGTAGTCCGTGGAGACCGACTTCGGTTCAGCATCCTTTCGCCTTTCGTAGTCAGTCTCGCTATTGGTTCCACCGAACTCCTTCGGTGACATACCTCCGGACCTTACTCTGTTCGATCAGCGGTATCAGAAGCGAAAACCAGAATCATGACGAGCTCAGAATCAGAACAGGCGCAGACATCACGGAAGCGCTCACGCAGGAGGGACAGCGTCGATGACGGTGGTGCTGGAGGAAAGAAGGCTAGGGGCCGTCCACGGGTAGACACACAGGACGCCACGGCTGCAGATGTGAGTGGAGACGCAACGTCCTTTTTGTTCTATCTACCCGATTCGTCGTTGTCAACTCTTGGAGCGGGAGGGTAAACGGGACATGCGCACCTGTCCTGATCGAAGAAGCTGTCAAGTTGTTGATGTGTTCTCCAGCTCGACCCACTGTGAGCTCCTCATCGTCATCCCCACCTCCTGTGAACGACGCTGATGAGCCTACCGTGCTCCAGATGACACTACCCAGCATGGAGCTCCTCGCGATCCGATCTCAGCATTCATGTCGAATGTACTGACAGGTGTACCAGAGACGAAGAACTCAAATCCGGCTTGCGCAGCGTGCATATCGGCAGCGGAAGGAAACCACCATCGCGTCGTTGAAGAGTCAAAGCACACAGCTCCACTCGATTATCGAGCAGATGAACAAGGCCTTCCTAAAGCTAAACGAGTCCACCGTCAAGTCAGGTCTGTTACAGCTGAATCCGAGTTTGGCCCAAGAGTTCAAGCTGGTAACGGAGACGTTCGCGAGCTTGACAAAGACAGCCAACGAGGGCCAGTACGAGGGAGACGAAGATGGTGAACACGGCGAACACGGGATTGAAGGGAATGGTGCACCAAAGCTAGCCGAACCGGAGCCTGAAGTGCAGCACATTGGATGGGGATATTCCGCAGTTCCGAAACCAGCCGCTGAGAAGCGTCCGCAGCCACAGTTGTCAACACCGGATAGCTACCTCGCCCACATCAGTGCTGCATATGGCAATGTAGACTCCCGCAGGAGCGATCTGGTGGGTTGCCGTCAGTTTGGAGCTGGTTCGGTCTTCGACCAGTCGCACCGATCTTCGCAGCCTCCAGCAGACCCATCACCATCGCATACTTCATCCCAACCGACGCAGCTGCCTTTCGGCCTTGTAGACCTTCTGAGTCAGCACCAAGCACCGTATGGAACAACAAACCTACACACGTACTCCGTCCGTGTACCGACGCCTGAAGCGACACCGCCATCGAACAGACTGCCCACGCCGCCTCTATCGAAAATATCGTCGAAGACGCTCCCTCCGGTCACAACGTACAGTTTCCAAGAAACAACATTTGCGAGACGATTGTCGAGGGCGGCGCTTGAGGCGGGGTTTCATTTGCTTAGCAACGCCCAAGCTCGCCCTACGGTACGTTTTCAGCTAGTCGATGTAGGAATTGTTTCTGTGGCTTCACTGCCTTTTCTCCTGAGTAGTGATACAAGGCTAATCATGACAGCTAGGCAATCAACCGTGTCTTCAAGCTTTCTCTACCTCATGAGACCCTCGATCAAATACGAAGCCGCTTCCGAACTATCATGGCCCGTGGCATTGACGAAGACCTGGATTGGTGGGAGTCGCCATTTCTCCATCTCGGTGGTGCAGGAACTCATTATCCGCGACGGGACGCTGCCGGCAACGTAAAGTCTGTCAGAAACGGATGGAACGTACGGCAAATTGGGCCAACAGAGAACAAGGTGCTCATAATAGAGAATACAGAAGACGGTAGGAGTGAAGAGCTACGCGGCGTGGACCTCCGTGGATACGAGGGGGAATGGTTCGATTGTTACGACGTACAGGGCTACTTAGAAGAAAAATACTCGTGCAAGCTCGACCCGAAGAGCTCGTTCGCCGAATGTGTCATCGAGGTTGACGACGAAGAACTGTCTAGAGCCCCCAACAGCGCACTACGGCAACGACCACACAACGCGACGAGTCTGCCTCCTCTTCACCAGAACCCCGCAAACGGATCGGCAGCTCCGTCAACCACCTCGACAAATCCGCCAAACAACTCTTACAACATCGCGGATAGTGGATCTTATGGGCTAGACCTGTCTTTTGGGAACACCGGTGAATACCCTAGGCTTGTCAACTACGAAATCTCATATGATCAGACCCTGGGTTTGGATCTCGCACCTGGGTATGATTATGGGTTTTCGCATACACCCGCCTTTCACATGGACAACATAGATCTAGGCATGAACATGATGAGCGATGTAGCGGCAGCTCTACCAGTGGTGAGGCAGAAACGGAAGAAGACTGCCTGGCTAGACGTTTCGAAGCTGATTGATGGTGAGTGTACACATCCACGAGAGGTCAACAGTTGGCTGACAATTACGACAGAGATCATTATACACGGCGTGTGTCTCGGGCGATCACCGGGGTATAGGCGCAAGGACGTTGATGCAGCGGTACAAAAGGCTTTGGTGCATGACCATTAGCCGGTAGCGATTGCGAGGAGCATGCCAAGATACCCAGGTGCGATTCGAGTGCAGTGGCGGGAGTTTTGCTTCTTATGGGACGAGGTTGGCTGTTTGAGGTGCAATTGATGAACTGACGACGTTTGTACCAACATTTGAATCGGTTCGTATGTATATTGATCATGAGCACTACTATATTTTGAATCTGCCAGAACATTGCATCGCGTTTTTTGGATGTTGAGCTGTGAGCGTGGTCACGTGTGGCGCTAGAGTAGCGTTAGGCGCTAAGGAACCGGCGCCCTCAATGATTGCCGGAACGCCGCTCACTATCACTCATACACCCACGACCCCGAAAGCTGAGGGCACCCGAACACGTCGTACAAAGCCTTCCGTCTGGGCTAGCGATATCCGTAGAACTTCCTTGACCGCGCAGAAGCTTCCTCAAGCGCTGACGTCGCCTGCCTGGCTTGCCTGCCTATTCCTCAATCCTCTGCACGCGAGCAACCATCACAAGCCGTCGCGCAGCTATCACAGAGCTCGCATCGTATACTAGATAGCTCAGACCATATCAAACAGTCGCGATCATGTCGAACTCGGTCGTGGTTAGTATCCCCAAGGCGCGCATGCGAGCGGTGGAAGGGTAAAGGCAGGCTTGCTAACAGCAACCACCAGGGCGGCGTGTACCAGCAGATCATCGAGAAGGTGATCCAGACCTCGCAGAATGACTTCGAGGAGTCGGGCGTCGATCATAGCACGCTCGACGAGATGAAGCAGGTATGTTGCAACCTGGCCTCCATCTCGGCCAGCGCGCCTTCCTTTTCTTTGTCGCAGCACAGTTGCGACCGCCGTCACACCGCTTTTCATATCTCTCACTTTTCTTGTCAATTCATTCCTCGCATCGGTTTCGCTGGCTGCGGCGATCGCGCGGTGTCCACCTGGCTTGGGTGATGGCGGCTGGAAGCGGGGCGGAGTTGCCGGTCGGTCTGGCAGCTCCGGGGGCGCCTCAGTATTTGAGATGCCTTCTTATAGCCCCTGCACAGCTCCCCCACCCGCCAAGACCAACGCATCATTTCCCAACAAGGCATAGTCTGTCATGTGACGGCTGTTCTCACATCATGTTTTGTTGCAGTTGTGCTGAGCATATACTGACTATCGCCAGGGCTGGCAAGAGAGGCTATCCGCTCTCAAGATTGCTCACTTTCCATGGGACCCTGCTCCTGAGCCTGTTCGTCAGCCGCCTACGGTACCGTCCAACGTAAAGGTTGACAATGATATGCCTTCCGTGTCCGGACCTCAGGAGGCTCTCAACTTCCCCAACGTGCCCGTGAAGCAAGAAGGAGGATACCAGCCACCAGTTGCCAACTACCCTCCTGCTCAGACTGCGAACAACGGCTACGGCGGTACTTATGATCAAAACCAGCAGCTCGCGCACCAGCGTGCAGCTGCTCTGGTACAGCAGCGAGTGCAACAGCAAGGACATGTGCAGCAGAACTTTCCTAATCTGGCGCAACAAGGCCATCTGCCTCAAATGCCTATGCAGAACCAGCAACAGCAGCAACAGCAACGCATGATGGCACAACAGCAGCAACAACAGCAGCAGCAGCATCAACGACCTCCACAACAACAACAGCAGCAGGGAATGCCACAGCAGCGTCCCCCGCCGCAAAATCACATGTACACCTCACAGACTGATGGTTCGGGTGATGCTATGGCTGACTGGGAGGCCTTGAAGGCCGCACGCGCTGCTGATGCAGTAGAGCGCATGGCGGCGGACGACTTCATGCGTTCTCATGTTGATGCCATGGCTATGCGTCAAGACAGTGGTCTCATGGTACCGCTCAATTCGATGCCAAAGGGCAGAAAGCGCAAAGCGGCTATTCGTGTCCTGCAGGCCGAAGACGCAGAGGCCTCGTCAAGCGCACCGGTTCCCGCGCGCTTCGACGGTGACGACGATGTGAAGCCAGAAGAAGATCCGGATGACGCCATTAACTCTGACCTAGATGACTCGGAGGACGAACTCGGAGATGGCGATAACAGCGACGATGAAATGGTCGACTATATGTTGTGCACCTACGACAAAGTCCAGCGCGTGAAGAACAAGTGGAAGTGCACGCTCAAGGACGGCATCTTGACCACGAACAAGAAGGAGTAAGTTTGGTGTTGAGACCTTGAAGAGATTTTGCTAACGATATTGAAGATACCTGTTCCACAAAGCAAATGGTGAATTCGAATGGTGAACATTCGCCACCCATTGCTAATGCCCGTGGTAGCTGAACTCGAGTTCTAAGTCGCTCCGTGCAGCGCACGAACCCCACTCGATCGAGACGCGAGTCTAGCACGCCTGATACACGATTCACCAAGCTCGATCCCCCCTTCGCGACGACAAAGCGGCTCGGTACGAACATGGATAACGGGCATCAGATTGGATACTATGGCCTGGCGCGACACTCGAGAAAGAAGAAAACAAGAAAGAAGCTGATTCCCATGACGCACTACATAAAACTATGGATAGGACGACTGGGCGTCCTGAGTATCCCTAGTTTACGCTATTCAGATTGATTTTGCACTCAGGTCAGGACTAGACGTTTGGCTGACCTCACATGTCCAAGCACAGGCGTATGGACTCCATGGCAGGTTTATATTCCATCAGGTGGAGTTTTTCAGCTTGAGTAAAAGAAGGAATTGTCGAGTTCGGGGCCTCATTCACAACAAAACGTCAGGACTTCTAAGTAAGAGGCTGCCAAACAAAGGCTCTTGATTGCTTCATCACAGAAGACATTGTACGATTGTGGATTTCATTTCCTACTCTGTTCGGGTCTGGACAGACTAGCAAATATAAGAACTAGCAAAATCGGCATATGCTGAGCTCAAGCTCCCTGTTTTCTGCCAGTAGTGATGCCTATTGTACTCTCATAGCATGTCGTAAGCGCCACTCTCGCCATCACTTCCTGGGCCATTCTGCATGAGGGTCTCGTCAAGGTCTGCGCCCTCAGCCTCGTCGTCATCCTCTTCCACAAGCGGGACAAAGCGAAAGTCAACGAAACTCACTTGTCCGCCTGTGGCCCCTCCAGGTCCAGTCTGAGAAGACGACCCACTACCCTCGACCTCAATCATGAACTGTAGACTCAACACGCCTTGGGTATCTGCTCGTATACTGACTTTAGTCGCAACGTTCATGGCACGCGCAGCCTTTTGTATCAAGCTAAACTTGTAGGACGAGCGGAGTACGGCTTGTGGATCGCTGAGCTGGAAGGTCTCGAGCAGATTGGTGGGTTTCTGATCTGCTGCCTCATTGTTCGTATTGAGGTTCGTAGATGCAGGAGTGCGGTAGGCAGAGGGCTGGGGCTGATTGTTGAACTCGACGCGCGCTGAGCCTAGAGTGCCTGATGACGATAGAGCGAAGAAGGGCTTGCCGCGCACGGTTTTGGCGTACATGGTCAGCTTCTCTGGGCTTGTAGATGATAGCTCTTGTACTGCGTCGTACAACCAGCTGCCTCGCATGATGATTTTCAGGGCGAGGGCTTGTCGATCAAAAGGTATTTCGTCTGTGTACTCTGGCTCGTACGTCGTGAGATCGCATTGCGTGCGTATGCTCGCCTCTGTCAAAGTGACCGCCAGTGGAGCACCGGGGCCATCGTAGCTTATCCGACAGAGGTTGTTCATGCCACCTAATATGTTGTTCCCGGTGAAGGCCGTGCTGGTGGGATATGCACCATCGCGCGCCCATGGTGGTTTGGAAGTGGAGGGGTCGGTGAGACCGAAGATCTGGAGGGTCTCAAGGAGAGCGGGAAGAGATATTTGAAACGCGGGGGTGGTAGTAGATGTTGGGTCGGGTTCATCGTCGCTGTCGGAGTGTTGTGAGTTCGGTGGTGGGGCGGGCGCATTGAAAGTGTAGGTTGTGAAGAGAGATTTGTCTAGGAAGGCAGATGCTATAGTTGTGTCAGATTTGGAATGTGTCAAAATACATTGCACCTAGACGCTACGTACCTTCCATGACGCTCGCCTCATCCACAGCGAGCTTCATGCCAATGTCGCTGATCTGGACATGAGCCTTATTGGAGAAGGCGATGCAGCGAAGGAGCAGGTACAATTGTCGCGCGGAGCTTGACACTGCCGTGAGTATTGGGGGCTCCTCTTCGTCCATGGTGCTGTGTTGTGAGTGTGAGGGTACGGGCTATCGTGCAGGTAGATTCGAGAGTCTTGAACTTTTTATTGGTATTCCATAGATTGTACACAGTATGCCCCTAACGCCGGATGGAGAAGTAGGAAACTAGACGTATACGCCGACTGCGCAGATCATGTAGACGGCGCCGAAGCTGTTTGCAGTCAGTGGGCGCATGTTGTAGCTGGGCTTCCGAGGCCACGTACCCGAATGCTAATGACGCGGGAACACCGAGAACGGGGAGGTTGATGAAGGAGCGGTCTGTGTGCGCATGAGTAGAGGTTCGCTAGAGGGGCGTGGCTATTTCGCGTACTCAAGCCGAAGATGGTAGTCAAGATGAGAGCTGCGCGCGTTGTTAGCAGAGGTCCACTAAGCAGCAGAGCTTCCAACATACAGATGGCCAGCAGCACGAAGCCGACTGTGAACTGCGTGTTCTTTCCGACGGCAGGGCTGAAGGGCGAGGACGCAGCAGCCTCCCAGACGTCTACAAGTGGGCTCGACATGTGTGCAGGCGTGCAATTGGGTTGTGTAAGTGTCTCTCTCTCGTGAAGCTGCTTTGGTGGCCTTTCGTGTTCACTCGCAGGTGATCGGCCGTGATTGGTGTGGGGCGACTAGCGCGGGAGGCGCAACTTCCCCGACATTCAGTCAACACCACGCACAGGACTGAGAGAAGGCGCGACGGCACACAGAAGGCGCCCTACACTGCAACATGGCGGGCGCGACCGACGACAGTAAGTGCGCATACCCTCTCCAGCTCCATGCGCGTCAACAGACGTGCATCGTACCCACAAGCCGACATGTCTCCCCGCAACGACATCCCGCAGTTGCGCGACGTGTTGGGCTATCCCACCTCTCCCCCAACTTCACCACTGCTCGCTCCTCCCCCCATACCTCGCCGACACACCCGGCAGTCTTCTTCCAACACACGACTTCGCGAACTACAAGCTAACCTGGCTCGCGATGAAGCTAAGCGCAAGGCAACCACCGACCCTCCCAACGGCTCTCCCAAGCGCATAAAGCAGGACCCCTCGACACCTTCTGCCGCCGACGATGCCCCCGCGCCTCCCGTGAAACGTATAGTGCCGTTCCCCGAGAAACCTGCCGTCATAGAAGAGCGCAATGGGGAGATTGAATTCAGAGTGGTCAACAATGATGGGGAAAGGGAGAGCACCATCATCTTGACAGGCTTGAAGTGTATCTTCCAGAAACAGTTGCCCAAGATGCCAAAGGACTACATTGCGCGTCTCGTCTACGACAGGACCCATCTGAGCATAGCCATCGTGAAACATCCCCTCGAGGTGGTAGGGTATGTAAAGGCTCTCGTCCCATGTCTGGCCAGATGCTGACAATACAACCTTCCAGTGGCATAACATACCGTCCCTTCGACAAAGGCCAGTTCGCCGAAATTGTCTTCTGCGCCATATCCTCGGATCAACAGGTCAAGGGCTACGGTGCCCATCTCATGTCCCATCTCAAAGACTACGTCAAAGCCACCTCGCAGGTCATGCACTTCTTGACCTACGCCGACAACTATGCCATCGGATACTTCAAAAAGCAAGGCTTCACCAAGGAGATTACCCTGGAAAAGTCAAGATGGATGGGCTACATCAAGGACTACGAAGGCGGCACCATCATGCAGTGTAGCATGGTGCCCAAGATAAGATACTTGGAGAGTGGCAGAATGCTCTTGAAACAGAAGGAATGCGCAAACGCCAAGATAAGGGCTGTGAGCAAGAGCTACGAAGTCCACGCGCCGCCAGCGCAATGGGCAAAGGGCGAACTGAAAGCCATCGACCCCCTGACCATTCCTGCCATCAAGAACTCCGGCTGGTCACCTGTCATGGACGAACTCGCTCGCGCGCCCCGCCACGGACCCAACTACAATGCCCTTCTCCATCTCCTCAACGACATGCAGAACAATAGCAACGCCTGGCCGTTCCAACAGCCCGTCAATAAGGATGAGGTGCTTGACTATTACGACGTCATCAAAGAGCCCATGGATCTCGCGACCATGGAAGAGAAACACGAAAAGGATCTTTATCCTACCCCCGAGGACTTTATCAGAGATGCCAAGCTCATCTTCGACAATTGCCGCAAGTACAACAATGAAAGCACGCCGTACGCAAAGGCGGCGAATCGTTTGGAAAGATACATGTGGCAGCGGATACGTGACATTCCAGAGTGGTCGGTAAGTACTCAACATTTTCGTGCCTGACGCAGCAACATCGTGACTAACAAACTACCAGCACCTGGAAGGCGAGTTGACAGGCAAGTAAGAGGTTTGAGGTCCGATCACTCTGATTTCGCCGTGCATAGGGGGCGTTTGTTATGTGGGTTATGGCAGCTTGTATCATCATCACCAACAGGCTTGTTGTTTAGCGGCATTGGGTAAGGTGTAAGGTGTAAGGTGTATGGTATGATAGCATTGGTTTGAGGGTTCGGTCGGGCTGATTATACCCTTTGTCGTTACGTATTCGAATCACTTGTTCGTACTCATCTTATGAGAACATGCAATGTGATGCTGGCTGTGCAGCGAATCTGTGGACATGTGGTTGAGCAATCATATGGGGCGCAAAGTGTGATGAAGTCCCAGACCGATGATGGAATATTGATTTATCTATGTGGCCTATTTGCTATGCGAGCAGGCCTTCCCCGTCTTGTCAAGCACATTCTCGATTCGTCACTATGCACATTACAAACTATGTGATTACGTGTTTGCTCTCCGCACGAGGTTCACATCACGGGTTAGCACGCGGTAGTACCAAGCACACGTTCGCAAGGCTAGGTACGTGGGACCAGATTCTGTGATCAACCTAAACGAAAGTAGGTAGCCGTGGGCCAAACATGCTTGGTACAATCGCACAATGCTAATATGTCGTGTCCCGCAACCTTATTGTGGCGTCCGTAGTGGTTGATGTACTCGGTTGATGAGGTTTGAATAAGGCTTCGCGGTTTAGCGACGGGGTGACAGCCACGACAGAGAAGCGAGTGAACAAACAAGCTTTGTGGCCGGTAAGGAGGCTTGTGCAGTGCGCGCTAGGAAGTATGAGCTGCAGTGCGGTGGACGAAGAAGATGAGGATGCTAAGCTCATTGGGATAAATAACGCGCGAGAATAGCCAAAGGCCGTTCGGAGGCTGCGCTGATCGTGTTTCGGGGGAACCGTGATTTGATCAGTGAAAGTACAACAATATTAAAGAAAGATGACTTGCCCAAAAGAAAGTGTGTTCAGCGATTCAATTCACAACCCCAAAATGGAGCTGTGCTATGGATCTAGGGGCACACCTTCCTGTCGCTGACGGGTATGCCTAGATCAGCTCTGGAAATCCCGGCATGTGCTTCGCAAACATACGATTATAATCGTGATATCGCTGTGATTTGCACCCAATACTAGTCGAAAAGCCTTACGCAATAGCGCAGATGTACAGGCTCGTGTTTGCTTGACGTGGTGTACACACATGTATTCCTCACCCGTGTTTCGTCTCGGAAAGTGGAGACTGTCTTCCAGACACTGATAGGAACTCACCGAGATGACGGACAGCACGGATGCAAAAAGTAAGTTGTTCCGGATTGCGAATAAGGTGCTGCATCGACCATAATCCTTCGAATCGAATATATGTAATCAGCGAATGGAGGCTCCGCGGATGGCTGTGCCTCTTAGTTGTTAGTATTCCGTGATTGTGCTCTTAGCAGACGCCACGTGAAGTATGATTAGGTACAGTAAATTGTAACCATTCGGTTGGCCTCGGGTGGGGTGGTAAGCCTGACATGGGAGAAGAGCCGACGACTTTGCCTAGTGCAGTGCGTAAGATGTTACGCTGGAGCAACGCGAAGCAGACGTTTCCCCATGTGATGAGCACCGTGAAGTATGAATTCGAGAGGGCTGGCTTCGCAGTCCAGCTCGAAATGATGCCAGCCCACACGATGTGCTACCGCATGGAGCTGGGCCCGCTGCGGGGAAGGGACAAGGCTAGTCCCAAGGCCACCTGCGGATCTTGAACGGCATTCATTACAATGCGCCTGGCGTCCAAAAGCATGTCAGGATCGCTCGGCCAGCCAAGACAGCGGCTATCCAAAGTGTATACACAGGCGAAGTCCGGGACATGATTCGGCGCATCTATCTCGATGCGTGCCCTCGTGATAAGAACCCCAGCTTCCCTCAGCTGCAGGACACCACAAGCGCGCTCGGTGGTCCAGCGTCCCTAGCGTAGACCTGGTTATCGGAATGATGGTGATAGCGCTGGTCGAGACCCGTTGGTCAGATAGCATTGAGGGACACCAATCCAACACTCGCTGATGGAGGCGCACGCCGTGTGCTACCATGGCGTTCGCGCGTGTTCCGCTGCAGCGTACTGATAGGAGTGGGTTGGTCTCCTTGCGTCAGACGGAGTACCCGGTCTGATCTGCATTCCGGAGGGTCCACAAAGACAAAGTACAAGCGAAATTCAGCGACGCAGGACGGTTCGCAGATGCTGTCTTCGCCCCTGTGTAATTGCTGCGAGACCCTGGGAGTTGCTTCTGCACATGACCCAGGGCAGCGGAAACGTCGACCTCGGGGAAGACGATGGAGGTCGGGTTGTCAAGGCAGAGGTGTTGCTTCGAGAACGCCACGCGAAGCCCAAAACAGAGCCTCAACCGAGGAGGGGCGCATATTCGCCGCCGCTTATCACGGACTGGGCGGGCGTTCCAGCACGTTCATCTCCGTGATTGGCGCTTGGACGGGCTATCAAGGCTGGGGAAAGATAAGAACCTGGTCCGGGTTGCAGAAGCGCGGTAGGTCGGCCGGTACTGGGTCGGGTTGACACAAGAGACAGGCGTGTGAACAGCGAGTAAGCGAGCACCAACATGAGACGGTAGATATTCCAGAAAGCGGAGACGACCGGGAGCCAATGGAACCCTGTGCTACTGTGCTCTAGCCAGTGCAAAAGAGGAAGTTGCCAAGTGACCGTCTGGAGCCCGTTCAACTGTTTGTCTGGGCCAGCGACGGTGCGATCCCTCCACTTTGGTGGTAGCGCGTGCCACGGTGCGAAAATATAATTCCGCGAGGGCCGACCTCGATGTGAGAACCAACAGTTCCTCGTTGTTCAACCTCTGTTCAGGAATTGTCCTTGTGCCTATTCGTCGCCATGGCTGATATCCGCGACCAACACAACGGCTCACCAATGCCCGGTGTCGCCCGCAATGACGACCCGGCGCTAGACATTGCGCGCGAGCACCACCACGAACACGTGCACCACAGCGCGCGTGCGGCCCACCCTGACAACGTTGTCTACACCACCGGAACCACAGACGAGCCGACCAGCAAGTTGTTCCGGCCCAGTGGTCTTGACAGCGCCAGCCAATTCACGCCCATTGGTGTTGACAGCACCAACCTCCACCAGCGCCACCCTGTCAACGAGAAGCATGACATTGAGAAGGCCGGTGGCTACGACTACGAAGTCGAGAAGGCTACGCGCAGCTCTTCTGATCCCGAAATGGAGGCAGAGAAGAAGCCCTGGTACTCTTCCTTTGGTGCTTTCTACCGGGCGTTCAGACTGCCTGTCCACATCTTTATTGGAGCGCTCTTCACCGGGTAAGACGCATTTTAACGTCCATCGTCTCGAGTGCTTCGGGCTAACAGTATCAGATGGTGGATTGCCAGTGTAGTCGTGCACCGCAATGACAAGAACTGGATCATCCCATTCTTGTTCTGGCTGGCCATTATGATCCGCCTGATCACTCTGCACATTCCCATTACCATTGTCACCAAGCCTATGCACTGGGTCTGGGCCAACACTGGAACGAGAATTGCCAACCTCATCCCGGAGAAGATGCGCATTCCTGCCGCTGCTTGCCTTGCCATCGCTGTCATCATTGTCGGATCATTCGCCAGCGAAGAGAGCGAAGACAACACCCGCGCAAACCGGGCCGTTTCGCTGTTCGGTCTCGCCGTCTTCATCTTCATGTTCTGGGCGACTTCCCGCAACCGCAGCAAGATTGTATGGCATACCGTCATCGTCGGTATGCTCATGCAGTTCATCATCGCGCTGTTCGTTCTGCGTACTAAGGCTGGATACGACATTTTCAACTTCATCTCCGAACTCGCTCGCCTACTCTTGGGTTTCGCCAGGGATGGTGTCGCTTTCTTGACCACCCCAGAGATCTCTGAGAACACGTACTTCATGTTCAGCGTCATTCCGGCCATTATCTTTTTCGTCTCGTTCGTCCAGCTCTTGTACTACTGGGGCATTCTCCAGTGGTTCATCGGCAAATTCGCCGTCTTCTTCTTCTGGTCTATGCGAGTATCCGGTGCTGAGGCCGTGGTCGCGTCTGCCTCTCCTTTCATCGGCCAGGGTGAATCTGCTATGTTGATCAAGCCCTTCGTTGCCCATCTTACCATGGCCGAGATGCACCAGGTGATGTGCTCTGGATTCGCTACCATTGCCGGTAGTGTTTTGGTCGCCTACATCGGTATGGGCCTTAACCCGCAAGCCCTGATTTCATCTTGCGTCATGAGTATCCCTGCCTCGCTTGCTTTCAGTAAGCTGCGCTACCCGGAGACTGAGGAGACTCTTACCGCCGGTCGTGTTGTCGTGCCCGACGACGATGAGCACAAGGCCGCCAACGCTCTCCACGCATTTGCCAACGGTGCCTGGCTCGGTCTCAAGATCGCCGGTATGATCGTCTCTACGCTCTTGTGTATTATCGCTCTTCTCAACCTGGTCGACGGTCTGCTCACCTGGTGGGGACGCTATATCAACCTCGATGGCGACTACGACTTGACACTTGAGTTGATCCTCGGTTACCTTTTGTACCCTGTCGCTTTCCTCCTCGGTGTATCGCGCCAAGGCAACGATCTGATTCTTGTCGCTCGTCTCATCGGTATCAAGGTCATTACCAACGAGTTCGTTGCGTTCCAATCGCTCACCGACGAGGACCCCGCGTCCCCCTACCACGACCTGAGCCCACGCTCCCGTCTTATCGCTACCTACGCTCTCTGCGGTTTCGGCAACATTGGTTCCCTGGGTACCCAAATCGGTGTGCTCAGTCAGATTAGTCCTGGCCGCAGTGGTGACGTTTCGCGTCTCGCAATGTCCGCTCTCATCACAGGTGTTTTCTCCACTCTGTCCAGTGCGACGGTCGCAGGTCTTGTCGTTCTAGACGGATCCAACTTCAGCTCAGGCTCGTAGGCCTAGAGCTGGAAATGTGTGAAATGTTGCATTGCTGAGGAGTCGCTGTTTGGTGGTCCTAAAAGATTATGTTTAGCCAGTTTTGGTGTACGAGATACCCACAGTAGTACATGGAATTGATGAAGAATCAATACTCTCACTTCAAACCTCTTTCTCAAATCTCTGACCGTGAGACGTGATGATGACTTTAAACGTGGACATGAGATGGGTTATACACTCCGCCCTTGGACACGAGCTCTACCTTGGCGTCGCCCTTTTACTCACGACATGTTGCCTCAATCCGGTTAGCGTCTCCAAGAACGGCAGTCTCTCGAACATGAACAACACAGCAATCTCGCTTGCAATACAGGTCAGCCTGTGCGGCGTATTGGCGACTAAGAGTATCGTGGGGATAATGATAGCTTGGAGTAGGATCTGCTTTGATACTGGTGTTCACACTGCACTTGGGCAGCTGCTGATGAGCACGTGCTGAGGCCACGACAGCGTTCGTGGACTTGAAGAAACTACGAGCTCTCATATCAATGATCGTGCGAGTCTATTTGACCATCATATGTCTCATTAAACTCGCAAAATGCGACGATGCAAGGTCGAGGTTTACAGCGTTGATGTTTGCTCCTGCTCCGCCAAGCCGGAGCTAGCTGTGTCAATGGAAAGACCACCTGCGATACCATGACGCTCGCTCCTTCTCAAAGTCCAAGACCAGTACTCTACGCTTGTCGCACACCACATGAGCCAGCTATACAATGCATTAGCGACACGTCGAAGGGAAGGGTACGTTTCGCATACAAGAGCGCTAGTAGGTGCCATGCCACACCGTTGAAAGGCAAGATCGAACGTCTGCCCGACCCGCATAGACCGATTGCACTCGATAATCCCCGCTGACGGCGTGATCCCAACGCGATGTGGCATCTGGGGCTGCCAATCCCGCCAGCAAGATAAGAGATGCTGAACAGCCAATGACGCGTCGCGACGGGCAACTAAGCGAGTCTGCTAAGATTGCCGCTGGAAGCTTGACGGAAGAGATGCTGGACGATTGCTTTTTCCGTGTTCCAACGGCTTTCCTGCACCTTGCCATCGAGTTTACAACCCTTCGCCTCGGTAGTTTCGACGTTCATGGCTGAAAGGCTGCGAAATCGTCAGCGTTTACCTCTCGCGATGCCAAGTACTCAACAGGACCATATACATCCGCGCTCTGACGACCGCGAGCAGCTGCCTGACCTGAACGATCACAATCCGTGCGAGCCTGCGATTGGTCGCAGCTTGGCTGTGAGTAAAAGATGCCACACAAGAGTTCGCGTCTTATCTGCATTGTTCCGCAGCGTTATCGGACCATACCGGGGTTGGAAGATCGTTTCCGCACATGGTGTGCATCCTCCTGTTGCCCAACCCCACGAAAGCCTGCAGAACCATGCAGATGTCAAGCTGTGATCGTTGTCACCTTTAATAATTATCCGCGAATATGCAAGCTAGCCCTACGGTTGGCTATACCTGCCTTATGCGTCCGGCCGATGAACGGTAATGCTCTTGCTTTATCATGGTTAAAGCCCTCTCCTAGAGGTCGTATGCCGGCAGATCATCACCGAAGCTTTCTGCGAAATCTCCCAAGCGAAGCTAAGCAGGAAGGTTAATTATATTTCAACTTCCTACATCCCTCTGGCATCGAAACTTTCACTTGCCAACTGCTCGTCACCTGAGGTGTCTTTAACCCACCCAGCATGAGTACACCTCCGCCGCTAAGCCAAGCCTTTGGCTATGGCATTGTGATCGGTTTAGGCTTTGCCTTCTCGTAGGTCTTACGTCTCCCATAAATCGGCATAACTGACTCGGCAAAGCTTCGGTATGATCTTGACGACATTCGTGCTGAAGAGATACAACTATGAACTCCAAACCTCTGAGATGTTCTCGACAGCTGGTCGTACAGTGAAATCGGGACTCGTCGCGTCAGCCGTAGTATCATCTTGGACATGGGCAGCAACGCTTCTCCAATCGAGCGCAGTCGCCTACCGATATGGAGTATCTGGCCCCTTCTGGTACGCCTCGGGAGCGACTGTGCAGATCATCTTATTTGCTACGATTGCTATCGAGCTGAAACGAAGAGCACCTAATGCACATACCTTCCTTGAGGTCATTCGAGCCAGATACGGTCCAGTCACGCACGTCGTTTTTATGGTCTTTGGTCTCTTTACCAACATCCTTGTCACTTCGATGTTGTTGACTGGAGGCTCCGCTGTTGTGACTTCGGTACGTTATATGCGGCGAATGATATATCTGTACTAACCTACTCAAGCTCACCGGCATGCCGACTGCTGCTGCGTGCTTCTTGTTACCTGTCGGTGTTGTTCTATACACCATGTTTGGAGGCATCAAGGCCACTTTCTTGACTGACTACGGTAAGTTACTCCCTTCTGGATTTGCAGCAAAAAGTCGCTAATATCACCTCTAGCACATACCGTTGTCATTCTGATCATTCTCTTGATGTTCGCCTTCACCGCATATGCGACCAACGAGAATCTCGGAAGCCCTGGGAAAGTCTTCGATCTATTGGTACAAGCCGCAACGGATCACCCAGTCGAAGGCAACGCCGGAGGCTCTTACCTAACCATGCGATCGAAAGAAGGTGCAATCTTCTTCGTGATCAACATCGTGGGCAACTTCGGTACTGTATTCTGCGACAATGGATACTACAACAAAGCCATCGCTGCCAGTCCCGTCGATGCTCTTCCCGGATACATCATTGGTGGTCTGTCTTGGTTCGCGATTCCATGGCTAGCTGCTACCACAATGGGTCTCAGTGCGATCGCACTGGAAAATAACCCTGTTTTCCCCGGCTATCCTAACCGCATGGCTGATGCTGACGTAACGGCTGGGCTTGTGTTGCCCACGGCCGCTGTTGCCCTGATGGGTTCGGGAGGAGCGGCTGCAGTTTTGCTTCTCGTCTTCATGGCTGTGACCAGCGCCATGTCTGCTGAGCTAATTGCTGTTTCTTCCATTTTCACTTATGACTTCTACCAGGTAAGCATGGCTTTACTGGTCATGAAAACGGGTTGTTGAGCTGACGAAATATAGACTTATGTCAACCCTAAAGCTACAGGGAAACAACTCATCTACATGTCTCACACCATGGTTGTCGGCTTCGCTGTCGCAATGGCAGCGTGGAGTACAGGGCTATACTACATCGGCATCAGCATGGGCTACCTATATCTCCTCATGGGCGTCATAATCTCGTCCGCTGTCCTGCCCGCCACTC
Source organism: Alternaria ethzedia (assembly GCF_023757985.1). Taxonomy (NCBI): domain Eukaryota; kingdom Fungi; phylum Ascomycota; class Dothideomycetes; order Pleosporales; family Pleosporaceae; genus Alternaria; species Alternaria ethzedia. The sequence continues at coordinate 731,329 of NW_026056197.1, forward strand.
TAACGCTGATGTGGTCAAAGATGAACTGGGTCGCAGCAACCTTCACACCACCTCTCGGCTTCGCCTGTTCCCTCATTGCTTGGCTCGTCACCGCCCAGAAAGAGAGCGGCGAACTCACTGTGCTCACTACCGGCGCCAACAACCCTATGCTAGCAGGAAACGTTGTCGCCCTCCTCTCCCCCGTTGTTTTCATCCCCGTCTTCACGTACGCTTTTGGACCCCAGAATTACGATTGGCAGAGCATGAAAGCTATCCGCAGAGGCGACGACCACGATCTTGCTCTTGCCGCGAACGTCGATCTAGAACGGATACCCGGTGAACAACGACGAGCCATCGAAGCTGATGAAGAGGAACAAGCTAAATTACTCAAAGCATCGCGTATTGCGCGCTGGCTCACGCTCTTCATGGCGATATCTTTCCTCGTGCTGTGGCCCATGCCCATGTACGGTTCTTCGTATATTTTCAGCAAGAAGTTCTTCACTGGATGGGTGGTTGTGGGCATTTTGTGGATGTTCTGCTCGTGCTTCGCAGTAGGGCTATATCCGCTTTGGGAGGGGAGAAAAACAAGTGTCAGGACATTCAAGTCGATATACATGGACATCACTGGGAGGAAGAAGCCGGGTAAGGGGCCGATGGTTGTGGAGGGTGAGGGCACGGATACACCTCCGGAGGCTATGGATGAGAAGATGGTGGAGAAATGAGTTGTGATCGGAAGAGAGCAGTATTGTCTGTCCATCACTGTCTACCTAAAGAACACAATCGTAAAGGCCGCGTAGCCGGAGACTGAGCAGCCTGGGCATTAGCCCACAAGGCGGTTCCAAGCCACTAGTGCTACAATCGACGTGTTGCGCGAGATTCCTGATAGAGTATACCAAGATGTTTCAAGGCTATTTCCGTCGGCACAATTCGTATTTGCCGGTGTTGACCGAAGTTTTCTAGGATGGGTCTCTGACCATTGGATCTGGTAGCTATGCCTTCCGTGGTCTAGCGTCGATGAGGCTCGGCTTAGCGACCCACGTGGCAATCCCACGCAAAAATCACTACCCCTAGATGTACCGGCTGGCCTATTCACAGTGCTGCATACCGTCTTGTAGATTTCGAGTGTGACGGGTACTACGATTTTAGCATGCAATGTGCAAATCCGACGAAGCAAGCTCATCCTGTGCACCTGCCTTCTCGATCCAAACATACGCCCACGATGCCAAATGACAGGCGGTGAAAAGATCTAGAAGTCACGACTTTGCCCGAGCGTGAGGCTAAACTAAGTATCGTCAAATTGTCCCTTGCCTTGGCCGATTGATTTTTCTGACTGAACCCTTGTCTCCACGTCTTCTCCAGTTCTTTTTTCCTTCTCTCCACATTCCTTTTCCCTGTGTGCGTTCCTTGGTCTGTTCATTTGTTAGCGAGGCGTCAGATGAGTGTCAGTCTTACAGGCAGTTGTCTGCCACCATCAAGCAGCTTACCACCTATTCGTTCACTGCTATCGGCATCGGAAGATCAGATCTTCGCCGCTCTTAAGAACCTACAGACGCTGTACTGTCCTGTACGACTTCCAACTACTATCTCACACCCGACATCGAAAAGAGAGCACACATCTATCGTCTCACCCCCTGGACCCGCGGATTCCGGTTACGCGTCTCAAGACGAAGGCGAAGATGATGAGAACCAGGTCACACCCGAAGAGGTGACAGCAGCTCTCCGTGCAGACCCATTCGAGCGCACTTTCGCCACCCAATGGCTGAACTCGCTCCTCGCGCGCTCGGAAGAGATCGAAGTCGATGACGATGTACGGGAAAAACTTGTCGATGATGCTGGATTCATTCTATCAAGCTTATTCGAGAATGCCGATGAAGAGGAAGAGGCGCTTACACGAGACTTCTGCTTCCCCACATCATCTGGAGATTCAGTTAAGGTCACGCTCAATGATGCGCCACTGTCGAGTACAGATCATACAGCTGTCGGACTTCAGTCTTGGGGTGCCAGCATCGTACTCAGTAGCATGATGTGCGCCGAGCCAGAGCGCTTTGGACTGACTGAAGACAGTCTTGCAGGGAAGCGGACAATTATCGAGCTCGGTGCAGGCACTGGACTCGTCAGCTTAGCAGTCGCGAAATTACTACCCGTGGTCGGTGCTGGACCTGTCAGCATCACGGCGACCGACTATCATCCTGCGGTTCTGGAGAACTGCAACGCAAACATCGAGACAAATTTTCCTTCGAGCTCATACGACCGACCACCTGTAGAGACCGCAATACTGGACTGGGCCCAACCTCCTACACACATGAAATCAGCATCCGATCTTCTCATCGCCTCGGACGTGGTCTACGCTCCTGAACATGCCGCCTGGCTACGCGATTGTGCGGCGCATCTCCTGGCTCGGAACGGTGTATTCTGGCTTATGGTCACAGTGCGCAAGACGGGCAAATTTGAGGGGATTCCCGATACTGTTGAAGCCGCTTTCGAACCAGAGCTCTGTCCGAAGAGCGACGGCGGGATGACATTCACAATTCTGGAAAGAGAGTTTGTAGAAAAAAGACGGGGTATTGGACGAGGTGACGAGAGCGGATATAATCTTTATAGAATTGGATGGGCATAGACCAGAGCAATTTATAGACTAGACAGCGCAAGCGACCTAGCGGGCTTCATCAGTGCCCACGATGTTACGAATTCAACACCCAGATCTAAGACCTTCACAACGAACTGAGGTGCTCTTGCTTACGCACCAAACACTTCCTCATTTCTGACACTCAGTAATCCCCAAATTTGTATCTTGCTCGCGCAAGTTTGTCCGCTTCTGGGTACTTTTCGACGTTGACAGCCACAGTCGCAACACCGAGGCCGATATCAACCGCCCGCACGATGCCCAATAGCCTTATTGCAAACACCCACATCCTGTCTTTGACCTCTAATCCCTTGACTACGAACGGCTCAAGTGGCAGCGCCAGCTCCTCGATTGGTATGAGCACAGCAAGCTTCTCGAGCGTGTCCTCCATATCGTCAAATCTCGCCTGTATTCCAGGAATAATCTTTAACCCAACATCCCAAGCATCCCTCATATGCTTTGCGTATTCGCTATGGATCTTTCTCGCCATGAGGAATTTCGCGTTGTTCATGGGATCGGTCGGGTTGTCGAGCCATTCTGCACCGGCTATTTGTGCTTCCGTTTCTACCTGCTTCAGTTTGATCTCTGCCAAGTCGATGAGCTTTCGCAGAAAGTTTTGTGTCATGTTCAGCAGTCTTCCAGTATCTTCCATGGGGCCATTGATCAGGTTTACAAGAGCAGGATCCGGAGTATTTTCGGCGAAGTCTTTCCATGCCCTGCGCTGCGATTGAAAGAGCGAGTTGATGTGAGTGAACAGGTATGTAAGCGGGGTAAGAGAGAATTTCAGGACGAGCTTTTTAGTCTGGGAAGACATGCTTTGGTTGAAGGATCGGTGCCGGTTCTTGGAGGGCGGTGAAAAAGCAAGTGATGCGCTCGTTTGCTTCTTGTTTGCATGATCGTAAAGAAAAGGGTGAACAAAGCCGAATGTGTCGCAAAGCCGGAACTTCATATACTATTAATCATTTGAAGAGATAGATCGCATGTACTAGCTGCCACCATCCCTCTTCCTCTTCCTCGTCCTTCCCCCGCCGCCTGCTACGGATTCTACCCGATGTCGATCTTCGGTAATGCCCGCGAGAGGAAAGACATATTTTCCCATTCGCTGATCTTGCGCGTACCAAACTCCATTCACCCATCCAGCGCTATACAGCAAACAATCCCGCTTGCCACGAGCCTCTTGGATCCTCCTACCGACTTCCAAGCTTGCCAGTCGTTCAGAACCATGTGATTGATCCCAGCTCGTGAATATCTTTGCAAGGCAAGGTGCTCCGTCAGAGTTTAAGTGGGTTGCTTGCTCTGTCCTCCAACCATCTGGCTCCGGCCTGATGAAGATGGCAGTTGGCTCTGTATGCGGACGTGCTGAAGCCAGCCGCCCCAAACGAAGCTCTTGATCGTCGCGAAGAGCTTGATAGAGTGCGAACATCATGTCTAGTACGTACGGTGCAGACGGTGGTAAATCTGATCGCGACAGATGTTCATCAAAAAACAGTTGTCTGCGCATGTAGCTGGCGAGCTTGCTACCTGGCCATAGTGCTTCCAACTTCTGAATCAGTGCATCCAATGCCGTATGTACATCCTCGTCGAGCTTCGTACCCCGAAGCACTGGACCTCGGCCTAGATCAGATAGAGCTTCTCGATCCGAATCGGTGAGACGGAGGCTGAGCTGGTCTGCTCGTATTCTTGATCGCTCACGAGGGAATAGTTCGAAAAGCCAGCCTTCCGTCTGAAGACCACGAGACGTGATAGTTGGGGATTTGAGACGACAGTGGTCGACGAAAGTTTGCTGGAATCGCAGATTAGGGACACTAAACTCGTGTTGACATGCCGCGAGATACGATTGTAACGTGTGCTGCATCAGGTTACTTTCGCAGGGCAGACGCGCACGGTCAGATGGTTCCCATGTCGTACTCTTCAATATCTCCCCATTCACCAGTATAAGTGCGAGCAGAGCTACAGAGAGGCTGTATTTGTCTGGCTTATGTATCGGAGATCCTTTCCCGATATCTATGCGCTTAGTAAATCTTAGAGCGTTTGCAAGGATAGCGATTCTGTCCTCCTCGTTCTCCAACGAACGGCTGCAAATATCGTCGAGCACACAGTTCGTAGTCGTTCGGTACGCTGCAATCTCGTAGTTGCTTCCGCGCTGATAGTTCTTGTCATCGCCAGTGTTACCGCGAATACCATTCCTCCCGGAACGCAACAGATGGTCGTCCTGTAGCAATGTGTAGCTCCTGTTGCAGATGTTGTATTGTTTGAGCTTTTTCAGTATGTCGGTATTAGGCCGCCGTTCCTCAGGGCGAGCCAAGCAAAACATGGTCGCATTTTGTCGAAGATCCTTAAGCTTGATCTTCAAGTCCCCAAGGATATCACCAAAGTCATAGCCCTGATCTTTTCGAACACTTGCAGAACACGGTATGAGTAAGATCATCCTGTTCGAGGCCAAATGATCTTCTTGGAAGATCCAGCCACGATCCCAGCGAGGGTCGCTGAGAATGCGCCGAATCAGCTTTTGTACTGCTAGAACATTGACTTCGGGTCTCAACTTTGGATTTTCTCTGTCCTTGGGGTCGACGAAAATGCGGCCCTGTAGGAGTTCAGATAGAAGATCGACTTGGCGTTGATGCGTAAGCTCCACCGTGAGTAAGCCAACCGAGACTGTACTGTCGCCGTAGACTAGATCCATGATCTGAACTCCCAATTCCTTGTCTTTTGGCCACCTTCTTTCGTCTCCCAATCTCTGATATATGCACTCCTTGTCGATCCATACTTTGGACACATTAACGCTCTGTGCGAATTGTATTACCCGATCCATGTAGCGGTCCGGAAAGTCACTTTTGTGCCGCTTCGCACGCGGCCTCCTGATTCGATAATCGAATACAGGGGGGTCGGACTCATCGAAGAGAGCCTCATGTTTGGGCACAGCCCACCTCCATGAGACAGCAATGTATGCGTCTTCGTCGTCGTCTTCACGCTTCGTGATGGGGACTTCGCATGACGGTATCTTTCGCTCGTAGAAACGAGCCTTAGTTAGTGCGTAGCGGCGGTCTCGCTTCTGCTTCTGCTTCTCTGCCTGTAGATCCGGTACTCCGGAAATATCCAGAAAGCGCAAATCTGCTGCCCATTCCTCAGCTTTGCTTCGATTAGTTGTGAAATGTTGGACCTCTAGTAATTGCTTGCGAAACGCGGATGGGTCGCCGTTGAAGATCTCGCCGAACGTCTGATGAAGATCATTCTTCATGGTGTAAGTAAATGCTCAAGTCTTGTGGTTGATGTTGAGCAGACGGGATGATGAGATGAGAGGAGAGCGAGAACGCGTCTCAGATCCCCGCATGAGACGCGTCCACTGTTCCACGTCATCACGTGTTCAGCTTGGCGGCGACGTAATAACGCGCAACCATCCCGACCTCTTCATGCAACAGCATTAGTCGAGTCAAACGCAGAAGTGGATGCGCCGCAAGCTGCTCGGTCTCAATGTCCGCCGCAAGTACCTCGCCGGCGTCCAGAACTATCAGGTCGTAGCAACGGCACTTCGTGGACACACACATTGACTGCAATGGTGCGACGAAATGCAACAGAGTAAGCCGCTGCGAGCAAGTTCAATTTACTTCCTAGCAACTTGAAGGTGTTGTCCGCTGCTAGAGATCGTTAAACTTTGAAGTAATTTGAGGAAAGAGATGCGAGCCTGCCGAAGAACTAGTCCACGTGCTCCGTCCAAAAGCGGTTATGCCTCGGCATGATCGTTTCAAGGGTCTCGGCCCACTCACTCATTCACATGCTTCCCCAGATTCGCAGCTGCACACATCATCACTGCTGTCACAAGCCTCCGAAGCTCTTATATACCCCAGACTGTTCCGCATTCGCGACTTCGACTCCACAAACCTCTTCCGCCTAGTTACTATCGCCATCAGTCTCTACCTTTCCCGAACGCGCATCACCACTAGCAACACATCGCCAATATGTCTCTCAAGAACGGTATGCACATGCCGACCCTACGAAACCTCCTATGGAATCTCAGAATAGTGTAACTAACACACGTCTAGACGAATTCCCCGCCTCCGCCGCCTTCGACGAGATCGCGCAAGCCCTTTCCGCTTCCGACGCCGACCGCAAAGAGGCCATCAAGAACGGCAAGGCCATCTTCGCTTTCACACTCAAGAACAAGGCCGGCACACAAGAAACATGGTACCTTGATCTCAAGGAGACCGGCACGGTCGGCAAGGGTCCCGCCCCGGCTGGCAAGAAGGCTACCGCCACACTGGTGTTGAGCGACGAGGACTTCGGCAAGCTTGCGGCCGGCAACGCGAATGCTCAGAAGCTGTTTATGAGCGGGAAGTTGAAGGTCAAGGGAAACGTTATGAGCGCGACGAAGCTAGAGCCTATCTTCAAGAAGGTGCAGAACAAGGCTAAGCTATAGATGCGAGGCTGGAGGCGAATATGTATACCAGTTCTTTCAATAAACACGCTTCTAATCAATGGGTGTTCAACAACTCTGCGGATGCCAATGACCACAATGTATGCGCGTGACATATACGGATATTGAGCTTTGGGCATGAACATGGCCTGTGAACAAACGTGCGGACACCTTGTAGGTACGGCAAAATATGAGCACAGCTCTGAAGTTGGCTCATTTCAAAGTGGACATCAAAATCACGCTGGACCGATGCGATGAGCGCAATAAGGTAAGGACCAGAAGGAAATGTCATTGAATGATCGTAAGGTCATACTATTCTACTCATACCATCGTAACTATGCGCAAACGTGATATCTTCGGAGTAGTCGTAAATGCCGTGAAGACGTCGAAGTCGTAATGAGCGTGAGGAAGACAAGACAAAGGAAAGACGAAAAGAGAGGACATGAGAGGCCGTTATCCGAAACCCAACAACAAGAACGATAAAGACAGAAAGCAGACGCCATAAACCATGCCCGAGGGGTATCAACCGTGACGTACCACAGCAAAACTCCCTAGTACCGACAAGAACCCAGGAAAACACGCACAGCCACTTTACCTAACCATGACAGGCGAGCTGCCCTTCCAGCTCGAAAGATGCAGGAACCTCTTTCCTCCACCCCAGAAGCTATCTTTCTTACTCGACTGTCGCGGTCTACCCAACCACCTCGACAGCGCATGTTCTCTCCTCTCCTTTCCACTAACCTCTTCAATGGCCTGTTCGACCTCCTCAAGCAACGGGCCCATGACCCGCGGCTCGGCATCAATAGGCGAGAGCATAATGGGAACATCCATGACCTCTTCTTGGTATTGCTTCCATCGATCGCTTCCAGAGATGGTAGTCAGAGGTTCAAGCGCGAGATCCCAGTCGCCCTCGCGCAGCTTAACGTCTTCAAAGTTGAACTCGCGGAGGGAACGCTTGTGCTTTGTGATGAAGTCGCTAATTTGCGCGGAGTCCATGAGCGCGTTTTCCAGTTCCATGACGCGGAGGCGAGGGAACTTCAAGGGGCGGGGACCATTGGTTTGGCCGCGAAGAGAGGGGTGGGTGGACTCCTCTCGGCTGGGAAGCATGCAAGGTTCACGATCGAGTGAGAGGGGAGAAGGTCCTCGCTCGCCTTTCCAGCGGAAGAAGACACGCGTTAGGCCGCGCGAGAGTGTGGCGAGGTAGGCGTGTAGGATGCGGAGGTGTTCTAGAGATTGGGCGCGGGTGCGCGATGAGCTTGAGTTGAAGGGTATGCTTTCCATGCAGATTGAGAGGCGACGGATTTGACCCCAGCGCTTGGCTGAGGATGGTGTGCTGCCGAAGCCGTGCATGGGGTGGAGGTATAAGAGGCCACCAGGGTGGATGGGGTGGAGGGAAAGAGCAGAGAGGCTGTACAATGGAGCGCGCTCAATGGCAATGCGAAGAGAGATGAGCGCATAGTCGACTACACCTCGTCGGTGTCGAAGTGAGCCAGTAGATCCCGGACATGAGACCTTGAGATGTGTGAGGTTGATCAGTTCAGAGAAGGCGGCGCAAAATGCAGGGACATTGGTCGCGGCATGGAACAGTGGTGGGTACTGTTTGATGAGCAAGTCCTGCATCTCCCAGTTGCCATACTTGGGTGCCTTGTCTTTGGCTGGTCCATGTTGCGGCGTCTGGACTTGGGGCTCGTAGATGAACTGCTTCTCTGTGCCAGTGCACGGGTCGATGATGGGTGGCAAGCAGGTCTCTGGGCCATGTGGCATGTGGAAGGTAAAGGTCTTGACGTGACGGCCTATCCTCGATAGCGCTTCGATGCGCGCTGGCTTGGAGAAGGTAGATGTCTTGAAGGTCACAGTCATCTTCTCAAAGAGCCGTGGCGCAGCCTTTGATGAGAAGTCATGGCATACAAGGCGGAAATTGGATAGGTCTTCAGTTTCCATGTGATCCAGTACGTTGTCGCGGCAGGCGTCGTTTAACCAGAAGCGCAAGAAGACTGAGCTTGTGGAGAGGACCAGGTTGCAGATGGAGCCATTGGAACGAATCGCTTCATAACGTTAGGATGAATGCGCGCGCATTGCGACGGGGTACTTACATCGTCCATCTACTGTCGTCGCAGGTGTCAATGGGATCTCTCCAAACAGTAACTTGGAGCTTGCGCGCGATACTGTTGTCGCAGCGCTGGCATAGCTGTTTTGGCTCTCACCCGAATGTGAGCGCTTCAGTGGCGGTGGCGACGATCGCTGTGAGTACATGTTGTAATAGTCGAGTGGGTCGCATGCAATAGTGTTGGTTCGTAAAAAGGTCGTTTATTCTTCAAGGTATCAATCTCGTGGTAAATCTCAAGTAAATCGTAAAAGTCGTTTCAAACATCCAGCATTCGAAAGAGTAAGAGCGAAACCTCAGGAAACAGAGAATCCGACGGGACCAGCCACGACCTCGTCCCCAGCTGTATTTACCACAGCGCGGTGCATGGTTGCAAAGCGGGGCCAGACGCTACTACACGTGAGCTGCAGGTGTGAGTCAAAGGTCGTTCCCCTAGATGCCAACGAGCCCGCCACCGGATTCCCAACTCTTAACGCAAAGCAGCCGAAGAATTGATCAGAAAACGCGACCATCTCGCGGTGGGTAGACGTGTATATATGGTGTTAGACGCGACGATTCGACCAAGTGGTCGAGTGGGGCTGCAGCCTGGAGCCGGCTTGAAACGTTTCACTCGTTCTGACCAACCGGCTCGAAGCATGCACGGGATAGTGTATGCGGCTCTTGCATTAGTCTTGCATCGTGTCTGCATCCGGGTCTTGGAAGCTGTGGCTAAACAGTCACGACTGGCGGTCAGCTATCCCGTCGCGTGCAGGGCTGTTACTCATCCCGTAAGTCAGGCACGACGCGTCTGTTAGTGCGCACAGTGGGCTCCGGACGTTGCTCTGGAGAGTCGCGATTCGAGGACCACAACAACAACAAATGCCGTGCTTGCATTGGTGCCGGCTATGCGCGTCTGTTTTGAAGGTGAAGGCTGTTTTGGACCAAGCTATCGATAGCTAGCCGGAAGGCGCGTCTGTGGCTAAGGCAGTCACTCAGTGTCAACACCACCAGAGTATCGTGACCGCATTGTGTCGCGTCGAATGCACGATACAGCCTTGGGAGTGGGCGGCAGTATCTTTGTTTGTGGTTTTGGTACATCCGATACCTACAGCGCGTTTAGCAATGTTGCTCCCACAGACGCGTCTGCGCAAAGCTCGCAACCACAACAAAGCTAGCCGTCTACCAGTGGCACACCATGACCGCGTTAATGCCTCACACGCCTCACTTGATGGCTGGTGACAGGCATGGCTTGCATAGTGCCATTCTGCCGCTCTCCACCGATCTGCCGTGTAGCTTCACCGGTCACACGGTATGCCCCGCACCTGAACACATCTATCCAAGCATGTCGTCTGGACGTACAAACGTTTTGAATGATTACATTGAGCTACATAGTGATTCGGTATTAAAGCCAACTGTAACGATGAAAAGCTTGCGACATACACCATACTACAATATATTGTTTCAGATTGCTCCGCCGATAACTACAGAAAAGCTATCAGCAAGGGTGATTACTGGGTAGAAAGAGATCAACCTCCGCCATAGAACTGCTGCATGCCCCCCACTTCGGTTGCAGCACGCATGCTTCTTACGCCGTTCGCTGCGGCCCAATGGTTCTTCTTGGTCGCATGTCGCCCGCCTAGACTCGCTCATCCCCTACCATATCGCCACTTCTCGACGCGTCCAGGGTTCTGATCCGCGGCGTAGCCCTGTTCCTTGACGTTTACAGAGGAGTTCGTTTCCTCTCAGGTGGTAACCATTATATGGTGTCCATGGAAGGCCTTGGCTGTGATTCGTGTTGATGTGCCGACAAACACGTAGTGTAATCCTCAGGGTGCACAGCAGCTAGACTTCAGGCTGTAGAAACGAACACAGGCGTAGTATGCGTCTTCATCGTCTCTTTTCGTCGGAAAACCTAGGCTCGCCTTCGGGTGCAGGAGGGGGCTGGTAACTACCTCTGTACCCATTGATCGGGGGAAGATCCTGTCCAATCGCGTCCTCGTAGCTCGGCGGCGCATCGTCATAAGCGGGAGCATGCTGGGGCTGTACTGGCTGCCCAAAAGACGCGTTAGATGCGTTGAAACCTCCTTGTGTTGGCGTTGTTGGTGTGTGAGCAGCTGCTTGGGGCGGTGGGGCAAGTGTGGTGGGTTTGTCTGCAGGGAAACCACCTTCCAGGAGTGCTTTGGGTGGCGCGATGCCCGAGTAGACCTTGACTGGTAGTCTGAGGGGTAAGACAATGAGCTGATCTTCACCGTGCTTGTAGCTCCCATAGCCAACGCCAACACGTATCTCCAACTCGTAGAAACGCGCGAGGTTGCAGGACGTGAAGGTGGGTGGCACAGTGTTGGGTACCGGTTTCCCAGACCAGTACTCGGCATTGATGGGCACTTCCGTATCGAGAGGGTCAGAGGGACTTCCAATGGGAATGGCCATGTTACTGAAAGAGCACAGAATCCAGCTGTTCGACTCTGTCCGTGACACCTCATGCGCGCGTACCTTGGTATACCCTATCAGCTCAATCTGGAGCATCTGCAGATATATGTTCTTTGTGCGCGCGCTGACGTTCTTCACAAGTAGTCTCAGCGGTAAGTCTTGGTTGCTAGTGAGAATAGCAGGATTAGGCAATCGGGCATCAATGGCTATCCGAGGTGGCACACTGCCTGTCGTCGGTGATGGCGGAGCACTTCCTGTCGAGTTCTTTCTATCAAAGAAGCTCATTCGTTTGCCTGCCGCTACGCTGGGAGCATTTTCGAGGAACTCATGTTGTCGCCTCGCATACGCCTCGCCGTCTGTCTTGTCGGGTCTCGGAGGTTCAATCGGAAGGAAATTGAAGTTCGCAATTGCCCTGGGATTCTCCTTGAAGAACTGCGGTCTGTTTACTGTGACCTTGACAAAGTATCGTATCTCTGCCTCCCCCGGAAATCCACCCAGTGTAGGAGGTAGTGTCGCCTTTACGTGTTGTGTCGGTGTCTTCGCGAATTCGGGTATCGCGTTCGAAAAGGAAACGTTGGAGATGGGGTTGTTCGTCTGCTGGCATTGCGTATTGAGAGGAAGCTGAGAGGGTTGTTAGCTATATACGATATGTTGACGTGTATTGCGCGTTGTACCTTGAACTGGAACGGGTACTCAAAGGACCCGGCGTTGATGGTGAAGGCTGCCTTCGGATTCTGGGCGACATCTTCGGGGCGCACATTTGTCGGCCAGACCACCTGTGTCTTGTACAGGAACTTGTGGACTTCCAGCACTGGTCGCTGTTTGTCTGGTCTGTTTGGGTGTATGGGTGCCAGCAGTCGCGTCCTGCTTTCGCCCTCTAGCTTCACGATAATGCTGCTAATGTTGGTCGGATTCGGCACCCGCAGATGGACTCTGCCTTGGATGACGTCGAGATTGGTGTAGTGCTCGTGAGGGTTCTCGAGCACTATGTTGACGATCATCTTGAAGGTTCGCGTTCAGGATTAGTGGCCAGTATTCCAATGTTGCTTCCAGGCACCGGGTGACTAAGTAAACGGGTAGTCGCGAAGCTTGTAGAAGTGAACCGACATGTCAAGGATGAAGGTTGTAGCTGGGGAGCAGAGGATCAATTTAGCGCATGGAGTCAGTTGGTGATGCAGCGGCTAAGCCAGGAGAACGCGTGTCATGTCGTGGGAGTGTTTGCGATGCGGGCTGGGCATCTCCAGAACGGATGCCCGCGGGGTTCCTTCTGCCTGACCAGGGTCCGTCCCCAACGTCATAACCCAACGCGAACGCTTTTCAACGCAACAATCACCCAAACCACTCTCCTGCACGGCTTCTGCGGCAACGCTCAAGGTTGTACCCTGAAGAGAGTATCATTTTGCGTATTTACTCAAACTTTGAGTGTACATATTCGGCATGCCATGTGCCCATTTCGGACAATGTGCCGCACACAGCCACAGCCATAGCCGCACTTCCGGGCTGAAGCTGATCCCTGTCTTACATGAGCATCGCGTCGTGTGACTGGGCGCAACGCTTCCTCAGCTGAGGCTCATTAATCAACAGCCTTTTCTGAAAGGGCGGAGCTGAATTCCACGACGACGCACAAGCTTGCTCAGACGTCAGATACAGGAGGACCAGAACGCATCCACAATTGCGACTTGTTGCTGTGCATCTGGCAAGTTCACAGATCTTCTTTGGCCAGCATATCTGTGATCTGTGTCAGTGATCTGTCACGAAAGTTTGGACCAGAGCTACTGACCGCATATGTCAAGATAGAACGCAATGGCATTGAAGCTACATCATGGTCAGCTCAAGTTCAGCAGTCGTTGTGAGCGTTGCTTCCATACTTGCGCTTGCTGCCCGTAAGCTCCCAAAAGAACCACTTCAGCCGGTTCGTCCAGTTGATCAGGTCGAGATGGCTTACACCAATCAAGGTGCCTTTGTAGTCGCCCCACCGACTCGACTCGACGCTATCAACGTGATTAGTTGCCATTAAGCGTACCAAACGCCAGCCGTCCACGCACCTGACCAGGCCATCGTTGATGCCCTCCTTTGCCTTGACGATACTGTGGGAAGGCGCAAAGACGGACCATCGAGTGGGTTCGAGAGATGCGCCATATGAGTAATACTTGACATCAGGTATGTCTGGCGTCTTGGGATTGAAGTTATTCTTCATGTACTCTTGCGTGAGTTGGGAGAAGGCGCCAGTTTCAAGACCGAAGTACTCCATAACACTGTAGACGCGTTTGATCCTGCGTGCTAGAAATAGTTTAGTAGAAGCATTCAAGAAGTACCACTGACGTACGACCGATCGTCTCGAACATGTAATCTGCAAAAGCAGAACCCCTGTGTGGAGTGGCTATTGTGGTCAAAGAGAGAATCTTGAAGTCAGTTGGCCGGAGCTGACTGATCATGTATCGTGAGTCGAGACCCCTACGTGTATTTAGTAACTGCACTGCGTGGGTGTAGGCACTGATTACCCCTAAGTAGAGGTCAGTCACTCATCATTGTATCATGTCAATATGTCAATACCATGCTATGCCTATGAATTGTTAGTGGTCTGCGATGCAGCATCTCATTGGGTCAATTCAGCTTACGCGATAATGTTGACCTGCTTTCCCTTCGCTTTGAGCGCAATGCTCTCCGCCAGTTTCGCAGAGCGCGCCTCGATACTGCCACTGGCTGGGACCGCAGCCACGATAACCTCGATGCCCTTGTGCGCCAGCGCATCTGTGATGCCACGCCAGTATTGTATGCCAGGTATGAACTGTCCTGCGAGCCGTAGTTCGTCGAAGCCTAGCAAACCGTGCGCAAGGACTATGGTGTGTTTCTGGAAGGGTCAGTGGTGCGATGTGCGAAGGACGAAAGCACATACAGGTGCATCTACTTTTCGTTAGCTACTTCCAGAAGTTGAGTTTGATAGTGGCATGGACATACCATATTTCTCGCGCATTACGGCAAACTCATCTACAATCTCGCGACCAAAGTCGGAGATGCGCGGGTCTTCTTTGCGACATTGCGAGCTGCTGAATTGGCGTGTCGCATTTATTGGTGAGAGTGTACATGATGTGATTCTGTATACAGGCGAGCGAATGGTCGCTCGAGCACAGATTCGTACCATTGGGTGCAGCGCATTGTATTGCAGTTTGGGGACGCGTTGATGCTCGAGCGATAAAGTTCCACAGCAGTGACGTAGGCCCTCGGGAAGCTAGGACGAACGTGGGCCAGGGTCCGCAACGAGTAGAGAGGTGCAGCAACAACGGAAGATATAAGCATTTCGTCTGCTATTCACACATGCGAGGCTAAGAACACAGTACATATGCATACTTCTAGGACGTCACCAATGTAGTTGTATGCGCTATACAAGCGTGTCGGGTTGGTGACCTTGGAAGACTGGAATGTATTTCACGATAGACATCAACTCGACCATTAAGCCTAGAAGAAAAAGGCAAGTTGAACTGGAGTACATTCACCAAACTCGCAGCATATCGTCTATTGTTGGTATGTTCGAGGCCGATAGATCGACCTTGACTGTCTTGGGCCCGTCAAAGATCATGTTCAAGGAGCGCTCTTCGTCACATGTCTCCTCAACAGCATCGCACCAGTCTGACTCCACGCTTCGTCCTTCCACTTGTGTTGGCGCTCTAGTCCTGCTTGCCCGGTGGCTTGGGGTGCGCGTTTACGACGGCCTCGATGAGCTGATCGACGACCTTGCTGCCAGACTTGTTGCCGATCTCGTCAATCTCCTTGACCTTGGCATCTGTGTCCTTCTTCGCGTCCTCTTCAGCCTTCTGGTTGCCTGAGCTGTGCTGCGCCCTAGTTAGTCTCCCACTTTCGTTACGCGTATAGTAGATCGTCTCGGCCAACGCACCTCCTTCTCGAACTTCTGGTATTCGGACTCCTTCTCTTTCCTGTAGTCCTCGATCTCCTTCTGTGCTTCGTTTCGGGCGTCCTTTACTCGCTTCGTACGGTCTGGGTCGGTTAGAGTGTTGATACGGCTGGGTACGTCGGGCGTTGTTTACATTCTCTTGCTGGTGAGCGGTTAGCGACTACCCGAACAGACAAGCTCATGTGCTGAAATACCTTGCTGAACAATCTTCTGAGCTTCGCGCTCGGCCTAGGTGCGGTGTGAGCTATATGGAGGTTGTAGTGGGTTGCGCTGCCTTACATCGAGCAGGGTCTGGATTCCCGCGGAGTTTTGGGCGGACTGCAGCTGTCAGTATTCGCTCCGGTATCCTGCTATTGGTTTCCTCACCATCTTGAGTGCTGATTTGCGGGGATGTTGGTTGTCACAGGGTAGAGTTGCGGAGAGGCACGATGCAGCCGTAGACTTGGCGGAAGGAGCTCCAAGGCCCGAGCTCCCACCCGCAGAGAACCCGCTCCAACTTTACACAAGGCCTCGTCCCCAACTTCGCCTTTACTCCACGGTCCCCGCCATGTCTCGAGCGTCGCAGATCACACTGGCGACTACGTGCGTCACCGCAATCGGTACCGTAGCATTTGTGCATTGGTCGCAGAGGAACGACAAAGCCGTGAGTACTGCGGAACGGACATGGTCCAGGAATTATCTAACTTGTATCAGGCAATGCATATGGGCGTCATCCGGGACTTCGAACAGCAACGAGTTAAGCGCGAACGACAGGCCGACTTCGAGATGCAGAGAGAACTCGAGCAGGAATACAGGAAATACCAGACAGTGTCGGATGGAGGTCCCGCTGAACCACCACCGCAAGCACGATGATAGCCCGAGTAGACCATGTCTGCTGCGCAAAGCCCGGCGACTGATAGGCATAGCGCCACATCAGCCTTGCTGCCCGCAGATACGGTCACGAAGTACCAGGCCTACCATGTGCCCTGGCTGCGCCACCGTTGAACCCAGACCAAGGGACCGGCGTATACATAGCCCTACGACTATCGGTGGCCCATTAACGGCTCGAGATGCGGAAGCTCCATTCGCATGTGCAGTGACAATATGTAGGGTCACGCGAACAAATCAACAATTATATCGTGGAAATTGTTCACGATGAGGACCAGGCGCTCGACGGACAACAAAGAGCTTTACTGGAGAAGCAGGCCAGCGGAGGAATGGAGCATGTGGTGCGGCCATTATCTAAGTATCACGAAGCATCGTTTACCGTTTAGGCGCCCTGCACCGCAGTGAGATGATACTCCCTCACAATTGCCAAGCCTTTTAATCCGGTCCTGTCGTTGATCCTGCCACGATGCTGCCCATTGTCAATATCGGGTTGTGCCAACAAAGCATCATGCGCTTCGAGATCCATACATGCAAGACACAACATTCATTGTTATTGTTCGCGCACATTGATGCGTGCAGTCCCACACACCCAAGATTGCGTTCTTGGCGTTCGTTGTTTCCGCGCCGTATGCCCAGAGCACATTTGCGCACCAATGACGAGATTCCATGGTAGTGATTCATAGCGATTGCAATGCCTCCCGCTAGCAAACCACATCGAGGCGCAATCGGTTATTCGGCAGAGCTTGCTCTTCTGGTTTGTTGGTCATCCAGTCTGTGATGCGTTTGGCCACACCTCTGGTTCGGGAGGCTCGTTTAGTGCCTCGGCAGATCAGCAACCATGAGGTCATATACCCTGAGTAATGCGATGCACTTGATCGATTTGCACGTCATGAATATTCTATAATGAAGACTTTCAGGGACAGACTCAGGTTGTGGTCGAGAGTGAGAAGGTATCCAAATTGTGTCAGGCGTTTGTGCAGCATTGCGCCCATTCGAGCAGATCAACGGCGTATACCAAAGGGTGCCCAAAGAAATCGCATGCTACAGCCACAAAAATCCATAGGATTTAGCCTATAGCATGGTCAGATCGGGAACAACTGGTCAGGCACCCAACTGCCTGCTAGATTATGGCGTTGAGCTTGGCTGGTATAGTGGCGGGTCGCAACCGACTAAGCTTTACCCTTTGCCCCAGGCTTTCTTTGATGACGCAGGGCTGTGCAACCCATGTCTTGCGCCAGCACAACATTAAAGACCCACGCCTGCCTCTTCACAAACCCGTACATTGATCCTACCCTATACCTAGCAACTCCGCTACACAATCACACTGCAAACATCTCACGTTTTGCTTTCTCATACCACACTACTATCACATCCCTGTAGCTTTATCGGTATTACCTCGACCCGACATCTGGTGTCGCAAATTACATCCGCGATTCTCCTGTATCACCGTCACACATCAACTCCGTCATGAAGTTCTCACAGATCCTCACCGGCCTCGTTGCCGCACAAGTAATCAGCGCCGCCTCGATACCCGAATCCAACGCCCTCAACGTCCTCCACGAGCGACGAGTTGTTCCTCCCTCCGAGATTGTCTCACCAGACCACACACTAGAGCGTCGCAAGGGAGGCGGTGGCCGTGGAGGTGGTGGCGGAGGCGGTGGCAGTCGCTCGGGTGGAGGAAGCAGCGGTGGCGGCTCTTCAGGACGTACATCACCCTCCTCCAACGCTGGTGGTCTATCCTCCGCTGGATCAGGTCGACCGCGCACTTTCGGTGGTGGACAATTCTATGGCGGCGGTGCTCGAACACCCTACACCGCTGGTTCGAGAACGCCCAAGGGACTCGTCGCCGCTCCTCTGATTGGAGTAGCCCTCGTAGTGGCCATCATGCCCGGCCTGTGGCTCCACAGCGCCTACCCTTACTATTACAACAACCCCTACCGTTTTTACAACCAGTCCGCGACCAACGACGATGACGACAACGACAATGACCGGCGCGCACTGTGGACACGCCAAACGCAGGGCCGCAATGAGTCTCTTCCCGTCGTATGCTTGTGCGAAGAGGAGTTCGTCTGTGGATGCGACGAGAACGACGACCAGCAATACCTCAACGATCTTGTCGGTAACGGCAGCTATGCCGCACTCAACAAGACCCTCGTCACAGTTTCTGATGTCAATGGCACCAGGTCTCTTGTTCTAAATGGTACCCTTGAGAAAGGCACCACTGCGCCTGGTGGCACTGACGAGAGCGGAGCTATGAGCTTGAGTGCCGGAAAGTACGTCGGATACTACGCCGTTGGCATGATGGTGTTGGCTGGTGTCTTCATGTAAGACAGAGCAACGCTCGACTTCGTGGATGGGAGATGTATAATATGACGACGTTACGACTATTTTAGAAGAACACCGGGGGCGTTTGGAGGAATTTTTCTTTGTTCAGCGGGATTCTTGTCTGGATAGGACATTTGATCCCGCCAGGCTTGGTGGAAGATATGGATATACCCCCAAGTCGATTGTTCTGGCCTTTTCTGCTCTGAGGACCTTTATACGTATTACTCAATAATAGACCTTCTCATTCTCAAGCAGGACGTTTGCCCATTGTTGGGATATGCTGTAAGGAACAAGTGAATCTCCACTGTGACTTATCGTAAGCTTTATAAGCTGTTAACCCTGTCATGATTCCTTCGTGTCGCCTCGGGCAACGAACGGTGTTGGGTTGCTCGTCCTGTGTGCAATGATTCCGGTCAAAACAGTGACGCCTTGCTACTGACTCATAGATCATTGTGACTTCGTGGAACCCACACGCGGAGGAGCAACCCAACATTTGGAGATAAAGAAGGCGGTGTATACCATGTATAGAATGATGCAAGTGGGATATCGTATCCAATGCTATCCAAGGAACATACGAACAGCAACCGGATATATCTTCGCCCTGTTTCCGGTGAGTGATAACTAGGCAGTGCCGACATCGTTACAGGTCCCGAGACACTCGCCTGGTACCGTATCTGCGGGAACGATGGGCGAGATGGTGCGTGGGGTATTCGAGCGCATGTAAGTCAGCTGACGCGGGGTCTAAGCGGTGAAGTGGCACATCGTACAATTGCTACTTAGGAGCATATGAAGCGATGGTCTGCCCGGACATGCGGTTCTCGCTTGTTTGTACGGGCGCATCCGTGGAGCGCGATAGGTTTACGAAGCGCGGGTATATATCGGTAGTAAGGCTGCTCTGTCAGCTTGGTGGCGTTCACAATATAGCATCTTTGTTCTTTGGCTAACCTATTCCATAAATGCTGCTGCATTTCCTACATACCAATCGTGATGCCTCGGCAGGTCATCGTGACTCTGCTAGCGTTGCGTTGCTCAAGGAGAGGGACACCCAGCGCAGCGCAGCGCCTCGCACAACGGTGTCACTCTATTTTGGTTGGTACCTAAAGGTAGATGGCAGTACGTGCGCTGGTCGCAGGTACGGTCGGACCTGCGTTCGCTGCCCGCAGTCATTTTACGGTGTCACCTCTTCCCTTCACTAGCTGAGTTGTGTTCGCAACGTCCAACGGATATCCTGGAGGTGAAGTCGGAAAAAGCTGTCTGTACAATTACGAGCACACAGTGACTTGAACGGACCGAATGAGATAAGACAAGCACGATTGCATCATGCCCGTCTTTTGGTGGACCAGCTGTAGGGTTGGGGGCCGAAAGTTCTGATGACTGCTGCGGACCTACATTTTCGTTTACTGAAACAAGTAACAATGGCATGGGGCCGGTGTGACACGCACACTTTCCAGAGCGCTTGCGGCCATGCAAAGGATGATGGTCGTCAAGGTTATTGGAGATGCGACCGGTAACCGCAAATGAAAACGTAGGCGGTGCTGCATCCGACATACTGACCGCCACCACGTGTTCCCAGGAAACGGGAGGGTGCATAGGGCTGCATGATTGTCAAACGTTGCAGGTCAGCCTCGAGCCGTGTAACAAGCCAGTGGCAGGGTCTTCAGCCCTAACAGGGGATCGGACGCAATACTGGACCAACCAGAGGATAGCCACTGGGTAGACGAGAGTGTTTCGATATGATAATGACGCGATGGAAGCTCTTGAAGCTATCCGCATCTGATTGTATCAGCGGGTGTGCTCAAACACTTGACGTAGGTAAAGGAACTTTGCATGCTCGACAGATGCAGAAAGTTACTCAGTCATGGAATGTGACCAATGAGAGAAGCGGATATGCATCTGTTTTCGAATCGTCGACGTAGCTCTGGCGTCGGCCCATAGGTCGCCAGGCAGCACTCAGCTGGTCAGCCTGAAGCTCCAGGCAGTCCCGCCCATGGACTTCAATGGGAAGTTGGTGAAGACCGTTAGCTTGCGCAGCCATGTAAAGTAATCGGCTCTGCGATTGAGTAAACCTGGTTCATTGGAGTGTGGTGGGTGGAAAAGGGCGGAAGCACCAAGAATACTTTGTACTGCTAATTGCCCTGCAACGGAGACTTCCACGTTCATTGGAGCGCAAAGACGCGCACG
This sequence comes from Alternaria ethzedia, assembly GCF_023757985.1. NCBI lineage: Eukaryota > Fungi > Ascomycota > Dothideomycetes > Pleosporales > Pleosporaceae > Alternaria > Alternaria ethzedia. The sequence continues at coordinate 752,138 of NW_026056197.1, forward strand.
TGCCTCATCCTACCCCAGCTTCGACTTCCGCGTCGTCGGCCTGCCCACGCACTCTTCTTCTCACCTTAAACCTTTTGCTCGGTAGCAGCTCCGACCCGCGCGACAGGCGCCACTGGCCAAACGATACTTCTCCAGCGAAACCGCCGTGGTCCGCGAAGAGGCCCGAACCTGAGTAATCTACGTCAGAAATGACACTGCCCCTCCTTGCCTACCAACAGATCGATCGCTATATCAGGGAACGTGGCTGGGACTAAGCGGGCTGTCAGATACGATTAGAGTCACGCAGCTATCGTGACACCCACCTCGTACACTACGTACCGATTTGAACATGAGCTCTTGTGCGGTATCGTGGCACGTTCACATGGTCCGCGCGCTACAGGGGTTTTGCAGCCCCGGTTAGCTTCTACTGCGCTTCCACACCCTGTACAGCTCTGCTTTGCTGCGCGCCCCGTTCAAATCTCTACTGATGTGCTCAGCGAACCGGCAAGATTAGATGGTATTGGCCACTGACCAATTAGAACATGGGATGCACCATGCACAACAGCTGAAGAGCCTCCAAGAAGCGAACTACCAACCCCTGCGGGATGTCAAGACCAAACCTTTTTCCCTACCGTCAACAAGCTAACGGGCACGATGGCTGTGTTAGTTGCCTCTGGGAATCCCATCTTAGCAGCGTCCGGCTGACTGTGCACTCATCCCTACACTTGGTCCCCGTTGCCTGACGGACCTGCGGGTAGTCAACGATGCCTACCGGGTGACCCACACTGGCCTATGCGTCCGAGTTGACTTCACGCCTATCGCTATATATGCTACCGCTTGCCACGTCGAGTCAGGATTCATCACTACAAGTCTCAGTTCACTCTTGTCAACACATCTTCTTTTGTACCATATCGTTGGCATTCACGCCATCCAGATCTTCAATTTCTCCGGGCCACTTCACATTTGGGCACTGATATACCCAACCACACACTTCTCGAAATGTGCTATCAAGTCATTGAGCGCTATTCGGTCTGCCGGTGCCTATACTACAAGCACGCAATCGATCCATGCGCCGCCCATGGTCAACGAGGACATGGGATCCAAGAGAAGACAGTTCTCGTAGGCTACGCCTGCAGCTCTCATAGCAACCATCGACCTCAAGTCTACTATGCCGGCGTTCTCCCAGATTCCGGCTATGGTAGCGGCGGATTTTCTCCGGCATACCTACGATGAATGCATGAGGTTGTATGTCTACAACTCACATTCAGCTGCGAAGACGGGCTATCATTCCATCGCTAGGCCTTTTGCTCACTTCAACACACAAATATCTTCTCGAGCTGGTTACTCAGCGCTGTATCTTCAGCCACTTTACGTTCGCATCATTTCACACTTTCGACGATACACGCATTACCATGGAGTTTAAGAGGGTTTGGATCGACATGATGGGTTACACGCATGGAACACGGGAATGAAGGAGGAATTGGCGTTTTCTTTTGGGTCCGCACAGTAACATCACGAGGATATGGGAGTCATCATAAGAACTGGCGTGTTGCGCATGCTTCGGGCAACACCAACTGCTTTGCTCTTTGTTACATCAGTAGCAGAATCAATTTTCCACGTCGTGTGGTATCCTTACTCACAGTTTCTTCAATCGTAGCTTTAACCTTCAATGTCATTGTGCTATTTTTACGAGCACATTTGAGTCTGCCTTGTGCAAGGCATCACCCCAATGAAGCCCACTATTCCTAGACGGAGAAATTCGCCCCGTTCAGCCCCGATAATTGACTTAAGTCAACACGAGAACTTGTTGTATGTAGTCGTAATGATTCAGGTCTAGGTGATAGAATGAAGCATCGTAGCGTGTTCGCAAGTGCATACAGAGTTCAGTGAGACGTCATCTTCGCCAAGCAGACCCACCTTTGGCGGCCCATGCACGTGCCACTTCAAGGGTCACCGCCATCTCTACGAGCAGAACGAAAAGTATACACCTAAAACTCGCCTTATCCGTCGGTGTAGAAACCGTTACTCTCCACCCCACACTTCAGTCGTCGTATCACACATGTGTAGTCTATCTAGATCGCGACCACGCCCCGATGGTGCTTGCAGGACGACTCACACCCCGGCCGCTTCCGACGTCGCCGGTGAACGACATTCGGCATTCTCAAGTCTCGGCGAGTCGGATCATTGCGCCACAGTCCATCGGAATCCCTACATACCGTTGGTACCGTGAAGGCGATGCACCTCGTCATGACCCACGAAGGCCGTTGCTTCCGCTGCAAGCTCACGAATCCACCCTGTAACGGACCACGCGTAGGCTAGGCGCAGGGCGAAGGGGTCACATTGCCGTAGCCAACGGTACCGCGACTGCCGCTGGATAGATCTGAGTCTTCCATCCTCGTATCCGTGGATTGAGGCTTGCGTGGCAACTCTACAGTCATAGCTTGAAAGCTAGGCATCCATTGCTTCTCACCACCGGTTGGCTGGATTCCCTCGATGCCTTCATCTGCTCGCCTTGCTCTCATCATGTCAATGCTATATTCTTGTGCGGTATCCAATATTTCCGGCATGCTAGTGCTGCTACTTGGGGTCCAGGAAGCCCATTCTCCAGATTCGAGCCAACATGGTATCATATCTCTAAAGCTTCCTAGTGCTCCGCCTATCAGCTTGCCCAGCTTCATAGACCCAGATGTTTCTCATAAGCTAACATTTCAAGCCAGGTTGCATTACCCCTTAGGCGCGTTTGGCGCAACCCTTCCCCTGTTGGTCATCTCCGACAATCGACCTTGGACCGTTGTACACTAGATCGGGTATAAGATGCGTCCTAGCCGAGAGGCTCCCGAACGGACGCTGCCGAGACATCGATTCAGCCTTGTGGACTGCTCGCGAGGACGCTGGGTGGTCGGCTGTTGATCCACTGCGGCAAGACGGGTCGTGGATCCATTGCCATCCCGAATCTACCGTCACCAACACGCTGGTGTCACGAAAGACCCCTGCATTAGCTCAAAGTCTACAGAACATGTTACGATTGGAAGCTCGATGTTGTACATATGATTGGAGACGAGGCTAATACTTCGAGATGCATTGGCACTGCTTGTTTTGCCTAATCTGGCCATGAGGCATCCTAATGTCCTCATTCGTTCAGGTTGGCTCCAACATTCATATACCTACTCACCATCACACTGCTGTGGAAGTCCAGACAATTATTACGCCCACGTTCACCGACCAGCAAGTACTCAGCCCCCAGCTCTGCATACTCTAGGGCCTTCCAGCATCAAACAAGTATCATACCCCAGATGATCAAAGGATAGAACATGCCGACTGGCTTCATCAACCCATCGAAAAGATATTGGTAACCTCGGCATCCACACCGCGCACCAATCACATTCTTCAAACCCAATCGCCTTGGCACCAAATCCCGCCTTACGTGAGCCTGCCCCTACAAGCGCTGCACTAGCGTACACTGGCACATATTCGCATACCCACCAACCACTCCATGCCCCACTTTAATCAGTCACTGCCTCCACATGAGCCTCTTCTGGGAAACCCATGATAAGGCTTAGTTGGCGTTTCCATCGTGGCGAGCGGGATCCGGCCAGGGGCAAACGCTCTCGCGTAGTACCGATTCTAAGCCAGCGGCGCAGTCGCGCGGAGGCTGATTATGGGGCTGGAGCCTCTTGCTAGGAATGCAGGCGGCCTTGCAGCAAGGCGTGGTCATGTGTTATTGAGGGACCAAGTGACGATTCATTCGTTAGGTGACAATACTCGTAATATATGGACCCAATACCAATTAGTGTATTCTTCTAAGATACAACTCTTCTCGATGGCAGTCAGCATTTTTCTCCCAATCTCTGGTGCTCTCCGGTTCGCTACGTTCAGAACTGAGCCAAGGTGCTATAGCAGCGCATCCAATCGAAGCTTGCCCAAAGCAGCGTCTTTCATGAACCATCTGCTAGGGTAATTCGAAGGTCCTAGTAGACACCAAGCTACTACATCCGAGTCAACTCATTCCAGGACAATTGTTTCGAACGCCGGTGACGCTTCAACCCATCTCTTCAGATAAACCCTTCCGATGCCCAGTCTCCGATATATGACGACGCTTTCTTCTTGAACTGGAGCCGGCGCAACTACCATTACATACAACTCAGGTATGTACTTCAGATCGTGAATAGGATTGCCGTCGATGCCAAAATAGCTCATGCCTTCCCAGTGCTTGACAAATGCCCTTGCTTTCTCGGTCTGTCTCTGCTCAGGAGCAAATCTGTCGTTGGGAGACAGTAGTTCCCAGTAAGGGCTGGGTGTATCGAAATCCACGTGTTTGGGACACTCTACCAGATGCGCTTCCGGTTCTAAATCGATGCTTCCATTTGATGAACATATACATCCAAAGAACTTGCTGATCGACGAGCTGTCAGATGGCGAATCGAAGCACGTCATAACTGGCGGGAATCTATGACTCTCAGGGTCTACTGAGAGTGCAATCAGGTCTACGTCACAATGGTCCATCTTTCGGCTTCCGGTGCTATCGAGGAGATCTTCGTCAAGCTCTACAGCACCTGCTACCAAGCCCTTGCTGCGAATCAGGATCGTGGCATTTCCTGGGTGTTCCCATGCTCGCGACATGTCCTTTCCAATTCGGCTACTTCGATCCAGGGTGAAGGAAGCCTTTTGTGTGTGCACTATGATGCGTCTAGTGTTATCTGAGAAATTACCAGGGACGCTCTCAAATAGCTCATCCGTCGTATACTCGCGAAAAGCATCTCTCCAGTATTCGGTGGGATCATTATCGGACCATCTCTCCTCGAGACGTTTCTCGTACTCCGCACTCGAGCAGTCGATCTTGAGATAGGCTGGTGGTTTTGAGCGCACGCAGCCAGCCAACCATGCAAGTGCGGCTGTAGTATGATCGCTTCTCTCTCGTCTATCTTGACATGTTCGGTTCGGTGGTCCAATGACGACCTTCACCACCCTGTCTTCTTCGCAGACGAACCTGCCCCAGTAAGCAAGGCTATACGAATAACAGTACTTCTGGTAAAACTCTATGGTTCCTCCAACCGATGTCCAAGACCATGTGGGTATGGTATTCTCTTGTTCCTGGGTTCTTGGTTCAATTTTCGATCCTCGTCGTCGCCACAGAACACTGCGATCGAAGTCGTCAATGGGCACTCCGTACGTTGTCCTATTACCATGGGTCGCATACAGTATTCCCGAAAAACCGCGCAGTCTATCCGATGAGTGCGTAAGCGACTTGGACGTGTATGTTTCACATGCGTCGAACGGATTGTGTAGTCGATCATATGTGGATTGGTGTACCGCGGGTGCTTCGGTGTATACATCGATCGAGCCCGGTTCCGATCTGTGACCAACGTAAAGTCCATGTTCGGTGAAGAACATCATGGTCGTTGACGACAGGTACTCCTGAAATGTCCAAGCACGACTGCTCCATGTAGTCTTGCGTAAGACTTGTTTGAGATCTGGTGCGGGCTTTACCAGTTGGAGGCGACTATGAAACTTCAGCTGTTTTTGCTCTTCCCTCGCGCGGCTCACTCCCAGCAACCCATATGCTGCATTGGAACCTGCAGCTGCAACAATTGTCAAGGCTGCTTGGTGGTATAGACTTGCCATCTGTTCTAACTGAATTGCTTCCGCGTACAGTTCGTCTTGTATAATGCAAAGTCGGTCTATCCATAGGAATCGACGTTTTAGCTGTCTGCATACTGTGATAGCATCTGATATTGTCGAGGGCAGGTCAATCTTATCCAGGCTACCGGGGGTTTCAAGGTCGCGCAAATTGGTGCGCAAGGTCCGAAAGTCTTTGGCGGAGTCTGGTCCCCATACATACGACAGGGCAACGTACTCGGCTTCTCGAGGTAAATGTACGATGCACGCATCCACAACATCTACCACGCGAACGTCTTGGAGTGCTTGTCGTAAGAACAGTCCTCCGGGCTTCTCCTCCGATGATCTCAGTAATGGTAGGCTTCCGAACCAAGTCCGGTGTTGGCTCCAATTAATATAAGGATGGAGATGCGACATTGATGCTTTGGTGTTTTTCTCTAGCACAGAGGATGATGACACCCCTGCATCGAAAAAGGCACGATCAACAGGTCGGTCTATGGTGTCTACAATATACTCGTGGTCGCCCGCAAAAGGCTCTTCTTTGCCATTGATGATGGCGGATAACTTGTAGAGAATGCAGCGTACGAGTCCGTCGCCACTGTCACTACGAATCGCGAATTTGACGCTGTCGGCATCTTGGAGGTCCAATGTTCCTCCATATCCTCTACTAGAGTCCTGCGCCGCTGAGATGATGGAATGGCAGAAATCGCAATGCCTCTGGCTTTTGTGACAGTGTTTGAGGAGGCCATGCCATTCCATTTGGCCACGGCAGGTGAGCAGATGCCAGATACGGAAGTGACGACAGGCCTCGCACAAGCGTAACGAGGGATCCAGCTCCGTATTGTCGCATTTTGGACAGGGCTCATGGAGAAAAGTTGAAGCGTCGTCCCATCGAAAAAAAGCCTTCAGTATCCACGCCTTTTGTGTTTAGGCGAATCCCATTCAACTGACGTTTTTGACAATCGGCGTCGTTAGCAGTGGCTTCCATAATGTTGTGCTCAAGGGCGAAGATCAGGTTCCAGACGAGGGGTCTTAGAAATGGCAAGACCGATGGGGTAGGTGGGTTCCAAAGAGGTGGCGTTGTTGTGTTGGTAATAGAGCGGGCCGAGAGAGGCAATGAAGATGATGGTGTCGCGTCAGAACGGTGGCCTGAACCTGTTGAGCTAGGCAGTTACCCCTCAACGAACGTGGGGAAGCTGCGACAGCTGGGCCTGACGAGGCCACGATGCACCCTGCCGCTTACAATGCCTCGAAGTCACTCAGGGTGCATATTTGAAAAGCGATGTATCTTTCCGCGCACGAGCGCATGCGGATCCGTAGATTTAGTAAACTATAGACTACATGAGCGTGCATTGGCACGATGAGAACATCTAGCGTGTTCTCTGGGTGGCTTGTTAAGCCATTGTCGTAAGGTGCAGGCAGTTGCCTCGTTTCCCCCCAGCATAAAACCCATGGGCAGCTCCCATACCAGCAGCAATAATACCCGTCATAATATCCCAAAGAGCGGAAGCCAGCCTCTGAACATGAGGCCGGTCGTAGTTGATAGAACAAGATAAGAAAGAAGATTCGTAATCATAATATGCACAGAAGAAAGAGGTTGAAAAGGCGCATCGGCACATTGCGATAGAAGATGCAAGGATGCAGGTGTCGATGACGGAACAATGGTATCCAGGAAGGTAGTGAGGCACTTAGGAGCGGATGACGACACCCTGGCGGCGGGTGGTCTTCTCCTCGTACACGTACTCGTCCTCGGAGGAGCAGTCAGATGAGTCATCAGAGTATCCGCAGCGAGCACCACCGCAGTCGAGCTTGACGCGGTCACCAGCGCGGGTGATTCCGTAGCGTTCGCATGTGCAGCATGAGCTACCAGAGCTGACACTGGACGGGCTGGAGCTGTTGGTGGAGCGGCTGGTGAGCGAGGGAACGTCGGAGCCCTCGTCGGAGTCGTAGTCTGAGTCGTCGGACGACTCCTCGATTTGCTGCTTGGCAAAGCGGCGGTTGAGATCCTCAAGAGTGGTCTTGTCGTACTGGGTGTTGATGACCTGGCGGGTCTCGTGTGGGCGCTGGGGCTTGGGCGCGACGATGCGCTCTGGGCTGAGGCCACGGCCCTTGGGGATGGTGGCGGTCGAGACGCGGCGGGACTTGCGGTCTGAGCTGGAGGTGGTTGTCTTGGAGCTCGACTTGGCAGCGGGGATGTCGATGATGTTAAGCTTGCGGCCAGTGGTGGGTTCGGTGGTGTGGTCCTTAGCGGGGTCGTGCGAGACGTGGTAGCCGTCGATGATGTACTGGGCAAATGTTAGCTTCTAGTTCACCATGTAGTGTTAGAGAAGAGACATACGTAGTACCAGTAGCGCTGTCCCTGCTTCAAGGTCTGTCCTTGGAACTTGAAGCATCCGACCCAGCCTCCGGACTTCTTGGGGTCCTTGGAGAGCGGGAGCTGACCCTGGTAGCCGTCCCAGGAGCCGAGCAAGTGCACGGTCTTGCAGTTGGAGGAAGTGCGGAGAGTGAAGTTAAGCTGGATAGCGGCCATTGCGATGTTGTTTCGTTCTTTCTGTTGTAAAGATTGGTATTATGATGTAATCGTTTCTTTCGAATTCGTCCGATGCCAAACTAATGGATAGACGTCAAGATTGCTGAAGAAGCTGTGTGTTGAGAGTTTCGTAAAGGTTTGCGAGTATTGCGTTGTCGTTGTGAGTTTGAAATTTCGTTTCGAGCAAGTAGAACTGTGTATTACGTGAAAGTGGACCGGCCACAAAGAATTGGATTATTGTAAAAGGGTGGGTATAAAGGTCGACGGTGAGGTAGTGGGAATTAAATGGCACCAGGCCTGGAGAGTAGAGGGGGAGAAGGGGAGGGGTAAAAAGAATAGACAAAAGACGAACACAACAGCTCTGAACTTGACACACTTGCTGAAGAAAAAAAGACGAGATGTGAGCGGCGCCAGGCCTACTTATCTATAGACACAGCATCGCACAGCTGCTGAGCGACCATTGGGCGTTAGCGAGGGGCTGGCAGGCCGGCACATTGCACTACGCCAACTATGGGCCAGGTCTCGCTGCACCCGGTAGCGATTGATTACCTGCGCTGCGTAGACACGCCATGTTCGCAGGGTGTAAGCTGGTAGCGGGTGTGGAGAGCAGTCTATCGAATGTACGGCGAGCGCTTGATGGTGAAGCGGGAGTGGTGGGCGGGCTTGACGTGTGTAGCCGGGCGTCTTGCTTCTGCGCCCTCATTCGCCAACGCGGGCGGGGAATACATAAGTGGGCCGTCACGTAGCGCACGGGCTTGGGGTGAAAACACCACACCAATGAGCAGCAGAGAACAGGTGAGCCATGTGATGCCGGGATGTGCAAGGTGCAGATAATCGCCTGTCACACTGCATAACAGTGCATTTTCGACGGGGGAACTGTGGCTCGAGGGCTGACGACAGATGCAGAGAAATTTGCTTTCCAAGGCTGCTACCTTGATCGCGCTGCAGCTATCCTCCCTGCCGCATAGAGACCTATTTACAGCCATTCTGCATCCGCTTCTCGGCCTCTGCCCAATCACTGGAGCTGTGCTCATATCATCCATCACCTAATGTCCCGAATGAGGACAATGGGCGGCTAATAAACTTAGTGGCTTGCAACGCCGTCCAACCACAACACCACATCACCAACCTCAGGAATGCTGGAGGCGGAGCGAGCGATTTCTACGGCCACACTGCGGTCACAATGTGCGCCATGTGGAGGAAAACCGGTGTCTCTCGTGATGATGTGCAGAGGTGCATGTGAAGACTAGAGATTGAACGAGTGCAGAGTTGTCAGGAGGAATGACGGGCGGGCGGGAGGATTCAGGTACGCGAAGCGACCGAGGACGATAACATTATCGATGCCCGACTATGAGCACTTCCACCAAGGCATGTCACTGCGTCGGATACGCAGCCCCTTGGGCACACAAGAAGCAGGGGAGACGCTGTGTTGCTGCTGTGCCATGGCCCATTCGCACGATGAGGTAGGTCATTTCTCATGGACGTCCTTCAAAATCAAGACCGTTCACAGTCGCGCATTGACTGAACCTGTGCGAGCTCGTGAGTGGGCCTGGCGGGACCTGATGGTCCAGCCGAGGAGGGCCTCAGGATACGCGCCGTTACCCAGTGCATAAGGGCCACAAACGCACTGGCATCTATGACCTACCCAATAGAGGAGAGCGTGGGTCACGCCCATCATTCACTCCACCGACCGACTCCTCAACATGCAAGCCTCGCATATAACTGGAAGCCAGTTGATGGCATGATCTTGCATGACCAGCCGCCGATGCAGCCTCGAGTCGCTATTAAGTCCTAGTTTACGGTGCCATCGTGAGGATCGCACATGCTCCAACCTGGTCTAGCAGCCTAGAAGATTTGCCAGCTCCTCTGGCGTCAAGGTGCTTTTTCTCCTCTTTGGCCTCCCACTGATTCGTGTCTTGACGGGAGATCTAGGTGCCCGCTTCTTAGGGTTTTCCTCGGACACTTCGGTGCTTTCGTCTGTCTTCTTGGTGGAGATGTCTCCGTCGGTTACAGCGGCTGCTTCCGCGGCCTCTCGTAACTTGTCTTGGACCGATAGCTTTGGCGATCGCTCGTCGGGATGGGCACGTGGGCTCGACAAGCGCTTCTTGGTCTGTCGTAGATTGTCAGATCTGTTGAGGGATGGGTGTGGTGCTGCTGGGCTGGAGATTGTGGAGAGAGTGGACGTAGAGGGAAAGATGTCACAACGTACATGGCGTGGTCTGTCTTGACTCGTTGGTCTTGACGCTCGTTCTTCAGAACGAGGTGGTTTGGCTGCAGAGGTTGGCCGACTAGCCTTCTCCGCATCGACTAGATCTATCCCAGACGTGTCTGCGTTCTCTCCGTCCACCTGAGACGGTGTATTCGGTATGGACGCTGAGAAGGCGACTTTGCGGGGCGATCGACTGGGCGACTTGTTGCCGTTGGTCTCCCTCAACGCTGGCTGGCTGGGTTGCAACTTGATGCTGAAGACATCGGGCCCAGTTGTCTTGTCTGGTCTCGCGTGTGGATTGGGTGAGGGCAGGTAGACGGCCTCGTCTTGCTCTTCTGTATTGTCCACGTCTTCTTCCAAGGCTGAGCTTGCAGCTTCCTCGGCCTCGCTTTCTTCGTCAATCACGGAGAATCCTTCCCTGTCGACCGTCTCGAACCCTTCGCCAAATCCTAGTCCCATCCTAAGCTCCTCGAGATTGATGGTGTCGCCATTGGTCATGCGCTTTCGCCAGGAGTCCATGAGGAGGAACGACTCGCGCAGCCGCGCCTCCATCTTCTCCCAGCCCGCGCGCAGCCTGTGTATCTCCTCCTCGCGCATCTCGACCTCGTCCACTGCTACAAAGTTTGGATTTGTGAGGAGGTTCTTCAGGTTGTCCAAGACCGTGTCCATGTCGTCGGCGAGAGTCTCGTAGTCGGTAGGCAGCGTGTGCAGCATGTCCTGTTGCGTGTCGTCTTGCTCGTCGCCCGCGACCGAGGCGTCGTCTGCGTCTTGTTTGCGATTGACTTCGGGCATGCCTTGTAGCTCTCGCAGCGTCACCAGGGCGCTCCGCACGAGGCCGATGAGGTTGTCGTTCTCGTCGCTCAAGCTCTGGCTCAGCTGGGTCAAGAACTCGGTCGTCTCCTGCTTCAGGCTGTATTCGGGGTCGTCGACATTGGGCGATTCGTCGCGCGCATGGCCAGTAGCGGCGCCCAAGCCCGTGCTGCCGGGGTTGATGGTGATGCTTGCGCCGACGAGGCCCGTCTTGTTGCCGCGCTGCTGGCTCGTCAGGTGGCTCTTGAGGCGTGCAATCTCCTTGTCGCGCTTGCGCACGTCGTTGGTGCAGCTGGTGCGCACTTGGTCGACCGTCGTCTTGAGGCGCTGCATCTCGGCGCGCAGCTTCCGCGCCGACGACTCGGCCGTGTGCAGGGCTTTGCGCGCCGACTGCTCTTGCGCCTGGGCGAGCGAGAGCTGTCGCGATAGGTCGGCATTGCGGTTGTGCTGCTTCTCGAGGGCGGCCGTCTGGCGCGTCGACTCGGCGCGCAGGCTTCGCAGCGTGTCGGCGCTGGATTCGCGGTATTCCTGGTCGCGCTATCTGCTCATTAGGACCCTCTCCACCAGAACGTAAACGTGCATGTGCCTACATCGCGCTTCAATATCAGGTCGTGCACCAGGTTGATGATCTGGGCCATGGTGGCCTCTTTCCCCCCTTCTCCCCTCGACGGATGCGCAAACTCAATGGGCGTGCCATTGCGCAACAGCCCCCGCGCAAGCAGCAGGTTGTTGATGTACGTCGACGCCGTCTTGAGATTGTACGAGTCCATGGTGAGTGCAGCCGTCGTGGTCGGCTACCGGCGGCGTCGTCGGATGTGGCGGCGTTGTGAGCTTGTCGGCCACTGTTTGTTTATCCCTGGGTTCCGATGCCCAGGTAGGAGGTAGAAGGAGCAACCGAACAAGCACGGACCCACGCGTTCCGATCCTTCCGCCACGACTCCATGCAACGTTGACGTGATACGACGACGTCCACCTTCAGCCAGCCCGTCACAGCCGTGCATGCAGCCTCTTCGTGTCCTGCTCGCATCATCACCATTGTTGCATCCGCCTGCACCCGGCTTCACCACCACTCGCGCTTCAGCAATTATCGTGATTACCAGCGACATACATATACTTCTCTAGCGTATCTGTGCGTGACTCTCGTTTCGCATGGCCCAGAAGTTTAATGCCACAGACGTGTTTTTCCCCTGAGATCGGACTCGGACTCGGTCCAACCATCAGCGCACCCCACCATGACCGTCGATGACAATTATACGCACTGCTTGTCTGACAAACCTTCGGGTTCCGAGAATGCCAGTCCTGCAATTCGGCACTCAAGTACCGTTTCCAATACTGGGCTCGCCTTATCCTATCCAGGCTAAATACCCATTCCAGCAAACCATATAGTTTTACGACGGTGTGCGTCGATTCCCCTCAAATGTCGGGCCCATTGCCGTAAGCTTCGCAGGGACTCTCACATGATCTGCACTCAATTCCTTATTTCATGCGTCGCCATTGGAGGGGGTTTGCCGTATTTTACGATTCTTCCACGCGACCTGCCCTAGCCATGGTTCTCCCCAGCTTGTGTACATGTGCTGCTCTCTGCATGGCTGCCATGGCGTCCGGAACCAAGACCGGGGACAGCTAAACCTAACGTCGAAGAAGCCCACATTGTAGTACTTAAGGCACATCGCTCATCAAGAGGTGATCTGTAGGCTGCGTTCGTTCTTCTGCGCTTTCGTCCATCTTTCGCTCGTTCCTTACACTCATTCACTTCCAGACATGGACAAGTTCACTTCTCTCGCTCTTGCGACTCTCCTGTTAGGAGCCCAATCCGCCTTTGCTATTCCCACAGAGGCCACTACCAAAGCGTGTAACGAAATCAACAATGCTCTTCCAGGAAAAGTCCTCACTCCGGGACTTCTCAAGCTCGAATACGCACATGAGACGCAGCAATACTGGGCTACCAATCTCCGCGAAGTCGATCCTGCATGCATCGTTCAACCAGACTCTGCCCAAGATGTGTCCATTGCTATCAAGATCTTGAACAAGTACCCGACTGTCAAGCTTGCTACACGCAGCGGAGGTCACGATCCAAACAAGCAACATGCTGCGGTCCAAGACGGTGTTCTCATCGCCATGACCAATCTAGTCGGAGCGACGTACGACGCAGCAGAAGATGTTGCATACGTCCGACCGGGAGGCGAATGGAACGACGTCATTGGCGACCTTGAGAAGAGCGGCGTGGCAATCGCTGGAGGACGACTCGGTCTCGTCGGTGTCGCGGGTCTGCTGCTGGGTGGAGGTCTTTCATTCCTCGGTGCTCAAGAGGGTCTTGCAGCCGATGTCAGTTTTCCGCTATATGCAAAGGGAAGCTATGCTAACAAGCGATAGAACATCATCGAATGGGAGACTGTTATGGCGAACGGGTCTGTCGTCAACGTCAACGCCGCAAAGCATCCCGACCTTGCGCAAGCTATGCGTGGTTCCGGTAGCCAGTTCGGTATTGTCACCCAGTTCAAGACTAAAGTTCATCACATGGGCGACGTCTGGGGTGGCTCATGTGTCTTCGACGACTCAAAATCCGACGCACTATACGCTGCTTTGCACAACTTCATGGCACACGGTGCCGAAGACCCCAAGGCGGCCATCATTCTTACGGACCTCGTAGTCGCAGCTGGAATCAAGACGAAAATTCTCTTTTCCTTTTACGACAACCCTAAGCCACCTACATCGGGTCCATTTGCCGATTTCTTCAAGATCGTCAACCCTTTGTGTCTACCCAAGACACAAAAGTACTCTGAGCTAGTAAGTCTATAATCTAACTTCAATGTGCCGTACAAGCACTAACAATTCTCAGCTGAAGGCAAACGGCGAGCCAGTCCGACTCTTGAACGCCCGCGCATTCTTCCGTACTTACACTGTCCCATATATTGCATCCCGGCCTCAGATGTACAAGGAGATTCGCGACAAGCTTGCTGAACTCACTGGTATCTTCCTCAACACCCTACCTGTCGTTCGCGCTATCCAGTTCAGCGTTGACTTCCAACCTCTTCCATCCCGCTTTGGAAAGATGTCCGAGTCCAAGGGCGGAAATGCCATGGGACTTTCGTCCTCTGACCCTGACCGCATCATCTTAATTTACCAAGGAGCGTGGAACTTGCCCACCGACGACGCTCTTGCGTTTGGCATCGCCAGGGAATTGACGGCTTGGTTGGACAAGGTCGTGCCTCAATGGATAGCAGAAGCGGGTATGCCAAGCGACATGTACATGCCATTGTTCATCAACGATGCCATGTGGGACCAGCCAGTTTTCCAGAGCTACAAGGATTACAACAAGTTTAAGGCATTGCAGAAGAGTGTTGACCCGAAGGGCTTGTGGAGCACCAGGGCAGGTGGCTTTAAGTATTAGGTCCTTGTCGCCAACGTCATTATTATCTAGTACATACAATAATGTGTATTTTAAATACCATCTTGTCAATCGCATCTTTCGCACGCTTGCTGCCGTTAGTCAGTCGCATCCTGGAAGCAGAATAGGAAGGTGTTCTTGAAGCAGCGGGGCCACTATACTGAAAGCGGGGTAGTCGTACCTAGGTGTCTGACTCCATCACTACCTGTATGACTGTCTTGCATACATGTCGACTACAAAAGCTTTTCCATCTTCTTATCTCGCCGCAAATTTTCTATCTACCACCAGGGCATGATGGCTCAAACACTCCAGTTCACCAGCTACGAGCATGAAGATGCCTGGGACGTGAATTGGCTGCGTGTGGATGACACCCATGAACTTTACTATCAACAGTTCGGCAAGAAGGACGGAAAGCCTGGTAAAAGTGCCAGCCATGTTGTCCAACTTTCCTGATAGTTAACGCTTTGCAGTCATCTACCTCCATGGCGGTCCTGGCGGGAACTGCTCCAAAACCAACACCGTCTTCTTCAACCCCTCTGAATACCGAGTGGTTCTGCTCGACCAGCGAGGCTGTGGTCAATCGCGCCCTAATGCCAACACAACAGACAACACTACTTGGCATCTCGTCGAAGACATCGAAAAGCTGCGCAAGCATCTGAAGTTTTCCAAATGGCACATGGTCTTTGGTGGCTCCTGGGGATCCACACTCGCTCTAGCATATGCGCAAACACACCCCGATAGTGTAGGTAGTCTAGTCCTGCGCGGCATCTTCACCGTGCGAGACATCGAACTCAAGTGGACCAACCATGCAGGCGGCGCGCAAATGCTGTTTCCCGACCGCTGGGAGGACTTTATCAAGTTTTTACCAGAGGAAGAACGTTCCGATCATATCGGCAACTACCACAAACGCCTCATGTCTTCGGACTCGTCTATCAGTCATCCCGCGGCTGAGGCGTGGAACACGTGGGAGCTATCAATCAGCACCCTGTATCCTGACCCACACGCGTACAAGAAACTGAAAGAACCAGCCTATCTGCTCGCACATGCTAGGATGGAGATCCACTACTTCATCAACAAAGCATGGATGGAAGACGGGCAGCTGTAAGTCTTGGCTGTACGGAATGCAGACAATTACTGACTTCGTCCTGCAGGTTGAGGAAGGAGAACGTGGACCGGATCCGGAACATTCCGACGACCATCGTGCAGGGCAGGTACGATGTTGTCTGCCCGCCGGTTACAGCGTGGGAGTTGTACAAGCAGTGGCCGGAGAGCAAATTGCACTTCATCGACGACGCTGGGCACAGTGTTATGGAGCCCGGGACGAGAAGGAAGTTGACTGAAGTGTGCGACGAATACGCGTCTCTGAGCGTCTAGCCCTATGCAGCCGCGGAACCCGTTTTAGGCTAGCGTTATTGTGAGACATCACGATCCGATGAATTTGACGGAAAATTAAGCCGTGCTCGAGCATCGCAGCTTTGGTTTTACGGGCCGTTTATGTGTTGGCTGACTAACGCCAAGACTGCCTGCTAAAGCCCAGAAGACTGCTGGGGCCCGCGCAAACGTCGCACGCAGCACCAGCAGTCTTCATTCTATGTGAGTGACGTAATGGACCATGGCTACGACCGCGCCCATCTCGACCACGACGCCACCCGCAGCTATCGATAACCACGAACGGGTACGCGCATACGAGATCGCCGCGTGAGAATTGCCAGCCGACGTCACATTGCCGATTCCTGTTGCTAACACGGCCCTAGATATCTCTCTGCCGCGTCGTTCCCCTTCCACATCCCAGAAGGACCGCCGTCCGAACCAGTCCCCAGCAGCGACATAACCCTCAACGCCCTCGTCCAGCATGGCGTGCACAAGATGGACTGCGATCGCGCATTCCTTTCGCTCATTGATAATCGAAATCAATTCATATGCGCAGAGATGACGAGGCACCAGTCGCTTTCGAGTGCAGACCCGGCCGAGCCGCTCTTGCTGGGTACTTCGCGAATCGCTCTCGAATGGGGCGTCTGCCCATTCACCATGTGCATCTTCCAGGGCAAACCAGTGCCTATGCCGGACAGTCCCTATATCATTGCCGATAAGTCGTATTTCTGCATAAAAGACTTTCGCCAGGTTCCCACATTTGCCGAGCGCCCGTTCGTGGCTGGCTACCCGCACATGGTTTCATACCTCGAGATACCGCTGTTTGCAATGTCTGGGCAGATATTGGGCAGCTACTGTGTTGTTGACACTAAAGAACGGGACTTCCTGCATCCCAAGTCTCTGAGCACTCTTCGCGAAACTACCTCGGCTATCAGTGCATACCTCGATATGCGACGCGCCGAAGCTTGTAAGTCTCGATCTGCTGAGATGATGCAAGGTCTTCGCCGCTTTGTAGCTTCAGATGACATGGTTCCAAGGTCTGTGGCCCCTGTGCGCTCTGGAGCTCACACAAGCCAATTCGACCTAGATGTTTTTGGCGCCGCCTCGCGAAGAAAACCTGACAAGAAGTTGTCCGACGGTACAAATCCAAGCGTCACCACGTCAGACCATGTCCAGTCATTGCCTGTTTGCGATACATCTGTTATCGTTTCGCCCCAAGATAATGTCTCGAAACGGGTCAAATCTGACTTTGCTACTCAAGTCGACACTCTCTTCATGAGAGCCGCAGATAGTATTGGCGATGCTATGGGTCTGGATGGCCTAGTCTTCTTTGACACTGTTTCAACTGGCGCCCGAAACAAAGGTTGCCAGGTACGAGACATGTCTCCTGACAATACATCTTCGCCAACATGCGATCTCTTTGCGGTACCTCTGTCCTATTACCACAGAGATAACGCCCCCGGACAGCTGAAATTGCGTCAGTCGCTCATCCAGCGCTTGACTGCCAAGTACCCTCGAGGGCATGTCTTCGCAGTCGATGAACATGGGGTCTTCCAACACGATTGCGATGACGAACTTGACTCTGGTGCGGATGACAGATGGAATGACCTCTTCAGTTTATTGCCAAAGACCCGCTACGTAATATTCCTGCCTATGTTTCACTACTCAAGAGAAGCTTGCTACGCAACCTGCCTAGCATGGGTATCTGACACCGGCAAAACACTTGATACTGGCGATGTCAATTCATTGACAGCTTTCGGTAACTCACTGATGGCTGAGGTCTTTCGCTTAGAAGCATGCGAAAACACACTTTCCAAGTCGGATTTCGTTTCGACCATCAGTCACGAGTTACGAAGTCCCTTGCATGGCATCTTGGCCAGCATTGAGCTGATCCAAGAGAACTGCCAGGGATCTGGTTTGATGTCGGAGATCTCCATGATTGAGTCTTGTGCGGTCACTCTTCTCGATACATTTGACCATCTGTTGGAATATTCCAAAGTGAATAGCCGCGCCAGCGTTGGACAAAGAGGCGGAAATGGAGATCCTCGTTTCACCACCCACGTTCATCACGGTGCAGTAGCTGTCGACTTGGCTTCTATGGTCGAAGACGTTATTGGGACTGTTTCCGTAGGTCATGACCATTCTTCGCGCCTCTCTTCTGGACTTAATAAAGAGCGTCAAGATTTGTTGGTTGGATCGCCCGCAACGGCACAAACCGAGCCTGTCGTCGTCACCACACACATTGAAAAGGCCCGTGATTGGACCTTTGTCATTGACGAGGGTGCTTGGAAGCGGATTCTACTTAATGTCGTCAGCAACGCATTGAAGTATACCAAGTCGGGCTACATTCACGTAGGTCTAGCATTTTTGGAGGCTGCCGATGACAGTCAGTCACAAATCAGTCTTTCTGTGACCGACACGGGTGTAGGCATGAGTGAGGATTTCCTCAAATACCATCTCTTTACACCCTTTACTCAGGAGAATCTACTAAGTCCAGGAACTGGGCTAGGTTTGAGCTTAGTGAAGAGCATCGTGGAGTCACTACACGGAACTATATCAGTCTCTAGTCGTTTGGGCAAGGGAACGAAGATCATCATCAACATTCCGGCTAGTCAAACGGCGCAGAGACCAAAAGCGCCACGTGGCGAGAACGTTTCCTCTCACGAATGCCTAAGCGGAAAGGCAATCGGTATGCTCAGTCTCTCTCGACCCGAAGATCAAGGCAAAGAATTTGCACCCTCTATCGATTCGCCTCCCGAAGCGCTGGAGCGGGCCGTTCGAAATATCTGCGAGGATCGCTTCGGCATGAGGTTCACCACTGTTTCCACAGACACACTTCCGGTTCTGGATGTACTCCTCATCGATCACCATGCCCTCTCTTCGAGACTCACGTACGACTTGAAAACTTTGTTCCCTACGTATACGGGAGGGACTTACCCGGTCATGGTCGACTTGCGCAATATCAAAGGCGCACCTCCCGAATCTGGCACTAGCAAGCCCATGCACACAGTACTAGTTACTGCAAACTCGCTCGGACCTGCACTCATCTCGGCTATGAAGGATGCCACTAACAAGGAGATGGCAGACTCGGTGCCGTCCATAGAAGTCAGAAGCAGACCTGACATGGAGCCAACAGAGCAATTAGAACATGCCGACACAAATTTAGAGCCAGACCCGCAAATCAAAGTACTTCCACACCGCAGCTTATCGTTGCAGCGTGTGACACTAGCCGACGCCGCCACAAGTCCTGCTCTACAAGCACCATTACCAACACAACCACCTACCCCGCTTACAAGCAGCCCGACATGCCGATTCCGCCGTCTGCTCTTGGTAGACGATAACCCCATAAATCTAAAAATGCTTTGCGCCTTTGCAAAACGCCTCGGCGTACCGTATTCCAGTGCCACCGACGGCGCAGAAGCGGTGCGTCTCTATCAAACCGCCACTGAGCAAGAGGACCCAAAAGCAAATTATGACTGCATCTTCATGGACATCAGCATGCCAGTTATGGATGGCTTCCAGGCCGTGTCAAAGATTCGTGGAATCGAACACGGTTTGATGGAAAAAGGCATACCAAGACAATCCGATGACGCTGCGAGACATGGTCTAGATGGTACTCTAGAGGATGAGAGAGGTACCCGGGCGTACATCTTCGCATTAACGGGTCTTGGTAGCGAGAAAGCGCGAAAGCAAGCGAAGAATAGCGGTTTCGACGAGTTCCTTCTCAAGCCAGTGAGGTTCAAGGACGTCCTACCGTTGTTGGCACGTCTGCCGACTGCATGAGGGCTATGGGTCATCTGTCACATTTAATGCAGACTTCGTTGTGGGGGCGTTGGTTTCATTTAGTTTATGTAACATGCTGGCGTTCAGATTCTGGGGAAGCTCTACTCAGAGCATAGGATGTAATAACGACCTTGGGAATAAGGCTTCCGGTAGGACCGCTTGCTCGACATACGAACAATTTCAAAACAGTGACAACATCGTACGTATACGATACTCACTAACGGCTGTCTTGCAGTGACCTAAGGGTAAGCGATGTTGTCTTGGCTAGCCTTCATCACGTCTGTCAGTGTTTGCTTTTCTGTGTCTTACAGCAAGGCGCTTGTAAGTCGGTTCAACTCCTCCGACGGCAGCGAGAGGAGCTACGAAAGCCCGCTCTGTAATTGCAAAGAACGAAAAAGTAAAGAAACACGGACGGGAGGCTGAAAGTAGAAGGTGCTGTTCTGCTTGGAGGACTAGGAGCTTAGTCTCGACCAAACATCTATAATGGTAGATGCTGTCATGCGGAGGCGCCTCACGGCTTCGTGATACCTGAGGGATAGAGAGCTGGATCGCATTCCCGTTGGCCGAGTTCAAGATTGAGGTGACATTGTGGCGCCGTCACATGGATGAGGACGGTCTCGTTTATGGTCTTTCCTTCACGTATGTTGGTGCGTTAACGATGGGGTTGGAGTCTGAGCGCTTATTCGAGGACCACACGGGCTTGCTATATGCACACGCACTTGTATTCGAGGTTCATGGCAAGTCTTCCACTCACTGCTGGACGTGACTGTAGTCTGTCTCGAGGCCTGAAGTATGGCCGACTGCATGAAAGACTGGCTCGTACATGGAAGAAGCCATTAAGAATTAATCAGAGTATTGAGCCAGACTCAGTACGGCGTCAATGTGAGTTCTGCCCAGTTTCGTCAGAATGTGGAGTCTAGTGTCCTGTGTCAAAGCCATTCGTCTAGCCATGCGCAAGTTACATTGCAGTGCAGACAGTACGGAACACCCGGCATCGTGCTTTCTACTGGTGTAAATTGCCAACATGCTTTTTCGTTCTCGTTGCTTTGTTCATAGAGGCTATTTAGAAGTTTGGTAGCTTACAGGGTTGGTCACAACGGTCGCGAGTGAATACCCGCAGCAAATGCGCCTCTGCAATTAGTTGGTGGTTAAGCACAAGCTGGCATCACATCAAGTACGCCGGCAATATACCGGTGGTTTTTGCGGCTAATGGTGTTGGCCTAAGGTACGATCTCACTAAACTTTGAGCTGACGTAGCTATCTGGGAAGGATCGGCCGATTTATACCTATCGGAACATTCACTCTTAATACCATGTCTCTCATTTCCTAATCGACATGTGTTGAGTATTCCGGTCGCTACAAATCAGCAGAGATTGTGCAGCGAAGTCGCCGAAGTTGAGCTACCATGAGAAGCACAGGAACTAGCTCCTCGCCAAAGTATAGGAGCTGTCTGTACGGCTAGTGTCGGCGAGCGTCCGCGACTCAGCGGGCTCGGCATTATTCCGAGCCCTGACTTGGACAAAAGAAACAACAACACATCAGCCGGACCCTTTGTGTTGCTTTTGGCGGACCGCGCCACGCAGCGAACATGTCGCATTTCCCTTTTCCAGGTAGTCACCTGCATGCCGTTGTACATTATGAGACTAGATTGCCATCTACACGAGGGGCAACAAAGGCCTCCACGTGACTTGGCATTGGTTGCGGCCGCTCCGGACACGGAAAAAGCAGATCTGCATAAGGCTCGGCGACCCTACTTCGTTGCTGGGATTTCTGACTGGACGATCGTAGGTGCCTGCTTTTGCATGTTCGGGCGGCTGCATCATCGCACTGATGTTCGACGGCTACGCCCGCAGAAGGATCGCCGACCCGTAGATACCGCTACTACACTACACCCTTTCCAGTGGGGCGCCGCTTGCCAACAAAGAGCTACTAACTGAACAACCTCAGCTGAACTCGGGCACGTCGACAAGAAGCCTTGTTCACAGAAGGTAGCGATCTACTATGCTACTGCAAGGCTAATCTTGGCGCGGTGAAGCGATCGGGGTAGTCTGAGCTCACCCTACAAGTTGGGAAGTGACTTGAGCCCCTTAGCCCTGAGATCGGTTAGTGCTCTCTACCCAATACGGCGTCTCTTGATTCACTGGGAGTAAATTGTTGATCATGTATTAGACGAGAGTAGTGGGAATCGATGATCGCAATGCCATGTGCAGATTCAGCCGCAAAAGCCCCACTCGGCGATGGATTATGGCAGATCTCTCTGCCAGAGACGAGTTTGGTAGACCCTGTCGATAATCACTGTGAGGTAACATCAACCACAATACTGAGAGCAGAGTGGTTACCGACGATAGTTGAAAGCTGCTTCAATATGATGCGATAAAACATGTCAACTCATGCCATACTCCGATCAATGATCTTTTAGGATCAACGTCCAAGAACGTTTTGTCAACTGATTCAGAGGCCTACATGCAAACATCTGCGTGTTTTCGGTCAAGACAAAGTGGGTTGTAGTGCATAGCCTCACTTGTCATTAAACTTTGTTCTTTTGACAGTAGCGTACGCTACATCACCCACCTTCTGGGTTATGGGGTTGATTGGCATCTCAACGCGGTGTACAGGAGGATCAGCGAACCTAGTTGTGGTTCAGGACTACGGGAAGCATTTGCTCCGTTGACTCGAGCTTGGCTACATCGCACGTCGGGTATAAAGACACCGCAGTCTCCCATGAAAAGAAGGTATCGCACACCTTCATCTGCAATCATCACTCCTCACTTCTACCATCTACCACCAACAACCGCTTTCACAGCTTCTTCCCACCGCAATCATGGTCTCATTCCGCAACTTCTTCACCGCCGCCTTGGCCTTCTCCGTGCCTATCTCGGCTGCTATCACGCCCGCTGAGGTTGTCACCAACATCGAGTCGATCACGCAGAAGAGCATGGCGCTTCAGACGCCGGCCAAAAGCGTCACCGTTATCAGTGGACAACTGCTCCTCATCGGTCAGGGACCATTCCCCGAGATCATTAGGGGCTTCGCAGACATTGTAACTACCGCCACCACCGCCATCGCTCAGATGCAGGGCATGCCCAAAGAGCCCGCAGGCGCTTCTACTGATGCCGTCTTCGAAGCCTTCCGCGAAGTGAGTACCATCTGTTCCGCAGATATACATGTTGCTTACGACGAGAAACAGTTTGTCCGAGTTCATCAAGCGCTGCTCAACATCCTCATTGGCAAGGCCGGTTTGTTCAGTACTCTCCCTTTCGTCGGTGCGCCCGTTGCGGCTGTACTCAGGCAGATCGAGAAGGTCGTTGATGTAAGTCTTTCTTCTCTTGTAGTTTTCACGCCTAGCGCCCGCTCCGATACTATCTGTTGAACTCGAACGTAATTCCTTGAGTCTGCTCGCTAACAGCCTTTCGCAGACGATTGCCTTCATGTTGATTGATACCTTCGAGGCCCGCGCCGCAGACTTCAAGGATGAAGCAGGTGCCCTTTCCGGAACTCTTACTGTTTGCATCAACCAGTACCAAGGCATTACCACCGGTATCACCAAGAGGAACCTCAGGTTCGCGCGCCGCGAGATGGTTGCTGCTGCTTAGATAGGCTTTCAGCCCAAAGATCACCAGGCGGAAAGCTCTCGGAGCTGAACGATGTCTGTGGATGGAGTGGGGGAGGAGTGTCGAGGACGATGGGCAGTATTTGTAAAACCTTAGAAGGTCTCAGGACAGTCATTACCACATGGTTGGCCATGTTTCTGTTTGACAGCTGCGCTTTACGGTCGATTGCATAGTTAATGTAAAGTCACTTTCGTCCAAGAGTCTACCATCACGATATGAGTGTTTTGCATCTATTCCTTGCCTCTGCGCATAAGTCGTAGGAACTAATCACTAGCGCTCTTCTAACACCTTTCATCTCGGGTACATCTCTCTATGTTTGCTACTCAGCAAGCGTGAGCGCACTTGCGGGACGTCTGGCTGCTGACGTCGATAGAAGCGCCGGGAGACGGGTGGACACATCCTTCGGGTCATGGGTCCTTGAAGAGAAGCCAGCGAAACAAGCACCGATAAACAAAGTCTTCATATCTAGTCTCGGTGATGTTTGGGGTAGTTTGTGGGTGAAATGCCTGCTCAAGTGCAACTGAAGAAAGAGCGACACTCTCTTCCGGCCTAGCGCGGTGACATCATCCCTTCCGCTCTCCTTGGGTGCTCCTTCTCTCTTCATTCCTCTGTACATTCTCCCAAAGAACACAATGCGTTTTCTCTAGGTTCAGCCGTATTCTTCCAATACATGCTCGCGTACTGTTACCAGTGCGCGGCTAGCAGACAGATATGAGAGCGCAGGCTACATTCTCATGACCGTAGCTCGTAGAGCAACTCCAGATTAATCGACAATATTCACTGGTGGTCTGACCAAATCATTCATCGTTGGTGCACGGACAGGCTTTATCATCTAGGCAGCGGCAGCTTTTAACCTCTGGACTACAGCAATTCTGGCTCTCTACGTTCGGTCAACATAAACCAATCCCTCAACCTAGCATCGTTTGACTCACCCTCTGGAGACCATATAAGGCCAACTTTCTGATCAGATCACCAGCGGAAAGACAAAATGGACTTGATCGAGCTTCCAGTAGAGCTCCTCAGTCGAGTGTGTCGCTTCCTCGGACGAGCGTCGGGTACCAACAACACCAAGTATTCATACAAGAACAGAGACTTTGGATCGCTGCGATCGACATGCAAAGCCATCTACGCTAGGACCGAGTTCGACGCAAGCATTCGGTACGGCCTCCAGGAATGCCGCTTATATCTCGAGCCGTCGTCGCTTGCTCTCTTCCTACACTTGTCCCGTATACCCGCCTTCCGCAATCGAATGGCGCGCATAACTGTATGCCCGCTCAAAAAGCCCAAGACGATAAGCGACTATGAATGGTATCTGCTACACGAGGACGAGTACAGCTTTGTGAGGTCCGGTGAAGCCGCCCATATGCTCGCCCAATGTTTCCGACAACATCAAGACGCGGAGTCTTTCATGGAGCTAGAGCTACCCTTTGGGACTCATATTTTCAGTGAACAGACAACTGTGCTGCGAGCACTGCAGCTGTCGCAGTTTCCAGAGAAGATCGCCTATGTCTACCTCTGGCTGGAGAACTCTCAGAAGCCCGAATGGCGACTGTTTGCAGACTCATTGTCGGAATTTCGACCTTGGATCAAGAAAGCTGTCTTCTTAACACCAAATGCATACGGCAAAGATGTTGCGAAGAGTCGCGAAGTTGGAGCTCACATCAAGAATGTGCGCCCGGTCCATCCCGATGTATTGAAAGTTGTTGCTGCCACTACTAGTGTTGAACGCCTACAACTCCTAGGGTGCAACGAAGTTCCTGAGCTTAGGATATGCCATGGCTGCGAAAGTCTATTCTCTACACACATGATGGCCCGCTCGTACGAGCATTTGCAATCTCTAGAGCTTTCCGATCTCTACCTAAGTGGTAGCCGACTCCGAGGATTCCTCAAACGCGCTGAGAATCTGGTGTGGTTCGAGGCAACGGAAGCGACCTTAACGGACGGATCATGGAAGTCGATATACCAGAGATTGAGGAAGCTACCGCTCTGGCATGTCTACCTCAGTCGAGATTACCAGAAACATGGGCCTCTCACACCAGCCGTACTTCCCCACGCTTGCCGTGACGGCCACGCAAACAAGGGCAGGAAAGGAGCCTACCATGACAATATCAACGTGCTACTCAATGCTTTGATAACGCACTTTCACGTTTGTCGCGTGCACAGAGAACAGGGGTATCGTGGTCCGACATACTTCGAGGTCTGCTTCTTTGATATTCCGGGGTTGTTCAGAGATGTTTACAAGAGCGACATACAGAAGTATGCTGTAGAGGTAGAAGGGAACTGAAACATCAGAGGCAACATCCATGACAGCTTGTGGTTGGGGTAGCGAGACCACCCTGTTGAGTAAAACGCTCAACACGAGATCTGTGAACTGCAGAGCAAAGTGCCGCCTGGTTTCAGCTGTCCATTATGTCACTGGCATGTGATGACGCGGCAATGTTGATACATTTGATACATTTGATCTCACTGGGGTTGAACCGTTACTTCATAATACATACATGGATCAGTCGTTGAGACCTGATCAGACCACTTTTACACAACACCGTACTCATGCTTTCATCTCAGTACCAGCACCTCAAACTCCCCCAACCGACACAAGACACTTCTTACTTGCTAATATCATCGCCCCAGACCTGCTTGGCAATCTCTACACTCAGCTTAACCTTAGCCCATTGCTCCTCCTCCGTCAACTCGTTACCCTCAGCTGTGGAGCTGAATCCACACTGGTGGCTCACGCAAAGCTGATCGAGACCCTTGGGGGCAACCTTAGCCGCCTCATGTAGCCTCTTGATGATCTCCTCCTTGTCGTCTAGGGTGTTCTTCTTGCTGCTCATGACACCGAGCACAACGACCTTGTGCTCTGGCAGATGGCGCAACGGGGAGAAGTCGCCAGATCGCGCATCATCGTACTCGAGGAAGTAGGCATCAACATTGAGCTCCTTGAAGAGAACTTCGGAGACAGGCTCGTAGCCGCCAGAGGCGAACCACTTGGAGCGGTAGTTGCCGCGGCAGAGGTGGATGCCGATCTTCATGTCTGCGGGTCGCTTCTCGATGGCCTTGTTGATGAGCTCGGCATATTTGCGGGGGAGGGTGCTGAGGTCTTCGTTGCGTTCTTGCTCGGCGGCTTTGCGCATGTCGGGGTCGCATAGGTAGGCCAGGTTGGTGTCGTCGAGTTGGACGAAGCGGCAGCCAGCCTTGTACAGGCTGTCTAGCTCCTCCTGGTATACGCGTGCGAGGTCCTCGAAGAAGACATCGAGGTCGGGGTATGCGGAGATGTCGATCGAGGCGCGTCCACCACGGAAGTGCACCATTGTTGGCGATGGGATGGCGACTTTTGTGCTCGCCTTGCCGCCATTCTCTTTGATCGCTTGCTCAAGGAACTGGAAATCCTTGACCTGAATGGCCTCGGGGTGGGCCAGCTTTCCCTTTACGACCAGCGTTGGTGGCGAGAAGCCATCCTTGTGCCTGATGTTTCCCACTTGACCCTTCTCCTCGATACCTTCGACGTGCTTGAGGAAGTCGAGATGGAAGTATGCGCGGCGGAACTCGCCGTCGGTTATGGATCGGAGACCGCTCTCTATTTGCTTCTTTGCGACGTGTTTGATGTGTTCGTCTTCGACATTGCGGAGCTCGTCGGCGGTGATCTCACCGTTGGCTGCCTTTGTACGCGCTTCGAGGACGGCTTTGGGGCGGAGGAAGGAGCCGACGTGGTCGGCCCGATATACACCAGTGGGCAGAGGCATTGTGTCTAGTTCTGTACGACGGTTAGCATGCTGTGGCACTATCGCGGCATCAACACTTACATGAGATATTGTGGTTTTTGCTATGCAATAGTTTGTCCGTCAGACACAATGATGCTGTAGTTTGGCTAGAGGCTTAGCAATAAGATGACGAGACGGGACGCATCTGCCGAAAATTCGTACACGGCCTCGTCGGTTCTCCATCGCATAACGACCCGTCCACGTCTAATCATGAAGCTAGTGGGCCACGGCAGTTACAATTTTGGGGCTAAGACCCTGAATTGGGGGCGCCGAGGAATAGCGGGCGCGGGCAACTTGCTCCGAAGGGAAGTCACACCGCCGGCGAAGGCTGATAGAAAACATCAAACGCAGGCAAAGACCCTGTGTATATGAGACGCTCGCCATGGGAAACTTATCCCGTGGGAGTGAGTAGTGCCGGTGGCTGTCAGCTCTGCAGCTTCTGGACCTGGAGGGGTTTGCATGACGTTCGGCGGGGTAACCTCACCAAACTCCAGTTCGCGACACCACACTCGGATTCACGGACCGTGCACCTACCCAAATGTCAAAAGTAGATGAAATTGGGTATATTGAAAGATGTACGATGAAGCAAGATAGAGGGTGTTACATGTGGCCGATAACCATACGAACGGTCGACCAAGCAACGACGCATACCTCGTGGTATCACTTATGCAGCCTTCACAAGCTTCGCTTCAAGTAGCTCGCCAAATGAGCCTTCCCACAAGCCCTCATCCTCGTCGTCCTCTTCCATGAGGAGAGCGTCGGCCGCGTTGTAGATGCGATTGCCTTTGCTGTCAAACTTCTTCTCCCTCTTTGGGAGATCGCGCAAAGCAATCTTGAGTTGGATCGTACCAGCGCCAGGGCCTGAGTCGCCTTCTTGCTCTACAGTAGCTGTCTTGTATCCGCTAATCTCGGGTGTAACAGTGACAGGATTCACAGTAAAAAATTTGCAGGCGATGACAGCACCAGCCTTCATGTCGGACGACGTGAGATCTGGCAGGGTGCTCATGTCTTCAGGAAGTGGTGGCAGATCAGACTGCGCAGCCATTGCAAGATCTTGACGCAGCTGGTCCTCGACGGCTGCGTTGATGGACTCAGAGTCGGGGTTCGTTGTGGGAGCATCGTCGTAGTCTAAGATGATCTTCTCTTCCTCCTCCTCCTCCTCCTCCTCTTCTACTGGCGTTGCCTCCTGCTGCACGTTACTCCGCCTCTTTTGCTTCTTTTTCCTAGCCTTGTCATGCATAAGCTTGCTGGCTGGGTCCCAGTGCTGCTGAAACGGGAAGGGCGGGGCGCTGAGCTCAAAGTCCTCTTCCCAGCATTCAAACGCCGAGAGATTGATCCGTGTCTTCCAGAAATCGGGATTTGACCACTCTTCAGGCTCAGGTGTCGGTGCCTTCGCTTTTGTCTTCCGAACGGGCCCAGCCTGTCGAGCAAGTATCCGACCAATGGCGCGGGTGTCTGGTCGCAGTCTTCTGGAGGTAGGCTCTTTCTTCGCTGGTGGCTCTTCTTCCACTAGGGTAGTAGTGACTTTCTCAACGACCGGAGTCGTTGGCTGTATGGCCTCGTCCGCTGGTGCCGTCGCTTCTGTGCTTTCTCCGAACCTCGCCATCAGGTCCCGTTTCCTTCGCTCCAGCTCTGTTGTGTCTTCCGCGACCTCCTCTGCCGGCTCATCTTCGTCTAATCGTTTTCTCTTGCCTTGTGATTTGGCAAAAGGTTGTGTGTGTCGAGGTTCTTCCTCATCCAGACCATACCTGCCGTCTTCGTAGGCGACCAGGTCGCTGAACGTAGCGGTTTCGGGAAGCTTACCCGACGCCTTGAGACTACGCAGACGATTAGCTCTTGTACGTCGCGAGTTCCTCAGCTTTGTAGCTTTGAGTCCATCGCCGGGGGGTACATGCGTTGTGGCTGCTTTGGTCTTGCGACCGTCTTTGGAAGACAAGACATCGGGCGGGGAGCTTGCGTCGCTATCGTCGGAGTCGGAGTCGGAATCGCTCGAGGTGTCTGTCTCTGAATCTGAACCTGAGGTATCTGAGGCGCTAGACGACGCGTCCGACTTTGCCTTTGCCGTTGCGTCTGCGTCTGCCTCTGAATCTGAGTCCGAGTCCGAGTCTGAGTCTGAGTCCGAGTCGTCTGAAGAGGACGCCTCCTCCTCTGCTTCTTCGGGTGCAAAGTCATCATCATCTTCCTCGCTGTCGTCCGAATCATCAATTTCGGGCTGCTCGAACTGCACCGACTTGACTGCCCGTTGCGCCCTTGATGCTTTATTCCCCGACTCCTTGTGACCGTTCAGCATCGCAACATCGTCGCGCGCTTCGGATGGTTCTCCATGCTCCGTTAGAAGTCCCACAGCTTCAGTATCGTCGTCGGACTGCCCATCGTCTAGTCGGCGTCGTTTGCGCGGAGGTATGCGAACAGCAGGTCGATTTGGTTGTCGCAGGTAGGGTCGACCGAAGGGAACGCCATCGACGAGATGTTGGCCTCCGTCTGATATTTGATCACGGCCGGTGAGGGTGCGCGCGCGCACTTCGGCCGTCATAAGTGGGCGGATGCTGGTAGGCTGTTAGCAGATATTAGGCTAGAGATTCTAGAATCACATACGAAACATGATCGTCTTCTTTGAGCGCATTCGTGACGGGCATAAAGTGCAGGCACTCGAAGCCGCCCACCTCGACGACATAGTGCTCCAGGCCCCAGTGCTCGGCCTCTAGCGGGATAATGTGGTTGACATCCTCAAGCAGACGCGTAATGGTGTATGCCTGCGTGCTGTTCGTTTCGGGCACGCTCCAGAGTATGTTGGCGGCAGGCAGGCCATTCCGCTGGACCGTCAGTCGAAGCCTCATGATGGCGTGTTGAAGCGCATGTGTTCGCGCGTCAAATGCGATGGTCGCGAACTTTTGGAAGGAGCTAGGGCGATGACGATCCCTGCTTTCGAGGCTAGCCCCATTTGCTTAGCCCCTTCTCCACTTCTAGATTCACCAGCATGTCACTGCAAACAGCAGGTGTATTACCACCCGCACATGACGCAATCCTCGATTTTGATCTGAGCTATATATCACTAATCTAGGACTACAAGTTCGACATAGTCAATTGCTGTCCTTTCCAGTTCAGAGTTCACAAACTGCAACGATGCCTATGATGCCCATCAGTACGCTCAAAGGTTCCTGGAAGCGTCTTCTCGACGACGAACGTCTGCGCCGATCTTCCCAAGTCCTTTCCGTTGTCGACGATCATGTCTGCATCTTCGGTGGTGAAGTGAAGCCAAGGGAGCCACTGGACGATAAAGTCGACATTGTCTCGCTCAAGTCTGGTATGACTTCCCCTCATTGTAGTAGGCCATCAAGGTACGGCACTAACGGCGCCACAGATGCAAAGCGTTTGGAAACGAAGGGTGTCTCTTCGGCGCCCACTCCAAGGGTTGGAAGTGCATCAGCTGTACTGAATGGGAAAATGTACCTTTTCTCTGGTCGGGGTGGCATCGACATGGCCCCAATAGAGGAAGATGGCGCAGTGTGGTGCTTCGACCCCTCAAGCTCAGCCTGGTCCAAGATCATGCCTGCTGATTCATCTGCGCCATATCCACCAGCTCGCAGTTATCACTGCTCTACTAGTGATGGCAAAGATACCTTCTTCCTCCATGCTGGATGTCCCGCAAGTGGCCGTCTCTCAGATCTGTGGATGTTCAACATCAACGAACGTACATGGAAACAAGCCCCCGACGCTCCGGCGCCACATCGAGGAGGAACTTCTATCGCTTACAGTGGTGGCAAGCTTTACAGGATGAATGGATTTGATGGAACCACGGAGCAGGGTGGTAGTGTCGACGTCTTCGACCTTGCCAACAATTCTTGGTCAACTGACACATTCAAAGCGGATGGCAACGATGGGCCTGAAGCTCGCAGTGTCTGTGTTCTTCTGCCAGTCAAACTGGCTCGAAAAGACAAGCTCCTTACTCTTTTTGGTGAACATGACCCTTCATCGCTCGGTCATGCTGGAGCAGGCAAGATGTTGAAAGACGTCTGGATCTATGACATCAGCGAGAAGTGGTGGACTCAACTACACCCCGATGGTAGCGATGGTACTCCTGACCCCCGTGGTTGGTTTGATGCCGATGTGGTCAAGGCTGAGAGCGGCAACGACAGCGTCATCATCCATGGTGGGCTTGGTGAGAATAACGAGCGTCTGACCGACATGTGGCAGCTCGCCTTCTAGATATGTACATGATACAAAATGGATGCCTTTTACTGCGTTTGCGATCACGAATTCTTTTGGCGCTTTGATTTGGTCACCAGTCATAAGTTGCTCATTGTAGCACCTACGCCTGAGTACCAAGCCGCAGCTCAGCGATCATGCAAATACGTTAAGCTAAGTACATTGTCGTACCTAAATTACTTTTCATGGCTCTTGAGTCCAACGCCCCGCTGGTGATCGCGTGTCAGCAAGTCTGGGTAGTACCTTCCGTGCCTATGCTCACACTGGGGAAGGAGCCTTCATCTAGGAAATACCAAAAAAATAAGAATGCGGCAAGTATACTAGCATATCAGCTTCACACGAGGTAGAATATGCTACTGGTATAGAAGCTATCTGGATGCATGTTGCTGCTGCTGCTGCTGCTGCTGCCATGAACAAACGTCACCGGGTCAGTACGAGCTCCATGGGTTTCCGAGGAAAAATAGTCGACTGTTTAAATGTATCCGGAAAGCGCTGTCACTGCTTTATTGCTGCGGAACGAAACCTCAGGGTTGTGATGAGGAGACCCAGTTCGGCTCTGTAGATATGAAGAAGCCACCTGAGCTTTGGAACTGAAAGTTGCGCAGTCGCGCCTTCCCGATGGTGCGACCGCCAGAGTAGGAATCTCAACGTGTTCGGTTCCAAATGACCCGGTGCTCACGATAGATGAGCGTTTCTCCCAAGCCCTTTGTCTAATCTGGTTTCCAGTCGGAATGTGGAGGAGAGTGTAGAGTAACCGCCCGTGGTATCTATTCCGCTCGTTGGGTCAATGCACAGATGCTGTTGTATACAATGATGCCCTGTACCCAGAATGGAGCTTTGGATACTTGTAGATGCGCGACACGAATATTTCGTCGATGCGATCACAGTGGGCAGGATGCATCTAGCAATGGCTCAGATGGTTAATGAGTCTGAGAACCTTGATTCTCCTAATTGTTCCCCAGCTTTCTGTAGAACAGTCAGATCGTCTGAAAATAGAAGAATTTATAGGCATACTTTTAGTTTTGACATGGTGGAATGGTGGTGCTTCTCCATCGGGTGCAGTTCGTGTCAAGTACGCGTTTACCTCGGCTATACGACTTTGATGTCTGCACATCGATTCCATACACCCAACAACGCGGTTCGCTGTATCATCTCTCAACCGCGAAAAGGCCAGTATATGCCGAAAGCAAATGATGTGAGGTCGCCAGCATCCGCTCAATGTTCGTACGAGCATGCTGGGCTCCGCTCCACATCCCGCTCCCGCCATCCGCCCTTCTCCGCGCGTCATCGCTTCCCCGCACAACGAACCTTCGGACGAGCCTAAACATGTAGCAAATCGCGCGAAATGCGTCGCGAAAGCTATAAGAGCACATCGCAATTAGACTGCTGTTGTATCTGTGACTGAGGTTGTCAAAATGCATTCCGAAGTCCTTGCTTTCGCAGCTGTCGTAGCAGTTGTTGCGCGCATCCTCTTTCCGTTCTTCAAAAATGCATCTTCACCATTGCGAAATGTACCTGGACCAGCCTCAACGCGGTTTACAGACCTGTGGTATCTTTGGAGAGTGAGAAGAGGAGGCTTTGAACAGGACAACATTGAGCTGCATCGAAAGCATGGTGAGTTGGACCCTGCCGGCCTGTTCCTGATCTGTCCTGATACCATACTTACACTATTACCACAGGCGAAATAGTCCGCTACGGTCCGAATCGATACTCCCTCTCCTCTCCCGAAGCTCAGAAAACGGTCTACGGGCATGGCGCCAAATTTCCAAAGTCTTCGTGGTACGCAACCTGGCAGAACCCGTCGCCCTCGCAGTGGTCCCTCTTCGCCGACCAATCCATACCAAGACACAGCGAGAACCGGAGGCAATATCAAAGCGCATACACAATGTCATCGCTCGTGAGCTACGAGCCGTACGTCGACGAGTGCACAGACCTATTCAGCCAGCGCCTCCAGGAGGTAGCGAGTGCGGGTGCGTATGCCGACATGGGGCATTGGCTGCAATGCTATGCCTTCGATGTTATTGGATTGATCACATACTCGAAGCGACTGGGCTTTTTGGATAGGGGTGAGGATATTCGTGGCGTGATTGCGGCTCTCGAAGATCATCTGTGGTATGCTACCTTTACGGGCATCTTCTCCTGGCTCCACAAATATCTCTTTCCCATCCGAAATTGGCTGGCTGGTCCGACAGGCACTGGGAGGGCGTATGTAATGAAGTTCACGCAAGAGCGCATTGCAGAACACGAGAAGGAGGAGACCAAAGCCATTCCTGTCGATGGCATGGAGGAAGGCAAGACGAGCATGGACTTCCTTTCCAAATTCTTCAAGAAGAATGCAGATGACCCCAAGGCGTTTACAATGTACCATCTCAGCATGGGCTGCGTGTCGAACATGGTCGCTGGTTCAGATACTACAGCTATCAGTCTCTCTGCAATCCTGTACTACCTACTCAAGTTCCCGCAAACATTCGAGACTCTGCGTCAAGAGATCGACGAGCGGAAGCGCGAAGGCAGGATTGGCCACTACATCACATTCAAGGAAAGCCAGGAAATGCCGTATCTTCAAGCCGTCATGAAGGAGGCGCTGCGAATGCACCCGGCTACTGGCCTACCACTCGAGCGCGTGGTACCCGCTGGAGGAGCGAGCATATGTGATCAGTTCTTTCCCGAGGGCGTAAGTTGCCGTGCATGCCAAATCGCGCTCTCTAGGCTGACTGCTTGTGTAGACTATTGTCGGAATCAACTCCTGGGTGGCTCACCGCAACACATCTGTTTTCGGCCCTGACGCAGACGTGTTCAGACCTGAGCGCTGGCTCAGCTCCGATAAAGAAAAGCTTAGTCTCATGGACCGCAACTGGATGCCGGTAAGTCGTAGCACCCGAATGTCACCTTGCTCGGCTTCTGCCGACCGCTGTGTCGTCGTTTCCACAAACATAACGCCACTCGTTCACCATTGCCTCTTTCGCCATCTCAGCCAGCCTCACCATATCCTTCATCTCTTTTATCTCACGATGGACAGCGGCTAACAAAAGTGGCAACAGTTTGGTCTAGGCTCACGAACGTGCATCGGAAGACATATTTCGCACTTGGAAATGTCCAAGCTAATCCCCATGCTGGTGCGCGACTTTGATTTTTCGCTCGCCCCCCACCTGCAGGCTGCAGATTGGGAAACGACGAATTACTGGTTCGTCAAGCCGAGGGATTTCCAAGTCAAGGTTATGGTAAGGCGACAGGGTCTCTGATGTTGAGGAACGTATCGCAGCAGCGACGGCCCGTCGGGTAGCTGAGTACCCGGTTCTGGGTGCGACTGTGATTGTCGGTTGCTATACTTGGAATGACAGATAGAGTAGTTGAGCAATCGAGGACGAGATTGACATGGTAACGTGCAGTAGCGGAGTGGAACTGCAAGGTATCATAGGCCCGATGTGAGCTGGCAGATAACAGCCCAATCGCAAAGTAAAAAGTACTTACCCTGTTGCTGCAACTGCTAGGGCTAGCGAGCATCGCAATGCATAGACGAAGTATTGTATATTGTGAGAAGCCTTGGTGGCGCTCCGAGTTGCAATCTACACCTTCTGGAATACCGTGGCGCCCAGCCGAAGCCTCCGCGGATTGTGCCGTCCCACGTTGTCCTCAGCCCGCCTCATCATGGGTTCTGGCTTGCAGTATGCAAGGCGATGGAGCAGACAAGTTGCCACCGGTAAATTCCTCGCGTGGCTGCCTAGCAAGGCTGTTGCCGCGGTTGATGAGCGACAAGAAAAAACCTGAAAGTAGGGAGATTGGTGTTGGAGACCGGAGTGGATGATGCCTTGATTGTAAGCACACCATGATGTTGGAATATGCACGAGAGATGAGAGGGTGTTGGCTAGTCGCTGCCCCTCCTCTGCGGCATGTAGTCCAAGTAGGCAACCCCTCTTGCATCATACCTGTGATGAACCATGGGTGAATCTCGGTACCCTAGCCACGCCCCTGATCCCACGCCTGCGGACTTGGAAGTTCGGAAAAGCAAACAAAACCTCCTGCGGTGACTGAAACGGCCAACCCCAGAAGGTCCCAAAAAAGTAAACACCCTCCCAGTTGCCAAATTGACTGGGTACCAGCCTGCCAACTGTGGGACAAGTGGGACGAGACAATCAAAATCGGGATGATGCGGCGCAGTTCGTGCGCTCCCGTGTACAGATAAGCGGAAGCGCCTCCGCCGGTGAGCCCCTGCAGCAACTTAAACAGGTGGAAGTCGTGCTCGCACCCAAGGCCTCTGATTCGCCGGCATTAGCGTTGCGACTACTGCATTTGGATTAGGAGACTGAGTCGCAGGCTAAGTCGTGTGGAGATTAGTGCGAATGTTCAACAGAAAGTTTATCGCGCTTTGGCATCGACACCGTACGTGATTTTCTCAGGGGTGCGATGCATAGCTGGGCAAAGGCGAGAACGGGCGATGGACATGGAGATGCGCGGGAGTGCATTGTCTGCGTGTTCGCTGGGTCAGGGAAGGAAGGTGAGACACGAGTGCTGACGCGACATGCAAGTGATGGACGCGAAGCTGCGAGTGTCTTCGATGCGAGGCTGGAGTGGATGCTTCGCAAGGCTTGTGGGACCATGATTGCGGATACGAGATGCGTCGTACATACGGCGATTATGCACGACGGTGAATTCGTTTATGTCGTGTCGCTGGAGGCCTGTCGCTAGGCTGTCAACTTCCGCTGCACGTAAGCTGCATGGGAATGGTGTGATTGCATGGAAGCGATTGGTGAGAAAAAATCTATTAGATACTACAGTATTGTTTTGTCCTTATCTGTAAAATGTTCGATGCGGACGTTTGATGCCCAAGACGCCTCGGCGCCTCTACCATGCCAGGGAGGAAAAGAAATGGGAAACGTTCATCTAATGTGCCCTTGTGCCCTGACTGACGTTGTGAAAAAGAAATGTGATACGTCCGCGATCGTGAACCCGGTTTATAGTGCGAGGTGGACCCGTGGGGTTATCGGATAGAAAAAGGAAGGAGCGTTCGGCAGTCAGACGCTGGTGGTCTAGCACTTGCCGGCCTGCCACATCTTGACAGACTTGACAGTCATGCCGCGCTCGGTGCCCTCGCCCCAAGTTGGGAGCCAGTCATCCTTAGCTATTGCAGAGTTAGCATAGTGATCATAGTGTTGCGAAGTGGGTGTGAACATACCATTCCAGAAGTCGCGGACAGCAAAGTCACTGCCATCAACCCAGGGCTTGTTACCCTCGCCGTCAAAGAACCATCCGTTTTGCGCACCGACGGCGACGTTGAGAATGAGGTAGAACTTCTCGTCGAAAGGCGCGTTCTTGCCGCCTTGCTTCCAGGGGTCCTCGAAGAGAGTGCCGTTACTGGTGGTCAGACCGTTGAAGCCACCCTTGTTCCACAGCTTGTTCTTCTCATTGAACTTGAAGTACATGACCTGCTTGAGACGGCTGTCGAGGTACAACATGAGGTAGTTCTCAGTCCATTCCATACCGAATGTGTGCCAGCTGGAAGCGAAGTCTGTGCGGCGGAAGAAGGCAGTACCGTGGGTGTTGATGTAGCCGTCGTGCTTGTAGTCGGGACCCCAGTGAAGCGTAGAGGAAACGAAGTCACGACCCTCAGGGTACTTGTACGAATTACCGCGGAACTCAGCAATGTCAATCTCTCCACTGCGAGGCCATTCACCGTACTTGTCCTCCTCGGGCATCATCCAGATGGCGGGCCAGAGCCAGTCACCCTTGGCTGTCTTTGCCACAACCTCGACGCGGCCGTACTTGATCGACTTCTTTCCCTTGGTGGTCATGCGTGCGGATCGAACAGGAGGAATGATAGTTCCAGTGGTCGAGTTGGAGCGGATACCGCAAGACTTGTAGTCGCTGGATGTGCAAGAGCCGTCACCGTCTGCCTTGGTGATGTTCAGTGTGTAGCCATTGACGATCTGCTCCTCGGTAATACTGGTCGATTCGGTGGTGAGGGTTGGGACAATGTGAAGACCCTCTGCGTCGACGAAGCTGTTCTTGGGGTCGTTGGTAGTCCAGTCAAACTCTCCGTTTCCGTAGCCGCCAGTCTGGATCTCGTAGCCCCAGTTGGCAGGGTCAATCTTCTCGAAGTTGTCTTCCATGATAAGACATTGCTCAGGTATTTGGGCCTCTTGCACACCAGTGTACATGATGTATCCACTGACACAGAAGCCGATGATGATGAAGCCAAGGGTGATCCAGTTGCCGACCTTGGTCTTCTTCATCCTTGGGTCGTCGACCCATGGCTGCTCACGCCTAACATGGAGATTAGATCAAAGTTGACAGCGGGTGGAATGGGTACTACATACTCTCCCCGTAGCCTGTAGCTTCTGAAGGGTCGCGGTTGTTTCCGTATTTCGGAAGCGCTGATCTGGCTTCCATATATAGGACCGAATGACAGGTTGGAAGGGTTTCTGGGAATGTATGCTCCCTGGTTAGAGGACTCGGGACGCATCCTTTGTGACATGCCGGCAGGAAGGTCTGGGACATCTTGGGAGTGGGCCTGAGGCGGTGCGTCCTCCTCAGGGCTGGCCTTCTTGTTGCGCTTGAAGAAGGAAGGCATTGTCGTACTGTAGAATGAAGGTATCAAAAACGGAATAGAAATTCCAAAGTATTAGCGATGGGCAAGGTAGTTAATTGCCGTACGCGACCTCGTCTAAGGAGATTAGAAGAGTACACAAAACAACGCAGGGGACGTTGTTGGGAGCTGAAGTATCGATACCACAAGCCGAGCGAGCGCCGCGCTGAGTATGCGGCACCGATAAATCGATAGTAGGCTTAAGCGGCGTCGGGAAGAGCGAGGTTCACGGATTCCAAAAGCCTAGATTTAGAACATTCAACACACTCTAGGCGTATCTGCCGTTCTCGACGTGATGGCTTCTGCAAGTGCAAGGGGCGGGCAGTGCCCATGGCAGTTTCATCCCAGTCGCTTGTTACGGTCTTGGAAATAGTGCACAGTAGCGTGGCTGTTTCTAGCGTTCGTTTAGACGCAGGTACGTCAGGAAAGATGAGATAGGCGCAGACCTAGTGTGACAGCCTTGCAGTCAACGTGCCAGGGGGTAAAGCCACACACCGCTAAGGATACGGAAGGATTTGACCGGCCGGTGCTAGGCTTGTGCTTGAGGCTTGACGTTGGAGAGTTGACTTGGATCTCGGGCGCCACGGCACATCAATCCATGGTTCATGTTTTGTCTAGCGCCCGGTCGATCGCTTTTCAAAACCCGCGCGATCTACACTTGGGTTTTCCACGCTTGTACCCAGAAAAGTGTGGACCTGTAGATGCGCCTCCGTAGTCCTTTATGCAGCTGTCTATGCATTGGCGGGTCAGCCTAGACGCGGCTTGCCAGTATGCAAGATTCTGATGTTGTATTCTCCCCTCCGTATCTGCACGTTGGTGGCTAAATCCTGCACCTCGGCTTGCTGACCAGAAGCTGTTGATTGACTTATCGGCGAGCCGGCTAAACGCACTAACCACGACGGGTGTCGCATATCTAGTAGCTCCGCTGCTGCAATGGAACTCTGTTGACTAGCAACTGGGCTGTGACTCGAAATAACCCAGCTGGGCATCGCGTCATGCAAAGTTAAAGAGTTGAGGCAGAAAATCTGTGACGTGTGGCTGATGGTGGCGAGCTGCTTTGTGTGTTGTTCGATATGTAGACGGGGGTACAGGATCAATAGAGGCGGAACAAAGTCCTAATCTTAACCACGGGAGAGTCAGCAAGGGTGCTTATCAAGGGCAACATGCAGTAAGCTGCGCATTGATCATTGGCTTGTTTGCGACGTGGGATTCATCCGCTCCCGGAACGTGGGCATCCTGTAAAAGCAATTCGCAGGGTCTTGTCCCCCTTCTGAGGATGTGTACCGCTCGCCCAGAGGTTGTC
Organism: Alternaria ethzedia; assembly: GCF_023757985.1. Lineage (NCBI taxonomy): Eukaryota > Fungi > Ascomycota > Dothideomycetes > Pleosporales > Pleosporaceae > Alternaria > Alternaria ethzedia. Next base: position 791,288 of record NW_026056197.1, read on the forward strand.
GGGATGGCGCACGCGTGGGCCAGGACCTCATCTTGGCTTGCAGGACGTCACTGTATTTGCGGCGTAGGGTGCCGGCAAGACTGAGCGGTCCAGCGCTCCAGATGCCCGGTTCGGCGCTGAGCTAGGCGGCCAGCTGTCTCCACTTCCGACCTGACTCTTAATCGCAACGTAGGAGGCTGGCTGGACAGGTCCGCTACGTGACGCCGAGGAGCTGACCGAACGTCGAGAAAAGTAAATTCTCCTCCGGCGGAACGTCAAAAAGTGGTGGCGCACGCCCAGTATAGCAGCGGCTAGGCTAAACCGTTCCACTTAGCTCAGGCACAAGCGTGGGCGTGCAAGGTACCCGAATGCGACAAACAATTGCACATCCCCTTTTGCTTCAGATCTCGATGATGACCCATAGCTTGATGGTGTTGCACCGGCGAAACATATGTTCGTCGATGCTAGTAAGGGAGCCACTGTCCCAACATTGAGGACCACCATGGCCCAGCGGACGGGAGAGCGACCGGGGCGTGCGCTGGCGAAATAATCGATAGATGAAAGGATTGCTAGGTGCAGCTGGCGGTCTGCGCTGCCGCCGATTCTGGATGGTGGTGAATGCGAGATAGCGTTTGTGACAGACGCAGTGACCTTAATCGGGACATTCGCGTAGCAGGTCTTGTTGAGACTCGAACGTGCTAGACAAGGGGTCTGCCGAACATTCGATAGTGTGTAGCATGAGTGTATCTTTGACCTGGTCGCTAAGGATTGTGGCGGGGCCCTGTTTCGCGTAGTCGGAGAGAATTGTGTAGACACTACCAACTGTGCCGCGTTGATAACCTCTGCTCGTCGACCGCTTCCGTTCTCTTTCCAGTCTCTACACACTCGCGCTTTACTGATCTTCGCAGGGCTCCTTGCCCATTCTCTCGTTTCTTGGCTCCGACCACAGCACCTGTCTTTAACAGACTCGTCTGCTCCTTACAATCGCTTACTATCCCTACCGCTCCTCTTAATTCTTTTGACATCCCCTCGGCATGTCTTCCGCCACACCTTCCCACGATGGGGACAGGCCCTTCATCCCCTCCAGCAGGCAATCGTTCAGTGGCAGTGTCAATGACTCCTCCCGCTACTCCGTACCCCAGACACCGACGAGTCGTCCGGCCCTGTCGCGGCCGTTGACCATGAAGATTGACGAAGACTCAAGATACCGTGCCGTAAGTACAAACAACCTCAAGATTGCATAACAATGTCTCACACAATCTAGATCATCAAGCACCTTTACGCTAAGGCATGCTCCATGCGATGGATGACATCCAGTGCCCTGACACCTGGCTCCTGCGAAGGTGTCCTGATCCGAAAGGGTCAAGGAGAATACGTCACAGAACCCGTCGCGGCCAACAAGGACCTTCTCTCGGCAGTAAAGAGGATCAACCCTGGTGTCGCCCTCACCATGAGCACCGATGGTACCCAGGCCATCTTTGATGTCCTCGAGCCCTTCGAGACGGAGTTGATGTTCCAGAACGGCTCCCAGATCCAGATCTTCGAGTCAATGGCAGAGGTCGCTACCTCAAGTACCATCCGCAAGTTCCAATACGCAGCTCTTATCCGCCAGGAGAGGCTCCTCCTTGTATGGCACGATGACCTCGGTGCGATCCTTTCCCAGGCGATGGAGATCGAATCAAGGATCCTGGCCTTGGTTTGGGGTACATCAAAGAACCCCTTCAGTGGTTTCGACAGCGCCATCCAGTCCAGTGCCAACTCCACCCTTGGAGGATCAACCGTCGACTTCGCTATCGACAGCAAGAAGGACGATGTTGAGGTCAATGCTGAGGAGGTTGATGGTGACCTCGAGAAGGCCGAAGGTCCTAAGGAGTCGCTCGCACGTCCTCTCATCTTCACAAGTTCCATCTTCGTCGGTCTCGCCATGGTTTTGATCATCGTCCTCGTCATCGGTCTCGGAAACAAGGCCATCATTCTCCAGACTATGACCGATCACTTCTACCCCCGTATCCTTCTCGTCCTAACCGAGCCACTGTGGATCGCCCTTGGTCTCTTCTTCGTCGTTGTCGTCCTGGGTAACATCTTCGAGGTGTTCGGACCCGTCACTGGTGTCAAGTCTAACAGCCGCTTCCACTCCGCCGTCAAGCCCAACCTTGCCCAGGCACGCGCCATGGGATTCACGCCGTCGACCATCACCATCCAGATGCCCATCTACACCGAGTCCCTTGAGGGTGTCGTCAAGCCTACCGTCGCCAGTTTGCAAGCCGCCATCTCCTACTACGAGTCCCGTGGTGGAACTGCACGCATCTTCATCAACGATGATGGTATGGCCGTCCGATCGGCTGAGGATAACGAGAAGTTCCTGCGATTCTACGAGAACAACAACATTGGATGGGTCTCGCGCCCCAAGCACAACCACGAAGGCTTCGTTCGCCGCGGAAAGTTCAAGAAGGCCTCGAACATGAACTTCGCTCTCAACACCTCCAACAAGGTCGAGGATGTACTTCAAAGCATGGTCGACAACCGTTTCGACAAGGCTGATGGTGATGCTTCGATCTCTGAGGAGGAGGAGCTCGCTCTCTATCACGAGGCTCTCGAACAGGTTCTGACCGCAGACCCCCGCGCGAAGGCTGGCGGTAACATCCGTATGGGTGAAATCATTCTCATTGTCGACTCCGATACCATCGTTCCCGAAGACTGCCTCATGTACGGTGCCGCCGAAATGTACCTGTCGCCCGAAGTCGCCATTGTTCAACACGCTACTGGTGTCATGCAGGTCTCTTGGGATTACTTCGAGAACGGTATCACCTATTTCACTAACCTTGTCTACACCGCCATTCGCTTCTCAGTCGGTAGTGGTGAAGTCGCACCCTTCGTCGGTCACAACGCCTTCTTGCGATGGCAAGCTGTCCAGTCCGTCGGCAACCCTCCGGAAGATGATGGCTATGTCTGCTTCTGGTCCGAGAGCCACGTTTCCGAGGATTTCGATATCGCGCTTCGTCTCCAGATCAAGGGTAACATTGTCCGCTTGGCCAGTTACCACGGCCGTGGCTTCAAGGAGGGTGTGTCTCTTTCTATCTTCGACGAGTTGGACCGATGGGAGAAGTACGCGTACGGTTGCAACGAACTGGTCTTCAACCCTGTGCACACCTGGTTGTGGAAGTCCCCCTTCACCAAGCTCTTCCGCACCTTCATCTTCTCCAACATCCAGCTGTCGTCCAAGATCTCCATCTGCGGTTACATCTTCTCCTACTACGCTCTCGGATCGGCCGTTCCCCTCGGTTGCCTCAACTACTTCCTGGTCGGATGGCTCAACGGTGATCTCGACAAGTACTATGTCGAATCGTGGAAGATCTTCATCGTCCTGCTCATCGTGTTCAACGGAATGTCCAACGTCTGCTTCGCCATCATGCGCTACCGTATCGGTGAGGCCAGTCTACTGGGTGCCTTCTTCGAGAACCTCAAGTGGATGCCCTTCTTCATGATCTTCTTCGGTGGTGTCTCGTTCCACATCCTCCTCGCCATTTGCTCGCACATGTTCTGTATCGACATGAGCTGGGGTGCCACAGCCAAGGAAAAGGACAACTCCAACTTCTTCGCCGAGCTGCCCAAGATCTGGAAGCGCTTCAAGTGGATGTACATGATCATGATCCTCATGATCGGAGGTATGATCTACCTCGGATGCTTCGCTCCCCACGGCTGGGAGATTACCGGTCTGACTGCCGTTCTGCCGTAAGTACCCTCCTACTCTGATATCATTGACATCTCGCTAACAATACCTAGTTGGGCTGTAACGGTTACCATGCACTGCCTGTTGCCCATCGTACTGAACCCGTCATTGACGGTCTTCAACTACTAGTTGGGTCATGACTGGATGTATTTTCTTTTGTTCGATTCACCTGTTGCGGCGTTGGGAATTGGAAGCCAGTTGGCACCATGGATCGGGATACATAGAGCGGGTCATCGCATCATGGAGGGCACCATTCCCTTGTCGGCGTTGGTTCTAGAGTTGTATGACCTACTTTACAGGTTAATTTCTAATCTCGTTACAAAAATGACAGTTCTTTCACCTACACATGCTCACCGCTTGATGACTATGTTCCCCGCGATATGCATGGATGTTTCGCATTGGTCCCGTATGATTTCGCCGGATTGGGGTCGTGTGAGAGGCGATGGCGATGAGATGGAAGGGGTTGCGGAGGTGTGGTGTTACCTGGGGGCGTGATGGGTGCTGTGTGCTCTTCATACGGCAGTCGCGGGCGGGCTGGCGGTGGAAAGCGTAACACGGCGCAACTTGGACTGCGCACCAGGCCATCAAGCCACAACTCACTACCGTCACCACATGGTCATTCCTAGCCATTCACAACACCACATAACCGAACAGATTTCAGCCCATCGCGAAACCCCAATCAGCATGAAGTCGATCGCCTCGACACAGCTGCTCTCTGACCGGGGTTCCCGTCGCGGCTTGCGCTTTCTTACCTGGCCAGTTGAGGCAGCACCATTCAGATGATAGCACACCACACCTCGCCATGGATCTAGATGCTACCGTCGGCGTGCACATCGACGATATGTGCAGTCTCTTCAGCGACGGCGTTTTCTGCCGCTCCCGTCTCAGCGCACTTGGTTCAGAATGAGAGTACTGTGCATGCAGCAATGCGAAGACATCTGAAGGGACATCCGCATGATGAGACTATGGTAACGAACAGATAGTAAACAAGCCGATGGATACATCGGTACGGAGTATACATTATGAGTTGTGGAGATGGCGGTTCTGTAGAGATCTACCTGATGCGACACAGATTCTGTCATGGCCCGGTGCGTTTACAAGGTAGCCGCCTGGGGCCACATGCCAGCTGAGGATGCACGGCAATTTCCTGCAGTAGGAAGCGGACATCCAATGACACGCGTGACTTTGGTATCGCGCACGTTAGGGCAAGGGCGAGGTTTGCGCGAAACGAGGGACACGCGTGTTTGACGGGTGTAAGAGGCAGTTTGGTCGAACAGCGCTCGCTGGCGATCTGTTGGCGTGTGGGTGGGCTGTGGCCCCTCTACGTCAGCTGTGGTGGGGTAAGCTCAAGCAAGACCAGCCACTGAAACATGCCACTAGCAACATTCACATAGACACCGGTGTACACAAGGCACCCCTCTCTCCTCGACCTACAACCTCTTCCTAGACTCTTCCGTGCATATCAACAAGAGTATACGAAATCACGAGCACGATGCCGCAAATCAGCGACATCTGGCTGCCATGCCTCATCGTAATGGTGTTGTGGGCGCGCCCCACGGCAGCTTTCGGTGCGGGCAACATTGCAAGCCTGAGCGCCATTGAGGGACAGAACTGGCGCCATGGAGATATCGAAGACACCCTACTCACCCTGCTTATCAGCGGCCAGACGGGCAAGAAGTTCAGCAAGATGGATGTCAAGCGTGTCTACTTTGGCAATTGGCTACGCGACTACTCCCAGGCCGTCGATGTCGGCACTGTCAAGATGGTCTCTGCAGAGGCTATCCGAATCCTCCTCTGGGTGCTCGGCTTCATGAGCTTCGGCTACGGAACCAAGGAATTCGAGGTCACCCGCGATCGCCTTGGATGCTACAGACCTGAAGAGCACATTGACAACCCCAAGGTTGGTACACCGCTTTATTGCTCAAGTCCTGATACTGACTATTCAGGACTACGCCGACAATCTCGATGCCCGCGACTACGACCGCCGCCTGCGAGGTCCCGTTGACGAGAGACGCGAGCTCAGCGTCGACGAGCGAACCGGCCTGAAGAACTACATCGCTTCCGAAGACTTGGGTATCACAACATCGGCTGGCATGGTCCGCGACCTGCTTCGGCGTTGCATCGACCTGGGACGCCGCTCGCGAGGAAAGGGACCCGACTTCTACGAAGCCTTGAGGTTGCTTGGTACTGCGACCCACTGTCTAGAAGACTACTCTGCCCACTCCAACTATGTCGAGCTTGCCTTGATTGAACTCGACGAAGACAACCAGGGCATTTTCCCCCACGTCGGAAGGAACGCCCTGTTCGATGTCCGCGCCGCTGGAAAGCAGGTATACCCCATCATCACAGGCACATTCGGTGGCGTCGACTTTTTGCACTCGGTCTGCGGTGAGATTACCGACAAGGCTACACAGTCCGAGCTGCAGGAACTTGAAGGCGCAATTGCCAATGCCGACAGGAATGAGAACAAGAGCAAGATCCAAGAGCTCCTTGCTAAGCTCCCAGACGGCATCTTTGGTGGCAAAGACGAAGCTGGTAAGGCCGAGGAGCTTGCCGACAACTCCAACGCTGCTGCGATGGGCAACATCCAGATCACCCCTAAGGAGCCTGAGGCATTTACTGAGCAGATTGGAGAGCTAGTCAAGCAGATCTACCCCATCATGGAGTTCCACGATGAAATCATGCAGTCCATCACCGAATTCATTGAGAAGATCCCAATTCTGCCAGATCTGATCGAGGAGGTCCAGAGCCAGGTCACCATCTTCGTCTTCAGTCTTCTTGCTCCCTACGTTCTGCCCATTCTGAGCCAAGTCAAGTCTGAGCTTGAGACGGGATCCAGCGAAGTCATTGCAAGCTCTCGTGAGAAGCAACACATCGTCTTCAATGACGATGACTGTACCGACCCGACCCACAGCATGCTTTCCAAGGATCATTTCTCCAACGTGCTCAACGAGCCTGCTGGTCGCGTAGCATCTGCCGTGCTGAGCTGGGCTGTTCCGCAAGTCGTCCAGTGCTGGGACGGTGAGGCCGACCCTGAGGAAACCATTGACCGCATCATCAAGGGCGTGTTCCACCACCCTGCGGTTGCTGCGGCAGAGAGAAACCATGGAGGACGGGGTGATCGCGGGGTCCAGGAATGCCACCAAATCATGTTTGACACGGTTGGAAAGTGGTGGAGCTCCAAGGACAGGCGCGCACAGGAGGAGTTCCGTGATCAGCTCAGTCGGGACGGCGTACAAAACCTCCGCAACCACAAGGAGAACGTGCACGACAAGGGCCATGGTTGTGGCAAACCTCTGGGTATGGCCAACAACTTCGGCTCTTCCGGCGGACAAGGTGGTGTCAACCCACAGATCCAGCAGGCCTCTGACCATGTTGGCAAGCTCGCAGGCGAAGCCGTTGGTGGTGGCGCCCTAGGCGGCCTTGTCGGTGGTCTTGTTGGCGGCATCGGCGGCTCTCTGCTTGGTGACGCTTTTGGTGGAAAGGAAAAGAAGAGCCACAAGGAGGAGAGCTACGGTCAAGACGGCTCTTACACTCAGTCCTACTCGGAGACTGGTCATCACCAGGCATCTTCGTATGGCGACAACGATCGCTATGGCCGCGCCGAGTACGAGCAGACACAGTACCCGAGTGGTGGGCGTCGCGAGGAGTACTCTCGTCAGGAACGGGACGACCGTGGCGGATCCTACAGCTACGAACAGCGTGTCGAGACTTCGAGCTACAGCAACACCGGTGGATATGAGCGTCGCGAGGAGCGTCGCGTCCAGCATGGCGATCAATGGCGCTCTGAAGAGACACGCGAAGGGATCGATCGGTCTGGAGAATACTACTCCGAGGAGAGAGAGTAGGCGAAATCCTCAATTCATGACGATGATAGGCTAACAATTGTGCAGACGACGTGGTAAGTCCAAGAAACACTCCGATGACGACGATTCGAACGATTCGGGCGGCGAAGATTCATACGAGAAGCGGATGAAGAAGGAGCGCAAGAAGCGTGAGAAGGAGGAGAAGAAGCGCCATAAGCACAAGAAACATGGCAGCGGTGATGAGGATTCGGATGATGCTGACAAGCGTCGATCAGGATCTGGTGAACACAGGCGTCGCTCTCGCTCCCGTGAGCATGAACACCGTCGCAAGAAGAGCGGCAGCCGCTCCCCCCAGCGCCAGTCCGGAGGGTACTCGCAAGGCTACGGCCAAGAGCAGCGCTACGGCGAGCAGTCAGGCTACGGTCGTGAAGAGCAATCCAGGTACGGACGCCAGGAGTATGGCGGAGACGTTGGAGGCTACGGCCGTCAGCAACCGCAGTATGGTGCTGACTCTTATAGCACTGGCGGATACGGTCGTCAAGAGGAGTCTGGATATGGCCGTCGCCAGGAAGAGTCGAGCTACGGTCGTCAAGAGTACGTTGGCGAATCTTTTCACCGGGGCTACGGTACTAACCCTTACAGATCCAGCGGATACGGTCGTTCGGAGGGCCTCGAATACGGTGGTGAGCGTCCTGATCAATCTTACGGCGCCTCTGGCGTCCCCGGTGGTTTCGGTGAAGAGACTCAAGACTATGGCCGCCGCCGTGACGATGAAGATGAATACGGTCAGCGAAGGCAGGAGTATGGCTCCGGTGGTTATGGTGAGGAGGGGTATGGAAGGCGTTACTAGACATGACGTCTTTTCCGCGGGGTCTTAACGTGGCTTGGGGCTGCTGGGCCGTGTCCGGAGCACCATGATGACTATGCTGTAGTACCTGCATGAACCGCCCAACTCTGCCGATAGACTCGCCAATGTGAACATCATCGTGGCTGACATCACCAACGCGCTTAGTTTTACAGTGGCTTCTACAGTGAACCGTTTGATTATGCGCTTGAACTATGCTATCCTCGTATAGAGTGAACGGGCCTCCTTATGAATAGGAACTGGAATGCAGAAGGTGATGTGTGCAAATGGGCTTTGCACCCTGCAACAGTACATGCGTTATAGCCTTCAAGAGTATCTAGCAGCCCAGATGTTGGTACCGGGGAGGAGGAAGCAGCATTCCACTTCATCCCTATCAGTGACACTTTCATGACGTGCCATAGCAACGCGTGAGTAAAGCAGGGGGCCGTGCGAAAGGAAAGATATGTTTGGCCTGAATACAAGAAGTGAAATCGGTTCGTGGATGTTTACCATACTTTCCGGATGACCAGAGGAAACCCATCCGTGCAGATGATGTACTGCGGATGGAGAGGGTGCGGATGAGAAGTGGATCCGACACAGGTGAGCGTTACGGCGGAGAAAACGCGCTAGTGCCGAGCTGGGACCGGCTGGATTCCCAATGTTCAGCGACTCGTAAAGACGCGACAAGTCGACCAATTCCGCTTCGCTGTACTCGCCTTTCTTCTGCTTCTGCTTGCGTCGCATTGCGCAACATGACGAGCATCGACGACCTCTTCAAAAGCGCAAACGGTTCGGCAAAGCGCAAGTTCGAGAACCCAAACGAAGCCGACCCGACCCAATCATACAAATCTGCAAAGCTGGACGCAGATGGCGATGTCAAAGCCCCAGTGCAAGCCTCGGTAGCTGACGAAGATGATGACGACGAGGCTGGTCCCTCGCTACCGCCCGACTTCGAGGACGGACCCGGCGACGACGACGAAGGACGCTTCTTTGGCGATGGCCTGGACGAGAATGCGCGGGACGCCATGGAGTACATCGATGCGCAAGACGGCGATGGAGCTATAGGCGAAGAGAAATACGACGTGCCGTGGGTGCGCAAGCTGGCGCTCAACTTTGAGAAGAAGGTCAACAAGAACGCATCGCTGCGCGCAAAGTACGAGGACGACCCCACCAAGTTCATGGAGTCGGAAGGCGATCTAGACGAAGGCATAAAGGCGCTCAGCATACTGTCGGAGCACCCGGAGCTATACGAAGAGTTTGCGAAAAGCACAGCGGCCTCCAAGTTGGTGGAACTACTGGCGCATGAGAACACAGACATCGCAATCGCAGCGATCGAGATGGTCTCGGAACTCACAGACGAAGACGTTGGAGGGGAGCAAGAACAATGGGATGCGCTCGTCACCGCCTTCATGGAGGCCGACCTGCTCAGCCTGCTCGTATCCAACTTCTCCCGCTTCGATGAGACCGACGAAGCCGACGCATCGGGCGTCTACAACTCCCTCAGCGTCATCGAGAACCTACTATCACAACCCACATACACAGACATAATAGGCAGGGAGACAGCTCTGCTAAAGTGGCTACTGGACAGGATACAGAAGCCCGAGAAACCCACAACACAGAACAAACAATACGCCTCCGAGATCCTCTCCATCCTCACACAGTCCTCGCGACCGAACCGAAACCACGTAGCCGACGCGAACGGTGTCGAAATCTTCCTCACAAACCTCGCGCCGTACCGAAGAGACGACCCAGAAAAGGACAGCAACGAGGAGGAATACATGGAGAACCTGTTCAACTGCCTCTCGTCAGTGACAGAAGAGCCTCTTGGAAAAGCCAAATTCCTAGAAGCAGAAGGTGTAGAGCTCTGTCTCCTCTTCGTCCGCGACGGCAAGACCAGCAAGAGCCGCGCCCTGAAAGTACTAGACCACGCCTGCGGCTACGCAGAAGAAACAACACCACCACAAACCAACGGCAACACAAGCGCAAAAGGCAAAGAAGCCGCAGCAGAAGTTCCCGAAGCCACAAACAGCGCCACAGCCGTCTGCACCAAACTCGTCGACAGCCGCGGCCTGAAACCTCTCTTTAGCACCTTTTCCAAAACGAAAAAGTCCCACGACCCCCAGCAAACCGAACACATACTCGGTATCTTCGCCTCTCTCCTCCGCTCCTTACCCGGAAACTCCGATACCCGTTTCCGCCTCCTAGCCAAGTTCCTCGAGAAGGACTACGACAAGATACACAAACTGGTTGAATTGCGCAGAGGCTACGTTACCCGGTTATCTGCTTTCGATAGCAAGTTAGCAGAGAAGAAGAAGGCGTTGCGGATAAGCGGGAAAGATGAGCTCGAGGCTTTTGAGCTGGAAAATATTCCAGACCGGTTGAGTGAGGGGCTGTATTGTCTGGAAAGGATCGATGCTGTGTTGGCCTGGTTGGTTGCTGAGGATGAGGGTGCAAAGGTGGCTGTTGAGAAGGCACTGGCAGAGAGGGATGAAGGATTGGGAGACGTTAAAAGGACGTTGCAGGCGCAGCTTGACGGCGTGATGGCTGTCGAGCCAGCTGAGAGGGAAATGTTGGAGACGCTTGTAGGGTTTTTGGTGTAGATATATTACGGAAGCAAATGCTATGAGCAAACGCATGGGATGAACGTTTCTGGTATTCAAATATGACTTTTCCATGCGAAGCCCTATAGAGGCACCTACCGAGACCTGAAGACTTCAAGAATATACCATGCAAATGCATCGAAGTCGCCACGCATTTCTGCTCCTCAACCAATGCATATACGCGGAAGCTCCCCATAACAATATGATTCCTTCATTTCACCCATGCTCTAACCCTCCGCCTCAATCTCATAAGCATTGGACTTGTGTTTAGGCTCAAATTTGAAGTTAGGGTGAGCAGGACCCAAGAACATCTCACTGCAAACACGTTAGCCAAAATACCTTCCCACGTCGTAAGTGGAACATACCTGAGCTTGATCCAGTCCGTGTAGTGCTCGCTAGCCATCAACGTCTCCAGGTCATTCCTACCCTTGAACCTCGGGGGACGATCCTGGATGTTCGGGGGCAAGTGTTCCAATAGACCAACCGGCACATAGCGATGCGCAAAGCTCAGCCACTCAAGGAGGAAACGACGAGTCGTGCCAATGCCCATCTCATCAGAACCCCAAGTTTGCAGACCGTACTTGGTAAACTTCTCAATGTAGGAGAGGCGCTCTGATGCGGACTTGTCAAGGTACTGGCCCTTTTCAATCTCTTCAAAGAGCCAGGGTTTGATGAGTGCGCCACGACCGACCATGACAGTGTCAACCTTGGCGTTTTCGAGATGGTTGTAGTAGTCCTCGTGAGAGTAGCAGTCACCGTTGCCGACAAAGTAGACATGGCCGCCGTTTGCGAGGTCACGGGGATCAGCTTCGGCGGCGGTATCTGTTTTGACCGCTTGTTCTTTGCGGAGTCGGTTGATGAGGGCGGAGCATTCGGCGATGTAGGACCAGTCTGCGCTTCGAGAGTATCGCTGTTGCTTACTCCTGCCGTGGAGGGTAATGGCTGCGATACCCGAGAGACCCTTCCCAGACTCTACGGCTTCGTGGCCGCCAAGTACGAGGCGCTTAATGAGTTTTTGCGCGGTCGGGTGGTTGTCCTTGGTACCCATGCGGATCTTGACGGTGATGGGGACCTCCTTGGATACATAGGTCATTCCACGGAGGATACTCTCCAGTTTTGCCTCGCTATCGAGTAGTGCGGAACCACTTCCCTTCTCACAGACGAGGTTGATGGGGCATCCGCAGTTGAGATCGATAGCGCGCAGCCTCGGGCAGTATTCAGTCAGTACTTCAACCGTCTTGGTGGCCAGCCATGGCTTGTTCGCCGCGATTTGTGCGCCGAACTTGAGATCAGTCGAGTTGTCGTAGCCCTGGACCACAGTGTTCTTGCCCAAGAACTTTGGAGGGGTTACCTCAGATTCGTGGGCTTTGAGAAGCGGCCACTCGCCCTTGTCACCTTGGATCAATGGCATACCCATGGCCATCTCACTCCAAGTCACTTGGCAGCCAAAATCCACGCAGAGCCGGCGGTACGGCATGTTGCCTTGAGTGGTGAGGGGTGCGAGCATTGGTGTCTCGGGTCCGTAGTAGAGCCTGCGCTTCTCTGACGGCCTGAAGGGCGCCTCCACAAACTCGGCTCTGCGCGCCTCCTTCTCCTCCTTGAGAGCGTCCATGTCCATCTGAGCTGCATCGAACATTTCTCTTTCGTTGCGAGCATTGGTCTCGATCCATTGCAGGTACTGGTCAGAGCGCGGGGTTCCAATCTTCCGTCTCGATAAACCAATTTTGATATCCTTTGGCACAATGTTGACCACTTCAGCCTCTGCTTCTTCGTCGAAGCTGGAGAACTTGGATTTCCGGTCGGCATCTTCTTTCAGGACTAATTCTTTCCGGCCGTCTTCTAGGGTGCGCTCTTCGGAATGGCTACCGACGAACCGACACTTCCAGCCGAAGTGGCAGAATCCCTTGACAGCATAGACTGGACATTGGCCATCAAAGGTAGTAAGATCTTCTCGTCGGCCTTCCTTCAGGTACTTGCGGATATCGTGTTCGAACTTGCACTTCTCGCCAAACGGACACTCCTTGGGTGAGAATTCATTGTAGGCTGCGCGAGTACCACAGAGCGGTATCTTGTCGCGCGAGCTGCCGAAAGTGCGGCTGGTGTTTTGGCCCTTTTGCTTTTTGTCTTTCTTGTTGTTCTTGCCCTTTCTGGGGCCATCGCGAGCATCAGTCTTTGGTAGGCCTTCAGATTTGTGCTCAGCATCAGCGCCCTCGGCTGCATCGTCGTCAATGACTCTGTCCTTGGTCGCGGCCTTGTTGTTATCCAGTCGTATCAGGAATCTGGTGTTCTTAGCACGCGAGTTACTTCAAGTGGGTGGCGCATATACTCTGCCTTGATGGGTGCGACACCCTTGACTCGCTTCACAGAAGTATCCGCATCCTCGATGTCTTGACTGCTAGTCCTGTTCCTCTTCTTGGGGCTCGCAGGTGGTTCGGACTGCACATTGACTGTATCATTGCCGCCATTGATGCCATTGGAGCCCTCGCCGTCTGGGGCCGAATGCTCGGACTCGAGCTTGGTTCCCTCACCTGTCGTCATTTCATGCAAGCAAGGCGGCCAGGCTGAGAATAGGCGTGCGTGGTTGGCGTTGTTGCTCAAAAGAGAAAAGCACTCGCTCAAATTGTGAGGGCAAATGCGGCTAGAAGAGGCTAGACCGGCGGCCCATGCGCTAGTGAGCAAGTTGGGAAAGCTGCGATCATACGTCACAGCCAGGCACTTGCGGCTCCCCTACATCACATCGCGTTTCCCGTTCCCACTTTCACATCAACCCTCCTGCAATCCTTTCCGGCCCTCCGCACGATTCTCATCTTCCTGCTGGTTCTTTGCACGCACACGCAAGCCAGCTCCTCCCAGATCCATTGTTGATCCAGCTCAACCCCGCTCCCACACAAACACACACACACCAGACAATAATACCACGTAGCCATCATGACGCTCTACTACAGTCTGGTAAGCAGCCCCTCTCCTTGCAGGAAAGCAGCGATCGAGAGAGATGCCAATGGTGTCGTCTCGTCACTGCTCGCGTGCTCGTCTACGCGCCTTACGTTACAACCGCGTATGTGGCCTTTGTGCTAACTCTTCATCTTCTAGGTCTTCCTCCTCCTGGTGACGGAGATGCTCATCTTCTGCGCCCTCATCGTCCCTCTGCCCTTCACATGGCGCCGCAAGCTCTTCACCTTCATTTCGGAGAGCCCTATAATAGCAAAGCTGCAATATGGCATGAAGGTATGGGAGTCAATGTATTCACGTGGAGGACCCGTCTGACATGCGTAGATTACGTTCATCTTCATCCTGATCCTGTTCATTGACAGTGTCAACCGCGTATACCGCGTGCAGATTGAGCTCTCTGGCTCAGACGACCAGGGTCGTGGATCGTAAGTTAAAGCATCCCACCTACAAAGTGCTGTACTAACGACACAAGAAGCGTTGCTGCTGGAGGCATCGAGCGCATGGAGGTCCAGGCCCGCAAGTTCTACTCGCAGCGCAACATGTACCTTTGCGGTTTCACCCTCTTCCTGTCGCTCATCCTCAACCGTACCTACGTCATGATCCTCGATGTTCTCCGTCTCGAGGAGGAGGTCAAGACCCTCAAGGGCGACCCCAGCACCAAGAAGGGCTCTTCGCTGAAGAACGTTGGTGGTGCTGGCGAGGTTGGAGCTCTCAAGGAGGAGCTTGCTGCCAAGGACCGCGACATGGCGAACCTGAAGAAGCAGGTTGAGAACATGCAGAAGGAGTACAACCGCATGGGCGATCAGGTCTCTGGCAAGCAGTAGACGCGTACGAATGGCTTCGAACGGACACGGAATGCAGGCTACGGCTATCCTGTAGGACGGCAGGCGCACGCCCGGGAGAGGTCGTCACTACAATTATACTTTCAAAGTTGAAGTTTCAAGGGCTCTATGCTGGTGGATGCCACGCATACGACTATTTTATCTTTGTCCTCTGGGTGTTGCGGTGTGGTAACTAGTTTTGAGGGGGAAGGAGAGCTACAGTGCTGACGTAACTTTCGCATATGGCTCAGCAGCAATAGACAGTAAACACGATTGAATTCATATGCTCTTTGATCAGTATCGGACCTTGTTCGGAAAGCTTCTTCTGTTGTTGCTTACGTTGGGACCTTCGGACGTCTTGGACCTCGGGAGCTTGCGCGATGACAAAACACCCCAACTAGTAGCATGTGAAAGCTAGCGCAGTGCTTCATGTATCCCGAGCACTTGAGGCTTATCAAGATTCCGCATAAAGGCAGTGGAGGAGCATACAAGCGTTTACCAGTGTTACCAAAGGCCCAATTGCATATCGCTTCAGCTTCACTTGCCATTGGTTCCGTGCAGCCACAGCCAAGATGTCGGGAAGCAGCCAGACATCCCCGCGCTTCTTCAACTATCCGCGCCCCAAACCTCACGACGCGCCATACAAGGCCCCGCCGCCCGGAAAGAACCCCGTAGTCAAGGGCGCCTTGCTGCACTATCTTTCCAATCTGTCAGTCAATTCAACATTCTTTTGTCACCAAGCTAACAGCTCCAGAGTCGCGACTGTACCGCTAGTCCCTGGCATCCTGTGGAGCAATGCCGGCTTCAGCTCCTTGCGAGAATGCAGGCAACTCGACGGCATCGACCCGCGCTATGATCCCACCGTAATCCCGTTGCCTGAATCCGACGATGTTCCCGTCAGCTACACCGATAAATCCAACTTTCGCGCATCGTCCCTGCGCGCGTCCTCCAACCGATTCTACACGATCAAAGACTTCCACGATGCCTACTCGAGCGGCGCACTTACACCGACCGACGTAGTAGAACACCTCCTGCCCCTCATACGCAGAGATGTCGCACAGCGCTCGCCCTATTCGACGGCCTTCATGGACAGCAAAGTGGACATGATCAGACAAGCTGCCGAAGCCTCCACGCAACGGTATAAGCAGGGGCAGCCATTGGGTATACTGGATGGCGTGCCGTTCGGAGTCAAGGACGACCTTAAGGTCACGGGATACAAGCATTATGTCGGCACCACTTACGACTACAGCCATGGAGGAAATAAGGAAACGAGCTGGTGTGCGAAGATGCTTGAGAAGGAAGGCGCGGTCTTGGTCGGCACGCTGACTATGCATGAGATGGGAATGGGTGAGTGGAAGCGTCGGTTCTGTGTTTTCATGGAAGATACTGACTGGTCTAGATACCACAAACAACAACCCTAACTGGGGCACACCGCGGAACCCATACAACAGTTCATACTACCCAGGAGGCTCATCGGGAGGCGCTGCGTCTGCAGTAGGGCATGGCCTCATACCCTTTGCTATTGGATCAGATGGAGGCGGCTCAGTCCGAATCCCCAGCAACTACTGCGGTCTATATGGTCTGAAGCCATCGCACTCCCGTGTCTCCGTCGCGCCCATGCCAGACGCCGGGAAATCCGTCACCGTTCGCGGGCCCCTCGCGAGCAACATGTCAGATCTCGAGATCGCATACCGCGTCCTTGCACAGCCCGACCCATCAACATACCCCTCATCAGAATTCAACCCACCCAAGAAGCACACTGGGCCTCGAAACAAAGTACTAGGTGTATACAAAGCCTGGATCGACCGCGCAGACCCTTCAGTACAGGAGGCCTGTCAATCAGCCCTGCGGTACTTTGAGTCAGAACTGGGATACCAAATTGTTGATATCAGCATCCCGCTGCTGACAGAGGGTCAACTTGCCCACGCAATGACTATCATGGCCGAAGGCGCAGCAGGACACAGGACGTCCATATACGACCTCACACCCGCCAACAGGATTCTCATGAGTGTGGCGAAACAAACCCCAGCAACTGACTTCCTCTTAGCCCAGCGTCTGCGGAACGTTCTCATGGAACATCTTGCCGACCTTTTCCGCAAACATCCTGGTCTCATAATTGTCACGCCTACGACGCCGAATGCGGGCTGGCCTATTGATGAAGCCGAACTTTCACATGGGGTGACGAACGGCAATATGCAAATCAGGAACATGGAGTATGTTTGGCTGGCGAACTTCACAGGGATCCCATGCATACAATTCCCTATTGCATATGTGGACGGCGTGAAGGGCACTGGCAAGGTCCCGATCGGGCTGAGTGGGAACGGAGAGTGGGGAAGTGAAGATGCGCTGATTGAGTTTGGGTTTGATGGAGAGCAGTGGCTGCTTAATGGATATAAGGATGGGAAGGTCATGCCAGAAGGATGGGTGGATGTCATGAAAGCTTAGGAGAGTGTGAATAAACACCGGTTCTGACGGTACTCTATCTCACTGATCCAAGGAATTGTTGTGATTATCTCACTGCCTCCAGTAGCCGGTGTTGATGCTTGGTATACTAGAATATGGGCGTGAATTCACACTACCCTGATGCCTAGCAGTCAAGAAGTCTGGTGGACGAAAGGATCAAGAAGATTTTCAAGTTCGCGATATGGTCAACCGATATCTTGCCGCAGCCTATGTGTAAAAATTCCGGCTTCGGTGCGGGTGTAGCATCCAAGGCATCGACGATGTGGCATACTCCATTACCACTTTTTACATCAGTCAAAGGTAGGTACAAGTCTCCAATGCCCGGATCGGAGGGAAATGACTCGGACCATGCATATACAGCATCGTGGATCAGACGATGACCAGACAAGCTCATGTGCGGACACGTACACCTAGTCACCACACTTCATCTGCAACAACCCGTTGGCGACTGCAGGAGACCGTGTCAACTGCGGGTCTGTAGTG
This sequence comes from Alternaria ethzedia, assembly GCF_023757985.1. Classification (NCBI taxonomy): domain Eukaryota; kingdom Fungi; phylum Ascomycota; class Dothideomycetes; order Pleosporales; family Pleosporaceae; genus Alternaria; species Alternaria ethzedia. Next base: position 808,963 of record NW_026056197.1, read on the forward strand.
CCTTGCTCAGATCTACAGAAGAGGAAGTCGACGAGACCAAAGTGGAAAGTTTCGAGAGCTCCATGGAAGCATACGTGTTCAGCTCCGCAAGCACAGTACCGAGATTGACATGAATGCCGGCGCATGTGAGCGGTTGTTATCAAGGTATTTGCGTGTCGTCGGAGTACCAGGGCAAGATGGGGAAGTCGTGATGCAAGGCTGATAAAGATCGTCGGCGTGTTCCCCTCACCGCACCGATACCGAAGATGAAGAACAACAACAATACAACGTGCCCACCGAGCGCGATGGCCTGCCTTTGGCTTGAGCTCATGAGCTTGTCAATCCCAATATTATCGATAGCAACTAGCACTCCCACCTATTTCGCTTCAAGGTTGCTAAGTTGATGTCGCGGAACCCCCTCCCCGAGCGCAGGGCGGCCAATTTCGCCCCCACGAATCATAATATCCGCACCTTAATCTCCCATTTCCCTCGAGGGGTTCCGCACCAATCATGGCATGCAAGAAGCTGCGGACCAACACCCGAGTCGAGCATGGTAGAGAGTTTCAAGATTTATTCCCATAACCTTCCTCCACCTTGCACTTGCCTTACGTCCTTCCTTCCGGTAACAACTCGGCAAGTGCGATGGATGCACATGTGAGCCTTCCCACGGCAGAGCAGAGTGGAGTGCACCTGCATTACCGCAGCGTGGGCTTAGCGCACAAGTCAGACACACGAGATCTGTGACACGACGTTGCAACGGCGAATCGCACACTAGAGGCTTGTGTATGATTGATGATTGCATCGCGTGGGCGCCCACGCGCTAAAGCGGAACGTAGGCAAGCAAGCGAGAGGCGCAAGAGAAGAAAAAAACAGCATGAGTCGTTAGATTTGCGCGTGATGGATTAGAGTTCTTTGGTGCTTTAGTTCATCGTGGGCAGTCCGATCGCTTTCGCTTGGATGCAAGCGGAGAGAAACAAGAAAGCGTCAAAGTAGGAACAACGGAGAGCGGAGACGGGCGTGCGTTACCAGCGAGGTGGGTGTTGTCTGCGTGGTTTTCTTAGTTCAGTCAAGCTTAGTGTGGCGGCTGTCAGTTTTCCTTGTCTTGCGTGCTTTGGGTTGGAGCATGGTCCGACAAAGAGAGGGGCAGCGGTGCGGGTCTGCTCGAACAGTTTTTCTTGCGTTGCGGCAGCCTTGTCATGTTCCTTCGTGGAGCCTTGGACGGGTCATCTGCTACGCAGCTCACCGTATCTGGCATGGGCATGCAGGGTCCTGCCTGTTTCGATGCTAGATTGGGCATACATGCACTGGCACACATGCAGTCATGGAGTTGTCATCTACATTGGAAGATGATGATGGCAATGTTGGGCGGCAGGAACAAAACGGTTGTGCGACGGTTCTGTGCATGAATAACCATTGTGCTTATTCGCTCGTGCAAACCATGTTACTTCTAATTTTCTCTCAAATAAGATGAAGCCTTACATAGCGCCGAGTATCAGACAAAGCACCGATACTTCAGCTATAGGCTGGAAGAGGTTGATTCAACTCTTCCATTGGTAGCAAAAACAAAGGGGGCTTGGGTACCGTACAGAATCCTGCCATGGTATAGAATGGAAACAAACAGGAACTCCTATAACACCGTAGTCGCCATGGCCCCGTAAAGTGGTCGGGTGAAAGTGTAAAGTTATTGTAATGTAAAACCCAATGGTCAAGGGCGCAATGTGCCGTGGTATAATCGCAAAATCGAGTGCGACAACACTGAGCCAGCGGTGCCGAGTTCAAATGGTTGTCGGAAGGGTGGTAAGACAGAAGCTGTATGCTGAATCGAAGTGTAATGACGAACGCCGGTTCCCCAATCCTGTGCCGCTATGCAGATGCTCATAAACGCGGTATCAACGTGCGTGTTTCGTGTATTGGAAGGAGGTGGTGATGATCAGTATGTGAGACAGTAGACCATCATGATTGCGTGGTAGTAGGGGTTCGAGAGCCGAGTGGCGTCCATGATGAGTCGGGGCCTGGGAGGAATGCCGACGTAGTGGAGGCTCACCGCGCCTGTGGGTAGGAGTACGAGGACTGATTGTTATTTGATAACCCTGCCCTTGCCCTTGACTTTGGACGCTTTGCCAGCGCCGGTGGAGGTGAGCTTGCTGGTCTGCATCAGCTCGCCAATATATCTGCGCGCCGTTAGCCAGTCGTCACAATGGAGATGCGGAGAGTACTTACGATTGGAGAAACTTGTTGCCGCCCTCGAGCTTCTCGTGTTCGTTCTTGACGACCTCGACGCGGTCGACAATCTGCATGAGGCTGGCTTGGAGGGCTTTTGCTTGTCTAGCGAAACGGTTAGTCTGGTAAGGGCTGGGACGAAAGTCAAAAACGCGCACACAAACGAGAGAGGTAGCACAGTGGGCGACAGCGACACCGAGGGGGGTCGCAGCGTTGCATGCCACGTACGTGGAGATGCAGGGTTGAGTTACTTACTCTATCAGAGCTTGGCGAGCATCCTGGCCCATCTTCTCAATCTCTTCGCTACTCCGGCGAGGGCTCATGGTGCGCGCATCGCCGTCGTCGTACTCCTCCTCTTCCTCCTTCATCTCGACGTTGGGGCTGTCGCGGGGTATTATGATGGTGCCGCTCGACTTTCTGCTCCCTAGCCGGGGCCGGGCCTGTAGTGTGGGGTCGTTCTTCATCTCCTGGTCGCTGATGGAAGAGTTGGAGGAGGAAGTCGACATGTCGTCGGGGTAGGAGGGGCGGCGGTCGTCTTGCGTTGAAGTAGACGGGTAGGAGGTGATGGAAATGTGCGGGTTCATGGCACGAGACAGTATAGTGCGGCTCTCAGAGTGTAGGTTAGGGATGGAGCCAGGTGGGCGAGCGTCGGCAAGAGTATGCCGTGGGTGGATTCAGGCCAAGATAAAGCCACACGGTTGATGTGGAAGGATGTTAGAGTGGGTGGGCCCCTGTCCGCGCTAAGCCAGATAATGCTTCAGGGTCTCCCGAGACGAGGATCCCTGCGCGCGGGCGTCGAATGTGCACGCAGCGAGCGCTCCTAGCAGACAGCTCGGGGTGGCGGCGGCGGCAGCAGGCAATAGCGCTCTCGTATGGCTACCAGCGGCGTCTACTCACGAGATGACTGTGACTGTGTCTGTGTTTTGTTGTCGACACGCAGGCAAGGTTTGCGTTGCTGATCGGCAAGGGCAAAAGCACCCACCAGAGGCGCGGATGATTAGAAGCGGTCAATTAGCGCTGCGATGGCCGAACAGCTATTGCCAGGCCTGCGAGAGGGCAACTGGGGCGTGTTGGCGAATGTGGTGCGGGCAGTGGATGAGCGCAGCGTGGACCGTGTCGTCGGCGTGATTCAGGGCGTGCGCGCGGGCGAGGGGGTTGAAGACGTCGCTGCGGCGCTGCGACTGCAGAGGTCATGATGGAGGCCGAAAGCGGTGCATGACGTCGCCGGCCGCTGTGAGACATGGGAGAGCTGATCACTTGCCCCATTCCGCCACGTCCCACCGCACACTGAGCACGGCTGCGCGTTGCGGGCGGCTGACATCACTGAACACTGCCGTGGGTTCCGTCAACCGCCAATGGCGTCGTCGCTGACGTCTCTGCGCGTGTGCTGCGGGCGGCGACGACGGTGCCTGCGTCCAACGTTGAAAGTCACGATGCGAGCGGGCAGCCTCATCGCTGCGTGCACCCAGACAGCAGTGCATCACCACCACGCTGTCTCCGCCCAAACTACCTAGGTACTGTACCCACAGCGCACAGCGACGCGTTACAGACCGACTGACTGCGGGTCATGCTGTCCATGCGCACATCACCAGCCGCTCGTGTTGGGCGTGGTTGCTGATCCCTCTTTGTGAGCCATCCGTTTCGTCGAGCTTGCGCACCAGAAATATATAAGATCGGCTAAGGGGACCCTGCGGCGGCGGCGTTGGCCTGCCATTTTGGCTTGCATGGTATTTTGTAGATTGCCGTTGCCACCAATCCTCGCCCGTTGGCACCACCAGCACGCACACAGCCAGCGCCCGGCACACACAAAAGCCCTTTTCGCGCCTCGTCTCCAGCCCCTCACACTCCCTCGCGAGCGCCATAGACCCTTAGATCTCGTGTGCGTTGACTCCGCACTATGCCATGACCAATGACGAAATTCTCGTTTGATCAGTACGTCACCCTGGCCGCTGAGCAACCGCTCACGGTGCTTCTATTCGACCTTTGCGCGCCGGGCCAAGAGCTTCTTTTCGTGCAATATGACAGCCGTGATTCTGTCATAAGTGCATGGGACATTTCCCGCCTCCGCCGCGACTCTGTCGCACTTTGTCCAATCCGTACTTCTCCTGCATTGGACAACGGCGATCTCCAGGATCATGACGTTGAACGTTCCAACGTGAGAAAACATATTCATCTGAGTGGCCTACCGCTTCCCCATTATCAATAAGTTGTTTCAGCGCGCATAGCTCCACCTCGCCGGTACGATCCGCATCTCGCTAGGTTGCGACTTGCGCTGGGTGAGCTTTCTGAAGCATCCAAAGGTCACCGCTGTTCTGCCTCGCGACGATCCTTCGGGAACACGGCTGCTTGGGGCAAGACTGAGGAACGAGTGTCATTTTCCCGCGGGTGTTCGAGTAGGACCGGCTGATGCCGGCCTTGCAACTACTATCTTTGCTTTATTCGGTCCGGCCTTGCGCAGCATGCTTCACCACGCGTCTACATACCTTGCCAGCGTGCCACTGCTGTTTTCAGTCGGCGACGATCCGCACGGGGTTTCAAGGCGACACACATGCTCTGTAACGTGAGAGCGACAGGCCGACGCGCCTGCAAGACATCATGACAATTAACATTTCTGCGCGACTCGCATGGGAGTGTGACTGCATCACACTGTCCTTCCACTGGGATACCGTTTGCTTTGCTTTGCTTTGACTTCCTTCTGCAAAACTTTCTACTCCAACGTCTCCAACATCTCCGACATCTCCAACTCAACAAAACCGTCACCACAGCTCGCTTATTTCACTCAATCAATCGGTTTGCATGCTGCTAGCACTCTTCCCGTTGTCTCTGCATCATCGCTGGTCCGGCAATTCGCTGTAGGGTGTCCACTTTTCGTTCTTCGGTGGTTCTCCAGCAGATGGTACCTGAGTCATGCTCTTGCTGTCCAGGGTCCACCTGGTACACGCAACCAATACACTTGTATCGGTCCGACACCTCACTTGATATTTCAGAACAAGGCTACATCAATCACGACACTTCGATCATGGAAGGCTGCCGAACCCAGTAATCAATCGCTGCCGAACCAAGTCACAACATGCCGCTGTTGCGCCGGCGTGCGAGCAATTGTGGAGCTGCGGTTTATATGTCCGGTAGGGCTGCATTCGGAGACAGTGCGGCGATTTGTGTTGCAGAGTGACGCCGCTGGGATGTGGTGATGTAACTCGCAAAGGACGCCTGGTATGCATCACGGGGCATGAAGAGCTGGACGCGAGGCACCGACAAATTCGCCGGTGGTGGATTCCGACAACCACGCGTCCCTATAACATGCGATATATACCTATTAGACCTGGCCTCTGGAAGAAACAGTATCCAGATGCCTCTGTGCACTGGACGAAAACTGCCTTCAACTCCGGCGTGCGAGGTCTATATATATCTACTTTGGAAACGCCAATTTCCCTTCACTGGATATAAAAGGTGACCGTCATTCGAAGAGACAGTCATCAGATACGGTGTAGGTAGATCATTGAACACACCGACACCAGAGATATGTATGAAGCGCTGCCATATCGATTAGCAGTCTTTCCCCACTTGATTCGGATGTGGCAGTTCCAGACCAGATTGTTGGGGATTCCCCGGATCCCCTGCGGCCACAAACATAGTTTTCTGAAGATCATCGTTGCCCATCTCCGTGGCCGAGGAGTCAAGACCATATCAGAACTTAATGAGGCAACTAAAGCGCGGACGCGAGGTCCCGACAAACTCTTTAGATTCTCTTATTGATCGCCATTTATCAACGATCTTCGGAGAACATTGGTCTGAGAAATCGGCGATCGATCTGCAGTTGCGTGAATGTAGTTGACCGCAATCTCCAGATAAGGGTTCGTGGAGACAATCCGGTGTTGAGGCATTAAGCCTCACCCTCATCTAGCCTTCCCGCCTCATATCAAGCCCTGAAGGTACATCAACCATGTTCATGCGATTGCGATTCAAAGTCAGGAACAATCAGCTGCCATGCGTCCCAGCTGTTCGCAGCTATGCTATTGTACACGACGACGCATGCATTAATCTTTTTGTATCTTATGCGTGATGAGTCAAAACATGACCATAGTGCACGAAAAACAGTTCGTCCGCAGTACACGTTCCTCGACTCAAGAGCGTGAGCGGAATGCGAAACGCCCATGTGGACGATATGGTCCAGGATACCGTGTTGGACAGCCCTCGGCATTGCGTCACTGCCAACTCCAACTCCTGGCCCAAGCTCAAGCTGTCTCTTAACAATCTGGACGCGAAAACTCCAGTGTAGCGACAGCGACGCGTAGTGAAGCGGTGATTTGTTTGCAGAACGTCCATCGCACCTACCTCATTAGACCTGGACTTTGCACGTTGCTGAGTAAGAGCTCGCAGCTACCCCACCATGCACGGCATCCTCGAGCTGTCGCTGCAGCTCCTCAACTCGTTTAGCCCGGCCAATCTCGGTGCGTACGCCTCATCCACTAGCCACCTACTGTTGCTGTGGCTTAAATTAACAGTCACTAATTATGAACAGGACGATCTGGGCCTCAAGTACCTCTTCAAGGCGAACAGGATGTGAAGTGTAGGTACTCCCTAATCTTACTGGTTAGGCCAGCAGATTGAAGCAGCAACTAACAATCGCACAGCAATACCAACAAAGTCATCTGTTCCAGACTACTTTGTCACGGACGATGGACACTTCCAAGGTCCTACCAAGACGGGCGCTGCACCGTTCATGGCGCAGACAAACCTAGCACCTTTTGCCGGCGTGTCATACATTCCAAATACGCCTCTGGAAACACAAATCCCCATTGCTGGCAATGCGGAAAACAAGAACATATTCCAAAGTATGGCAAACATCAGCCCTTACTTTCCTAATCCCCGAGGCTTCGGAGTAAACGAGTACTCTATACCGCCTGGCACCAACGTAACATGGCTCAACATGGTCCATCGCCATGGAAGTCGGTACCCCGAAGTCAGTGGTGAAGCTGCAGAGCGGACTTTAGGGAAGAAGCTCACGGACGCGGCTGGTAAGTTCACAGGTCACGGACCCCTTTCGTTCCTCAACGATTGGCAGTTCCTACTGGGTGCTGAGATCCTCGTTCCCAATGGCAAGCAAGAGCTATTTACTTCTGGTACTCTGCACTACTACCAGTATGGCCATTTATATCCCAACAATGGAAGCAAGGTTATCGTCCGGAGTACGACCCAACGACGCATGACCGAGTCGGCGGAGTACTTCCTTGCCGGCTTTTTCGGTCTAGGCTGGGCGCAAAATGCAACGCTTGAGCTGGCAATTGAGGCGCCTGGTTTCAACAATACGCTTGCTGGCTACAAGCAGTGCAACCATTCGAGTTGGCCGACGGCGCGACAAGGGCTCATGGAATGGATCGGCGTGTACCTTCATGATGCTCATCAGAGGTTCAGAAGCAATATCACCGGTGACCTTGACTGGACAATCACCGATACATACAACGCTCAAGCTTTGTGTTCGTACGAGACAATTTCGCTTGGCTTCTCTCACTGGTGCGGCCTGTTTACCTACGAGGAGTGGGAAGGCTACGAGTACGCCCTGGATCTTTCATTCCAGGCAGGCACAGGATTTGGCTCTTCAGTCGGTCGTGCTATTGGAATCGGTAAGGATTGACGATGCCTCTTCTACCTCACTATACTAATACTGCACAGGCTACGTGGAGGAAGTCCTCGCCCGCATGCAGCACCACGTTATCACCTCCCCTTCCGCCCAAATCAACGTAACTCTTGACAATAACACGGTCACCTTTCCTATCGATCAGAACCTGAACCTAGACTTTAGCCACGACGCCGGTATCATCAGTATTCTCGTCGCATTCGGCATCACCCAGTTCAGCGAGGTACTTCCCACGACCCACATCAAGACGCCCCGCGAATTCATCCTCTCGCATCTCCAGCCGTTCGCTGGTCGTCTCGACATCGAAGTCATCAAAGCACCTGCGCCCGTCAACCCTAACCGGACGGACGAGAAGATATATCTTGACGGGCCGCCGACGAGCTACGTTCATTTCATTCTCAACCAGAGGACTATTCCACTGGGTCGTAGTCACAAGGAATGTGGTGATAGAGACGACGGATGGTGCGAGATGGAGACATTCCTGAAGGTCCAGCAAAAGCAGATTGAGCTTGCGGATTACGATTTCGCTTGCTTTGGAGAGTACGACGATCCGACGTACGGAGAGGTCACAGACGGACGGCCGCTGAAATAGGCGCTGGGATGCCGTTGAGAATGGGGGCGGCATAATGATTTGGATACGTCGCGATGAGAAGATCTTCGTTCCTAATGAATTTACTCCATTGAAGGCTCATCGTTTAGCCATTCTATTCGCGACTTCGCTATGCTGGTAACCACACGTTTCGGCAAGGTCTTGTTCGCTCTTGCAGTTGCCAATAGCACAGCAACAAATTCCTGGCTTAACATCGTTCTTGCTCAGTATCCAAAAGGTTCCGAACCATAATCAAAATCGTCATCCGAGTCGTTCATTCCATCCCAGACACCAACGTAACGCACAGAGGCAGGCAATCCTTTGCATCTCAATTTGTTGCCTGGAAAGCAGAGCTCCAAAACACCCTCACCCAAGAACATGAGTTGACAATCAAAGGCAGCCTCTTCCACAGTGCCATAGGCAAACGTTCCAGCTGGGTCTTGTGACGCGAACTGCGGAGGACTCCTGATGTCCATCCAAAACCCGTCTTCCGGTTCGTCCATGAGATCGAGCTTGATACCAATTTCTTTATCACCTTTAGGCAACAATGGCTCTAAGTATTGCCTACCGATTTTCAGGCTTCCGGCTTCCCAGTCATCGATGTTATCTCTCTTTTCCCACCACTGGTCTGGATTCTGAGCATAGATGTCCAAATGTTGAGACGAGTAAAGCGTATAGTTGCCGCTGATGTCTCCCAGAGGTATCCTCTCGCCATTTTGTAGTCTCTCCTTGAGAGCTTGTGCTTGATCCTCGAAACGGGTTGCTTCGGTCTTGTGTTCGGCAGCAACTTCTTGATGATTTACGTAGTATTCCTCTTCCTCGTCCGTTTCTGTTTCTTCGTCTTCGCACTCTTCTTCTTTCTTTGCAACCGGCGTCTCTTCTAGAGTATGTAAGCTTTCATCTGAACAAGAGTCGTGGCATCTTACCACTATGCATGCCAAACCCTCTCGGACCGTCGTGATTATGCTGCGTCGCCATACCGAAACGGAACAGGGCGCATTCTGGTTTGAACACTCCAGGGAGAGGATTACGGTTCGATTCTTCGCCTATACAGGTCTATGCGCAGATGGAAGAAGTAAATTCGTTGGTGGAGAGAGATAATCTGTGATGCTCAAGGTCGGGTTGAGGGTCGCGCCGAGACGCGTTGCATTGTTTTTGGTCTACCAAGAGTAGTGCATTGGGTTCGGCCCGACGCCACATCGTCATCACACGTCGAATTCACGATCAGAGATCCTCGCACTACAAAACCAAAAGGATATATTACAAAGTCGTAAATGACAACATTGAAGTGTATACAAATTCGGAGATCGCATGCTTTCTCATTCTCCATCTTCGTCATCGTCCTCATCGTCGCTCTCGTCAAAGCTCCCAGAATCAGAGTCTTCCAAGCCAACTGGCACTCCAAACCCCGCCAGCATATTCGACGGGTGCGTATGCCTGGTATACTTGCAATTCCGCCACTCGTCATCGAATTCCTCGGCTGCGCGCTTCACAGCTTTCCGATCTTGGACCAGAATCCCAGCAAAGTAGATACCATCCATGTGCAACTCCAAGTAGCCATCTCCGAGAAACCTGAGTTCGACGTAGATCTGATCTTCTTCACCCTCATCGAAGAGCTGGACGCTTTCGGGAAGCGTGGATGTATATTTCGGTTTGTTGAACGTGGTCGCATGGGCGTCTACAGGCCCACCCCAGATCTCGAGTTGCATGCCCATATTACCAGCATAGGGACCGAAATCTTCGACGATAAGGTGCTTTCCAAACTCGATGCTTCCCACACCGTCGGTCCAGTCGTTGTCTTCGAGGTCTTGGTCCTCCTTGCTTGCATAGTCTTCCACCCATTGCGCGGAGTAGAGATGCCACTTTCCGCGAATGTCACCTACTTTGCGCTCTGTGTCCCCAAGCTTTTCGGCGGCGGCCTTGACTACTTCTTCTTCTTTGGCTTGATCTGCTTTCACTGCTTCGAGCATCGCTTCAGGGTCTTCTTCGTCGGTGTCCTCTGCGCCTGAGCTCTCAGCTTCCGATTCTGTTCCCAGTTCCACTTCGCTGTTCTCCTCTCGGCTCCGTTCCTGCGCTAGTGGGATCGGTTAGAGCGTCACATTAAGCTAGCTGGAGGCGTCTATCAACTCACCTGCATTCGCGCTGGGTTGTGTAGCAGGCATATTGATGTTGATTCGTGTCGTGGCCTCCGATACAATAGAGATGCATGTGTTATGGAGAGGAAGTGTTTACATTTAAGGTTTCTAGAAAAGCCATTGTGACGTAGCTGCGGAGATCTTCCCGACTGGGGTGTTCGCGCTACGGCAGGAACGCCTGACGCGACGACGCGTTGCCCCCCATCTCCTCGCCCCAGCTTTGCGTCCAACACGGCGCTATGGCGCTCCCTCGCTCATGCTTGGAATCAAATGTCGCTTCCATCACCAGCGATCCTTCGGCAGCTTTATGAGCTTTCGCATGTGAAACCAATGCTAGGCGGCTTCGCTCCCCAGGTCATCTAAACGAAAAGAAAGCAGACCTTGGAAGGCGCACCGGATCCCCAGAAACCGGTCAATACCGCGCGCCCGTACTCATCATGTCTAGGGGTATACAAGCGTCTCAAACAGTTCCCAGAATGTTCACTCCGACCGAAGTCGTCTGAACCACTAGTGTTAATCTCAAGGTCAAATTCTCGATTTCGTAGCGGCAATCACGACCCTGAGCTTCGCACACCCTCGCACTTTAGAGCCAAGTGCAGTGGTCTACCTCACTTCCGTCTCCTCACTTCGTGCTAGCATTTCCATCTTCAGCTTCTCCAGGTCCAAGTGCGGAGCGACCTTGTTCGCCCACCAAAGCGCCACCCAGCCTCTGCTCGTCTCCTTCAGCTTATCCGCCAACATGTGCTCCTGCTCTTGTTCTGCTGACTCATCATCGTAGTGCTTCTCCATATCCTCGCGCGACATGCTAAGGAAGCTAGTATTCACCTTTTCGCTGAAAGCATCCGATGCCCATACGCCGGGTGTGTAGGCTGAAGTTGTGCGATGGAACTTAGGTCGCGGGCGATGGTTTTCGGCAAGTGTATGGTCGGCGTGGGGCAGCACAACTGCGTTGCGAGAGAGCGGCTGGAAGGGCGAAGGATTGACGATGTAATGATGCTCGGGTGATATAGTCACCGAATCTGTTGTGCGGACCCGTTTAGGCGATGGTGAGGCGGATTGGCTGCCTGGAATGGTGCGAGTGCGTAGGCGCTTAAGGATCGATTTGGGGACTGCGGAGTTATGCTGGGATGCTAGCGGGGTCGCAGTCATCGCTGTGGCTGTGGGATGTGCGTCTAAACTTTCTTTCGGTTCCGGTTCTGGTGCTGAAATCCACTGAGACTCCGGTGGCTGACTGCGCAAAGCTTCCACTAACGGATCCAATCCAGTTGACTCCGGCATCGTGAGCACCTGCTGCGGTTCATTCAATCCTGTTGCGGATACGGATGATGTTACCTCGTCTCTCCACGCTTCTTCCATCTCTTTCTCGATCACCGTTCTCAACCATACCATCAACAAACGCGCACCCTCCTTCTCCAACTCGGTCGGCTCTCCCTCCTCTGCACCGTCAACGTATCTTAGACCCGGCACTCTACCCAGCAAGACCTTCTTGTAGTTCCAAATATTGAGCGCTTCTCTCAGCTTGGTCAGGTCCTGGACTGGCACACTTGTGTCGTTAAGTAAGTCTTCGAACAATTCCACAGTATTGGTCAGTGCAATTTTTGCCCTGCGCCAGTTCCTTCTGACGGCCTTGTGGCCAGGGCTCGCATGGTCGCCTTTGCCGCCTTCTTTGGACTGAAAAAGACCACCGCGCAAATCAAACTGTTCCTGTACAGCCTCGATGTCTCGGGCTTGTGAAATTATCATGCATGATGGGCAGAGCTGCGGCGAGGGGAGCCTGGAAGCAAGAGTGGTCGGTACGGGGTGTGCGCATGTGCTTAGAACAGGCGTGGCAGGGTTGAATCGTACCATCTTGGAGGAGCCGTGGGTGTTGAGCGTCGGGGTTTAGTGGACGAGTTGCTGTATGCGACAGTTTGCTGCGGCTCTGCGTGAGCAAGGGTCACCTGTGTCTGTGCGTTAATGTCCTTCTTGTCTCAGATAGGAGAAGCGAGTTGAGGTCCAGGCTGCCACAATATGACGTAATAGTGGAGTTTCAAGTGAATAACCACGGTACTGCGATGACCTGTAAACAACGAGTCACTCACAACCCCCATAATGCCAATGAGATAACGGTGGTAAGCCCCCTTCCCACGAGGGGCCCCAAAGAAAGAGGTGTGAAGTAGATTAGAATAGCTATCGCATGGCTCGTTTAAATGGATGAAATCAAATTCGACCGGCCTTCACGAAGGCGCACCTCATATGAGGGTAAACTGAACATGCGCGCTGAAGGTGACGTTACTATCAGAACGCAAGTCTGCAAAATTTTACGACAATGTAATCTTACCAGTTATTCTTTTTCGTACTTCGTTGACGCGGATGGACATTTGATCCTCAAGCGTACATGAGATGTGATGGCAATGCTAGGCACTGGCGGGAACCGGTAGAAAGTGAAGTTGGTAGTTAACTCATGAAACCGCCCGACTACAGAGCGCCGCTTTCCATGTTTCCTTCTAGAAACGTCCGATGTATGTGAGACAGCTAAGGAAAGAACGTGAGTGCTTGACCAGCCAATCCGAGAGGTGATCAGCTTCCATCGCAACGCATCCTTTCAGTCACCGTGATGGCATACTGTCTGATTACACCCCCTACTTGAAGTTCACAGGCTGTCCATCCAAAATACATGTACACATTCACAAAGGCAAGGCCAAAGTACATGCTTCCAAGACGTGCCGATGGAATAAGCAAGACTGTTGGTGGAAAGGTTCGGCGACCTGTGATGGCAATGCGGATAGGAGACCAGAAAGAAGCAAAGAAACCGACTAACGGTGATGTCATGGATCATATCGTAATGTTTAGTATACCGACAGAGCCGAGTGAGGGAGATCGATATATAATGGGAAGAGATGCCCACTTGGCGAGGCTGAGGCCGAAATGTCGCAGTACGTCCACACCAGCATTCTAACGAGGTACAAGCTCTTCCAGTACATATCTGGAGAATCCACTCACTGTTCAATATGGAGATATAGACGCAGGTTTTGTATCACACCTCGCAACAGGTACGCTATGTGCCAGCTGCGCAATACGAGTACATGCGCTTGCCTTGCTGAATAGTCTGGTTAGTTCATCATGGCTGCTCACACGCGCTCCAAGACGATTCGGCACTCTACCAGCAAAAGCATCGGAATCATTCGTACATTGGTCCGGAGCAAATAACCGTGCAGCCCGTTCTCCTTCGGCACGATGTATCTTCCGCACAGCTGAGGCACGTGGCGCGATATGGCTCTCCCGTGGCTGCCACGATGTTCCACACATGGCCGGACATTACTCGTCCATGGAAAAGTAAAGGCCAGTCGGTAGTGCAATTGAATGACACCATATGGGCGACGAGACAGTTGGAGTCCTGCTTGTAGAGAAGAGGTCTCGAGGTGGGGGGTCCCATGCAGGCAATACGCTAGTCAAGGCCGCGGCAAAAACGAGGCTGGGATCACGCCACGAAGAGAGCCGTTACATGAGCACCAACACACGCGCCACGAATACTGCATCGCATCGCATCGCATCGTCCATCATCGACCTGCAGTCTTTTGCATTGCAGCAACATGCATTGCTGATAGACAGTGATAGAGCAGAGAGGATAGATACGCATGTTGTGGACGTGATCGTCGTACCGCAATCTTCGCATCCATGGACGATCGTTTAGATGAGGGGCCGCATGAGAACCGTGGTACTGCTCCGGGTCCTCATAGGGGAACTGTTGTACAAATAGATTCCGCGGCGCATCGAGCAATAGCAGTACAGAACAGCATGTCGACTTCCTCATGGCTGTCGTCATTGACGCAGCATGGATCCAAACCGCCGGTTATGCTCAAGGTTAGAAGCTCAGATGCTTTCATAATCGGGACTGTGTCTTTGGCCGTCTTTACAGTAAGTCCTCAATGCAGGTGTAGCTAGGTGCTGAACAAGAGCTGATTCAAGAAGGACATGTTTCTGTACGGCGTCATTGTACCCGTCATCCCATTCGCAATACGTTCGCGTAGTCATATTGAGGAGGACCAAGTTCAATACTGGGTCTCGGTGCTGGTTGCTGTATATGGCGCCGCTCTTCTTGCATTCTCGCCCATATGCGGATGGCTTGCGGACCGCGGATCGACGCGTCGCTTTCCGCTTCTTCTGGGCTTGTTCGTTCTCCTAGGAGCTACAATCCTGCTGAACCTTGGCAAATCGATTGGGGCTTTGATTGTCGGAAGGCTCCTGCAGGGGGCTTCGGCAGCTGTGGTATGGGTTGTTGGTCTGGCCCTGTTGGCTGATACGGTGCCCCAGGAACGACTCGCAACTGCTGCTGGGTGGCTGACCATAGGCATGTCGATTGGAATGCTCATATCGCCTCTACTCGGTGGCATAGTCTACGACAAGGCTGGTTACAATGCCGTCTTCGGCATGTGCTATGCATTAGTCGGCTTGGATGTGATTCTCAGACTGTTGCTCGTGGAGAAGAAGGTGGCTGCGAGATGGGACGCAACAGTCATGGGACGCTCATCTGGCGAGGGAGACGCATCCTCAGAGGATAAAGAACTAGGCTCCATCGCCATCGCAAGTCGAAGCGACAGCTTAGGTCTCACCAGGACGGCAACTCAGCAAGACGCGGAGTCTGCTGAAGCGCACCAAGAAAGTCCGCCTCGGGGATTTCAGACGTATGAAAGGAACGGCCGAATCAACGTCGTCGAAAACGGGGCGAGGTCTAAAGCACAAACATGGTAACTTTTCTGCATCCTGGCTACGCGACTTTTCCTAGCCGTCTTTCCTAGCCGTCCACCCATTGAGAAATGCAAATCAAGAACAAATCAAATCAAATCCAGCCGAGCTCCCTATGCGTCCCAGTCCTCGCCGAGCGAACATCCTTCGTCGGCCACCTTGCCTGACCTAAGTGTCTTCGGGGTCTTGCGCATGTTCCTTCTCGCCTTCTTGTCAATGGACTCTTGGTGTATACGCGCTCTGTCGCGCTCCAGTCTCAACTTAGCCGCTACTCTGCCTTTCTCTAGGTCGTCATTGCCGCGCCGCTTGGTACAGCTTGTACAGTGGCAATACTGGTGATACCCTTGGAGGATATACATTTTCATGTCTTTGTCAGCCTCGCCATTGATGCTGTCAGGTTCTCCGTCGAACTCCACGACTTTCTTATTCACAAACGGACCTATGAGGCAGTCTTCCCAGAAGTCGGTGGAGTAATCGCCCGCTTTGAACGCCTTGTTTCCCGTGTCCGTGAAGTGATGCTGGGTCGGCTTGCCCCTCATGTTCTCGGTCTGCAACCTTGTTAGCAGATGATTCGAGGTCCTCGTTTTCGGCTGTAGGTACATACCGCGCGCTTGATGATGGCGTTACGCGTCAATTTGCTCTTCGCCTGGATGTTCAAGTATCGTGGGTCCGTCTTCATGCTGGCGACGATGTCGGTCTCCAGCTTGACGCCGCCACCCTTGGTGAACACATAGCTTCCATCTTTATTCCTCACTTCACTGTCGCCATAGCCAGGCATCTGAGCCTGCGATATGACTCGGACTTCTTTCTTGTCGGCCGCCGGCCCGTCGTCCTTGACCACCGTGGTGCCTCCCACCTCAGCTTCGTCTGCCTCGTCTGCCTCTTCATCTTCCTCTTCCGGCTCGTCCTCTTCCTCCACCTTGGCGTCTTCAGTGCCGACAGGTTGCAGCAAGTCTTTGGTATCGACATCGCTGGCGTCATCAGTCGCGCCGCCCTCGTCGATGTCGTCCGTGTCCGCTTCATTGGCGCCAGGTACGTAGTCCTCATTGTCCTGTACCTAGGAGGGTAAGCGAGGACCTCGATTTGCTGCATCCGAGCACATTCACTTACAACGGGAGGCACTTCTGCTCCGCTACCGAGCACGCGTCCTGGAGTAGAGTGCCATGTTGTCTGCTTGCGGGTTCGGGGAGGCATCGTTCTTGTTATTATTTGACTTGTATACCACCAAAGAATAAGGAAGAATTGCAGAGAAGAGGGTTGAAGAGAGTGCGAAGCTGAAGTAGGAGTGCAGGTAAAGGTAAAGGTGGGGTCCGAGCTTCTGCAGTCCCGCGACCGCCCTTGGAGAGCTTCCTCCACACCACCACAACAACAACAACCAACCCTACCATCACATTCCCACAATCAATCCATCCTCACATCGAAATGTCAGCCAAGAGGGCGAAGAAGTCGGTCCCCCCCGATGCGGCCGCAACAGCAGCCATCGCTGCTCTGAGCGCGCTGGCACTTGCGCCGTCAGATGCACTCAGTCCCCCAAGTGAGCTAAGACAGTTGATCTGCCCAGGCCTACATCTGCAAGGCAACCATAAAGAGATGGAAGCCGCCAGAATCGACCTCGTCGAAACCGAAGACGAAGATCAGTCGAGCGAAAGTGGTGACAAGGCTCACACAGAAAAGCACAAGGAGCGCGATGATGACGCAGCAAGCGACCTAATCCAACTACCAAAGGGCAAATACATACACATCAGTATGTATCTGGGCGACGAGTGGCAAGAGGCCATTGTAAGTGTTCTGTCTGACTCACGACTGGTTCCTTCACTGACGATTATGGCAGGTTGCCCTAGATAACGTGACACCCGTCGATATCGTTGGTCTGCGTTTTACACCACACGCGTGGCAAAAGAAAGGCGCAGCGCAAGGTCATTGGCTCTGCGAGCAGCCGAAGTTTAAGATTTTCTTTTGCGGTGATGAGATGGGATTGGGTAAGACAAATCTCGCCGTGATGATGATCAAGCTGGCTCAACCCCAGCGAGGGTTTTGCCTCGTCGTAGCACCCAAGACAGTCGGTCAACAATGGGCGGATGAGTGCAATGGAGCATTTGAAAAGGTACGAATGACCCAAATCGAGCATGTCGATTGTGAGCTGACGCCATGCAGCAAGAAGCACTACGAGTAGTGCGCGTGACAGACTCGAGGATGACGGCGCACCAGCTCTTCGCCCAGAAACCAGATGTGGTGATTGTATCTTATGAGCTGGTCGAGAATATTCATCGCAGCTACCTCAAGGCCAAGGGACGTGCCACCTCATTTCTTCACACCGAGTTTTGGCAACGGCAAGATTACCCGATCAAGCGGCTATTCTTGGACGAAGCCCATCGCACCAACAACACAAAGTCGAAGCGCTATCACTCACTACGGACCATCCCCGCCCAAGCCACAGTCATGCTGTCGGGAACGTTTCCGCATAATAAATGGAATGGGTGGGCGGGCCCGGTTTCATTCATCAAGCACCAGCCGATCAAGGACATTGGATCCTTCAACAGACTCTTCGGCTCATGGGATTACAATGGCAGACTGGAGCCGGAGCCAGCTATGGCCAGGCTCAGGCTCCTACAACGCTTCCTGATGAGATTCACCGTGGCGAGGCCGGCTGCTGTCCTAGAATTACCCGGGGTTGAGCATTGGAAGTCGACCTTCGAGCTCAACAAGGATGATGCGAATCTCAGCGAGAATCATTACCTCTCATACATACAGGCGCAGCAGTCGGAACAAGCAAAGAGCGAGAAGAAGGCGAAGGGCAAGAAGGGCAAGCGAAAGAGGGCGGAAATCGAGGGCATCGAGTTTGGTAAGAAGGAAGACTCGCTGCAGGTACTCGTCCACGCCATCAGGGCACAGCAGGCATCACTCCACCCAATTCTGCTCGATAAGCGATTCCAAGCGAAGAAGAAGCTCGGCTTCATCATCGACGACGCCGACGACGCCGACTACGCCGAAGAGGACGACGGTGACTTTTCTGGCGGCGACGACGAAGACGAAGACGACGACGACACCGAAGAGGACGACGGTGACTTCTCTGGCGGCGAAGACGACGACGAAGAGACAAGCCGAGGAAACCTCGAGTCGACTACTGCAGCGCCAGTCAAGCCTGTACACAAGTTCAGCCAGGCCGAAATGGACGCTATTCACGAAAGACTCCACGGTGACCGCTCTGAAGAGGAGCAAAACGGTCGAAAGGCTTGGCTCAAGCACCTCAAGGAGAACGTCAACGTACCATTTGAATCTGGACGAGTGCAACGCGTGCTGCGACTTTACACCCACCTCCGCAAGAAATACCCGCTACGAAAGATGGTCATTTCATCACAGTACCTGAGGTTTTTAGACTTGGTGAAGTCAGCGCTGCTTCAGCAGGAGGGTATCGAGGGCCTCGATTACAACGGAGTGATGGCGGACAGCCAGAGGCAGGCCAATCTCGTAACATTCAGATCATCCTCCACTACCCCGTCAAAGCCACTTTTTCTCTCCGGAAAGGCCGGTGGAGAAGGCATCAATATCCCAGAGGCCTCCATCATGATCCAAACCGAAGTATGGTGGAATCGGAATGCCGAGTTGCAACTTTACAGTCGGCTCCTTCGTCCCGGCCAGCCGTATACCGTCATCGTCATTCGACTGCAAGCGTTGGAATGCAGTATTGATGACTGTATCATCAATATCCAGTCGAAGAAGAAGACCGTCAACACTGTCTTGATGCGACCGTTGGTACGCCCTCACGATGAGCCGCCCAAGGTCCCGGATATGTCATTTCCGCCGCAGTGGTACGTTCAGACAAGCGAGGAGGAGGAGGGAGACGAGGAGGACGAGGAGGACGAGGAGGACGAGGACTAGACGGGTGTATATCGAAGACGTCGATACCTACACGGTCATGAGTTGCCAATAAGCTTGGTTCCGTCGGCACTTCCTCTTTCGGATGTGTGACAAGCTTGGATGTTAGCATGATTCTATGCCGCATTGGTCGAGAAATGAAAGCCACTGCTATAACACGAATCAAAAGGATTGTCTCCATCAGCCTCTTGATCTTGCATCACTACGTTGCTGTCCAATTAGCTTGAAAAGGTGGCGGTGTGCCACGTTTACCACGCCATTCGCTCTTTCCAACCTCAGCGCAAACACTCACCTTGCCCCGCACACGTCAAAACTTGCAGACTTTTCCCTCACCCGTCCTCCATCAGCCTTTCCGTCATCCTCGTTACCTCGAATAGTGCATGCGCTGACGATGGCCGGCAACACGGCTACCCTCGCGGATGACTTCAACTCCTCCGACATCGAGATTCCGGAACGACAAGGTAAGTGCGCCCTAATTCAAGGCCTTCGATTCTTTCCCGTGCACTGGAGAGCTAGAAAGCTAATGCGTTGTTCTGTAGATGAGTACGCACATCTAGGCGGCGACTCATTGCACCGGGCCCTCGCCCGAGCAGCAGAAGATCGCGTCTCGAGCAAAATTGCGTACAAACAGCGACCCATCTACTACGGTTCCCCCAGGACGAAGAACGCGCAGGCCGTTTGGCGTAACCGATTCCTTGGGTTCTTGAAGGACAGTCTGAACGTTGCGTAAGATACCCCGACACGCCAAACTTCGAGGTCCTCGATTCCTAATAGATTTCTAGACCAGACCAGATGCCTACGAGCGAGCACATTATACGCTTCGCCTACGCATACCCGAAGTACATCGAAGGCCGCGGCCCCTCTGGAATCATGACCTACTCAAGCCTCTCTGATGGCATTGCCTGGATCATCATCACCACGCAAGCCGCGCATCCCGAGTTCAAGATCAAACCAGGAGAAGCCACCCAGATCAAGGCTGCATTCGGCGAAATGCTTGAACAGGGTCACATAACTAAAGATGAGAGTAGGGAGAAGAAATGGATGAGTGGACGCCTCGTGTTGTTCATCGCCACCGCGTGGCTCCGCGATGCTGCCATGAACGGATGCCGTAATTGGGATTTTGTTCTTCAAGGAGCCTTGTCTATGGCTCTAATGGTATCAACAGGGGCTAGGTCGGGAGACCTTGCACAGTCGTCATGCTTCAAGGGCAGAGAGTATGCCAAATGGGGTGACTTCACCGTGAGGCTCGTCACGGATCAAGCAGGATTCGAAGCACTCGATTGTCTCGTTGAACTCCGCTACACAAAAGGCAACAAGTAAGTCTGATAACGCTACCCTGAGCTTCTTTCTGACCATCTATAGGGATAGTAGCAACATCGCACACTCGATTAAGCTAGAGCTGCTGTCGCCACAATTCAACGTATGCGATCCGATCAAGCTTCTCGTCGTAATGGCCCTCCGGAGCGGCAATGTCGCAGAAACCTCGATCGAGTCTCTCCTGGCCACAACCCGTGCACGGCAAAACAAGACGATCTTGTGGAAAGATCCTACACTGCCCATATTGATGGCGGCGAATGCTGGTCATGCCCTCACTCACGATTCCCCAGCGCCAGAATCGCAACTGCGCACGGTTCTGCAGCGGGCTTCTTCCTTGGTAGGGTTGTTGTCAACCCCAGGGACGCATGACATCCGCCGCGGTGTAGCCTTCGAGGCCCACCACTTGCCGTCCACCAAAGAAACCTCGAGCCACGAGCGTGCCAGAAGGTTGATGGGTCACACGAATGCAGCTGCCCAGTCAGGCGTCACCCAGGACTACATAGGTGGTGCGGTATCAGGTCTCATGGAAGAGCGCTTACAGGCCGACTGGACGAAGATGCCGGCAACAAGGCTTCACGAACAGTCACAATCAGAATACAAGAAACCGAAATTCAGCACGGAGGAGGTAGAAAAGTACCTCGGCAGCAAAGGGCCGGCGTCCCAGAATGATAAGAGGAGAGCAAGACGCCACATGGCAAAGGCTCATCGTGACGAATGGGTCAAGACCAGCAGCCTGTCCGGATTCAACCGTGTCGATTCGGAAAAGGAGAACGAGGACTACATCCCTATAGATCCACAGTTGACTCCGACCGTGTCAGCCCCGAAAAGGCGCAAGACGAACCCGCTGTCAGAAGCCGATCAAAACGCCATGACGCATGCCCCAGCGCTGGCAGAGCGCCAGTATGCAGCAGCACCGGCATTCGAAGTTGACATGGTGCAGAGCGAGATCCCAGTAGATCCGATGTTGTCAGGCTTCGTGGAAAGCCTACTATCAGATAAAGTATTCGACATGAACAGTTACTCGGAAGACATTTTCGATCTCGAACCACTGGCCGCCGCAAACTCTCCGAAAGACCCGTATGAATCAACATCCTCGATTTCCACCGAGGAGGACCCCTTTACACTTTCGTGGATCTCGTTCATCGAACACTTCTCCAAGATCAACATCAGATCAGCTCAGACTCTGGCAATCAACGGAGGCAGCAAGGACTCTTCTAGCATTTTTGGCATGAGTTGCTCAAAAGGATGCGGCTTCAGCGCAACAATCAATCAACGCATGCAGGCGCACGAACTGTTTTGTAAAGGAAAACAAAAGTCGCATGACAAGAACGTTCCTTGCACAACAAGCGGCTGCGACAAAAAGTTTACGGCTCTCAAGGGCATGCAGAACCATGTCCGTAGAATTCACGACTTCAAGCCTTCGCCCTGCACTCGCAAGGATGAGTGCGACCAGACTATAGTGTACCCGACTTACGCAGCGAGGCAGAAGCACTACCTGGCGACACATTGCTCGTACAAGCCGAGAACCTGTCCGCGCTGTGTAGGTACTCCTAAGGAGCACAAGAAGCTCCCCCAGGAGCAAGATTTCCGCGTCCATATGGCGAAGGTGCACGGGTTGTCCATGGCGGAGGTGGACAAGGTGCTAGCGGAGAACCTTGCTCCCACTGAGGAAGAGACCCAGTAATCGACGACCTCGGTTCGCGGGGGCTCCAGAGGAAATGAGGTGGTATATGGAAACAACATAGATGTACGTATAATAGCGGAGGTTTAATCATGTCGGCGGGGTAGTTATACCTTGATGCAGAAAATACCAAGACTCTTTCCTGACATGAACGTCGCATTGATACTCCGAGCCCACTACTCGTGACTGGTTCCGGTGAGAAGCCCAGCCCCGAACCCTGGAGTCTTCGTGGTCTTGTCGCAGAGCAAAGTGGTTCGCGCGACTTGCTTTTCTCACGTTGCAGAATGCCTGAGCTCCAAATGCGCGCAAACGTAGTATTCTGGTATATAGCCCACCAACCAACTGAACAATGTGCGTTACCTTGCTCGTGTATATCGCCCCGTCTATCCAGGACTCTAGGTCTCAGCCCAATTACCCGGAGGTTGATAAGTCACCGTCCCATTCCGCTCCTAACAAATGCGGCCGAACTTATACTCTACCTGCCCGTTTCTGATTGCCGGAAAGACGCCAGCGTCGATAAGTCGGAATGCATCCCATTCAGCCGCACCCTCCGTCTTGAAGTTCCACCAGAACCAGCCCTGAGTCTTGCTCTCGAAAGCGGCGATCTGGGCTTCAATGTAACGTCGGCTGTCGTCCTTGTAGGAGGCTGACCACCGTGATAGGTCGTTTTGCCAATCGCAAGATCCAATCCTGGAGCTGCCTGGGAGGGTTCCATCGTAGCGGGCGCCACGGTCGAAGCCGTTGAGGTACTTTGCGCAATCCCTAGTACACGTTAGTAGACGTCTCATAAACTGTAAGAATGCGGACTGCTCACGTCATAGCCGATGTCCACTCGCCAACAAACGTCCATTTGTCCGCACCGCCGATAGTCTGAGAGTTGCTGCAAGCGTAGCGTGCGTGGTCCGTAGGTGACATGCGGAGGAGATTGCTGTCAAACACTTGATATTCGTGGTGGTCAACCGCGACGTTCACCGCGTTCGCATCCGAAGGAGTGAGGAAGGCGTTCCACGTGTTCGGAGGCTTGAACCCGTCGTGAATGATGACTGGGGTGTCGGAAACCTCACGAACCTGACCGTAACCATCGCGATAGAACTGCCTGGTCACGTCTTCGCTGATGCCAGTGTACAACGCGGGCTCGTTGAGTAGTTGGATACCGACGACGACGTCCTGGTACTCTGTCCGAGCATACTTTTGCGAGATTGTCCGTAGAACCTGGACAGTCTGCTTTACGGTGTCGCCGCGTTGCCATCCAGGGTAGTCCATTCGTTGACCGGAGTTGTCGAATCCGTTTTGAGAGCCTGGTGCACCATGGAGATCGATGATGATCTTCAGCCCTAGACTTCGAGACCAGTCGATGGCAGCGTCGATGTAGACACTCGCACCGCTGACATACGGTGTACCAAAAGTGTCGTATGCCCAGAACCCGATGGGGATACGAACGACATTGAAGCCTGACTGCTTGATCTTGTTGAAGTCGTGCCATGATACGAACGAGTCCCAGTGCTTCCGTAGAATGCTTCCCGCCGCATCTCTGCCAAGCTTCTCGCCCAATGTGTATTCGTCAACGATGTCCCTCTGCGGACGGCCTTGGTTCGCTCCATCAAAGATAGAAGGCGTAATCCAACTGCGTAGAGATGGTTAGCAACACAACTGGGTGGCGATTGGTGACGAAGACCTTCGGGAATACGTACGGTTCCAAGACCAACCATCCACCAATGTTAACACCACGAATCTTGTCAGACCCCCACTTGAAGTCGACACCGCGCTTCTCTCTTTAGATGGGTTAGCGGTTGCGTCATATGTGCGTTGGGACGAAAGGAGTGTCGAATGCGGAAGTGACTGCTCTATCACCGGAAAAGGAAAGACGTTCTCTTCCGCATCGTGCGCGTGACTTACGTTGGAGCTGCAATCGTGGCGGCGCATAGCGATAACGCAGTAAGTGCACGACTGATAATCATGTTGTCGGGTAGTATTGTTGGAAATCAAGGGTAGCAGTACGGGCTCTGAAGATGCGGTGGCGCTCAATCCAAATAAGATGTGATGGTATGTCTGTAGATGGGACCAAGTGAGTGCATTTAACAAGTTGCCGAGCGAACACTGTGGATGCGGCCAAGGTGGAGTTTGCGCGCTTTCCTGGAGGCAGCGAACTCGATGGAGTCGCGACTGCTGTGTTATGGCCATGTGACGGATATCCTCTAGTCCGAACTGGGCATCTAAGTTGGTAAGCCCACGGGTCTCCTGGGTCGTGATTGGTGATGGACCCTTCGATCTAACTAGAAACGCAATCTGGGGGATTGTAGTGAACGTCTTCCCCCGGAGACGCGGATCGGGACAGAAAGCTACATGGATGACGACGCGGTCAGGAGGCGGGTTTGCTCAGCACGCCGAGGCGCATGTGACGCGTTCACACGAATGAACGACCTACATCGCACTCAGATTCTGGTAGCGATGAGCATTCTAAACTAGACGTCTTGTAGTGCATACTCGCACATGAAATGTGACTGCCGTGGAGAAGCCTGAAGTAGAAAAATCTGCCGTGGAGTGATCATCAGCCATGGTGAAATTTGTAGCGGTGTGGGTAGTTGCTTGAATCTGAAACACCTGATCAAGTTGGACCCCTTCTAACGCACCAAGCGGCTTGTGGGATGCGAGCCTAAAGCGTTCGGAGTAAAGTTAGTACCATGTGTTAGTACTCAGAGAGGCTGTTCCTGACGATCTTGGAACCTAAGATGCGTGGCATGGACCATCTGACCCCAGATCTGCAGACTAATCTTTTGGCAACCTATTACATCGTCGAAGAGAGATCGCAACACGCTCGCCTATCTCCATGCGTTGTTCCAGGCCGTCAGAGGGAACCTGTTGTCAGGCGGGGTTGCGGTGTTTGCTCCGCGCCTCCTATGTCTACTTCTCGGTGCATGACGTAGTGATGGCATTGTACAAAGCTCTCATTAGTGTTCTGATGCCAATGAACTCTGTTGCGGCAACTGCACTGGCGGTGCAAATCTTGGGAAGAGAGCTGTAAAAGGGGTTTGATTGCACGCAGCATGCATCTCCCGGGTGAAGTGGCGATTGGACCTGGACGTGCAGTGATAGATTGGGGTGACATCTGGAGGGCCGGAGATGATGCAGGAGCGAATGCCATCGCCGCATAGGAGAGATGGAGCCCTGTTTCGAAGACCCAATGAGGCGCTTGACAGCGAGATGGCGATGTAGCGATGCAGGCGGTGGCGAGCGGAGATGGACGTGTGGTGGAAGACAGAAGGGAGAGTGCGATCAAGGTGTGGCGTGGCGCCTCCCGGCCAGTTGCAGGGTCCCGGCGTCGGGCAACAACGGCAGTGGGGACGAAGCCGAGGCAATGACGCCATGTATCACGACTCACAACATGCAGAGTGCAACCGACTAGAAGTCTGTGTATGCGGCCGATGTTCGGAGAGACTATCCTATCGACCGTGTCTAGTTCTTTGCTAGCACCCATCCACCTAGCCAGAGAAAACCCGGGACGGCAGTGACAGCAGACAGCGCGCCCAAGACGGCCGCCATAGTCCCCCAGCCGCTGTCCTCCGCAAGAAACCCGGCCAACAGAGGTCCCGCCATGCAGCCGGCAGCGAACGCAGAGTTGTACAGTGCGTAAGCCTGCGCAAATGCACCGCCTTTGCCGAATCCTGGGCGTCCATCTGCGATCATCTTTCTTTCCTTGGCCTCAGCGACAGCCGATACCTCTGCCATGACCGGCGCGAACGTCATGCCCACAAAGAGCCCCGTGACCGCCAGTAACGCGCATAGCAGCACCTTGTCCTTCATCGTGTTCTCATCGACAAACCGGAGGCAGACGAGGGGAGGGCAACCGCATAAAAAGCCCACGACAATCACGTAGCGTCCTCCGTATGTGTCACTCCTCAATTGTCTGATGAGCTGTCTGATGAGCTGTCTGATGAGCTGTCTGATGAGCTGAATGGGAACTCGTCTATGGGGTACGTTTCCCTAGTCAGAACAACGTTCCGCTCGTCCTCGGAGTTGTCCTCGTCGTACTCATCGGGTTCAGCCTCTGACACCATATCGTCAAAGTCGGGCTCGTTGGTATCATAGTGAATCTCGCTGGGTAATGGCAAGCTGGCATCTTGCTCGGCTAGCAGTTGGCTTTTCTTCTTCTTGGCTAAGTGGAATGTGTCAGCAGAGAATACAGCAAGCAGACTTGGAGGCCATGTTACATGTTGCGAGATATATCTCGGGTACCCATAGTTTGCCATTGCCCTGGGAGCTTGAATACGGGCCAACTGCCATGTTACGAAGTTGTTTGGACAACACTTGGAGCTTGTTTGTCATGTCTGCCGGTTTGTCCTCGATGATGGCTTGCATCCTGCGGACAATACCCCTCATGCCATCGCTCAATTGGAGGATAGGGCGGGGAGGCAGAATCGATCTTGTAGTTGCGAGTACCGAGAGCTCATGGGCGACCTCGTGCAAATTGTTCATGGCGTAAGTCCTGAACCCGTCCTTGTCGGCGGAGTGCCGGCTGGCTGTTTCGACGGCTTTCTTCACTCGTTCCAAGAGTTCAGAATCGAGGACTTCGTTTGACGCAGTCTTGGTAGTTGACATTGTGAATGCCCTGTAGTTTCGCGGTAGTGTCGTTGCGGTCGTGTCGTTGCGGTCGTGTCGTTGTTGCAGTCGCCATCTCCAGCCCGGTAGATGCCCAGGTGGATATCAGAGCACGGGCCACCCACCTGCGCTCAACACCGCCGCCTTCACCTCTTCTCAACTTGCCCAACCCTCCCCGAGCTGCACATTTTCTACTTCACCATCTCTCCCTCATTTCTTCCTCATCTCGTCCCTGTCAGCATGGCGCGCACACGCAGCGCCAAAGACAAGGCGCTTGCGCCACAGCTTGAAGACGTCGCCTTTACTGCCCGCGGCCTCGCGCTGCAGTTCTCTTGGCCAAACCGTATCAAAAACAAGAAGATCATGGCACAATCCAACCTCTCTTCGAGCTCCTACAAGACCGCCGTTGGCGACGTAGAGTGCCGTAACTTTACATTCACAGAAGAGGAAGAAGCGCCAGAGCCCGGTGTGATGCAGATCCAAGTCGTGCTCGTCGGCCTGACCATACCAACAAGCCAAGCGTCGAGCGAGGAGACGCAGCAAGACAAGAAGGACGGGTTGCATACTGGCGTCATCGGTCAACACCTTCCGGCGAACGGGAACGACACCTTGACGCTGAACTCCCGCTTTACCGGATCGAAGCATGTGGACCAAATCGAGGAGGCCGAATTGAACGCATCGGAAGGGTTCGACAAGGACGACCATGACGGCGTGGATGCCTTGCTCGTCGTTACACCGTGCTCCAAGAAGCAGCCCGCCCAGACAAAGTTGTATGTGCTGGTGCAGCCGAAAGATGGTTTGTGTAGGATGTATAACTGCCCTGGGGACGAGGTCTACTACTTTTCCGAGTATAGGGATTACTCAAAGGCAGCCGGAGGCCGGGCGTCAAGGTGGAACAAGTTGGTGCGCGCTGTTGCCGTCCATGACGATGGCCAAGTCGTGCAGCCAGATTTAACAGCATACGCAACGCCCAGGGACCAGACGGTCATCGCGACCGACCCAACGCTCGCCTTTGCGAATAAGGTTCACATGCTGTCGAGCGCCCTGTCGCTGAAGAATAGTCCCTGGATAATGACGGAGCTTTCCAAGACATTGGACGACGCGGTTGCGCCCCTCATGGAGCTGGTTACCAACTTTCCACACACCAGGCTCTTCCTCATTCCTCCCCAAACCGACGAGGTCGATTCCGACGTGGAGATGGCGGACGAGGGTCAGGACGGTCCGGATCAAGTTTCGCTAGTGTGGAGCGCCAAGGAGATGCTCGCCGAGGTCGCCCAGCAATGGCCCGAGGCAGCCCAATCATTGACGCCGGAGCTGTTGCAGCGTCTATTTGATGGCCTGGACCCGACCCATCACCCACTCTCTGCCCAAGACGTCGAGCCCTTTCTCCGTCTCGCACCGCGTATCGAGGGATGCATGGGTGATTGCACAGACGACCATCTAGTTGAGCAGACACTGTTGTTCCTCAGCGATGCCCGATGCAACGTACCCGTGCAGGGTGCGTTTTCGACCACTTCGATTAACCCCGCTTCGCTCCCCTCTCTTATGACTGCCACGATCAACGCTCTCGTCAAACTACGCAGCGACAACGTTGCACACCAAGAGGCGCTACAGTCTAAACTGGGCAATGACGTTGTTCCTGTGTCACCAGCTCAGCTATGGCAGATCTTTGGGAATGCTTCGGACACGGACACTGCCAGGAGAGCTTTCGACACGTTCTGCAAATTCATGGCATATTGGAACGTAGGAACTGCTGATATAATCAATCCTCAACTCACCTCAATCATCGATATCCTTCAAGTTGCAATGGGCATCAAGAAGTCGCCGCAACTAGCCAAGAACAAGGTGGAGGATGACAAGGCTGCTGAGAAGAAGGAGGCTGAGAAGAAGGAGGCTGAGAAGAAGGAGGCTGAGAAGAAGGAGGCTAAGAAGAAGGCTGCTGCTGACAAGGCTGCGGAGAAGAAAGCTGCTGACAAGACTGCGGAGAAGAAGGCTGCTGACAAGGCTGAGAAGGCGGCCGCCGACAAGGCTGAGATGGAGGCTGCTGACAAGGCTGAGAAGGAGGCTGCTGAGAAGAAGGCTGCTGAGAAGAAGGCTGCTGACAAGGCCGAGAAGAAGGCTCAGAAGAAGGCTCAGAAGGAGGCTGAGAAGAACGAGGATGCTGAGGAGGCTGCCGACGAGGCTGCTGACAAGCCCAAGAAGAAGGTTAAGAAGAAGGCTCAGAAGGAGGCTGAGAAGAAGGCTCGAAAGGAGGCTAACAGGAAGGAGACTGCCGAAACAGCTGCTGAGGAGCCTGCCGACGAGGCTAAGAAGGAGCCTGCTGACAAGGCTGTTGAGGAGGATGTTTCCATGTCGGACATTGACGAGGCGAAGCTACCTGTTGCGGACCAAAAGAAGCAATGGAGAGGTCGAGGAGGTCGAGGCGGCAGCAAACGCGGCAGAGGAGGGTCAGCCTAAAGCTAAGTCTAAGCTCTACAAGGACTGAGAGGAAGATTCGGGTCTCACGTGTGTATGTTATGCGCAGTCATGATGATTGAAATCGAGTACGTCGATTTGTATTGTGTGTGTGTTGTGTGGGTGTGTGTGTTGTGTGTGTGTGTTGTGTGTGCGTGTTGTGTGTGCGTGTTGTGTGTGAGGGTTGCTAGATCTCCATCATGCAAGCAAGCTTGCATGATGGAGATCTAGCGTGTATTCTGGGTTAGGCTACTGGATTACTTTTGGCTACTGGATTCCCATCATGCAAGCAAGCTTGCATGATGGGAATCCAGCAGCCAAAAGTACTGGCGCTGGCTGTTCATAATTTAGGTCTATCTTCTCTTGCCTGAACATACATCGTGCTAACCCATCAACAGCGAAGGAGCCGTGACCGCATTGGTCGCCATCTGGGGTTTCTTCATGCTTCCCAACACCCCACTCACCACGAGCTGGCTTAACCCACGGGAGCGCGAACTCGCTCATGCACGTAT
Source organism: Alternaria ethzedia (assembly GCF_023757985.1). NCBI lineage: Eukaryota > Fungi > Ascomycota > Dothideomycetes > Pleosporales > Pleosporaceae > Alternaria > Alternaria ethzedia. The sequence continues at coordinate 838,685 of NW_026056197.1, forward strand.
GGAGCGTGACCGAGTCGGCGATTCCACCGAGCCTGTTAGCATGATGGAGGGACTGAGGCAGGCGTGCCGCGACAAGAGGACGTGGCTGTTCTGTCTCATGCAGAACTTCCATCTCAGTGCTTGCTCGTTCAACTCTTTCTTCCCAACGTAAGTACATTCGTATACTCACAGGAAAGTTCGCTGACAATAATGTTAGTGTCATCAAGACCCTCGGTTTCAATACAACGATTACTCTCCTACTGACCTGCCCTCCCTTCCTGCTTGCCGGCGCGGCAGGTATCGCTACAGGCTGGAGTTCGGGACGTATGCATGAGCGCACCTGGCATATCACTGGTGGACTGCTAGTCGCCATTGTCGGATTCGTCATCGCTGCCAGTACGATGAATACAGCGGGTCGATATGTTGCCTGCTTCATCTTCCCCATGGGCGCGTATTCCGTCAACTCCGTCATCATTGGTTGGGCATCTTCGACCCTCAGTCAGACGAAAGAGAAGAAAGCTGTCGTGTTGGCGATGACGAACGTCGGAGGGCAGATCGGGTACATCTACGGCGCTTACCTCTGGCCAGACACCGACAAGCCTCGATACGGAATTGGATTCGGTGCTTCTGCTGGATTCGCGCTGCTGTCGATCGCTTGTGCCTGGGCGATTCGCGTGATGCTCATTAAGGAGAACCAGAGACTTAAGGCGTCAACGAATGAGCGTGTCAACTTGTACGGATACTAGGCGGGTAGCTGAGCTTGAGGGGAAGTCACAGACCGGACGTTGGCTTGCATTTGATCGGACGGTTTGGCATATCGCGGAGTATGTCATAGGCCAATAACTACGAACATTTGGAGATAACTACATACTTCGCTGTGCCACTCATCTCTTCAAATGAAAATGAACCATGTTGTTTTTTCCTCGTCGCTAGCTGATGTTTCATTAACTCGAGTCCCCAGGTGACAAAGAAGTGGAACAAAATTGCAGGCCGTCGGGGATGTCGCAGTTATGCCCTAGATGGTGCTTAATGCTGAACCAAATCCTAGAGCACATACCGCCCTAATCAGCCGTTAAGCAGTTGCAGCGTTCGCATCTCGCCCTGCAGTCCGTAAAACCGGGATGGCCATACAAGTGATCCATTCCCCATTATTCCACGTGACGCGCTACAGAAGGAAACCCTGATCCCCAAGCCGTGATCAATGCATCCAAGTGAAGCAGAGGCTACCGGTCAGACGAAAGAACTGTCTGAATGGCCGACAATGCTCCTCGCAGTAGGAAGACTTAGACATAACGCCTCCATAAGCATGTCGTGGGCCTTTTCCTCAATCTCCCCACTGCATCTGCCTACGAAATTCCGTTTCTTGCCAAGGAAGTCATCCCAGATAACGCGAATATCGAGGTTGGCGATCCCTACGAGGTTTGCAAGTGCTCCAAACCCACCCGGAAGCGGTCCACTCTGAAGCAGATTCATCCAATCAACCAAGCAAGTGGCTTCAAACTTCATGGCGTCTTCTGGAGTTCTTTGCAAGCAGTCAATGATGTCGAGACGGAGATCCAGTTTCGTGAGCGAAGGAAGCGTAATGGGTAGCAGCTGCATACCTCCTGCGATGTCTTTCTTGATTTGCATAATTATCAAGAGCCGATCAAAGGATGTCGAGGATGTCGTAGCGCCTAGACGTGTGAAGTAATCAGAGTAGGGCCTCGGTATAGACGGTTCCGACAATCCCAAGTTCTCGAAGCTTGTGGACTGAGTCGCAGGATTGATGAGACCATACACGGTGACCCGAGGCAGATAGGCATGCTTGATTCGCTGTCGAACTTCCATTGGGACCGAATTTCGGAAAGCACGGAGAAGGTATCGATGTGGCTGTGTATCGCTGCTGAAGGCCCACCGAAAAATTGATCCTGTAAGATACTCCAAGGCCTGGTTGTACGCCTTGGCTGAGTACTGGTCCTTCAACTTCGTGAGCAGGTCGACTGCTGGTGCATGAAGCCGGTCTGCGTTATCGTGTAAAAGCCTGATCTGGATCTCGCTGCTGTTGTCGCTTGCTGCCCATTTGAAGATTATCTGCTTGATCTCGAGTGGTAAGAGCTCGTCAAATGCCTTTGCGAATGACATATCCTTGGAAGACATGTTGGGGACGAGTTGTGCTGGTGGTAGTCTGGTCGACCGTACTTTTGTTGATTATTGCAGTCCGACTTGGTAAGATTTCGGTAGTACCTGGTAGCTGTAGGCTCAGTCGAATGGAGGATAGAAAGAGAGCCCCGGAGGATCTGAATGTACCTCAAATAGCTGGATTGCCAAGTCTTGTTATACTAGCAAACATGGTATCTAGGGATTGTTGTACTCAACCTGTACTCTCACCTTCGGCGGTCACCGTGCGTTCTCAGCTCCACTAGTCACCTTCATCATGTTATCTCACTTGACGAAGGCGAGCATCTAATTGAGTAAGGAACAATTGCCATGGCGACGATAAGGGAACGTGACTTTGCAATAAAGCATTTTCCTCAACCACGAGCCTACGAAGACCCATAAGATCTGTCGAGCGCTTTGTTACTGGTTTGAGATCCGTTCACTTAACGTATCGCGCTGGTAATGATGTTGTTCGAGGCACGCGACGCGCGATCGAAAGCGCAGGAGCCTGGCGATGACGAAATCTGGCCCCACTCTTACCGCGGGGCAGATTCGGCCGCGCAGCATCTCCAAACCAGCACATCAAACGTCGGTAGTAACGCCGTTAAGGTCGCTCAAAAATGATCTAGAACGCGCTTTGATGGAGTCGCGCATATGCAGGCAGCGCCATAGGTGAGTCAGGCAAGATGTAGCTTCCAAGCTTAAACCCGTCTCGGGTTTAACGCCCACACTAGCAACGCGGGTGGTCACCAGTCTTTTGTAGGATGAGATCTTTTCCGTGCTTTTCCGTTTCTCTTCATCTTTTCTTCTCGACATCTATAAGCAGTTGACGTTGAGTTTGCCTTCTTACGAAACGTCAACTCGCGTTCTCTGATCCAACACGCGGCACAGTCCAACATTGCCACCATGGCCCCCACGGCGATATCGCGGATCGCTGGGTTTCTCGGCATCACATCACTCAACGCGACTGGACGAGATGCGTACATCATCATCACACTGCGATCGCTGAGAATGTTCACGGCCGGCATTCCGTCGCTGATTCTCGCCCTCTTCTTCTCCTCACTTAAATTTCCGGATTCGAGGATTGGGGTCTTCATGACATTGACATTGCTCGGAGATGTCCTACTGTCCTTGCTGCTTACTCTCGTGGCGGACAAAATAGGCAGGAGAAGGATTCTTTTCATGGGTAGTGTGATGATGGCTTGTTCAGGCGTCGCATTTGCGATGTCGGAAAACTTCTTCATTCTTTTGGTTGCGGCGGTGTTCGGCATCATTTCTGTCACCGGTGCTGACTGTGGTCCTTTTAGGGCTGTCGAGGAGAGCATGTTGAGTGGCCTAACAGACGAGACAACAAGAAGCGATGTACTCTCGTGGTATGTCACAGCGACAACATTGGCAGGGGCCATTGGCGCAGAAGTCGCAGGGAGAACGGTAAATGCTCTCGAGAAGAGCAGCGGTAATGTGACCAAGGCATACCATGCCCTGTTCTGGGGCTATGCCGCCTTCGGAGTGCTTGGGAGCATCCTTTGTCTGGGTTTGAGTAGCAGATGCGAGGCTGCAGGTGAAAAGCGGGCGGAGATGCAAGAGCGAGGACGTGGTGGGGGCCATGGCGAAGAGGAAGAAGTGCTACTGGAGGCGATGACACCCAGCACCACGGACGGCTTCGACCAAGACCGCGAGAACGTAGGAAGACCTGTGGGTGTCAGGAACCCGCCATCGCAAAAGGCAGCAAGCTACTTTAGTCAGATCTCGCAGAGTACACGATCCGTCATGTACAAGCTCTGGATCCTCTTAGCTGTTGACAGTCTAGCAGACGGCATGACACCTTACTCCTTGATGAACTACTACGTCGACCAAAAGTTCCACGTCTCAAAGTCTACGCTTGGGGATATTACCTCGGCTTCGCAGTTTCTCTGCGCAGTTGGAGCTATCTTCGCCGGACCATTGGCCAAACGCATAGGTCTCATCAACACTATGGTCTTCACTCACCTCCCATCATCGATCGCCAGCGGCTTCATCCCATTACCTTCAAAAGTCGGTTGGACAGTGGGCCTGCTGCTATTCCGAGCTTCCCTCAATAGCATGGATCAAGCACCGCGTACAGCTTTCATTGCAGCAGTCGTGAAGCCTGAAGAGCGTACGGGTGTCATGGGCATCACTAGTATGCTGCGCACGTTAGCCATGAGCGTCGGGCCATCAATCACAGGCTTCCTCTCCGGTAGCGATAACTTTTGGGTGGCCTTCGTGGCTACGAGTATTTGTAGGATCACCTACGATATTGGATTATGGATGTTGTTCGTAAACGTCAAGGTAGAGAAGGACGTTGGAAGAGAAGACGATAGGGATAGCGTCGATGATGATGCTTGGAATGGATTGCTCAGCGACACGGAAAGTGATATCAGTAGCGAGGGGAGAACGAGCAAGGATATTGATCGCGAAACTAGGGTATAACCCAAAGATTGTATTGAGTGAGGTGTTGTTTTGCCTATCGAAGCATGATCACCATCGCCTTTCAAACTAGCATGCAGCCTTCTCTGCTCCAAGCATTGTGCTATCCCGATTATCAGTAAGCAATTTGACCTTTACCGCTCTTGCCTGTCTCTTCTGAGCTGGCAAACTGTCTTTAGTACCGAACCTCTCCTTAGTATGATGATCCAAGCCGTGTAACAACGGCACAAGCGCACTGCTTTTCCACACTTGCGTACCAGACGTATGCGTTATCGTCATCGTCGCGAGCAAGAAGATCAGAGTGGCCACGACAGCCGCGATCGGTAACACAGCAAAACCCCACCGGATGTGGACATAGGACTCTACCGTTATCGACTTGCCGTTCGTATCAACAGCGCCATTGAAGCCGCGAAAAGCGGTTGTCATCGATACAGCCAAGTCGCTCATTAGCATATTGAGTCCATCGGCGTACTCGTAGTAGTTCCAGTAGAACGCTGTGACAATATCTGTGTCGAAGAAAGTCTCGCCTGATGAGATTCCGACTGTGAGATTGACAACGACGGCACGGTCTGGGTCTGTGACACTTCGAGTGAAATCGCTAGTCGTACGGGTGGCGGAGCCGTTGGTAAAGATTGCACTAAACCATCCGCGTATGCTCAAAAGCGCTTCCATGCCAAGCAAGTACGCAGTGTCATCGGACTTGCCAGTGATATAAACACCATAGTCGGCGGCAGGATCGGGGGAGCTCATGTCGATGACAGTGTGGTTGAGAACAGAGTGCGTGACATTCTCTTGGTGCGTACCGTTTGTGACCGATGCGGACAGCGTATTTGCACATGCTTGCAGACTGCATTGTGATGCCCAAGGGTTCAGAGCGTTGGGTGTATCTTGAAGCTCTGTACCCATGAAGATGAGTCGGATTATCGTGGAGTGGGGCATGTCGCCATACGCCGACGGGATGAAGGATGTCATACTGAATACATCGGAGCTTGTGTTGACTAAAAAACAGTGTAAGCAATAAGTACCCGTCAATTTACAATTTGCACATGCGAAACTTACGATGGGCTCCTTGTGGTACTTGCCATCCGCATGAGGACATGTTTGGCGATGCACCCAGTTCAGTTGGACAGTAGCGCGTCATGAGCGGAGTGATGTCTGTGCACTCATGGCAAATAGCCAGCGTCTCGAAGGGTTCCCAGGTGCAAGTACCACTCTGGCACTTGAATGGTAGTGACGCAGCAGGTCTATTGTTCTCCGCGAACAAGCCGTTGTAGACTGCGGCTTTAAGTGGGAGAATTGGCACGAAACCCGCTAGAAACCTACGTCAACGAATGATACCGAAATGCGCTTGATGCTACTTACTCGTGCTGGTGTTACCCGGTAACGCAGGGGTGAAGTTGAGGGCTCTAGGCATGATGGCGCCAAAGTCACTTTCCACGTTACGGATTTTGTAGGTTGCGATCTGCTGCGCGAAAGGCCCAAGGGCGAGACCTATAACAGCGACGATAGCGCCGAAAGACCCGAGGAATCTGATGAAGCATTCGTCAGTCATCTGTCAACCATGTCCTGAGCTGAGAAACGTACCCTCCTCTGGCAGTCGCCAGCAGTTTGATAGAGCCCCACGAACCACGACTAGCGTCATCGAAGGCTTCCATGTCAGATAATGGAGCCGATGTCTGCTTGAACCGGACCCATTTCGCCTGCGATAGTCCACTCGACAGGCAAACCGACATTGCAGCGTTTGCAAAAGTAGCCAACAGGGCAATGAGAGCGTTCAAAGTTATGCTGTAAGGCCAGTCTGGCAATGCGTGTCCATTGTATTTGGCTACCACGCCGACAATGGCGGCGACAGCACCCAACCCGATTGCGACAGCCATGATCTCGAAAGCCCAAGACCGCGCACGGGACGCGCCAGCCTTGCTGTCAGACTTTGTGCTACATACCTCCGACGACGTCACAGCCGTGCTGTTGGTAGACGAACTCCAATGCGTTACATGCTTCTTGATAGAAGGCGATTTAACAGTCGAACGTGGACTCGTGGGGCTGAAATCGAAGTCTCGTATCTCTTCATAATTTTGTAGGGTGGACGAAGGCGGAGTGTAGTCCTCGTTGACCGGCGTCACTTCCACGTTGTGCTGTAATTTGGGTAGTTGCTGGTACGCCATCGCGAGGCTGAGGCTGAGGCTGAGGCTGAAGCAGGTAGTACCCGAAGATGAGCCCGAATTGCAGTGTTTCACAATGCGGCGAAATGCTCAGGTCTGAGTAACCTAGATATCTATGAATATATAAGGGATTCCCACTTTGGTCAGCCGCTGTATAGTGCCCCGCCTTCCAAGCGTGATAAGCACAGACAACCCGCTCTCAAGAAATGGTAAGCTTATGCCGCCATGCCCACGTTTGGGGTTCAGCTCATGCAGCGCCACATCGATGCAGCTTCGTGGTGCAGGCGTACTCGTTCTCATTCGCCAGTCACGCTGCAAAGATTACCTGCCACATGCGAGGCCCTTGTATTAGGCACTGATTGTCTTGGAAACAATGGAGGATGTTGGCGATAAGCAAGGTGGCGGCGCAGTATGTTCATGGCAGATTGGCCAAGAGTGCCTCGTGGAGCAAGCGTAGTATATGATCGGCAAGACCATGCAGAAGCTCTAGATTGCATTCACCTCTCGGTGTCCATACTCCGAGCCTGATCCGCTTCATTAGCAAGCATCCTCACTATATATAGAGAAGCTGCTGCGATGCCCGCACTTTCCGCCCCATCCTCGGTCGACATAGCTTCATCCGGCGTTTGCGATCTTGGCAAGATATGCCTGCAGAAATGCGCTAGAGCACCATTTGATGGTACATGGTATGCGAACAGGTCTTATCGCGCGGGGCTCGCGCAATGTCTAGGAAGGATTGCCGTGCATATCGTGGTGGAAAGGGCCTCCCTGGTGGCTGTCGAGAGGTGGGGCCGAACACCACCTGGACACTTGAGCCGGCTTGGCGCAGACATACGATCAGCATCAACAGACAACCCATTCTGCACTTTTATCGATGTATACGACTATACAGAACAGGCTAAGCCGCACAGATTCCAGTGTGGGGTGTGGACGCAGAGCGACAGTGTGGCATTGCCGTGGACAGAAGTATGGTTGCTTCGTCAAAGCATGGCGAATGCTCAGAAGTCTTCGTCTTCGTCATCGAAGTCGTCCTCGGCTAAGGTGGCTGCGGCGTTCGTAGCATCCAGGTAGGCTTTGATATGCGCGATGGTTTGCTTCTGAGCCTTCCACCTTATCAGATTCTGGCTCTCGCGATCCACGACTTCCTTGGACCAAGTCATCGGATTGGGATCAACGTCATGATCGATTTCCATGCGACCTAGGCTTAGATTTGGTAACCCGAGCAGGCTTTCCTGCCATTTCTTGAATTGCTCGTCGACCTCCGCCACTTCCCTGTGCATTATAGCTCTTTCCTCTTTCATTGTGTACAATGCATCTCGTTCCCGATATGACATTGAAGCTTCTCTTCGCAAGAGCATGAGGGTTTGAGCGGCATTGCGCTCGGCAAGTTCCACATCTTCGTAGTCCCGGATAACGGTCATAGAAGAGTATTTGCCCCATAATGGGGTCATGTTGTCCATCTTCCAAATGTCTCTACCGTGCTTATTGTTACGTGGATTCAACTTCGAACGATAGCGCTTACGTCGCATGTCTCGAAGGCCGTCCTCTAGATGGCTGTATGTAAACTCGTCTTCTTCGGTGTCTTTGAGTAACAGGTTCAGAGCTCGTTCTTCTCGAAAGACATTCTTCAGCATACGCTTCCAATTCGTAACCCGGACAATGATAGTGTCTTCGTCTTCGCGCTCCACCAGTTCAATATCCACGTCTTGCTCGTCTGCCATGCCAAAATCCACAACCGTTGGGCCTACTTTGACACACCAACGTAGCTGCCCGTGCACTGAAGATGGCTTTCGTAAATCAAGATATTGTACGGTATGGTGCCACCACGGATTGTCGGGTTCAATCTCGCCGACACTGCGGACAAACGTGTCATGCCAGGACTCCTTGATGCGAAAGTACGCATTTTGTGGATCCCATACGGCTTGGTTGCCCACGCGCTCGTCTAGACGTTCGAAAGTCGCGTGGACAAATGCCAAGTCCCAGTAATCTTGCGCATTGAGTTGCTCCATGAGTTGACATTCTTTCGGTCCGAGATAGCCGATCAATTCCACACGTTGGATGTGATAATAAAGCACAGACGTGTCAATCACTTCTTTGAAGGCTTTGCATACGAGCCGGTGGTCCAAGATGTCCGCTGGGTCGGCGTTGTCAAGGACGGTCAAAAGGACTTCGGCAGGTAGAGTCGGTAGCTGAGATGGGGATGCTTTCTGGCTTGCTGCAAGGCTGCTCAAAAGTAACTCGTGATCTCTGCCCTTCTCTGGTGGCTGAGATGTAGCTGGAAGATTGGACGGATCGCTCTCGTTGTCCTCTTCATCGTCGTCGTCGTCCAGGACCACACGACGCACTCTTTTGTGTGTTGTTGTGGGCGAAACATCGTCAGATCCCGAATCGGAGTCGTCCACAACTAGCGGTCGTTTGCGAGGAGATATTTGAGGAGCTCCAATACTCTCCTTCTCGCTCTCGGACTCCTCACGAACAATCCGGCGATTCCGGGGGCTGACCATCTCCCATGTGACTTGCGTTGGCAGGCAGGGTGGGGTGAATGGCGATGTGCACGAGTTCGGTGCAAACGATACAGGGACGATGTATTTCCTGTGGAATTGAGGTCAGTGGTGATAACACGTTGGTGTTGATGCAAACAGGAGAGCACAAAGAGCAAGGTGGGCCAGCCCGAAGCCGGCGGGGACTGCTGCAGGAACCCGGCGGGTCCATCCAATCACGCACCGAACTGCCGGTGGTGACCGACCCCAGCGTCATCACTTTCCTTGTTTCTCCAGTGTCTGCGCGTTTGAGTTGTAGCGCTGGTCCATTCGCACTCGTCTCGTAATAATCCGGTAGCAACGATTTTGGGGCATACCTTGGCTGGGGGTATAATGACGACGCCGATTTGGCGGCGGCAGTGATCGTGTTCCGTCTCCGTCTTCAACGTGACTGTTCAGCACATTTTACGTGTTCGTCGTGCTCAAAATAGCGTACGCTGTTCCGAATATCGCGGACACGACTGGAGTTTGGCGATTAAAGGAATTGGGGTTCGGCGCTTTTGCTGGCAGGGCGCTGTATCCGCTTGCTTCTGTGACTACACGCGCCGATCGTCGCTGGGACACCACATGATCGCGGGTATACGCAGAGCTTTCGCACTAAGACACATGAATGTTCGCGTCGTGCTCATTCATCATACATAGTGGCATTAGGATAGCGCGTTGGCATTGATTAACCTCTTCCCAAACCTAAAGGGCTCTAATAAACGCTGCAGTAGAGAGCAGACCAAGTGTGCTAGAACAACAATGGTATTGTCGTATCTACAAGGCTTGTGTAAATTTCTAGCGCGCTCAGCATTCAAGACCATAAGATTTCTTGACCTTCACCGAGACGACAAGCCACAGCAGAAATTTTTGATCCTTATCCAATTGCATACGCACCGAAGCAATGGATCAGGTCCCGCTCTTCATATCCTTTATGAGTCTCTCGAGAACTGTGTCGGTAAATGCCCAAACAGTTGAGCTGTATTGCGCTCCCCAAGCGTATCCAGTATACCACATATTTCTATATCCCTGCAGGGCATATAAGTCTTGAACAAAACCTGCTCGAAACCGCTCAGCAGACCGCGGCCACCAAGGGCGGCTATGATCCGAAAGCGCTTTAAATTCCGCTTCGCAATCCGCGGGGACAGTTCCAACATTCTGCATCTGTTTGACGCTTTCCAAGACTATGCGTGTGAAGGCGTCCGGAGATACCGTGTAGTTGGCGCCGAAGACGACTCGGAAGAGACCTTGGCCTGCAGGCCCTGTCGAGTCTAGACGCAGGCTGTGTGGCCAGTCTTTGATCGCTAGCTGGTCAGCCGGCAGCGCTGCTGAGGGCAAATATGTGATGGAATAGTTTTCTGGTAAGCAAGGCGCCTTCAGAATTCCTACGAAGTTGGACTCTGTGAGCCAGTTTGAAAAGGCAGCCGTTTCCTTACTATCGAGATGAAAAGAAGCCAGATCTTCCAGGCTTGGGCCTGCGGTGTACAGAACGCGACGTGCCTTGATGATGTAGCTGGTATCGTCCTGTTTGATTGATAGCCTTATCCCGTTCCTGGTTCGCTTCACATCGTGAACGGTGCTCGATAATAGCACGTCCGGCTTAAGGAGCTCGAGCGCGCGTTCGTAGAGGACACCGTTATTACCAACAGGTCTGAAATGTGTGCCGCTCAATAGACCTAAGAACAGTAAGCTAAGACCCCCAGCGAAAGACAGTCTCAATTTGGGAACAAGCCTGCAACATCGACTGACCTTTCGTAAGTGACGCCCCAAAAGCCTGTAAGACGGTGAGCGTCAAAAGATTTCGAATGCCTCCATAGCCCACACCAGATATCACCACTATCCGTGGAACGGCGGCTTCCAACTGATGGAGCTTAGCAAATTCACCGAATGGCGTAAGAAGATCTTCAGGGATATCCGCCGGAGATGGAAATTGCCAAAGCCCGGGCTCCAATATATTCCTGTATTTCGACGTGATCGCAAGCCATCGCTGCAATGCTTCGTTGGTTGCATTTGCACTCGGGGCGCTGTAGTTCTCCAGTTCCTCACCCGTCTCGACATCGATATTGAGTCCCGTCAACCTCTGATTAGTGGGGATCACCGTATCAATCCCAAAGCGTGTAAAGAAATCGGTAGCCGGCCCGTAAGGTATGTAGCTTTGGACTCCGTAATCAATCGAAATGTTTGTTTCGGGAATGTGGTAGGTGCTAGTGTGACCACCCAGATTTGGTCTGGGCTCGATGAGCACTATGCTCGTGTTTAGGTCTTTGCGAAGTCGAACGGCGGCGTACGTCCCCGATGCGCCTCCGCCGATGATTGCAACATCTCTGATCAGCTCGATATGATTTGGGGTAATTTTGCCCTCGGCAGTTGCCAACGTGACGTACGAATACAGAGAGCGCACCAATATATTGATCAATCGAGTCATGGCGAGGATGGGGTGATAGGTAGCAGACTTAAGGAAGGCTCAAGGTAGGCCTTAAGTATGACCTGACGCACTGTATGCAGCAGACGTCTTACCGGCTTCATCAATATTGCTAGTTGAGTGCACAAGAAAGGCCGCCGGAACAGCCGGAGTCGAGTACGGAGTGGCTGTAGACGAAGCTCATAGGACATCCAGCACAAGGTGGGAGCTTCCAGTCATCGGTGGCGCCTGCGAGATGTATGGCCATGCACCTGGGCAGCTGAAGGGCCTTTCCGAGGAAGCGTGGTTTAAGTGTCGTTGGAAGATAGACGCATTAATGCATCCTCGCAGTGAAAAATTCAAGCGCCGCGATCGACCTATTTCTCAGAGCTTGCTGCACACCTGGGCCAGGCGCAAGGCCGCCGTGACTGAGAAGAGTTGGGATGCGGAAGCAGCAGTGGAGACACCCCCGGGCCCCGGAAGGCTTTCTTGGCACGCTAAAGCCACTCAAGTTAGGTAGCGCTGACGCCGACGCGCTCCAGGGCTGCTTCCCCAGTAACACAGAACGAATAGAGTGCGCCTTTGACTCAGACTGCGGTCTGGTCCTGGTTCGTACTGGTCATTGAGATGGTACTTTGGTATACGGTATGATTGCGATAGCTTTGATGTTGTTCTCCCCAGTAACACGCCAACTTCAAACTTGGCACGCGTCGCGACAAGTCAACTTCCTTCATTTACGAGGCATGCCTGCATCTAACATGCATGAGTAACACATTCATTGACCGCTCCAACAGCTCAGTGCGCCATGCGAGGAGCTACCCAGAGGCAACGCTTTCGATCCCGCGTGTCGTGCCACGGAAGCTGTCCTCAGATCAGTGGAGACCATCATCCACAGCACAATCTCGCGACAAAATGGGGAACTTACCGACTTAGCACATACCTTGCGCAACGGCTCATTAAGGCCGTTCGATTCGGCTCATATTTTCCTCTTACGAAGGGGGATGGAGTGACCGGCAACTGCGAGTACACGTACGGGTGACTACATCGGGTCACAGTTGTTGTAATACCATCGCGACCTTCTCGGCTGATATCACAGATGTTTCCGAACACCATCGTATAGTCGCAAGGAAGATCGAACAGTCAACAAATGGACGCAAATCTGTCACAGGAAGAAGATGCCAATGCATGCGTAGTAACATCGCCAGGTTGACGATTATCAGCGATGGGAACATCGCACTCGGGGGGACTTGCGATGGCCAAGAAAAGGTACCACTGTCACTTTATTGTCAGGCACGGCCCTTGCTGGAGAGCAGCAGTGTGACTACGTGGCGGGCCTGGTCAAGTTTACCGTCTTCGTCAACTGTTCCGGTGAGCAGCAATAGGGACCTGCTCGAGCTATAAAAGCTTCCTGGTATTGCGGTAAGAACCGTTGACTGCACAGGATAAAGACGCGTTATCCAGGCTTCTCACCTCTTCGAGCACTTTGCGACAGTACTGATAATGTCTTCTTCAAAGATCATAGCAGGATTGCTGATCTTGGCGATGCCGCCCTCCGCCATTTCGGTCTTCGTATCTCCAATTGCTGTCACGTCTATTCTTTCCGAGACCGCTACAGTGTCTAACTCTATATCCTGGTCAAATGCCTCTACCACGAGCTCGTTCACGGACCCTACACACGCGACGGAGAATCACTCCATCGCTAACACAACCCTGACTTCAATAAAGAGCCAGAAAACAATCACCGAGACGTTCCCCTTGGAACAGGCCACCTCGACTACTCTATCAGGGTCGCCACAATGGACAAATGCTACTGCATCTGGCTATGTCAACACTAGCACCATGATTGGACATGCAAGCAGGAGCTCCATCTCTTCAGTATATTCCAGGAATGAAACACTAAGCCTCGTATCTTCGCCACCGACTGTTACAGATATCAGCACGTTGAACCCCAATTTGTCCAATACGCCTAGCTTGGAAACGCTCTTGACGACTAGAACCACACAACAAGAAACATCAGGTTCATCGTCTACCGAATCAGTGGTGCTATCAGGAAGTCTGAACTCTACTACAATTGATGAGCACTCCTCTTCGGCTTCGTGGACGTCGCATGCTGACGAGTCCACGATATCCACGACACCCGCCACGCCCCGAATTACCATGACACCGATGCAAACCCCAATCGCACCTATCGTCTCATACACTATCGGTGGTCAGGTCTTCTCTACGATCATTACAGCTCCATTCGCAGCACCAACGCTAGTGATGATTACGACTGTGACCCTGGGGCAGACTGCAGTTCTGCAGTTTCTCTCCGGGGGTGCAATAGTCACGCCTATCCCGATACACATTTCGAATGCACCTACTATGCCGACATTGAATCCCACTGGTTTCGAGATATCTTCTGCATTGACGATGGCGTCACTGCAGTGGATGGGTGTGGTGCTAGCTGTGCAAGACTGGAGCGAGAGTAGTATGAATCCAGCAAAGCAAACCGTGGTTGCAGAGGATGTCAGCATGTTCCTGGAAGAGATGGGCTCTCTCATGGGTCGAACATTCCCAGACGACGAGGATGACCACGACGATCACCATAAGAAAGATGACTCATGCATACGGTCTAGCAATGGGCTTCCGTTCATTGGGGATATCTTCAAAACGATTTCGTGCGTTGTTGCCATGGCGTCAGACATTAGTCATACGTTTGGTATGTTGATCAAGGGGGCAATGGACGTTCAAACAGCAATCTCGACATCAGCTGTCCAGATGGCGGCTATTGTTGATGTGATCAAGTTCATGGCGAATCCATCCTTGAACACACGACCAGCCACCCCACCACCTTCGCTTCCTTCTACAAGCAATGGGCCACATATTACTGAGTCTGCACACGCATCCACCTCAATGCCGCTATCAAACTCCGAAATCTCGACTGATACTTCCCGTTCCAGCACTTCGGTATCATCCAGTGTCTCTAGCTTCATGGCTTGTGCTGTGCCAACTTCAATTATCGGCGCTTTTCCAGGGGAACCGTATGCTAAGAAGCCCTTCTGTCTTCTATTCCAGCCATGCGGTATTTCCTGTAAGACGTGCCTCCAGGATATCTATGTGGAGGGTATGGAAGGATCTGGCGGAGGTATGGCCGATGTCGCATACAACAGGTCGGATACGCTCGACTCGGCGATTTTGGCACAGCTCGACCGTCCGGAGAGTACTACGGAAGAAGGCATCAACGCTTTTATGCGTTCCAGGTTTGCTGATGCAAAGCATGCATTGGAAACAAATAACGAAGAGCGAGTCTTCGTTCCCCATGGCCACACGGGCACGGAGATTGGGAAAGGCGTTCCTTCTGCGCTATTTCGCACATACGACCACGCAAAAATGGTACTGGGTTTGGTAAATTTGTACGGATGCACGTCTGTGTTGGTCGTGTCAAAATCTGCAATATGGTGGTCCCATCTCTGGGAGCTTCCTGGCTTTCTAGCCTTGTATGATGAGGAGTCCCCGAGCGATGGATGGTACAACACCTGGGATGAACCATTGGAGGATGAGGAAGAAGGCAACCAGAGTATCTTTCGAACCTACGTGCTCGACGTTTTGGAGTCAACGAACAGCTGCTCTATGGACGAGGATCCCAAGAGCTTTTTGAGTCTGGCATGCCACGTCGACAAAGCCTTCGCGGAAGGCGAGGAGCCGCGAGTCATCGTTATCACCCCTAGGTCTTTACACGGTTCGGAGCTAGCGTACCCGAATCATATCAACGCCATCCGAAGCGTCCTGAGAGACAGCGTTTTCAAAGACGTTAGTGAATATGATGATAATCATGTGGTAGTTGTGGCTTATGATCGCGGAATGGGTGAGGATCCAAACGCGAACCCACCCCATGAAGGAGGCGATCCAGAAAAGTATTCGTGGCTGGATGGCAAATTCATGCTACAGTTCGATCCACAGCATGAGCCAGACAGGGCTGCATTGGAGTTATGGGCCGAACAGAGTTCGCAGCCCGTTTTCTCTACTCAATGGTCATTCTCACAGACTGTGAGTATCACAACTACAAGCCCACCGACAACTACACCGAGCAACGTTTATACAACCGACTCGTCTTCTTTCACAACGATCGTGACTCCACTAGCTTCAGGTGTACCGAGACCCGGTATCAGTGGGATCCCAGGGTGCGCCTACGTGATTGCACAGAATGGACAACGCTGTGTCGAGGACTATTGCAACTGCGGAGGTACCGTGGCACCCTTGTTGACCATGACCGTAGACAGTACCCTAGAGCTCAACTGCGAATACTCAACTCAGCCAAGCTGGAACCGCTGTCCAGGTGACCCAACGGCGTCGCCAAAGTCTACGTCTGCATCGCTTACCACACCGTCTCCAACGCCTAGTCCACTTTATGAACAGGGTATTTGCAGGCTGCATATCAAGGAGTCGACTAGAAGGCGTGGGCCTGCTGAGTTGACTCTGGCTGTGTTCGACAACAGCGGCCATGCTCCACTTTCTTCCAGTCATCACGATGCTATGCGTTTCGGTGATATTGCTGTGATTGAAGGCAGTAAAACGATATTAGGCTATCCAATTGAGGTCCACTTGGGCGATCCGGAACAGTTTGAGGATGTGTATGACTCTCTTAACATTATCATCACTTTTGGCGATGTCGCGACCGTGTCTTTCCGAGATCAGGATGCATCGAAGTACCCACACTGCAATGTTGGAGGGTGGGATCGCAGTCTTTTTAGTCTCAAAGCGCCCGTAAGTTCATCAACGAGATCTCGTGCATGAGTTGAATCTGGAAGTGTACTAACTAAGCTATAGAATCGTCAAGCAGACTGCTTCTGGGCGTGTTGAGCGGCGGAGTTGATCAATCAGGTGGGGCTCGTAGATCCACGGCGAGTGAGCGCGCGGAGGATTAGGCTCATGTAGTCGTAGTCGTAGTCGTAGTCATCGAAGCGTAGTTTCCGTTTCGAAGACGATTAATGATGAAGTTTGTGGTAGTGAAGTGTTCCACGACTGAGACGTGGGTGAAGGCGCCAGTCGCATGCTGTTTCCGGCAATAACAGTGGCAGGGATGGTGGGTGCGGCGAGAAGCCGCGGAAGCCGTCACGACGCGCGGGAGGGCTGCTTGTGTACGTATCTGTCCAGTTGGCAGCCCATCATCGCGCAACTGCGCCTCGCAACCTAGAATTTGTTGCATTCCCCTGCATTGTTTCCCAGCCATTTCTACGCTTTCACAGCAACGTTTGCGCGCCGGTTACGCCTACGCCACCACGGCGCATCGACTGTTTCAGACTGCCAAGCGTCATCGGGGCTGCCATTGCATAGCTCTGAGGCTGTGATTGTTCCCGCAGCCAGCTGTTCTTTCGCTTTGCGCTTTCACCAGACTCCATCACACACGTTTACGCTCGCCTCTATGCAACCATGAAGTACAACAAGGGCCTCCTGCTGCCCGCCCTGCTGGCACTAGCATCCACCGCCGCCGCGAAGAAAGAGGACCCGCTCGTTGCGGTGACGCCATTCAAGAATGACCTCGTCAACCTCATGTACTTTGACGATTCCGGCGTCGCCTTGCTCCAGGAACTCGAGACGGGGAGCATCTGGCGGTCGCAAGATGCCGGCAAGGGCTGGGGCAAGATTGACGAGCTGCGCGGACTCGGCATAATCAAGAGCCCGTATGACAACAAGGTCGCGCTGGTCCTGGGCGAGAAGAAGCATTGGATCACGTACGACCGGGGAGACAACTGGGACAGCTTTGAGACGGAGCTTCCGCCGTCACCGCAAGTACCCGTCAACTGGCATGCGCAGGACAACAAGAAGATCATGATCCACGAGATTGAGAACTGCTTCACTGCGCCATGTCTTGGACGAGTATGTGTTCTGTACGCTTTGTAGAAATCAGCGACTGACCCAAACCAGACATACTACACAACCGATGGCTTCAAGTCAGAGCCCAAGGTCCTCGTTGACGACCGCCGCATGTGCCAGTGGGCCAAGGGCGCCGAGCGCTTCCTCGAAGGCAAGGACAAGCACGACGACCGGATACTGTGCATTACAAGAGGCAAATACTCGGACAGGTCAAAAGACTTCAGGCTCCTGATATCCGACGAGTGAGTGGCAACGGGCTAGAACCGCAGGCAACAGCTAACAGACGCAGTTACTTCAAGAACGAGGAGGAGCCCGTCATGTCCTCCGGCCGGACCGTCCAGGGCATGGCCAACATGGCTGCTGTCAAGGGCTACATCGTGGCCGCCGCCAAAGCCGAGCACTCGAGCGAACTCGCCCTCTACGTAACCCAAGACACCGAGACATGGCACCATGCCCAGTTCGGCGACCACAAGATTGAGGAAAACGCGTACACCATCCTCGAATCAACCAACTACAGCATACAGGTCGACGTCACGACTTCCAAGTTCGTCGACATGGGCAACCTCTACACAAGCAACTCAAACGGAACCCACTTCACCAAAAACGTCGAACACACGAACCGCAACGAGGGTGGCTACGTCGATTTCGAGAAGATCGCCAACATACAGGGTGTCGTTCTGGTCAATACTGTGGATAACTGGAAGGAGGTGGAAAGGTCAGGCCGGGGCAAGAAGCTTAAGTCGCGCATCAGTTTCGATGACGGCAGGTCGTTCGAGAAGCTCACAGTCAAGGGCAAGGATACGGAGTTGCACCTACACTCTGTAACCAACCTGCATAACAGCGGGAGGGTCTTTTCGAGCCCAGCACCCGGTATCGTCATGGGCGTTGGAAACACTGGAGAGTACCTGGGCAAGTACACCGACGGCGATCTTTACGTCTCCGACGATGCCGGTCTCACTTGGGAGTTGGCACTTGAGGAGGCGCACAAGTACGAGTTCGGCGACCAGGGCTCCGTTCTAGTAGCCGTGTTTGACGAAGGCGACACCGATGAGATCAGGTACTCATTCAAGCACGGACGAAAGGATACCTGGCAGAAGATCAAGCTTGACTACAAGATCCGCGCACGCGAACTCACAACCCTACCTGACTCGACGAGCTTGAAGTTCATGCTGTACGCATCCAAGAAGAAGAAGGAAGGTGGCGGCCGAGAACATGTCATTATCCACCTCGACTTTACTGATATGATGAAGAAGTGCGGCGACAGCGACTTTGATGACGAATGGTCTGTGCGCAAAGATGCGGACGGTGACCCGAGCTGTGTCATGGGCCACAAGCAGTTATTCCGCAGGCGCAAGTGGGACGCCGAATGCTTCGTTGGTGAGGTCTTCAAAGACCCTACACCAAGCTTCAAGCCATGCGATTGTGACATGTACAGGGACTACGAATGCGATTTCGGTTTCACACCCACTGGAGAAGGCAAGGACAAAAAGTGCGAGCCTGACAACACATTCCGCCTACCGAGCGGCGCTTGCGAGGGTGACGCGAAGACATACAAGGGTAAGTCGGGATGGAGGAAGATACCCGGCGACCAATGCAAGGGCGAAACGGATAGAGACAAGGAGGTTGAGCGCGAATGCGACGACGCAGAGAAGCCACCACCAAAGAGTGATAAGATTACCAGCGAGATCACCCGGTTCAAGGGAGGCGAATTCTTGGAGCAATACTACCTCGAGGGTAACACCCAGAGTGACCCTGAGGGTAATGACCGGGACAAGGACGAAACAGTCGTTATGTTGACCGACGAGCGAACGGCTTACATCACTCACGACCATGGAAAGAAGTGGAAGAAGGCCGTCGATGATGAGGTCGTTCGGATCTATCCTCATCAGTACGATAACAACAGAGTCTACTTCCTAACCGCCGGCAAGAAATTTTACTACTCTACAGATCGTGGACGTCATGACAGCATCCGCTCTCACCAGGCACCCGTCATGCCCAACAAGGAAAGGCTGCAGATCATGCAGTTCCACCCCAAACAGCAGGATTGGATCATCTGGATGGGCGGAAAAAACTGCGACAAGCTTGGTGACAAAAACTGTCATACTGTAGCCTACGTCTCACAGAAGAATGGTGAAGAGGAAAGCTGGGACCCGCTTGTACCTTATGTCAAGAAGTGCGCCTTCGTATGGCGCGAGGCAGGTCGAAGTGTCAAGGAGGAGCAGGTATTCTGCGAGCAACACACAAACGAGGAGATGAGCGCCCCACTTGAACTCATTTCCAGCGAAGACTGGTTCAAGAAGAAGGATGTCAAGTTCAAGTCTGTTGTAGAATTCGCGACCATGTCCGAGTTCATCGTTGTCGCAACAAAAGCCGATGATGGCACCCTCCACCTGGATGCCAGTCTCGACGCCAACACCTTTGCCGATGCCAAGTTCCCTCCTAAGTTCTTCGACGTCCACCAAACTGCCTACACAGTTCTCGATAGCTCCACTCATGCAGTCTTCCTCCACGTGACAGTCAACCCAGCACAGGACCAGGAGTATGGCTCTATCATCAAGAGCAACAGCAACGGCACGTCTTACGTGATGAGCCTGAGCGCCGTCAACCGGAACACAGAAGGCTATGTCGATTTTGAGAAGATGCAAGGTCTTGAGGGAGTTGCTGTCGCCAACGTTATTGTCAACGTCGATGAGGTCAACAAGGGATCCAAGAAGAAGAAGCAAAGTCGTATCACACACAATGACGGCGCGGACTGGGAAGCTCTGCAAGCACCCGAGAAGGACTCGGAAGGCAAGGCATATGACTGCGACGTTTCGGATAAGAATAAGTGCGGTCTACACATCCACGGATACACCGAACGCGCTGATGCTCGGGAGATGTACTCTTCCCCGACAGCAGTTGGATTGATGCTTGCTGTCGGCAATGTGGGCTCAGAGCTGACCACCTTTGGCGAAGCCAATACGTTCATGACGACCGACGCAGGCATTACCTGGACAGAAATCAAGAAGGGCACCTACGCCTGGGAGTTTGGTGACCAAGGTTCCGTAATCGTCATTGTCCGCCGTGGAGAAGACACCGATCACGTCTACTACTCGCTTGACAGCGGTGCGAAGTGGAACCTATATCAGTTCTCCGATCACAAGATGCGTGTCGAAGCCATTACCACTGTGCCCAGCGACACTTCTCTAAACTTTCTCCTGTGGGGTAAGGATAGCAAGGAACTTGTTGCTGTCAACCTTGACTTCTCTGGTCTACCGGAGTTCAGCAAGCCTTGCGAGCTCGACGAAGAGCATCCCACAAGCGGTGATTATGACCTTTGGACCCCACAACATCCTCTACAGCAAGAGGAGCCACAATGTCTTTTCGGCCACGTAGCGCAATACCACCGCAAAAAGAGGGACGCCAAATGCAAGAACGGCCAGCGTATCGACAAGATGCACAAGATTGCCCGAAACTGTTCCTGCACCAGACGGGACTTTGAATGGTAACACCCACTCTTCACTTTTAACAGGCGACATAAGTTAACATTCAACAGTGCATACAACTACGAACGCGATGCAAGCGGCGACTGCAAGCCTGTTGCCGGTCTCGAACTCCCTGAAGCCTCAGCCGTATGCAAAGACAAGAACGTGAAAGAGTACTACACGGACGTCCGATTCCGCAAGATCCCCCTCTCTACCTGCGAAGGCGGCCGAGAGCTCGACAAGACGGGTGACGTGCAGCCTTGCCCTGGCTTCGAAGAGGACTTCCAGAAGAAGCACGGCATTGGCGGCTTCTCGCTCTTCTTGGCTATCGTCCTGCCTTTTGCTGCCGCAGGTGGTATCGGATATTATGTGTGGAAGCACTGGGACGGCAAGTTCGGTCGCATTCGCCTCGGTGATGGCAATGGAGGTGGAGCGTTCGACTCGGACCAACCATGGGTCAAGTATCCCATCGTCGCTGTATCAGGCCTTGTAGCTGTCGTCAGTGCGCTACCCCTACTCGTGGGCAGTGTGTGGCGATGGGCGGCTGGCAGAATGGGTGGCGGAGGTGGCTACGGGGGATACGGCAGGACGTATACTTCTAGAAGCAGTTTTGCGCGTGGCAGGGGTGACTACGCGGTTGTCGATCCCGACGAAGGAGAGCTGCTGGGCGATGAGAGTGACGAGGAGGTATAGAGGTCCTGTTATTAGATGATTAGGATGGACATGGGAGACTTGGTATTGGTCATGGTCATGGTTATGCTAGTTGGTTGAAACGATGGGTTTGGGGAGGTGCAGGGTACGATAGGATCGAGTTTGTACATTCTTTGTATCAATCGAGCTGTTTGATGGCTATGTAAATGTAACGCGATATTCTCTTTCTGAAAAGACTACGTGTGTTGTTGTAGTGTCGACTGGAGAGTGCGCAGATACTCCTGCGCAGGCAGAGCCGCATACCCTACTTTGGCGGGTTCACGGGTGGCTAAAGCTTATCGCTTTCGCGTCTGTCAAGATGCTGTGCGTCATGAAGAGAGTTTAGTGTGCATCGCGTAGAATTCTCTACCCCAGCCGTTGGGCAGATAGAGTAACGGTACGGTCTTCCGTGGTGCATCGACAATCTAAAGTCCGACATCGAGCGACCCCAACCACGACCATGCTGCTCCACAGTAAAGATCGGAAAATTTGACATTCCCTACCAGTGTTCGCCATAACTCCACATGGTTTCTGCATCGTTGGCTGAGGTAGATTGCATCCTGTAGATCTCCATCTAGTGGCGCGATGGAAACTTCCCCATCCATCTCGAAGCGAGGGATTGGTAGTGTGGTTTCAAGCGCCGCGCCTAATCCCGACTTGTGTGGCCATGATTCGAAGACCAAGCCACGATGCGGCGCACATAGATTGAGGGTCTCAGTGGTCGTCGTCCTGCGACCAGGGCATCCAAACCAATCTGCTGGGCCTTGCTGGACGTGAGGCGCAATTATTGTCCATGGGCCAAAAGTAGGCCGCGGATCAAACATTGTCATCTTGTTTGTTTCTGACAGCTTTATGCCTCTTTCTTTGACAGGTGAGACTGCTCTTTACAGGTCATGGTTGTTTATGCCGCAGTTCTTGTTGTTCAGGCTGAAGTGGTCTTGTAATTGGTGGTGCGTGGCTGGTGTTTCTTATGCGTGCTATATCTGACATCTCGAAACAGACCCTCGGGTGGTACGAGTCGAGGACGAAACGTTGGGGAACTGGACGCTGTGTTCAAGGCACTACGGCAAGGGCGCACGTCGTGAAGACGCTTCTGCCAGTACTCGGGGTGTGTGGCTACTGCATGGGACGTAGTTATGCACACAGACGCGGTACAATGTGCAGCGTGAAGATTCGTCTGTCCCCAGTCACCGGGTGTGTAACGCCATCAGTTCGTGCGAGTCCCCTTAATAAACATTGAAACGCCCCATTCGGATATGTGGCTCTGGGTGTTTAGTTTCCGGGTGGTGGACGGCTTGACACATTGCGGAGAGAGACCATTGTGTCGCGTCAAACTATGCACTCTCCACGGTGGCGACTGGATGCAGAGAGAGGAAAAGCCGTTGCGGTGCCGAGTGGCTCAGGCATTGACGCGTTCATAGGACGCCACGGCTCTGCTGGCGGTCGTGCATGATCTTTGGACGCGCAGACGGGCCCCTTGGCCGTGCGGACTGTTGTCTGGATTTTCTTGCGTTGAGTGCAGGTTCATGCATCATGTGGGGATTGGCCCTGGGCGCTTGCCTGGTTTGGGTTTTGACGCAGGCCCACGCTGTTTCAGAAGCGGACAGCCAATCAAGCTCGAGTCGGCTAAGGCTGCTCCTTCCCTCTGTGTCAGTCAAACTACCAACGCGGCAGGGGCGAGTGTTTGCATTCAATTTCCGCATCTCCCATTTCAGCAACTCGAAAGCCCGGGAACGGTACTGTGCGACCAACAACGGATTGGTGCGCCCAGATATATGAATGTTGGCCGTGCAATACAATGTCGGCTATTGGCCAGTCGTCGCTCTACCACGAACAATCTCCCGAGGCGCCCCAATCGTGCGTCGAGGGTCCCTAGGGCCCGCTCTACCCCTGGTTAGCGATTTGATGCAGACCGTCGCGGCTTGGCTACCGGCGCGCAGTAGTGAATTGGGCCTGGTAGCTCGCGGGAACAAGCCCACAGCCAAGCCGTTTCACATGCGGAGGCTCCAACGATGAGCTTGGTGGTTATGGCCTGGACACTTGCGAAGCGAGTACATGAGGCCGTCTCGTCCGCCTGGGCAGGTTCCCATCACTCCTTCCCAACGGTCTTGGTCCTTCTTTGCTCCTACAACCCCACATTCACTTTCCATTCATTAGGAGTGCTCTGTCTCTCTCTTCAACACTCACTTTTTTCGTCTCTCACTCACTTTGCTTCCCTTCACCACCCTCCCTTTCTTCTTCTCGCGTGCTGGCACGTCTTGGCCGATACGCCTTCCTCCTCAGACACGTCCTGCCTGATACACGACTCCGTCGCACCTGCACGTTGATGTGAGTACCCTAGCTTTTGCCAACCCAAGGCTGCTGCACATTGTGTGCCTGCCCTACCCCAATCTGTCCTATACCTGGACCCCACACAGCGCTATTATAGCCTTTTTGTATGCTTGTCTCAAAAGGCGTAGCCCCAACACCGCTTATGTTCACGGTTATAAACCGACAAAGACAGTCGCTGGTCCACCGCTTCACTAGTCGTTTGTTCACAGCAGGCCTGTCACTGACTTGCAACTTGTAGCGTCCCTTCCACATTCATTGCCAGTGACTACCAGGCTCGCCCCACCTTCGTTTCTACCCCTCCAACAACTTTTTACCGGACCGGATCCTTACCGTAATCAACATGAAGTCTTTCTTCGCTATCGCCGCCGGTCTCCTGGCCGCCAGTGCCTCCGTCTTTGCAGCTTCTGGACCCAGCAACCCCGGCTACATCAGCAAATACTCTCTACCCGCGAACCACTCCACGGAGACGAAGGAGTACATCGTCACTTGGTGGCGTAACGACACGGACGCCAGAAAGATTGACGACTATGTGGACCTCCTGCAGCTCAGCAAGACGGACAGTGTTCAGGCTGTATCTTCAGAGGGTGTCAACCCCCAGTGGGCCGTTATCATAATGTGCGCCGAGCACGCCAAGATCTTCGCCGACATGGCAGAGATCAACGTCGTCGAAGAGAAGGCCGACGTTAAGTCCTTCGCGGAACAACAAGGCGCTCCCTGGGGTCTGCAGCGAGTCTCGAGCGCAGCCGGCGCTAAGGGATCCCCTCAGGACCAAGATTTTGTCTACTCTTTCGACGATTCAGCTCTCGGTGCCGGAGTCGATATCTATGTCATTGACACTGGTGTGCGCACTTCCCACGCTGTGTTCACCGGACGCGCTTCTGAAGGTTTCACCGCTACTGGTTCTTTCGTTGACGGTGATGGTCACGGCACTCACGTTGCTGGTACCGCCGGTGGCGCTAAGTTCGGTGTTGCTCAAGGCGCCAACATCATCGAAGTCAAGGTTCTTGGAGACGACGGCTCTGGTGCGTCTTCTGACACCATCAAGGGTATGGACTGGGTCATTGCCAACCACAACAAGCGCAAGGCACAGCCAGGCTTCGTCGGCTCCATCATGAGCATGTCCTGGGGTCTTCAGGGTACCGCCAACTCAGTCGATGAGATTATCCAAGGTGCTTCAGACGCTGGCATTCACGTTTCAGTTGCCGCTGGTAACGACGGTGTTGACGCTTGCGGCAGCACTCCTGCTCACCTTGGTGGCAAGAACTCCAACGTCGTCACTGTCGGCTCCGTCAACATCGACAACGAGATCTCTACCTTCTCCAACATCGGTCAGTGCGTAGACATCTACGCTCCCGGTGAGCAGATTCTCAGCTCATGGGCCACTGGCGACGCTGTCATCAACTTCCTCTCTGGTACCTCCATGGCTTGCCCTCACGTCACTGGTGTCATGGCCACTCTCATGACCAAAGATGTTGCTGGACTTGGTCAGAACCCTGCTGCGCTCAAGGCCAAGCTCCTCGAGACTGCCCGCCAGGGTGACGTCAAGGGTAACACTGCAGGAAGCGCAAACCTACTCCTCAGCAACGGTGTTGATGGCAACGTTGCCAGGCGTCTTACCAAGAACTATGTTGTGCCAGACCACAGCGGTCTGAACGGTAGCCCAGCTGCCCGCGCCGCCGCTGCTGTCATCGCTAAGGACATCACCCTCGACAAGCGCTTCCAGCTTCACTCCCGGGAAGCCAAGCTTCGATTCTAGAGCAAGCAAGAGAGCATCACATGAGAGCATAGCGATTGCATGATACCCCTCATCGTTGGTACTTCTTGAGAAAAGTTACCGCGGCATTTCTGTCTCATCTTTGGGCTCTTCTAGCTGCCCCATAATAATCCAATGTACCTGCTTCAGCACGGACTGGTCTCTTTTTTTGTCATCAAGTGGGGAGTGTGTCGGATCTTAATTTCGCTGTCAATACTTTTATTCATCGCATTGACCGGCTGGGGTGAAGAAGGGCATTGGGTATTGGCTGTGTACGAAGTGATCCTGCTATGAACTATCTCATGCGCAGCCGCACCGGTGGGCTTCTAGCAGTATGTACTACATAGACGCATCTAGTCATTGTACATACCAACTTTTACAGCTTTTCCAACTTTGCATTTGACAAATCTGTGAAGAATAGTGCATGTGGTTGTGACTACCATGATCTAACATAGTACTTCACGCTCATCGCGCGGACAACGACAAGCGCACTTTAGCATTACAAGGCGAAATCGTGTAGATGCCTGTAGACATTGACTCCACAGCCATCTGAAGCATTTATGCACCGCCACTCTGCCAAGGTGGCGGAAAGCGTTACAGGCTGCAGATAAAATGCTCGCCTACCAGGCCGCCTGTCTGACATCCCCGATGCTGGACGTTGATCATACGGCAGATTCTGATAGTGTCTTGGCCAAGTCAGTGCGGCAAATGCAAGCGATGTTGGTCCATGCGGCTGTGTGCAACCTTGCGGTCAATCAGACAGTCGCTTACTTAGAGAGTCGAAAGACGGGAGCGAACGTGGCCCAGACAATTCCGAAGTTTTTCTGGAAGCATATATAGAGCGCTCTCTGAAACATCAGTGACCAGCAAAATCGGGTCGAGATCGAGCGACTTCTAGATCAGGCCCAGGGTGTCTCAAAGTGGACTAGCGCATCATTTGAGGGCGGGCGGTACCTACCCACCTCTCGCAACTCCTTGTGACCACATCCAACCTGTCTACAACATCACAGTCTTGATTTGAACACAACCATAGATGTCTCAGCTCTGAATAGAGAGGGATTCACTCCTCCGTTCCGTTTTCCGTATCAACCTTGGAACATGCCATGTCGATGGTCTGACTTTCTCCCGATCTGGCGACGTCGCAACGGCCCGAAATGGCTAGTGGAGTCCTGCCCATTTCGAGTGCGCTTGTCCATCGCAACTCGACTGTTCATGCGGCAAGTAGGTCTCTCAGGTGAATTATCACGCCTATTCGTGATGTGGTTCTCGGAGATCCTGAAGATGGCACAGCTGCGCCTGAGTGTACATGCACGTTAGCGCCGACATCGCGCTTGCAGTCTTCTAGGCGCCGAGCTTCCTCAAAAACACCATGCCAAGCATTCCCGGATAACGTGGAGAGCTAAAAATGGTGCATCAGTTACGAGCTCGGGTCTCAACGCCCAGTGTGTCGAGATCCAGGCGCCAGGAACATCATTCGTCGTTTCCTCGATATCCGTTATTCGTTGCACCGCTCGCCAAGCATCGTAGATCAACTGTGCCACCTTCAGGTTGAGCGATGAAGATGCTTTACTGCGCTTTGTAGCAGACTTCATAGTATTAAAGAGATGATGCTTCCCGCTGTATAGAATTCCGAGCAAGCACATCTACTCGTAATCTTCATTAGCGATTGTTAACGAGCCATGTCTTTTGAGCTAGATTCGCGATATGTTAAGACAGGTGCATGGTAGGCATCTCGATTGTAGCGCTTCGTGTCGTCTCTCGATAGTTACTGACAGGACACTATAGGACAAATGTGGATGGCGGGCCCATTCTAGGAAGAACAATCACAACCGATACTCAGACCGGTAACCTCGTAGTTGCCTTACTAGCCATACTTTCAACACTCGGTAAGGTAATCAGCCCAACTACCAAATTCAAGTTCTGATAGTGACAGGTACCGCACACCTGTGGCATCTGATCGCTTTCGCGATCCATCAAATCCGAGCCAATGGCCAGGAAGCAGATCCACTCTTCAGACAGCAACAAGCGTTACTGCGAACGCTCCCAACACCCAGCTCTGTAGTTGCGGAAGCACTAAAGCTATGGTGGGCTTGGAGAAGAAAAGCAGACCGGCCTTTCCTTCGATCAGTGTTCTTGGTACTCATTGCAGTTGTTTTCACGACTATGACAATCGCAGCCTCAGTGTTCTCCTCGCTCATAGTCGATACTGGAGCTATTGAGGTACTGGTCGACTCCCCCTTCTGTGGAAGCACGAACCTCATCGGAACGGCATGGCGGACACATGCGAACGAACTCGATATAATTGCTCCAGCGTATACACAGGATTGTTACAGTAACGGATCACTTCCTGTGACGTGTAACGTCTTCACGAAGCCCAACGTCCCACTCACAGTCGAAAATGTGCCTTGCCCATTCAACGATACCATGTGCGATACCGAGGACTCTGTTAGTGTCGATTCTGGCCTGGTCGACGTAGGCAAAGCCTTCGGTTTAAACTTGCCCCCCAAGGATCGCGTTACCTTTCGAAAGAAGATCGAATGCACTGTCTTACCGGTTGATGGATACTATGATGTCATTGACCTGAAATACATGCCCATGTGGAAACCGGACTTCCGAGAGATATTCCCAGGCGAGCAAGTTGCAGCTATCTTCTATGGACCCACGCCCCCACTTGATACTGGCGAGAGCTTCCTTGCCTACCTGGTCGCGTCCAACGTTAGTGGCAATCCAAAAGTTCCACGGTAAGCCACCGCAACAACACGCCAAGTATACTGTTTACTAACTCATCTATCAAAGAGGCGGCATATTCTATGCCGGACCAAACAACACAGTCCTTCCTACCTGGTTTCCGAAGGAAAGCTTTTACCCTTTGAGTGCTGAAGGGCCAGAAGGCGATGTGTTCTGGAAGCCTTTCTTGCCCAACTCTCTAGAGTTCGGGGAACCTGTCGACGATCCTCTTTACTCAGCACACAAAGAAGTGAAGAAGATTGACGCAGCAAACGACAAACCATTCTCGCAATATTTAGCGGATCATCCAATCAAGGGTGTGGGGTGTACGCAGCATGTGAGTCAATCATTGAGAGTCAGGTGGAAGCGAATGCTAACCATCACCCAGCTTCAATATTGCCATGCTAGAGATGGTCAAGAAGACTGGTGTACCCCGTTCGAAGGTGTTCCCTATCACACGTTCCGCGATTTCGATTTTCCCGAAGCGAACAGTGTGCAACGAGCGGTGCTGCAAGTGATCGTTAAAGCGGTCTGGTTACATGCTACCGTCAACATCATGTCGTGTAAAGTAACCACCATGATGTCTAGAGGAGATTTCGACATTCCATCTGTACCCAATGGTTTCTGGAAACAGGAAGTATTGGGATGGGAACAAGAGGTCTGGGCGGCCATGCAAATCCAGGTCTCACAGCATGCGAGTGGACCTCAATTCGGCGACCCGTTCAAAGACGACGTCTTTCTCAAACCAGAGACAGAAGGCGAAAAAGCTCTTTGTGGAGCTCAGAAGATGAGAAAGTCAGGTGGATTTGTGTAAGTTCCTCACTTGCTTCTGCAGGACCTGAGACTCCTGCTAACTCATATCAGCAACATCAACGTCTTCGGTTTATCATTCATCATAGCCTTCTCCGTCCTCGTCGCGATCATCGACATCACACTCCTCAAGTTCCTCGTCTACCTCACCCGCTTTCGCCGCGCACTCGGTCCTCGCATCGCACGCTGGACACAAGATGGAGTATGGCAGTTGCAACGCCGAGCCTACGAGGGCGAAGGTCACCGGAATTGGACTGATCTGGAGAGCGAAATCCCGCTCATGGAGAAGGGTCATAAGCTCAAGGATCTACCGATCATGTGGCGGCCTGGCAAGAGTCCGATGATGGCGCAGACGTCTTCGTTCGCTTCAACGAATTCGATAGCATCGGCGCAGCAGTCGGTAAGCGAGTTAGCGGCGGAGGATGTAGAGACCGTGCCGGTCGTCACTGAGCCGCGGAGGGGCTGGTTTAGCTTTGCGCGACGTTGATACTTGTGATTTGGGTGCAAGCGCCCGAGGTTTATCATGACTTCATGATCCAATTTAACATCTTCTAGCTAATTCCTCAAAGATACTTCTCCCCAACCTTCGGTTTAGTTACAGGTTTCGATGAAAGTGAACAATGCTTTTCCCCTTCAAACATGTTACCCTCCGTGACGCCCCACTGAACAGGTCGCAAGTGAGGATCGACGTCGTCTGGTGGTGGATGACATGCCGCACTCATGACTAGACTACAGGATGCCGCGAAGGGTATTCGAATCCTCATCTGTCTTCGCCCTATCCACGCCACAGATCCTACAAGGGCGTAAAAGCAAAGAATCAAAGTTATGAAGCTTATTGCCGAGAACCCAATTGCGGACTGAGAATCTTCTTGCATGATCTTTCCCTCCCGGTCATAAGCGTCGATACGGACAATAAAGATGCTCTGGGATAAGAGCCAATGTAAACCACCGCTCACTGCAGCTAGAGGAAGTGACCAGCGATATGGCAGCTGGAGAATGTACTTCTCGCGTTGATCCCCGACGGGACGAGTCACGCGTAGGCCTTTGCGCGAGACTGCCAGGTTATTCCACTCCGCAGCTCCAGCCATAGCGGTACATTCGCTATTAATCGCGAGATAAAAGTAGGACAGCACCAGTTGGGCGATGTTGGCAAGCCACGCGTTCAGGAGTGTGGCCTGGGCGGACGTTTCAGTTTTGCGGAACGCGGTAAGGCTTGAGGATCCCCATCTAGGACCTGTGAGTCCTATAGTCGAGAGTAGTATCACTAGACCGTAGAAGAGTGCACAGCCAATTGCATAGCTAGTACGATGTTAACCTCGCCTTTTTGACTTCACAGTTTCAGGCGGACTTACATGGCATACGAGGTATATACTCGATCTCTGTCGAGGGCAGTGGAGTATTGACTGCGTCGCTTGGCCCAAAGGTTGCCACATTTACGGACTATAATCGCAAGTAGATCTTGATCTTCTTTCATGTCTGTGACGGCCCCAACTTTGGCGATGACTTCGTGTTTGGTTGATACACACATGCCCCTGGTCGTTGAGTCGGGATACTCTAGAAACGAGGCTGCACCATCCCCGACCGTAACGATGTAGTCCAGATTTTCCATGAAAACTACCCACAACATCGTAAACAGCTTCACGACGTTACAGACGATCACAATCGCCATGAAGGTGAGACTTAGCTCGATGCGACTGGATGTTTTGACGTGATATTCTGCAAAGCCATGGGCGCAACGAGCCCATACCTGGGTGTCGTTCTCCAGAGAAGTGGTGATATTCGAATCGACCAAGATATAAGCCCATGTTCCGTTGATGATAGTCCAGTTGAGGGTATTGTCGGGTATTATTTCGAGGGGCCAGGATATGTTCGGGTTCCATTCCAATTCATGACCGCTATCTGGCCAGCCATTTCCGAGCAGTTTTGAAAATTTCGACTCATTTGCACCAAAGTAGCCATCTATCGCAAGATATAGGTCTCCATACTCATGGAAACTGTTGAACCATCCGTACGCGCTATCTATACTGCCATTATCGAGTGTTACATTGCGATCGTCGTTGATGGCTGCTTCTGCCTGACGTAAAATCTTCTCGTACTCAGCAGAATCTTTGAGCAGCACGGAGATGTTCGCCCTGTTGTCTGCACCAATGTAAAAGACTGCGGAGTTGTAGCTGGCACTCGTAAGCCAACAATCCGGGTTGATAAAGAGCTGATAAAAACCTACAATAAGTGTATAGGTATCGAAGACAATACCATGATGACGCACAAAAGCCTTCGTCGGTTTGGGATGTAGCCGAAGTTATGAACGCTGAGGATCCCGATATCAAGCCAATGGCGTGCAGAGTGAGCTCGATCAATATCTCTTCTTGTTGGCGAACTCAGTACCTGCATGGTATAATTGGAGGCAGCTAAAAGAATTGTACTGAGCGCATTGATCACGATGTGAATAGCGCTAGACCACCAAGACATGTCTTTGGCTTTTCCAGTTGATAGCACGGTAAAGTTGTCCGCGGAGCCGTGTCGTAGTGAGCCGAATACCAGGATGCCTATGTTGCAGCAAAGAACAAGCGACGAAGCAAATGAGCCTAATAAGACACCCATACGCCAACCATGAAACCGGCTGTTCGAAGTGATGTCTTTGAATCGGCGGCTGAGCCACTGAAACGGCCAGGTCATGTCACGAATGACTGGTAGCTTCCAGAAAGCCTTGACGACCACGTTGATCTGGTGCAATCTTTGCGTTGGCTGATCGTCGTCAGCTTCTGAAGGGGATGAAGACATGACTGTTGAAAATGAAGACCTGGCGTTCTGAGTTGTGAGCAGGATCTGCGTGTCTGGACTGCTTGTTCGGTGTGATCTGTCTGCCTGTAAGCTCCGACGTCGGAAGATGATCATGGTATGAAATAGCACTTACGGATAATATGTCAGTTCAGTTCCTCCATCGAACGCCTCTGCACCAAAGGAACAGGGCAATCTTTCGGGTTCAAAGTCTTGATCATCGTCTGGCAGATATGATCTTGTCGATGATGGAGTTGACAAAGAGGGAGTTGTCTGGGACAACGATAATCGACGCCCTGCTAACCCAGAAGTAAAAGAGGCTATGTGGTGGTCTTGGGAAGGATCCATAATAGCTCAAAAGCCTTCGATTTCTTGCCCAGAAGTGTATTCCGGATTCCACGAGGTTCAAGTATTAATACTATAATTACGGTGCCGCATTCAGCCTTTGGAGCAAAATGGGAGACAGAAACTGCATTCGCTTTTTGACGTGGAATTCAAGCAAGATTTTAATGCAGAAGGCTGAGAAGTAGCCTCTAATAAGTCCAAGACCCCCCAAATTTCTGATGGAGAAGGCTGAAGCATGGCAGACTTAGAAGCATTGTGTCGCCCGAATTCGGCTTGGTGGTGGCTGTGATAGACCTTCGGTGCAGATGGGGGCTGATGAACGTGCGTGAAATCGAACCGATCTTCCCATGGTCGGATGGGTTCTTGCAGGGAGCTGAGGGCCTAGCTGCGTCCTCCCGGGACGATGCGTGACCAAAATAGGTATGCCTGCGTGCAAGCATTCTTCGCGCATTCCGCCTTGGATATCACAACGTGTAAAAATACGGTTTCTGACACAGGCTCCACCATGGTGATGTGCCAGAGAGCGAGAAAGCCTGAAAGTCTTGTTATTGCCATGAGCGGATCCCCATCTGGCGTGGTGACAGCCACTGCAGCCACTTCAGCCCTCGGGTAACGATAGACCAGGCTAGAAGCTAGCCTTGCTTACACACGGCAGGAGCCATGTTCGGTTCGCGATGAGTGTGGGTGCACGAACGTCGAAGCGAAACCCTGTTCCCTGTCTGGTTGAGACCGTATTCATTGCCCGGCGTTGAAGTTAGCGACGCTCGTGACGTGTTCGAATAGCTGATGTTGTCGTGCTGCGCGGGTGAGTATCGCACTTGCCGAGAACACCAGCCCCTACCACAACAACACAGTCAGGCAGGGAATGAGTGCTCCACACGCCAGGACAGCTACATCATCCACGGACAGCAGTATTGTGGAGCACAACACCAGCAAGCGCTTACACATGCTGATACCACGGACAAGACATAACAACATGAACTTGAATGATTCGATTCTCAACCCTAAACGGCTTTCGCTCTTAAACATGCTAAAACATGCAATCCATCATCCGATGTACATAGAATACAAAATACATCCCTCATTTCCTTTCCAAATTACCAATCCTCTAGTATGTACGCTTGAATGGTGGTACAGCCTTGCACTCAGCCTCGTCCAAAGTGGTACCAACAACCTTTCTGTAACCTAATTGAGTCTCGCCGTGTGGCTTCTTCTGCCACGACAATGTGTGCTTCATCCACTGGTCATCGTCACGGTCGGGGAAGTCCTCACGGGCGTGAGCACCTCGTGACTCTTTACGGTTGGCGGCGGATTCGGCAGTCTGTACGGCGCAGGTGAGGAGGTTGCGTAGCTCAAGGGTCTCGACAAGGTCGGAGTTCCAGATCATGCTGCGGTCCTTGATACCAACGTTGGCGAAGTCGGCGTCGACGTCGTGGATCTTCTTGACACCCTCGTCGAGCGACTCTTGGGTTCGGAAGACGGCGACATCGGTCTGCATGACCTTCTGCATCTGGAGACGGACCTCGGCAGTCGACTTGGCGCCGTCAGATGTGCGGATCTGGTCGAGGACAGAGATGGAGTCGGCACCGGCATCGGCGGAGACGGGGTCAGCCTTCTGGCCGGGGCTGAAGTTGTCGCGGATGGTGTGAGAAACAGCACGGCCGAAAACGATAAGGTCGAGGAGGGAGTTGGCACCGAGACGGTTGGCTCCGTGGACAGAGACAGAGGCAGCCTCTCCGCAAGCGAACAGACCTGGGACGACCTGGTCGTTACCCTGAGCGTCTTGGGTGATGACCTCACCAGTGTACTTGGTGGGGATACCACCCATGTTGTAGTGCACAGTAGGAAGAACAGGGATGGGCTGCTTGGTGACATCGACACCAGCGAAAATGGCGGCAGTCTCAGAGATACCGGGTAGACGCTCGTGAAGGACCTCGGCGGGCAGATGGCTGAGCTGGAGGTAGATGTGGTCCTTCTCCGGTCCGACACCACGGCCCTCACGGATTTCCAGGGTCATTGATCGGGATACGACATCGCGGGAAGCAAGATCCTTGGCAGTGGGTGCGTAACGCTCCATGAACCGTTCACCCTCGGAGTTGAGAAGGTAACCACCCTCTCCACGGGATCCTTCAGTGATCAAGCAGCCGGCGCCGTAGATACCAGTGGGGTGGAACTGGACGAATTCCAGATCCTGGTTGGGAAGACCTGCGCGAGCAACCATAGCCATACCGTCACCAGTGCAGGTGTGGGCGGATGTGCAGCTGAAGTAGGCACGTCCGTAACCACCAGTGGCCAAGACGGTGTTCTTTGCGATGAATCGGTGGATGGTTCCGTCTTCCTGGTTGTATGCGACAACACCCTTGCAGACGCCGTCCTCCATGATCAGATCAGTGGCGAAGAACTCGATGAAGTACTTGGTGTTGTGTCGTAGCGATTGTCCGTAGAGAGTGTGGAGGAGAGCGTGACCAGTACGGTCGGCAGCAGCACAGCATCGGTATGCTTGGCCACCCTTGCCGTACTTCTGCGACTGTCCACCGAAAGCACGCTGGTAGCTGTACGACGTTAGTATGCTGCGCAAATTAGAGCTGGGTTGACCCTACATCTTGCCATCGTCGGTTCGCGAGAAGGGGCAGCCGTAGTTCTCAAGTTCGATGACGGATTGGGGCGCCTCTCTTGTCATGTAGTGAATAGCGTCTTGGTCACCAAGCCAATCTGATCCCTTGACTGTGTCGTACATATGCCACCGCCAGTCGTCCTCGTGCATGCTACAAGTATCCGTCAGCTGCTGTCGTACCCATCGCATGTTTGTCCAATTCACCTACTTTCCGAGCGCGGCGTTGATACCACCCTGTGCTGCGACTGTGTGCGATCGAGTGGGGAAAAGCTTGGATATACAGGCTGTGTTGAAACCAGCTTCAGCGAGACCGAATGCCGCGCGGAGACCAGCTCCTCCAGCGCCGACAACAATGGCATCGTATTCGTGGTCGATGACGGGGTATTTGCTCGAGATGAAGCCTGACGCTTCCTTCGCCCTCAGGTTCTCGGTAGCGAATATGCGCTGCGCTGGCCGGGTGGAAGAGAAGGCTCGTGTAGTTGGGCGGAAGCTCCTCGCGAGCTATGAGGCGAACATTAGCCATTGAACAGTAAAGACTCGTAAGAAGACGTGGAAGATCCAAGGGCATTGTCCAGCACTGCGAAAGTGTCGTGTCGACATGCGACATTCTGCCAACGCCATGTGGGATGTGGCACACGCCTCGGTGCGGCGGATGCCGGGCTTGTCGACCGTCGACTGCGACTGCGTGGTGTGGGAGGGCTGTCAAAACTCACCTGGCTTGCAAGCTGCGTACGACGCATCCTGAGACAACTCATTTTGGCGGTAGCCGAAGAGCGGAGAGTATACGACGGGAGTGCGAAAGGTCCTGGTGGATTTGAAGTTGGAGGTCAATGATGGCAGTTGCGACCGACGGCGTTACTTACCAACTAAAATCGGAGCGCGCTAATTGGGTCGGTAGGCCTCGGCTGCATTGCCTCCCAAGTACCTGCCCTTCATTCCGGCTTTTCTTCTTGATGAACGTGATGCATCTTTGCCTCTATTGCAAGGTCACGCAGGCCATATAGGCTATCAACATAGAGGCTATTGATCTGATTGCACTTTGCGCTGCAAGAATCTTCGCGGTTATAGACATGATTCTAGCTAACAAACTCATCCCACACAAAATCGTTACACGCTTGACAGCCAACTTTCGGCTTTGGACGTTCGGAACAATAATGGTACTTGCGAAGCACATGGCAACTGCTGTCACTTGGGCTGACTCATGCACCTTGTCTGGGCCGACAGTTGTTGCCGCTGGCGCTCAAGATGTCGAGCCTCATTCGTCGTCGTCATAGACCTTCTCACACGATCACAAGGCTGTTCCCCAGTCGTTGTACCAGGGAATTTTCTCCGCACGTTACGTTGCTAATATAGGTGTCGCTACTACCGTTAGTATACCATTCTTATTCACTCCAAGACCCTTTTTTTCAACCGCATCAACGTCTGGAT
Organism: Alternaria ethzedia; assembly: GCF_023757985.1. NCBI lineage: Eukaryota > Fungi > Ascomycota > Dothideomycetes > Pleosporales > Pleosporaceae > Alternaria > Alternaria ethzedia. Next base: position 875,129 of record NW_026056197.1, read on the forward strand.
TGCGCATATGCACACAAACTTCTTGAACCCTAGTGCACATGGGGTGGCACTCGCAGTTCGACATTGTGTCGGCTTTATTATACCACCTCGTACAAGGGAAGAAAATCAACATGTACCACCTAGAAGTCTACATTGCCGTAGGGAATATGTATATTTCAACTTTTATACTGATGTAGACGGCAGAGCACCTGTTCATAGTCGTTTCCATGTTTTTGATGCCCTCACCGCATAGCGCAACATTTCGCTGGGCAGGACTCTCACTACCGAACCAAGTCGCACACGGGCACGCACCGTGATTAAATTCCAGCGAGCGCCTCACACAAGAAAACTGAATAGGTCGGGAGCCTACATCAGCGTTGGGTCTCCTACTTTGCATGTTTTCATGTTGATGTAGACTGCAGACCTGTTTAATCTTTTCCTAGGTGAACCAGCGAGCGCCACTGGGACAGACGGTTTCCACGCATCACACATTGATAACACATATTTGAATTGGGGAATCGTTGAATTTTTGTTCAATCGCTCATGACTGGCATCCATATAGTAAACCTATCCTCTGCGCCCAAGCCCGTGAGAAGAAAGCATGCACTCCGTAGCACCATCTCGAGACTTCTAGGACGAAGTCTGGAGGTCCTTCTTGAGGACACCCTCGTATTGCCTCTTCTCCGCCGGTGTCTGGTAAGCACCGTGACCGAACTTGGAAGAGGTGTCGATCCACTTGAGCTCGACCTTCTCCAGCGCCCTCCTGCTGGTGTGGGTGAACATGGACTTGCGCAGGGTCATGACGCGCTTCTTGACACCAGGGCAGTTACCCTTGAGGAGGAGGAAGTCGTTCTTAACCTCACCGTAGCGGACGAAGCCACCCATTCTTATTTGTGTTAGTAGTGATTACCGGCCAGTGTGACATGTGACTTACGGTGTGATGCGCTTCTTGGAGACGTCGAACTCGGTGGAGGCGTTACCCTCATCCTCGCCCTTGCCGAGACGGTAGATCTTGTGGTTGACGGAGGTACGGTGGTGGTAACCCATCTGACCAGCACGGGCAACAGTCCATTGGACGTGGGCCGGGTGCCAGGCACCGATACAGGCGACCTTGCGGAGACCCTTGTGTGTCTTACGCGGGAGCTTCTTGGTGCCCCATCGGGAGGTGACACCGTTGTATCCGTGACCCTTGGTGACGGCGATAACGTCGATCATCTCGTTGTCCTCGAAGATGGAGCCGATCTCGATGGGCTTCTCGAACAGACCGTGGGCGTATGAGACCTTGTCGGCGATGCTGCCACCGTTGACCTGGATCTCCATGAGATGGGCCTTCTTCTGCTTGAGCGGGGTCTTGTGGATCTGGGTGTGGGCGAGAACGCGGATGACGGTGCAGTACTTCTTCATGCGCTCGAGCTCCTTGGTGATGGACTGGCCGTTCTCCTCGGAGTGCTTCTTGGCGTACTTGGTGAAGGCCTTCTTCTTGCTCTTGTACCAGTTGCGGTAGAAGCGGCGCTTGACCTCGTCGCTCAAGTGCTCAGCCCAGACGGTGGTGAGCGAGCGGAGACCACGGGGAGTCTCGATGTAGCCGACAAGACCGACAGCGATCATCTGCGGCCGTGTTAGTAGTGCGCCAAAACTGCTCGGAATTGGCTGTGCGTACGGGAGGAGTCTCGATGACGGTGCAGGCCTCGACAATCTCCTTCTTGTGCAGCTTGGCACCTGGTCGGTCGAGATCGCGGACGATTGTGGTCATACCGGCCTTGTAGCCCATGGCGGCCGTCAGGTGGACGGGCTTCTTGGGGTCATCCTTAGGGAAGCTGGCAATTGCAGTGAGCAGGCTGTCCGACAGTGGGCGGTGGTGACATGGAAATTTACCTCTTCACCTTACCCCGGTGACGGGCGGCGCGCTTTCGCGGCAAGAATGCCAGAGACCCGTGGCGGGGGGCTTCGAACTTCCTGTGTGACATGGTTCGATTCCTGTGGTTAGTTGGAGGAGTTGGAGGAGTCGTCAAGGAAAAGTCCTCTTGAATATTGAGGTTGACGGAGGAAAGTGCGAGCGGACGGCGCTAGTACAAGTTAGCGCGCCTTCCGACCTTGCTTGCCAAGACACGTCCACGGATCGCAGTTGCCCCACGTTAGAGGCAGTGAAGGTAGCAACAACACACTTGATCTCTGTAACGTGCGCTGTTGCTCCCTACGTCGTCGCCCGCCCTCGTCATTCCGCCGTCGACTCGATTCCGCCGGAGCTTCAACGATCAGCCCGCCCAACCGCCAACCCCGCCATCGGCCACGGCCAGCAGACACCGCTCCCACTACATCATTCCCAGCACTCACTCACCCACCACCCTCGACCTTGGCGGCGCTACCTCACCCGGGCCCCACGACAAGCTCAACAGCTCGCACACTGAACACCATAGTACACTGCGTACGAACACGACAGAGCACTCGCTACCCTTGACCGCACGCCGCTGGTGTCCCGCAATCCTTGTCCAGAATCATGGTAGAAGCCGAAGGCAATCCCACGACGTGGAAATTCACCCAGTACGTACCGCATGCTACGCATCTCCTTTAGGCCCCTCATCTCAGCTCGGTTGCTGCTGTGCTCGCCACTATCTCAAATCGCACTGGAAACGCCACTGACTGGAGCAGGTGCTTCGGCGACAAAGGCGATGTTGAAGACATAACCGAAGGTACGTACCGTTTCTTACCGTTGCGCTCTCTGTACATTCATTAATACCTGCATGCAATTGCTGACAGCGAGCGCAGCCGACATCATCTCAACCGTCGAGTTCGACCAGACGGGCAACTACCTTGCAACCGGTGACAAGGGCGGTCGTGTAGTTTTGTTCGAGAGGAACGAGACGGTATGTCCTTCTCTACTATGACCTCGCGCTGGTTCAAGACTGACAAGATGCAGAAAAAAACTTGCGAATACAAGTTCCACACCGAGTTCCAATCGCACGAGCCTGAATTCGATTACCTCAAATCTCTCGAGATCGAAGAGAAGATCAACAAGATCAAGTGGTGCCGCCGGCAAAACGCTTCACACTATCTGCTTTCCACAAACGACAAGACAATCAAGCTATGGAAGGTATTTGAAAAGTCGCTGAAAGTGGTGGCGGAGAACAACCTGTCACACGAGTTGACACCTGGAGGTGGGGTTGCTGGTGGAGGTGGTCCCGTCAGGAACCCGAATGCACAGTTCCGCAGCGCCACCGATCTGAAGCTCCCACGGCTCACACATCACGACACAGTTGTCGCCGCAGTACCGCGAAAGACGTATGCCAACGCACACGCCTACCACATCAACAGCATATCAGTCAACAGCGATGGCGAAACGTTCATTAGTAGCGATGATTTGCGAATCAACCTCTGGAACCTGAACATCCAAGACCAGAGCTTCAACATCGTCGACATCAAGCCCGCCAACATGGAGGAGCTGACGGAGGTCATCACCGCTGCCGAGTTCCACCCTATCAGCTGCAACTGGTTCATGTACGCAAGCTCTAAGGGCACCATCAAGCTGGCCGACATGCGCGAGAGTGCTCTATGCGACCAGCATGCAAAGCGTAAGCCGTCCGTCTTTCCGCCTCAGCTAATACTAACCTCGCTCTACAGAATTTGAGCAAGAAGAAGATCCATCTTCGCGATCGTTCTTCTCTGAGATCATCTCATCCATCTCCGACGTCCGGTTTTCACACGACGGAAGATACATTCTGTCACGCGACTACCTGACTGTCAAGATCTGGGACGTAAACATGGAAAAGACTCCGGTCAAGACCATCCCAATCCATGAACATCTCCGACCGAGGCTCTGCGACACCTACGAAAACGACAGCATTTTCGACAAGTTCGAGGTTGTTTTCTCTGGGGATGCGAAGAATGTCATGACTGGTAGCTACAACAACAACTTCATGATATACCCATCCGATAACGACAAAGACACCGAGGTAGTTTTGCAGGCCGACAAGTCTGCATTCAAGGCGAAGAAGGTTGGAATCCCAACACCCATGAACTCGTCGACAAGCCCGACAGGCAGCAACACAAGTAAGAAAGGTGGCTCGAGGGCCGGCAGCCCTGCTGCTGGTGCAGTTGGACAGGGCCAACGCATGAGGAAGGAGACGGACGCAGATCAGATCGACTTCAACAAGAAGATCCTACACATGAGCTGGCATCCATTCGAAGACAGCATCGCTATAGCAGCAACAAACAACGTAAGCAGGCTTGTTCTCTTCACATGACCAAAATCTAACATCCTACAGCTTTTCGTCTTCTCCGCATTGTAGGGGTAGCCTTGGTTCGCGAACATCGCCACAAGATACATGTAAACAGGAGCATCAGCTTGTTGGGTTTCTGGTCATCTTTACTCTTCCATCTTCCTTTCAATGTTGGCAGCAGCCTGCCAGGCGGCGCTAGGATGATAGAACAGGAGCATTCTTGGCGAATCGGCGTGGGAATGCAGATGAGGAACGACGCAATGTGGTTTAACGATCGGGTAGCCGCAGAGCAGTGTAGATTGCAACACCACTATAATGACTCTGGGTGGTGCAGAGAAAGAACAAAAGAAACACTCATCAATAGGTCTTTGTCCCACCTCTGCGTGAAACAGCCCAGGACATATCGCAGATGCTAAAAGACTGCGACAAGCACATGACAATTTCATATGTGCTTTGTAGTATCATGATGGACGTGAAGCACTCATATGCTCAAACTTGTTAACGTCTCTAGTAAATTGTACGCAAAGATGCCTGACGAGGCTCTGTTCTAGAAGTTTGCTGGATTCGGCAGTACCTAGGTTGATCCCGTTAGCGCCCGCCGTGAGGCTCATGACATCCCAGACTTCCACGTTGCGTTTCATTCCTCTAGATTCCTCGCAACGTTCACCATATTACAAGCCATGCTTAGTACATAGAGGTTTGTGTGCAATTGTACTCACTTGAGTGTTTTCTGTATGTTGCCTGTGCGATGGAAGATGGTTTTCGCGGAATGCGCTATGCGATTCTGCACTTGCCAACTTACTGTCATCCAACGCTCACCTACGTCACCTTTCTGACAAGCAACAGCTCCACCAACTTTCGCTTCGAAAAGTGTACACGGCCGAATTCCCGAACAATTGCTCAGGTAATCTGTGCCACTCCTCACGCCACGCGACTGCTATCATGGCCGCTCTTGCGCCCGTTATCAGCAGCTTTTCGCTCATCTTCGGAGGGTGTTGCGCAAATGTAAGAAAGTCAAAACTGTTATGATGCCACTACTAAAGTCTGAAAGGTGTATTGTCTGGAAGCAATAGTAAAGTAAACAGCGTGTAGTCCCTAGTAACAGCACAAAATCTAACACAGCCCAGGCAAGAGCCTGACAGTGGCCTACTCATTACGCTCTTCCAATTCGTGTTTACATGTCTCTCGACATTGCACTACCAGTTCGATCCGAATGGTCGTTACTTCATGCGGAGTTCGCCCGTGCCATTTCGCAAATGGTGTGTCAGCGCTGCGTTGTTCTTCACGGTCAACATGCTGAACAACTGGGCTTTCGCATTCAACATCTCAGTCCCTGTTCACATCATCCTCAGAAGCTTTGGTAGTGTGACTACTATGGCGGCTGGCTGGTTCCGTGGCAAGAGATACACACCTCTCCAGGTCTTCTCCGTTGCGATCCTGACGCTAGGTGTCATGGTGTCAGCATGGGCAGATGCACAGTCAAAGGTACAGGAGAGCGATCAACGACTCATTTATAGACGCTAACCACGGAACTAGGGCAAGAACATGGATGCTTCGAGCTCCGATGAGTCGAATTCTTCTCTACAAGCAGGTCTTCTTATCCTGCTCATCGCGCAACTACTCTCCGCATGGATGGGCGCCTATGTCGAGGACGTCTATAGTGAACATGGCAAGGACTGGCAGGCCAACCTCTTCTACTCCCACTTGCTGTCCATCCCGTTTTTTGCAGGATTTGCACCGGTCTTGACGCAACAGTTCAAGCGCCTGCAGGCCTCGCAATCATTTGAGGTCCCACCGAAAGTCGCAGAAAATCTCCCGCCAATCGTCAACAGCATCTTGGCTTCAACATCACAGCATGTTATCTACCTTACCGCCAATGCTCTCACGCAACTACTCTGCATCACTGGGGTCAACATGCTCAGCGCCAACACTTCCGCCGTTACTGTTACGATCGTGCTGAACATCAGAAAGCTGGTGAGCTTCTTGCTCAGTATCTGGATATTCGGAAACCAGATGACTGGATTGATGAAAGTCGGCGCTGCCATGGTGTTTGGTGCGGGTGCTTTGTATGGGTGGGAAACATCGTATCGCATCCCGCAGCAGAAGAAGTTGGCAGCCGAAAAGGGAAAGAAGGGCCAATGATTCCAGAGTGTTACCACTCGATCCGCCTTTTAGGGCGAGGCGAACACCTCAATCAAGGAGAAACTGAACACCCCAGAGACTACACAAACGCTAGATCTCCTGATTTGCCTATATTATCCTAGTGCAGTCTTTAGACCTGCTCGGTTTGTCTTTATATGAGGTGCGAACATGACTTTGTCTTGCTTGTTGGCAGCGTTTGCAAGGCTGCAATGAGATAGGCTACGGCGGTATCTCGGGAGCATGTAGAGCATGCGAAGATCATGGAGATGCCAATGCCAAGAGCATATAGACGAATATACTTGACCAGACTTCTGTTACCCCTCGCTGGGGGGCTGTGATGATGGTGGACCAATGACCGCTAATGCAGGGGCCAAGTGCAAGCGAGAGAGCCCATTAGGGATTGGCTCCTCCGGACCCTGAACTCGCGATTAGGTGTCGTGTTCTCACAGCGCAACCCCAACTCTCTTTCCAATTCCATCAAATTCGTTCCTTTGTTTATGGGAGGTAGGCGCATCCTCGTAGCCCTCAACGTGTTGCGGCATTGGAAGCTAACATCAGAGTCCACAGGTAGCTTCATTGAGCTATAGCCCACCATGTCTTCACCAGCTGGTAGCGTCCGCCAGCGCGCAGGCAAGGACAAGAAGCGAGGAACCTCACCGAACCCGGAAGCCCTCGCCGAGAAGGTCCAGGAGAAAGTCGCCAATGTAGTCGAGAAGGCCAAACCATACAAGCCGGTCCAGCAGGGCGGAGAATGGGACTACAAGCTCGCTATCGCCGTAATGACCGTTCTGGCCTTCATTACGCGGTTCTGGGGCATCAGACATCCTGATCAGGTTGTGTTCGACGAGGTGCACTTTGGAAAGGTGTGTATGCCATTGAAGACAGAAAGAGACACGATGCACGTCCAGATCGCTAACCGCACATAGTTCGCTTCCTACTACCTCCAACGAACCTACTTCTTCGATGTCCATCCTCCCCTCGGAAAGCTCCTCTTTGCCTTCGCTGGCTGGCTCGTCGGATACAAGGGCGACTTCCTGTTCGAGAACATCGGCGATTCCTACATTACCAACAAGGTCCCATATGTCGCATACCGCGCCATGCCCGCCTCGCTCGGTGCTCTTACCGTTCCCATCGTCTTCATGATCATGTGGGAGTCTGGCTACTCGCTACCTGCTTGCATCACTGCGGCCGGTCTGATGCTTTTCGACAACGCCCACATTGGCCAGACGCGCCTGATCCTGCTCGATGCTTCGCTCATTTTCTTCATGGCGCTCTCCGTACTATCCTACATCCGCTTCTACAAGGAGCGTCACAATGCTTTCGGGCGGAAATGGTGGAAGTGGCTCCTTCTGACTGGTATCAGTCTGAGCTGCGTTATCTCCATCAAGTACGTTGGTGTCTTCACCTTCTTCTCCATTGGTGTACCGGTCATGATTGACCTCTGGGACTTGATGGACGTCAACCGACGACAGGGTGCCTTGACTTTGGCCGAATTTGGCAAGCACTTTGCTGCTCGCGCTGTGGGCTTGGTCATCGTTCCGTTCTTCCTTTACCTTTTCTGGTTCCAGGTCCACTTCTCCATCCTCACACGATCCGGCCCTGGTGACGACTTCATGACCCCAGAGTTCCAGGAGACTTTGAGCGACAACGTCATGAGCCTTCAGTCCGTCGGTATCAACTACTATGATTCCATCACCATCCGTCACAAGGAGACCAAAGTCTACCTTCACAGCCACCCTGACCGCTACCCGCTGCGTTACGATGATGGACGTGTTTCTTCCCAGGGACAGCAGGTTACTGGATACCCCCACAACGACACCAACAACCACTGGCAGGTCCTTCCTTCAAAGCCCCTGGACAGTGAGATCGGTCAACGCGTCAAGGTCGGCGATGTCATTCGTCTTCGCCATTTGATCACGGACACCGTTCTCCTCACACACGATGTTGCTTCTCCTTACTACCCTACCAATCAGGAATTCACTACTGTGAGCAAAGACGAAGCAACCGGTGCACGCTATAACGACACTCTCTTTGAGCTCAAGGTCGACAAGGGCAAGGGCGATTTCAAGACCATGTCTACTCACTTCAAGCTTGTTCACGTGCCAACGAAGGTCGCCATGTGGACCCACACCAAGCCTCTGCCAGATTGGGCCTACAAGCAGGCTGAAATCAACGGTAACAAGGCAGTACAGCAGTCCAGCAATGTCTGGTATGTCGATGACATCCCTTCGCTTCCTGTTGAAGACGAGCGCAACAAAAAAGAACCGAAGCAGGTCAAGCACTTGGGCTTCCTCAGGAAGTGGGTCGAGCTGCAGCGTGCCATGTTCTACCACAACAATGCCTTGACCAGCTCGCATCCTTATGCATCCCAGCCCATCTCCTGGCCTTTCCTCCTTCGCGGTGTGTCTTTCTGGACTCACAACGACACTCGCCAGCAGATCTACTTCCTGGGTAACCCCATTGGATGGTGGCTCGCTTCCTCGCTTCTTGCTGTATTTGCCGGTATCATTGGTGCCGATCAGCTGGCTCTCCGCCGTGGCATGGATGCCCTCGATGAGCGTAAGTTACCTCTCTCGTACACGAAACCTAGGTTATTCGCTTTTGTATTGGCATTTGTATTTGAAGGGGAGGTTCTAACATTCATGTCTGCAGGCACTCGCTCCCGTCTTTACAACTCCACTGGATTCTTCTTCCTCACCTGGGCTGCCCATTACATCCCCTTCTACATCATGGGTCGTCAGCTCTTCCTGCATCACTACCTACCCGCGCATCTTGCGTCTTGTCTAGTCACTGGTGCTCTGGTAGAATTCGTGTTCTGCATTGAACCCCAGGACCCCGAGATGCCCGCCGCCGTCAAGGGCCACCGCCGCACTCACTCGAAGCCTGTTCGCGAGCGTGTCGCCTCTTCTAGCCTCATGGGCAGCTGGATCGCTATGGGTGTCATCCTCGCCGCCGCCTTCTGGTGCTTCCTCTTCTTCGCACCACTTACATACGGTAGCCCTGGTCTTACTGTTCCCCAAGTTCAGTCGAGGAAGTGGCTCGGATACGACCTCCACTTTGCCAAATAGATGGAGCATGAGTGAAGGATTCGCTTCGAATTGGGGTTGGGGTGTCTTCTATTGGATTAACTAGGGTAAAATGCACAGCGCGGAGTGCTGATTGTGTGGATTAGGGTCTTCTATGTATTTTAGTGTGTTCTCTTTTGATGGGGCCGAGTAGAGGTCACGCCTTTGAGCACGCAAATATTTCCTATGTAATAGATATAAATACGGTGGTGAAGAGTTCATGGTTCGGCCATCAATTTATGAGCTCACATATCCATGATATCCCCTTTGCAGTGCATCCCTCATACTCCTAAATGGCCTGGGCCAAAGATGGTAGCATGCAACTAGAGATTTGTAATTATGCTCATGCGAGCCAGTGGAAGATGACATGATTTCTACATCGTAGCGATTGGCTTTGCAGTTCCCATGATCTAAATGCCTCCATGCAGCTTCCAAACGCAGTCCATACCCATCTCCACAGTGCGTGTGCCAAAGCAACAGCTGTCACCCAAATCACCCTCATCCCATTCATCCTTACGCGGCGTCTTAACTTTCCGTTGCAAAAGCCAGTCATCGTAACTCTCACCGTCATGACGTTCAATCTCTACTTGCTCCGTGATACCAACTCCACTATCATGCTGCTCAAAACTCAAACTCGCCTCGAAAACGCTCAACATCCATCCCGGGACCCACGATATCGGAAAGATCTCTACGGCCCATCTGGCCAAACACCCTCCGTAACGTATCGTACAAGTTTGTGCTTTGGTTCTGGTGGATCATGTTGTCGAGTTGGCTGTCGGAAACTCCCTCGCCAACGACTTCCCTAGCCTTCTCCTTGCCTTCGCGCTCGACGACCTTGTGCATGGCCAGCGCGCCGAGTAAGTGCTGTGCGGCTTCTGTGTAGCAACCAATGTTGATACACGACACGCCCAGGTTGTAGCGTGCGCGGACAAAGTTTGGACGGAGAGCGAGGGCGCGTGAGTAGGCGTCGATGGCTTCTTCGCTGCGGCCGGAGTTTGCGAGGGTGGCGCCGAGACGGTTCCAGAGGAGGTGGACTTGTGATGAAGAGTTTGAGACGCCGGATTCGGTGGATGCGAGGGCGGCGCCGAAACAGTCGACGGCTTTGTCGTATTCTTCTACGCCGTAGAATAGTACGCCTAGACCTACTTGCACATCGGGGTCCATTTGCTCGCCGGTGGGCGAGAGTTGTGCGGCTTGAATGAAGAGGTTGGTGACTTTCTCGTGGAGTACGTGGCGGTCTGTGAAGCCCATCTCGGCGTCTGAAGAGAGTGGCTCTTTGATGAGTGATGGGTATTTGGTGGCCAGCCAGCGTTCCAGTGTCCGGTATGCGGTGCTCTCGTAGCCTTCGTTGGTGTATGATACAGCCAGACCCATCAGCGCCTCCAAATTCGACGGGTCCTGCTTCAGAGCATGTTCCAACGCTCTTATAGCCGGTGTTTCCTTCTCGTTCTGCGCTTGTGACTCTCCCAACCTTACCCAAGCTGCAATGTGATTCGGGTCTTTCTGAACAGCTGCTTCGAATGCTAGGGCCGCCAGCGAGAGATTACCACCGTCTTCCATTATCTTGACGCCTTCTTCGAATGGATTCGTGACGTTCTTGAAGAGATTCTCTTGTTCGAATAGGTAGTCGCCCATGGCTGGATCGCGGACCGAGTGTGTGTTGAGCCCGTCGAAGCCTTCCCATTGATCCATGTCGCCCATGTGTCCTTCGACGAAGTTCTCCTCGTTGGCAAGTTGCCTAGCGTATTCAGTCTCAGCTTGGATACCCTTCCAAATGGACTCGAAATCGTCGAAATCAACGGCATCTTTCTCTACTGACCTGTCCATTTCGTTCAGCTCTGCCTCCATGGCCTTGTTCGCCTCGGCGTCAAGAGCGCTCAGGTCCTGCTGGTCTGTCTGTTCGAGTTGTGCGAACTGGGCCTCCCAATCCTGATCGTCGAGTTCTACCATGCGCTCCTTGCCTTTGCCAGAGTTCTGCATGGGCTGCTGGAAGTTTTGTGGTGCGAATGGCTGCTGCATGCCCATACCGCCCATTCCCATTCCCATGCCGCCCATGCCCATGCCCATTCCGTACATGGGCCGCTGGTATCCCGTCATCGAAGGCTGAGAAGCGGTAGTCGGGCTCGCCGTCCGCGCGTTCGGGTTCATCTGCTGGAACTTTGCGAATTCAGCAGGGTTAAATCCGGCTGGTCTTTCTTGCATGGCTGGCCCTCCCATCTGTGGCGCCTGCATGCCTGGATCGAACTCTGCTGCCCATGCTGGTGATCCGCTGTGCTGTGTCCGCTCCAACTCTCGTCGCATTTGCTCCATGGCGAATGGAGACGCGGGACCGGGCCCTTGTGGGAGTTGTACGTTCTGGTTCATGAACTCATTCATCATCTGTGGATCGCAGAGTTAGCCATGATTCCTATTTGTTCGCCCTCCTGCTCTTCTTGTCAACTTACGCCATCTGACGGGCCGCCCATCTGCTGGCTTCGCATGCCCTCCTGCATTCCTCCGGGCCCCCGCCCAACCAGGCGGTCTCTCTGTAGCGACTTGTCATCCTGCACATGCTTGGTGAACTGGCTGAGCGGGTTGGCGCCCGTCGAGCATTCTGCGCCGCCGAGAAAAGACATGGCGAAAGGTAGAGAATTATGTAAGGTGAAGCAGCGAGTATGACGCGGTTAACAGCGAGGAGGAGGTGTATGTACAAGTCGGGCGGCGAGCGGGTGCCAGAGGCGCGTCGGCCGGTCTAATTGATCAGCATGTGGAGAAGCTACGCGGGGCGGCCGAGGTCGCAAATAACCGCCACACAGAGCGAGTGAATCCGAGCTTGTCCAGTAGAGCTCGGCAGCAGCACATGACTAAACTTTGACGAACAGCACGCACCACGATACTGATGGGTTATATACATTGCAAGAGTTCATTAGATCGATTTACTTTTCTAGACCTAGACCCTATACCATGTACAAAAGAAGAGGGGAATATAACAACGCCGGACGCTCTTCCACTATGATACACAAGACCCATCTATCAACACAGCATGCAGCCAACAGGACACATGTCCCAGTCGTGCAGTCGTACAGATACGTCGACCATTTCCTCCATACATCATTCGTTGTAGAAGCGTGGGGCGGCCGTCCCGTTGCAAGTAATCACTGTCCCTGGCCTCCTTTCATCATCATCACTTAATCCTCTTGGGTGGAATCCGAGCGCTTGTTGTCGCGCTGGTTCTGTGTGCCAGACTTGCTGAAGTCAACGCGGAGTTGCCTGCCGTAGATGGTCTTCTCCTTCAGGACTTCCCTGGCCTTGGTGGCGCTAGCGACATCGATGAAGTCTGCGTGAGCAAAGCCTCTGGGCTGACCAGTTCTCCTGTCAATGGCGACACGGACATCCATGACGTTGCGAATATCACGGAAGAGGTCGTTGAGGTCCTTGTCAGACATCTCGAACGACATGTTGCCGATGAAGAGGGTCTTGGACGGAGGGTTTTGCTCAAAGTTGCCAGAGGTGCCGCTGCGGGTCCTGGAGTTGGGCTTAGGCGCGTGGAATTGGACAACGAGGTTGCGGCCTTCGAAGACCTGCATGTCGAGGTTGTCAATGGCAGCTTGGGCGTCCGCGACATTCTTGAATTCAACGTATCCGAAACTGCACGAAGGTTAGTGTTTGGTTTCCGAGACTGGGCCATCTAACATACCCTCTGCTCAAACCCCGGTTGTCGTAGACAATCTTGGTGCTCTCAAGCTCACCGAACTTGGAGAAGACACGCTTCAGCTGCTCTGCGGAAACCTCGTAGTACAGGTTGCCAATGTACAGCATGTTGTTCGGGGTAGTGTTCCTTGGGGCCCTGGGCTTTGATGACCTCTGGGCATTGTCTGCGGTCTCAGCGGCAGCCTCCAATGCATCCACGCCAACAGTAGCAGAGGCGTCGGTAGGCTCGGCCTGCACCTCCTGCTGCGCCGGCGTCAGGTTCTCTTCGACAGGTGCCTCAGCCGCTGTCTGCGCAAAGTTCTCGTCCCCCTTGGTCGCCTCATCGCTAGCGAATCGTCGCTGGAAGGACGAGATTGACCATTGCTGTTGCCTCAGACGGAAAGCCGAGGGGGTTATGGTGTTGATGGATCGCGGCTTCGCAAGGAACGCCTTCGAAGGCGACGCGGTGATGGCGCGGACGGCAGTGCGGCGGAGGAGAAACCTGCATGGCCATATCAGTATTACGATTTCAATTGCAGACGAGGCGATTCTTACATTTTGGCGATATGGGTGAAGTTGGCAAATGTGGATGCGTTGCTAAAAGTCGGAATACCGTAAATTTTTGGGCATGGATCATTGATCCGCGCTAAGCTCCTAGCACGTGAGCGGCGTTCTCAAGCCCTGGACGCTCTCGACATGTGTATTGTACTTCTTGGTGACGCATTGCACATTTTGGGCAGCAAGAAAGTAATTATTTGCCGGTTTTTATCCCGCATAATACAGGTCATTGCATTCAACGTCGGACATCCTTCGCCAAGATGTCAATCCTAGGACAGGTTGATTGGTGACTTTGTGGGGTATTCATGAGGGGCAATCCTGTGCCCTGTGAGGGAATGATCCCGACTATTCGCCCACTCCAGTTCATGGGGATATCTTAACAAACGCATTGGAACATCAGAGTGCATGTAGCGCGCCTCACATGCAAGTGAATGTTGTTGGTAGCCCGAATGACTCTCGGAAAGGATCCCTTGACCCTGCCGATAACATCACCAGCCGAGGATGGAGGGGCTAGCCTGGTAACTTGCCCGAATGAAACGTGATTGCTTGTAGCCTCGAAGTCTTGCTCGCTATGGTTACGTACTCCTGCTGGAAGGGTATCCAGGATAAGTATGCCATGGAGTCATCGAATCCATAATCCACAAAATGGCACGGGGTCAGGCGACAGGCCGGCCGCCTCCGAGGCGCGTTCCTGGTGAGGCTCGTCTTAAAGTTTGTGTTCGCTCTAGCAACCACAACTACCATCTCTCCATAGCACCATGCTGAAAGGTAGCGCAAACCAATTCCTCCATACAAATACAAGCGGAGACTGATCTGAGGAATAGGAGCCTTTTCTGCTGATGCGGACGCGTCGCCCGACTTTGGCCCTGCCCACGACGACCAGATACCCTCGTCGGAAGAGGAAGAGCTGAGCCATGACTTCTCCGAAACTGAAGCTGGCGGTAGCGGGCGCACACGACTAGACAACGGTGCGACTGCAACCGCACAGGAGAATGCTGGTACCAGCGACGAGGAAGAGGACGACAATGGCATGCTGCCCCGCGACAAGCAGCGACGAACCGCCTTCTACGACTATACTGCGGAGAAGCAGATGAGCCACACAGAAGCCAAACAGTTCTACCAGCGCCATCAACTAGAGACACAGTATGGAGGTTCACAGGCGGGAGAGACATACAGCCCTGCCATGCGCGCAAAGACATTCCCCGCCAACTTTGGCGGCACAGACGGTGTAGACCTCCATGGCAAGGCAGAAAGCATTCGCTCTAGGAAGAGCAATGTCACGCTCGCGAATCAAGGGCATCGGTCCAACCTGCCCATCGGGTTGTCACACACAGAGCAGTCACAGGATCCGCGCCGACACATGACTCAACACGGAGCCAACACTGCAGGTACCGGCAACGAAGGCGACGCCTTTCTCCAAGCCGACCAACAAGCCCGATCTCACGCGCAACACCCCGGTCTCCCTCACGAAGAAAAACCACTTCTGGCTGAAGAAGGCATCCACGGTGCGGGCGCAGGCATTGGTGTTGGCACAGGAGCAGGAGGCTTCGCAATGAACGATTCCAGTATCACCACTGAGCTTAGCTCCATCTATACGAATATCCAGAAAGTGCTAGATTTACGTCACAAGTACATCCGCTTGTCTTTGCAGCGCAACTTCGATAATCCCAAAGATGATCCAGCTTGGCGCATTTACCCCACCCCTCCTGAACCAGTGTGGAACGACTCTTCCAAACAGCGTCGCAACGCAGGCGGCAGCAGCTTGCAGAACAGCGGAATCCTTGAGCCTAATGAACCAGCCAAGCCACCTCGCAAGATGGGAACAAATATTGGCGAGGACTTCCATCTGGAGGACTGTCTTCCCGTACCAGGTCCCGGAGAGATGTCGTTCCGCCTGGACAGCAGCGGTGTCTACCAAGTGTACGAGACCGCCAAGTCCGCTGAGCTGGATACGCCCATCGTGTCCATCCCTACATTACGCGAATTCTACATCGATCTCGATTCCATCCTTGATATATCCTCAGACGGACCGAGCAAGAGCTTTGCTTTTCGTCGACTTCAATATCTTGAAGGCAAATTCAATCTTTACTACTTGTTGAATGAATACCAAGAGACGGCCGATACCAAGAAAGTGCCGCACAGAGATTTCTACAACGTCCGAAAGGTCGACACCCACGTTCATCACTCAGCATGTATGAACCAGAAGCATTTGCTGCGCTTCATCAAGTCCAAGATGAAGAAGTCTCCAGATGAAGTGGTCCTGTTCCGTGATGGCAAACATCTCACACTAAGGGAGGTCTTCGAGTCAATTAATTTGACAGCGTACGATCTAAGTATTGATACTTTGGATATGCATGTGAGTACAGGCATCTGGCAACATGACATTTTGCTAACCTACTAGGCTCACACGGATTCGTTCCACCGATTCGACAAGTTCAACTTGAAGTATAACCCAATTGGTGAATCACGCCTGCGAACCATCTTCTTGAAGACAGACAACTTTGTCAAGGGCCGATACCTAGCAGAAATCACCAAGGAAGTCATCTCTGACCTTGAAGCGAGCAAGTACCAGTTTGTTGAATGGCGCATCTCCATCTACGGTAGAGACATTGAAGAGTGGGATAAGCTGGCAGCTTGGGTCATTGACAACAAGCTATTCTCGCCAAACGTCCGCTGGTTGATCCAAGTACCTCGTCTGTTCGACGTCTATAAAGCAACTGGGCTCATGGACAACTTCCAGCAAGTCATCGTAAACGTATTTCAGCCATTGTTCGAGGTCACGAAAGATCCGTCCAGCCATCCTAAGCTTCACGTTTTCCTGCAGAGGGTCATTGGATTCGATAGCGTCGACGATGAGAGTAAAGTCGAGCGACGCGTGTACAGGAAGTTCCCATTTCCGAATGAATGGGCTACGAAGCAGAATCCACCGTACAGCTACTGGATGTACTACCTTTTCGCCAACATCTCATCACTCAACGTATGGAGAAAGCAGCGCGGCTTCAACACGTTCCTCCTGCGTCCTCACTGCGGAGAGGCTGGTGACACCGATCATTTGGCTGCCGCAGTACTATGCTGTCACAGCATCAGTCACGGTCTTTTGCTCCGTAAGGTGCCTCTTCTACAGTACATCTTCTACCTTGAACAGATTGGTGTCGCTATGTCGCCTCTCAGCAACAACGCACTATTCCTGGCGTACGAACGCAACCCGTTTCTGAGCTACTTTAGACGCGGTCTCAACGTCTCGCTATCGACAGACGACCCTCTTCAATTTGCCTTCACAAAGGAGCCTCTTATCGAGGAATATTCAGTCGCAGCGCAGATCTACAAACTGAGTGCTGTGGACATGTGTGAGCTAGCCAAACATTCTGTCGAGCAGAGCGGTTTTGAGCATGTCGTCAAGCAGAAGTGGTTGGGTAGCAACTACCATCTCCCTGGTGTTGCAGGCAACGACATGGCGAGATCCAACGTGCCCAGTATTCGTGAGGCGTTCCGACACGAGACGCTCATGGGCGAATTAGCTATGTAAGTTTCGAACAGACATTCACATCTTCGCGTGGCAGTACTAACACCGTATAGGATCGACCGCTACACGCGCGCTGCGCAAGCTGGTAGTCACGATCTTACTAGCTCTAATCTGCAATCGGAAGTGCCACAGACGCCGAAGTCACTCCAAGGAACGCATCCCACTTCTCCTACCCATGCATCCGCGGGTGGAAACCAAGTGTTCTCCAAGCTACCTCCAGCCCAAGTCGCTCGGCTCAAGCCATCTGCCTCGACGACCGACATGGGTAGTATGCAAGGCCAACCAGCTTCACCTTCAGGTACGAAGGACGGTGCCAGCTCTAGCATGACTGTCAACCCTAGCACGATTTCTGTCGCTCAGCCGACAGAGCCTGAAGAGCCGGATCAGGGACTGACGCGCTCAACAAGCACGATTACGTTGGACGGGGAGCCTAGGTTGTTCCCCGGCATTGTCAGTAGCAGGAGTAGGAGACGGAGCACTAGAACCAGCCAGGCCGAGGATGGTGACATGACAAGCTCGCGTTTGAGGTTCCGCACGGGTGATCAGGAGAGTGTTGTGGAGGAGAGGGATACAGATGATGAAGATTAGACGTCACTGGGTTGTTGGATACTGTGTATGTTTAACAATGGGACAGGGATCACGAACGACACAAGGTCTGGTTTATGATAGAATCTTCTCTTCATTATGATGCTCGATAGAGTCTCGCTCGATGCAGCTGCTAGTAACACAAGGACGCCCGCTTTGCTGCAATAAACCAAAACAACCAAACTACCTTCTCTTCTACCGATCATGAGTTGAGGTTCCGTGAATAACAGTCGAGACACCATGCGTCCCCCTCTTCTCCGACTTCTACTATGCACTTCTTACATGTCGCCTTGCTGCAGCCTACACATTGCCTCGCACAGATGAAACAGGTCCGGCCTTCGCATCTCGTGCAATCGAGGTAGTTTTCCAGATCTTTCCGTCGCTTGGGCGCTTTGTTGCAGGCATGACAAGATCGCAGGTCGGAAACGGGGTGTGATTGGGTTTGGCAGGGTGATGGGGCGTCCAAGTCGACGTCCATTAGGTGTGATGTTGACTTGACGAGCGACGCTTTCGGGCTCAGGCGTTTGAGTTGCTTGACCGGCCGGCGTTCTGATGTGTATTCGTGTGGCTTTGAGGGGAAGAGAGCGTATGGCAGGTTGTTGTTGTTGCTCTCGAAAGGCGGGGTATTGTGGAGATGGAGGCGGTTGGAGTCGCGACTGGGTGATGAGCGGTGTTGGCGTGACATGCTGCAGATTTGTTAGAATTGGAGCTCTATTTTGGGTGGAGTATTGGTGCATACGGTTGCGGTCCGTCGTCGCCAGCCATTCTCTTTCTCTTGCCCAGGCCGGCGGCGTGTTGATC
Organism: Alternaria ethzedia; assembly: GCF_023757985.1. Classification (NCBI taxonomy): domain Eukaryota; kingdom Fungi; phylum Ascomycota; class Dothideomycetes; order Pleosporales; family Pleosporaceae; genus Alternaria; species Alternaria ethzedia. Next base: position 893,668 of record NW_026056197.1, read on the forward strand.
GTGGGCCATGGTATGCCAGTAGCTGGGGGTGGTGTCGTATTGGCGCTCGTGCGGTGTATTGGGACCGAACAAGTCAGAGGTGATGTAGACCATAGTGGCGGCGACTTCGCGGTGATGGTGAGGGTGAAGCGGAGAAGCTGTTGTCGGCCTCAAAGGCGGAAGGAGCTGGAACGTGCAGCGGCGGCGTCAACACAGAACAGAAAGCGGCTTGCAAAACAGGACAAAGGGTATCGAGGACGGCGCGCTAAAGCAAAGGGACGCGGATGGGCCGAAAGGAGCGCTGATGTTTAGTCGCGATGGTGCTCAGGACGGACCGGACGGCGCTTTGGATGTTGTCGGCTCGGCGACGTACCTGACTAGCCGGCCCAGGCAGCCAACAGCATGTGGGCCGGCGCACGTGAAGCGTGTCGCCAAGCAAAGGGTCGCGCGACTCAGCTAACGCGCGACGGCGCAGGACAGGGTGAAACATCGTCGACAGCAGCGACGAGCATCCCGCCCGCCAACTCCGCCGCCTCGGTCTCTGGCGCGTGTGCCATGTCTGCCCTTCCTGCGTGACTTGGGGCGAACGAACCATCTCCACATTATTCTTACCTACCCCACATCCTCCCACCCTGCGAAGAAGCTTGAGCCATGGATAGCGTCAATGTGTCGGAACTGGTTGCGCGCCTCGGCGCGGAGGAGGAGTCGGTGCGGAAGATGGCGGTCTTCAAGCTGCAGAATGCCATTGGCGACCCCTCCTTCGCCGACGTCTTCATATACGAAGGCGGCCTGCCCAAGCTGCGCTTCCTGGCCCTGCACTCGACCGGCAACACCCTGGCCTACTGTCTGACCTCTCTCGCACGCCTGCTGGAGTTGGACAAGGGATGGGACCATGTCACGGACGATCTGGTCGCGAGGGTAAGTCGACGACGACCTTAGAACGAGGGATTGCCTGAAGAGGTCTAACAACTATACTCCAGATCGTCGACCTCGTTGTCGCGCAACCTCTCGTCAACGTCAACCGCGGTGCCATGTCGGTCCTCGCTGCCATTGTCGGCCACCCCTCACACCGTAACTCCCAGGACGGGACCACGGGCTTCCAGCGCCTGAAGCCCGCCGTCGACTCTCAGCCCGACTTCCTACCTTCCCTCGTCGAAAAGATCACCTCGGCCGACCACGCGTTATGTGCAAACTCCCTACAGCTCATCAACGCGCTCATGCGAGACGCCATCGCAAACGACGCAGCCTTTGAATGGCCCAAGTTCATCAAGCAGCTGCAGGAGCTGGGCGTGATCAAGAGCGTATACGGGCTTATGCAGAGCTCTGCGATACAAGATCTGGCCCATCCACTACTCGACTTCCAGTCTTTGACCAAGATACTGCTCAGGAACTGGAGGGAAGAGAAGGTCGACCTAGAGAACCCCGACCACAGGAGGGCGATCCGCGGGCTACACACAGCGAGTAATCCAGAGAAGTCAGCATCAGACCCCAAAGGAAGCAAGAAGCACAACCCGGATAAATGGAAACGTCTGGGTTTCGAGACGGAATCACCTGCGTGGGAGTTCGACGCGACTGGCTTCCTAGGCCTCATGGACATTACAGACTTTGTCTACAAGAACGAAGACGGGTTTCAGAAGCTCTTGCTGGAGCAGTCGGCAGAGCCACTCGAGCAGCGATGCCCAATCGCTCGCGCAAGTCTGTCGGTCACCCAGACCCTATACGAACATTTTGAGATAGATAAGCTCGACGATGTGGACTCCCACCGGCCTACCGACTCGCGGGCCAACTTCGACCGCTCATTCAAGCCCCTCCTACTCCACTGGTCCAGGTTACATACGAGTGGTCTGAGTGCCTTCATCCGACTATGGAAGGTAGCCGGCGCACAAACCGAGGACTTTGAGAAGATCGAAGAGCTTATCCGCATCTTGATCGAGCAGGTCGTGGGCCAGGCGCCACGCATGAGGGATGTCAAGGACGTGGAGGAAGATTTGGCTGAATTCGAGCTGAAACGCCTGAGGGAACTTCAAATGGAAGTACTGGAGCTGACCTACGAGGATGCATGGGGCCATCATCTCCGGTATGCAGTTTGCGTTGATGTAGTCTGTGCTCAGCTAACTCTCTACAGTCAGGTCCGTGACGAGCTCAACCACGAGGCTCTGCAATTTGTAAAGGAGCAGCGTATAAGATGCCTGCTACAGGGCGCGTGGTTTCCAATGGGTATCGACTACGGCACGAGTGCGGGTCCGGTAACCAGCAAGACCCTGAATCGTTCTGTGCCCTCATCATGGCGTTTTGTCCGATTGTCGCACAACCGGCGATATCTGCATTACGCTGACTTTGACGAGAAGACGGCGACTGAGCCGAGGCTAGACACGCTGCAGGAGAAGAGTAAGTGTAACGAGTCCACGCGTCGTTTATGGTTTGCGTTACCGCAGTGGCTGACCCGCATGTACAGTCGATCTATCCATTGTCTCTTCGGTGGTGAGCAATGTCTCGGCTTCGGCGCCATCGACCGCATCGTCAGACAGTACGGTCACAACCCTGCCAGGCCACGAGCGGGCTTCGACATCGACCAAGATCACGATCCACGGTTACCTGCCCCCGTCCAATCACGCGCGGCAGGCGTCCAGCGGCTCAGGTGCAGGGCGAAAAGAATCCGTCCTACTGCATCTGCATCCCCAGAGCCATACCCTTGCTTCCGAGTGGCTTGATGGACTGCTGATGCTACTGAACCAACAGCCAATTACCGCCGACACCAATAAGTTGGTAACCTTCATCGGCGGTTACGGGCTCAAGATCCGTCTGCTCAACGTTCGCTACGAAGATGTCGGGCTGGAGGAACCAGTGCTCCCCAGCCGTGAAGGTCTGGATGACGAATACTACTGTACGTGCTTCTCCTTTACACCGTGGCACGGGCTCAATACTGACTTGATACCTTAATGCAGATGACATTGCGGGTGCCTGAAGATCTAGAAAATGCTTGTTCACGGACAGGAGTCCTGGACAACAAACATCGATCTTGTGCAGGTAATAGTGAAATTAATGGGGCCGCCAACGTCCAAGCTGCATGATGTTGGGAAGCCTAAGCCTACGCTTCCGAAAGCCTAATCTTTCTCGATGCGGAACTAGGCAACGGCGGGGTGGAAGACGTTCGCCGTCTTGTGAATAGACGTCTGTCGACGTTCAAATTGGGAACCAGGTACCGCTCTCTGGGAACCATATTAGGAACTGTGCAGGGGGCGGTAACATTTGTGTTGGCGCGGGAGCTGGATGCGCTTCTCTTGAGATACCCTTGCTTGTACCTGTGCAATACGCTGCAATTAGACAGATTGTTTGGAGCGTGCGTGCGTGTTGTCAGCCTGTCGTCGTTACGCAGCGCATGCTCGACGTTGTACAAGGCGTCTGGCAATCGACGGTGATCTGTGCGATATTAACCCGTGACACGCTGGCGCAGCCATTGAGCCGGCCAGTCGGGCGGCCTGGTAGTAACGCCATAACGCATATTCCAGAAGCAAGTATATTTGATGCGGAGGCTTAATCAGGCAAATGTGATGGAGAGCATCTGTCGACTCCGCGAGCCGGGCACGTTGGCCAGCGGTGTGTCGCACGCTAAGCATCGTGGCTCCGCTGACGGTGTGTTCCTGGCGGCCACGGGCCTGAAACAGCGGACGGCAAGGTGGAGAGAAGCGGGGAGGAGGCCTGTCTGCACTACCTGACTCAACCAACGACCGCACGCGGGCCTGGCGTGCTCTCGGATACATCAGCCACGGTTCTACTAGGGCCCAGGTGTGAGGTGGAGAGCAGAGAGTGCGTCGCTGGCGGCGCGTTAGCCTGCAGCTGCAGCATCCCGCGACACGAATATGCAGCCGCCCCAAGTGCGAGCGACAGTCGTACGCTGCTGAGCCCACTGATTGTTTCTATCCCCCAGCGGCCGTCCTGTTGGACCTCATATAATTCCTTCTTCTTCGGACTTTCGCTTGCTGCTGTTCGGATAGCCCTCCGGTCGATCCTCGAGAACAAAGCACACCAGCATTGCTCAACCAAACGTTCACGACCAAGTGCCCGCCGCACCGCCCGGCCACGGCGTCAGGGCCGCCATTCGCAGCGTCGTCCGCGCAAACCACGCCCCCATGTGCCTGAAGCCAAACGTTGCGCCATCGCCGACGTCGAGATCCGAGCCGAAGCCATGAAGAGCAAAGCCAAAGGGACTATTCTGCCTCTGCGGCAGGCCGAATTCGACGCCCTGCCGTATTCAGTCCAGTAAGTAATATTCCGCGCTCCTGAGTGGTCGGGACGTGTGATAAGGGCGCGTTATGCGCGTGCATATACCGAATCCCCCACCATGACTTTTTGTGTACCTTGCAGTAGATGAAGGGCCTGTCAATTATGCCATGATGCCAATGCTAATTCGTCCCGCTACAGGAGAAAGTACTTTTCATCCCTGGAGCGTTTGCAGATCGCCCAGCACGCCTCCGACGAGCCTACTACATCAGGCCGCTCGTCCCAGGCCAGCACCGCTTCCAAATCCCACCGGCCCTCGCTATCTCTCGGCACCGGACGACGCAGACGCAAATCCGAAAAGGCTGTGCACGCTCACGACATTTCCCACATTGACCTTGACTTCTTTCTCTCCTTGCCTGAAAAGGTCCGCAAGCAGCATTTCTCCCGCGAAGAGCAGGCCCTCCTCCAAGGCAGGCACGAACAGGCGTTCCTTCCCGACGACCAGGATCCCGAGTGGGCACAACAACGCTTCAACGATTTTCACTTCGACTTCTCCCACTCGACGCTCGACCTTCCGGAACGCGGCCGTTCACGACGTCGTTCATCTTCGGCCTCTTCGACCGTCAGCCCTTCCCGCCCTACTTTCGGGCCTTCTAGTACATCAAACACGGACAAGGACCGAAACACCCATTTACTATATCTCGATACAATGGCCACGCCCATCTTCCACCGGAGGGAAACCTCAACGGCAGACATGAGACGAACCATGTCCCTCACGTCGCACCCTGTCCGCCTTGGATCTTCATACATGGCGGATCCTCCACTCTTCAATGCTCGGCCGAATCGACTTCACCAGCGTGCCCACTCTTCTTCTCTTACAGGCCACATATCGCCGTCTACGCCGCCAACTCTCATGATCGACCCCGAAGCGACACACTACCAGGACCCAGAGGCGAGGAAAAAGCTGCGCATGTATCTTGCGTCTCCCCAAAAATTCGATGAAGCAATTGAATTTGGCTTCCCATCGTCCGCTGGAAGCGACGCCGCTACACCCCACTTCCAGCTACCACAGATAGACAATCATGCTCGCAAATTCAGCCGAGACATGCACACATTCCTTAGGGACGGACAGCTGTCGTTCTTCGAAGACCATCCAAAAGAGAACCAGGGTCTGGAATCTGATGCCGGCTCTGTAGCCGACATGGACTCACCTGCCACGCCCTCCAGCACCGGCCTGTCTTTCCGCATGCACTCTCGCCAAATCTCGCACCGCAAGTTCTCGGTTGATTCGCCGGCTCCGTCACCTGTCCACTCCGCCAATGGGCATTTTAATCGCGAGATGACGCTCCGTATGACCTTGACCCGGCCCGATTTACGAGCTGACGAAGATCAACTGTATGGCTGGCAAGGCTCAGGCTCAAGCTCAAGCCCCAAAACCTCGAAAGACGATCCTCTGGCACTGGAAGACCTTGTCTTCACTGACGACATGACCGGTACCAAGGGCGCCTTCTACGTCAAGCCCAAACCGCGTGGAAACCTCGTGAGCCGCCTACTGAAGCGTGCCAGCCTCAAGGCCACCAGTCGCTGATCCCCATTTCAGCTTGCATCTATTAATTCACTTCTCACATTGTACTTTTTGCCTGTCTTTCCTAATAAAGACCAACAACAGGTCTGCTGCGTTTCAGCGAGCGACTTTTATTTCCTTGTCCAACCATTTTCTAGACATTTACGGGGGTTTACGAAAGCTCATCAGACTGTACGATTATCACGATGCACGAACCGAACGATTCAGATGCATGAATGAGGCGTTTTCCTTTCATCTCCCATGTCCAGCTACCCTGCTGGTATTTCTTCATACTTAGCTAGCCAAGAACTTCATCGAGAATGATACCCAGTCGGCAGCAACCAAAACTGGTCTGTCGCTTTGATACCACCACCTTCGCCTCATCCTTGTCGATAGCATTGTTTCCGCGTATTTCCTATTACATCAAGCAACAACGGTTACTCATCGCAATTGCCGATACAGTCCAGCGTCTCAACTGACAGCACCTGACTTTTGCCGAAGGAGTGATCGCCCCCAGCGATCATGACTAGGTCCTCGTACTCTCTACCGGAGCTTTACCTACCCGTTCACACTACCCGTCTTATCTCTCCACATGTTTCGCCAAAGAACCACACTAACCATATTATCCGCAGCGGAGAGATCTATATCGCATAGATGTTAAGGGTAGGGATGGCTGTATGACGTTGCCGTTTTCATCCAGTGGCTAGGCAAAGATCAACATTACAGTACTCGTACAGTTTGCATGCAGTAGCTGATACTAGGCGTTGTATGCGTTTGGTGGTGCTGGGTGAATGTGTTTCGGTGGCGAGGTAAGATGCATGAGAAAGAGGGTTATTGGGCAGCTAGGTTGAGGTTGAGTATATGTGAAAGCATTGGTCGATCCAACGCATCAACACATCACACAACATATTCCACCAACCATCTTCCCCATCTTCCCTCTTTTCTCCTCCACCCCTCCACCTGCAGTCAACAATGACGTGCCCACTACACTTTCCGCAAAAATACAGCGAACATCCCATCAGCCACTGCAACATGAAACACCCACTCAACTCTTATCCTCCACCAGCTCCCCCAACTCCACCACCGCATTCCGGTGAAGCTCCACCTGCCCACCCGGCTCTAGATTCCTAATGGGTTCCCTTGCCGAATAAGTCTGACTTACCTGTACGCAGTTCCTGGTACACTAACCCACTAGATGCCGAACCGAACTGCTCCAATCTTCACGGTACGCTACGTTTCAGCTTGCGCTAGATTTTTCTTCACTCCCACAGGGCTCGATCTTGCGTTCGCAGCGGATAGCGCGCGCGTACAGTCAATCGGGTCATGTGTGTGGCGGGGTCTGGATTCATTGAGTGGATTTCTTGGGTCGGTGACGCATATGCGTGAGGTGACGATGTTGTTTACATTGTGTGCTGGGTTTTGCTCGTGTGGCACTGCAGGTCGTTGTTGTGGCGTTGGCTGATCGACGGGAAAAGAAAGTTAGGGAAAAAGGTACGGCATATGCATGTCATTGTCCTGTGATGCGAAAGTGAGAGGAATGCCGTTAGATTGCATACGGCGGCTGGGAGGTGGTGTTTTCCGGGGTTCTTTACTTTTTTTTCGCGCCTTTGTTTATTACGCGCGCGTAGTGTAGCCGGAGTCGGATATAAGATTTATTGAAGGTGCTGATGATGGATGTTCTGCTAGTCAGCATACCTGTGTATGAGTTCCGTGGCCGCAGCTAAAAAGTGATGTTGCTGCAGATACGCTGTCCGTCGGCGTTCCCGAGGTCAGGATTCACATCATGGCTGGGTGATAAGCGGCTACAGCAAGATTACAAAACCGATCGTCTGCTTGCATTGAAACGGTTTTCATGTTGTGATCTTCTGCAATGTTAGGTGCACGACAAAGTCGTTAGGCCAGGGTGCTCGCGTTATCGTGGTGAGGCATCACACACATACACTACTCATGAACACGGCACGGAAACACTGCGTCTACATGCTGACGGCCGGATAACCTATGCGGGCGAAAGATCAGCCCGAAAAGCAATTGCTTCGTCACGCGCGCGGATAGTCGCATTCGCATTTCTCCATTTTCCAAACGAGTCAAGTCGAAAACAGTGCTCATTTCAGGTGCATACCCCAGGATCAAGGTGGTCCGAATTCGGCATCTGGAAGAAGAAAAGTGATCCACGGCTTATCCTTTCTGGACACTTTGCAGAGAACGACGTGTCCCGCTACTGCAGTCCCATGCTCCCCCACGTGCAGGTTTTAATTGCACCGTTCATGCATTGAACGCAATATACGCGTAACCTTCACATGCAATGTCATGACATTCCAAACACTTATTTGGCATCAACAGTTGTTCGAATTTTTTCATTACTCGTGGTATCCTGCGTCTTTCGCTGCCAAGTCAATCCATTTGCAGTTCTTTACCTCGACAAGGCGATGTCGTCAATTCGCAGAATCATCTTGACGGTCTCGGCTGCAAGCTCGATAGCGCTGGTGCTGACCAGCAGTGGCTGCAGTACGTTCTCCTCGCTGATGTCGTTCTTGACACCCCCGCTCTTGATGCTGATACCAGCATTCTTCTGCTCCTGTGCATGCCTATGCCTTAGCTCTGTGACGACCTTGATGCTGTTCAGACCGGCGTTTTCCGCCAATGTTGTCGGAATGACCTCCATGGCATCGGCGAAAGCTTTCCAGCAAATGGATTCAGTGCCGGAGAGCTCACGAGCCTTGAGTGACAGCTGATGCGCAATCTCAATCTCCGGGGCACCGCCACCAGCAAGTAGCGCCTTCTTCTTGACCAACGAGCGGATGGCGCAGTGAGCGTCGTGTAGAGATCTCTCGGTCTCATCCAGAATGAGGTTGTTAGCACCGCGGCAGACGATGGAGACAGTGTTGGCTGCTGACTTGACACCCGAAACCTTGACGTATCGTGCGCCTGATGCCTGTACCTCCTCGACAAGGTCTGCCGAACCAAGTTTGTCTTCTGTGAATGAGTCGATATCGGCAATAGGCTTGCAGCCAGTGCTCTACTGTGCATTAGCTTCGTTACATGTGAATCACTTCTCTTACGCACCTTGCAAATGAACTCAATCTCGTCACGCTCAATGTCCTTGATGACCAGGATCTTCAGCTTAGACAAGAAGTGCAGACTGAGGTCGTTGACTGCGTCTCGGAGGATAGACTTTTGGATGAAGAGAACGTTGCACTTGGCTTTCTGAATCTTCTTGACCATGTTCAGCAGGTATGTTCGCTCCTCCTTGAGGATCTTGTCCATTTGCCTGTAGTCGTTGACGACAATCTGGTTTTCCATGTCCGGCTTCGGTGGGCTCAACTGGAACTGAATGAGACCTATCCGTGCCTTCTCCTTCAATGTGGGACCACCGGCGCTCTTGACTACGGGCTGGTTGAGAACCAGTCCGTCGATCATCTCGCTGTCTTCGATGGTACCGCCTGACTTCTTGATCATGCGGATGTTCTTCAAGTCCACATTGTCGGCGGTCTTGGGGTCGATGACCTTGAGGACTGAATCTACAGCCATGATGGGTAGCTTGGGCTCCTGAGCGACGATCTTGGAAGAGAGTGCGGTCGTGGCGGTCTTGAGGAGCGTTTGCCTATCCGTGAGCGAGATGGGGATGGCCATCTCGGTCAATATCGATATCGCCTCCTGCGCTGCCCGTTGGAAAGCCTCTGATATGACTGTGGGGTGGATGCCCTTGCCCAATAACCTCTCAGCAGCGCCCAACAGACTTCCAGCAATGACTACGACCGACGTTGTACCATCTCCAGCTTCGATATCTTGGGCGTGTGCGAGGTCGACGAGCATCTTCGCGGAGGGATGCATAACGCTCATCTGGTTCAACATGGTGGCTCCGTCGTTTGTGATGATGGTCTGGCCTTTGCTGGTTTGGATCTGGACAAGTCAGCTATGATGGCTAGCGGTTTGCGCCTGGCTCGTACCATCTTGTCCATGCCCTTTGGTCCCAAGGACTGCCAAAAAGTTAGTATTCATCTCTTCCCCGCACCTCGTGGTGGGACATACAGTTCGGATCGCATCTGCCACAGCTGCACAATTTGAGTTAGCGAAATGCTCCTAAAAGAGAAAGAGTAGGTTCTGTACCTCTTGCGGCAATGATGTTAGCGCTGCGAACAGCTCTGGGCTTCTCCTTGTCCTGGGCCAATGTCAGTCAATGTTTTCAGAGCTTAGTGACGAAGCGCACCTTGAAGGCAGTGTTACCGCCACCGGTACCGCCATTTGCAACTTGAGCGGCCATCTTTCAGTATACAGGAGGAACAAAGCTAAAAGAGGGGTATCGTGGGAGTTTGGCGGGGAAGTTGTGGTGCCTGGACGCGAACTGACAATATTTCGAGAACGCGATAGACGTAGCGCACGGCCAATCCCCAAGCTCCGACTCGCCGGGCCATTGCCGCATCACAGCTACACCTTCACCCAGTCCACAACAACCAACCCCATACACTCGCCGCGCCGCCGCATCTACTCCCACTGTCGCTCCTACCCGGACACATCCACAACTCGACTGCACGCATAGCCCGAATCCTATCTCGGCCACACGACAGTCGCCGCCCACTCCGCAAGCATGCCTTCAGCCACAGGCCAGTCCTGGGAGAAGTACCAGAAGAACTTCGCCGACGACGAGGTTGAGGAGAAGAAGATCACACCTCTGACCGATGAGTAAGAGGCGATAGGTCACGTTCAAAGCGGGCATGGGCTAATGGCATCACAGGGACATCCAGGTGTTGAAGACATATGGCGCGGCACCCTATGGCGCCGAACTCAAGAAGCTCGAGAAGGAGATCAAGGACAAGCAGCAGACGATAAACGAGAAGATTGGTGTCAAAGTACAAACTCCTTCACCCTTCGTCCATGCTCGACTAACGCCTCCAGGAATCAGATACCGGACTCGCACCTCCACATCTCTGGGATATCGCCGCCGACCGCCAACGAATGCAAGAAGAGCAACCCCTCCAGGTCGCGCGATGCACCAAGATAATACAAGACGAGAAGGATTCGGAGAAGAGCAAATATGTCATCAACGTCAAGCAAATCGCCAAGTTCGTCGTCAACCTCGGAGAGCGCGTCTCACCCACCGACATCGAGGAGGGCATGCGCGTGGGTGTTGACCGCAACAAGTACCAGATCCTGCTTCCCCTTCCGCCAAAGATCGACCCTTCAGTTACCATGATGACGGTTGAGGACAAGCCCGATGTCACATACGGAGATGTTGGAGGTTGCAAAGAGCAGATTGAGAAGCTACGAGAGGTCGTCGAGATGCCCCTACTATCACCAGAGCGCTTCGTCAACCTGGGTATCGACCCTCCGAAGGGTGCTCTTCTCTACGGCCCTCCAGGAACCGGAAAGACCCTTTGCGCCCGAGCTGTTGCCAACCGAACCGACGCCACCTTCATTCGAGTTATCGGTTCAGAGCTTGTCCAGAAATACGTCGGAGAGGGAGCCAGGATGGTGCGCGAGCTGTTTGAGATGGCACGAACAAAGAAGGCGTGTATTATCTTCTTCGACGAAATCGATGCTGTCGGTGGCGCTCGTTTCGATGACGGTGCTGGAGGCGACAACGAAGTACAGCGTACCATGTTGGAGCTTATCACACAACTGGACGGTTTTGATGCTCGCGGTAACATCAAGGTCATGTTCGCGACCAACAGGCCTTCGACTCTGGACCCAGCCCTCATGCGTCCTGGCCGTATCGACCGAAAGATCGAGTTCTCGCTACCAGACATGGAAGGCCGTGCCAACATTCTCCGTATTCACGCCAAGAGCATGAGTGTAGAGCGCGACATCCGTTGGGAGCTCATCTCTCGTCTCTGCCCCAACAGCACAGGTGCGGAGCTGAGGAGTGTAGCTACAGAAGCGGGCATGTTCGCAATCAGGTAACCACTGTCCGAAGTGCATGTGAGACATTTACTGACTTGTATTTCTAGGGCTCGAAGGAAGGTTGCCACCGAGAAGGATTTCCTGGCTGCTGTGGACAAGGTCATCAAGGGCAACCTCAAGTTCAACTCGACCGCTACCTACATGCAGTACAACTAGACGGCGCCACGTGCGTTGCGTTGAAAGTAGCTTATGTATTTACATTAGAAGGCAGCACTGGTTTTGTATGAGTACTAACGATAGTGCTTTTCTTCCACTTAGATGGATAGGACATAATGCATTATTCGAATCATTCTGTTCTCTACAGTGAAGTCTTGACCAAGCATAACCCAGTCGATATGGTTTGTGATAGATATAAGTCTCGTACATGTCGCATTACTCGTCTAATTAATCAAACGACTTGTTGGATACACATCAACCTAGGTAAAACCTAAACACCCTAGAGCCTACATTGACGTTAGCTCACCTACTTTGCATGTTCTCATCTTGATGTAGTCTGCAGACCTGTTCGGGCTTTTTCTTGTATGAGGTGAATATGCCATTAAACTACGACTGTCCCGCCAATATCGCACAAATCAACATCAACACCCCACTTCAACCCACTTGCCTCAGCACCCTTCCGCCATCTTTCAGGCGGCTCAGTAACCGGTTCGTAACTAGCCGAGTAGGCACCACGGAAGGTACCAAAGTGCATGCCTATACTCTTCTTACTCCTCACATCCCTATGTATAGCCAAAGAATCCTCAGGACTAGAATGCTGACCAGACAAGACAGACCTCGGCTTGAAGCAACCCACAGGCACAAGTGCCAGATCAAAAGGTCCGTATAACTCGCCGATTTCTTTGAAAGCCGGACAAGGCGGGTGTGGCGCGTCGTGGTGTGAAAATTGGTCGTCGGAAAGAACGTGGCAGTATCCTGTGTCTCCCGCGAAGAAAAGCTTCTTGCCAGAGGAAGACGGTTCCTTGACGATCCAACTACACCACAGTGTGCCGTCGAAGTTCCAAGGCGTGCGTCCAGATCGATGTTGCGCAGGCGTGCATATCAACTCTACGCCTCCAGCACCCTTTTTGAACACAGTTATGCCACCCCACCAGTCCATTTCTTCGATTTGATCCGCCTTGATGCCTGCGCCCAACCCCGTCAGAACAGACTTGACGCCTAATCCGCAGAAGAAGCGCAAGTCGCCGCCTTGTTTCGCATTCAGCTTCTTCAGCGTGTCCGAGTCGAGGTGGTCGTAGTGGTCGTGGCTGATGCATACAGCGTCGATTTCAGGGAGCTCGTCAATGGTGCATGGTGGAGGTGTGAAGCGCACAGGACCGACCATGCCATAAGGTCCTACGCGCTCACTCCATACGGGGTCAAGGAGGATGCGCATTCCGCGTTCGTTTCCCTCTGAAGCTGTTGTTTCGATCAGGAAACTCGCGTGTCCTATCCATGTTGCCTTTAACCCGTTCTGCGCATTGCTGAAGTCGGGCTTGCGCACGTCGACCAGGCCTAATCGATCGGCGGGAATGGGGACGAAGTTCTTGGGTGTGCTGAACCGCGTTCGGACGGCAGCAATTATGCCGTCGTTCTTATACGAGGGCCATGGGTTCTTGAAGCTTGTGGGTGGCTTGCCGATGTGATGGGCCGTCGTGTATGTGTCTGGCTTGTGCGGGGGTAGCGGCGTTATGGAGGATGAAGGAGGCATTCTCGGTGTTTGGTAGTGCCTAAAAAACAGCGCGAGGATGCAAAGGGCTTGATGTGGGCGCGCATGGCTGGTTGTCGTGTAGATGGGACTATGACGACGAATGGCGGGTGTGGAGGCGGCGATAGGCAGCGCTCGTCGGAGGCCACGTTCGTCCGGTCCACCGTTGGAGGCGCGTTTGGGATTCGAGGGTCGCGTAGGGCTAGGAAACCTTCGAGACGTTCATCGATGACTTCACTGCCCTTGAAGCAATGTCGATGCAGTTGTTGAGTTTGTGCGTCTGGTCGTGGAGCGTCATCGAGCAGGTCCGACCCAGATAGACCCTGTCACCTATCGAGCAACCCACGTTCTGCCCCAGCCATCCTTCGCGACGTAATCCCCAACTCTTTTTGCACAGAGAGTCAAAGCCGTAATTGTGGCTGATCCTACCCACCAATCTCACATCCCAACGCGCATCTCCAACATCATGGCCTCGGAGACAGCTCAAGGGTACAAGCACCAAGGCGCGGCTTGCGTAGCCTTGTTCTCTTATCATCCAATAGGACCGACACGTGAGCCGTCTAGTTTACATGCAGGTACTGTTCGTCTTTCGCTCATCGCCGCCGCCGGAGCTCTAACCAGGAGTCTGGAAGATGTACCTTCTACATCTGGTAAGCACCGACTGGGGCCGCAGCGGCCTGGGTACGCCGTGGCCAAAATTTTGTGAGCTTTATAGATGTCGGCTTCCCAGCGTTGTTGAACTCGTAGTATACCTTTGCGTCAATCAATCTTTTATCTTTACAGTCAAGGCAAGATGAAGGGTACCTTTTCCAAAGCCGGCACTGCGGCTCTACTGGCCACAACGGCAAACGCACAACTCTATCCCAACCAGAGCCCGTTAAATCACACCTGTCAGTTACAAGAACCACTTCTGTCGTGCCCATCGCAAGATCCCTCCAAGGTAGACTCCTGCTGCGTCGAGACATTCGGTGGACTTGTTCTGAGCACTCAATTCTGGAACACATACACCGGCCGCGAGTCTGAAGGCCAGCTTCTCCCTACCGACACATGGACGCTCCACGGCCTCTGGCCCGACTTCTGTAACGGTAGCTACACACAATACTGCGACCTGAGCCGTCAATACGACCCCATTCCGGGACCGAACACCACGAACGGTCTACCAAACGGCACATTCGTCCCACCCTACAACGGCTCCAACATCGGCACCTTCCTCGAGCCATTTGGCCGTTACGACCTCTTGGAGTACATGAATACCTACTGGATCGCATGGCAACAAGACAACCCCGGCTTCTGGGGCCACGAGTTCTCCAAGCACGCCACCTGCTTCTCTACCTTCAACGTCCCTTGCTACGGCCCGCAGTACCGCGAGCACGAGGACGTTGTTGACTTCTTCGAGACGGCTGTCAAGTACTACAAGAGATTCCCCACCTTCGACTGGCTGGCTGCTGAGGGCATCACACCCTCCAACTCAACCACGTACTCGTACTCTGATCTTGTAGATGTTCTGTACGAGCAGCATGGTGGTATTCCTTTCTTGGGTTGCTCGGGACCCAGGTTCAATGCTACTGATGCTGGGAAGAACTCGACGGATAGAGGCTACACTATCTTGAGCGAGGTTTGGTACTACGAGCACGTAAGTATCCGCTAAGTGTGCCCAGTATGCGAATAGATAGGTGCTAACATGCGATTAGGTCTACGGCCGCCCTCAGGAAGGCAATGCCATCCCCGTTAATGCTTCTGCTACCTACCTCACCAACTGCGCCACTTCCGAGGGCGCAATTCACTACCCGGAAAGGACCAATGGGTCGGAGAAGGCTCCCACTGTCCCGTTTTAGGAAGACATAGTCGGGTTTGGTGTATTGTAATGATCAATATCAATCACTTCGTGAACGCAAACGAAGTTGCTCTTCACATCCACATTATTCACGGAATTACTGAAAACCCTAGAGCCTACATTAACATCACAAGATGTAAAGTATGCAATCTAACGTTAACGTACAGCCTACGTTAATATAGAAAGACGCAAAGTACATAACCTAACGTTAAGGTAGGGCCTACATTAACATAGCAAGATACAAAGTATGTAATATAACGTTAACGTAGGGCCTACATTAATACAGAAAGATGCAAAGTGTGTAATCTAACGTTGATGTAGGCTCTAGGGGTCACTGAAAGTCAAGTGAATCAACGCAGAAGTATGAAATTCCTTCGTATCAACTGACACTATTGATAGTCTACCCAGTACTAATACAAAACAAAGAATTTACTTGTTCTTTACCCGCACAAACTTTTGCACCCCAGTCTTAGGATCGAATCTGCTCTCCTAGTTGAATTTACGCGGTTTTCCAGCTACCTCATCTTCCGGACTAGTCTGCGAGGCAGCTCTTGTGCCGCGTTCTTCCTGCATATTCGTATCCTGAGTCTGGTCTTCGGGATCTAAGCCGCCTTCCTCGGGCGTCTGTCGCTCGTCGTCTGCGTGATCTTCCCCTGTATCCATGTCGACGTCTGTTTCCTGCACCCGTGGACTCTGTGTTTCGGAGATTCGGTTCCGCTCAACCTGCTCCCTCTTGATCTGGACTGCCGCCTTTGTTGCTGGGGCGTGGTTCTGCGACCGTGGGTGGACGGTGTGATCGGTGTTTTCTTCAAAGACTTGACGAGTGTAGTCTTGTTGTTTCCGTGCTGCGTCAACACCAGCGGGAAACATCTTGCCCATTATCGCGTTGTGCTTATCGCTGGCGCTTGGGTCCGCTGCGTACCCGCTTGGACTCGGCGTGTCCGGTGCATTGGTTGAGGCCGCATATTGGTGATTGGTGGGCGTGAAGCCAGTGGGTGAGTGACTTGCTTCGCCTTCGTTGCGTGAATGCACCTTGCGGAGGTTAGCTGCTGAGGATTGTGAGCGCATGTCTGGGCGGCCGTCTTTGCGAATCAAGACTCCATCTGCATTCCTAATAGGTTTGGTGCGTGTCTTTTTTGCCGACCCAAACATATCGCCTGGCGATCCGAAGCTCATAGCAGCTGTCACACCTTGTAGACCTAGACTGCTAGCACGATCGCTGGTTGGGTAACCGCCACGACCACCCCCACCGCCACTGCCTCGCCGCGCAATGCCCCCTCGTCCTGGCTGCGCGACGTGTTGGTAGTATCCGGACGGACTGATCTGAGAATCGGGAACACCTTGCCAATCAGGCCTTTCCCAATCAGGGGTTCCGAGTGTACCGTGGGCTGGCATACTCTTCCTAACTCTGCCACCTCGACTTCCAGGACCCCCACCCCGACGCCCACGCGGTCGATGCTCGATCATACGCTGGGACTCGGGTTGCCAGCTGGCGTCTGAAGGGCCATCTTGTGTGGCGTAAGGGACGTAGGAAGACTGTTGCGATTGCGATCCGAGAACAGATTCAGGTACAGTTTGTTGGGACGGTATCGTGGGCGTTTGGAAGCGATGGTCTGTCATGGGAGTTTGTTGCGAGGCTGTGTAACCTGAAGGACCACCATCAACAAGCCTCTGCCTCTTGGGCGAACCGGGTGCTTGAGTGTTGGCCTCCTGTGGATTCTCAACGCCGTTCTGATGTGTTCGTTTCACTCCCGCGTTGATGGTGGCCCATCCGCCAGCCTGACTTCCAGTGGGACCGACGCTCGTGGGATTCGGCGCGTTCATAGGTGTCGCCGTGGTGGAAGGAGCGGCGAACGACGATTGCTGTGGCTGGCCATTGGTTACCGGTTGGGGTGCTCCATTGCTCGGCGTCATCGTTGGTGTACTCTGATGCGAGTGAGGTGGGCGTGCCATTGATGCTTGCGGAGCTTGATACGTATATGGTGGTGCTTGTGAGGGCTCAGGTCCGGCGCGCTCTTCCAGTCGATAGATTTTCCCCTTCATGATCTCGATAGTAGTACTGAGAAGGTCTACATCACTCGCCTTATGCGACAAAACATTCATCTGCTGCGCCATTTGCTCTAATGCTGCATTCTGCGCCGCGAAAGATGGAGCGGCATGGGGCGTAGCCGAAGCTCCTGATTGCCTCTCCATCCTCATCGTATATAACTCACGATTGATGTTTTGCATGGCAAGGTGCATGCCTTGCATCTCACTTTGTAATCTCTCGGCCAGCGCTTCCACCTTTTTGATATGCTCATTTTGCTGAAGAAACTTGAACTGGTATTCCTGACGCAGTGCCTCTGCTGTTTGGTCCATCTTCTCCTGGTGAAGCCTAATGTCGCGGGTATGCGCAGCTAAGGCGCCACTGTTGTGGGACATTTGCGTCTGTATACGCGCCATAGCGTCTATGCTAACGTCTTCTGGCGAACGAGGATAGTGATGGCCGTTGGTCTGAGGGACCATTGTTGGCACCTCAGGTGGACCGCTCATTGACTCAACGCCAGGACCTTGGTGAGACTTAGGAGGTTCTTGATGATAGGGAGCATTTGACTGCGGTGCAGTGCTCAGCGCGTCTTGAGCAAAAGCATGTGGGGAGTTCCGTATCGAAGACTGCATCGATGATGGTGCTGGTAACGACGGTGTGTTGTCTCCGACAGAGTGCAACGACTGCTGCTGCTGTTGTAAATTACGGTCTTGGGATGGCTCGTACCGCCCGCGAGTGTGATCTGGGTGATCTACAGATGGCGCACGCGAGTCAATCTCCATAGCTTCAGCCGAGGACGCTTTTGGTGTTGCTCTCGACGAGGGAGGACTTGGGGTGTCTTCGTTCGCTAGTAGGTCTTGCGAGGCATCCACTTCAGGCTCGACTACAATGGTATGATTTGGTGCTGTCTCGCATTGCAGTTCTATGCGACCCAGCTTGAAGAAATCTCGACCGCTGTCACAGGTCAGCCATCATGCAAGGACTTGAAAGGCCATTGGAGAAGTTCCTTACCGAAAGGATCCCTTTCCTGCAGGTGCGGTGACAACGGTGAATCCGATAGCTGTCTTTACGCAAGCCGGATCTGGGCACGATAAAGGCTGAATGGTACTGGTGTTGAGTTAGTCCCAAGATCGCTGTGCGAACAAAATGATAGCAATAAGGAATGCGGGACGTAAAATGCGGGCGTACACGTCTAATAGATGTTAATCTATAGTGTGGAAAGATTTGGTGCAGGCTAGCGTCGGTGCGTCTAGAGGAAGAAACTTAAAATACCATGTAACCATCGGCAGCCGGGATACGCCAACTTGTGTGTTGGGGTTTGTTGATAGCCAGCCAAGGCTATAAGAGGGAAAGGTGCGACAAACAATTGTAAAGGGAGAAGGAACCAATGCCATGTCTGGGTTCAGCTTACCATCCTGCTAATTCGGTGCCTTTTGACGCCGCTTTTAGTTTGCCCATGGGCTGTAAGGTAGAACTGTAAGAGCCGAGCATGGCGGGAACGAAGTAGCTGCCGGTGACCTTGTACCAGGAGTTATAGAAATCTCCAATGCACTTCTGACAATTCTTGCAGTATGCTTTAGTTGCACGGTTGGTGGGCGGGGAAGGTGGAGAGGCCTCATCAGCACTCTCCACAACCTCTGGTGGTGATGGCTGAAGTTCATGTGTATTCATGTCTGACTCCACCTCGCCAATTCCGGATCGCCTGGAGCCCGCCATTGATGCAGCCCATTGACACAACAGTGCCTAGGCGATAGCTGCAAGTGAGCGGAGAGGCTGCACGAAAAGTGCTAGATAGCAACAAATAAAAGTTGGATGAAAGAGGGTGGGCCTAAGCAAGCTGAACTACCGGTCTCGGGTACGCGACGACGCGTCTCAGTCCAGGATAGCGTTTCAGCAAGCGCAGTGAGATTGGAAGCGAAGAGGAAAAAATGGTAGGCCCCAACAAGAATAGGCGGTTGCGGCGGAGACTGGAAGGAACCCTGAAAGACGAGAGCTAATTCAGAGGAGGGAAAGGGCAAGTGAAATAATTAGCAGGAGTTATTCCATGATTAGCCATGCATGAGTCCGAGTGGGGTTAGCGCGCCTCGCTATCAATTTAGATGCGCTCTATTGCGAAAAAGCCCTGAAGCCGTCTCGTGTCGCAAGCGCAACACGCTAGCTGTTCCATCTCGCGCAACAGCCAGATCTCTTCAGCTGTAATTTCGTCCGTCTATCGAATGCGAGCAGTTGCCTACCGTCCGAGGTACGCATGTGTCGACGTGCACAGGTATGAACTCGTGTCACAGCATCCCAACACCTGATCGGTAGTCACTGTCGTTATGGGGCAGTTTACTCATCCCGGGACCAAGCGCCGGCTATCTTTATTACCATCAGATTGCGACGATTACAGGTTGCCAAGTTTGATCCGCGACATGGGCCAATTAGCATAACATGTCGATGCAGGATGATAGCTATATGTCCGAATTTACATTTGCAGCTATATCTGGGCCAGACTACTCGTTTCTGGCCTTTATCCATGCCATTTTCCATGTCGTCGTCAGCAGCATTGTCCCAACTGGTACCCGCCTCCCATCATGACGGAATGATCGTCGCTGAGGACACTGCTGTACCGTGGCAGCGATCTCACACAGGCAAAGATGGGATTGTGGTTTTACAGAGTTGAATTTGCGCAATCTTCGCCCACTGTGAGGCGGCGAAAAGCTTTGCGCTAATTTAACTCCAAGTAAGGGGAAAGTGGACAGGGATGTTGATTGATGTCATGCAGTACTTGTGCCCTTGGCACGATAGTTATTCGCGTTTAATCCTTTCTACCGATAATTGCAAAACACAACGCATGTTCTAGAAAGCATTCAGCCTCTCAGCCTATGCATCCCGATTATCCGTTCATACGCCACGGCCGAGACTGTCTGTCAAGCGATATGCGCTTGGACACCATGTACCACGACACGTTGCGCTTTGCACGTAGCACGCGCGAGGTACGAATACTCGTACTTTACTTGACAACAATAAAGCCAACGCCGTTGCGAGCCTCTTGACAGGCTTTAGAGAGAGCCTGCACCTCCGTATCCGTCCATTTGACGCTGAGGTTGTCCCAATTCTTGGTAGCGTATTCACGGCGATACTGCTGTTGCATTGCTTGCAAGCGACGGATTTCTCGAGGGTCGCCTGTCCCACTGTACACAATAAAGGCCGTGCAGCGTGGCAAAGCGTCGTATATCTGCCCGATACGTTCAATGGTCTTGGAGACGGCATCGCCGAGCTCAGGTCCGTGAACCTCAACATCTGTATCCTCGCCGTCCTTCAGAAGACCCAGTCGTTGCAAGGCATTCTGTCGAATGAGCTCGACGTCGGCCGTCTTGGCGTCGTCCCACCAGCCTCTTGCAAGCTCCAACTCGCGCAAACGTCCCCAGACAAAGTCGATCTTGTCAGTAGTGCCATCCTTGCCTTCAGCTTGACCCTTTACTGTACGCTCAATAGCTTCCACTACTTCCTCATCGGTCTTGCAGCCTATGGAGACTCGAGCTTGGCCACCGTGACCTCTGTTCGGGTCGCCCCAGTCGATGACAGCTCCTGCACGATGCACTTCGTTTGATTTTGGTCGTACAGAACGATCCATTCTCTTGAAAATAGACTCCGCGTTTGTGTCGCCCGACCCCCAGCGCGGGCCCTTTTCACACTTTTGTTTGACTAGATCGAGACATGTCCGAGCATCTTCCACACTGTCGTGACCTGCTGAGCCCTTTTGCACTTCGCGCTTGAGATATTTCTGCGCAAGCCACTTCAGCGACTGCTTGTATGGTGGCCCACGAGGGTGCGGGTAGAGGATACCAGTGTCGATGATGAAGGGGTGGGTCAACTTGAGTGCGTTGAGATCAGAGTTTAGCGAGTGTCCCACAAGGATTGTACGCGGTGTGATGAGTTCCAATAGCTCCTTCTGTATGTCCGCTAGAGTAGTTGTGACGTCTTGGAGCATGGCCGCTGTAATACCGGACCATTGGGTCAGGTAGTCCTTGATGGCGACATCCGGCTTGACAAGCTTGTCGAGGGCCGTAGTGCCGTCCCAGTTCAATAGACTGATGCGAGTGAGTACAAGCTGGTCATTCTCAGCTTTGCACATCTCACAGTCTACGGATATAATGTGTCTTCCAGCAGTCAGACTGCCTTGTTCAATCTCCATCTCGGGTACTTCTGCATCTTCCAAGGTAGCGACATTGGTGTCGACCCAACCGTCATCAGCACTCTGATGGGCAAGCTTCCTTCTCTCGTTATTGGCCTCCTTGGATTCCGAAGTGGTGAACATCGCTGGATGTAGCACGTATTCGTTCTCTTGCTGTTCCATTAGACTGGCGATGTATTCGGTGATGCGTGTGCGCTTGTTTTCCCAGTTCTTCGAGTTCTGCGGCAAAGGGCCTTTGTGGTTCCCCGTCTTCTTCATCTGCTTCTCTTCTTGCGTCTTGGGTATTTGTGAGGTTAGCATCGTATGAATGGGCGAATGCACCCTCATATATTGGTTGTTGCGATGTTCGCCTATAGCCTTGATGGGCCAGACATGCTCAAAGATTTCAGCGAGGGGTTTCAGCGATGCAGGTAGTTTTTCGGCCTTGAGACTAGCCGGATAAAAGTCATCACGCGAAATGTTTAACCGCTTGGGCTTTGCTGCCTGTGCATCCTTTACAGCCTTTGCAGCCGTGAGCGCAGCATCAGTCTGCGCATCTGTTGTCTCTGCTCCAACAGAAGGGTTCGACTGAGGCGCGGCGTCTAGAGCAACATCGCCGTTGAACATACCCAGGTCCAATCCCGGAACCATAAGCATGACGACCTGTTGGATATTGGCACGACTGCGTACAGAAACCCACTGCGGCGCATTACCGTCAGCAAGCAAGTACAGTACCAGTGACTGGAGGTCTGTGATCTTCACGTGCGAGTTCAGGCGGGCATGATGCGAATGCTCAATGGCTGGGTAGCTCCTCTGCAGCTTGCGCTCTTTCCTGCGCTCCTCCCTGGTCATGTTCTCGCTTGACTGCTCAGAGCCAGCTTTGTATGTGACGAAAGGGTTGTCGGTGGAGGAAAGGCGATTTCCTAGTTGGGCGTCTTTGCCTGCGAATGGGTTGTCGGGAGTTGCATCTTGCTGCGGCGGTGGCGATCGTGCCTTGCGCTTGCCCTGCCCATCTGTGTCGCGCGAATGGCCAGGACTGCGAGCTGGCGAAGGCGAGTTTGAGGCGCGGCGCCCGTTGTGCTCAGAGTGCGATCCGCGTTCCTTCCGTCTCCTTTTCGAGCCGCTGACTACTGTCCAGCCCTCTTCGTCTCCGTTAGTCGTGGTGGTTGCCGCATTGTCGGATTGCGCTTCGCCGCGCATGTGCGCCAGTGTCGCACCGAGTCCCATATCGGCAGGAGGTGGCTCGTCGCGAGCGCCGCGCTTTCGTTTGGCCATATCAGAGCTCATGCGACCCGCGTGAGTCGATTTGGTGGGCGCGAGGTGTTGTTGTGGAGAAGCTCAAGAAAATGTTCGGGGTTCCGGCGCATGGGTACGCGCTAGCCATGGCCCACAGACATCCACTACTCTTGTCTCTGTATTCATTTCACTTCGCAACACGCAATAAATTCTTTATTCTACAATGAGGTTCGCGTTCCGATATCGAAGAACCCAGTCTTCATAGTCTTCGTCGTCTTTGTGGTCTTCGCTGCATAGTTCACTATATACATACCCGCCGACGTCATATCGTCACAGCTGCGCTCATGCATGAACCAAGTGAAAACATCACGAGGAGATGCATTCAGACCAATTCTACAATGTGGGGCTGCTTAAGAGCCTATCATGGAGAAACCATCGCAAGAAGCAATAGATTGTCGCTTCCGGACACACAGCTAGACTGAAACCGGAAACTCAGCAGTGGAGTATATGTCGAGTTTCTTGAGCAATATACGAATCGCGGAGAGGGTGAACGGTGAAGTGAATCCAAGAGTAGATATTCGAGTGATGAAAGTGATGCGATCTCATGCCGGCTCCGCGCATACCATGACACTCCTTCTTTCAACTGCACAAGACCTTTTCCTTAGACTCTACCTCACCGCCGAACCTCTGTCTACATCTGCATCTATTTCAGCGCAATCCTACAGCAAGAATGCTGACAAAAGACCAGTTCGTTCAGGGGCTAGAGCCGCTCAGATGTGGTATCTGTCTGGACGACTACAGTACCGAGTAAGTAGCACTTGGTGGTCCCTACTGCGACGGCACACTGACTTGGCTGCTCTCTATTAGGCACGTCCCGGTGCAACTTCCGTGTGGCCACATCTTCGGAGACCACTGCATCGTCAAGCAAGTCGAGGCTGAAATGCCCAACAACAATCGATGTCCACTATGCCGCCAAGAGCTTTTCCACCAAGAAGATACACATGTATACATCAGCGACGACTCGGAATGGGGCGATGCCGATGACGAAAAC
The DNA here is from genome assembly GCF_023757985.1 of Alternaria ethzedia. Classification (NCBI taxonomy): domain Eukaryota; kingdom Fungi; phylum Ascomycota; class Dothideomycetes; order Pleosporales; family Pleosporaceae; genus Alternaria; species Alternaria ethzedia. Next base: position 917,317 of record NW_026056197.1, read on the forward strand.
GAGGAGGAAGAATGGGACTTCGATGAAGAGAGGTATCAGGAGACCCTTGCTGGGCTTCTTCAAGATAGCGAGCCAGGTTTGGCACACCTTGCCTCCTCGGATATCGAAATGCTTACGGACTCAGGGGAAGAGACATATGGTCTAGCACCCAGTGCACTTCACGCTGAGACCATCGCCACGACAAGGAGGGAGCGCCTCAATCGCCAACGGGAGTTCAGACTGCATGCTGGGCGGGGGCGGGATGGGGGCAGGACAACCGTCCCGAAGCTACCCGGACGTACACGCACCTACAATCAGATTGAAGCATCTGATGTAGAGACAGATGCAGACTGGTCTGGATCTGAGTACGAGCCAGAGGAGGACAACGACCCAGCCGATGAATGTGAGGAGTAATTTGGCGTCGATGTAGGTACCACGGTACGGTTTTGTGTGGCACTCAACTTGAGCCAGAGGATATGTAGTAGCCAAGATAACCTTTTGCGAGGCAGTTGCTGGGTTCCGAAAGAAATGTAGCCTTCACAATCTCTCAATGCAAGTGATAAGCTAGGTTCCGAAAGTGATGTAGCCTCCACGGCCCTCTTTGTGATATCATGTGGAAATACCACTAGCCCTGTCGATAACATCTGCCGAATTTGCTATCTTTGTGGATATGAAGACCCACAGGTGGCCATGGGCGTAGAATTTAGCCGGCAGGTTGTGTAACATTGCATCGACGCATGTCAGCATCTACATGGTAAGCTTCCTCGCATTTCTATTTGTACATACGCTCATCTACAGTCATTGTCATAATTCGTCGGTCTGTATCGTTATCCCTTCTATAGTTTTCCTCTCCTGCTATCGACCGCTTCCCTGAGCTTCTTGATAACGTCTCCAGGGTCCGAAGCGCCGAAAACAGCACTGCCAGCAACTATGACATTAGCGCCAGCATCAGCAGCTTGGTCAATGGTCTTCTCGCTTAGACCTCCGTCGACCTCGATCTGTAGCTCTGGGTACTTTTGTCGAAGCGCGGTGACTTTGGGGAGCTCGGACGCCATGAATGACTGGCCACCGAAGCCGGGCTCTACAGTCATGATCAATATCATCTGTGGATGTTAGCATGAAATCTCTGCCGAACGCGACGTGGCCTAACGCGGGCCTTGAGTTGAGGTTATTGATCCTGCGGGAGCAGCCAGCGGCGTGGGCGGGTAGGTACCGATGTCAACTTTGGGGATTACTGAATTGACAGGTGGCCAATGGATGGACAGTCGGTTGGGCAGCATGCGGCAGGCTTCTCGAAAGAACGCACAGGTCAAGACTGATTGACAGTGGGCTTACGCAGGCTGGTATGCCTAAGCGCCAGCGCGTGCCGCCCACGCCCCAACAGGGTCAGCCCTACCCAGCCTGGCTTTGCTCGACCACTTCCGAGGCCTCTCTAACCACCATATAGCGCGTGCGGCCCTTTCGTGATATCGATTGTGATGATGGAAAGCATGGCAGTGCAGGGGTGATGAACTCACATCCGGAACCTCGTCCTTGTTTGGGTTCTCCATTATCTCCCACAGCACATCGACCGGTGTGCTCGGCTTGATTGCGATACCAGCCTGCATACCCTCGCTATGTATGAACTTGACCAGCTCTTTTGGAGATGTCTTCTGGTCCGATTTCCCACTGGGTGAGTCTGCCGCGGTTGACGAGACGGCGGCTTCGTAGTGGAAGCAGTACAGGTCGCAGCCAGCCTGCTTGAAGTCGCGCACCCATCGCTTGGGCTCGGCGATCATCATGTGACAGTCGAATGTTCCCTTGCCGTGGGCGGTGGTCGGTCGGTCGACGTGTGAACGGATCTTGGTGACAACGGGCGCGCCAAAGGTCATGTTGGGCACAAAGTGGCCGTCCATGATGTCGACCTGCACGTGTCAGTCGCGTGCACTCCAGCCCAAAACTCAGCATCGCGTACATGGAGCCAGTCGGCGCCCTGGGAGATTGTGTCTGAACAGGCCTTGCCCAGCGCTCCGAAGTCTGCCGACAGAATCGACGGCGCGATGATGGCAGGCGGTGACATGACGGGCGGTTCTAGTGCGGTTTCGGTGTGTATAAGTGATCTAGAGAAGCGCCAATGGGAGGTATGGGGAGATTGTGGAAATTGCTAGTGTGACGGAGCTCACGATAGCTTTTTGGTGTTGACGGCATCAGCGTCACGCCTGCCCCTCCATCCATGCCCCGCTGCACGCCTTGGCACGCCTCACCTCTGTTCTTGTTCATGCAGACCGCGCAGCTCACCACCTCACGTTTCGAATCAACTATGTTTGCTGAACGGGGCCGTCAATGCTCTAAATCGACTGAAACCTTCTCTATTGTTATATCTTGGTGATCGGCAACCGCGTGGCTGGTCGCGTGTTTGTACTGCCGAAATGGCTGCGACGGGTCTCGGCACCTGGTCTTTCCCTCTCACATGGCACGGGATGGCTACATGACAGCCTTGAGGACAGCCACAACCACCGCCTCGCGTCCAACTCGAGGCCGTGAGACAATATCCAGCCCCGCAGCAAGAATCGATTTCGCGGAGGCACTATTGGGCGAGTATGCTGTCCAACGCCGCTGTGTCTCGTCATTGGACAAGCGTGCAGAACGCGAGCGCTGCAAATAGCACAGCCCGGCGCTTACAACCAAACACCCAACCACGCCGTGCAGCGCAACGCTCCTCTAGCCCAAAGTTTCTAGCGCATGGTATTGACCTTGCTCGCCATAAACTTACACTGGCCAATCATGCCGCCTTCACCCTCTTTGCCATGTCGTGGCCGACCTTGAGCCGCTACTGCCTCTCCACCCAGACTCGGCCCTCTATGCGAGTGGACGGCCAACTGGCAGTGTAGCTCGGACGAATGCCACAGTAACACTAGCCCACAGTCACTCGACGAGTAGGCGTCTACGCGCGATATATCCTCTGACCATCGCGCTCGCGCCGCATCGACTCTCTTTTGCCATTCACTTCTAGTCCTCTTCCGAGCCCCTTCTTCCGTCAAGTCTTCGTTGATCGAAGCAATTCCATTTTTACCAGTAAGCTGTTGACCAGCGCAGTTTTGGGCTATAGCTCATCTTAATATCGCCTCTATTTGGTCCCCTGTACTTCTGTATTTGGACCCCTACCACCCTCGCCGCACTCCCGCCTACTCGGATTTTCATAGGTATCTTTAGTAATATTAGCACAAGGCGGTGCTCACGTCACCGCAATATACAACATGCCTGAGATGCTGGAGCCTGCAGTATACCATCCTGCGACCTTCGGCCCCATGGCCAACTCTCATCAAGCCATGTCTCCGCTGGATCAGAGACAGGCACTTAATGCCACCGACGACGAGTCCTCAATTCCCACCTACTACTTCGGAGCAAGATATTCCACCTCGTCGATATACCTACCCACTCCCGCGTCACCAGCCAGCATTGACGACGACTTCCCAACCCCCAAGGCACGCTTATTCGATATGACCCCGCAGCCGTCGCCGCGCTTTCCAGTTCACTCGGCTACATATCCCCCAGTAAACCGGGCGAGTCGTGCTGACAGCGACTTCGACTCCCTCTACGACATCACTGACGATGAGGCTGAGGTACCTCTCCATGCATCCGCATCAGTCAAGAAGCTTGCGACCCAGCCTAGACAGAGACGCTACCCATCCATTGTCATCCCTTCGCCTTCCGCATGGCCAACCATTGAGAAGTTGAAGAGTGCAAACTCGGCGATGCCCGTTACCCCATCGTTGCTACTGACCCCATCGCGTCGCTTCCTTGAGATGATCGACTCTCACAACCTGCACGTGCCTGAGCACTCAGCAGCCCCTTCCCTGGACGGCAGCCTCACATCAGAAGAGATGGACAAGCTCAGTTGCCCTGCCACCCCAGTCTCGCAACGTAGACGCGGATCCATGTCCAGCGTTGACTCGTGGGGACCTGTGCAATTGGACCTACAAGCTATGGAGACTCTTCAGCATCTCGGAAACTCGCCATCTGCTGAGCAGTACGAGGAACCAGAGCAACAGGAGTTTCAAGTGGTTGAGGCTAGAGGCGAGATGCAAGAAGTCTCCCGACCAAGTCTCGGCTTAAGCATCCCTTCAACAGTATTCGGAAACGGTTCCTCTGGTAGCACACCGATTTCCGCGCTCTCTGTCCCTTCTCCCGGTGGTTTCTTCTCATCGCTTCAATCGACTGCTCGTCACACCTGGAGTATCCCCAAGCGCGATGAGTCAATCCCAAATACTTCAACTGCTGAGAGGTTTTACAACCTTCCATGGCAGAAGGAGAACCGAAGGAACACTTCCCCACACCCCGTGCCAGCTGTACCAGCTGTGCCAGTTCTCCCGGTACGAAACTCGACTCTTGCCGGATCCACTCTCGATGGACACGATGAGCCTCTGGCGACATCGCGCCCAGTCCTCCTTAGCAGCCCAACCGATGAGAACGTGGAGATCAAGGAGATCAACCCTAGCAAGACCATCTTTCAGTATGACGAGAACTACAACGCCGGACTTCAAAAGGTGTCTACTGCTAACCTCGAGATGACCGGCCGATGGTTGGAGGAACAAGATGAGCTACAGGCCGCTCTTCGTGACATGAGCGACATTACCTCTCCCAGCCTCTCCAGCGGAACCCACAGCCGCGGCAACTCGATCGAGAAGACTGTGGTCAAGAAGTCGGTCAAGTTCGCGGATGAGCCGGCCAAGTCTCCAGTCAAGGAGTCGGCGGATGAGCCCATCACCACATACGTCCAAGGCCTTGAGTACCTTCACTCTCGGTGCCAAAAGAAGGATACGTTCATCCACCGCCAGACTCGCGCTGAGGCTATGCACGTACAGCGACGCTGCAATCCTCTCGCACATCGCGATCAGCTCCTGGGAAAGTTCGAGCTTTGCCAGCCAGAGCGCCCAGCGCCACCGCGACCTGTGTCTGAGTTCTTCGTCAATGACCCAACTGTACTAAAGGAGAGGATTGCGCGCGCACAGACGGAGCGTCAAGCGCTCGACCAGATGCTGCCCATCCACTGGGTCTTGCAAGCCCAGAAGCAACTCAACGGTGGCAAGCTTCTCAGCAAACCTGCCGCGCGATGCATCACACGCGCTAGTGCTCCACGCATCCTTGACGTTGGTGGTGTCGCTACCAACGATTGGGCGTGGGATGTTGCCTACGACTACCCATACGCTACAGTGACTACTGTCTACACTGCGGGTAACAACATGTCATCCAACGTCAAGGGCCCCGACAACCACAAGCACCTTACCGTTCCCAACCTGTGGACTCTTCCATTCCCTTCTGGTCACTTTGACGTCGTTTCGGCACGCACACTTTACGAGCTCCTCAAGACAAGCAAGCCTGTCGGCAAGTCATCAGACGAGTACGACCTGTGCTTGAAGGAGTGCTACCGCTGCCTCAAGCCCGGTGGTATTCTTGACTTCAGCCTCATGGATGCCGATGTTGTCCATGCTGGCCGTAACGCTCAGGCCATGGGCGTCGAGTTCGGCTTCAACCTCAAGACCCGCGGCTACGATGCGCAGCCTACCAAGACATTCCTCCCGCGCGTCTCCAAGGCGGGCTTCAAGGACGTTCAAAGGGCGTGGATGCTCCTTCCCATGGGAAAGACGGCAGCGAACTGGAAGGACACACTTGCTGTTGGCGCCGAGCCAAAGCACCAAGAGCGTCGCATCACAGAAGACGGCGAGATTGAGCTCGAGGACGCGCCAGTCTTTGGTACCACCATGGACGCGGCGATGTTGACAGGTGTAGTTGGAAGCTGGGCATGGGAGAGGTGGCTGCTTCGATTGCAAATGGAGATGGGCAAGGACGAGGAGAAGCTATTGGAGGGAGTCGTCAACGTGCTAGAGGAGGGCGCGACAGGCCACGCTGGATGGAGGACTTTGTCCGGCTGGGCGAGGAAGTAATGGCAACGGGATTGAACATGATGTGATACAGTTACGATGGTTTTGGGTAGACGGTGTTGGATAGGCTGGACTGGACTGGACTAGGTTGATACCACAATAGCGAATTTCCTTTGTAGATGAATTGAAGACAGTGTCTCTCACAGTCGTCATATTTGGTTGTCTGAGTGCCTGCCTATCAATGTGATGGTGATGGTGGAGTGAGAGACATGGCGAGGCGGCAGATCAGCCTCGCTCGCAGCGGCGCGAACCCCACGCGGCCCATGCGCAGCGCATAACCTCGTCACTGTGCCATATGCACCCCAAGTCGCGACCACTCGACCCAACTTGCGCCTAGCTGTATCTCCGACGTCTCTACCCCAATCCTTTTTCTCACATATACACAATGCTCTTCTTCAGGTTAGTCCCCGGACCACGCCGATTATGACGCAACAGCAACTGACAGGGCAATAGCTTCTTCAAAACGCTCGTCGAGCACGAAATCACCGTCGAACTCAAGAACGAAGTCCAGATCCGCGGAACACTCAAGAGCGTGGACCAGTACCTGAACATCAAGCTGGACAATGCAGAGGCGGTGGATGAGCTGAGGTGGCCGCATTTGGTACGTTGGTGCATCGCGACTCTCTTCTGCGTACGGACCAGACAGCGTACCAGAGAGATGGCGACATAAACTATGGGAAGAAATTGAAGCTAATTTGACGATAGTGCTCGACAAAAGACATGTTCATCCGCGGTTCCGTCGTTCGATACGTACACCTTCCTTCCGGCGCTGTCGACACCGCATTGCTCGAGGACGCGACAAGGAGAGAAGCTGAGGCGGCGAAGAACAAGGCGAAATGAGAAAGGAAGGATACCAGGTGCTAGGATAACGCGTGATGAAGCGACCGTTCGTGCGGCAACATGAGGAGGGCAACGCGCGCGTGGGCGGACGCAATGTGACATGACAACCCACGGTATATAAGAGCGTGGCCAAGCGCAAGAGTTGAAATTCTGGACCGGGAGCAAGCGGAGAGGTTGCGCAAGCACGAAGAGCGCTTGCAGAGCTGGTGATGTGAATATACCCTTGAAGAGAGTGAGGTGACATCCTCGCCTATCTTTGTTCTCGTTCTACTTTTCTACTCTCTGTTCGACTCGAATCGTTTGCACGCCCTGCTTCAATTCCTCCCTAGCTCACGGGACATGAGATTGCCCCTTCAGGCTCATATTTGACATGGCCGTCGACATCAAGTTGCTTTTCCACATACGTGCGTTCCTCCTTCATGTTACCTACCCACAACTATACCATTGAACTTTCAACATCACGAACGAGCCTTCTCTTTTGTCGTCCATGTCGATTCCCCGGTGCATTATTTCTCGTACAGTCTCTATCTCCAAGAGACGAATCACTGCTCTGTGTGCGATTTGATACTTTGGTTGCCATCCACTCCATCCACTGGTACTGCGATAAGGCAGGGCGACGACAAGCCACTTACGACCCCCACAATACATCACCATCCCACACACAAAGATACTCCTCAAATGAGAGAGATCGCAATGATCAGACCCTAAGAGACGAGGCCGCACGTGTCTCCCCTCGTTTTCACCTTTTTCGTAGCAAACGAAACATGTCGCGCAGAAATTACGCTCACCCACAGTCCTGTCCACTGGCAAATTGCGCAACCTTATGACTCTGTCTACCCCCAAACAACAGCAACACCGCAACCGCTCTTCCGCCGGTTAACAACGTCCACGCACACACTTTTAAAAGTTCTCAGTTCAGTGCCTTCGAAACAATACACCACGCAACGAATATACTCGCAAAAGCGACGACGCCCTCAACAATCATGGCGCCCATCTCCTACCCATCTTCCACTTCCCCAGCCACACCAGCGCCTTACCTGCACACCCGCTCCACACTCTCAGCCTTGACCTCCGAAACCCTGACCCCAACAGCCATCGGCCTCATATGCGTAGTCGGCACCATCGGCATCACCATCTACATCATCAGCGCCATCATCTATTTCCGCACCAAACCAATCAGCCTCCCCAGACTGTTCCGCACGGGCGCGCACACCGACGAAGAGAGCAGCACGGACGGCAGGAAGACAGCCATATCCATCTGGGAGCGAGGCGTACCACTATACGACAGAAGTGGTGTTACGACGACGGCAAACTCGGCGTTTGGAGACGTGTATCCTTCTGAGGGTGTTGCGGTGAATGCTGGGCTGGAGAGGGAGATATTGGAGATTCTTGAGGCGGAGGCGGAGGTTAGGGCTATGTCGAGGGTTGTGGGGAGGTATTGAGTGGGTGGAGAAGGGAGTGTTTGTGATGGGAGGGTGTTGGGTAGTTTTGGAGATGATGGGCACGAGCGTTAAGATGTGAGTGTTCAGCTGGTTTTGTCATGCGCTGGGATTTGACCGACCGAGGTTTAAGTTGTGCTTGCATGTACGTTGCCCGAGTGTTCAAACTTTGTGCTCGCTATCTTTTTGTACTTCCGGTGTCTACCAAATGAGAATTACGATGAAACGGGAAGAAGCAGCCGGGGCAAGTCACCAGTGATTGGTGTCACACCCAAATACTGTCCACAACCCTGCCTTCTTGTATACACTCAGAAGATCAATCGTGCCTCTTCCATCCCTCAGTATCTAGGCCCAAGGATCTTCCCGCACAACAACCTCAATAGTCTCTTTCCTACCCCCAAGCATTTCGTTCCTCTTCGGTTTGAACTTCATCCATAACCGCTTCCTCAGCGACTTCTCATCCCGCCTCTCCTTCTTCTCTTTAACAAGCTTCTGCTTCACTGCCTTCACATCCTCCTCCTCCGACGAAGAGCTCCAATGAAGAGTCGGCGCAGTGTTGACGCGCCACGCCTGAATGCGCTCTTCGCGCAAGGGTGAGACATTGCGTCTCTTTCGCAGAACGTTTCTGGTGTGCGGCTGCGTGGTCTCTAGAGATTGGAACAGTGAGGTCGCTGCTGTTGTGGTGAGAACGAGTGTCGCGACGAAGATGAGCGCTGCTTTGGCGACTATACTCAGGCCGCGCTCGTTGTGTGATGTGGAGAGTGCGGTGAGGAAGCGGGTGATGAGGAGGGAGAGGAGCATGCATGGGAGTACGAGCCATGCGGATGGCTGGGGTTGCGACATGGTGGAGAGAAGTGAGGTGTTGGTGCGCAGCAACAAGGCACCTTAATCGAAAGTTGGCTTGTGAGAAGGCTCATAAGCTCCAAGGTAACTGCGTTAGTCTTGCGGTTTGGTAGAAATCGGATTGGGCGGAGCTAACGGCGGGAGTGTTTGGCTTCTGGTTCATTCACTTCTTAGTATCGATTACTTTGGTAACTGAGGAATCAAAAACGCTCATATAATTTTCACATGTTGCTGTCTTCTCTCACAGTTCGCTTCAAACTTTTGCAATTAGGCAGGTTACCTAGGTACTTTTCAACCCATTTATTCGCATTTGTTGCATCTGTTTCACCTTTTACTTCGCACCCATTCTGTTCCAAGTCTTCCAGCTTTCTGTTAAGCGCCATACGTGAATTATGACGTCGCTGGATGGAGTAGACGCGCGATTACCGTTTGCCTCGAGGCCTCCAAGGCTGCCGCAAAAAAGAGGGTGGAGACGTTTGTGACCCTGGTGCATCTGCCATACGATGAACCAGAAGTTCACCGATATTATAGCATGGATGAACCAGTAGAGGATCTCACTTAGAGCTGGTACGAGCATGTTGAGTTTTTTTGGGGTTGCAAGGAGTCGCGTGTAAGAAAGCTGTTTTTTAGGGTGGTTGTATAGGGAGACTACACTGTGAAATCATCGGCTGTGATTACACCAACGCGGTACTATGGAACATACAGCGGTTGCCAGTAAATCAGCTTTTGCTGAGCTGAAGTGAGGGCAGCGGCAAGTGTGTACACACTGTGCCTGCCCGCTAACAAAGTCGTCGTTTACTTCTTCGTACCTAGACAGACCAGGACACCACTCACATCATCGCATCTCTACTCAAACAGCCGCGCCAGTTTCCCACCAGCTACCATCATGGAACTCTACATGCCAATCTCCATCTCAAAGCACTTCGTTGCCTACTTCCTTCCTCTCGCGGCCTCCATCGCAATCTCCGCGCTAAACTACGCCGGCCTCACAAAAGTCCCACACATCTTCATAGTTATCGCGAGCCCGGCTCTCCTCATCCTTCAGCCAATCTGGGAAGAAGCTCATTTCTGCGAGTTGGAAAGACAGAACGAAGAACTGAGGGCTAAGAACATACGTCTCAGAGCGCAGTTGATGGCATTCGAACACGCGATTGAGGAGCTGGAGAACGAATCCGACGACTTGGATGACAAGGCTAAAATCTTGGCCAGGATAGAGAAGATCAAGGCACTACAGGAGGAGTTTAGGAAAACAATTGGATGATAACAGGATTAGGAAGGAGGATGGGCAGTGAGGAAGAGTGATTCGAGGTTGGCCAGGGTGTAGAGACGTCGTGTTGTTCATAGAGCAAAGTTCCATGTTGCCAATCCAAATATGGACTTGGCTTGTGTACGCTGCGTCAATTACTATCTGTATTGTGATGTGTGACTTGAGCACGTGAAAGATGTGTGCCAGCATGAGCCCAGTCAATCTCAGACTGTTCATAAGACGTCTATACATCTATGTCTGCTCATAATCCTACTCGCCTCGTAACCTCCAAGGCCGAGGAATGTGCTCGCGGCTAAATCACCGGGATGTTACTGTGAAGGCACATCATCCTGCGTACCCATTCGGGCATCTTGGCCATCGAAACTTGTTTTCGCCTGGACGGACAGCGAAATCACACCCTCCGCCAGCGATGCACCTGTGGTGAGGTCGGAATTGACTTTGTGTACGACATTAGCCTGCAGGAACATGCTATATCCAACACGACGCTAATGATCGACGCAGGGATAGCGTACGCGCCGCATGCATGTGCGGTTTGCATATTGCCGGACAACATCAATATTGTGAACAGCCGAGGCTTTCCTCCTTGGGCGACCAGTCATGCCGGTGTCCGTCGGAGGGATGATGCCATGTTCGTAGGAATACGGTGTACGGTGTGCGGGTGTGGCGGAGATGATGTCTTGGTGACGCCGATGCAAGAAGAGCCGATATCGTAATATGACTTTCGTCCAGACAAATCATGGCGGGGAATCTACTCGCAAGTCGAAAGCATCTTCTTCAGCACGCCCATCAGGGTGCCGTTCTCGAGGGCAGCGGCGACGCGCTCCTTGTCGCCCAGCTGCTTGTTGACCTGCTCGTCGGTGCTGTGGGTGCCCTTCTTGATGCGGACATCGACGCGGAAGCGCGGAGGTAGTGCCTGTTCGAGACGGACGCGCACGCCCAGGCCGATGACGGTGGCCAGCGAGCAGTGGGTGATGGTCGGCGTGATCTCGACGACGACGGTGCTGATGCTCGAGAGCGGTGAGGAGGGGGGCAGAATGTGGATGTCTGGCAGGTTGACGACGGACAGCGAGCCGAGGGACAGCGGGTGTTCAGGGTCGCAGATGGTGGAAATGAGGTCTGTCATGCGCGGGGTGAGCCAAACGTTAACGCCATCGAGGGCCCGCGGGCGCGCCTACCGTAGATTTCCTGTTCGTCAATGTCCTCACGTGCGTCGTCGCTGTCTGAATCGCCGGCTGAGACGCTGTCGTCGAAGGGGTCGCTGAGGTAGTTGTAGCGCGGTATCAGGTTGTCGAACAGGCCGGTCCCGCCGTCATCGCGCCTCTTTGCCGTCGCGTCGCTGCGGCGGGAGGGCAGATCCGAGGGATTCAGGATGGTCGGGTTGGCGTTGTCCTTGTCGAGCTCCATGGCGGCGGTTGGCAGGGGTCGCGGCGTCGTGGTGTGATGGTGGCGGAGGGAAGGAGCCGTCGTGGGCTCCTGCCTCTCCAGCAAATCTGCGAGGAAGGCGCGCCCGGGCCACCAGCAGCCCCTCCTCGGTGTTCGTCATCTAGCATGTGCTAGCCAGCCAGACACTCGGAACATGTCACCCGCCTGCACCTTCACCCTCACCACCACCTCCACCACCGCCGCTGCCCCCGGCCATGCCCGCCGCCTTAGCAATTGCTCTGTAAGCCCTCAATTTCCCGCAGATTATCCGCGACATACAGGGGACACTTGTGTGGGGTGCACCGTTCACACCACAGCACCAGGGCACCCGTGTGTTTGACTAGTGTCTGCAGCTTCGTGTCATTCCATCACGCCGCCGGGGTATACAGTTCGTGGCCTCCTGCCTGCTGCCGTTCTGCTCGGCCAGCCTCGGCAAATCCCCAGTGCGCATCCAGAAGGTGAGAAACAGCGCGGCTGGCGACTGCCCTTGGGCTTCAACCCCATCGGCAGCCGACGCTTCCGGCTGATCCACCACCTGCTCACCTCCCAAGCTCGCGCGCCCATGGTGATCGTGTTGACGACATGTTTCTCACTAATCACTCCCAATGGCAGTCTCGTCCCAACGACCTGTGTCGGCTCCTCCCGCACTTGTGCCTTCATAACGGAAGTGCTGCCTCATCCGGCGTACGACTGACCGCGCTGCTGGATTGTCCCTGCTTTGCTTGCCGTGTTCCTGAGCTGCAGGGAGATCAACGGCAGTGATCAGCGCAGCATGACTGATGAGGTCAGTATCGTGTTATTTTACCACGCGCGCCACGGAAACCACTGCTTCTATCGACCTTCCAAAGGTCGACGGTAGCCTGGCGCCAGCACCTGTCAGTCATGGCACCATCCCGTCTTGCTCCATACAAAGCACCCCTTGGCAACGCCCGTCGTGTCTCTGCGTGATCGAAGCTAGCACTCGTAACCTGACTGCGCCTTGACTGCCATCGCCATCACCATCATACCACCTGCGTGGTGGGGAACTAATCTTTCAGCTGCCTTGTCGCCTGCCGCGCGAGAGAGAACGCGACCCGGCAACATGGTTGACAGATTACAACAGCCCTTAAAGAAAGGGATTTTCGACCCTAACTTTAGCTCTCCATGCAATCTTCGGTCGTTCTTCATGTCATGCAATCGCCAGTGGCGGACGAAAATACGATCCATGCGCCGGATCGAAGCCCTCGACAAGTCCCCTCAGCTACGTTTCGCTTCGCGGCCGCAATATCTCGTATTCGGCTCATGCAAATGCTATGCCGTCTGTCTGTGCATGCTACCTACATATTCGAGAATCTTGTTAGCCCAACTGAGGGTAGCATCTGGAGTAATATTGTTTCATGCGGGCTACGCTGATGGTGATGCGTCTGCCGTTAGAACCTTGCCTGCACATGGCCCTACCAAGCTTCCGCACGAATCAATTCGCCGATGTGTCGTGCTCAACGACACACACCGGTTCTGCCGTAGCCTTTGCGGCATGCGACGGGATCCCGTCTGCCCAACCCATGCAAAGTCTCGAGTGAACGTCGAGTCTGCGGCCATGGAGATGCCACCGATCAGAGCGGCACATCAACGAGGCCAAAGCGCGGCGTCGAGTAGTGGACGCCTATCCTCATGCTGCCTCCAGCCAAGTCTCTTCCGCGACTATGTGGACAAGACTTGTTTCGCTTTAGCTCCTGGCAGGTTGTGCAGCGTCCTACCAGAGCCATCTGTGTACCCCTATCTAGCCAGCTATAGTCGTACACCTGCTGTATTATATGTCGGCTAAAGCATAATATTCGTCATCGAGGCTAGCAGCCGGAGATCACTTTCTAGAAGGCCCACCTGTCATTGCGGTGACACTGCCAGACCATGTCTCAAACATTCAGGCACCTAAGGCTGTGCGAGATGAGAAACTAGGTACGACTATGAACCGACTAAATGCATGCGCAAGGTTTTCGACATTGTCCAGCCCTATCACGGCCAGGTCCGGGCTGCTGCAGTCTACTGGTCACGTCTGATCTTCTTTTTCTGGGCAATCCAGCAAATGCAGCCGCCACCAGAGCCTCGCAACAGCTTGCGTACTCGGTCCGCTGAAGTTTTTTACTTTGCCTTGAAGTCTGCTGAGTGAGAATGCCGCCATGTACCACCGTCTTCTCAGCTGTCAGACTTTGCCCCCGCTGATTTTATAGCAATCGTTCCCGGCCCATGGCAGTGCTTCGAGGAGGTCCACACTACCCGTCGTTCTACGTGTTACGATTCAGGCCGTCTCCAACGGGCACCACTATCCCTGCTGCCCATTGCCTCACACCCCCACAGCACGGCAGTTCCCTGTGCCCGCAGCATCTTGGTAGCGGACGCTTGCGCTCACGCGCGTGCAGCTTGGGCGCCCATACCAAAGGCGCTACTTGTGCAGCAGTGCGGCTCCTGGATCCTGCACGCTTAAGTCGCATATCGTCTACCCCTCGCCCGCCTATCGACCCCTTCATACACGGCCAACCGCCTAGGACCACAATACTCTCGCCTTTCAGGAGATCCATACACTGCGACGCCACTATTGTGCGCGTGAGCCACGCTGCGAGCCCGCTGCCAGTGCGTCTTCGAAACCCCGGTATGCCAGACATCGTCTCCACCTACCATCCCTATGCGCCTTCTGCCCTGATCTGCCGTATAACCTAACGACGCCGCGGCGTCGCGGAGATTTCCCTTGCGCTATAGCATTCTACAGTGCATCTATTCTCGATTTCGCTTTCTTTGTGTATAGTTTTGGCCATTCCGCGATTTCTTCCGTCCGCCGACCCTCAGGACATTCTGGACCGTCATCGCGCGCCGCTACCATTGGCTGCACACCGACCACCGCACACAACCTCATCGACTTAGTGGATAGCCGACAACCCCGCTGCTTGCAACCATTGCGCAAGGCCTTGCGCTGTCACTCCGGACCGGCTCGTGGTAGCTATTAACGTTATGCCCCCGGAGACCACTGGACGGCCACTGCTGCCACAAACGGCGCAAATGCAGAGCTTCACCTTTGCGCCGCCCACGCTGGCACCGCGCGAAAACCAGCGCAGTGAGTCCACACGCCGCTCAGCGTCTTGGGGACAAGGCAGCTGACAACATCTCCAGATTATGTATTCGTAGACGAACACAATAGACACAAGCGACTGAAAGGTATGGAGGCACGTTTTGACTTGACATGCAGATGCTAATACAGAGCAGTAATGAGAGCATGCGAAGGATGTCGTAGACGCAAAATCAAGTGCGACGCGGCAACAACGAATGCATGGCCCTGTGCTGCTTGCATTCGTCTGAAGCTTAACTGTGTGCCGCCTACAGTCAGCTATGACAAGGACTACAACGGTTCGCAAACATTTGACCTGGAGCCCAAACCGCTCGAGTATGCCCCGGACCCATCTCCTCAACATGACTATCAGCGCCATCCATCCATGTCGCAGGCCATGTCTCACCAAATGCCGCCTTCCATGCCGACTACCCAAGGCATGTACCAACCTTCGCCCTACGTGGACCAACAGTCCCAGGAGTCGTGTCATTATCAACCCATGTCTCAGCCCCAGGTCATCCAGCAAACCATGAGCTACGCGCCTCAGCATGGCTACTCACAACAATCCTCTGGCCCGCCTGCGATCCTGACTCCACCGGAATCGGAACCCCATTGGCGAAGCGACTCTGTATCTAGTCTATCCGAGGCACTGGGTGAACTCAAGATCGACCATACAGCCATTGGTGAGCTTCATGGCATCTTGCTGCAAAAACATCAAGCTAACTAGTCTAGCCCCATACATCACTAACATGAAGAAGGCACTGGCCGAAACACCCGCACAAGAGGAGTACGAGGTCGTACTACCAGCTTCTGTAAGCCTCGATCATACGGTCCGCATACCACCGGAGATGATGCCTGATGATGATCGGGCAATGCATTACTTTGACTACTTTTTCGCCAACGTTCACCCATATTGCCCCGTCATCAACAAGGCCTA
Organism: Alternaria ethzedia; assembly: GCF_023757985.1. Taxonomy (NCBI): domain Eukaryota; kingdom Fungi; phylum Ascomycota; class Dothideomycetes; order Pleosporales; family Pleosporaceae; genus Alternaria; species Alternaria ethzedia. The sequence goes on from NW_026056197.1 coordinate 933,041, forward strand.
CTTCTACCAGCAATGGCACAGCGCTCCGGACTCCATCTCTCCACTCATGCTAGAGTCCATCTTTGCTTGTTCTTCGTTAATGCTGGGTGACTCAGAGGAGGGCAACAAATGGCTGGCCCTTGCCACAAGTCAGTAGCGCCCTGTATTGACAAAAAAATGATTACTGACAGATTACAGAGCACGAGGAGAGCTTCAAAGACGTGTCCCGCTTGAGTACGATGCAGGCAATGATTCTATTGCTGAAAGCTCGTGAAGCTTCACCAAAGCGAGGTTACTTTTGGCGTTCTTGGATGGCGACTGTCAGCCTTGTAGCCATGGCGAAGGACCTCGAATTACACGAACATTACGACACCCACCAGATGGGCAAATCATGCGGATCGACAGTACACGACTGTGTTGCCAAAACGAGGGTATGGCAGATGTGCATGGTCTTCGAGGTCATGATTGGCGGTCCTCAAGGTATGTTGGTTTTGAAGAAGGTACTTGGAGATGCTGACTTCTATAGGACGCTATGACTTTGGTGTTACCACTGATACCGTAGACTTGGAGATGCCCAGACATATCGCAGGACAGGATCCTTCCGAGCTTCAGATTGCGCGTCAATTCGTACAATACGCCCGTATTGTTAAGAACGTTCACCACTCGGCCCTCGTGTACGGAAGACTCAGGAAGAAGAACCCGGACTGGGCACTGGATCCAGCATTTGTTGGCCACAACACCGACTTTTCCCTCTGGTTACGAGAGCTTCCTGAGGACATGCAGATTGTGTACCCCCAGGATGGCTCTGCTCCTTGGATCCCATCCCATCAGCTGGCGAACATGCACGCCTATCACTGTTTGGCCATCATTATGCACTTCCGCCCGCAACTACATGCCGTATCAGAGTCATATGATGGTATATGGAAGCAGCATATGCTCACATGCTACTCGGCCGCCAAAAACCTATGCAAACTTCAAGAGGCGATTCTCAAGACCTACGGCATGCCTGGATTGCTTTGCATGATGCGAGGCATAAGTTTCCATATTTACGCCGTGTTGACCTGCACCATGCTGCACCTGGTATGTCATATTCATTGTACAGTAAAGCATCTGACTAACAGCCGTAGGTTGCTGTGACATGCCCGGACCCAGATATCAACCATGATGCCAGGAACTTCTTCGTACGCCACATGCGTGTCCTGGAAACCATGTCTCCCTCGTTTCCGATGCCTGAGATGCAACAGCAAGTCAACAGCCTGCGCCAAGCGTTCTCGGCCGATTGTTCAAAAGCTTTTGAACTGAAACCGACATTCCCATTCGGAAGCCCACAAGTAGCTCCACAAACAAGCCCCATGGGTCACCAGGGATCGTACCGACCTCGTCACCCGAGCCATCCCTCGCCCTTGGAACAACCAGGTCAGGTCAACTACCATGCACTCCCCATTACTCCACCAATTTCGGCATCCGACCGCGGTTCCAAGGCTGACTCTCCCGTAGCTCAGTCTTTGGTCATGATGGCGTCTGGTCACCGTGCAGCTCAGCCACAGTCTGGTATGCAAATGCCGGAGAACGCCCAATGGAACCCACAACGCATCTTTGAGTAAGTTCAATCATCACGTTCTCATTGAAACAACAAACTAATACAATACAGTCAATGGAATGTAGCCTTTGGTACGCCCCCTCCTACTAGCGCGTCCTCTCAGGCTTCTCCGCCGCTAAGACCCAATCCTCCAGGAACCAATTACGATATGCGGCCAGCACAGGAGGCTATACAACCAGGCTACCAAATGTCGAACACATCGCCCCAGTCCAGCAATGTCCATGCAGTCCCAGGGCAGATGCCACCGGCCTCGACATATGGAAACACTGCACCCGTATACGTTACCCCTTCGATGTGGCAGGAAGCAGTTGCCAGCTCTTTACCGGACGGGCTCAAGCGCCGGTGGGACGACAACGCTTCCATGGGGGACCAGTCAATGTACAAACGCGCGCGTTGAGGCATGACGTCAACCCTGATCAAGATTACACCGCTTGTGCAATGCACTTCGCGGGAACCACAGTGAGCGGAGAAGTGTGGAGAGTGGCAAGCGCATGACCATCACATTGTCTGACCTTGGTCACGGCGAGATGATGGCATGACACGCTTCGGCGTCATTCACATTGCTGTCCAAACCACTTTTTGATGGATGAAGGTGCGCCCGCTTGGAAAAGAAGGTCGATTGAGAAGACAGTTCAGCTGTACCACCACCGTGAGACGGGAGTCCCCCAAAAAGCGCTGCAACAAGCGCGCCTGTACAATACGCTGATCTTGCGATACCTGCAAGCACGACCGCAATGACGATTACGCGCCGCTAGCGATATGAACTAGCGTAAACACCATCACTGTAATAATACTCTGAACAAAGACACTGTACCCTCATTATCGCAACGTATATTATTGACCTTCCTCATTCATGATGATACGGAGCACGGTACCCACTTCTCGTGTCCCAGCCTACGAATGATAACCTCAACAACAAAGCCAACGTACCCAGCCGCTCTATCAAACCTTCGAAGGCCCAGTTGTTCCAAGAACAGTCTCGAGTTTCAACATTGGCATCTTGAAGTTACATCATAAGCGCGCCAGCTATCCCCACTCAATCTATTCACCCTGCTTCAGTCCCACCGGTGCCGTCCGACGCCTTAGATAATACCAAAACAGAAAGTGATCGTACATTAACATACACGCGTCATATGCATCTTTCTTGAGATCACCACTCAAAAGCATCCCAGCCACCAGGCTTTACTAATTCGATGAAGCCAGAACGTTCAAACGGGCCGGTTTAGCAAAAGCACCAATCGCCATGTCGCACGTGGGGATGGCCTACCGTCCGTCTCGACCTTCCATCCTTCTACCCGCTTCTCGTACCGTTTGTAAAAAGCAGTTAGCCGTTGTTCCTGATCGTCGAGCAAGTCAATGCGATGCGACGTTGACGACGTTGATCTCGTAACAGTTTGGGTAACCGGACCGCACCATGCGTGCAACTTTAGTACACAGATGCAACAGGGTCCCTTCCAACCTGGTTTGTCAATAGTATAGACAATAAATCCAACGGTCTTTTCAATCCGGGTTTCGCGGCTCCAAGGGTCAATATCGAGGCACACGCCCTCCCACCCGCCAGCCTGGAAAGATCCCGAGGTAAAAACCGCTCGAGCGTCCTCGTCCCCTGAACTTTTCGGCATGTGAAAAAAATTAAAAGCCAACCTTGCAACGCACGGCCCCCTGCAGTAAGCCGCCCTGCCAGCCTGGCTCGAATGGAACGCTTTTCATGATTGTGGAGAAGACGCTAGAGATCAATGGGATCTGACATGGGAGCGAAGGAAGGGGGATAAGCGTGGAAAAAACGTACGCTACTGCATCATGTCACAACGCGGCGGGCAACATGTAACGTGAACATGCAGCTTTTGCATACCGCAGATACATCAAACCTTCTTTCCAGATGTCACACTTTCTCTGCCGCGTGTGCGTGCTCTAAACAAGACTACTACGCACACTTCACGGCACTTTCCATCAGCCACCACTACGACGACGACAGCAGACTAACACTAACCCGGGCGGAATAGTCGCCGACCACCAGAACCCCAGCAAACCGCCCCCTGACCCCTGGTTTCATCGTAATGTTCCCCCAAGCGACTTACCCACAGTGCGTTTTGTTCCCAATCCCAGTGAACGAACCCACCCATCACCCAGTTGCTGTCCCATGTGTCTTGGCCAAGCAAGTTTCCAACGTCTACCCTCCCTGACTAATGCATCCGACTCGTCAACTTGCTTGGCGAGTCATGCTTTGCTACAATGCTAAAAAGTGGATTGTACGAGGTCTCTCACCGATCTGAACGATTGCGCGAGCGCGCGTTGTTTGATACGCATGCAATGCATTGATGATCAGCGTTCGGGAACAGGGTCGTGAGAACCAAGAGGGCAGGGGCAGCGGGAGAAGAAGCGGGAGAATTGGTCGTTGGGGACTAGGAAAGGACCGGTTTGGCGAGTACTGCGTGTATTGTTACTATGTATTCTTTCTCGGTCGGTCTACTCCGAGGTGGAGGTAGGTAATGATAATTTTGGCACAGCCTCGTTTTCAAAAATATCATCATCAATGCCATGAATCACCATCGTAATCTCCAAAACTCCTATCGTTGGCCATGTCAGGTCAAAACCCACATCGAGGGAAAACTCGCATTTCCACTGTCCGCTTCATTATCTCCACTTTCGCCTTGCTGCGATATTTTACCTGCCGTCCGCCGATGTAACTCGGCAGGGCAGCCGAGAATTCCTAGCCTTGATGATCTTCACAGACCAACCTCCCCCATTCTTGCAAATGATGTTCGATTCGGCTAAGCCCTTACCCACACCGCATCGTCGTTGGTATCCGCATTTCTGCCGCGCGCCGAAGACTATTCGAAACCACATACCACTTCCACGCGAGGCCACTATGAAACTTGGATGTGCTTTGTGATGGGGCGGTTGTGGGGTCGGGAGGCCGACGAGGCATGTGGAAAAGGACCGAATAGAGTGGCATGTTGGTCGCGTGTTAAGTGGGATGTTAAGGCATGTATTGGATGCCTGGATGGTTAGGCAGAAGGTAGAGCGAGGCTGGTGGCAGGATGGGATCTGGAAGTCCTCTCCGCAAGTAGCAAGTTATCATCTCCAGAGATAGACGTCGCTTCAATAAGCGATGAAAATCATTATGCGACAGCAGCAGTACCGAGACACCGCTGTATGCATACAAGATCGATCACATAAAGATGAATACACAAAGAAGACCATCACGCCATGACTCGGGAAAAAGCCTCTTAATATCTGTGATATATGTCTAATCCTCACGTTGCCCTATCCTAGGATGTTTCTGTTCATCACCGTATCCCACCATCGGCGCCGCGCTTTTGTCCTTCGGCAGTACAGCGTTCAAGAATATACCAACAATAGCAGCAATGACAAACGGAGTCTCCACAGCAAGGTTGATGCCTTGCTCGAATCCTACCAGATTCTCATTTGGCCCATCGTACGATAAAACCTGTGAAAACCAGTCGGGCTGACATATGTCCATGAACCCAATGCCCAGGGAGACTGCGAGGATGAAGCGATCGCGGCGGGTCCATGGGATGAGTGCGAGGACACGGATACCGGCCACAGCAATGGTGCTGTAAAGGAAGACTTGCATACCGCCGAGGACAGACGGCGGCATAGAAGCGAAGACAGCACCGAACTTCGCAATGACCCCCATGAGGATCAGGAAGCCACTTGCTGCCCATCCTGCACGGCGAGATGCACAACCGGTGAGAACAATAACGCCGTTGTTGCCTGCCTGGCTGACCATCGGTGGGCCCGTAGCCAGTGCACTGAAGAAGCTTCCGAGTCCGTCGCACAGAATGCCGCCTTGGATCCTGCTGTTGAACTCCGTTCCTTCGATGTCAACACCTGATAGCTCTGCAGTGGCCAAGATATCGGGAATGCAAGACACGGCTTGACAAGCAAACATGATTATCATAGGCAATACTAGCGCGCCATCAACGGATAACTTGAACGTGTGCACCCAAAGAAAGGTTCCGCCGGGTGCTTGGTTGAGCTGTTCCGTCGACCAGTAGCCTGTTGCGCCTGAGATGGCACATCCTACAGCTAAACCAATAATGACCGAAGCTGAGCGCATGAGTGGCGCACCGACGGCTTCGACCAAGATGATAGTAGCAAACACACTGAACCCTAAGCCGATCAGCTTCGGATGTCCCCATACGAGCGGTCGCGGCGCAGTGATATCCGGACACAGAGCGTAGAAACCATCTCCTCCGTGGCAGTTCGATGACCCGCCCCAGTTCTGCAGTCCGTTGCCAACGAGGTAGACTCCAATGAGGGTTAGAAGTGATCCAGTAATGAGCTTGGGGAAGATCTTGTTGAGCATCTTGGGCGGTACAAAAGCCATTGCTATCTGGATCCAGACACAGCACAGCATAGTGCCTAGGCATGCACCCCACGCGTCAGGGCATGGCCCTTGAGTTCCGTCTTCAAGAACTGGACAAGAGCCGGACCTGTATCGTAAAGCGGCGTAGTTGAAGACGATGGGGAGGATGTCGAACGTTGGTCCTACGACACTCAAGAGTCCAGTGCCGATGAAGAAGGGCGTCTTCATGATATGCAGCCGAGTAACTTGCAGGGCTGTCGCGATACCTGTGGTGATGAAGGCTGTCGAGACTAAGTACGTCGTCATAGCTGGCTCGAAGTTGAACGCCCCGGAGGCGATTGCGAGTGGTGGTGACACAATGGACCCGATCATGGTGAGTGCATGTTGAAGGCCGAGGAGTAGTGTCAAGAGAACGGGTACGCGGTCGTTGAGTCCGTAAAATGGCGCTTGATAGTTTTTGTACTTTCTGTTCAAGGGCCAGATGTTGGGAGTGATCAAGTAGACGTAGTCCTGGGGTTGTCAGCTACTATGGCAGATAGTCGGGTAGGTTAAGTATTGACATACGTAGTCGCCGATCCATCCATCTTTCGTTGTAAAAGCATACTTGATCTCTGCGAGCGTATCCTGCCACTTCGTGGTCACTGTACCTATCTCTTGACTCTCGGTGGACGAGTATTGACCCGTTTCTTCAGCGTACTTGGATTTCGGCTCCATCTCGCTCCGGGAGTCGATGACCATTATTGTTCCCACTCAACCTAGTGGGATTTAGTATGCTGAATGAGTTCTCGCGGCAAATGCATTTCAAAATCGAGCTGCATGGTTATATATCAACCTATTAGCCATTGTTGACTCGTGGTTCTAGATCGACAGGAGCCTTTCCCACGATAGGCGTTTCTGCGTTTGTAAACCCCGCGATAACCAGTCCATCGGAATCCGGCTATTGCTTGTACCTGATAACACTGCGATGATACTTGTGCGTATGCCGTGAGATGTGCGACGAGTGACAGAGTACGTGAGCTAGATAAGAGGGGAGATATCGCTAGCGTCGGCCGCCCCATGTCACCTTAGCGAAGGCGCGAAAGCGGAGAGCGGCGGAGGCGGCTGTCAGCGCACGCCTATGGGAAGTCGCGACCATGCAAATAGGATGTTGAGAGTAATCGCGTGAAGTAATCACTCGCTGGTTTCCCAGGTTGATTGACGAAATGAGGGACGGATGAGATCTCCTGGAAACTTGGACCTACACCTTCACAAAGCCCTCCAACGCCGCACCTAGCATCCTCGTAGATCCTAGCCAACGGTATCAGCACCACTTCTAAAGAATATGGCAAGGCCGAATCAGGCGCCGCTGCGTCTCTTGACGAATGCGACCATCGTCACTGTCAATAAGAGCCGGGAAATCATACTCGATGGCGCAATCCTCGTTGAAAACGGCCGTATCACAGCACTCGGAAAGACTTCTGATCTCATGGATCAAGTCAACCAGAACGAAGACAGAGGTGTTGATATCATCGACTGCAAGAACAAGATCATCATACCGGGCTTGGTTAACACACACGCCCATCTTGCGCAATCACTACTCCGTGGACTAGCCGAAGATCTTCCATTACACAACTGGTTATGTGACGCCATCTGGCCATTAGAAGCCAATTATGCCGAAGATGATGGCTATGTGGCTTCAATGCTGACGATTGCGGAGATGCTGAAGACGGGAACGACATGTTTTCTTGAGGCTATGCTCACGCATGGGAGCGGCCTTGAGAACGTCGTCAGAGCAGTGGAAGAAACTGGCATCCGTGCGTGTTTGGTGAGTGCGGCGAAGCAGCATCAATTTGACGAGCTGACCTAGCTGCTAGGGCAAATTGATCAAAGTCGGCGAGACGAACTCAGATCTCAACATGAAAGATGCCCGAGATCGGGACGTGGACTCAATGTCTGTGGAAGTTGCACTATCAGCGCACAAGAAGTATCATGGCTCTTCCGACAACCGTCTACACATGTGGTTTGCAGCGGGTACCCCTCGGGGCTCACCAATGGCGGTCCATGCTACGATCGGCGAAGCAGCGCGAGCACACGACATCGGTCTCACTATGCACTGCGCAGAAGCTCCTAAAGACCTACCCATTTACCGACAGTATTATCAATGCAGCCCTTTCGAGTTCTGCCGAGACACGCAGCTGACAGGATCCAAGTCGGTCTTCGCTCACTGCGTACATCCGGACCCAGCGGCTGGAGACTTCGACATATTGCGGGAAAGTAAAAGCACTGTCTCGCATAACCCTACAAGCAACCTCAAACTTGGGTCTGGTGTGGCACCGATACCAGACATGGTGGCCAGCGGTGTAAACGTGGCTCTGGGAACCGACGGCGCACCGTGTAATAATACGTATGACATGTTTCGAGAGATGCATCTAGCATCCATTCTACACGGCGGTGTCGGGCAAAATGCCGGGATCCTCAGCGCGTACGATGTTTTGGAGTTCGCGACGATCAACGGCGCAAGGGCGCTAGGACTGGAAAATGAGATCGGAAGCTTGGAGGTTGGGAAAAAAGCCGATATCGTAGTTGTTGAGCCGAAAGGCGTATCTTGTGCTCCCTGGGACCCTAACGAGCAGGCTTCCGGTGGCATCGATCCGGTCACAGTGCTGATCCATTCCTCTGGCGCCGATGTCGATACAGTTCTTGTAGATGGTCAGTTGCTTGTCAGTAACGGCAAGTTGTTGCACATTGATGAGGGGACGATCATACAGAAAGCAAAGAAGTCAGTGGCAGACATACGGAAAAGGAGCGATGTAGGTGCGCGAAACCACATGTCGTTAAAGTATATGTGAACTTAAAACTGAAATGAGAGCAAGTCATCAAATAGACTTTGCCCTCCAAATCCTGTTTGTGGTGGTAGCAAGTTCATGAAAGAGCTCCATGAAGTATCTCCTACGCTTATAGGAACATCCTCCGTCGATGAAGACGAAGGAGTTGTTACCTGCAAGTCTTGGGCTACGTCGCTGATAAAGGTCTCCACGTTGAATCTACGGGCTCGCTTGCCAGATGATGACGATATTCCACCATTTTCTGCAGGTCGTGCACGCTTCTTGTTGTTCACGCCTCCACACTGGAGCTCGCGCTGCAGTCCCGACAGCAACCGCACGCCGCGCGAGGCAATCTTGCTATGTTCGAATCTACTCAAGTATCCGATTGCATCAGCGACAAGCCTGGTATGTTCGTCAAACTCTCTGTCACTGGCCGACCGATGAAGGGTATCGAGACTGAGAATGATACCTGCTGCGACTGAAAAGGCTTGCTCGATCCATAGTATTGGGCCCTGCTCATCGCTGCCTGATAGTGCCTCTTTCAATATGGTCTTCGATGCCGCGATACAGGTACGCCGAGTGAATGAAAACGCGGAATTGGTGAAGGAGAGACCGATGAATTTTCGATGTATCATGATGATCTTATGTGAAGCACATATAGCCAGCGAGCGTCTAGCCCAGCCAACATAGATAGGCCAATCGGTCGCCACCGGCGCATTCGTTGATAGAAATGTAGGTATATATGCAGTCGCAAGCTTGCGCATCTTCTCGTCGTAATGAAGGACCTGTTCATACTTCGTGAAAAGCGTGTTACAGCCTGTCATCGCATCTAGGAGTTGCGGCATAAGCGCTGCAATGTCATAGCGATAGTTGCAATAGCTCGCTTGGGTGGGTATGCTCAATGGATGCGGTACCATGTCGTCGTCATCGCAGTTCAGCGGCTTTGCGGTAGTAAAGAAGCGAGGATTGAGCGAATATGATTCGGAGAACGGAATCTGGAACCAATCTTGCGTGCAAAGCTGATTGAAGACTCGTCGACCGGCTTCACGCTGGCGTAGCTGCTCCTTCGAGGTGGCAGAGGCCGAGCTTTCTGGTCCAAGTCGGTGCAACCCAAGACTCTGGGCAATACGACCAGCTGAGGCGAGCAGTATCGACTGACTGCTCGACTTGCCAAGGATATGAGCCGCAATGGTCAACGTCGCGATGGCTTGAACAGAGTAGATGGTATGAGCCTCGATGTAGCCAGCGATTTCGAGGCACGTCACAGTCGCTTCGTACCATCTTTGTGACAAGACCTTCCTCTCTTCTGATGAGAAACCCCAAGACTGATATACAGATGGCGGCGCACATGTGATACTGCCTGTTACGATAGCGAATAGTAAACCAAGCCATTGCAGATTCAAGCCTTGGTGCCGGACGTCGCCTTCGTAGTCTCCAAGAAAGATATTCAGGTCTTCCCTGAATATGGCTGAGGAGTAAGACCCGTGGTACCATAGGATGGTGGTACTGTGGTACTCCACAAGCTGGACGATATGAGTCTTGTTCGGAAGAAGAGCTTCAAGTACGTCAAGCTGTGCATCTTTGCTGTTTTCATATAGCATACTGGATGCAACCGCTTCATCCTCATCCCTGATACTCAGTCGCCGTGGCCCGCTGTTCTGCTCTGGTGATGTCCCATAATCGATGTCTTTTTTACGGCCCCATGCTAGAAACTCCAACACGGTAGCTGCATCATCAGTGTCCGCAGGTTGTGACGCGTTATTGTTAAGAGGTGAAGTGGTCGCTGGATTATGAACTGGACTCGCTGGTGTATCAGAGATTTCCAGAGGCAAGGGTGCTTCGCTCGAGGCCATATCACATTGTTCCTGTAACTTGGCTTCAAGCTGACTTACGCGGTCGAGTAGAGCGCGCACTAGATCGTCCGGTGCTGTCGCTGCACCTTGAGCTTGGTAGACGGGTGGTGGTGGTACTGAGGATGTCACAGCCGCGTCTTCTCTCGTACAGAAGCTTGCATATCCCCTGCTTCATTTAGCATGAGATGGCTCGGGCAGCTTGCGCAGTACCAAGAAGCTCTGGGTTCCCAGCGAAAAGCAATACACAGTCGCGCAGGCTCGGTCTTTGTCGAAAATCGCGGATACTAGACTGCCTTGGAAGCGGAGGAGCTGACCTTCGAATACATGTGCTGCAAGGCACATTCTTATCACATTTGATCTTCCTTCTATAGCACTCTGTACATGTCAGACGGGGTCTCGGCCCTTTCGAGGTGCTGTTGTCGTCCATGGTAAGGTTGACCATGTCGGTCGTGAACTAGGTGTCACGATCGAGGACATCTCGATGCAATGAGAGCGTCTTTCCCAGCATCGCGTTCCCGGTGATTGGCAAGGCGCGTTGGCTATCAGTTGGCTATCGGCGTACATTGTGGTGGGGAAGGAAAATGAACAGGGTGCGGCCGACAACGCGGAACCTTCCACAATCTGGCCTCGGCCCCACTTCATCTCGACCGCGACTTCCGTCTCGCAGGCTGCGGGTGTCTATCTAAGCAGCACGACACACGTGTTGGTGATGACGGCCGATGTGAGCGGCCGCCCTGGCCGCGTCGGCTTTGGCACGCCTGAACGCATATTGCGACACCACATGCATAGAAGCAAAGATGACCGAACATAAGAATAGGTACAGTCTGCCCTCAAGACACTACGGTCACATATGAAACTCACCAACCTCACCCAGCTCGAATATCAAACCTCTCATCATGGCACCGACGAAGTATGTTGATCGCCCTGTGCCGACAATCTCCCTCCGCGACTTCGATGCGCGCATCGATGTGATTACACAGGAACTTGTCGATGCTGCAGAGAACCACGGCTTCTTCTGCATTGTGGACCACGGCATAACACGCGACGCTGTTGACGGCATATTCAATCAGTCAGCGCGTTTCTTCAACCAGCCCGATCGCGTGAAATCGCAAGTGCCATTCTCCCCTCAACACAACGCCGGATGGGAGAAGAATGCTCAAATCCGGCCATCTACTGGTGCAGTCGACCGCAAAGAGTCTTATCAGATGCAATTTGGCGAAGGCATGAATGGTGAGCTGACTTCTCTCGTCTTATGCGTTTGGCCGTGCTGATCTTTGGATAGGTCGATGGCTGAGTGACCAGACCCTTCCGGGGTTCCGAGCGGAGGCTTTGGAGTTCATGCACAGAGTACAGGCAGTCAGCGAGAGGCTCATGAGGTGCTTCGCGCGAGGGTTGAACTTTGCGGAAGATTACTTTGTCAAAGCTCACGATGTCAGCCGACCAGAGTCTCAGACTGTCTGCCGATTACTACATTACTTTGAGACTCCACAGGTGCCAGATCCAACAGGAGAGGTGCATCATCGAGCAGGCGCACACGCCGATTGGGATTTCTTGACTCTGCTGTTCCAGAAAGTAGGGCAGTCTGGTCTTGAGATCTGTCCGGGGCGGGAAGTATCCACTTCGTTCGGATACGGGGATGCGTGGACCAAGGTCGAGCCGGACGCAGACAAGAACGCAATCGGTATGTTGATGTACTATGTCGACCTGAAACCTTTACTCATGCACCACAGTCTGCAATGTCGGTGACCTCCTTATGTCGTGGTCTGACGACCGCTTCAAGTCGACCTTTCATCGTGTCAAGGCTCCATGTGAGCCTGATGACTTCTACGGCGAGCGCTACAGTATCGCCTTCTTCAATCAGCCATGCAAAGACGCCAAGATCCAGGGTCCACTGAAGAAGTATCCAATGGTGACGGGTGATGAGTTTACGAGGAATGCCATGAGCCGGAACTATCAGGCTATACAAGATAAACTAAAGAAGGAGAAGGAGCCGGCGGTAGCGGTTGTCGAAGTGAGCGCGACGGTAGCTGAGGTAAGTGCTACGTGAAGTTTGTCTCTGGAATAGTAATCGATTTCTTCAAGTATCCACTAAGATCTTTCATCAATCGGAAATAGCCCTGAAGTGCAGAATGATGCGATCTCGATTGTGACTTCAGGGTCTTCGCGTTCTTTCATTTCCGTGGTTTCTCACAGATCCTAGCGCGGATGCCTAGTCGACCCGCTTATTCCTCGCACCTGCCCCAACGTTTAGCCTTCTATTCTTGAAACCAAGTTCGACCGTCTAAACCCCACAAGCAACACGACAAGCACAATACCAATGGTTCCAGCGACTCTGCCCTTGGCAGATCCTTCGCCCATCGAGAAGCTGCCCGCCGAGTTACTAGAGTGCATACTGCTGGAAGTTGCGAAGCATGCTGTACCGCCAGTTACCGAAGACGAAGACGGTGAATCTGTTGTCTATCGATACGCCAAGGAAGAGGAGCAAGCGTGTTCGCTCGCATTTCGCCTCACTAGCCGTTGCTTTCGTAATTGTTCATGGAAGGCTTTCGGTGCTTACCTGGGCGAAACCATATTCGATCTGAGATCGCGTCAAAGTATATCCAACCTTACTGCGGTGTCTACATGCGAGCATCTGGCTCCTTGGGTTACAAAACTTATCATAGCCTGCGCTGAAGTGCCCCCGGGGTACCCACTCGATCATGGGGCAATGCCGATGCGGATGGAGCAGGCAGAGTGGGATCAACTACGCCAAGACTCCTACTCAGATCTACTTCAAATCAAATTGGCTGAAGAATCTTGGTACCCCCGCATCTGGAAGCAGAAGGGCTACGGATCTCCAATGACGGGTAGCGGCATTCCTACTTCCGCATCGCCTCCACGTCTTGCTAGAGCCTCCACCTCTATGAGTATCATCCAGGAGGCCGGGATGAGGGCCCTTCAAGAGGTCTTGGCCCAGGCTTTGTTCTGCTTCAAGAACATCGACAATATCGAATTCTGCCACCAGCCTCGTACCCGACCCGGGCGATATCATAACCTATTCCAGAAGTTTCGAAATATCCCACGCTACCGCGAAGAAGAGGATATGAGAAATGCTGGTAATATAGCTCATCTTGGCCTTCAAATTCTCATTCAAGCCATGGTAGCATCGAAGATCACAGTCCGCACGATGACTCTGGCCGTCGATCTCGATGAACATCACGCGTTCATCACCAACATCCCCTCTGTAATCTTCGCGAAAGCCAGTCAAAAGGTAGAAACGCTTGTTCTAAGAGACATGTACTGCCCCTACTACCAAACACCATTACATAGAAAGAAGGGTAAAGTAGCCGCCACGAATAGCTCTTAAGATATCTTGCTAACTTGTTACTAGTATGTATCTCTTATGCTATGCTTTGGCAACGCGGTTCTGAGACATCCTATTATTCGTGCTAACAGCTTGATAGGGCAAATTGTCGATCACGAGGAGTCTCTTCCCTCGCCTTCGCTCGTTGGTGGTCGATCATAGCGAACATAGCGAATTCATCCATCCTCGGCCGATCATCCCGCTTCCTTCGCTTTCTGACACGCCTGCTCTCGACAGATTGACTGTGAGAAATACCAAGATGAATGCCGAAAATTTGCACTCATTTCTACAATGCTATGGGCAGCAGGCTCGGTGCATATCATTCGAGAGCCCGGCAGATCGTGAATACCGCTCCGCGTTGGAGTCCGTGCGCAATCTCCACGTTGAGACACTAGAGATTGAGCATCGTTACAGGAAGGAGTTTATTTGGAAGTCGATCAACGGCGAAGAAGCGGGTGACAACTCAGAAGATCCAGAGCTATTGTATCTTGAGGAGTTCCCGGAAAATCTTGCGAAAACAGTCAAATTGCACCCGCCTTCGTTCAAAGTTGCACTAGAGCGATACTGGCTCAAACATCCTGAAAAACAGTCAGGTGGCGATGAGTGAACGGCAATAGAAGATCGAAGCTGCTGAGAACTTCGATCATGGCTCAGAGTAGCTCCATGAAAAGTGCGCGGATGGTGAGGTGGCTTGTATATCCTGGTACACATGCAGAGGTAGTCAATGAAAAGTATTAAGATCTTAACTCCATTTCACACAAAGTCCATACCGCTGAAAGATAGCATGGCTATAAGTGACATCTGACACAGCGCATGGGGAACTCAAGCCATCTCCTGTCTCTCCACGACAATCACCGCTTCATCCGCGCCCTCATTTCCCCTCGCAACATGCTGCCTACCCAACATGTACGAATGCGTCCTTAGTCCTGAGACTTCCCTCTCGGATTTCGTTACCCAGAAAATGCGAGCCATCACCCACAGAAAAGCGACCACCACGATCAATAGAACAACAATGACATTATCGGCTGCTTTGCTGCCCAAGAAACGGTAGGAGTATGCGCCGTAGCCGAATGTTACGTCGACGTAGACCGACATGATGAGGGCAAGGCATACAAGAAGAGCTGCGCCTGGAAGTCCGAATCGCCTTTGGAGTTTGAAGATTGGGGAGTGGCGAACAAGGTCGACTCCATAAGTGTGTACGAGATGTTCGAGGCGGTCGGCGGGTCCGTGAGTCTCGTGTGCGCTGGTACTGTCTGAGTAGGGGCTGGCCATTGATTGATACATCTTGGTGTTGGTTGCGGTGGCAGGGGTCGTTCGGGTATGGTGGAAGCCAGTGGGAATTTTATATGTCGAGGTCGATAGTCCAGCCTTTTGTTTCACCCCATATCGCCGCGTTCACTAGCACGGAACTCGTCCCTCGTTGTTTCTTACCGATGCTAAGGACTTTGCCGTCATCTGGCAGTACCTTCACTCTTTCGTTCCCATTTCTCGCACCAGACCACTGCATCTTCACAGTGCCTCTCCCTTCGTGCACATGCCCAAAGCAGTGCAATCTTGGTTTCACTCTGTTTACTGCATCGCCCAGCATTTTGCATCCGCAGCTTTCTCCTTTCACATTGACATCGAGACCGTAGCCAAGTTCGTCAGTGAATGAGGGCGGTCCATGCGTCATCAAGATGTCGATGTCTTCGGGTATGTCGCGGAAGCGATTCTCGTCTTTTCCGTATGCAAACGCATACCCATTGAACTCCGGCGTATACGGACTCGCCCAGACACTGAAGCTTCTCCCATCCTTCAGCTTAAACTCATGTCTACCCTCTTCCAGGTAGTAAACCTCCTCTTTCTCGTGGGACTTCATGAAACTGACACATTTCCTACTGTCCTCTATATCTTCTTCCTCTTCTCCGTCTTCAGCGTTCTTGCGCACCCACTCTTCATCGAGATCGAGGTCATGGTTGCCGGCGATGACAAGTTTGAGCTCTGCGTCGACGGTCTGAATGTCTTGCATAGCCCTTTTGTATGCAGGAAGACCGCCGACTTGTGTGAGATCACCACAGTGGATGAGGATGTCGCATGGAGGTGCAGGGCAGTCGGGGGTGTAGGGCCAAGTGGAGTGAGTATCGGAAATGACGAGGATGCGGATATTTGACGACATGGCGGAAGCGAACTTGGGGAAATAGTAGATGAGTGTGTCGAGTAGATGCTAGAGAATCAATAGCAAATTGTAGTGAGTTAGAGTCATGTTGAAAGATCATTGGCATTGGCGTGAAGCCAAGGTTGGTAGAATCGCTACCAATTTATAGACTTGGGCCCACTATTGCAACGGGCATGCCAATCAAGTCTCACTATGACCAACCCTCTCCGTCTTCACCCAGTTTAAACAGCCCGTTCTTCTTCTTATCCGCCGCCCACCTGTCACACCAGGCCTTCATCTTCTCTCTGCTCTTTGCGCTGCCCACGTTGACTGTCGGGATGATCTTGTCGATGCGCAAAGCGCAGCAAAACATAGTCAGCTCTCTGAAGCTGCTATGCTCACTGTACGGCACACCGAAGCAGCTTGCCCGACTTCCACTCCCAGCTTGCGGCGTTAGTTCTTTCATAGAGAAGGTACTTCTCCAATTGTCAGAATGCAAGACAGTCTGTACTTGGGGTGACTCGGTAAAGCGACCCTTTGGTGGACGATAGTTCCAGCCCGAGGGTCTAAAGCCGACAACGCGCGTAAAAGTGTCGGCATAATCGCGCAGGTAGTCGTCCAATGTCTCCGCACGGATCTCAAACAACGGCGTCATGTGGACTTGAGCTGCCCGGGGATCTGTCGTGAGTAGTGCATCCAGTTCGGGGTCCTCGAGAGCTTTGCATATGCGCTGTTTGTTGGCAGGCGCGAAGATCTTGCTTCCCAGCGCCTTCGCAATCCCAGTGCAGATGCGCTCCTTTCCGATGCTGTATGTGCCCACCACAACCAGAAGTCGGCCTCGTGCAGGGCTTTTGGGCTCGCCGGTAGCGTCGGTATTAGAGTCTTTCCGAACGAACTTGACCATGCCTTGGCCTGCACGGTCTCGCTTCATCTGCTCCCATCCATCGGAATCGTCCGCGCGGACTTTGCTGAGACTTACGCACATGTCCGCGCAAGCTTGGATGACCTGCTTCTGAGGCGGAAAAGCGTATTTGGGGTTCAGGTAGGTGGTGTCAAGGTAGCAAGCGTCTAGCTTTTGCTGCCGATTCTTTCCACTCACAGCATCAAGGACGTCTGGGCGCAATAGCGGATGTTCGATGTGCGCTTGACACGCACGGAAGTCTCCGCAGTGTAGCACTCGTTGTAGCTTCGGGTTCTTGCCCTTGCTAAGTTCCTTCTCGAACAGGAACAGAGAGCTGCCAGGGCAATGATTCGCAGAGATCATTGTGACGTGGACGCCTTCCGTTCCTGGTACTTCTGTCTTTTTCTCAAAATCCAGATCGACCACCCACTTGGGGTCCACACGAAGCTGTTGTCGTACCAAGTTGCCAGTGACTTTGCTACAGTATATCGGTCCATGCTTCCATGAGGAAGTAAGCCCGATGTAATGATCGCTATGGAAATGACTCAGGAAATAGGCATTCTGACCTTTGACGGCTCCATACCGAAACGCATCTACAGCAATGAACAACCCTGGCATAATTTTGTAGAATGGGCAGGTGCGTTGGTATGCAGGTTTGCCGCGAGACTTGTTGTTCTCGGCTGCAGCAGATGCCCACGCAGCATCCTCAGCATGGCCGGCCATAAGCTTTGAAAAGGCTGAACTTGGCTGAGCGCTGGGCTTCGCAAGCTGAAAGGGGTTGGCTTGGCCAGGTTTAGCTGGCCTGTCCGGCTTTTTGAAAACTTTCGCTTTACTCGTCATGGTCGGCTTGCTCTCCTCCTCAGACTTCACTACAGGTAAAGGGAGTGGATTGCCGTCTAGGCACGCATTGACGTGTACGGAAACGTCTTGTTCTGACAGGCCTGGAAGATTGTTGCCGCATATCGGACAGGAAGGTATATCATTGGTACGTGGCTCTTCGTGTTTGACTTCGGTAGCATCGCTTTCAGGGAACAGAGGTGGCGCGTCGAAATCGTCCGGGTCGCCCTCAAAGCCTGCCTCTTCCATCTCGAGCTTCTGTTGTTCCTTCATCCACCGTCTCTCATCGTATTCTTCGCCTTCGAGCAAATCATCGTCTTCCAGATCTTCGTATTCCTCCAGCTCTTCGCCCCCGTGTTGAGATGTCGATTCGGACTTTATGGGTGTGGTATCGTGGGATTTGAAGTGTTCGGCACTATCCGGGGGTAATAGGTCCTCCGTTGGTTTAGTCATTGGCGATTCCTCAATATGGCTTCGTATGGTCATACCTGGAGTTGTAGCAGGCATTTCCACTTCGTCGTCTTCGGAGTCTGAGTCGTCCACGAAGGGTCCAGACTTCTTCCGCAGTTTTGGCGCTTGCTTAGACACGTCGGCTGCCAATGCATCCAAAGCATTGCTTTCAACATCAGCCGGCGGGGGTGGTGAACAGGCCGGCACAGGCGCTACCGCCTCTTCGCTAACTTTGCGCCTCTTGTTGCTCCCACCATTCTCGTTGTACCGCTCATCGCTGTTGTCTGTAGTCATGACGCCATTGCTCTTCTCGTCGCTCCAGCCCACGTCGTCCTCGTCGCCGTCGAGCACTATCGTTGGGTTTGACCCTCGTTCTTGTAGGAATATACGGCTGTTGATCTCCTCGGCTTTCTTGAAGAATGCCATGATGTTGCCGTTCGGAGTACCGGCCGGCTTCTGCTTCTTGCCATTGCCAGCGGGCGACTTCTTAGCAAAGTCGGCTGGCGTCAAAGTTGTCTGAACGCTGGTTTTCTTCGGTGGGGGCGCTTTTGTGCTCGGCTTGTGCGCAGCCTTCTTCGTTGCGGTTTTGGCAGCCATGTCTGCCACTCGAGACGATGAGCGGGGTGGCGATGGAGCCCGACCGGTAGAGGGTGTTAGTCGAGACGATTCGGGCAAAGAGCGGTTTTCTCGAGGATTTCTAAACATCGAAGAAGTAATTGCGCATGGCTGAGTAGTGTTGTGGTGCTCGTGTGCTGTGAAATGTACGAGTGAACCAGTGGCGACCGAGCGGCTTCACGCGCGCCAAGACAAACGCGTCGACACGTGCGGAGACGCGATCTTAAAGTGCCAGCTGCTCAATCACGGCATCTTCTTGCGGTCACAAAGTTCCTCGTGTCTATCACGAGCCATAACACTTATGATACCCATCGTCATGCATCTGGTATACCCTCTAGTGTATGCGTCCTCCAGCCTGCCTGCCAACCTGTCAAGGTTGCTGGCGGATTCGGAGAGCGATTACGTCAGCGAACGCGCTTGTGCCCGCCGCAATGTCTTCCAGCAAACCGACATCCACTCGCAGTTGTCTGCGAGCAACTAAGCTTCTCAATTCTCATGCCGTAAGCATTGAAACCTCATCTCCGATTCGATTCGCACTGTTCAACGCATTGTACTCTCACTGTCCATGGCCGGTCTGAAATCCTCAGGGGTCTTTTCATCATGTCTGTTCTTCCTGAACGGGCCCCTCGCCTGCATAGCCACTGCTATAAACAGATAGGTAGTAGGATGGCACGCTCATCCGGCCTAGTATTGGCATGAGGACACGCCCTCGTGGGCCAATTGTCGACAAGCTGACGCGGCCACTGCAAGCTGCTGAACGCCATGTCACGTGGCTTTGACGCCCCCGCGATGACTGCGCTTCACCTCGTCATAGGGCGTTATCAACAACTTGATCGTTGTGGTACGATGCTATTCCCTTCGTGTGCACAATCGCTCGGTTGGCGCGGAATCGCATCCCCACAATTCAATGGCCGTGCTGCCCAGCTAAGATCAGCATCAAACATCACCTCGTATCCCAAAACGGAAGCCCAGCCTCGAGACGATCAAAATAGCAGCACCTCAGAAGTACCATATCTTGAACGCCCTGAGGCGTCGAAAATCGTCTCACTCACACGCGATGAAGCGCAGACCCGACGGCCTCTTCCTACTTTTCTTTCGTGTCATGTACCTCACTATCTTCACAGGGTTCACGTGTTTTACCATTCTGGGCTTTGCGGCTATTGGAACTGGCATTGGCATTGCAGCAACAGTTGTAGTTGCTATTGGGTCTGAGGTTGCCTTTGTGCTGGCTAAGAAAGAGGAGGCAGAGAAGCGGAGACAGGAGCGATATCTGGTATGAAAAGAATGTACGGCATGACAATCTCAAAAGGCTCGGGAAAAGAAGAGGTTCAGGCAGAAGGCCACTCATGGAAGAAAGATTTTGCCGAAAGGGAGGATTCCACAACACATGTTCTCACAGCTTCCGCATCGACATCGCCGGCGCAACCCATCGTTTCCACCAGTTCCGGAGCAGCTCAGTTGCCTTGCCACACAGCAGGTCCAGGCGCAGTGTAGCTCGTAGCGATCGGATAGTACGACCACCTCAGGCCAGGATCATTTGCATTGTATGCTCCAGGGAACGCAACCAGAGGCCCAGGCTGTCCACTACCACCGCCGATAATCTCGACTTGCGCACAAGACAGATACATCTGCGCGCCACCAACTGACTGGGCTTGGTGGAGGGCGATGGATTCTACCCGAACAAGATACTTCCCACTCGGCACGTTCTTAGGGATCTGGAACTGTACTTGCGACTTTCCTGCCCTAGGGTTAGCAACTGAAGACGGAAGGAAGCCACAAGGAGGGGAGATGGGAACTTACCATACGCAGGCCAAGTGCTCTCCCCACTCGTCAACGGACTTCCCACTGCGCTTATACTCGCCGCCTTGAACCAAACGTTACCCGCCGGCTCCCACGTATTGACATTCGCACTGTCTGGTACTTTCGCCATATAGAACTGCACTGGTCCGAAGTGCGTGATCGATGTCTCGGCAACGAAGCCAAGGTTATCACCAGCAGCGACAACAGCAGTACCCGTCCCAGGACGGTTCTGGAAACAGCGCATGTCGGGACTAGTGATGGACGTAACACCCGAGTTGGTTTGGTAGTTCTTCGTTTGTCGGATCGAAGTCCATTCTGCCGATTCGGGCACGCCATTCAGGATGAGCTTGGAGAAGCGGTCTTTAAAGAGTCAGTTCAACTCTTCTAATTACACTGTAATGAACTTGCAATGAGCTTGTGCCGTTGCAGCGAGGGCGGAGAGGGCTAGTAGGAGATGCATTTTGGACTGTCCAGTCGAGAAGCTATTCTGTGAACACTCACCCAAAGCATCGTAGCAACCCGAATAATATATACAGCAAGTCACTCTGGTCACGCATGGTTTCTTAGATGTGCACTAAGATCTTTATAGTGTTCGGCAACTGAGGATGCACAGGCGGGATGCATATAGATTAATATCATGCACACTTATATTGGGCCAAACATGTAGATGAGGTGCGTACAATGAAAACACGCGTGACCATATCACACCAGCTCAATCTACTTGACAAATTCTATCTGAAGCTCGTCTCGTCTGCTGAAAAGGGAACGGATATTGTGCGCGAATCTGGCCTTCGAACCGTTTCCACGATTCTGCGCAGACCACATATGCTCGACAGCCGCCACAGACACGTACACTTTCTTGACACCGTGGATCTTTCCAATATGAATAAGGGCGCCTAGGTATGTGTAGGGGAACAGTGCGTCACTGCGCTGCCATTCCTGGTCAAACCACACCGTATTGATAACTCGCTTTTGAGCAGCCGCTCTATTGCCGAACCAATCTTTCATCGTCATCTCGTCCTGAAAGGAGAATTCGTTCAACTCGTACGGAATGAATCGAGTCTCATGATAGATTTGTCGACAGACGGCTTGGAATAGCGCCATGCGATCGTTGGTCGCGGTGATCACTCGTTCGTGTTCAAATCGCTGCTGCTGCGGCTGATGCCGCATAGTAGGAGACACAAGATATGGACGAGATTTGTACGGCTGAGTACGATAGTAGGCCTGCCAGTCAATTGGAAAGACGCAGTTGTGGAACTGCCGCGCTTGTACCTGGGATATCGCTTCGCGTCTATGAGGCGGATCCACACCGAAACGAGCTGGACCGGGAAGATCCACAGAGATGTTCGTGTCGTAGTCGTCAGTGAGGATGTGTACGTGTTGGTGACCAAGAGCATATTCGAAGATGACGCAACGGACTTCTGCTGGGAGAGATAGCAGAGGAGACTGCAAGCTATTACGTTCCACGCTGCGATCTCATTAGCTAAAGAGGAGCTCTTCGTGAATTAAATACATACATCTCACTGCGTGGATCATCCTTCGAGAGTTGTGCGTTGAGCTGACTGCCCCGATAGAGGGCGGGTTTATGGCCGTCTCGAAGATCATCTGACCCAGCCATAGCGTCCCTGATCATGGTATCCGCTGAAGAGGTGGACTCGCCATACTCTAGTCGCTGCCTCTTTCGCGCACGCGCGGCTTCTTCGAGTTTTTGGCTTTTGGCGCTGACCGCGGCGGTATCTAGATCATGGAAAACTTGCACCTGGAGTCGGTCTTCGGGTTTCGCAAGGCGAACAGAGCGGCGGACCATGATGATGTTGGGAACTTGTATCGTTGACGTGTTGAGTGTGGGAAAGAGCGAGTAAAAGCTTGAGCAGGCCTTCAGCTCAAGGCAGGCGCAGTGGACCAGTGTGGGTCACCTGGGCAACGGCTGACTTAACCCCTCGCACGTGCTTTAGGCTTCACTGATGTAGCACCTGGGCAGTCATCGAGCATAAGGTAATGAGACTCAGCAGTAGGGAACCGTTAGATGGTGTAGTATGTACCTACGAGTTCGGCTGCATCCGACTACACCCTTGGAAGATCGGGCACATTAGTATATGTCACCTGTACCCTACGCAATCGCTAATGACTGAAGGCGGAGAATCTTCTTAATACTAAAACTTTAACAATATAATGTGCTATTACGACTGTATTGGACAATGGCTTCACTGCAAATAGCTACCCAGATACGAGCGGAGAAAGCACGCCAGAGTGTAAAGGCCTAGCGTGTCGTTAGCGTGCCTTCCACACACTCACATCTATGGGTCGCTTCCTACTCGTCTAAACCCGTAGCACTCTCAGCGTCCGGCGTACCCTCTTTGCAGAGCTTCTACCTAGGTGCATCCCTCTCCCCGTTTTCCGACACAACCATGCCCCTTATGAGTTCACATCCGCCCGTTATGCGCCTCTGTAAAGAAGGCGACACAGTCGATAGCCGTGTACGGCTGTGTCTCACTAAACATGGTCTCCTCGACACGAGCAGATTAGCTGTCTGCCTTACGTGAGCTACGAACGATGCACCCACGGTGACACAAGCTAACTCACGGAAGTGCTGAGAGAAACAGGAGCGCGTCGCCACTTCTTCGTTTGCCGGCAGAACTGCGAAATGCGGTCTTCACCATGGTTCTGCAGAAGCCATGTCTGCAAATACGCGATTTTGTTGTTCACACCCTGACTGCGGATGTCATCTTGAGAACGGAGATCTGCCACGGGCAACTGAACAAGGCGCTTGTATCAGATGACGAAGCTGGATCGTACCGGGCACTATCGCTTGTCTGCAGACAGATGTACGACGAGACCTGCTTGTTACCATACGCCCTGAACTCCTTCGGCTTCACGTCAATGAACGCCCTGAGAATCTGGACATCAAGCCGTCTCCCCATACAGTTACGGCAAATCAAGGTGCTAAAGACTCCAATTTCTTTTGAACGAGCATACTTCGAGCAGTCATCCTGCAGATTCACAGACCTATTCCCACACCTTGAAGTGCTTTACGTCGACCTATGGAACGCCCGGTTTTCTTGCGAAATGAATGGTTGGTCGGCCGACCAGATTGAGCAGGATATTCAGGAGAGGACTAAAGTACTGTTGCAAAGGGAGAGGAGTGGCCTGAAGATTGTCGTTACGGAGTACACACATGTCGGTGTTGCTGGGACAAATATCCTCCGGGGGGTCTGAAAGAATTGGATACGGCGATGACTGCCAAAAGGGGGTTACAAATGAGATGTGGTGACAGCACAACATATTTGTCGTTACTGTATTTTATGGACATGGCCGGATTCTGCCCAGGTGCAGAGGTGGGAGACAGCAAGTTCTCTGACGTCATCTTGATACAGAAATGGCTAGACTACATCTGAAGATGCCTCCATCGAAGTCTTTTCAACCGCTCAATTATGGTTCTCCAATCCCAAGCCCTATATGACATCCCGCTTAGGTACCCAAGAGCTTTATTGCAGAGAGTTTCACGGAACGATGGATGAACTGTCTCTCATTGACCTTAGCGCGGAGAGTCGTGGTGTCCGTTACATTCACAGGTCGCAGATGAGGATACCGACACTACATGTGCGCATGATGAGTCGCATCATCTCCTAATACAAGAGCAGGCAGTTGTATCACCAGCAATCACCGTGCCAGATACCTTCGAGACGCGGTGAGGTTTCTAGATAAGCGTTAGTCGCTGGCGCCGGCAACCCGTCGTTCCTCTCACCATCACTTTTCATATTGGTCGACGTACGGGCTTCACCAGTCTCAAAGCGGATAATTCATCTAGATCAATCTTCGCACATGTCCCATCTTTCATCGTTCATTTCATCGCCCAATATGCGCACGTCTCCGATCTTGCAGTTATCAAGCTCTCTTGAGTTTGTTCTCCTTCAATCACACGCTCTCTTCACAAGCAACAAGACCATATTGAGCCTCAAGTATGGGATCACCCGAACTGCCCGCTCGCTCTGCGGCGCCGAAAGATCACACAATCTCCTCGAAGCGTACAAAGGTCGTCAAGAAGAAAGCTCCCACAGTCCGCAAGCCCAAACAACCTGGTCGGAGGTACATGAACGGGTTGATGAAAGCCGAGATTCCTGCTCGCTCAGAATTGATGAAGATGTAGATGCGACTCCACGATCTACCTCCTATGAGAGCTAACGCACAACAGCGCCAAAGCCAACTCCATCCAGTCTCCGCTTCTCAGTCTTCCGGCAGAAATCCGCAACAAAATCTGGCAGTATGCTGTTGGCTATCATCAAGTCGACATCCACGATTACTCCTGCGTTCGAAGATGGGATATCAGGCTCACGCATGTTACGCACCCTCTGACCAAAGGCCCGAATACTCCGTCCAGCTTCGTCCAACCCACTTTTGCGGTCCCAAAAGTATGCCGCCAGATGTACGTTGAGTCATCGGCAATGGTCTACAGCTTGAACAATTTCGGATTCGATAATCTGGACACATGCGACCGATGGATCCTGGGCCGCCCACTCGGCCAGCGACGTCTCATCGTTTCAGTGGACATGCCATTCGGGTACTACAGCCTCTACAAGGACGGTTTCCGCAAGTTGCTCCGGCAGACGTTCCCAGGCATTGCGAGAGTCAACCTACACACTAAGATGGCTGAGATGAGCCAACGTATCGTTACTAGCACTTGGTTCCACGCAGTACCTACCAGGGAGCCTCTCAACGACACTAAGCAGAGGTTCGTTGACCAAGTCAAGAAGAAGGAGGGTGATGAAATTGAGGTCGACTGGTACAGTGGGTCCGCCAACTCTTTGGTGTACCTGCACTATTGAGAACGTTCGGTATGTTGTGGCGATTTCTTATGCAGCGAGTCGTTGTTCAAGAGTTTGTTGGGGATGTTGGGGAACGAGGTCTTTGCTGGGAGCCGATACACGACACTTTGCGGTGAGTGACCTTGTATAGACTGCCTACGAGATGTACACTGACTATGTAGACCTGCATTTAGTGTACACGACCTTTCACGATCAATGTCCGGCAGAACTTGCGTATTGACCCCACCGGTTTGGCATTCTGAGACGCATAATTCATCTGGCCATTGTGCGCTCAGGTTCCTGGAGCCAAACACCCATTCGGAAGATGACGATTATCGAGATACGACCAACTGGGTAAGTATCTTCTTCCATTTATCAGCATTTGTTGCAGCTTTTTCTCCAGCGTTTGTACCAGCGTTTGTTTCATTTGGGCGTTCACCCAATCTAATACGATCCGATCTTGTGTTTTTTTGTTGAGGGCGCCAATCTTCGCGCAGAGTAAGTCTCTGGCTATAGATCGGGAGAAAGGTTATCGGGTGGCGAGAAAGAGGGTAGAACATGATGTCAGGGCTTTGAGGGGGGTGGAGTGGCTACAAGGAATTAGAGTCTTGAACATGAAGGTGCTTGCGCTGTCGCACATGATTCACCGAACCTCGACCGGCAGTGAGATCTGGAGCTCCCGATGACTACGAACGATATGCACCTAACAAGATTCTGGACTTATCTCTCGTCACGCCGAGGAATTGCATCAAAAGACATGGATGCGAACAACTTTCGCCATCATATATCAAGAAAACAAGATCGAATTGGACCTGCCTCAACGGAACAGACAAGCCTTACATTGAATGTGATAAGAAAGACCAGAAGTGGTCAGGTATACTCGAAAACAAAAGGAAAACAGCAAGAGGTCATGCACATGCCGTTGCAACCCAATCGCACGTTCCCCGTGCGAACCTTCGACTCGAGAGAAGCACCATGCAACACATTGCCTCAGTGCCGACCAACACCCCATCTGGCCCATCCAGCTACTCCACGTTCTCCGTCTAACAACACTCCGCCGCACACTCGCAGCAATCAGCGCAGCACTCGCAACCCTCTTCGCACACGAAACAACAGCACAGTGTCGCCAGACTAGTCTTCCGTTAGCCAAAGTTCAACCCTCGAGTATACCCTGCCCACTTACCAAGCCGCCAAGCATCCTCTGTCCTTCTTCTGCTTTGGTTGTGGTGGTGCCTGTTGGTATTGTCCTTGCGGAGGACCGTAGTACATCTGCTGTTGTGGTGGTGGAGCGCCGTATTGTTGGGGTTGGCCGTAGCCGCCGCCTGGGGGACCGTAGCTGTGATGGAGTTAGCACTTGGTCGCTCTTCGACTACGTAGATGTCTTTTGCGATCGCAGGAGGTATTGGGTGTACGCGCGGCTTTGCGCGATAACGCCAGTCCTTGTAGACGGTCGTGGGAAGCGTACCTTTGTTGTGGGTACTGAGGCTGAGGCCCGCCTTGGTAGTAGCCCTGGTTCGACATGTTGATTTAAAACGGCCTTTGAGATGTTCGTAAGGATGGGAAGTGCGGATCAGAAGTCGCGCTCGTGATTAATTCAATACGTGCTCGCAAATTGCTCGTTCGTTCGTCGATGATGGAGGTAAGACAAAGGCAGCCGGTAATGGTGAATCAGGCAAGCAGCAGTCGCGCAACCGAGTCTCGTATCCCCAAACCAAGCTTTCGCCGAGAAGCCGTCCGAATCTTAATTTCTCGCTTGTGAAAAACCCGCGTCACTGTCCAGGGTCGTTGCGCAACGGTCAAAGTAAAGTCAGGAGTAAAGTGAGTATATGGCTGGAGGAAATACAGTGGACCCTTCTTACAGTCTGGGGAGGGGATGCGCCGCCTTTAATCTGCAGCGCGCTCGTTCGCGCCCTCTTTCTCGCGCGGACAGGGCAACGCATCACTCGGCCGGTCTATTGGGCTAGTTAGCCTGAGCCACATTCGCTGCCCGGCTGTGCGCCGGGCTATTGGCGCAAATAAGCCGGGGGCGCGAGACATGCTGTGGGCTTTCGTCATCGCCACAGATGCTTGTCATGCTTTTCGACAGTGCCAGCGCGATATCGGGGGATTTCAAGGCGTGGCTGAGTTATGGCCGAAGCTGCGATGATGATGTAGTTGGCCGAGGTCTATCCACATACTTTACGGTGGGTGCAAGGTCTGGCATCACTCGATGAGCAGAGCCACAGACGCGTGCGCGGTTTTGCGTGGATACGACATCGAATCGGCCTGCTAGCTAGCCAGCCACACATGCACCGCAGGGATGGTCGTGCCACCTGATGTGTCAGGCTAAGCTTTACTTGGCAAAGGCTTGGTCTCGCATCTGCCTCGCGCCAAGGGTGAACGACAGCTCGAGAACAGGGGTGATTCGTCCTGCACATGTAACGTGTGCAATGTCTGTTATCGCAATGCCTTGTTAGAAGTATTCCAAGGTTAGTTGACGTGCAAAAGTTCACGTATTATCGAGACTGCATCTCCCCGCCAATCCTCTGAGCAACTCAGCCATCACGCCACGCATGTCAGCCGCAGTCTAGACCACACAATTGCCGGACCGATAGTACCACGTCCACATCTGAACTAGAGGTTCACTCAATTTGAAAAGATGGCTACAGAGGGCAAGATGCTAGCAATGAGGGCAAAACGAAGCTGGTAATTCGGAGTGTTACGTGCACGCAAATGCTATGTGGCTTGATGAAGAATGCTATCGAGCCTTGCGAACCCACTCCGCCAAACAACAAACAGGTACGGTAGAACTTATGTACATATACAGTAGCAGGGTAATTAAGTGGATGCCCCATAGGTAAGCAAAGGGGTACGAAAGAACAAACAACCACCATGAGCGAGATTAGAAGCCGAACGGGTTTTGGGGTGCTGGTCAACGATTAGAGAGGTCTTGCATAGGTATTTTGTCGAACACTTACTGGCATTGGCAAGGTTCGCCCTCCCCGTCGGCTGGGGCGTTAGCTTCTTTGCGGGCTGTACACCAAACTTGATGGTCGGTGGTGGGCCAGTCTTCTGGGGCACCAAAGGCTGCGCCTGGGGCATTGGCGGCATGGGAGGGACAGGCGGCGGGCTTTGGTTCGACATGTAGCCAGTCGGCTGTGGCGCAAGGGCCGGGGGTAGAAAGCGGTTGACGCCAGTCGCCTGGGGGTTAAGCGGCGATGGTTGGAACGAATTGTACCCTGTAGGCTGAGCCTGTAGTGGTTGGAAAGGTGCCCGTGGTGGGTCGGCAAAAGGGCTACCATTCCCGAAGCCTTGTGTGAAGTGTGGCTGCTGCTGCTGGAAACCTGTCTGCATGGGCTGCTGGAAGCCAGTTGGCTGCTGTTGTTGGTATTGAGCGAAGCCAGTCTGCATTGGCTGCTGCTGGGGTGGAGACATGGGGTTGTAGCCTGTAGGTTGAGGCATCATGCCGTTCTGCTGGAATCCGAAACCGCCATTTTGCTGTGGGAAGCCTGTCATTTGCTGTTGCATTGGTGGCATACCCTGCATGCCTTGGCCTTGTCCAGAGTTTTGACCCATGAGGTTGGGGTTGTAACCTGTGAGCTGAGGTTGTAGGGGTGGTGGGGGACCGAAGGCACTTTGTTGTGGGTTCATAGGGGCAGAGGAAGAACGCTGCGGTGGTGGAGCAATGAGACCTCCTGGACCCTGCTGCTGGGGAGCTTGTGGGCGCATGCGCGGTGGAGCCATGTTGTGAGGTTGGGTAAGGGCCTTGATAGCTGCAACCTGCTCGAAAAGGGTAGGAGTAGCGCCTGTTGGCTGCGGTTGCTGAGCGGGTGCTGGAGGCTGTTGAGCAGGTGCTTGTGCTGGCTGAGGTGCTGGAGCAGGAGGCGTTGGCTGCGCGATCTCGTCAGGCTTGAGTGCAGGCATGTCTAGAAGAGACAAATCGTTCATGGATCCAGTCAGCTGGGGTGGTTTTGCGGCAGGGGCTTGTGCAGCAGGTGGAGATGCTGGCTTGTCAGATGTTGACTTGGATGGCTTGACATCCCACGCATTGTCGTCAAACCCATTCGCTGTCTTGTCAGATGTCGCTGCTGACGTCCCGTCTGCGGGCTTCTTAACGGTGTCATCGGACTTCGGTTCAAACGCCTTTGGATCAACGACATCGTTCGTCTCAACTGGTGGTGCAGGACGTCCCTTTCGGGTGTTGTTCCTCAGTGCACCTCCTGGACCTGAGAACAGCCCACCAGAAGCTCCCTCTCCTCCCTCTTCAGCAAAGCTAACACTTCGCTTATCTCTTCCGAACTGCGCGTCCAAGTGCTTGGTCACACGGAGAATGTCACCTTCCTTGAGACCCAACGTACGTAGCAGCCCAGGAGTGATGTCTGGGATATTTTCTTCCGTCATTTCATCCTTGGTAAATGCCCTGGCGTATCGTTCGCAGATCTGTGGGTTGACACCACACTTGAGGAAGAAGTCGAACCAGTCGTATTCCGGCTTCTTCTCGACGGAAATACCGGTTGGACCTGAGTCCTTCCCGCGAGGCTGTTGCATGCTCCTCCTCTTCAAATCCGATAGGGGTTTGTCGTCATCTAGAGACTCGCCTGTGACGCGTTCGACGTACTCGAGGTCTTCTACTGACATCTTTGTGACAGGTACAGCGATCTTGACGCCATTGACTTTGTGTAGGTGGATCTTGCCATCCTTGATAAGAATGAACTCTGCCTCGACCTTGAACGATCCGGATCGGTCGGTCCAAGTGCGTACCTTGGCGGAATCTAAGAAATTTGGTCAGCATCCTTGTACACAATGCGTGTTCTGTTGTCCCACTAGGTAGATGTTCAGCGCCCACGAACGGCGCAGAACCCTTTTCAGTAGACAGATCAAGAAACTCAAGTAGTGAAATTGCTGTATACTGACTTGGTTTGGAGCCGGACTTTGAACTCGAGTCCTTTGCGGAGCTTTCGCGCTTGCTTGATCTCTGTGAAGTACGACGATGGTCAACGTTTGTTTGCATAAGACTAGAGTTACGCGAAGGCAAGTGCAGGCCAGGGCCTACCTGATCGTTCCTTGCCTCACTTTCTGGCTTCTTCCGTCTCGCAGCCTGACGAGCAAGCTCTTCCTCCTCCCGCCTATTCTGTTCGACGACGGACCGGCCAGCGTTGGTTCCCGATCGAGCGATGGCAGCTGCGGGAGCGTGTATGGGGACGGTTTCTGTGACCTCAACGTAATTAGCTGGTACCACACCCTCTTTGCCATTCTTCAGCCGCCTGACTTTCCACCACTCGTCACTTGCGGAATCGTCGAGGACTAAGATCTCGTCGCCGAGACCAACGGTAACTTCGTCATCACCCTGTGCCATGAAGTCAAAAAGCATAACTCCCTTCTTCTGCACATTAGAGTTTCCGGAGCCAGCAGCGAGTACTTCGCGGAGTCCTGCGCTCTTGGCCGCTCCTGCAAGCTCACCAAGCGCGAGCATGATCTCCGATGCAGTGTCTTTAGCACCACAGTGGAAGTCGACACTCTTGCTTGGCTGCTTAAGCTCCATGAAGATGTGTTTGCCTTCTTGCGAGTAGTATTCCATCTTGTCCGCGCTCCATTCCTGTTGCGGCCCGTCGCGCGACTTCTCGGGTGCAATCATGATCATTCCTTTCGGGATGTTGACACCCAGGGTGATTGGCATTTTCTTATTCTTGCCCGGCTGTGTAATGTACTCGTAGATGTTGTACAGATGGTATCCCGACCCCGACATGGGCGTCGCGGGCTGCTCGTCCCTGCTCGGAGGATCATATTGGTCGAACGTGACGCTTCGGGGCGGTGGCGATCTGACTGGGGGCGATGGGGATCGCGCGTGTGCGTATTGGGTAGGCGGCGGTGAGTAGACCTCGGACTCGGGTCGCTGGGGAAGACGGGGTGCTGGCACTTCTTCGTCCGACTCTTCCGGGGTAAATTGCACGCGTCGTTGCTGTCGCGGAGGCGCGCTTACGTTGGGCGGAGGAGAAATAGTCGATCGCGGTGCTGCCTCTTGCGACTTCTTCTGTATGATGCCAGCCAGAGCCGCAGCGGGACTCGGTTGTGGAGGAGTGTCTGGAGTAGGCGGCTGATCGTCATCGAAAGAGTCGGTCGCTGGTGGCATGGGCGGGCGACTAGGCAGCGCGGGAGACGGCGCAGCTGGTGCTCCTCCTG
This sequence comes from Alternaria ethzedia, assembly GCF_023757985.1. Classification (NCBI taxonomy): domain Eukaryota; kingdom Fungi; phylum Ascomycota; class Dothideomycetes; order Pleosporales; family Pleosporaceae; genus Alternaria; species Alternaria ethzedia. The sequence goes on from NW_026056197.1 coordinate 964,651, forward strand.
CTGCTCCCTCTTCAGTGAGCTCGATGTAGTTCGCGGGCGCAAAGCCATAGTCGTCTGCGACTCCCACCAGTGTCCAGTCCGGGTCGGTGGTATCGTAAACGTCTAGGACGGCGTCCTCTTTGAACGAGAGCTCCTCGTCCGTCTGGCGGTCGTAATCGAAGAGGGCTTTGGCTTGTGCGACTGGGGCGGCCTATACGTATCATCAGTCTCTATGCTGCAGCATTCCACACAATGCCTGGTGAAGCGTTGGGCATGGTTTGCGACGCGGATTGGGCTGTCATCGGGGTGAGGCGCAGCATACCTCTTCAATGTAATTGTTCGGGATCAAGCCCTCGGGCTCTTCCTCGTCGCCATCGCGCCCCTTCTTCTTTGCTTTCCACCAGGCGTCGATGGTCGACTTCTCCAGCACCATCAAGATGTCGCCTTCGTTCAGGGCGATCTCATTGTCGCTCTGGGGCTCGTAGTCGTAGATGGCGCGATATATGCCGAGGAACACCATTGTGGCGGCTACACGTGCGGCGCAGTCTCAAAAAGCGTGTATGGCGTGGTGAAGTAGATTACTGAATGTGTGTACGGCCGGCGTCGATGCGCATAAGCTCGGCGGAGGGCCACGGGGGTGCTGTTGCCCGGTCGAGGGGCCAGCTGGACAGGGGGAAGCTGCGTGACGCTACCAGGTCGGCGCCAGCAGCTGGAGAAGCAGAAAACAGCGAGATTATAATAGAACGGGTTGCTTAGGGCGGTGGGCCGGGACTGCGGGATCGCTCGTGCTGTAGCAGCGGAAGTGGTGAGGCAGCTGCGAGTTGGGTCGACGATGCAAGTGAGGACTCAGCACGAGCCAACTGTCCCATACGGTCGTCCCCACCGACGACGTCAACCCGCTTTCATCCCATGTTCCTGCGACTTGTCAAGCATGCCGGCGGACGACTACCTGCATGACAAGTTCAAAAGACTACATGAACTCAACCAGAACCAAGCATTACGGTGTATTGGTAGAGTAGATATTTCTTAGCGTCTGCCTTAGCTCAACCACATTCCGCCCTTCACTCAGTACGTAAACCGGAAACCTTCTGTTCCCTCTAGGAGACGCTTCCCCCTAGTCTGCCGCTTGTTCGCCATGTAGAAAAACACCGAGAACACTCCCACCAATCCAATGATCAACATGTGACTTCCTATGCTGACCCAGATGGCCGTCATATACCTGGGACTTTCTGGTGCTCTCACAATGAAGCTTCCAGCGATACCGCCAGCGCCATTGAAAGCTGTGACCATTGCGGCAGTAAAAACCCTCTTCCACTGGCCGACAATGTTGTTCGCCTGATAAGTCGCCATGGCCGCCCAATTCGCCACGTACGCTCCGGTAGCAAGGTAGGTGCCTATATACCTCACGGTGACCTGGTCCGAGAACCCTAGCATACAGAAACCTACAATCAAAGACACGCAATTAAAGACTATAATAGGCCCTCTCAACTGGAACTTGTCGCCGACGATCGAGGACAGGATAGCGGGAATAACAGCGTAGTAGTAAGGTGGTGCGGATAGCAAAATCGCTTTGTTTGAAGAGAAGCCCATGCCGGTTTGCAAAATGATAGGTAGGAAGTAAGACAGTGATGTCGAGACGAGGTTCTGCAGGAAGTAAAGGGTGCAGAAACCGTACACCTTCATATCCTTGGCGTGAACGAAGACTTTAGACCATGCGAAGTCGTCGGGTTTGACATCGCCCCTATCGTTGTCGATTCGAGAAGACGCCAGTGCACTTTCGTGAGGCGTGAGGAAGTAGAAGGAGTTTTGGGCATGTTCAGGGAAGTCGACCATCCACCAATATGTCAGAATACCGAAGAACGCAGTAATGCTTCCCTGTACCTAAAACTCGGTGTACGAAGTCAATACCCGTCTCACACCAATTCGCACTCGCATATCACTTACAACAAACATCCACTGCCAACCCTTGAGATATTTGCCGTCGAGCTGATTGAGTCCAAAATTAACGATGCCACCGGTTGCCAAGACAATGACTTCGCCACTCTGCATCAGAGCAAAGCGAAGCTGTTGCTCTTTCCGTGTATACCATGTTGAGATGAGGTACGTCAAGCCGGGATAAATTCCCGACATAGCTATTCCCAGCAGAATGCGTAGCGCGATCATCTGTCGCCATGTCTGCACGAAAGCTGTGCACAGCGTAATGATGCCGAAACAGAAGGTGATGAAGGCAAACCAGATTCGCGGTCCGAAGGTGCGCACAGCGATTGTCGATGGTAGCTGGAAGGCAATGCTCGCGATCGTGAAGATGAATATGGAAACAGAGTATCGGTTGCCGACATTTAGTTCCAGATCGCTGAGCATAGAGGTGACGGATGCGCTAGAGATGACGCCGCTGTCAAGTAGATTGAGCGAACACAAGATGCCAGCAATGCTGCAAAGTCGAAGGTCGACCTTTAGGCGGATGCTGTTGCGCCACTCTTCTTCAATCCTCTCTCTTTCTCCATCGTCAATCTCATCGTGCTGTTGGTCGTGCAATTCTCGGATGGACTCGTCCGTTGACTGTTGGCTGGTTGCACTCTTCTTCATGTTCTCGCGATTGGGAGGGATGAGGGGTAGCAGGAGCCTGCGACGAAAAGCTCATCATGTAAATCGCCTATGGAAGTAGCCAGAACGTGCTTATCGTAGCACAATCCAAATTGGTGTACATATCCGGCTGCAGAAGCTCCGCACTTTCCCAGGTGCAGATCTCCAGGGCTCCGTTGCTTACCGAGGCGCGGTTCCGCACGATAATTCCGCAGCAGATTACTTAGCAATGACCAAGCCGCTGATGTGGAGATCTGCATGCGGCTATCATAGACTTACTTGTCGCACATGTCGTCAGGCATGTTAAAGCGCCGTCCGAGTCTGGCGAGAGGCTGACGTTGCGAATAGATGGACTTGACATGCAGAAAAGCAGGCATCATCGGGGTGGCCAGGATTTGTGTCGCAATTCCAAGGCTTGCTGCATGCACACTGTTATGTTCTTAGTAAGTAAGTTGTTTCCCAGATATTGTATACTTTCAGTCAGCCATCTTCCTGAATGTCACACAAGTTGTAGACACCGCTAGTGGCGTAGCTCTAGTGAGCAAGACAGAGCCCTAGTCTTGGGTAAGCCGGTATATGCTGTCCAAATGCCGTAAACAAGAAGACGCCTACAGTCTCTGAGCGAACATCGGACTTTGCCATGCGACTGTGATACACATCACACACCTCCCGAGAACACAACTCGATCCTGACAGGTCGGTTTCACGCACAATGTGATATACCACAAAGTCATACATGGAATTGGTGAAGTGGGCTGTCACGTACAACTTGAACTTCAAGGATGCGACATCAGTTTGCATGCGCAAAATCCAATCTGGGGGAATGGGATGATATTGATTTTCTCCGATGAAGGAAGACCCTTTCTAGTATAGCCACTGGCTCTCCTGGCCAATGGTTTGGGTATCTTCGCCAAGCTAGATAGCGAGTGTGGGTATTGATCGTAACAGACAAGACAAGAAGAAGAAAAAAAGATAATGAAAAGATACAAAGGATAGTCCACAATTCAGCAGACGAGAAATAGGAAGTAACAACAGAACTCCCAACATCCGAGTGAGTGCCGTATGCTCCGACCGCCCTGCCTTATGTGTGACCCGAATCCGACCCAGTCCATTGATAAGACAATTTGTGTGTGAAAGTGTCATTAATCTGACAACAGGGGTAAAATGCATAAACCAACCGGGTGTCCCAAAAGCACTCGCTTCGTAAGTCGTGAAATGAAGGGGAGCTCCTTGGAGGAACTCTCAAGAAGATCAGGTGTCGAAATTAAAAGGGTATAGAAATCAGATCGACGGGAGTGGGCAGAGGCCCGGGCGGGAGGAGAGCTTAGCCTTCATCCTCACCATCGTCTTCGTCCTCGTCTTCATCCTCTTCGCTCGTGCTGTGACGCTGCACGGCACCTGCCTTGTTCTTCTTGATGGTAGGTGTTCCCTTGAGTTGTGTAGATGATGCCTTGCGCTTGGGGCCAGAGCTGGCAGGCTTGGGAGGCATGGACGCGTTTTCCTTGTTGCCGTCTTCACCCTCGCCTTTTCCGGCTGCGTTGTCCATCGCAGCCACCTCTTCTGCGGTCAAGAAGCGACCACCAGGACCACGGGGACGGCGCATGGCGTGATTGTGCCTAGACTCGTGTAGGTATGGCTTTCGACCCTTGGATGTCAGCCTCAGTGCATCCTCGAGTTTCTGTCGCGCGAGACGCCTTTTCAAGATGCGATGGAATTGTTTCGCGTTGACATAGAGTGGCGCCTCTTCTGGTTGTGCACCTCCAGCGACAAGCTCAGGCGATTGTTGGTGCTGCGATTGCTGGGGCATCGGAGGGACGGAGGGTCTGGGGCCGCCATGGTTCATGACAGGCTGTGGCTGCTGCATCGCAGGACTACTGATTTGAGTGCTCATTCGCCTTTGTTGCATCTGAGTCGGGGTCATCTGAACTTGAGATGGGAGCGCGTTGTTCATCGCATTGGAAACGTTTGTCGGCGATCGTGGAGCGCGTCCATCCCCCTTCATCTGGGATACTGACATGCGTGGAGATGCGCGTGGGTCTTGTGCTAGCTGACCTGAGATGGCGGTTTGATCGTAGTATCCGGCTGGTCCTGCTGCTGCTGCCGTAGCTAACGCAGCAGCCTGTTGATGTTGTTGCTGTTGAGAGGGCATGTATGGATTTTGCATACCAGCCATGTAGGCCTGATGCTGAGGGAAGCCCATCTGCGGGTGGTGCTGGGGATGTGGTTGGCCGTTATGCGCGAAGTTTCCATTCGATGGAAGGATTGGGGACGACTGCTGCTGTCCGAACTGCATTTGCTGCGGGTTGGGCGCGGGCGCATGCCCGTGGAATTGTGCGTAGTCGGTCATGGCTGTCTACAATGCGTAGATTGTGGGCCTATTTGCGTGAAGACGAGGTAGCGAGAGGCTCGCAGTTGAGGCGCGTAATACAGGCAGGCGGTCACGTCGCGGCAGGGCCGATACTTGATGCGCTGTCAATGGCCAGGCGTGCTTGAGGCGAATTCGCTAGAGCGCACGGCTTTAGCTTCCAGGTTTGAGGCGCAGCAGCGGTGATTGGACGTCGAGGGGCAGTGCGCGTTTACAAATGATGGAGCGATTTGTCGAGGATGAAGCTGCACTCTAGAGGCCCGCGCCGTAGTAGTGGGGAAGAGCCGTTGCAGGTATTCACCAGTCACGAGAGGAAGATGAGAGTCGCCTACAATGATTGTCAGCCAAATCAAGAGAGCATTGGACGCTGTGCTGGCGGGGTGGGCGATTGGAAGGGATGATGCGCTGGCATATGCATGCGCGGTGAGCTAGTGCGCTTACCTTGTTTCGTCAGTTGGCGGGCGTCAAGGTCGTATTGCCGGTCTGAATGCTCTTCGGGTTTGAAGTCTAGGGCGACCAGCGAGCGGACAAATGTATATTGTCGTTGCGCAATGACAGCTTTAGCAGCGGCGTGGTCCAAGTAGCGGACAGAACGCGGGATACAAAAGGCTTGGTGAGCTTTGTGTTGCCTTGAATGCGACGTCAGCCTCTAGCATGTGAAGTGGAGGCAAGGCGCGCGAATGTGTAGCACCAGAGCATGCGGCATGCCTGTAAGCCGAAAAGGAAAATGAGAAGCATAGCGAGGGACGGTAATACAGTCTTGCGACGGCGACGGGAGTGTCTGAAGCGATGCGCCGTCGCTTGAAAGGACTTGATCGTCGGGCATGGTGATAACGAGTTGCATAGCGCGACGGAGTGGACTTACAGGTGCTTGCGTCTTGCAGGAAGATTGGATCCCGTGATCTGCTTGCCGTTCTATGGCTGCCCAGGTGGGAGATGCAGACAGGTCTTGAGTCCGGCCTGACGAATTGCTGAGAGCCGAGAGCAGGCGGTGCCTTTTGGAGGCAAAGCAACCTTGGGAGCGGCGGAGAAGCTAGGGTTTATTCTTGTGGTGTTCCGCGCGCCAGTCCGCGCAAACACGTCTTGAGTGAGATGAAGATGGCGAACTTTAGTGAGGGAAAAATGATTCGTCGAGGAAGGAACGAGGGCAGGCGCTGAGGACGCTTTCTATTCGTGCCTGCCCAACGCGCTAAGCGAGCAGGGACCCGCTTAATACCTGGTGAGTCTAAGGCAGCCACACACGGCATCTCTCTACGTCACGACGAGACGGTATGCCGCTTCCCAGACGGAACGACACAGTTGAGTGCGCGTATCTGTCTCTCCCCATTTCATTCTCGAGTTTTTACGTTGATACTGAATGATGGCAGAGTGTATGCCATTCGAGCGGGGTTGAGATGCAAGAGCCCGAGGCTAACCCGACCCGTGACGCTCGTGGAGAAGGCACGTGCATTTCCAGCCTCCGCGCCGCCCGGGACTATCCATCTTCTCCTCACACGCGCTGCGATATCGAATTTCCTGGTTCAGACAAATCACAATTCACGCGACCTAAAAAACAATCGGACAATTTGGTGTATAGCCAACTGCAGGCGTCAGCTAAGCTGGCATATCGCGGGTGATTGGCGCCCCGTCGAAATTGCGCCCAGTGCCCCCAGACGGATGATCCGTCGGGGCTGTAGGCGCCAAACTCTGAACGAGCTCTAGCTTCTGAACCCACCACAGCGATTCCCAGCAATTCCCAGCAGAACGCTCCGCATCGAACAAGGAGTCGTTTGCGCAGCTACCTTCCATAGCCTTCAACGTCTGGACGCGCTCGACTAAAAGCCGCCTCCTACGTCTATTGGCCCAGTTCCTGTCTCGCCTCCGTCTCAACCCATCCAGCATGATCTGGATAGCTCAATGTCATGGAGTACCACGTGAGCAAACCTCATTTCTTCCCTTCTCTTCAGACCTGCATATGTGCACCGCCGTCACATCAGCTGTAGCGTAAGCACAACAGAATGCAGATGCAAATGGGCCAAAGTCAGACCCAGCCTCCACTTCGACGTCCAAGCTTGTGATCGTCAGACCCTGCTTCGCACGGGAAAAACTGTACAAAACAAAGGAAATGCTCAAGCTGGACTGGGAACCTGGCTCTTCGAGCCGAGACGCATATCGTCCCTCGTCTCAAGACCGGTAAGCCTGAAAACCAGCCACCGATTTCTCCTGTGTCGCACATCGCTGCGTCATCCTAACCTCCACGCCTCGGGCCCGCGACAGTGGCTCGGCCGCTCTGCCAAGTCACACCACTTTGTTGATACTTCGGCCCATCCCTAACATGTGCTCTCGTCCGCGGCTGAAGACGGATGTCATCTATAATGCAACCACTACTCAGACGTAAGGGGCACTAACTCCTTGCCCGGATCTTTGCTTCGTGCTGCTTCGGCAAACCCGTCAACTCTAATGACACCCAACCCTACCTCTGCCGGCATGTTGGGGGTAGTTTGGGTAGTATCAGCCGTTGTTGGTTGCTTTTGTTCTGGACTCTGACCGCGATGATGTGATTTCATTTGTCCATGTTCCACGACAGTCAATCAAAAGCCTCACTCATGCCGTCGCATTTACGCGAGGTGTGATCCCAAGTACCAGAACCGTACCGATCCAGCTCGGCTACGTATCTGCCAGCCCTAAAACGCAGCGTATCAGTTTCGATTGCTCATCATGTTAATCTAATCAGGTTACATCTTCCGCTGACGTGCATGATCCCCTCCACGCGTTCATCCTTCGTTTACCACAAGCTTGGTGTGCAAAACACGAGGGCTTTCACAGGAAGTCGGCATTTGCAGAACTCGTCGTTACTGCACCACGCTTCATTCCACTCTTTACAGCATGAATACCGAATCTTTGCCTCGATAACGAAATGATCAGTGGTGTAATCTTGGGTTCTTGCTAGAGTTTAGTTCAACTGCTCCACATGGGCTTATCCGGACACCCGTAGCCGTCCGTTTCGCGTTCCTCTTCGGATCAGGCATTTATCGTCAGCACACCCCGGATGAAACCAATGCGAGTTGGCAAGGGAACATCGGTGAAGTGCCTGTCGCATGCGTCACTACACTCGTTTCATCTTAATCTTGCTACACAGTGCGGCTCTTGCAGTCGTTGATGTGCGATTAGCATCTGCCCCATCGCAGATCCCCCAGACGTTCGACATTGCGCCCGCGTTCCCGCACCGTGGCAACACCAGTCATGGTCGTTACCAGGAGATGGGGGCTTACCGGCCTGTAATCTAGTTGCTCCTGCACGTGAACCGCCACTGTACACGGCAGTCCATGGCTGCCGGTGTGCGATAAACTTATCAAGGTTTCACGGGCACCTTTGATTGCCAAATCCTACAAGGGTTACAAAAAGCACAATATTCGACGATTACCACACAAACCGTGTTGAGGTGACCAACCTGGCAAATATGTGGCCATTTATCACAATTCTGATGTCATGCTTCATGCATCTGCGGTCCGTCGGTAATTCTTGACAAGGTTGTGTTTCGTCTGAAGTCTCTCCCGTTTGCTAAGTGTATATGCGCTAGACATCTTAATTCAAAAGACTTCTACGAACGTAGAGCAGATCGCATACGCGCAGTCAGAAATTTGCGTGGTGAACATTGGACCAACAGTTCCTCCCACAGTTGCTCCATGTCGAGGTCCATCTCCTCGATGCCTTTGTCGTCTATCACATACGCAACAACGAATACGGCTCTTGTGATCTTGATCTATGGTGGCTTCTTTGGTGTATTGACGTTGGGGTCATCCTTTGATGATCTGGCGGCGCGTCTCAACACAAGAGTGTCCTGCTCAAAGTGGAAGCTGTTGAACCGGTCTCCTCTCTCGAGGTTGAAGCTGCCCGAATGAAGTGGGGCGGCGCGGATCAATCTCCGCACCGCCACGCCTGTCATCAGGGCATAGCTGCGGAATTCGCGGCTGTAACCGTGTAGGAATCAACCAACCGACCATCAACAGAAGACGGGCTGTTCTTAACGCTCAATCATGGAACACTTCGTCACCCCACTTCCTTCAGCCGAAAGCGAAGCGAACAGGGTCGAGTATCAACCCACCAACATCGAAGCCGAGGCCAACAAGCAGCGCAGGAAAGTCCAGAATCGAAAGAACCAAAGGGCGCATCGTGAGTTTGGTCTTAAGCATCTCGCCCTTGGCTGAGCTCATCTCGATGAAGGACTGCGAAACAAAAAGCAAACCCCAGATTCTGTTCAGACGTCGCGCCCGTTCCAAATTGAGCGCTGGCGCCTGGATGAAGTTGACGAAAGTCTATCCCATTCCACAGAGCCCACTGCTCAAGATGTGGCAATCAACGCATCGATATCCATTCCTGATCGCACAGTAGACCTCTGGAAGCCGCCTGCATACACTCAGGGTCAAGCTCCCACTACGCTAACACCCCCGTCCATGGTCTTTCCCCTCTCTACGGACCACCTCCTTCACCTAGTTCAATACAACGTCTTTCGAGCATTTGTATCAAACAAGCGTACTCTAAACGCGCTTCTTACAGGGTGGACAAACGATATGCCTCCTTCCCCAACCACATGTCCCATCAGCCTTCCTTACATCGACGACACGAACATCTATCCCTTGAATCCCAATATACCTCCTTCACTCTTCCCGACTCGCATCCAGCAAGAGCGTTTGCACTCTTTCTGGATCAACCTCTTTCCTTTTCCTTCAGTGCGCGACAACCTCATCAGGCATGAGGGACTCTTCGATCCCTGGGAGCTACTGCAGGATCTCATTGGCGAGCTCATGGGTGCCACGCCAATCCAAGAGCGACGAGGTACGCCTCTTGCTATCAGAGTTTCTGACCCTAAGGTTGTGTCGACACCGCCGACCGCAGTAGTAGGACGTGATGAGGATGAGGTTACTGCGGGTCGCAAGGGACTCGTTGTTTGGGGTGAGCCGCACGACATGAAGAGTTGGGAGGCTACCCCTGGCTTTCTGGCTAAGTGGTCATGGGCCGTACAGGGATGCAACGATTTGCTTGTATCTAGTAACCGCTGGAGGTTGATGAGGGGAGAAGAACCTTTGCGTCTTCCTCTAATGGAAAATTAGTCGACATGTCGAACACCTCCCAACGCGAATCGAGCATGATCTACCAGTGCAATATTCGATATCACGATTTCACAATGAGAACTATGGCCGGTGATAAGATCAAGTACGGTGTGCTAATGCGCATGGATGTATTCATAGAACTTGTATCATGTGTCTAATTGTACACTGGGTTATCACTGCTGTCCCTTTCTGAACGCTCACTCATCACTCGGCAATCCCACAAGCTTGAGCGAGTCGTTCCACAGCCTCTCCGCCTTCTCCACATCGTAAGCATGCGGAGCATAACCAAGCGCAGTGTACTTGTCATCGCCTTCTTTGTATGGCTCCGCAACAGCGCAGTCGACGAGGTACTTGCCGCCCCTGTGCTTCCATGTTTCGCCGATCGCCGCCCATACCGATGTTGCAGCACCCTGTTCGACGCTCTTCATGGTAGGATACAAATGTTCCATGCCTTTGAATGCGTCCGGGGGCATATGCTGCGTCAGCCCCGTCTGAACGAGGCCGGGATGGACGCTAGTGGCATGTAGATGGCGCGAGCCATAGCGGCGCTCAATCTCGTTGGCCATGTATATGTTTGCCGTTTTTGACTGGGCGTACGCTACGCTGGGGTCGTAATCGCCTTTCTCGAAGTTGTAGTTGTTGGAGTCGTTGATCCCGCAGACATTGTGCGCTGAGGAAGCGAGACTGACGACACGAGATGGGCGGCTGGAGCAGGCGGCTGCGAGAAGAGCGGGCTCTAGAAGCTTGTAGAAAAGAAAATGCGACAGGTGGTTTGTGCCGAATTGAAGTTCGTGGCCATCTGCCGTAAGGCGATAGTCGGGAATTGCCATAATGCCGGCATTGTTCAAAAGAAGATGGACTTTAGGAGTCCTGGTAAGAATGGCGGCGGCGGCGGCACGTACGGAAGAGAGGTTTGCCTGGTCCATCTCGATGATGTGCATACGCGAAGGTTCGAAGATATCAGCAAGGGCGGATTGGGCTTTGCTCGTGTCTCGGGCCGTGAGAAAGAGAATGGCGCCAGTGGTGGCCAGGGCACGAGTGGTTTCGATGCCGATGCCAGAGGAGGTACCAGTGATGACAATGACTTCACCTTTGAGTTTGTTCTCAAGGTTCTCGTCTTTGATGATCTGCAAGGCTGTTGGGCGCGCATCGCCAGGGCCATTCGGCTTAGCATGAGCTTCATCGTAATGAGGCATTCTTGTGTTGGCGGGATGCTGGGAGGGATAAAGGCAGAAGATATGACTTGCGTAGAAGGCGTAAGCTGGATTGATAAGATCTTGAGGGATTGGATTCTGAGTTTGGACGGAAGGAAGGGCAAATGAATCATTTATTCACTCAACTCACCCAAGCTCTGTACGCAACATCTTGGTCTCATTCGTAGACAGCGTCGCTCAAGAAAGACACGACTTAGAAATCACCGTACGCTTTAGCATGCTTTCTCGGGGATAAGCTTGAGAGAAGGCTCACACCGCCTCTTCATATCGAAATCTGGGCTTAGTTTACAGGTGCGGTACCTTCAAATTGCTGATTGAAAGGAGAAGCATCGTTCGGGCTGTGTGGATGCTTAGGCCCCAAGCTGCGAGCTAGGCTGAAGAGGGCGATAATGTCATCGGGTGGAGCTAGAGCTAGACTGCAGGTCCACGGGTACGGCCGAAGATCCTCCGTGGCTCAAACGCACTAGGCCGAAACGGGAGAAAATGTCATCGCACTCTGATGTCGACCCTCAACGGAGGTCTTGGAAGGCAGTACTCAAGATGATATGATCTATTCTTGTTAACTAAGCATCATCCAAAGGACGGCGTTAAGTCATGGACTTACGTGCACCGCCGCGAAGGACTGTTGGCGACCTCGGGAACTTGAGGTAGACGGTCGCTGATGCTACCTAGGTACGCGCGAAACATAAGTAGGCGTCAAGTGCAACCAAGTATGCAGTCAATATCTCCACTACTTTCCACTATCTACACCTCCATCTTCAGTTCGCACGAAACTCTACCATAGTCCTCCAACATGGCCTCAACTCCTTCCACAACGAAACTCAGAGAACAAATCGAGGCAACAGCTCGGGCCTTCTTATCAGCATTCGAAGAAGGCGGAGCTCAGAGCGACGCTTCTATTATCAATCGCGACGTTACAGCCGACTGCACACGTCACCTACTTCCCGCATCCGTCCCCAAAGCTTTCGGTCTTGCAACAGACTCGTTCTTCGACACGACCAGTTTCCAGGACCTCTTCGGGAATGACATCAAAGTATTGTTGTTCAAGGATAACATCATGTCGAATTTGATCGTCGACACGGAGGCGCGCAGCGCGGCCTTCACAGCTAAATCCGACGTGTATGTTAGGAGCAGTGGAGAGACGTACCCTTTTGAGGGTGCTTGGTTCTTGTACTTTAATGAGGATGGATCTAAGATCAAAAAGGTGGTTGAGTTCTGCGAAAAGGACGCCATCTTGAAGATGGCAAGCGATGTGGCTGCTGCCTAATGAGTCTAGAGTAGATACAGGCTGGAAGCGGGATAGTAGGTAGAGACCAAGATAGGGCCAGACTTAGCGAGCACATTCTTAGACAATACTATCTCTTGCAGCTCCTCTGATTGTATCAGACCATTACGCCCTTAACGAAACCCGGTTTGTCTCTAGGCACAAGTCCAAGTTCACCTCTTCCAAGCCCGAAACCATTGAAGAGATAGCCGCGGTCTAGGTTCATGCTGTCCATCAAGTCGGCTATGACATGAGCGGTGGCGATCTGCCAAGGTGGTTCGTAATCATCATGCCGTTATGTGTGTTGACCCGATTCATGAGAAGCTCCGGAGTGAGTCATTAGACCGAAGTGATCCTTCTGCCCCGCTTGATCGTTTCGCCGTTTAGTGCTGTCAGGACAAAGAACCAATACAATGTCCGTCAGGGCTGGTGTATCTGAAGTTGATATGGATTTCATGCTTCCCATGTCGCCGACCGTGGGTTTATTCCGCTCTAGATCAGTAATCGGGCCAATATTACTAGCATCCCTCTGCACAATAATTCAATAGTCACTTATTCAACGCCAAGGGCTGTGTGCAGGAAACCAAGCCAATGAAGTTTACGTACAGTATAAGACGGGACAGCACTACGCGATTTTTGATGAAGATAAAGAGAAATCAAACCCTCTTCTTACCACAAGAACGTCCTCCAACCATGGCATCTTTCGATGAAACCTTCAATTCTCTTCGTCATCGATTTGAGGAACACAAGCAGCCTATCCCTCCAGTTACACTTGGCGCCATCAGCAAAAATGGTATGATACCTAGGAGTCCACCTTTCCCTGTCTCTTGTTTTGTTTCTGTTTTGCTGACCAGACGTGATCAAAAGGTCCTTTTCGCTACATGAAGGCGTTTGAAAAGGTATCCGACGACGCTGAGTCCAATGGTGTGCATTGGCTCGCCTCTTCCACCAAGCTGGTGACTACGATTGCTGTAATGCAATGCGTCGAGAGAGGATTACTGAACCTGAATGACGATATCGCCAAAGTGCTACCCGAGTGGAAAGATCCGAAGATTCTGACCGGTTTCAATGAAGAGAATGAAGCCATCTTCAGGCCCGCAACGAAGGCTATCACCCTCCGGTAAGTCTTGATATGTCCAAGGGCTTACCACGTTTTGCTAACATATTATGTTGGTGACCAGGCAACTGTTGACGCACTCCAGCGGCATGGCTTATACATTCATGGATCCGCTCCTGACCCGCTACGAAGAGCTTCAGGGTAAGCCACTGCCTGGCCCTCCCACATCTGTCGTAAGCTGGCTCACCCCGCTCGCCAATACCATTAGCTTACCACCAAGCGCTATAGGCAGAAAAGTTCCCCCACCACTTTCTCGTGTTTGAACCCGGTGAACGATGGATGTATTCGCCTGGCATTGACTGGGCTGGAGTTTTGGTCGAACGAATCACCTCCATGAAGCTTGGCGAGTACATGCAACGCCATATTTTCGACGTCGTGTCTGCCAATGACGCTACTTTCTATCCCGACCAGCGAGAAGAGACGCGAGCTCGAAAGGCCAAAGTCTGGGAGCGAGTGGGTGAGAGGTTGCAGGAACAGAAGCAGCCTTACTGGCCGGACAAGGTTGAGGCAGATTTTGGAGGGGGCGGACTGTTCGCAACTGTGGACGACTTGCTCAAAATATACCAAGGTGTCCTGACAGGGGACTTGCTCCGGCCCGAGTCTGTCAAGGAGATGTTCCAGCCTCAGCTCGAGACAACCAAGGGCCTCGATCCAGCCGAGTACTCATTGCCGTCCCGTAACGCTATCTGGAATACTGTCCCAGACGACGTCCCTGTCAGCTTTGGGATTGGAGGTTTGATCAATCTTACTGCAGTACCGAAACGACGCGGAGTGAATTCACTCACCTGGTCGGGCATGCCAAATTGCTACTGGGTAAGTCTTCAAACTGTGATGTGGACTCTGGCTCATCATCAAACTATAGTGGATCGACCTCAACAACGGTGTCGCCGGGGTGTATCTCTCTCAGCTTGTACCAACCGGAGATGAGAAGGCTATCGAGCTCTTGACCGAGTTTGAGAAATTTGTGTACTCGAGTTTGGATAAATCTTGAATGTTGATCCACAATAGTATCAGCAAGGCAAGCTCGCCAGGAGAAGATCACACTCAACGAGTATCATGTTCAGCGGATACTCATACTTATCAGAAATTCCATCCCCGTTTCTGTATGATAGTACGGTTATCTGGATGAGGGAATTAGTCGCTTCTCCTCGTCGGACAGTCTGTGTTGTGTGCCTGCAAATGTAGATGTTAGTATATGTCTTGTATTGTTTAAGTGGCTATGCTCGCATTTCTACAACTCGCGCTCCGCTCTGGTCGTGTCAGATCAAGCTACCACCTATCCTTCTCTTCTTTCTCTACACCCTTCTCTGTCGCAAGACTCAAGTTCACGTACCTTTTTGCTTAGCCACTAGTTCGGACGTGAGCTTCTTTACGCGCGAACTTCGCGACCCCTACGTTAGCAGATCCGTAAAAAAGATTGAGGCACGGGAGCTCCGAGGTAAAGATGCGCATGTAATGTATCGATTGAACGCGACGGTAGCTGTCTGAACCAGACAGCTCCGATGCTCGCAGGCTGAATCTCGTGAATAGTAGAATGTATGCTCAACGCAGGGCAGCCTATTTTTTTCCGCCGTTCTTTTTCCAGCCCGCACTTCTGCTCTTTCGTCCGTTGGCACCCTTCTTTTGGCCGCCGCTGCCCTTGAACTTGAGCCCACTCTTACCCTGCCTCTCACTCGCCCTGTGGCCTTCAAACACGAAACCCTCTTTTGTTTGTGCCTTGGCGACCTTGCCCAGCATCGATCTAGCACGCCCTTGCATCGACTTTTGCTCCTCAGTCAACTTCTGCTTGTAACCGGCACCAGGGTTGCCGCCCGGTCTGGGTGCCTTGGATGGCGGTGGACCTCTTGGCTTCTCCTTGTTCTTCTTCTCCGCTTTGCAACGTGTAATACGGAGTTTGCGAGGGAGCATAGGTGGGTACATCTTTTCGTTGAGTTGCAGCGCGGCTTCGACGCCGTTCTCATCGACGAACTGAACGTAGGCGAAGCCCTTTCCGACTCTTGTCTTGGCATCGCGGACTACGCGCACGCTCTCGATTTTGCCGCATTTGCCAAAGTGTACCCAGAGACCCTCTTCGATGTCGGAGGCGGCTTTCTTCTTTTTGGGCTTCTCGCCTTCTGCGACGGGTGTTTGTGACTGCTCGTCTACGAAGGGAAGGTTGCCGATAAAGACACAGCGGCGGTGGTCGACCTTCATGGGATGGGCTAGTGAATCGACATGGAGATGGCGGTTGAGCAGCATTGAGCCATTGAGTTTCTTGACAGCTTCTCTTGCGGCTACCTTGGTCGTGTAAACAGCATATGCGTTCGTGCTCTTGGTGGTCGCGTCTATGATGTCCTTGGTTGCAAAGGCAGCGCGTTTGGGAAGCGAGGGATCGAGAGCCGTTGATCGGAAACGTATCGACTCAATCTTGTGCGGGGGCTTATTGTCGGCAAGGTCGGGTATGAAGGACTCCAGGTGCTTCTTGAGAGCCTTTTCTGCGGGCTTTGAGCTTATGCACTCGACCGAGACGTTGCTCAGGAAGACAGTGCGGGACGCCTTCTCCACCTCGGATGCGCTCTCGTCGGTCTTCTCCATGAGCGACTCATGCTTGGGAATTGCGATGTCTTCGACCTTGTCCGCATCCTTGGTCTCTTTGCCCTCATCTGCCTCATCCGAAGACTCATCCTCGTCGTCCTCGTCTGAAGAATCCTCGTCCTCCTCTTCCTCGGTCTTGCGCTTCTTCTGTCTTTGCTCCTCCTCCTTCTCCTCCTCGCGCGCTACTTTGCGCATATATGCATCCTCGATCTCCTCCTTGTCGCCGCGCTTGCGCTTCTTTGGCTTTTCCTTTGCGCCGTGCAGTACGGCTTCACCCAGTTTTGCTAGCGCGGCCTCGTCTTCAGATTCAGCGTCGTCGCTGGCATCCGACATGTCCTCGTCTTCGTCTTCCTCTTCGTCCTCATCGTCGGAAGGCAAGCTTTCGGATGCCGAGCTCAGTTCCGCATCGTTCGCATCGCCTTCATCTTCATCTTCGCTGGATTTTTTGGTCGCTTTCGCTTGTTCGCGCGCTTGGTACCGTGACTTTGAAGGCGCTTGCACAGGTCCGGCCTGAGAACTATTAGCAATCACTCTCTAGCACAGACATGCGATCAACGTACACTGGCAGCAAACAGCGATGCTAGCGCCGGGTCAAACGCTTTTTTGTCGACTTTGATGAGGGACTTGTCTGTCTTGTCTGACTTGTGGCTCTTCTTGGGCGTGTCCGTCTTAGCGGAGCGTTTGTCCTTTGACTTGGCCATGGCGACAATGGAGATGTTGGTGTTGGCGACAGCAAGCTCGTCAAAAAGTTTTGGTGGAGACGCTTCACGACGAACGCGCGCTAGGCCCAGCTGGGTGGTGCAGGCGGCAGAACGACACCGCCCGGGGCAGGGCAGTGCGGTCATTTGCAAGCCTCAGGGCCTCTCCCGGCCGTCGACCCGCTTCAGAGCGCAGTTTACACCATCCCGACCGAGCTGCCCTCCGCATTCACCACGCACACAGGAATGCCCGTCGCTGTCCCGCGTTTGCACCCCCTCCCGTACAAACATCGCAGACCTGCCACCCGGTCGCTCCTGCCTGAGACATCCCCACACGCTCCCTCGACGCCCGCGTCCCTCACACCCGCCGCAGCTCTGTTTTTGACCGCTCGCCGGGCCCTGCATCCTCCACCTAAAAGAACGCCCATATCGCATCGCGAAGGCCCACAACACCGTCCACGGCATATTTTTACGACATTGGTCACGCGGTGAGGCTGTCTTCGGCGTGGGCGCACTATGAGCGCGCCCGAACAGACCAGACGGAGCACCTCGAGAACAGCTGCCGGCCCCAGCGAGGACGTCGCGCACACTCAAAGTACGTTGTCACCTCTTCTATCCCGACCCCGATGCGCTTTTTCGGCTTCCTCAAGCGCGGCACTGCGCCTGGGGTCGCCGCTGGAGAGACTGTCGATCTTTGCGTCAACAACCGAGGCGACGACAGCGTCGCGAACCTGCCTCTCTCACCGCGTCTATTACCACGCCGTCCGAACCTGCACCAGATCTAACAGCCCCTCCCAGGTCCAACTTCGACCCTCACCACAGCATTACCTGACCCCACCTCCACCACCTCTCCCTCCAACCACTCTGCGCCAGCGCAGATACCCACACCAGCTGACCAAGACCCCACCGCGATCGCTGCTGCAATGCTGTCCACCATGGCAGCTCCGACGACAGTGCTCACCGAGTCCCTGCCCGCAGAACAAGCTCCTAATGGCTTCGATGATGTTGCCGACAACGGCTCTAGCAGCTTGAGCGAGCTCGGAGACGCATCGGACGACCAGTCAGAGTCAACACCACGGCCAGCCGCAGTAGCCGATATGGACGAGGATGATTCAGAGGCCGAGACGGAGCGACTGGACAACACGCCTCGAAAGTTCGCGCGCACAGCGACCGAGACGTCATTACTCTCTGAGGCCATCCACACAAGGACACCGAGCAAGCTCGCGCACTCCAAGACCATCGAGCACGACGAATCTGCCCCACCCACACCATCTGCGATTACAGACGATGTCGCCATGGGCGAGGCACCTACAACTGAAAACCCTCTGCATTCTCTTTCGCTGATCGCAGCATCAGAGGCGGCAAATCTCGAACACGTGGGCATGAAAAGAAAGCGTAGCAGTGCCGAGGGAAGCCCAGTGGACGAGCGCGAAGAGGAACCATTACGGAAACGAAGCGTAAACGCGAAGGGTTCGGCGCTCGATGGCCTGGCTGATGCTGCAGCAGACAGGCAGGGGCAGATGGACGCAGACGAAGAGCTCGAGAACGCCGAAGAGCACCTGTCGGCACTGGCTCGCGAGGAGCTAGAGCTCGAGGAGCGACAAGCCAACATCGCCGCGCAGACTGTCAGCGAAATGGCCACCGTCGCGAAGCACACAAAACCAAGAAAAGGTGGCAGAAGAGGGAAACGGAAGACGGAAGACGCTAGCTATGCCTACGCCGAGCCGTTTGCAGCTGCTGAAGCCCACGAGGCTGAAGCTGATGGCGAGCACGACGATGAAGACAGCGCTGTACTCGATGAGGAGGTTACCAAGAAGAAGCAGGCGATCGATGAGCTTGCAAAGATTGAGAAGAAGTTCAAGCTTTTCCGAGAGAAGTAAGCAATTCACTCAGTGCATGATCAGAAGGATCGGCTACTAACCGTTACCAGGCTATGCGACGAGCAAATAGCGCAACTCGAACGAGAGCTCGACATGCTCAAGCAGCCAAATTGTGTCCACCCAGAGTACGTTGCTATGATCAAATGCGTGGACGATCGACGTGCCGACAAGATCGCATACGAGACGAGGCTTTTGGAATACAAACAGAAAAATCTCGAGATAATCACAGCAGCAGAGCGTCATCAGATGCACAGCCAGTACTTCCAGACTGTGCGCCACATCCGCGAGGACATTCTCGAAGAGTGCAACCAGCGGGTTTTCGAACTACAACGCGGACGACGTCAGCTTGGCTGCGATGACACTGAGTACATGGCACGATTACCTGAGAAGCGATCCGACCAGATCCGACACCAAACAGCATACAACCTCGAGGTCTCCATTCTCTCAGGTGTCGCCAAGTACGTTGGGTTCCCAGCCGCCCCAGATATCAGCGCTGCGCGACCAACCGAGATCGACGAGGATCTTCGAGCAATGAAGGTAAGTGGCTGAACGCATCTGCTAGAGAACTAGCAGCTGATTCGGCGCGTTAGATTGCAACGCGTGCTCCAGTGCCGCCCCCATCGTTCCGCACCTACAACAGAACGACAACAGCGGACGAGGCAGCTGCAGAAGAACAATTCTTAGAAAGCACGCCATGGGCCAACCCACGACATCCTTCACATCAAGAGAGTCGGTACCCTCCAGGGCCGTCACGAGTACCTAGCTACCAGACACCAGCTGGTCAGCGTCGAATGGTCGACCTCTCAGCTCCCAACGGATCTGCCTCCACCATCGAAGCGAACTCCAATCCTCCGTCGTCGAATGCTCACAACGCCAACGGTCTGCTAGGCGAAGCAGAATCACCGGTCCTACACATGAAACGCGCACCGGTCGACCACATCACATACGCCGAGACACCTGGCTCAGATCCTCGCAACAACATGGGTGTTCTCAGTAGGGAAACGTACGGGATGATGTCGAGTCCCGCGGCCCAGCACATGGAGATACCCCACGAGCAGGTTGGGCCACGCTGGGTTGGCAGCATGCGACCCATGAACGCAGAGCCAAACACCGCGCCAGGACAACCAGGTGCAGCCCGACCAGATGCGGCGCGAGCACCTCTCCCACAACGCAGTGGTCTCGGCACGATCAGCGTTGGCAGCGGCTTATTCGGACGGTGACTCGAATAAGCCCCACTGAACCATTGTTCTCATATCTGTTTTACTATCTGTTGCGTCATACCAGCAAAGTTTCATTGGGCGGCGTTTTCCTTGCGTTAGACTTGGGGGTTTTGCATCCATAGCGGGCTGGCCAGGTAACATGAGCATGACATGATGGGAGGTATAATCCCTTTGGCGTTACCTCGCAGGCAGGCAGGCAGGCAGGCAGTCCTTATCTCCGCTTCCATGTTTTACCTCCCATGGAGGCTATGTCCATGTCCCCTTTTATTTCCGTTATGTTCGAGTTCATACTTTAGACTCTTGGTGAGCGGGCTGCGCAATGTGTGGGTATGGTTTTAGGGAATGACGGAGATGATACCTTTTGAGAGTCGCCTTGAGCGTAATCAATGATATTCTATGCATCAAAGCTGGACATCTTGCGTGCATGTGATGTGTTTGTGTTTGTGATCATCGCTGTGTCGGTTCGTGTACGTCGCTGTCGGTGTTGAAGAGCGGACTTGGGAAAGCTTCAAATGACTTTGGCAGGGTCACTTTTCCAGACAGAAACAACTTGGTTCGTCTGTTTCTCTTTTTTTTTATAGCTTGAGACACCACGTTGTTTCACTCTACTCTGGAGACAAACATTATATAGCTCTGTACGTTTTTGACAACTCCCGATCACATCTAATGTATGCCTAGACAGTGACTATCCCTCATCGAATGGTAGAGCATGTCTTTTGGTCAACGTTCTGGTGTTACAAAGTTGTAAAACGCTGCGGAGACTAAATCGATGGGTTCGTTTGATGCGAGAAGTCGCGAAGCAGCAGGAGACCTCATGTAGGCGGTGTTTCGATCTTTTGGAGGCAGAGGGACGAAACCATTTCTCTTTCATCAACTCATTTTGGTGAAACAAGAACTGAAGAGTGTGTGGGGAAGAAGAGATCGGTTGTAGAAAACGAAAAAGACAGCTTTATATATTTCCAAACACGCGGAGTCTTACTCATCGAAGACGGCAATATTCTTTGGAGACGCCAGGCATATACATACTCCAATGTCGCGATATTCATTGACCCAGCGGTGCGTCTTGCACATGTCCATGGGAACAATCACTTTTGAGTTTTGCGAAAGAGGAATTGAGACATGACAGACTTCGGCAAGCGTTTTGCTTTTACAGAACATGACTCTAGTATTAAGAATGTCGTAAAGTCAGGCGCGGGCTTGTACATTTGAATCCTTCTTAGCCCCATCGTCATTGCGGTAAACGGTTTTGGAAAATTGTCGCCCATGTAAACGATACTTCGCATGTTGGTAATGAGAACCGGATTTTGGTTTTGCACGGAAAGATCGAGCGATATGATGTCTTATATACGATTTTGGGAAGCGTTGACCGAGACCTAATTGGTTACCAGACTGTGGTAAAGCATACTGGCTGGCCTAGTCGTCAGGATTTGACTGATCGATATGCGTATTTCGAATTGACAAAGACCAAACGTTATGTTGCGACAACGGGTCCACCGTGCTCTGGAATGCGGTGCAGTAGCGGATCAAAATCGTATTGAAAACTCTACTGCGAGGCGAAGAGGGAACTAGAGTGAGTCAAGGCACTTGATCGTCGTGATCACGTTGCGATATGGCCACGAGGCACATGCGTCAAAGTGGAGATCCCATGTGACAGCCTGGAGAGCTCCAGCGGCAACCTGCATGTGTCGGTTCGTAGCAGTTTTGTCAAATTAGCTTTTCGGATATGCAGTGACAGATGCGTGACCGGAGATGCGGCTCGTAGTGAAGTGTCGTGAAGCTCACGTGTCGTTGATTACTTACATTCCTTTCTGAGATATGCCATCTTCACGGAAGGTAGACAATGCTAATCCACGAGAGCATCAGTATGTCGATGATTTCTTCTGATCCGAGAGAAACTTTCATGGCAGGAAAAGAGGAAGTAGGATGCAGGTTTCTGCGTCATTGTGGAATGCATCAGCCACATGAGAGGATGGGCTTTCGGCACATGACTTCGGTATACGCTCGAAACTACCGGTGAAGCTCGAGCTTTGTCGATCATGAAGAACGGCTGCTTGCGATTTTGCTCGCCAAACACATGAAGATAGTCACCACTAGGACAAGTGGGAACCCAGAGTCGAGGCGAGACGGCCAGCGTTACTGAAGAGGTTGGTAGTCTTGGTATCGTCTTGGACTCGTGTTGATAGGGAGTCTCTTTTTTGCCGGTGGTAGGAGTAAGTACACATGTGGTGTAGAGGCAGCTGAATGTTAGAGTTTTGATACCAAAACGCGGTCACATATAGACATGGAGTCTCGAGAAAGGGCGGCCTATGAGGGCTGCAAGACCAAAGGGGTTGAAAAATCAATTGGATGACTCTCAATTAGGAAGTACCAATGGCAGCTCCTTGCAGCGTGGTCGATAATGCCCTTGCATATAGAAACGGCTTTGGCTAGTCACCCGAGAGTAGTGGTCGTTTTCGTCAAGCCCACGTTGTGATCGTCGGCCCCTGGCAGATGCCGATGCGTGATGCCGGTGACTGACCGTTTGGTACAGGCAACCGAGAGATCGACCCGTGTAGATCCGAGGGTGGTAAACGAAGACCACACGAGTGAGTTACCTATGTTTGCGTAAAGGCAATTGCCGATGCCTGCCTTGGCCGCATGTCGTCACGCGTGGCTCTAGAGATACAAAGTTTGGTTACCGAAACGTTGGCTCGTTGCAGAGGGCGCGGCCCGAAAGTGACAGCTGGAGCTGACTTGCGGCTGAGCAGAGTGGGGACTCAGCTTGTATGACCTTCTCGATAGTAGGTTGCCTGAGTGTCATAGAGGATGGGATCTGTAAGGATTGTTCTCCTGAATTTGCAGCACTCGATGGTTTCGCTGGTCTTTGCTACGTGGAGATCGTCGACCTCGCGTAACTGGACGACGACACGTGCACGGAAGTTGCCATCTGCTAACGCGTTAGTCAATCGTAAGGGTGCCATTGCGCTGGATCATGAAGAAATCTTTGGATGTGCGTCGGGATGCTTGCGTCTAGTATACGCAATCCCGAAGATTTGCGCCATCATGGCTGGAACAGAAAAGCAAAACCGCAGGGTTCCGCGCTCGTGATCTGGGGATTCGACTTCGGACCGACAACGAACCAGCGAAACCTGAAGCGCGCCACATATCATTCGCGAAGTATCGTGATCCTGAGGGATGCGCACGCATGTTTTGCTTGAATCGAGGAAGACGCTGCGAGTCAAATCTCATGCCATCGCTAAATTGCCCCACTGATACCGACTCGGATAGTGACGATTCTCACGAAGAAAGGGGACATTGGACGCGATAGCGACGGAGTTTCACGCAATCGCATGGGTCTGTTTCGAGCGTGCATCAGGTATACCTTGTAGGGCTGAGGTATCAGCCGGGATACGTTTTGCAGCCATGTCATGGAACGTCGACGAATTCGAGAACTTTTACCGTGGCAATGCTGTTGAGTAACGCTGGTGCACAAAATTTCTCACACCAATCAATGACCGCAACAGACATGATGCTTCGGACGCGGCTGAAAGATTTCGGGGGTATAGCTCCTAGATCGTTTCGATTTTTCCGGATGCTCGACATGATTGAGGGCTTCGCTTCTTAGCTCAGAAACGGCGAGATTGGGACCGTACCAGTAAGTTGCTGATGCTCAACAAAACGGCTGGGTCTTCAAGGCTACCACAGACCTTGGGTATGCTAAAGAATACGTGCCACACCATGCTGCGACACTGTGGTTTGGAACGTTAGCCGAAGAAATGGCCGTTTCCAGGCCGTCAGGTTCCTGCACTCCGCAGTCTCTCCCGTCAGTGACACTCAGACCAGCGTCCAAATGACATGTGAACAAAAGCGGCACGTTCGTATGCAGCTCGATGATGAGTAGTAAGACGAATGTCGTGAAACACACGGAAAGGCTGTATTCCTGCCTCGCGTATCGCGAATACCGCATCGGTCTCCACAAGTCGATCGTCGACGTTGTGAGAGTCAGTGAACATGATCTTCGAAAAGCAAATGGGCCCCCATGTGATATTTCTGAGCCGCGAAGAGTGCAGCGGTAGCGGTCGAAGCTCGGCGGCGGTTGAGCGGACGCGAGGTGGAGCAAACGGCATGCACGCGTGCTAGTGGCGTACGTACGCCAAGCTGTTTACCTGTGCGCAAAATCGCTCGTCTGTGGCGTTGCGGAACGAACCACCATCTTTGGTCAACCTTCCGGAATCTCAGAGGCTCCAATGCACGCGGAAGCAAACATGCTATGGCAGGTTATGCATTCAAATAGCAATGATCGGGAAATTCCCACCTTAGTTTCGTGTGTTCTGTGCTAACCAGGCAGATAGATACCTAGGTAAGGTTGCTGGTAGCCAGGGTGCATAAGAAGGACGTGTCTCCTTTCCTGGGCCTCATGAGCGACCTGCATATTAGGCGAAGTCCACTTAGCGTCGACAAACCACTGTTCCTGAAAAGTATAACCTCCGTCGTCGGTAGCGTCTGCCCTGCGAAGCGTCAGCAAGGGCCCACTTCGACTGGTCTGGGGCAACACCTCCATTCGCCCTGGGTTTCAGCCGACCCATTGGTTGTATTCAATAATCATGGAATCTAGTGCAAGTCCTTCCGTGCATATGCCAGGGATCATCTCTACGGCGAGACATACACCTCTGGTACGGAAGATGCATGACCCTCGAAGAGCAGCACTAGAGGCGGTCCAGCCCCACTGTACACCTCAATCTGCACTTGCCGTCCCCCATGCCCAATGGTTAAATGTACCTGCAGTTATTCCCTTCCCTTATGGTCTCATATAGAGCAGGCCCCGGAAACTAAGCGACCGGGTCTGGCACTCTTGACAGCTCTTGATGTTCTCCGACCTCCCACGGAGTTTATAGTAAGGGTCTGAACCGGTCCATCGCAGTCTTTTCCATTCCGCCTCACACTTCCTGGCCGTTCGATCGTACACGAAGGTCGTGTGCGAGTACGAAGAAGGATGAGGCCCCTTCATTTGCTCTTCCCATTGCTGGCATGGGTACAGCTGGTAGTCGCTCAGGAATCGGCTCTACTGGCAGTGATTGAGCAACTTCCTCAATGCGCGGTATGTTCAAACGGAGTAATATCCCCAGCATTTATTGACTGTTTTCCAGCAAGTGTGTCTTGCCACTGCAGTTGCTCAATCGCCAGTACAGCATACAGATCAGGCCTCCGTATGTGCAGATGCCAAACTGCAAGGCGAGGTAGAGGCATGTGTCATGAAGTCATGCACATTGAGACAGAGTTTGAGTGAGTGCTCCAGGCTATGTCAGCATGCTTACTGTTGCTGATTGCGATTCTTAGCAACCAAAAACGTTACCACAACAAGTTGTCACGCTCCGATCCGTTACTCCGGCGACTCAATTCGTGTATCCAACTTGATTCTTTCGATCGTCACCGCCGTTTGTGCGCTCTCCAGGATCATATACAAAGCTGTTTTCTCCGTCGGTGAACTCGGCTACGACGACTACAGTGTTTTGGCCGCACTAATAGCTGGTGTTCCATCTGTGGTCATCATCGATAGAGCTATTGTTCCAAACGGTCTAGGACGAGATGTATGGACCGTCAGCTTCCAACAAATCACCGACTTCGTCAGATATCTTTACGCTCTGGAAGTCCTCTATTTCATTCAAGTCGCGCTTCTGAAGCTTACGCTCTTATTCTTCTTCCTGCGAATATTTCCGAAACCCAGCATCAGGCGACTACTATGGGCAACCATCGCCTTCAACTGCCTCAACGGTCTTGCCTTCACGTTGGTGGCTATCTTCCAATGCCGACCGATCTCCTTTTACTGGACCAAATGGGATGGAGAAGGATCCGGCCAATGTATCGACATCAATGGGTTAGCGTGGACAAATGCCATCATCAGCATTGTCTTGGATATCTGGATGCTCGCTTTGCCCTTGTATGAGGTGTTCCACCTGCAGCTCTCCTGGCGCAAGAAGCTTAGCGTCGCTGTTATGTTCTGCGTCGGTACATTGTAAGTTCCGCTTCCAACGGTCTACAGACGATGATTACTGACTCAAACCTCAGTGTGACCATCATTTCAATCCTCCGTCTATCCTCTCTCGTCAACTTCGCGGCCTCATCCAATCCAACATGGGATCAAGCGGATGTTATCAATTGGTCTAACATCGAGATCAATGTTGGCATTATCTGCGCCTGCCTGCCTGCGCTACGCGTCATACTCGTACACTTATTCCCCAAGATTCTCGGCACGACCAAGGCCACCGAACGACCTTACTACGCATACGGTAGCCAAAGTCATGGCATGAAGAAGGGCGGCAGTGCGCTGGCCAGTGGTCCAGGACGATCGGCCGTCTCGAACGGCGCGCGAGACCCAAACGCTATCACATACACCAAGACTTTCGAAATACGGCATGCAGATCATGATGAGCAATCACTTGTGCAAATGGAGATGGACCAGTTTGGACCACATAAGCCGAAAAACACTAGTAGCAGCACTAGCATTTCGAGTTTCTAGATACCACTTATTAAAGATACCCTAATTCCTTTCTCAACGCTCGTCAGTGGCTCCTCTTACATACACACGATGTGATATATGGCACATGTCGACATTGTTATTTTGCAACCACGTAAGTAGATGCGGTCTCAGTGTTGTAACGACCGCTATGTGTTTCAGATACCGTACTTCTTCAGATCTTCTGCAGAGTCGGAGTAATGGACCGTAAACTCTTCGCCCTCCTTCACATCTCGAACGGTCTTGAACACCATCTGCTCCAGCTGCTGATCCCAATGCCTCCTGACGTTTGAGTTACTTTCGTGATTGAACATGGATCCAGTCAAAAGAACCATTCCAATTGGACCAAATGAAGCCTCCCCTTTGAATGAATTGGAGTTTACGCAACCCATGAGTGTATCTAGGAGCCGGTTGTGGGCGTTGTCTCCTCTCTCCTTCGTGAACCGCATTTCATTAGGTCGCGCGTTATGCAAGAGCAAGATAGCTTCCAGGGCCTCCTTGGGTAAGAGGAGGAAGATGAGCGGCACAAAATCGGGGTGTGGCATAATCAGGACGGGTGACTCCTGCAGAACGATCTCGCCAGCTTTGATGTCGCGGGTTGCAACGACACCGCGGCCTGTGCCTTCGATGGGGACTATCTTGTAAGGCGCTCCAGTCGGTGATCGCATGAAAGCGCTAGGGTTCTCGCCGCCGGCTGCGTACTCCCTCCCACGCGCGACTGATGCTCCGGTATGTGGCTTTTTTCATTTCTTCTGATGGAATTAACATCTCATCAAGTTTGCCACGCAGCTTGGACGGCATGGGTCGTTTTTGATGTGTCTGTAACGCCTCATGTGGTGCAGGGGCGTCGGTGAAGCATTGGTCCAACATGTCCCTCTTAGGACCCGTGAGGCGGTAGGGCTCCAGGACTTCCGAGTCGCCCATTTCGATCGTAGAGGAATTGAGTTGATAAGGAAATAGGTTCTCACAGAGGCGTTGGCCCACGACTATGTATCGGGTACGCAGTGTTTATTGGGAAAGACGATGTTCGGCGTCCATGGATCGCTGCGCATCCATCCCTGTGGCTCGGCCCAAGTGGGGTTAGTTCCTTGGCGCGGGATCTATCACAAAGGAGTCGCATCCATGGATCATTTTGTACATCAAAGTGGTTGCAATACTCCCTAACGACGCTTCCGTTAGCAGTAGACAGTGAATCTTTGTTCCCCTAACTGTGGTTACATGTTTGCAACCCGCAACCACAATCGTCAAAGACACGTCTCTCGCGGCGATCGAGACTCATTGTATCGCCCCGAGGTCCTCTTCGCCATGCTTCCGCCACCGGGTCTACCATCGCCCTTTGGGTGTATTCGGCAAAGTTGAATCCCAAGGTTGTCAGAATCGTCTTACAGTGTATGGTACCGGGAAGGCTGGCATTGCGGGCAGAATATAAGGGCAGTTGCAGTGGGCGGGGGGTTGAGCCGATGCACACAGCCACTGTCATCTGCACCTCGGGCGGTTAACGCAGCTGTACCATTTCTGCCTTGCCCCTACTCATGTCGAAGGAGATAACGAGCGGATACAGATACTTCCCTTGGAACGAACTGAAAACTTCCCGCCCACAGTGATACCTGCGGCATCCGTCAACAGCCTGCTGCTGTATTACAATACGCAGCAGCTTGCGCGATCCAATCTGTGGCCCCGCACAGGTCCTCCACACGTCCGACAGCTCTCAGCAACCGCAACCTACGAGGTGTTGGTGGACAGAAGCCGACGTTCCTCTCCTCCAAGGCATGATTGGTCTTTGAGTTGAAGGGATCATGCGCCTCCTACACGCTAGAACTCTTGAGTTCGAAGTCTTCCACGATGATCAAATCCCGCGATACGTAATACTTTCCCACACTTGGGGAGACGAAGAGGTCAGCTACCAGGAAATGCGCTTTCTGCAACAATACAACGCCTTGCCAGCCGAACTGGAGGAAGATAGATTCTTCGTAGCCGCGATGAAAATGTCGGTTGAATTGGACATTCTATTGGACAGTAGGGCGATCGAGAGTCGTACTGGCTACAGCAAAATCCAGAAAACGGCTAATATCGCAAGGGAGAAGAGAATGGACTATTTCTGGATAGACACTTGTTGTATTGATAAGAGCAGCAGCGCGGAGCTGCAGGAGGCAATCAATTCCATGTACCGATGGTACCAGAATTCAAGCTTCTGTGCTGTACACCTGGAGGGTGTTGACATCACGCTCCATAAAGGGTGGGGGCCTATGATTGACTTTGCCACGATATTGCAACCCTGCAAATGGATCACTAGAGGTTGGACCTTACAGGAGCTTATCGCACCAAGAGAACTCATATTCTACGATGGAAACTTCACTTGCATCGAGACCTGGAGAATGTATAATGGGTTAGCGAGAGCTACCGGGGTCTCAGAATACGTATTGAGGACCGGAGATTTGAGCCGGTCGTCTGTCGCTCAAAAGATGTCATGGGCGGCTACTCGCAAGACGACTCGAATCGAAGACCGCGCGTATAGTTTGATGGGCTTGTTCGGAATTCAGATTCCGATGTTGTATGGCGAGGGCGAAAATGCGTTCAGTCGATTGCAAGAAGAAATCATCAGAACCACTCCTGACGACTCCATATTTGCCTGGAGAGCAGCTTGGGGGTCGACTTCTAGTTATTGCGGATTGCTAGCAAAGTCGCCAGATGTGTTCGAACAATCGCAAACCGTCGATCAAGGCCGCAGCACGTTTGCTATGTCAAATTTGGGTCTGAAGATTGAGGCGCTATTATCTCCGGGATACCCCAGTAACGATCCCATTCGCTTCCTTGTACTAGATGCACGCCAAAATGGGAGAGCGATTGGTCTAGTTGTACGAAAACTAGAGTCCATCTTCTATGCTAGAGTTGCGCCAAACATGTTCTACGATCCAGATGAGTCAGTGCTGAAGCGCGAGACTCTTCATTTCGAACGTATGCTCCGAATCCCGAGGCAGTTCACGAGCTGTGCGATGCATTGTCTACACTTCGAGTTCGACAATTCAAAATACCACATACTAAGCGTACAACCGCGAGAACTATGGAATCCAGATCGCAAAGAGCTCCTGATCAGATCAGCGTGCATACCTGGTAGATACGATCCTATCTTCTTTCGTAGCTTTTTCGGCATGGTTTGGTTGCGCTGCAATAGACCTGGCAGTGCGCGTCCGTTTTCATTATTCTTTGCGCATGATCAGACAACCGGACACTTTTGGGCGAAGCTGTTGAACTTCGATCTCACGCCACATGAGATGGAGTGGCATAATGCAATCCAAGATACCGAGGTGTCTAGAAGATATGAAGAGGTTAACATCGCAGAAACATCGCATGAGCTGCAACTTCCTTGGGGAGTTCTTGTCGAGATCGACATTCGCGCAGGCTTGCGACGAGGCTTGATTTCATACATCGTCCGTATATCCTGAAATAGGAACCCACTTCACAGCTGGTTGGCTCGTTGCGAATCTCTTTACCCTTATCGTGCTCATATGTCCGGCTATTCGGCGATCCCGGTCAGCAATATGGATGTCCAATTCAGCCAGCGTATCTGCCGTAACCGACTGCCATTGGACCGAACGCAGTACCTTAAACCTCTGGATGGCACACTTCGCGAAGACCGCTTTATATGCAATCTGGCATGTTATTTGGAGATCGTGGCCGGAGACGCGGATGATGCTTCCACCCGCTGTCAGGTACAACACGTGCCGGGCCAATGCGGTCATGACACAACGCAGCCTGGCTTCTAGAAGACCGTCTCCATTCCGGAAGGCCTTGTAATGTCAGCTTTCTGATCCCCCATTGCCATCGCTCAAGATAACGCTTCGACATGTCCATACTTCTGCCGCTTTACGTGTACCCAAGCGCGGGCGCCTGGGAACCGCTATACACAGCGTAGGCATATCCATCTCGAGCGTTGTTACATACTGACAAAACCCCAGAGCAAAGGCGCACAGGAATGTAGACTTTAACGTCATCATCAACCCCTGCTCCGGTCCTTGCATGGGATCACTCCCCGATCAAGTATACCTAGACGAAGTCCCAAAACTCCGAACCTACCCAAACATTCGCACATTGGGATACGTCGCAACAGACTACGCAGACAAGCCTATCGAAAGCTTATTGGCAGAAATCGACACCTACGCGCGTTGGCCCAAATTGACAAACATTTCCAAGATGCGCGTTGATGGAATCTTCTTGGACGAGACGCCAAGTACTTTCGATGAAGACGATTACGAATACTTGAAGACAGCAAATCAAGCGATCAAGAACAACACAGCATTCAGCGATCGCTTCATAGCTCACAACCCCGGTCTGATACCCACGTCCATCCTCACCTCGCCCACGGTGCTCCAAGAATCCTACCTCAACCTCACGGATCTCACCGTCGTATTCGAAGAGACGTTCGATAAGTGGCTGGATAGAGACGTCATGGTGCCATTGCAAGCACACAAGATTCGGCGTTCGAAGCTGGCTGTCATACTGCATTCTTTGCCTAGTTTGACTGAAGAAGTGCTGGAGTTCATGGTGCAGCAAGTTGAGAACACGGCGGATTGGGTATTCTTGACGGATAGTGCAGACGACTATTATCACACCTTTAGTGCGATGTTTGGAGATCTGGTGAAGGCGGTTGATGGAAGTAGTTGAGTGGGGTGGAGTGACTCAAATTCACGACGCCAGGGGTGGCGGGAATTCGTGTCACCTTTTACTTTGGCATACACGCAATCAAAATGTAAAGAAAGAAGCAGCTTCTAAGGCTGCGTATACTTCTGCATCGATGTCCCCCAAGACGTTTCTTACATTAGCAAGACCAAGGCTCTTGTTGCAATTACGGAGATGTCGTGATAATCTTTTGTTAGAGCCGGATCAAGAATTCTCCCGACAGAGGTGTCCTGACGTTAAAGGCTAGATCCTAGATACCGAATGCTCGGTCGGTGTTGTTGTTCTGTTCATGGCTGCTACTTCCACAACTCGTGGCAAGATTGTTCTGCGGAGCCGCTCAGTCCTGCGCCTGCCTTCAGGGAGGAAGCGGAAGCAGAAGCGGAAGCGGAAGTCTCAGTGCATTTTGACTTCAGGTCTGAATGCAAGCTGCAGCACGGTGTTCATACAAGAGTATGGCTACTCGTGAATGAAATGCATAGCCAGAATACGTTCACAAGGCGTGCGCCAGGTCACACGTACTGTCGAACCCTCTCCCACCGACGCCGCTGCTTGGGTGGTAGTGGTTTCCGTCGGGAATGGTTTGTAATGCAGGAGTTACTGCGGTACTCGGGTTAGTCGCCTTCCCGTTGCGATGGTTGTAGAGGTAAGGTTGGGCGAATCGGAGTGGTGGGGTTTCCGCGTTGGCAGCAGCCTCGCCCGCCGTAATCGCCTATCTTCGGCTTGCTTCACGCCTTGCGCCCTTCCTCTCAACATGCCGCCGCAATGCCGCCACTGCGTTTATATCCCCTCACTCGCCTCTGCAGTACGTGGTCCCGTCCACCGACTGTGCGATTGACCTCACCTCCAGCCAGCAAAGACCCTGAAAGCGGCTGATCGAGCCTTCACTGCACCCCTCGTCCACCCCGCGTTGCACCCCCTGCGCCAGCTACACCCGTCACGGCCATATTCAGTCATGTCGGAGCTCTCCCAGTACACTGCTAAGAGCAGCAAAAGCACAACCAATGGCACAAGTCAGAATGGAAATGCCTGGGGCGGCGAGAAGAACCCAGCAGCCTTTGACTTCCGCTCCGATGTGCACACTACACCGACCATGTCGATGCTGAAAGCCATCCAGGAGTGCACCCTGCTCGACGACGTCACCATGGAAGACCCGACCACACTGTCGCTCGAGCGATTCGTTGCCGATCTCAGCGGGAAGGAGGAGGCACTCCTGGTGCTCTCCGGCACCATGGGCAACCAGGTGGCATTCCGAGCACATCTTACCACCCCTCCACACGCCGTCATCGTCGACCGACGTGGCCATATCATCAACTACGAGGCGGGCGGTGTAGCGACCCTGAGCCAAGCCATGGTGCAACCGCTGGATGCGAAGAACGGGACATACCTCACACTGGAAGATATCCAAAAGTACGCGGTCATCTCCGATGACGTCCATGCCTGCCCTACACGCCTCATATCGCTCGAAAACACGCTCAATGGCGCGATTATGCCTCTGTCCGAGGTCAAGCGCATATCAGCTTGGGCGCGCGAGCACGACATCATAATGCACTTGGACGGTGCGCGTCTGTGGGAAGCTGTAGCTGCAGGTGCCGGTTCTCTCAAAGACTACTGCGCCGAGTTCGATAGCATAAGCCTGTGCATAAGCAAAGGCCTCGGCGCGCCGATTGGTAGCATCCTCGTTGGTACGAAGGCGTTCATCAAGCGGAGCCGCTGGATCCGCAAGTCCATTGGTGGAGGTTTGCGACAAGCTGGTGTTGTTGCGGCTCCGATGCGCGTTGCCATTGAGGAGACCTTCCTCGGCGGCAAGCTCACTCAATCTCACGAGAACGCGAAGAAGATTGCGAGCATTTGGACAGATCTCGGAGGCAAGCTGCAATACCCCGTAGACACCAACATGGTTTGGCTAGATCTGGATGCGCATCATGTTGACATCAACAACTTTATCGAGCTAGCGGAGAAGTACGGCGTAAGGGTGCGCGGTGGTCGATTTGTTGTGCATTACCAGATTGGCGAGGAAGCGATTGAAGCGCTGCGAAAGGTATTCACCGAAGTGTTAACTGGTAAGGAATCGGCAGGGAAGAAAGCCGAAGCCCCACATGACCCCGAAGACCTCAAGATGAAGGGAAAGGGCGTGGAGTAGATACAGCAGCCACATCATGAGATTAGTCGGTAGATGAATAAACCTTGGAACGAATCAAACCGGTGCGCTCAGCCACGCAGCCACATGAATCTTCAGTACCTGCATGTCTAGCGTGGTAGCGTCTGTCATGTTCCGAATTCGCCGGGACATCGGAATCCACCAGAGCTTCCAAGACCTCGCTATTACGTTAAACTTTCAACTTTAGGCCAAAGACTCTGTCCACCGCTACCCGACGTCAGAGCGAACTCGTCATCGAACCCTCAAACACGACATTGCCAAGATGGAGGCCGAAGAATACTACATGAGACTGCTCTGGACGGCGCGGCGGCGCTGCGTATTCGCATTTGACTCCTCGGACTTGCTCTGATTATGTACAAACCTGCACGCGTCGTCACCTCTGGGCAAAGCTTTCTCCGACAGACGTCACTCTTCGCAAAAAGAGCAGCTGGACCCTGTGTACATAGACCTACGGCCTGCAGACCTGGCAACTCACACAACTTTCTTGTCTCCACACTACGCCAATTCCACGCGACGACAGCAAAGATGGTACCACCGATTGCACAAAACCGGACACTCCTGTCCAATCATCCGGATAAAGTCCGCATGCTTGTGCTTGAGACTGATGAGACACATCCCGATACGCAAAAAGAGACAGGATCCTTTGGGGTTGTTTTGGGCCAACTTCTCAAGAAAGCCGGAGACGCGCACAAGCCCAGTCTAGGTATCGAGACTGCAATGCAATATGTGGTCGAACCGGAAGGTGGCGCCATACCAAAGTTGGAGGAGATTGGTGACGATGTCCATGCTATTCTTATCACGGGTAGCTGCTGGGACGCGCACGGTAACGACCCTTGGATCCTCAAGCTCATGCAGTTCATCAAAGGTATGTGTCTCAGATTAGTCTTGAGTTGAGGGGAAAAGCAGTAGCTAAATACATAACAGACGTGTGGCAACATCGCCCCGATATCCGCTTCACAGGAATCTGTTTCGGACATCAAATCCTTTGCAGGACCCTCGGCGCAACCGTCAAACCCCAGAAGGACGGTGAATGGGAACTTTCTCATCAACCCATCCAATTGTCTGAACTTGGCCGCAATCTTTTCAATCTGCCCGAAACCGAGTCCAAGATCCATCTTCATCAAATGCATCTCGACCACGTCGTCAATCCTCCGTCTACCGAGACCACCGATCTGATACCAAAGAACACCACGGTACATGTCTGGGGTACCAGCGAGCATACAGGTGTGCAGGGCGTGTATATCCACAAGAGGTTGTTCACTACACAAGGCCATATGGAGTTTGATGAGGCTCTCGTGAAGAGGCAGTTAGAGATGAGGGTCGAGAGTGGGAGTGTCAGCAAAAAGGATGCGAACGAAGCCGCAGAGAGAGCAGATTGGATGCACGATGGCCTTCTCGTTGCCCAGGCAGTTTTGAGATTCTTCCACGGTGACGACGACATATACACGTAGGAACCATCATCGGGCTAGGTTCCAAGCGAGTCCTCCACGACCTTATGAGAAAGAGCATGTTATCGGCGTTAATTGAACTGAAAAATTTAAGAAGCATGGGATTAGGAGCACGTGGTATGTACTCAATACTGTTATAGAAGTTTGTTCGGTGTCAAGAGCGTACTTTGCGTCGTTACAGTGACGTACGCCGCTTCGGCTTCGAAGCGTTCAGTAGGACCGTCCGCAACGTCTCAGAGGGCAAAACGCACCAATCGAATGAAGTAATTTACAACCACATAGGGCCTCGTTGCAAAAGCTTGTCTCAACCTCGATCGAAGTCGATCCTGTTAGAGCAGGCTAAACATCGGGTGGGTGATGGCCTTCGGCATTAAAACGCCCGATGGCGCGCGGATAAGAGGTTCCGATATCTTATACCCGGATGCGACCCGGCCACCAACCCACCTGCCTCTTTCAAGGCGTCTGCAAGTGCGTCATCGCTCCACAGAGGCGTACCGTAGGGACAGAGATACAGCAGCAACGCCTTCATACCCCAGCTGTCTACATCGGGTGCCATTCGATACTCACACCCTGCACAATGGTCGGTCAACATCGGCCGGCTGCTCCCCGGCGTGCATACAGCACTACTTCGTTCACACGCATCCAAACCCTGGAATTAAGAATGTTGCGGAGCGAGATTCAACGGGGCACGGCATGCTCTCCACGTCCCGGCGCTAGCGTCATGTTCGACAGGCGACCAGACGGATTAAGGGTGGGCACATCCCCATGACCTGGGTCGATAACTCTTCCAGCCTCGCCTTCCCTAGACCTGGAAATAATTCCCACGCCACTCTGCACTGGCAGCTTGTTGAGGCATCTGCTAGCATTAACATACTACTCAAATTCACACCGCCCCTCATGCTAAGGTCATAATAGCATCGCCATGGCCACCCCCAAAGATACAGCAAGCGACGATAACCTCGATGTTGTTAGTGACAAAGAGAGAAGGAGCCAGGAGGTGGATATCGAGAAAGATGGACTGCAAGACGACCTGGAACGACAGGCCTCTGAGCCTCCATACTCCGTCTTCAGCAAAGGCATGAAGACATGGATTATCTTCTTGGTGTCTATTTCAGCTCTGATATCGCCGTTTGGCGCGTCCATGTTCCTCCCGGCGCTTAATGTGCTCTCCGACGTCCTGGATATTACACCTACGCAGGTCAATATTTCAATTACAACGTACATGGTATGTCTAAAGATTTCTTCCTCACATTCAACGAGATAGGGAACGCTTTGGTTACCCGGAAGGCCTCCCACAACGCAGCTACCGCTGACACTGTACAATCAGTCGATGATCTTGACCACAACTGACTATTATAGATCGCACAAGCTATTGCTCCCGCTTTCCTTGGGACTCTATCGGACAACAGCGGGCGAAGGTTGACTTTCATCATATGCTTCATCATCTACAGCATCGGCAACATCGGCCTCGCACTCCAAACCAACTACATCGCCCTTCTCATCCTGCGCATGGTACAAGCCGTTGGTGGCACCGCTGCTATTGCGTTGACAATGGCGGTTGTCGCGGATATCTCCACGTCGGCTGAGCGAGGCACCTACATGGGTTACGCACAAGCCGGTGTCTTGATGGGTCCTGCTTTCGGTCCGACGATAGGCGGTCTGCTGGCGCAGTACCTGGGCTGGCGATCCATCTTCTGGTTCCTTGCCATCTTCTCCGGCGTACTGCTTGTGTTGTTCGTGTTCTTGTTCCCCGAGACTTGCCGGAAAGTCGTCGGCAACGGCTCTATCCCTCCTCAGGGCGTCAATCGCTCAGTCATCAGTTGCATACAAGCTCGCAAGCTTGCAAAGCTGTCACCCGATGAGGTAACCCCTAAGCCCGAGAAGAAAAAGGTTGCCTGGCCAAACCCGCTTGCGACGTTCCGAATTCTAGCCGAGAAGGAGTCTGGGATTCTATTACTCTATAATGGCCTCTTCTTCACCGGTATGATGGTCACTGTCTCCGCGATCCCAGAACTATTCTATGCCGCATATGGCCTCAACGAATTGCATGTCGGCCTTTGCTACATCTCTAATGGTGTAGCTTCCCTCATCGCCTCGCTCACCATGGGTCGAGTTGTCGACTGGAACTTCCGCCGCTATGCCAAAGCTGTTGGTATGACCATCTCCAAGGGCAAACAACAAGATCTCAGCAACTTCCCCATCGAGCGTGTTCGCCTGCAGATCCTAATTCCGTGCCACATCATTGGCATGTTTGGACTCATCATCTTTGGATGGACTCTCAAATTCAGAACACACATTGCGGGTCCTGAAGTCGCTCTGTTCATCATGGGCTTTGGTGTCACTGGTGCTTTCAACATCACTAATGGCTTGCTTATTGACCTGCATCGCGATAAGCCCGCAGCTGCAACTGCGGCAGTCAACTTCGCCAGGTGTCTCATGAGTGCTGGCGGTACGGCGGCAATTATTCCAATGTGTCATGCTATGAACCCGGGATGGGCATTTACATTCATAGGGTTTATCATGGCGGTATTATTAATTGTTGTGTTTTGGGTCATGAAGAACGGAATGAAATGGAGACAAGAGCTGGCGGAGAAGAGGAGGCTAAAAAGCGAGGAACAAGAGAAAAGGGCAAAACAGGAGGAGAATACGACGTGACATGACTAATATAATTTATCTATCTTCTTCTTGACACTTTTCTTGAAATGCTATACGTTGGATACATTACACGAGTAGTCAATGAATGGCCAGACAGAAGCTCAAGAATCGTACGGCGAAGCTATATCGCCATACTTTTCCCTTCCAGAATCTCGCATGCATTCGTCCCAAACTATCAGAAAGTGTTGCTTATTCGCCTTCTCCAACACGTAGTCTGCTTTCGCTTGCATCCATGGATCTACTTCAGATACTATGTTACATAGTGGATCTATGTCGTTACTGTTTAAAAGCATGGCACCCATGCGACAGCCCAGTTCCACGTACTATAGTTTCAACGCATGCACGTGCGTAACGTGTAGCGGTTCGCGGTCTTCGCGTGCTACTACCAACGAGGCGGGCATCACCCACCAGAGAGCTGGGTTCTTCGACTCGAGACAGTGGTTCCGTTCTTCAGTCATCTCAGTGTCTGGGTTATTGCCGGATATCAAGCGTCGATCTCGCCACGCAAGGCCAGGCCACAAGGAATAAATAACGAAAGGGAAACCGAGCTTCTTTGCTATCGAAATACCGAGGACTACTCGTCCTGGGCCTGGGATCTGACTGGGCGCGAAGTCGTCGTCTTAACTGTTATTGATCAAGATTGCAAAATCCATATACCTGCAAGTACCAGAGTATTTCGTCAAACAGTTGGCAATTTCCGGCTCGTGATGGAACAGCGTGAAGCCAATACGGGCGTTGTCCTCACGCGCACATAATTCTAACAGTCTTTATCGAATAACGTGAAGACAACAATCACTTGAAGGTCAGTTTGACCTGAACGTTGCTGGCAGCGCGACTCATCCTCATCAAAATAATTCATTTCAGCTCCCATCTCATCATCTCAAACCGTCCTCAAGACTTTCACCCCCGTCATCTCAGCAATATCATATATCGCGTCAACTACCCGATCAACGTCCATGCTCTTGAGCGGTATTCTATGTGCACCTTCCCATTCCACCAATGTCACCGTACAGTCTTCACAATACTCGTGTAGTAATTTCCGATGAAGGTGTAGTCCTGGATCCGCCATGCCGTGGACATGCAGTGTGGGTTTATGCAGTGTAGCCTCCTCGTCCACCTCTCTGCAGAATTGAAACCCTTCCGATATGTCACCCGCACTCACAAGAGCCTCACTCTTCATGAGCTCAGGGTTCAAATTGCTCAGAGGCGCCCGACCAGCCAGTAGTATTCCGAACCTCCACCTTATGCCTGAGATGCCTGTGATACCGGTAGCGATCTTCGTGCCTTCTTTGCGCGCCTGTGTTTCCCTCGCTTGTTGTTCGAGAAGGAGGCTGGCGGATAGCTTCGCCCCTTGACTGAAGCCCATTAAGCCTACCCACTCGCCTGTGCCGCCTTCTCGATCATCATCCTCCATTGCTGTGCGCATCGCGTATCCGATCTCTTCAATACATGTGTCCGCATCGATCTCAGGGTGTTCGGGAAGCCATCGCAGCCAGCGTCGGAAAGGCGCGTAGTCGCTGTACACGCCGATGATGTCTGAGTGCGGATCGCAGAAAAAAGGGCCGTCAGCCCATACGAGGCGGAAGGAGTGTTGAAGGTGGCGGATAAGGGATCGCGATTGCGCTTTGAATATCGCGGCGTTGACACCGCCGCCGTGCAGACAGAGGATTCGAGGGAGAGATCTCGTGTCGGGCTTCGTTGGCGGTATTTTGGAAACTGGCTGTGAGTATGTTGAGGGCATGTTCGCTGTTATCTGTCCTTTTTACTTGACGTGTTCGCGATCAATCGATAATCGGCCGAGCCCGGAGCCTTGAAGAGTAATGGTTAGAGATTAGTACCGTGAACTGATCAAAATCTAACGTGGGGGCGAGCAGGTCATGCTCCAACAAGGCTGACACCCAGATAAAGCAGTTTTGGCGGCATGCGACTGACTTGCCGTGCTTA
Source organism: Alternaria ethzedia (assembly GCF_023757985.1). Lineage (NCBI taxonomy): Eukaryota > Fungi > Ascomycota > Dothideomycetes > Pleosporales > Pleosporaceae > Alternaria > Alternaria ethzedia. The sequence goes on from NW_026056197.1 coordinate 1,004,009, forward strand.
GGGGTCGGAGTCCGAAGCGTGGTTGAAGACGTCCTACCGCTGCCCCTGCATACAGTCATGCTACTATGTGAGACACATATGGTGTGCAGTGCTCTCCAGAGCCTGTGAATGTCCAGACTAGAGTTTCTTCCTAAGAATACATGATCTATGATGAAAAAAGAGTGTTGCGGTGAGGTGGAATGGGCAGCGACGGGCGGGGAACCGTATCGGAACAACAACGCGCTAGACGCTCATCATAGAATTCGCGATCGATCTTGCTCCATGTCAACGCATCGATTACACATTTCTGGCGCCAACGCTCACCTATCGGACTGATCGCTTTTCTTATATAGAGTATCCTTCAAATGAGCGTTGTCAACGCATAATAGTAATGTTATCCATCCGACTTGACCAGCAGAGTGTAACTGCAGTGAGGTACCAAAACGCGCTACCAGTGTTTGGAAAACGTCTTGAAACAACGTTTTGCTTTTTCGGACAGAATAGAACTTAACCCATAAAAGTAGTCAGGTTATGTTGGGCCTATCAATGACACAAGGTAAGCCCAAACAAGCCAAGAGTTGTCCTAGAGTTATGGACAGGATGAAAGAAGTTTAAGATTCGAGACGACTACCGAACAGTCCACTTTTCAATCCAACGCTCTACTTGCACCGACGATGATAACCACGACATCGATCAAGGTGTGTACAGAACCGGTACCCCCTTGGCATATCTGCTTGCGTAACTGCCATCATCATTATCGCCCCCCCAGATGCGCCTTTCGCGTGTCTGGCTTTAAGATCCCTAGTATTCCGTAGGTTTGATCCCCTGTTCAGATTCCCCTGGTGCTCCTAATATTTACATTCCCTTCGTTTCGTCGAGGTCGCGTTCAAATCCTTACTTCAATGAGGTGGTTGCAACTCTCTAAGCTGCCGTCTTCGGGGCACCTGCGGCGTGCTGGGAGAGGAAATCGGGATCATTCTCGAACTCTTCCTTGACCTTCAAGTTGTTAGCGTCTGTGCACACGCGAAGTTGCTCATGATAATGGACTTACGATATCAAGACCGCCTACTAGCTCACCATCCGCCCAGAGCTGTGGGAAGGTTGGCCAGTCGGCGAACTCCTTCAGTCCTTGGCGAACCTCGTCGTCGGCCAAGATATTGAAGAAGCCGTACCTTATACCCTTCTCACGCAGAATCGCCACTGTCTGCCGACTGAAGCCACACTGCGGTGAGCTTGGTGTGCCCTTCATAAACAGCATAACTGGCGCTGCCTTGACCAATTCGCCTAGCCTCCTGTGTAGTTCATCCTTGTTTGTCTGTTGTTCGCCTTCTCGGTGCTCGCCCGCGCTGTAGTCGGGTGCGGTCTTGGGGTCCTGCGAGCCAGGCGCGTACCCAGCGAGGTTCTTGCCTGTACTGTCCCCGTTCTCCTGTGGTCGTGTGACGGTTTGCGCGGGTGGTAGACTCGAGGATTGGCCGCTGCCTGCGCCGGCGTATTTCTCGACTGCGGCTCGTACTTTGGATGCATCTGAGCCCGACACTGTCTCCAGTGTCTTCCCGTCTTTCTGTAGGACGATGTATGGGACCGCTGTGACGTCGTATTGCTCAGAGACCTCGGGCAGCTCTTCGGCGTTGAGGGAGAGGAACTTTATCGGCGCATCGGCGGGGTATGTGCTGGCGAGCGTCTTCAGGATGACGCCCATCTGCTCGCATGGCTTGGCCCATGGCGCGTGGAAGTAGATGATGGCGAGGGTGGAAGGTGGGAGCGCGGATACGGTCGACTGGAAAGCCGACTCGTCGGGCATCTCCTGCATGGTAGCCATGATGCTAATCGTATGTCGAGGGAGGGGCGGTCGATCGAGCGTAGCGGACGTATAGTTGCCTAGCTGGTCTATGGGCGTGGTGTCGTCGTGATTGTGGGGTGTATGCGGCAAGAGTGCTGGGAAGAAGTCTGGAATGATGGTATGATCTGATTAATATTTAGTTGCCGCCCGAAGCAAAGCGCCTATGAAATCACGTCAGAGGCCGAATTGCGGAATCACCCCGCCATGGTCTGCTTCTCCGTTATCAGATCGGCGAAACGTGTCTCCGGCGCCGTTGATCCCGGGAACTTTTTTGTTAGCCAAGATTTCGGCATCAGCAACCAACCCAGATAACAACGACAAGATGCTGAAGACGGTGTACGTAAAGATGAATACCGCTTCTGCACGCATGAGCGACTCTAACATGCCACTCTAGCAAACCCAAGAATGCCCGCGCCAAGCGCGCAATGGCAAAGCGCGAGCCGCAACAGAACGAGAACCCCAAGACGACGCTCTTCGTCTCGGGCCAGAAGACGTCTCAGATCCTCAAGCTCGCCGTCGCCGACCTCTGCACAATCAAGCGACCCTTCATCGAGCGCTTCACCAAGAAGAACGACATCCACCCCTTCGACGATGCAACTTCGCTCGAGTTCTTCTCCCAGAAGAACGACACCTCGCTCCTCGTCCTCTCTCTACACTCAAAGAAGCGACCACACTGCTTGACACTGGCAAGAACATTCTCATACAAGATGTTGGACATGCTGGAGTTGTACATCAACGCAGAGACTTTCCGGACACTCCAGCAATTCAAGAACAAGAAGCCTTCCATCGGCCTCAAGCCACTAATCAGCTTCCACGGCACCGTCTTCGAGGACCCCAACCAAACCAAATACACACTAGCCAAGAGCCTGTTCATCGACTTGTTCAAGGGCCAAGACGCAACCGAAGTCGACGTCGAAGGCCTCCAATACCTCATCTCCGTGTCAGCCGAAGAACCCACCGACGCGCTCCCCAACCCGCAAATAAAACTCCGCTTCTACCTCCTCCGCACCAAGCGCTCCGGCCAAAAGTTACCGCGCATCGAAGTCGAGGAGATGGGCCCGCGCATGGACTTTACCCTCGGCCGCGAAATGTTCCCGGACCCGGATATGATGAAGCAGGCGCTGAAGAAGCCCAAGGGTGCTGAGCCGCGCACCAAGAAGAACTTTGACACTGATATGATGGGTGACAAGGTCGCCAAGGTGCATCTTGGCAAGCAAGACTTTGGCAACCTGCAGACGAGGAAGATGAAGGGTCTCAAGCGAGGAAGGAACGAGGACGACGAGGAGGTTGGTGTCGAGGACACGGCGAGTGAAGGCGAGGAGGAGGAGAAGACGCCCAAGAAGGCCAGGGTATGAATTGGAACAAGACATGAGATGTAACTGCATGGGCGGCGTTAAGGGTGCCTCTGGCGTTCAACTGTTGGGCGAGACTATACCAATCTGCACGTTTGTAGCAAGTCATAGGCGTCTCAAAAGTCAAATCGATTCGAGTGATGTTCAGACTTTATGATCTAATAATGCCCTGTCTACTGTCTAATCATCGTCCGGTTCATCGGCCAGTAACCACTTCGCCCGGCATTTCACAGCCGCACTTCTGACCTCTCTCTTCCCATCATCTAGAGCAGCAATGAGTCTCCTGACGACCTCTCTCCGGTAGCCTAGTATTCTCTCTTCCTTGAACTTCTCTGCAACCAGGTGCAGACATTTCAAAGCTGCTACCCTCACTGCTGGCGGTGGTGGCGTAGCCTTGTTTTCCTTCGTAACGGTAGCGTTGTTCAAAAGACGAGAGATGAGTGCACCAGCATGCTCCTCTAGCACTTCCGGCTTCTCCGTGAGAGTTGACGTGAGAGTGCCGATGGCAGCCTCCTTAACAACGTCCACGCCCTTGAGGTCCAGAGATTGGAGAAGCAGGGTAACGAGCTGTCCAACTTCCTCGACGACTATCTCAAACGGCATCCATCTAAGTGCTCCGCTCAGTGCGATGAGATAATTAGGCTTCGTCTGGGCATCCGCTTCTCGGAATGATTTTGTGATGTTCGGTACCAGTAACGCGAAGCTCTTATGCTTATGTAGACCGAGAATCTGGCAGTGGTTTTCCTTGGCGAGAAGGTCGTCGGGTTGCAATAGAGTTGTGAAACCTTGCGCGACGGTACTGCCATACTTCGGATGTGATAGCAAGGACAGGAGCGTCGGATACAATGTGTTCAGCGCAGGGCTGCTCCGCAATACAATGCCCTTGAGGCACGCGAAGATGATGCGTATCCGTGGCGGATCAAGCTTCTCCGGGTTGAGAAGATCAAAGTCCGCGACGAGAGGGTCCATGCATGTCTTGAGTGCAGCGCTGGTATAGTATTTGTTGATGATGAGAGACATCTGCCGAAGGGATGCTGATCGGACTGGTAGGGATAATGAGGGCTGCTGAGCGTAGTTTGCTAGAGAAGTGATCAAAAGTTGTAATTCGCAAGGCAGCGTCGCGTCCCTGCGGAGGGAAGCGAGGAGGTGTGTAGAGACGATCATCGTCTTGTTCGCTTCCACACTGGCATCCAGACTAAAGGGTGGAAGTTCAGTTTGTGGCTTGCCGCGGAATAAGGTGTACAGCTCCGCAGCAACATTATTCTGCTGTTCGGTAGGAAGGTACCTGATGATCAAGTTGCATATGCGGCCAACAAGGTCGAGTGTGGTCTCGTCGTCAAAAGCCGCTGGGTGTGTTTCATCAGAACTCGATGCGCGTTCGATGAGTGGCAACGCGATGTCCTTGTAGTAATTAGAGCTGTCTGAGCCCTGCGACAGCTTGGTCTCGCCCTTCTTGAGGGCGTACAACATCGCGGAAAGTAGCGCGACAATGTATGTTGAAGAGGCACCCTGTTGGACTGCGGCGCTGAACTTGTTCTTGAGTCGCAGTATGACCGTGTCAAATACCTGCTCCTCGCTGGCCAGCTTGGCGAAAGCTTCGAGAACAGTCGAGTAGCTTTTCGACCCGTCCGCGTCGGTGTCTGGTAGTTGCGCAAGGAAAGCCGGAAATGCTTTCTCGACTACGACCTGTGGCTTCTGGTGGGCAATCTCAACGATACCGTTGATGGCTGCTTCCTTAACCTCGTCCTTTCCATGTGATTCCTCGTGGATGACGATGGAATGCAGAAGCTGAATGATTCTGCCGATATCGTCGTCGCTGAGTAGTCCTCGCGCTTTCGATAGCTGGATAAGTCCATCAAGACAGACTAGTCTGAACGACACTTCTTTGGCCGGGGCTGTCTCGAGACCATTCAACATGACTTCTAGCGCTTGGTCTCGGAATTGAGCGAGCGCGTTGTTGCTGATTTCTTCTCCACCAGGGCCCATCTTTCTCCAGTCACCATACACGTCGATATTGGCTTTTATTAGTTGTACGAGAACTTCCAGTAAGCCTCGGCGCTTTGCCATGGTGTCAGCTGTCTGGAATAGTAGGAAGAGATTCGGTAGCACACCGGCTAGTACGAGGCTAGTGACTTCGGGAGACACATTGGCGATGCTTTCGAGAAACCTTGCGGAAGCTTGGGATTGCTTCGTGGGCGCATCTTCGAGGTGTTCGTTGCACTCCTTGATAACTGGTTTGAGATACGCATTGAGTGATCCTGGGGTGCCCTTCGATAGTGTCCTTGCAATCGCGGCTAGGCCTGCAAGCGCTTCCTTCGCTAGGTCTTCCTCTTGCACGTTCAAGACTTCAAACTTCAACGCATCCCATAACGTCACTGCGTATAAAGATACTGTCCTTGGTCCGTATTCAGTCACTGAGGCGGTAATCGTTGATAGAACGTCTCGCTTGGTGTTCATCGATGTGGAATCGAGCTTGTCCAGAAGCGCAGGGAACGCATATGGCGCAAAGTCGGCCGTGGATGAAATGCAATCTCGCAAGCGATCCTTCAGATCCTGCGCCGTGATGCCATACGGATCATCAGGTGGCGGCCTGAAGGTAATTGGGAAGTAGTTGAAGACTGCGTCAAACAGATCCTGTGCATCTCCGCCGATGTTCCATTCCGTCATTGGAACCCTGAGTATAGAGAAGACGACCATCAAGTTCCGAGGATCTTTCTCTCCGTCAAAGTATGATATGAAGCGTCCCAAGAAGTCTGGTGTCGCATCGTGGTGGGCTCGGAGGGCATCGCGGTATTTCGCCATAAGCGTATCGATCAGGCGCAGCACGGGGTAGCGTTCGCTCTGCTGCTTGTATTGCCGTAGCGGATGTGTGTTATTGAGGAGTGCCTCAACGATGCTGACTACCCGCTGGTCGTCCCACTTCCCCAGCTCTTCCAGCGCCAGGAGTGCCTTTGCGCATGACCCGAGGCCTTCGTTGTCTTCGGTTCGGGAAAGGGTGAAGTCGCAGAGCAGGTTCCCTAAGCTTCCCGTTAGCCCGTTTTATCTCATGACACGATGCTCTCGCCCTGGAAATGTAATCCATAACTAATGCTCCGCCCCACTACCAACAATCGTTTTGGTCTGCGATATGCGATGGATGTGTACGGGGAACAACGGAGTATGGACTGAGCGTTCGCGGGCTCACGTACGTTGTTGGAGGGAAAGAACCTTCTGTGGGACGGCTGCGAGTACCTCCGCAAGGTAAGACATGGCTACGATGAATTAGCCCAGCTCCTAGTATATTCCAGAGCGATACGTACTCTTCGACCGCGTGGCTCCATCTTCACTGTTCAAGTACTCCCCCAGGTCAGTGACCAGGCTGATAAGCTTCAATTCGCCATTCTTCAGTCCTATCCACAATCAGCCCTCATCCCGCCAGATGCCCCGCCGGAACCTCGTACATACGCGTCGCGCTCCGCTGAGCAGTCGCCGTGGCTTCTTTCTTGTTCCTATCAAAGTCCAGCAGATACTGTTGAGCATCTGACATGTTGATCGTCGCGGGTGCGGTATGCTGCAATGTGTTGCCGTATTCCTCGAAGCACGCGATTCAGAAAGTTGCAGAGTCGCGGCAATGACGTTACGGAGTTGCGGTGCTGCTGATTGGCCGGTATCGGAAGGGTGGGGCAGGTCGCGCAAAAAAAGTTAATGGGAAGTGTCGGCAGTGAGGAAAGTGTGCTTAATTGACCCGATGGGAGAGGCTTGACTGGTCCCTGTGGCCCCGTGCTGTGAAATAAATCGTCTTCTCTGGACCGACTCATATCTTGGATCTACTATTCCAATCGTCGACTATTCCGCTGCCCATCATCCCCAGAACAGCAAAGTTACCCCGCCATGGCCGACGATAAACCTAACTGCAAAGTCATCCTTGCGAACAACATCGCCAAAGGTCTTTTGGACGAAGTGCGCGACGGTCTAAGTAAGATTCCGCGCAAGCCGCTACTCGTTGGCTTCCTTTCCAGCGCAGATCCTGCCGCCAGGGTATACGCAGAATGGACAGGCAAAACTTGTGTTGAAAAGTGAGCGCGTCCACTAGTCGATACTCAGTTCTTCTATGGCTGAGGCTTTGGCTGGAAGTCGGGTGAAAGCCGCCTACTAACCTCATTGTAGTGGCTTCGCATTTGACCTGCGCGAAGTCGACCGCGAGCTCCTTGAGGACCGCCTCATCGAAGCGAACAACGACGCTGCCGTGGACGGCATCATTGTCTACTACCCCATCTTCGGTAACCGCCAGGACCAATATCTCCAGCAGATTGTCTCCATCGACAAGGACGTGGAAGGACTGTCGCATCGTTACATTTTCAACATGTACCAAAACATTCGCTTCCTTGACCCTGCCAACACCAAAAAGAGCATCTTGCCTTGCACACCCCTGGCCGTGATCAAGATCCTGGAGTACCTGAGAATCTACAACACCATCCTCCCATACGGTAACAGACTGCACGGACGCACCATTACCGTCATCAACAGAAGCGAAGTGGTAGGCAGACCGCTTGCAGCACTACTTGCCAACGACGGTGCTCATGTCTACAGCGTGGATATCAGCGATGTGCAGGAATTCACACGAGGCGTTGGTCTACGAAAGCGAAGACACGAGGTAGTGGAGAAGCCTGGCTGGACCCTCAACGACTGCCTCCCACTTAGCGATGTAGTCATCAGCGGTGTACCTGGAGACAAGTACAAGGTGCCACTCGAGTTGATGAGGGATGGAGCCGCATGCATCAACTTTTCCAGTGAGAGGAACTTTACGCCCGAGGTTAAGGAGAAGGCCTCCATCTACGTTCCTGCCATCGGCAAAGTCACTATTGCTGTGCTCTTGAGGAATCTGTTGGTACGTAATCATGCGTCTACCTACGGGACTACACTGACAGTGTTGCAGCGCCTCGCTCAAAACAAGATTGATGCTGCTGCTCAGGGCGTGGATGAGAAGTCCTCGGTTGAGCCAGTGATTCAGTCGACCGCATAGACCTGTTTATCATTCTGCATCGTGTCCTCATTTTGATACCCTATAGAAGGCACGCGTGCCATAACAAAACTCGCTCGTCATCCAGCTTTTCGCAATCTGAGCCTGTGTCTGATCGACGTCACGCATCATGAAATTGACTTGACAGTCACCCAGAGCACACAGTCTCGTAGAAGTAAAACCATCATATTAAAGTCGAGCAAGAGATTGCACAAGAATTTGTGACTGAATAGTACCAACCATTTGATCGTGATAGATAGGATTAACCCATTAAGTCCACATGACCCAGCCAGGAGAAAACCACATGTAGAAAAGTAAAGGTATAAACAAGGTGCGAAATTCGTTACACGATTGAACGCCACGCTAAATGTGAAATCAAGACGCCTCCGGCGGCATGGGCACAGGCACGCTTTCCACCTTGATTTCTGGTTGCGGCGGCTCGTATACATCACTCTCTGCCTCCGGCGCCGCTCGCCTAGGCAAGGGTCTCTCCCTTTCTTCGTAGTACATATAGTCGTCAGGGCGACTATTGTATCTCTGTGGTGCAGGCCTCTCGTATTGGACTGGGACGTATCCATATGAGTCATGTTCATATCGGTGAGGCTGATGTGGCATATACGGGGCCCGATACCTGGTGTCACCACGTACACGAATGACCTCGTAGTCATGCATGGGATGCCCGTACTCGTCAACATAAACTGGTTGTGGACCGCGTGGTTCATCGTAACGATATCGTGGTGGTGAGTACCCGTGTGCATGTGGATGCAGACGGTCTTGCACAGAGACGTACCCGCGGGGATGACGGCGGGCAAGTGGATAGAACCCTTCATCTTGTACAGACTGATCAAGGCTGTGCTCTCGAGAATACGCAGGCTCGTAGTCAGGCTCAGCATTGGGCTGCGGTGTTTCTTGTTGATCGATGCGACGCTTTTGTTCTTCATATCTCCGGCTTTGCGATCGGCTCATGCTGGAACCACGTCCATAGGGATCTTCCCGCGCAACACTCATGTATCGCTGATATCGAGACGGTCCCCGGTTTTCGTTAGGCCGATCTCTTCGGCGTTGAGGTCCAGCCCTTCGTGGCGGACCGCTTGGTCCAGACATTGGCATCCGATACCCGTTAGGTTGATAGTCGTCATATCGGGAGTTGTTGGAAACAGTGGAAGGAGCTCGAGGATGTGGGGGCGCAAGTGGGCGAACAGGTGCTGTTGCATCTGCTGGTGCAGGAGCTTCTGGGGGCGGAGGCGTGTAACGAGGCCCATCCCCGTTTTCCTGCGCTGGTGCAGCAGCGTCTACTTCGGACTGTGGTTGTGGTTGTGGGGGTTCGTTCTCTGCTAGGAACCGATCTGCTGCAGATTGCCCTTGAGGTGGACTGGCATCCCTTGACTGACGCTCGTTCATGAACCGGTATTCGGGCCGATGATCATCTTCTTCATAGTATCGAGCCTGGCGGGGATAGGCACTGTATTCCCGACTGCCGTGGCTTCCTTCCCGCGGATGTGCGTAGACCACGTCCTCGGGTGGTCCATAGAATCGCTCTTGCTCGCGGAACGCTGTTCGGCGGCCGGTGTAATCCTCATATGTAGGACCTGCATGGATGATCCTTGGGCTGGGGGCGTACTCCACATACTCCCGGGGGCGGTGATAGCCGTCATCAAGGTGATCCCTCGGCAGCTGGCAGACAAAGATGTTAGTTTCACTAATGTTTCTGCGGAGTTTGGTAGATCACGTACATAGTATCGCGGCTCAGCATAATGGTGCTGCCTACGCTCTGCGGGGGAGCTCTCTCGATATGAACGTTTCCTGTTCATGGAGCCCGACGCCTCATTCGATTCGCCGGCAAGGCTTGGTCGAACAGGCTCATAACCAGCCTCCAGCGGTTTAGGTGGTAGCGCCGAATTTGCTTCTGCTGCTTTCATAACAGAGTTGGGGCGTGCTATTCCCTCACCAGCAACATCGGCTGGGCCAGTCGTTTTGTCTGAATCCTTCGGTCCTGACGAGGCTGGGGAAGCTAATCCATGGCTATCAATCACGCCGATCTTAGGCAGTGGCATAGGGAACAAGCTGGGAAAGACGGTCGCTATCATTAGCAGCTTCTCGTCATCCATGCCTGGGGCGTGTATGAGACCAGAAATGAACCGTTCGCTTGGAAGCTCGATCATGTGTTCCTTCCAGTCCAGAGGGGCAATAGGCATTCCGTGGCCAGGCATTGGTTGCTGAAAAGGCAGATGCTGGCTCCTGAAGTGCGATAACAGGCCGAGGACAGTATAAGTTGTTCTTTCCTCCGACTTGGAGTAGTAGGAACCTCCCAAGTTATGCGAAGCGCCCGTCTGACAAGCTTTGCATGAGAGACCTGGTGCATTCTTCAAAGCCTTTGGCATCTCATGATTAGACAGAGCATCAATGAAGTGGTTCAGGTTCGGTTCATGATTGAACTCTACATGAAACTTGGAGATGACGCGATGGAGCAACACATAGATCCGGAGGCTATTCGGCATGTCCTTGATCCCCGAGGTGCGTTTCCAGATGTCCTGGGTCATGTCGATGACGGTACTTACTTGCTTGTCAAACGAGCTAGTACTTTGGCCAGTATCTTCTGTACCGCTAGGAGCGATCTCAGGAATTCCTTGGCTAGGTGGTGGCATGTTGGGTGGTGGTGGAGCTATGGCATTGTTGATCATCGCTGGAGAAGTCAGGTAAGGGTTCTGGGCCGCATGAGCACCATAACCTGGTGGACCCATTGCTTGATGTGCATACATATCCACGGGTGTCGCATATGGCTGGGGGTACTCGAAGCCAGAAGGAACCTGTGGTGGAGCGAATGGTCCATTGTACTGGCCTCCATAGTTGTAAGGACCAGGGCTCGCCTGTGGATGGTGAGTTGGCATGTGAGGTGTTGATGTCCCTGCGCGTGAGTATCCGCCAAAATAGCCACCAAACCCATTCGTACTAGAAGAGGGATGATGACCATGTTGAGGTTGCTTCACAGAGAGAGGATCTGGGTGGAAGGGAGTCTCCTCCGGCCACTCGGCTTCTCTCCATGCAACGACCACGTTTCCTGAACTGAAGGCAGCAGTATGTTTGGCTCCGTAGTGCTGCGTGACGCCCTCGAAACCATAGTACTTGTTGTTGTACTCGCATCCGCCACCATGGCACAGGAAGATGTCCTTCCGGAATGGTTCTGTCAAAGGCTTGATCTTGTTGTCGTACACCCATTTCATGTTATCCAGGACGAGCCTGGGCCTAGTAGTTATATTGTCAGTAGAAGGCTGCGTATGTTGCCCGGGATGATCAGAGTCCTGTTCGGGTTCCTCGGCATAGTATGTGCGGCGCACGTGAGCAAGGAGGTCGGCCGCAAACTTTGGGCTGTTGTCGTAAGTGACGGCGCTGCCATGGTCCCAGCTCTGATTGATGAAGTCGTCGGCGATGGCTTCGAGTCTGTCGCGGATGGGTCGTTGCGACTCTTCCCACTCTCGGTCCATGACTTCCCTGGCCTCCTTGGAATTGGCGTCCGTGTGGCGGCGGTCGGCAGCTTTTGTGGGAAACGAAGCAGCCCGAGCCACGTGGTCGGCTTCTGCTTGTTGGGCAGCAGGGAGCTGAGCGATCAAGCGGGGTTGGAGCACACTCCATGCATAGTCGTTCATTGGCTGTGAAATCTGGATAGCCGCTTTGAACGAGTCCATGTGGCGCAAGACGTTGGGAGCGATAGGAGGGTCCATTTGCTGACACCGGCGTTCTATGTCGGTCTTCCGGGTCGCCTTGGCCTCGTTTGCATCGTGTAGGTTTCTCTGGCCAGAAGGGGTGAAAGCCTGTGGTGGAACAGTAGGCGGTCGCGCTTGCGCATGCTGCGACGATGGTGCTACACCTGTTAGGGAGGGGACTGGAGAGGTGTTGTTGACATATCGAAAGGCATCGCCATGTGTGGCAGCAAATGAGACAGCAGAGGTATACTTACTCGCTGGAACCGGAGCATGAATTATGGGAGAGGGAGTTCGACGAGGGGGTGATTTAGACGGGTCCTTGTGTGACGTGGCGGCATGCGAGGGAGCTGCAGATGGAGCGCGCTTCGCACGCTCGTGCTCCTCCTGCCACAGGTTCTTGACCTCCCAGCGTTCCCAGTTCTCGGCGACTTTCATGCGTTCTTTTCCGCGAGCATCGAGTCCTTTGGACCACTCCTCAGCTGCTGCAGGGCCACGGCTGATGGCCTCGTTCATCTCCTGCGTGATCTCCTCGACATGCTGCTTGTAGTAGAACTTGGCAATGTCGACGTCGGCCGGCGTATTCGCAGATTGCAGGGTGTATGCCGGAATGTAGTGCTGGTCGCTGGTGAGGAGGGCGAACGGGAGGGCGGGCCGCAGGGCGGAGGCAGCCGAGAAGAGAAGGCTCGCGTCCTATACATGTCAGTCGCGACCCAGGAAGCGGAAGGTGCAACTCACCGTCTGGCATTGTTTGAGCAGGCACGGCCCGCAGGCTCTGATGGCGAAGGGCCAAATGACGCGGACGCCTTCTTTGCCGGGGCCCTTTTGCCATATGCGCTCGCCTGGAGTCAGAGAATCAAGCTTATTGCAGAACTGACATCTCCTGGACCAAGCCAGCTGCCACATGCGCAGCTCGCTGAAGCCTGGGAGCGGCTTCGGGGGCTTGGTACACATTGCGTTGCGGGCAGAGGCCCACAACGACTCGGACTTTAGGAGATGCAGACGGCCAGGATGCGACTTTGAAGTCGACAGACTGCGCACGTCTGTGAGATAGGATAGGAAAGATCGATTGACCTGGATCAATCGACCGAGATCTGCAAGCGAACAAAAAGAGAAAACATGCTGCCACAACTCGGGTGGTAGCTTCACGAGCGGCTTCGCGCTGCTGAGCTTGCGCTTCTTTTCACGCTCATGGGGCGCATCCTCTGCCTTGCGCTTTGCGACAGACGCGTCGCTGTGCGCAGGCGTCGCCTGGGGAGGATTCGCATCAGAGCCGTAGAAGTCGACCGACGACGCTGGGCTTGATTCGCGGTCCTCCATGGCGGCGCAGCCGTGCTGGGGCAGCGTTCACAACAGACTCATTGTCGGCATGCGCAGGCTAGATACACAGAGACAGCGACATGCGATGGATGACGATGCGATGGAGCAGCGCGCGATGAGATGGAGCGCGGAAAAGGCGGTGCGCTGCGTGTGTTGGCGATGCTAGTGTTTGTCGTGGCAGAGTGGAGGTGAAGAGGGCTAGAGGGCTAGAAGGATGGAGCCTGGGGTCTAGGCGGCGGTTTGAAGGATGCAGAAAGCTGCTTTGGCATGCAGCGAGGGCAGGCAGTGCGAGGAGCTATGTCCAATTATTCACGGTGAAGCGGACGAGGGTCTCCTTGAAGGTCGTTGGGCGCGCCGTCGGCACCGCTTGCCTGCCACCAGCGCCAGCGCCAGCCGCTCGAGGGCGCGGGCCAAGCATGACATAGCTGCCAGCTCTGCACACCGAACTTGTGGCCCGCCTGTGCTGACCAGCCCGACCCGACTAGGTTAATTCACGCCCAATTACACAGACACACATACGGGATACGCGTACGCTGCCTGTCCCACCACGCATCGTGCTAGCTGTCAATTCCGAGTGCTGCTTTTCCTCCTCCACCTCCTCTTCTCCACCACTCCCCCAAGCTTCGTCTCCCACGACAGCTTCCCCTCCACGCCGCCCACCATGGCCACGCTCAATACCTCCAGCAACGGCCCCAACATCACCCGCAGCTACCAGAATGTCGTCAATGCCCCGGCGCCCTCTGGTCCCCAGGCCAGCTCGCCCACATACGGCCAATGGGCCGTCTTCACAGTCGCTGCCCCGCTTGTCAGCGCATTCCAGCAGGACGGCGGGAAAGAGAGCGTGCTGAAAGTGCAGAGCACCGGAGGTACGTGGAACAGCGCGGCACACTTCAATGGCCATCATTCCGCACTCGAGAGCTTGGGCTATGGCAAGGTGGCTGCCCAAGCTCGGGTGTCGGCACATCACGAAGCGCAGCACAGTGCTAACATCCTGCAGAGGGCGAGCTGCTCGACCTGATAGACGAGTTCTCAGACGGCCGCATCCAGTTTGCATTCGTCAAAGTCAAGGACCCCAACACATCGCTGCCCAAGAACGTCCTGATAGCATGGGTAAGCTCTCCGCCGCAGCTGCCAGGGATACAATGCTAATTCACACGCAGTGCGGCGCAGGTGTTCCAGAGCGGACTAAGGGCTACTTTGGCAGCCATCTCACGGTTGTCTCCAAGCTGCTACATGTGCGTACTCCCACAGCCCCTCTACGCACAAGCTAATTTCCATAGGGATACCATGTCCAAGTTACCGCCCGTTCCGAGGACGACCTCAGCCCAGAGAAGATTGTCCAGAAAGTTGCAGACGCATCAGGCGCCAAGTACGGCGGCGGTGCCGATGTCCCTGCCCCGCGCGGCCCTCCTCCAGTTGCCGCGAAGAAGCCCGTCTTCACACCTACCTCGATAGGCGGCGGAGGCGCTGGCTTCAACCCTCTCGGCCGCTCGCGTGCACCTGCGCCAAAGGGCGATGAAGATGCGGATGGCTGGGGTGCTGACGCCCCGCAGGTCTCCAGATCCCAGCTGGAGAAGGTCGGAACTGCTTACACTCCCACGAAGGTCAACATGGCCGAGCTCACCGCGAGAAAAGACGAATCCACCGGTTCCCAGCCCTCGGGCTCGCAGAACGACCGCCCTGAAGTCGTCAGGGGCGCATACCAGCCAGTTGGCAAAGTCGACATTGCAGCCATCCGAGCCCAAGCGCGCGATGCCAAAGACGACCGGCCCACTGTTGTCAAAGGCGCGTACGAGCCCGTCGGAAAGGTCGATATCGCGGCTATCCGCGCAAAAGCCCAAGCCGGTCCCCCATCCTCTGGCATGTCCCCAGCCCCAACGGGAGCGTCGAACAACGAAGAAGAGGAAGAGAAGCCCAAGTCTCTCGCAGAGAGATCAGCAGCTTTCAGCGCGCAGCCCGAGCGCCTTACCAGCTTGCCGAAGCCCAAGGTTGCCAACAAGTTTGCTGGTGCGAGCACATTCACCGGCACCAAAGCTCCTACTCCAGGAGGTTTTGGTGCAAAGCCCGCTCCTCCAGCACCAATCGTCGGCGCCGCGAGCAAGACGTTTGCTGACCAAGGAGGAAAGACTCCTGCTCAGATCTGGGCGGAGAAGAAGGCGGCCCGTGGAGAAGCCGTTCCTTCTTCTACTGCCGATGCTGGAAGCCGCCCAACTCCCCTCCAAAGCCAACAGAGTGGAGGTGGTGGCTGGCAAAGTGGCTACTCCGGCAAATCATGGGCTCCAGTACAGACTACCCGAACAGGTCAGTCTGCGACTAGCAACCTCAGCGAACAACGCACGGGTGGGGCACCTCAACAAGAAGAGCCAGCCTCTCCTGCAGCTGGTGGCGTAAGCTCGCTCAAGGACCGCTTCACAGGTGCCGCCCCTATGGGAGCGCCAACTTCACGCCCTGTACCAGAGCCGCAAGCTTCCAGCCCACCGCCTCTCGATACCTCGAGCAAGCCCAATGCTGGCCCGAGGGGCGTTCCGATGCCAGGCCTGCCTACCCGACCCAAAGAGCCGGAATCAGACGAAGAGGATGTGCCTGCCACTCAACACCAGCGTATGCCATCTCCACCACCTCAACCACCTCGCAGCCCGTCTCCTGAGCCTTCCGGCTCTCCTGTTCGTATTGCCATGCCCGTTGCTCGTGGGCGCGAACCAGAGGAGATGTCTCCTGCCGAGGAACACGCACCGCCTATGCCCGCGCGATCACTTGATCAAGCAGCCAGGCAAAATCGTGACATGTCTCCAGAGCCACAAGTCGAGGCCAAGGACCCTGCTCGTGGAGCTGGCGCTGCCGTTGCTGCTGCCACTTTTGGTGCTGCCGCAGTAGGCGGTGCTGCCGTCGGCGCAGCGGTCGCTTCTCATGACGATGACGATGCCGGTGCCGGTGGCTCCGGCAAGCGCGCAGTCATCCAATATGACTACGAAAAGGCGGAGGACAACGAAGTCGAGCTCCGTGAAGGCGAGTATGTCACAGACATCGACATGGTAGACGACGACTGGTGGATGGGCACAAACTCTCAGGGCGAGCGTGGTCTCTTCCCGGCCAACTATGTTGAGCTGGTCGAGGGCGACGATGCCGCCGCTGCACCAGCACTGCCCGCACACCCCTCGGCGCCGCAAGAGCCCGAACCTGCTGCGGCACCATCACAGTCTGCTGGCCCTACAGCCACCGCTCTGTACGATTACGAAGCAGCTGAGGACAACGAACTGAGCTTCCCCGAAGGAGCCACAGTAACTGAACTTGTAAGACTACCTGCACCACTGCTAAAACCGATGCTAATACTCTTGCAGCAATTCCCCGACGAAGACTGGTGGCTCGGTAGCTACAATGGCCAATCGGGTCTCTTCCCCGCCAACTATGTTGAGTTGAACGAGTAGGCTTGCTTGTTGCCATGCATTTAACCTGAGCGATTTGGAGTCAGCTCGCGTCGGCGATTTTGTTGTTGCATTGTCACGCACCCGACTGGCTCAGTAGTCGCAGGACGAAATCCTGGTACAAAAGTTGCGGCCTACAGTCCTACCACTCCAGTCGCATTTCCAAACGATTTACATTGATAGGACCTACACCGATAAAGATTCACTGGGTCAACCAGCATCTTCTTGTACATATCAAAATTTCAAAAGCGATTACCATGGCTCCAGTATTGGTCATACGCTAAACGAGATCATCAAGAGTGAGCACTCGTTGATTCTGCGACCCAGCATCCAGTGTCGTCCTGCGCGGGCACAAGGTACCAGTCAATGCATATGCTTAAGCCTACGAGTATCCTATTCTACGATGTTCCAACGGCCGTTTTGATGTTCACTACACGTGGACCAAATTGGCTATTTCTAAAATCCACTTTCTATTTGGGTCTCCACTATTGATGCCATGGTTTGCCTATAACCGTCACAGGATTACGATGGGAGTGCCCATACGTCCCACGGACTGAGGTGACTGCGCACCCACGATATATGTCCGCAGCAGCCTTATGATCATCTGAACCATGGATACCAAAATACGCGCATCTGGGCAAGGAAATTCCCACTCAAGTATAAAACTATGTAGTACGCTGCACCACTGCTGATTTACTTCACAACCTTTCTCTCCAAGATACCTGGTTTTCACGACGAACACAAATTACCACAACCACTTACAGCATAACAGAGAGTGTATCTTACACTTCCATCTGGCGATCACAATGGTCTCTTTGGCCTGGTCCATGGCAGCCGGAATAGTTCTCCTCGCTGCTCTTATCGGCCTGGTCCACTACGACGAGAAACTCAACGAAGCGATCTGTCGAGCAAAATTTCAAGAGGAAGTACTCAAGGCCACTCAAGCCGAGCTGTCTGAAGTCAAAGACGAGCTCCACGTCTCCCAAACCAAGCCTACTAGTACTGACCTCTGCCTCGTCGATACCAAATCCATTCTCGCCAACACCGAAATTGCGCTCAAACAGAGCGAAAAGGAAGTCGTCGCCCACCTCGAATTCCGCGATGGACTCGGTAGGGAGCTGTCCCAAGCGCGCCGCGAACGCGACCGCGCAGAAGGCGTAATGGTGTACCTCACCCAAGCACTCGAGGAGTCCAAATGCAAGAATGCCTCCAAGGAAGATGAGTGCTACGAACTACAGAGTCAGATTCAGTTCAAAGCCAAAGAGCTCCAGTCCATGACACTTTCTCTGCACAACACCATGAAGGAGTTGGAGCGTGCAAACAAGTTTAGCCAGGAGGCGCAAGATAAGATTGACGAACAACACGCGACGATCATGTTCAACGAGGAAAGCGCCAAACGTGTTACCACACATCTCCAGGCTATGACACATTCTCTGCACAACACCAAGAAGGAGTGGGAGCGTGCAAACAAGTCTAGCCAGGAGGCGCAAGCTAAGATTGACGAACAACACGCGACGATCATGTCAAACGAAGAAAGCGCCAAACGTGTATCTACACAGATCGAGAAGCTGACCAGGGACTGCAATGCCCTGAAATCCCAAATTCGAAGCTTACATCTAGGATGGATGTCGAGGTGTGACGAATCCTGGCGCGTGAAGAAAGCTCTCGAAGAAGAGAACAGGCAGCTACGCATCGCGAACGAATCTTGGACCAAGAACAACGCCGGCACTATTCGCGCCATGCAATCTCGCGTCGACGAATTAGAGGGCCAGCTTGCAGAATGCAGGATGGAGAATGGGTGCCTTGCCGTAGATCTCGAGATCATGGTTGAGCGCGTCGCACACTACATGGAGGAGATCGAGGCCTTAGACCGAGAGGCTGAAGAGCGCGAGTGGAACTTCATCCCGGGCGAGATGACTGAGGTGGCTAGTGAAATGAGCGAGAGCATCACAGATGAAGAGGAGGAGTACGAGGAATACGAGGAGTATGAACCAGAAGGATACCACCTGTGGGCTCACGACGGAGACAGCGATGACGACGCCACGGTATACGAACTCGACGAAGATAGCGAGGAAGAAATGCCAGAGTGGTTCATCCACGCGCCCACGGACCCTAGCGGCATGCCTTACAAGCAGATGTGGGAGATGACCAACTTCGAGACCGAGGGACTCAAAGAGTGGGATGTGGACAACTGGGCTGTGACCAACGGTCAGGAGGAGAACGAGATCCTCGAGATCCTAGAGGGCTTGGAAGAACAGCACACGGATGACGACACTCTATCTCAGAGCGACGATGAGAGTCTGGACTCATGGGACGCGGACGATGAACTCTGGAGTGGGAGTGCTATCAAGAACAACACTCCATGGAACTCGTATATGAAGGATACTCTGGACGAAGATGATGAGGATTGGGGTATGGTACATACATGGGATTGCGAGCCCAGTACGGTGGATTGTGATTGGTGATGATGTCCGAGCTCTTCATGTGGCAAGGCCTTATGTGGTGTCCTCAACCTTCGGTTAGGGATCCGCTTTCAGTATTCATACAATGGGGTTGGGCATTGTTTGTTGGATGTGCTGGTTCTACAACGCAGATACGACGCGGCTGGAACGAGGTTTGGTATTAAACGCTGGCATCGGCCCTGTTCGGTCGCTACTCTCAAATATAACTGTCTGCCCCTAATCTTGTTTTGGTGGAAATAGCTTGTGTACACGTCGCCATCATTCCAGTGCTCGTGCAAACATGGTCTATATAACCTAGCTACCACCACTACGTGATACCCCCACAGCCATCCGCAAGTATGCACTTCATGTTCACTCTCTTTACAGTATCGCTGGCGCTCAGCACAAGCGCACACCCTTTTATCACGGCCAGAAGTCTACCTCCGGAGTCTGCATGGATGACGATATTGCTGCCTCCTAGCGCGACTACACCAGTCGTACCACCGGCTGCTCCTTCTTCGAAACCGGTGGGTCAGCCGCTCCTTCCTCCTGCGCCAACAAGCCATATATCTCCAACCTTACCTTCATTTGTGCTTGCCTCCACATTCACACCATCAAGTAACATTGCGACACCGGGAGTCCCAGTGGCGACCACGCATACTGTCCCGGCTGCACCTTCCAGCTCAGCAGTGCCTGTTGTGCCCACACCATCTTCA
Source organism: Alternaria ethzedia (assembly GCF_023757985.1). Taxonomy (NCBI): domain Eukaryota; kingdom Fungi; phylum Ascomycota; class Dothideomycetes; order Pleosporales; family Pleosporaceae; genus Alternaria; species Alternaria ethzedia. The sequence continues at coordinate 1,023,776 of NW_026056197.1, forward strand.
TCCCCCACCTCCCCAGCAAACCCTTCGCCTTCAATGCTCCACGCTCAGATCTGCTCAACGGACGATAAGTGCGAAGACGTCGCATTGCTTCCCCATGAGTGTCGGCTACTCACCACAACTCTGTAAGTCACCACAGCGACTCCCAGCTACTTTGAGAAACTCCTAACGTATATAGTGGTGCAACCGTACGTAAGGTGACTGTTCAGTGGCCAGCAGTATGCCTCTTTACCATGTAAGTTTCGTTTGCCTAGTAGACAAGACATATACTGATAGACTCAGAATGTCGCAGTGCACTACGTATAAGTTTCTGGAGAGTCCTGAATTATTCCTTGCGAGGGAAGTGTCGGGCGGTAGTGTTCCGGGCGGAAGCGTTGTAGTAGACGACATCCAGAAGGGTATGACGGGGAAGGTGCTGTATATGATCTGTAAGCTCTGAGTTCAAGTAGCGAGCTAGTGAAGGAGTAACGAACGTGTACTGTATCAGAGACCCACATTACTGCGATCTCTAGTGGGGCAAGCGCATGTATTCAACCAAGCGGACTCACCTTCACCTCGACGTAAGTGTACTAGCTTACATTCTTGCCACAGAGATCGCGACTTCCAATCTATTTCTCCTTGCCTTTCTCCAATCATCAATCCCCAAGGAGCGCCTTCAGGTTCGTTACCAAGTATGGCAACCGCTGAGATGTCGAGTACCGCCGACCCTGCTGAGCCAAAGGTGCTGCCATTGATTGGGTAAGTTTGGTCAAAAACCTTCCGTCCTTTACAATGTTGTCTAATCGTTTAATAGAAGCGTTACAAGAAGCGGTATCGTCGTCATTGAGATCGGCTCAGACCGCCAGCAGCACCACGTACACGAAGAGTTACTTTCGCACCATTCGGAATACTTTCGCAAAGCCTTCAACGGCTCTTGGAAGGAGTCAGAGGACAAGCGCGTAGCGCTGACCGACGTTGACCCAATTGCTTTCGATATCTTTGTCCAGTGGCTTTATACTCAGAAGCTTCCGACTTACCTCGAATATCGCAACATGGCAAAGGCCCTTCCACCTACCTTACCAGACGACGATGATTGGATCACCGCCCTGACAAAATCGCTCGTTTTTGGCGATAGGTTTCTGGTTCCAGTATTCTCTCAGACCGTGAACAACCTCATTGTCGACAACATCCTCGGTAACGCCGGCTATCTTGCGATGTCGCCTCCTTTCTTCACTGCTACCAAGTACGCCTACGAAAATCTTCCCGAAGACCACATCATACATGAGTTCTTTCTTGAGGTTCACTGTCGCTACTGGGAAGTTGAGTCATATGCTGTGGAGCGTACAGTGTCGGAAACACTACAGATGCAGGTACCGCCTAACCTACTTGTCGAGATGATGGTGCTATTCGCTTGCAAGGCTACAGAAGGAACCGCATGGCGCAATGTTCCGTTGGATGTCTGTCACTATCACATGCACGCCGATGACGAAGAGCGGAAGCAATGCGAGATTGATCAGCGTGAGGATCCATCTATCTAGAATACTGGACAACTCATGATTGACCAAACGGGCATGATGATATCGAAAGGTCCGAGCCTGTGCCAAACACAGAAGGCGCGAAGTGGGTAGAGATACTAGAATAATATTTTGGCATGCAAATGGGCCGCAGAACGATAGTACAGTGAACCCAAACACTTCCCATGCAGCCGTAATTTCTCTTTACAAGAATTTCTTCAGTTGATAGACGAGACTCTCAGGGTCACAACATCTCATTCAACATATCCACCCAAAACCTCTGCCCCGCCTCGCTGGGCCCACCAGTTCGCATCTCTTCACAGTCTTTGTGCTCGCACATGATACGAAGAGATCCCATTGTACCATTTCCGCATTTCTGGACCTTAAGGAGGTACCGATCGACAGCCTCATCAGGCGTTTGATCGAGCGGGCATTTAGGCGTACGCTTCGCGACCTCCCACACTTGTTCGAGCGAGTACTTCAACATGACGAACCGTTTATCATGACCGCGGTATTCTTGAATATCTTTCACACCGAAGCGATTCAGTTGGTGGCGTTGCATGTGGAAGAGACCGATGATGTCGGATCCACAGATCCAGATAGGTTTTCCTCCAGCAGTTTTGAAGCGCTCTGCCGACGAGACAGAGACGACCAGCTTCTTTAACAACGAAGACGCATTCTTCCCCGTGGCGTAGGGAGGAACTTCGTCCGATGGAGGTATCGTGGCGCGATACCCAGCTTGATTGTTCCATTGGAGTAAACCCCTTCGCACGATGTGGTTTTCGTCCACGCCTTTGCACGCTTTCTCGGCGGTCAACATCCATCTTAAGTAACTGACGCAATTGTCGTCGCTTTTATCGCTATCCAGCTGCTGTAATGTGCGCCCGGCATACCTCCCAGTTCTCAATACGTAGCGCCAATAAGGATCGGCTTTGATCAACTGGCCTATCTCGGAGTCTTCGTCATCGATGTATTCCTGCGACGGGTCGTATGCCTCTGAATAGCGGACAGACTGTCCTGGCTGCCTATAGATTGTCTTCGCTGTTCGCTGGGGCGGCATGACTGACTGTTACTGCTGGACTACAAACGGGAATGAGTGGTATGATGCGAGGATGACCGTACTTATGTGAAAGAAAGCCGAAGAATGAACAAAGGGTGAGATTTCGAATTTGTGCCGATCGCTCATCTTCGTAAACATCTGTCAAAGAACATGACGGTCATACTGAAACGCATGGCTCATTTAGATAGGAGTAGACCTGAGACATGTCTTTGATGCAGAAGAAATAGGTGTAGTAAGTGCTACCCACGCAAGGACAAATGCTCACTAAACGCGCTGGTATCTACGTTAGTATACATATTAGAGTTGATGGGATTTGAAGTGGGAGAGGCATGCGTGTATCAAGGCAGTATTTTATCATACCCAATGCTCAGTAAGTAACACGATCGCGAATCCGCAGGCAGATTGTTTCATCGGTTCATCCTCCAAGCTTCGCAATTCCATCGCAGGAACAAGGAAAGGAGAATATCTCTGTGGCCAAAAAGTGACATTAGAGATCGACGAAAGAGAACCCCGCTGAGGGAGAGCGGAATTATATAACACGTATTCGCTGGACATGTTCTTGGTCCATCCACGACCGGTCTCGCTCAAAAGCAGCGACTCCTACTCGCTCGTAGACGTCACTACCCGTTTCTGCGGCAGCAACAAGTAGACCATAATGAGTCAACAGACTACTGTTCGGTAAGTTCTGCATACCCAGGACCATACATTTAAGAAGACTGTACGAGAACCAATCAGTGTCTGGGCTTCGATCGAAGAATACTCGATCATTTTCCTGCTTTTCAAAGTCCCTAGCATCGCCACGAAGAGCCCCAGGTGTGCCATAATCGTCGAAGGGCGAACCAAGGTCTGGCTGCCAGTGAACTGCGCCGAATGGAACATTCATGAAGCATATAGAGCCTGTTACTGCCATCCAGGACCATGAGAGCACCCGCCTATCTGCTGGGTAGTCAATCTTGATCATCTCTTTGGTGAGATCTGCACGTCGCCAAAGAAGACTACGGCGTAAATAGCTTCGCTCGCGGATATCATCCAGAATACCATGTCGTGCTCTACCGAACAATTCCGCGAACCGTGATTCAATGCCAGCCATACCCAACGACCTATCCGTAAGGTGCGTAAAGTCAAGCTCTGAATAGTTTTGATATATCTCTTCGAAGAAGGCGATGCGCATCCCCTTATATAGCTTCAGCATAGCATCAGGGAACTGGGGGTCGGAGAGAAAGGATGTTTTGTGGCTGATAGAACAATGAGCTTAATGTCGCAGCATGAGAACGCATAGTGATACTTACTTGTACTGCGTCGACAAGGTCTCGCATCGGATTCCCTTTCCACATTCCCAGTAGACTTGAACTTCCGTGAAGTGGATGATGCGTCGAGATAGCGCTCTTTCTTGGAAAACCCATCCCCTTTGACTCAATGCTGACTGCTCCACATGGCGCTCAAAATCATCGATAGGATCGCATAAATAGATCATATCAAGGCTACCCAGCTGATTGGTATACGAAAGCGGATAGTGGCGTCTCATTTTGCGATCCGTTTTCAGGAACCCGTCATCGCTTCCAGTTGCACAAGTTGCGGAAAGTGTGACATACGCACACCTGAAGACATCCTCCATCTTCCCAATTTGAGCTTGCAAGTCCTCTAAATCATCCTGAATTATGCAGAGTGCATCTATCCAAAGGTACCTGATCCCGAGGCCCCTTGTAATCTTTACTGCATCTTGAAAGGTCCGCGGTAGCATCTTCAGATCGAGGTGAGTTTTCCAACGTTCCAGCTTTTCATGACTCAAGGAATGAAAACCTCCATGTAGCGATGGATCGCCCCACCGGTGTGTCAATGCCACGTATCTAGTTTCTTTCCTATCCCTTTCGCAGTCCAAACGAAGAGTGGTTGGCTCTCCGCGATCGTGAAAGTCGCAAGCTTCGTGCGGAAATACATCGACGAGTCTTCGAGGCATAACTATCTTTGTGGGTCCGCAGTCGTGATGCAGATCACACCACTTTATCCATCTTTTTAACAGTTTGATCTGAATAGAACCTCCAGGGATTGGTAGAAGTGGAAAGCCTCGTTGGTAAGTGTCCGAGAAATGGTTGAGGCCTACGTCCGGAGTAAGTATCCTGCCTCGAAACGTGATGTACTACTTACCGGGACTTGGCCCTACAACCCAAGAAAGCAACGGGGGTTCTCCTCTCGAAGTAGTCAAGCAAGACCCTTCTTGTAATATCACCTTGCTTGCATTGTCTCCTGTCGCACTACTCATCCTGTCGTACACGATAGCGCAGAGAGCACATTTCGTTTCGAACGCGCGTGCTTGTTCATAAGATATTGAGAAATAAGCCCTCGAGAAGACTCCCATTTGAGTGCTAGAGCATACATGACATAGATAAGTCTGGACCGGATACGCTGGAGCAAGCATGGAGATTTCGTCGTCATCCAGCGCGCCAAATACGGTCCTTGCGAAAAGGTTGTCAAAATGTGTCATCCATGCATCCAACGTGATGGGTACCGGATAGGGATTCTTGGTGTTGGCTTTCCCGCCGTTATTTTGTCGTTGGTGATATACACGGATCAGATCACGCGATTTCTGCTGACGAGTTGACATCAGAAGTTTGCTCATCGGTTGTCGAGGGGACCATTCACCTCTTGACGAGAGCTGGATATCGGAGAAGGCACCTGTAATTTGCTCGGTGTGGGTTTTGATGGACCCCGACCGTTCGGGCCACTCATGTTGACTTTCGGGTTATACATGTAGTTCCGGCCGTCATTCGGAGTCGAGCTGATCTTTCTGAGCTTCATGCATGATTCATTGCACTTCGCCCTGCCTGAAAAAGACGTAACCGACTTGGCATCCGGGGTAGTCGTGATCAATATGGATAAGCCGCTGTCCTCGTTGGACTGTTGGGTTGAGTCGGTTGTGTCATGATCTACTGGATCTGGCACTAGCAGTCTGTCTCTCACGAAAATGAGAAGTTCACGCAGAGCAACGCTGTAGCATTGCTCTCCATCTACCAGACATGTGTCAGCCATGTATTTCATCCAGGAAATCACTACTGGATGAGTGGGATGATCATCGCTATCTCGCGACCAGAACGGGTCATGATCCTCGGGACAGGCTTGGTCGTGAAAGGCTTTGAGCTCATCAATACCATAGACCAACCATATTATCCACTCCAGGGTGATGCAACCCATGCTCCATATGTCGTAGGACCTAGAGATCTTTGCCTTGACCTCAGGTGGCTTGTATCTGGCGGTTCCATCCAGAGTTGACGATGGGTTGTTTCGGGCGTGTGTTGGAAGCGAATGTATCTTGGCCAATCCTAGGTCGGCGATCTGAAAGATCCCCCGTCGGCTGTCTTGCGCTTCTAAAGACCTAAGAATGTTCTCCGGCTTCAGATCTCCGTGTCGACCGTTCAATGGGGTGCTAGATAGCTTCAGATCGTGCCACTTTTCAAGTGCTGAGAAGAGACCTGTTATCTGCTCGATCGTCCAGCTTATAAGATCTGCGTTCCGAGACCAGTTCTTCTTGTTGTTCCAGTACGATCGAAGGTTACCTCCGTCTGCCCACTTAAAGAGCAAGTGACTTGTGGGACCTTGCCTGAAACCGCCGACGAACTTTACTATATGTGGATGTTGCAACTGCCGCGCAAGGTCCAGGGCAGCGAGTTCTCTCTGATCGGCCCCCACTGCTGTATCGCGTAGCTCTTTGATTGCAATGACGAGGTTTGCCTATCGCGGTTAGCAAGATTCCGCCAATCGAAGACAAGCTACTGACTGAACTAATCTTGTGATGAGCATGGTGTATGGTAGCTTTGTGTACGAAACTGAAACTGCCTCCTTCACGTTTCGAATCACATGTGATGAAGGGTAAACGGCAGTCTCTATGTAAGACTTCCATCATGCTATTGCTCTCGAAGATCGGTGACAGAAATGTCCATTGCTTCTCGCAGAAGTCGTTTTTCTCTTGCGTCCTCCAGCTGTTGAACCATTTCCAGGCGTATCCATCTCTAGATAAGCCGTTGAGCGAAGTAAGCACCGAGTCTTCATTAGCAATAGGAAGATAATCATCGTTGAACTTCGATTTCTCAAGGTTCATAGCCTTGAGGACTTTGTCCTGAATGACCAGAGTGGCGAAGGTTCTCGGTGCCTTTTTTGCGATGTACTTGGCAAGCGACGAGTCCAATGTCCCGAAAACCTTGTCCAATTCTTCTTTGATGGTATTTTCGGTGATGAGCGTTTCGAAGTCATCCTGAGGGAGGAAAGATTTCTGTGAGAATTCGCTGCGTACTAGCTTTTCGAAAATGGCATCGTAGAGCCCTCGCTGCTGGTTTGGGGCCATTTCATCTTCCCAGGTTGCGGACGTTGGTTCGTTATCGCAGAGACCCTGCTGTAACCGCAAAGGCAAAAATTGCTGTTCTGCAGGCATAGCTGACCTTGGCGCCTTATCATTGGTTTGCCGCTACGTTGGAGTCAAGTGACGTAGTGTGACACAGCCCTAAGGCAGTGCGGAGGGCAGTGCAGAAGTGTACAACGAGGTAATGCAGATAACTCCGAAAGATGAAGCACCGGTCAGTTGTCCGAGTCAATGACTGGCTTGTTGTCATGACACAGGGCCATCAACGACATTTAAATAGGTAGTACTATGCAGCCTCAAGTCGGACAGCCTCAAGTCGGAACCAATGTCAACTGGGTATAGACTCCAATAGTGGTGCGATTATGCTCTCAGCCGTCGCCAAGTATGTTGACGTCCATATCACCTACTGGTGGCTTGCAGAGCATAGCTATTGCGGCTTTGGAATGACATTCACCGGTCGGAAAGCATGCTGGCTGGCTCCACTCGGTCGGGACGCTCAGCCCTGGATGTAAGTGAGATTTGTGTATCTCGACGGAACATCAATCCTGGCTTGTATCATGATAGATCTGTGATTGTTGTACCGATGCGCCTATATGATTTAACGAGCGCGTATGCAAAGCTGTCGGAGTTTCGAAAGCTGACCGGTACAAGGGTGGCATACGTCTTGCAGCATCCTGTTTTGTTCAAACACCACTCGTTACCAACCATTGGAGAGGACTGTATGCCGCTGATAGGAGCCAGGTGACGTTTAGTCTGACGCTCGTAATTGCCGTATGCAGCCGGCCAACGATCGTCAACGCCCCCGTCCAGTGGAACGTGCATAGTGTTCGCACGATAGGAACGCATCATGGGGCTATGCAATGCATGCTTCCCGTCACGGTGCAAAAGAAGACCAGCTCAGTAGTATCGTGGTGATTTGTCGGTGTTGAGCCTCAATCCAGCTCGGTCAGAGCCCAACCGTCATCGCCGCAATCTCGACCGCTTATGGTATGTCGCTCATCAGGAAGTGAGGCTCGGTATCTTGTTGACATCTAACACGAGAAGGACTCGGCGAAGGTGTAATCATCGCAGTGAACGTGCGAAGACGACGTCGCATCGTATGTTTTTCCCCAGTGGTATAGACTTCATTGTCGTCGACCGGCCAGGCGCGTCGATACGCAGCTTTGAACGAGGGTGTGGAGAGATTGTGAGGCTCAGATTATCTCCGTATCGATTCGTCTCGGACGCGCAGGCCTCTGTTCGAGGTGCTGGTATTGGTTGCGTGGCCGGTTGATACAGGCGCTTTCAGTCATCACACCCGTCCGGATAATCAGAGATGCAGTCAACGGCTACTGATTCTTGACCGGAAACCAGAGTGGCGCGATACTGCAATGCATGGACGGCACAGAGACAAGTTGCCGGAAGCTGTGGTTGCGGGTTGTTGGTGGTAGCTGAAGACGCGCGCGGGGTGCGTGCAACCAGCTCGGCCCGGGAGCTGTCGCCCCACAAATTTCGCGATCGGGGCGCCGTAGGGCTACTCGTTCGACGCACGGCACGAGGAACGATGGGATGATACGATGAGAGCGCTCGCTCTGGAGAAACCAGATTACGTGCATTCGTTACGAGCTTGTTGGTATCAATGCTATGTGTACGCTACTGACAGTACGCCTCCGCCGTTTGCAGAGAGATTTCGAAAAGAAAAACAGCCATTAGATATGCATGTGCCCTCGGCATTCCATGCAGACAATAAGCGCATCAATGGGTGTCTACTGCTTATCATTTTGCGAGTAAATGAAGTTGGCAGCAACAGGCACGAGGCCATTGTGCTCAGCCCACTCTCGCACACCACCACCCTCCTTTCCAGTACCCCAATGCTGGCGATCCTCTGGCTTACTCACATGAAGCGGCTCGGTTGTTCCGTTCTTTGGCGCAAAGACAAGGAACACATAGCGATGCTTGCCTGTCTTTGGTGGTGGGCCAGGAGGCTTGTACTCCATCACGTCTTCCGGACCGCCGTCTGTCGACTCGGTCTCTTCTGTAAGACCAAACTCTGGTAGGGGTAGGATCGAGAACGTGTTCGGCGCTGTGGTGACGTTTGCCGCAATCCAATGACACATTTCTGACCATGCTGGATTATCGCGGGATGGCGCGTCGGGGTCGGTGAGTGTGACGACGTAGCTCATGTCAGAGGTGCTGTGCATTCCGTCCGGACTTGTGTCATCGTGCAGAACAATGGTGGGTTGTTCTCCAAGATAGTCTGGCTCGATGGTGTTGCCGAGTTTGGCCTTGGCATCTGACCAGAGAACGGACACCGTGAGACTAGGCAGGAAGTCATCAATGACGGTGGGAATGATCTCAGCGTGTTGAAGTCTGTGGAGATTTAGTACGGTGCTCGTAGTTTTGATGAAATTCCTTACTTTGTCCGAACAGCCTGGACGTTCTTAGGGCCGTTGAGTATCAATGGCCTTTGCTCAGTTGGTAGCGCAACGGCGCAGAACGGCAGCAGGCACGTCAGCCCAATCGAGACTTGGGAAAACATCGTGCTGGCGAAATAACGGCTTGTTGATTTGGGGATAATCTTTCAGTTTCAAAATAGCTTCAAGCCTCGTCGTTGTCCGGGATGTGTGCAGCAGAGCGTTGAACCGACCTCAGGAACGTTATCGCGTGAGGTAGGCCCTTATGGGGAGGAGTCTCCACCCAACCTCGTCGTGCGTCATTCGTACCTCAACTTATGCAGATCCACAAACGTTCGGGGATGCTACAACGTGATTGGGCAACGTCGATCTTGCAACCCTTGGATAGCGCGAGTCATACAGATGTCATATATTTGTTGTATTTCTGCTAGGCTGGTGTAGCTCTACGGGTATTCGGATAGCACGCTCAAGAACAAAGAAAAAGACAGGAAACCGCCAACGTAGAAGACATGTGTCGCTGAATCAGCAACCTTCAAAATGTTCACAAATCTGTGCCTCGCAGAATGCACTGCTGTCCATCACAAAACCCATGTTCTGCGAGACTTGATACTCGGCAAGCTCCTGAGCTCCTCGGCCTGTCATGGTGCCTGTGCAGTCGCGAAGCAGGACACAATCCCATCCATAAGAGTAGGCGTCTGACACGGTGCCAAAAACACATTGGTCCGTGTTGACACCGGCGAAAAGTAGTGTTTGCTTGCCAGATGCGCGGAGATACTCGTGAAGAGGCTCCTTCTCAGACCAAAGTCCCGACATGCGCGTCTTGTCGAAGAATAAATCGCCAGGCTGAGCGACTGCCTTGAACGGGTCGTAGAGTTCGGCGTTCCAGGTCCGCTTGAACAGGCACCTTCCCTGACCATCGGGCAGCTGCGCGCCAAGTCCGACGTGCCATCCCAGAGTCTTGCTGAAGCCTCGCTGGATAGCAGGTGCCATCTTTTTCAAGTCATGGTCGCTGATTCCCCAGTTCAGCCAGGCAATCTGGATCCCCTCTTTACGGCATCTCTCGATGACTTTCAGAGTCGGCTCGATAGCGGCGATGCCTGCGGCGTGATCCCGATAGAGTGGGTGAACAAAGTAGTTTTGCATATCGACAACAATCAAAACCGAGTTGCCAGGGTCGATCATGAAGCCGGTGTGGTTGCGATCTTCCTCATCGCACTCGAAGACCATCTTCTGCTGGGAGCCCCGAGACAGATCGAACTTCTTGGTTGCGGGCAGGTAAAGCCATTGTTCATCCCCTCCAAACGGGATAGGTGCAGTGCAAGTGATAGTCCCCACTGTAACGTCGTTCTGCTGTTCTTCGGTGGTAGTAAGTGTGAGAGACTCCGGGGCCATGGAGGCGTCGGAGATGATGAGAGCGAGGTAGGCGAAAGCTGAAAGCAGCAGAAACCCAGGATAGATTTAGGGCTGAAAGTTGGTGTGGAGGTGTGAGGATGATTAGGAAGGGGGAGAACAAACGAGAAGAAGGCACGCTACCTTTGTAGTCGGTGTGCGAACGCTCCTGCTGCGTTCCAAGGTTTGTTTGCGGTGAATATGATAACAGTGCTTATCACAATGATAGGCTTCCCTCGGGAGGAAGCTTGGTCGTAAGACAATGAATCAGTCATAGTAGTGTAGACCCTATCAGCTTATGCGGAGACGGACTTCCGCAGGGACTTGAAGGCTACATGAGCCTTTCCCAATTAGCAGTAGAGTACGTCGAAGCGACCTGACGATCACAATGCATTCCCCAAGATGCGGAGATAGGAGCTGGAGATCTTCTTTGATAATTTGGTGTTGTCGCGTCTGGCCGCGTCTCGCAGCGAGATAAGGCTGGAGGGCTTGATAGATAGCCGTCGCCTAGTACAAGGGAAATCCCGGGGTCCGACAATACCCGAGCGCGAGCCAGCGTACGCCAGCGTGTCCATGGTACTTTCTCAGCGACCAGAAAGGTAATGCGATACTACGTGGCCGGACTAGGGGAGTGTAATCCACATATCCTCGAGAAATCCTAGGCGACTCGTGCGCCAGCTGTGTTGCGAAGCCAGCCAGTCTTATGTTGTCCATATCCAATGCTGACCACGGGTCGTGCATCACCAGGCACTGCTGATGCTGCTCATGTGGTAGAAAAGTCTTGTCCTGTTACCCATTTGCTCGTGTGCACACTCTACATACGGTTTGCTGCAGCCTGTACACCATGTCCGGCCTTGGAGCCGAGCCGCATGCTGCCTCGCGTGTGGTGGCGTTCGCAGGGCTCGCGACCAGCAGAAGAGGAGGTTTCAGCAGCCGTGTGCTTGCTTTAACAACACGGGTGCGCGTGGCCACATGGCTGAGGGTGTTGCCTCCTTTATGCGAAAGGAATGAACAATATGACCTAAGATTAAGGAGACATGTGAATGTTGAATGTGGGGTTGGCTGCCAGGTGGATTGCCATGCTGGCCGTCACGTGCACCATCATCAAACCTTGGAACTTTCAAGCGAAGTGACGACGGAGCTGCAGCAAAGGCACTCCATCACGAGCCTCTGACCCGACGAAGCCGCCATCAGCCACGATCACTTCGCCGATCCCGCATCTGCACCGTGCAACACTATCTCCACGCCGCAGGACGACATCGGGCTCACACACGACTCCGCGGTGTTGTTTGGCTGTTCTACCAACAACCGGACCCTTAAGGAGCAGAGAAACCACACATAACCACCAGCGCAATGGCGTCGCTGGGCGAGGAGCTCCTCAACATTGTCAACAGGCTGCAGGATCTGGTCTTCAACACAATTGGAAATGATTCCCTAGATTTACCCCAGATTGTATGTGCGCCCCAGCCCGAGAAGAGAATGCGGTGAGCGCAGAGCAGATTCTACGCAGCTCTGCACAGTCTATCAGGATTTCTACTAACTGCCTCAGGTCGTCGTGGGATCACAATCATCCGGAAAGTCGTCGGTACTCGAGAACATCGTCGGCAAGGACTTCCTTCCCCGTGGCAGCGGTATCGTCACACGCCGGCCGCTCATCCTTCAGCTCATCAACCTCCCGAGCGAACGCGACGAAGACGACGATGACGAGGTCCACGTACCACACACACCCGCAAGCGTAGCCGGGCAGCAAGAATGGGGAGAGTTTCTCCACATCCCGGGCCAGCGCTTCTACGACTTTGCCGACGTCAAACGCGAGATCGAGAACGAGACGTCGAGGATAGCAGGAAACAACAAGGGCATCAACAGGCAGCCCATCAACCTGAAGATCTACTCCCCGCACGTCCTCAGCTTGACGCTCGTCGACTTGCCTGGTCTGACAAAGGTTAGTCAGGCAACTTTTTTCTGCCAGGACCCGGAGCTAACTCCCTCAGGTGCCCATTGGCGATCAGCCCTCCGATATCGAGAAGCAGACGCGAAACCTCATCACCGAGTACATTGCGAAGCCCAACAGTGTCATCCTCGCCGTCTCCCCCGCCAACGTCGATCTCGTCAACTCGGAAGCTTTGAAGCTGGCCCGCCATGTCGACCCCATGGGCAAGAGGACCATCGGTGTCCTTACAAAGCTGGATCTCATGGATCACGGTACGAACGCCATGGATATTCTCTCTGGCCGCGTATACCCTCTCAAGCTCGGCTTCATTGGTATTGTCAACCGGTCACAACAAGACATCCAGGGCAACAAGTCGCTCTCTGATGCCCTGCAAGCCGAGCGGGACTTCTTCCGACACCACCCTGCCTACCGGAATATGGCCAACCGATGTGGTACCCAGCTGCTCGCCAAAAGCCTCAACCAGACCCTCATGGCCCACATTCGCGACCGGTTACCAGATATCAAGGCACGTCTCAACACGCTCATGGGCCAGACACAACAAGAGCTCGCGAGCTACGGCGACGTGGCTTTCACTGGAAAGGAGCACCGCGGCTCGCTCATCCTGCAGCTCATGACCCGCTTTGCCTCATCCTTCATCTCATCCATCGACGGTACTTCCACCGAGATCTCTACCAAGGAGTTGTGTGGTGGTGCCCGCATCTACTACATCTTCAACTCCGTCTTCGGTAACTCGCTCGAGCAGGTGGACCCAACCCAGAACCTCTCTGTGTTGGACATCCGGACGGCTATCCGTAACTCGACTGGTCCAAGGCCTAGTCTGTTCGTACCCGAGCTGGCTTTTGACCTTCTCGTAAAGCCTCAGATCAAGCTTTTGGAAATACCCAGTCAGCGTTGCGTGGAGCTTGTATACGAGGAACTCATCAAGATCTGCCACACTTGCGGCTCTACCGAATTGACGAGGTACCCCAGGCTACAAGGAAAGCTCATTGAGGTCGTCTCTGACCTTCTGCGAGAGCAACTTGGCCCTTGCTCAGGTTACGTCGCTTCTCTCATCGATATCCAAAGGGCATACATCAACACAAACCACCCCAACTTCCTTGGAGCTGCTGCCGCCATGTCATCTGTCATCAACGACAAGGAGCAGCGAGAAAAGAAGATTGCCATGGAGGCCGAGAAGAAGAGGCGGGAACAGAGGAGGATGAAGGAACTCCAAAACGGTGCTAATGGCGAAGAAGCTGAGGAAGGCGAAGGGGGCGAGGGTGGAACTCTCAAAGCTCTCCCTCTTCGGAAACACCAGTCACAAACCAGCCGCAGCATGTCGCCTGCCGTCGGGCGGATGATGAACGGCTCGCAGAGCACCACGGCCGCGCTCAACAATCGCAACCGGTCACCTCCTGGTACTGCACGCGACAGCTTCCTGAACTACTTCTTCAGCAAAGATAGCAACAACGCATACGCCAACCCACAACAAGCAGCACAAGCAGCGCTTGACAACAGGCCTGGCAGCCGCCACGTCAGCCAAAACAGCGAGCCCAGCTTTGCGCAGAGCATCCGGAGAGGCGACAACAAGCAGCCTGCTCATGTATTGGCCATGATGCCACCAGACACCGATGACTATGACGCGCCATTGAGCGCTGCCATGAGTGCCCCTCCCCGAAGTCCAAGTATGGGAGGAGACAACTTCGAAGGCGGCTTTGTAAGTTTCTCCAGCACACGTCGCTCTGACTATGCTAATGTCCAACAGCCATCAAACCCCGAGCAAGCACCTGCGCTTACGGAACGCGAGGCTCTTGAGACCGAGCTCATCCGCCGCCTCATCTCATCGTACTTCAACATTGTCCGGGAAACCGTCGCCGACCAGGTCCCCAAGGCGATTATGCATCTTCTCGTCAACCACTCCAAGGACGTGGTACAAAATAGGCTCGTGTCAACGCTGTACAAGGAGGATCTCTTCCAGGAGCTCCTGTACGAGGACGACACAATCAAGGCCGAGCGCGAGAAGTGCGAGAAGCTGCTCAAGACATACAAGGAGGCAGCCAAGATTGTGGGCGAGGTGTTGTAAGAGATAGGTGTTTGGATAATGAAACGAATCGTCACGGGTTCCTTGTAGGTTTTGAAAATGTGCGATTATACGACCTTGGCCCTTCTTCCGACTGGTGTCGTAGGATGGTCGTGGCAAACGGTCGGGCTGGGGCCAAGGTTGACAAAGCGTTATGGAGGCTGGCCGCCGTCTGTTAATATTGTCCTTGGCCGCTCCTCTGCGCTTTTCATTTCTACTCTTCTGTTGCCCTGCTGTTTTCCAAGGGTTGCAGGGCGTTTTCCGCGGCTCCGCTTTTCATCTTTTCTGCGCGTTTTGATGTCCTGTGTAGCATAGTACCTGCCCATGGCGGGTCGGGGGTGGAGATGATACATGTATAGAATATATCATTGGCAACAATTATGGTTTTGAGACGTAGGTAATGTCCTGAATGTGCGAGGAAGTGACAACAATGACTTCTATAGCTCAAGGCGTGTCATCACCAATGTCGGCTTCGGTGCAAACTGGTTCTCCAGGAATTCCGTGCCTGTTCTACGTCTACACGTGGATTGCAGCAACCCCGCTGATGGCGTATTTTCCGAATTAGTCCCAGTCCTTGCATGATCACGCAGACCAGCTTTATTGTACGCCAAGTTTCGAAGAGGTTGTACAGAATTCAGATATGAACGAGCATCGAAGGATCGAACTGAAGCATGTATATTGAAAACGTGACCAACTCGACGTCTATGTTGTACAAAAGGTACATAGTACAAGAGATTGGTATCTCGTAGATGTCGTACCACTATTGACTGCTCTCCCCCACCCAGCCGTCTCTCGGCTCGATGGGGTCCGGCCGCATTATGCCCATGCTAACGTAGGAAACGGAATCACTCTGGGTGTGTGTGCTTATTTGTCGGTTATGCCGAGGAGTGTGTTGAGGTCGGCGTTGGGGTCTTTCGGGTCTGCGATGGCTGTTTGGTTGTCAGTATACATTCTGCCGTATCATACACATGGCCAAGTTGAGAATTTTGACATGTGTCGTCGGTCTGACGTACCGCCTGATGACTTTGGCTGTTCTGAGGGGTGGTCCCGTGCCCATTGTTGCTTTGCTTGCCTGATCAACGACTCCTTGTGCTCCCAGTCCTTCTGTGCGGCCTTTGCCCTATCGGCAGCGGATAATGAGAGCTGGTGGTAGGCACCGTAGAAGACGCCAAATCCGAGGGCGGACCATCGGAGGACCTGTAAATACCACTATTAGCCTGGTTGTCCCATCTCTAGAGCTAGCGGAAGGCTCAGACGGTCGTGCTAGAGACCTTGGCAAGCGCTTCGAGGGGCAGAGCGTACGTTGACACCGACGGAAGTGGACATGGTGAGGGTCGTGCGAGGACTTGCGATAGGCGTTATCGAGCTCGTATATGTCCAATGGCAGGTATTCCGGACGGGCGATGAAAAGTCACCGCTGCAGGGGATCCGGAGAGTCGGGACGAGGGCGTCGGGGCGGATGCGAGATGTTGGGCGTTGAGCTGTGAAAGTTGAGGTTGGCTGGCGCAAGATTTGGTCGGGATCGCTGGCTGCGAGCTAGTGCGTCCCTGAACCACCACCGCTTGGCGCGACAGCATCACCCGACGCGCCTGCCTTTGTGTACATTGCACTTGCCTTTGTCTGTGGATAGCTGAAGGCGGGGAGGAAACAGCCTCTGGATACACGACTCAGCTTAGGTCTTCTACCAGCGCCGACATATACTCGACCAAGCATCCCACCTCGCCCGTCTCCGCCATGGAGTCGACAATGCAGCAGCGGCGCGATGAGATTCTCGCAAAGAAGGCCAAGTTGGCCGAACTCAAGCGCCAGCGAGAACTGAGGAAGGCCGAGTCAGCCAGCAGGCAATCCGCGACTGGTAGTCCTCTAGGAGAAGTAGGTTACATATCCAATTGCATCTAATCAGTGACTGACTAACATCACAGGTCCTCTCGCCAACACCACGACGCAGCGAAGATCTCGACCGCAGAACCGACGTCACCAATCTCATCAATAGCATCCTTGGGGAGAGTAGACCCGGCTCTACACAACCTGGCTCCCCAGCAGGCGCAGGACGACCAACCCGCCCAACATCGGTAGTCAGCGCAGGCCAACTGAGCAGCGACAATGAAGGATCCACGGGCTTCCCATCCCTCACCGGCATGGTTGACCGAGAGATGCAGACTCTCTCGCTTGCTCCGCTAGCGACAGTCTACGAGGCTGACGGCCAGGTCACCAACGAGGTCAAGAAGGAGAAGGAAATCATCACATACAGCAAGGGTGTACAAGCAAGCATAGAGTGGACCCCGTCTAAAGACCGAGGTATCGGCGGAAGCGATACAGAGCGCGACGAGAGCCCTACGCGGTCACCCAAGAGCAAGAGGTTGAGCCGGAGACAGAAGGAGAGGGACGAGGAGATCCGAGCGCAGCTGCGCAAGGAAATTGAGGAGGAGCTCAGGGTCCTGCAACAAGCGCCCGAAGAGGGTGCACAACAACCAGGGTCAGAAGAGAACTTCCCGTTCAAGACCCTCACAAACGAAGAATTGACGGCTGTCGAGAACTCGGAGGAGTTCATCGGCTTTGTCGAGCGCAGCACGAAAGTGCTGGAGCGAGCGCTTGACCAACAACTTGGCTACGACATTTTGGCAGACTACGCAAATGGTGGTGTAGACGTCGACGATGACGATGAGGGTTACGGTTCAAGTGGAGGCAAGAAGGGTCGCCGCATCAAGGAGATTGCACAGTTCTGGGATGAGCGATGGAGCAAGAAGAGGATGATTTCAGATCTGGGCTTCTCAACAAAGGTATGGAGTGCGGTGACGTCTGGCGATTATCACACTGACATGCTTCACAGTTCCCAGAACTCGTCCTTGCCTCGTACACCAAGAACCCGTCCGCGCCACACGACCCTGACGGTCTCGTACAAGTATGGAACCTGCACATGCACGATCGACCCGAGTACATCTTCCATGCGCAGTCCGATATCCTTACTGCAAAATTCTCCCCGTTCCACCCGAATCTCATTGTTGGAGGCGCCTACTCAGGGCAAGTGCTGCTATGGGACACTCGCGCGAAGTCCGCACCAGTGCAGAAGACACCGCTCACTGGCTCCGGTCACACACATCCCGTCTACTCGTTAGACATTGTCGGAACGCAGAACGCAAACAACATCATCTCGTGTTCGACGGATGGTGTCGTGTGTGGATGGACTGTTGACATGCTTTCACAGCCCCAAGAGTTCCTTGAATTGACATCACCGCCGCCAGCCAAGACAGACGATATGGCAGTGACCAGCATAGCCTTCCCGCAATCGGATCCAACTTACTTCCTCGCAGGCACCGAAGAGGGTACTATTTACCCATGCCATCGCTATGACCGAGCCGGTGCGAAAGCAGGTGTAGACGGCCGCGTAAAGTATGCTGGCCATGCTGCGCCCGTTATGAGTCTAGACTTCCATCCCGCCAAGGGTCAGATCGATCTAGGGGACCTTGTTCTGTCGTCGAGTGTCGACTGGAGCGTCAAGCTTTGGAAGGTCCGCCCGCCGGCTGCTACAGGCGCTACCAACCCAACACTTCCTGGTGCAACGCAACAAGTAACACCCGTTCTCGACATTGCACGCGAAGATCTCGTTTATGACGTTCGATGGTCGCCTGTCAAACCCTCCGTTTTCGCGCTTGTCGACGGAGCGGGAAGTCTCGAAGTTTGGGATATCAACGTAGATGTCGAGGTTCCTGTTCAATCGGTCAAGCCCAGTGACGGTAAGCGTGGCGCGTTTACGAACATGCCAACGGGTCTTGGCTACATGAACAGGAGTCTGAACAAGTTGGCATGGGAGAGGAACGAAGGGCGCAGAGTTGCAGTGGGAGGCATGGATGGCGTCGTCACCATCTTCGAGGTGGGCGATGATCTTGGAGGTGTCCAGACACGTAGCGAGGAGTGGAGTGGCGTCAAGAGGTTAGTAAACCGGTTGGAAGGTCACGGTGATGGTACCAACGGGAAGTAAGATTCTATTGAATGTCTCTCAATGGACACTTCCAGGGCCTGGAGGACGGTTGTGGCAGTGCTTCAATACCCATTTCTTTTCAGCGGAGCATCATTCTGGAGTCGGCAGTTCACTTTCTACCATACCCCAAGCATCACAAATCCACATTCTATACAGAGTACGCGGGCCCAGAACACTACAGGTGTGGCGGTGCATCGACGCTCGTAGCACAATTGCGCACGTCAATTATCCTAGCTCGACGCGTTCTCGTCTCACAAACGGTGATCATGCCCAAACTCATGGTCTCCACGTTGCGATGCCATCAGGGCAGCCCGTTAGCGCACGAGGCTAAAGTTCCCCCCACCAGTTAAACCTCACGGATCCCCTGGTTTACCCAGCCACAGGTAAGCCGCACCTCCACACCTACATCATCGATGGCCAACAGGTTTCCTATCGCGAGACGGGTGCTCGGAACAGAGCATTGCATAGATGGGTCGGTGTCCCCGCTTCTGCCGGTGCAGGATCAACGAATCGAACGCCCGGTTACCGCCACTTCGCAAGCCTGATGAAAGTAGGTCTGGCTAGTACGTTAAAGCGCTGATGGTGCTGTCGCTTCAACCGGGTCCGTTCATCCGTCAACAACGCTTCTGATGATGCTTGGAGTCCTGCTCAAGCTCGCGCCGGCGCTGCGATGGCCCATTGTTTCGGCTGGTCAGGGCGCGAACCATGAACAGATGTAACTATGCATTCTCAACCGCGGATTGGTCAACAGGAGCGAAGTTTACTGACATTGACCAATCTAGTGCCATAACTTCCTGCATATCGGCCGTTAAGGGCTACTTTCCCTGCAATACCACCCCGATTCCCGACTATACGTGCCTGTGCGAACAGTACCTATGGCGCGTCTCATGCTTCGACAACCACGCGTCGCATCCAACATCGCACCCGGATCGTTCGATCGCCGAGAGTTATACGAGCGACTACTGTCTCGCGGCAGGTAGCATTGGCGCGGAGAAAGTACGGAGGAATCATCAGCTCCAACAGAGACAAATTGGCGATCTGTTATCCAGCATCGTTGGCGATGTCTCGTCGGTGCTGTCGAGCAATGGCGTTACGGTGCCTACGGCCGTTATCGAGAGTGTAGCGGGTAGTGTGGTGAATGCTTTACCAACACCTGCGAATCCTACGAGCATTGCGGCTGAGATCACGGCAACGAGTGCAACAGAGGAGGCAAGCAGTACAGCGAGGAGCACCGGACCGACAACAACAGAGGCATCGTCAACTGCGGGCGCAGCTTCAAGCACCGCATCGGAAGAACCAACGTCGTCGAGTGCAGCTGCCGCAGGCGCATCATCCTCAGATTCAAGTTCCGGTCCCTCAACAGGTCTCATCGCTGGTGTGGTAGTAGGAGCGGTCGCAGCTCTGGCCCTAATTGGCATATTCGTCCTCCTTCTCCTCCGTCACCGGAAGAAGAAATCCAGAAGCGCGGTTTTGAACGACAAAGAGGCCAGCCCAGCAGCATCTTCTTCGTCTGACCACTCCCCGCCGACGAACAGCGCATACACACATATCCCGCATCCAAACACGTATTCTACCACTACTACCCTTCCTGCGCAAACCGACAGGTCTTCAACACAACCAACAACAATGATGTCTCCTGTGTCTCCTATGGAGTCTGGAAGCCAGGCACCATGGGCATCGACGTCAACCTTTGGAGGCACAACAGCAATGGGAGCCGGTGCCGGCGCCGTCGCTGCACGTCACTCTCTATCTAGCTCTACCCCAGCACCCAGATACTCCGACGAGAAACCAGCACAACAACACCAATACATCGATTCAAAGATACCAGAAAGCAACGAGATGCCGACCAACGCAAACGTCTGGGAAATCGACGGCAGAGAGATGCCGCCGCCCAGCGAGTTGGATGCAGGCAAGAGAGATGGGTTAAACTTGGGCGATGTAGGCAGTAATACACAGGGGCAAGGGCAGCTTCAGCAACAAGAGTATGTCGCATATAGACCGCCGACCGTGGAGCATGCGCAAAATGGCGAGTATTTAGGCAACAGACCGGTTGGTCAGGCTCTTTGAGCAGATTGATAAAGCAACGAATTTATGAGTTTCTTATGCAATGCTTTGGAGCTTTCTTTCTGACTGTGCTGTCGACCAATCTTTTGTCGGACCTCGAACTTATCAAGATTGCAAGTCATCGTACGGACAGGGGAATTCCATGTCCAAGCCATAGTCCCGAAATGCCCAATCTAACTGAGAGTAGGATGCATCGAAGCTTGACCAGATGTCGGTGAGATATCTTTGGAAAGCCTCGTCGTTATATAAAACTCCTATCTGGTCCGTAACAGCATCGTTGTTGACGGGTATGGCCAGATTTGAAACTGTGCTGTTGGATGTGGTAGTACCACCTCGATGCGCGTCTCGCAAGCTATCGTGTGCACCATCGCTTATCAGTCTGCAAAGCCGTTTTGCAAGCTTAGCCATGCCTCTCACGCTAGTCCATCGTTCACTCAGGTCATCGAGGGTATCGCAGCACTGGCGAAGGTCCACTCGTGCTTTATCAATGTCTCTTACACGATCGTGCAAAGCGCGGTAGATGACCGTTGTGGACATGGACATGGCATAAGGAACTAGTGGAAGCGGAGGAAGGCCTTCGCACCCTTCACGGGAGACTATTTTGAGCATTCTATCCGCGGACTTGAGGCGCCTGTTGTATTGTTCGGTGTTTGGCCCGCTATAGCGACAGGATAGCATTGCGGCAACATGATACCATGTTTCCAGGTATACTGCTGCTTTAAGTAGATTGAAGAGCCAAGTTGATAAGTATCTTACCTCGATGCGACATGTGGAACTGATCGAAATTACTCCCATCCGTAATTTGTGACAGCGAAGGGAAATCCCAGCAACTATCGATCGCCGTTGTGGCGCCAGCTTTGTAAGCTCTAGTCGCGGTTGTCATAAGGTCTCCGAGAACGAGGGCGACAGCCATGATTTGAGAGCGGTAGTCGTCTCTCTTTGGTTCTATCCGTTCAACACCGATGTCTGCATCGTCGATGAAGAAGGGTGCAGCTGCCATGATGGGTTTACCAAGGCGGTCAAAGTTCCGGAGTGACCACCACAGATACTTGCATTCGTGGT
Source organism: Alternaria ethzedia (assembly GCF_023757985.1). NCBI lineage: Eukaryota > Fungi > Ascomycota > Dothideomycetes > Pleosporales > Pleosporaceae > Alternaria > Alternaria ethzedia. Next base: position 1,045,574 of record NW_026056197.1, read on the forward strand.
TGTCAGGGTTGTCGGGTATCTTCAGATGTATGCACATCGACCATGCTTCGCATATGGCCTGCGACAGGTAACTGGACGCGCGATCCACGCCGGCTAATCCGTCGTTATGCAGGTGCATCAGTGCTAAGATCTGGATCTTGACAATGCGATTAGGTTCCAAGTCTGCTTTAATGGCAGCATCTAGTCCAGCTAGAAGCTTTGATGCAAACTCTAGAGCTTCGTGTAAGGGCCCGTGATCAGCCAGACGCAAGAAAGGAGCTGCGTGTTTTATTTTGCAGACGACAAGGCATATTGCCCTGACCAAGTAGATGGATGCCTGTCCATTACTGTGGTCGCGGAAGACGGCGGCGCCATCCGTGATGGGGGTGAGATCATTCAACGTCGATATGTACAAGGGTAGGAGAGCGTCCGTTGTTGTTTTGGGTAGTGACGCGAAAGCTCCTTCTTCCTCGAGATATTTTCGATACGACTCGGATAGGCTCGGCGTGGTGATCCGGATCTTATGTTGCTCGTACCACTTCAGTCGACGCTGTGCTTCGTATGCAGCGGAAGAAGTGAGTATCATAGCTTGTCGCATAGGTTGTGATGACGCTGCATGTACTGTCTGTCCCAAGGCGCTTGTTCCTGGATCGGCATCTTCTGACAGAGCTGCAAGGACGGATTCAGGGTTGTATTCGCTCACGCGACCGGGGCTTGGAATGGGCTCGCCTATATCAGTGTATAGATGAGGCTCTTGCGCTCGACTTCCTATTCCGCACGTTCGCTCCTTCCTTCGATATCCGCGGTCCTCCAAATGGTAACATCGTTTCTTGCGTGACCGACATGTGGAGCATGCTGCAGCCGTCCGTTTCTTCGGTGTTTTCCCTCCCGAGTGCCATACAATCTCCATGTTTGCAGCAGGATTCCAGAGCCATTGGCCGATCGAAGTGTGTAACAAGCGGGAGCAGTGTCGATGTTGTTGTTGTACCGCCCCAGAAGGAGTAACCACTACCTACCCCGCACCTCTAGAAGATGACCCACCATCACTATGCACGACACCTGGATGAATGTTGTTGGTCGTCTCTCTTCCCGTGCCGACCCAAATTGGGATGTTGCCGCTTCTCCACTCTTGTCATTGGAGAAGACTGCGGGGTGACATAGTCACTAGTCTCTTTCTGGGTCGGCAAACGTCGAAAGACCCGATTACTGGACACTATCAACTTGTTTCTCTACGAAGACCTCTGATTTGATGCTCTACTGTTAACGATGCATAGTACCAATTCACCTTGAATCATGCAGACTCAAGGAAGATGTCGTATAAAGATGGGTGTAGGGCCATTCTGGTTGTCGCCAGTTCCATATCCAAGCACCATTGTATTCTAATTCTAGGTATTCAAGCCTCTTCCCTAAAGCCATGACTTCTCCACAGATCAAGCGCTATGTCATTGTGGGCATGGGCGTTAGATCCGCGTTCTACTACCAGAGCATCATCCAAGACTTCAAATCGAGCGCTACAGTCGTTGGTATATGCGATACCAATGAGACGCGCATGAAGGCTGCAAATGATCGCATTGCCGAGATTGGCGGCGAACGCGTCCCGATGTACAAGGCAGAAGACTTCGACAAGATGGTCAAAGAGCAAAACGCCGACGTCGTAATCGTCACCACTATCGACAAGTTTCACCACGTATATTGCATCCGCGCTATGGAGTTGGGTTGCGACGCGATTACCGAGAAACCGATGACTATCGACGAAGAGAAATTGCAAGCGATGATCGATGCGGAGAAGAGGACAGGCAAGCAAGTTCGTGTTCTCTTCAACTATCGATATGCACCTCATCATACAAAGCTACGCGAGCTTGTTGATTCGGGCGTCATCGGTGAGATCTCAACGGTACATATGGACTGGATTCTGGATTGCGCACATGGATCTGATTTCATGCGACGATGGCATCGAAACAAAGACACCAGTGGTGGTATACAGATGCACAAGTCCATTCATCACTTCGACCTGGTACATTACTGGCTGAATACGGAACCCGAGATGGTCTACTGCGTCGGTAGCTTACGTTTCTACGGTAGAGAAAACGCTGAGCGACGTGGAGAGAAGAATCTAGGCGAACGCTATCTCAACAACGAGGCTGCGAAAGACGACCCGTTTGCCATTCATATCGATCAAAACGCCCAGCTGAAGAAACTATACCTCGAGGCTGAACATGAGGACGGCTACATCCGTGACCGCAACTGCTTCGCTGATGGTATCACTATTGAAGACAATCTCTCCATGATCATCAAGTACAAGAATAAAGCCGTCATGACATACAACACGTATGCCTATGCGCCATGGGAGGGGTACCGTTGCGTATTCAATGGTAGCAAAGGCCGCATTGAGATAAACGTCGTCGAGGGCGGGTACTCAGCGGGCGGTGAGACTGTCACCAACGAAGGGCTGGGTGAGCTTGAAGCAAACTACATCCAGGGTGGCGTGGAGAAGACGAATATTGTAGTGTATCCCTTGTGGGGACAGCCTTATGTCGTTGATGTTGTCAAGAGCGAAGGCGGCCACGGAGGAGGCGACCCTCTGCTTCTTCGAGATGTAATCGCTACCAGCGATGGTGAAGACAGCTTCAAACGAGCTGCGTACATTCGGGATGGCGGTAACGCTGTCCTTGTCGGTGTTGGTGCAAATCGCTCCATGGAGACTGGTATGCCTGTTCAAGTGCAGGATCTCGTCAAATGGTAGTTGAGCTCTTTCCTGGCCGAAATTTTGATGAAAAGAGATGGATTTGACTCCTAGTAAGCTGTCCGTAGTGCAATTGCAACTGTTGTCATAAGATTCTGATGACGGGTTGGTGTCTTGGTTTCCGATGGTAGATCCCAACGCCACAGCAAGCCACCAGAATCTTCGTAATATGCACTTCTCCTACAATAGAAATGAGTGCATATCACACTGCAGGATGTTGCGCGTCGTTTCGGCATCGCAAAATCTCGGGGTCCGGCAGTGGTTCGCGTGCGGCAGCATTGCGGAGACCCGAACGAGACAGCACTAAGCATTCACGACCAATCAGACACTTCCCGTCCGGACTGACAGCCTATCAGAAACCAGGAGGCTGGATGTCTCACCAAGTTAACGCGACACGCATCGCTGTTTGTGCTGGAAACTTACGTCAGACTTGTGAGTACTACACGCTCAATAGGGCAATTTCTGGGTGGATAATGATGATCCGGAGTATCGGGATGAGCGCAGGGTCCCCTGGCATCCAAGTAAAAAGAAGCCATCGCCGTGAAGCTTGAAACCCTGTCATTCAGTGTACGCATCTCAAGAACAACCTACGCAAGCTCCAAGCATCGAGGAGAGACAGTAACGAAGTTTCAAGACCTACCGAGAAAACACCGCCAATATGCGCAAATCCTCCCTCCGAAAGACGACTCTCCTCTCCCTTCTTGGTATCTCATCCGCGACAACACAGTCATGGGGTGAGCCTTTCGCCGTCAAACCCGCAGCGGAAACATCAACAGAGAACCTGCTCCCATCCGCGTCTCCAACCCCGTCATGGGGCGACGCCTTTACCGTCGACAACAGCGTCAGTACACCAACAAGCTCGCTCCCAACATCAATAGCTGGAGCACCGAGTCTGGCAGTCGATACAGCCTCACCTGTGCCTTCCAACACAGTGACCGAAGATGTTACAGTGATCACTGGGATCCAAAGTGCTGTTGGTTCGAGGACTGCGAGCTTTGATGCAAGTTCACAGAGTGTGACGGGAACGCGGAGTGGAGGAGGCAGTACAGAGAGCGCTACGGGTGCTTCAGGCCTTGTGGAGGCTACCGGTGCTGCGGTTCCAGTGAGAGGATTTAACAAGATGGGTTTTGCGGGGGCGATGGCTGGGGCTGCGGGAGTGCTATTTGTGTAAAGTGAAATGAAGAAGGGGAGACACTGTGAGGAGGGGTAATGTGCTCAGTGAGCGAACTTCTATGGATAGAAAGAGTGTTGGAAAGTCGACGCTAGCTGTTCAGATACAGACACTGGACTGAGAAAGAGCCACCTGAGTGAGAGAGCCGTAATACCCTGACGAGCAATGGGAGGTTGGTAGACGGTATTGCGTAAAGAAATAGAAAGATGTCAAATTACGGATACCATGCCATAGCACCAGCAATGTGGCTACATAGTTCTAGCTACAAGGATGAAAGGCTGACTGAATGAACTACAAAATCTTGGTGCTGTAGCGTAGTTCATTCAATTCAACTCGACTCTACCCGGCAATGTCGTGATCGTCGTTGCAGCAACGGTCCTGGTATCCTAATCAGGCTGGAGTCAACTTGTTAGGTGTATGCGAAGGTTAATGATATGTTGACAACCTAGTCATAACACCGAAGTACGGGCGAATGCAACAATGTCCGTTATCGAAAGCGAGGGAAGCGGCTACGTAAGCATTGAGGCATTTAATGATGCCCAACGTTAGACTGTCGCCTCCGCGTATTGCGCGGACTGAGAAACGGCGAAAGGCTTGCACGATCAAGAGTACTTTGAACGGTGAGCCTAAGCAAAGGCGAAGACTGACCATACTGTTCAAGGCTCGGCTTCAGCTGCGCTTCATTAGTTCCCAGCTCGCAACCGCTCTACCATCGATTCAAGCCTCTTTGACTAGCCTCTTGTTATTACAAACTAAATATATCTTTCAGCGCCACCGCATTGGCAAGAAGGCCCTTTGGAATTTTCGGTATGCAAGGTATCAATCCATCTCTTCTAAAGCTAATAGCACATCAGCCTCGGCCTGGCCACCACTACTCGGCGCTAGCGTGTGCAAGCCGTGGCAAGTCCTGGTTCGATCAAAACGCTGTTGACCGCGTGATACAGGACATTTGACGCGCAACACACGGTAGCAGGCAGTGCTACATGTCTACTCTCTTTTGGGTTGGTAGGCGGATGGCTTGCTTGGTAGGCTTGCGCAGTCCTTGTAGTTAGTGATGGTGGAACTCGGTGTACGCCGGCTGGTTAGAAACTAGCTGATGGTGGCGATGCGGGTGCTGCTGCTGTTCGCGTCCTTGGGGCTGTGTGCTTGTCAAGACGCAACAGAATGCTGAACCCTCCAAACGATATATGCGACGGAGAAGAGAGAATCGATGGGGGGTAGTTACGGTGTGGCAATGAGCAGCGGGTTCTTGCAGCTTGCTTGATGCATCTGTGGAGAGGTGGGGAACAATCCCGCTGTGGGGTCACCTGGTCAGTCAACCACAGTTTTCCTGGCGCGACGAACGACAAGATGCGATCTTCAACTCCGCGTTTCAGGTTCTTGACACGCGCCAAACGCGACGTCATGTTGCGCACACGCCAAAGAGTGATTGACCCCAGTACCTACTGTGTACTACCAGGCTGCTGTGATAGACATGCGGGGATAGCGCGCATGTAACGCATGATGACAGCCTCGTACCACGGTACCGTTGAGACATGATGGATGCGGTACCACGCGGATGATTGATTGTGACGTCTGTGCTACGATGATAGAGATCTTCCAAGCATTGCGGAAGTAACAAAAGAAGCAGGGAAGCGGGACGGATGTTTCACGGTAAGTGCGCATAGGTCGAAAGCACCTATGCTCGCACAAGCAAAACTACATCTGATACATCATGAGACAAGAGGCATGGTGTCATTGCGCGCATCACTTGCAAGATCATGGATGAGTAGGCAAATGCTTCCATATTATCATTTTCTGCTACGTCTATACAAGCTCTTTGCATAGCGTTCCCATCAGACACACCCATCACGGATGCCAATGCTCGCGTGACTCAAATTGACAATAGATGATAGAGGGGGTTCCCACAGATTCTAATGCTAACATGTCGTAAAAGGACAATTATAGTATAAGGTCGTGAAGGGAAACGCTTATGCGAAGTAGGCGAAAGCGGCGGCGGCACCGAGCATGGCAGCGACGGGGCTGCGGATGTTGGCACCAGAGTCAGTGACCTCAGGAAGGCTGGCGCTGCCAGTGGCAGAGCCGGAAGAAGAGCGGGTAAGAGTGGCAGAGGTGACAGTGGAGTTGACGCCAGCGGAGGGGCTAATAGTGGCGGAAGCAGAGGCAGCGCTGGTGATCATGCTGGACTTGGCGCTCTCAATGGCGCTGCTGAGGGCAGCAGAGGCGGAAGAAGCAGCAGATGCGGTAGCGGACGAAGCAGAGGCCATGGCGGAGGAGACGGCAGAGGAGACAGGGGAGTCATCCTCCTCAGCACCACCAGAGAGGGGGAACTGGGCGGAGTAGTTGATGGTGGTTCCCTGCTGGATCTGGAGAGCGTAGTCGGGCTCGTTGACGAGAGACTTGGTAGGGGTCCACTCGAACTTTCCACCGGTAGCGGAAGCTGGAGTTCAGTTAGAATTGGAAGATCATATTACTGTCAGGTTGGCAACATACTGGTAAGAGTGGCAACGGTGTCGAGGTCAGTGGACTGTCCCTGGCGGAGGATGAAGGTGGTGGGGGTGTCGTCCGCGGGGGAGTAGGTGATGGTGTAGGTCTGGCCAGCAACAACACCCTCAGCAGGGAAGTCGTTGATCTCGAGGGCAGCGACGGCGGCAGCGAAGGCCGCGGCGGAAAGGATGGTCTCGAAGAAGCGCATGGTGACGGTAGTTGGATTGGTGATTAGGGTATTAGAACTGTAGTAGCTGTATGGGTATATGTAGTTGGATAAAGAACGAGTGACTGTGTACAGCGATAGTGCGACGTGGGAGTGAAGAAGGAAAGACGACGGTGGGCGACGCGGTATAATAAAGAATACGCTGACACCCAACGGCTACCTGGACCGGATCGAGACGCCAAAGCAACGGCAGAAGACGCAAAATTGCCGGACGAAAGCAGTATAGCTCGCTCTGGAGCTAATGGATGAGGATGCTCATGCGCCCAATCGGCCGTTCGCCAGTGAGACGCTTGGCCAGGAGCCCCCTTTTCCCTCTGTTCGCACAGCCCTCGAGGCATCTCGCCTAGGATCAGAGCGAGCGTCTAGCCCAGGAGCCACTCACCGACGATGCATCCCGGCGCATGAGGAGCACACCAACGGCCGCCGTGCCACGATGCTAAGCTGTTTGGAGGTTAGAAGACAGCCACCCAATAATCCGGGGAAAATTCAGGGGCCTTGCTGCCATCCTGCTGCCGCATAACCGCGCAGGAACACGAGGTGTCGATGCAGACTACAAGAAGATGGTGACAGACCGTCGCTCGAGATTTGGATGTTGAGTAAAGTTGCCGGCGCAAACTACAGGCGTCGAAGCTGTACCTGCATTGGCGCCAAGGTCACCCCTGCTTACTCGGCCACCCCCGGCACCTGCCATCTTCTGTAACTTTGCTCGCCTAACATGTCAGCTCCACCACCACCTCATGCGAACGCCGGTCTCGCACATGACCTTAACCGCCGGGGGCGACGTCATCCTCTACCAGGGCGACTCCAATCGACGCCTTGATCTCCCCCTATCGATATGCGCCGACATGACTGCGATCTACGACCTTCCCTGGAAGACTTTGCCAGCCTAGGGGCGAGACTTGGTCGGTGCAACACCGGTGATGAGCCTACGGTTTTAGCACGGAGCCGATGGGTCTGCAGACGGCCCGAGATTTGGGCCCCACCCAAAGGAGATTTGACTGTGGGCTGGCCTTGACGAAAATGACCGGCAGCAAGATGCAAAGTTGGAGAATGAAGCGGTGACTATTGTTCAAAAGATCATATCGCACCTGGTAGATGCACATGCGCATCGCATATGTCAGAGCGGTATGTCGAGCAGGATCATGCCGTCTGCGAACATCTTAGCAGCATGCGCCTATTGCTTATGGTAAGCTGGATCATGTTATTATTGCATTCTTCCAAACAATCGCATGCACGCCCAGCATCGGCAACGTTGGGACCAAGGACGACAAGAAAGTCGCTGAACCCCAAATGACCGGCGTTAATTGTACGATGTCATATGTGTATGGATGTAGGGAGCATCCTGCAGGGCGTACATGTCGCTGACAGCAGCCTGAGGTATCGATCTCTCTCGATACAAGAAGTCAAACTGGATGAGCATGTCATAGAGACACGGAAGCCGCGCGCATGCTGAACAGGTCTGCAGCCTACATTAGGATAAGAACATGCAAAGTGGGTGACCTAACGTCAACGTAGGCTCCAGGGTGTTGAGTTGTTTCCTTGAATGGGGTTAACTCATCGTGCTGCAGGCTCCCCATTCATGTATTACAACTGCTTGTGCACCTGGAGTGCTGATGTCGGTGTGAAAGTTGGAGCATAAACCACAAGTCATGAGCAATGAAGACGTAGACAAATGCTCCATTTACTATGGAAGATCGTTGATGATCCTCATAACCCTCTTCAGATACGTGTGGTGCATCTGGCTTCACCGCATTTTTCGTGGAGGCCGCCCATACTGGAAAAAGCTGAACCCTCTGGAGCCTACATTGACACCAGATCTTTCAATCTGTTTGTTTTGTCATGATGTAGTCTGCAAACCAAAAACTTTTCCATGTCTCATTCCATCTGTCTGCTCAAAGCTGGATGCTTCAGGTGAAGATATCCTCCTCCCACTTCTTCTCTCTCTTGATGAACTCCTCAGCGTCATCGGGGAAGTCCTCTTCCATGGTGTCCTCCACCGTTTGAGCCTTCTTGCCACGGGACTTGGGAGTCGCCGTCTTCTTCTTAGACGGTGTAGTGTCCTCGGAGCCGGAAGACATGTCCTTTCTCTTCTTAGGGGTTGCCTTGGAGGTCGCTGGGGTAGTCTGACCTGTGCAGTGTTAGTTTTGTCAGAAGGCAGATACTAGTTGATGTCGCAAAACTTCAAGCACGTAGGTAAAGAACATACCACGCTTGCTACCAGGCGGAACCGGCTCGAACTCCTCGCCGGACTCGAGGCGCGCTTTGAGCTCTTTGGCCTTGGCGAGTACGGAACGGAAATCATGCTGAAATCCGCTTGCAGTCTTGACACCGTCGAGCGCGCTCATCATCTCATAGTTCTTGTTGGACAGGCTGGTGGTGCCAGTGCTGCAGAGGACAGCGGCGACGACATCGGCAGTGAAGACCTTGCCGGCCTTTTCCGCGGCGGCCTTGGGAGGCATGTTGATGATGGTGTAGTGTAAGGGAATGTTGTGATGTGGCTTGAAGAGATGATGCTGGAGAGCGATGGTCGTCTGCGAGGTAGGAAGATTGAACTCGAAGTGCGGTGTCAAGAGAAAAGAGTAGAAAGCCTGAGGACAAGCTGAAATAGGCAGGCGCCTTACTACTGCGCTGGCGTAGTGAGAGAAGTCGCTGTTTAAGCAAAGCGGTGGTGACGGTGAGAGCTCGTGGGGCTTTGGACAGGTTCACCACTCACCTTCACCTAGACAAAGTAAGCCCATACCCAACTAAAAGCTGGCGAAAGACCGCGCTTTCCTAGGCCACGCAAAAGTAGGATAATGCAGCCTACCTCCATGCTAGTCATTCGGGCGACTGTCCATATCGGGGTGAGCATGTGAGAAAATCTGGTGCACTCCAGGTCTCGAGCAATGAATGCAGATTACGGTCATTGTTTGGTGAACACTCTACAAGTCGTTCAGTGTCATAACACCACACTCTGGACCACCTGTTCAACCACTGAAGTTTTCATGTCGACCTCATAACACACTGTGAGCCACCTCTTCGATCACTGAAAGTTGCACGTAGATTCAAACAACGAACGTATCCCGCATCTCGCACGTCAGCTGCCCATGATCTTTCTATTCGCATCTTCACTAATCATAATCGCCCATCCAAGGCTCGATGCCGATCCATCTACTATCCTCTCGCTCCTGCTGCTTCTGCATCTGCTTGAGCCGCTCCATCTGCAACCCCGAAACAAAATGTAGGCCTCCTTGTGTCGGACCAGCGCGAAGGTTCTCGCATTCAAAGCACTCACAACATTCTGGCATGAAGAACATAGTTCCGTGACCGCACCTCTTCACCTTGTCGAAGTACCGCTCCAGAGCCTGATCAGGAGTTTCGTCCCTAGGGCAGTTTGGTGTACGAACGGCTGCGTCATACACGTCTTTCAGAGAGTACACATTGCTCCAGTATTGCTTGCTGTACATTACGTAGTTGGACTCTCTTTTCACCCCGGCGGTCTTGAGCTGATTCTCTCTCATGTGGAAAAGCCCCGCGATATCCCCTCCAGAGATCGTTATGTTCTTTCCTTGAGTATCTTTGAATCGGGAGGTTTCCGTCTCAGAAGCTGCACTGTCCCTCCTTGAAGTGGGTTTTGTCGGCGTTTTCACCGGTTCGGTGCTGGATACGTGCTCTTTCCAATGTAATAAGCCCTTCTTCACAATATGCTCCCCATCAAGGTCCTTGCATGCCTTTGGTGTTCTGAGCATCCAATTAAGGTAGCCCTCATTGCGGCCTTCTTCATGGACCTGCTTCAAGGTCTTGCCCCTGTGCTTTCCCGTCTTAAGGATGTAGTGTGTATATGGGTCGTTCACCACTCGATTGCGGTACTCCTCGTCGGCTTCGTTGTCGAGGGTCTCGTTGGCAGGAACGAAGCTGTTCTTGTTTGGGTTTGACGAATTGCCCCACGCCTTCTTCGGTGTCCGGTAGGGTGGCATCTTCGGTCGCGCAATACAGCGGGTACGATACGGGGGCTAATGCAGAAGCGGCAGCGGTGGGGCTGTGGCCGTGCCAGGAAGAGTAGCCTGACTATGTCATCGCATCGGCTTTCCACAAATCTACACGAATGGTAGTGTACTTACTGCTGCGACTGTATGTCAATGAATTGAATGAAAGCGGTCGAGTCGAAGACGGTTACGGAGTTTATGATCGTTGAGTCTGTGACGCGACCGCGGGAATGCGGAACCGTGCCGCCGCGCGAAACCCTGGCTGTGACGTACCCCTGGTTCATCACCAATGCTGCAATTGGACACTCGACAGCTGTATACATCAAATTGCTTGTGAGATCGACAAGAATGCTATGTGTAGTTTCTTTGTTTCGCATCATGCCTACAGCTTGGATACGTCTGGCTAATCAGCGACGTGTCTCTCTGATCACGAAGCATCTTTCCGATCCATAGGAAATGCGAAGGTCAGCAGCCATCACCGTAACAATCGAGAAGCGGAAGGCATATCGCGACGTTCGTCAGAGGCATAAACGATGGATTCTTACACTCGATAAGAGATCGAGATCCTAGATATACGTTCTTAACAAAACGCTAAGTGCACCCCATTTGAGGGAAACGGTATACACCTAGCTCTGCGAAGTGCAATTATCTTAAAGGAAGCTTAGAAGGCTACAATGCCTTAACCAATCTACAAACTCGAGTTTTTATAGCAATGTAGACTTTGGAGGACCTGTTAATATTTCCTTTTGAATGGGGTGAATGCGAGCTTTCTTCGATCATGCCATTTACCACCACCTGGGCAGTGTTTAGGCGCACGGTCATCGAATTCGGAACGTGTGCATGTCGCAATGCTCGACCCTTAACCTATATTCATGTAAAACGAGACGTTAAATCCAAAGCAATATGTGTAGATGCAATGTTCTCGTGTTGGAAGTGTGTTGAGAAGGTGAGGGGTAGGAGCATGGGCAGCTCGTTGGCCTTGGCCTAATCGAGCTAGTTAGTCGCGAAACTCACGTTTTCACGCGAGCCCTGGAGATAACCGCTGATTTGAGACAACATGACGTCGCACGCTACGCGTCTGAACCCTTTGACTTGAACCCCATCATTCTAACGACACCAACTAAATATCTATCTACTACCTCGCGTCATGTCAGGCGAACCGAAGTCTTCCGTGGCAGCACCGGCACCTTATTACATTTCGAAGTCGGCTATCTGTACCAACAGCAAAGGCGATAGCATTGGTAATGGTCTTTTTGCTAACCGAAGGTTTGGTTCGGGCGAAGAGATTGCAAGCTTCACGAGGCCTCTTGTTGCTTCATTGGAGACGGAACGGCTGCTCGATACCTGTGCGAATTGCTACCTCTGGACTGAAGGTTCATCGACTGGAACAAGGTTGTATGTACCGGAAGGCGCAAAAGTGAACAAGTGTGCTGCATGCCAGATATTCCGCTACTGCAGCAAGGTACGTCGAGTTATCTGCGGGTATGTTCGTAAACTAACATGCATCAGGCATGCCAAAAGGACGCATGGAATCGGGGACATAAGCATGAGTGCAAGATGCTGAAGCCAACGGCTGGTAGACCTCTCCCCAAAGCCTTACTTGCATGTATGGAACTATTCATTAGGCGAAAGCATGGTTTGATTTCCGATGAAGAATGGGAGCTGCTTTGTCGCTTACCTTCGCACATTGACGACTTCAAGCGGAACGGAACCTACGAGAATATCGAACTCATGGCTATGGGTGTCGGTCAGTTCTCGTCGTTGCAAAACCTCTTCGACAAGGACTTTGTTGCAGCGATGTATGGTCGAGTAAGTCTGTGATGGACTCTTCTAACTCTCTCACTGACATGTATAAAGGTAATGTCAAATGCTCTGACACTGATCACACCTACGTTAGATCCTCTAGGTATCATGATCGACCCTACACTCTGCCATATGAATCACTCCTGTAACCCGAACGCATACATCATGATGGATGGTCCGCGAGTAAGCATTCGTACACTCCGACCCATCAAGAAAGACAAAGAAATCTACATTTCGTACATTGATGCTACGAATCCCTACCACAGGCGACAAGAAGAGCTCCAATCCCGCTGGTTCTTTACCTGCCGCTGCGCCCAATGTCAGGAAAAGGCGACTCTCCAGGAAGACAACTGGCTGGTACCATCAAGGCCTGGATGGGTCTTGGGAGCCGAAGTTGCGTCCATGGCAGAAACTCAGGAGAAGCTGTTTGGTCTCTATGCGGAACTCCAAGCAACAGAAAGCCCCCTGCTTGTTAGAGCAGCGATCAGGCAAGCACTCAAGATTTGCCATGAGGCAATGTTTCTGCCGATTTATCGACAACCATATGCTGCACTCCGCGACGACTTGATTGTGAACTTGCTTTCCGAGGGACGTTACCAGGACGCATGGGCGCAATGTGCAAAGCGGTACAAGTACATCCTTCCCAAGCTCTACCCAGTCTCGTTCCACCCGGTCCGGGTAGTACAAACATGGCAAATGGCGATGTTGGCCGCATACCTAGCAAGTACTCCAGAGGGTGTAGGTGCACCAGAGGTGAATATGGGTCTCATTGCCATGATGCTGGTAAAGCAGGTGTTGAATGTAGCGCACTTGAGCCATGGGCCGGCTAGTGCATTCACAAAGAGTGTGAAGGCCAAAGCGGAAGAGATGACAGAAGAGCTCAAGAGGAGTCTTGGGAACGCAAACAGTGATGTCATGAACAGGGAGCTTGAGGTTCAGAGAGACAGGCTGATGGAGATGGGGCATTGGGCTCAGGACGGCCAGATAGAGGAACGGGCAAAGATTCTAACACTGCACGAGAAAGCCTTCAGTGTATGAGGTGGAAACAATTGGTCAAGAGACCAGAGCTGTCCCCAGTGTTTGGTATTCGTTACTGAATAGTCTGCGAAAATAAACTATTGCCGACATGCAATCTCCCATTCACCATAGTTCATTGCTTCCTTATTTTAGATGATGGAACAGCACTGACTGGGCCAAACCTTCTCGACACTCTCCAAAGGCTTGCAACACGACTGTATAAGAAGTATTTACTTGGTAAAAAACCGTATCCTAAATCATGAAATTGATATCGGTCATTTTGACTCGAGTGAAGATTTGCCAAATGACGTGGTAGTGCGGGAAAGACGAACTCATCATAACACCAACCGCCGCGCCGAAACAGTTAGTATACAGGCCCATAGCCGCACAGCGCGTTCGTATACGTGCTGCAGGCAAAGCATATAAAAGATCGCATGATGTTACTTTCTCTTAATCTTTATCAACGCCACAATTGCTTATAATTCGAAAACTCCAGACCTCGAGTTCATGGCTCGTTTGTCGTTCTTCGTTCTTCAAAAAGTGTCTACAGGAGTTCTATGTGCTGCTTGACGTCTCAGAGTACATTCATATAAACGACCGGGTTATCCAAAATGAAACCCATAGTGCAAATATCGATGGAAATATGCCACCGTCAAAACTGCGCATCAATATGACATGTTCAGATCGTTGACGGTAACGTCCATATTACTAGCATCACCGGCATCATCTCGCGCATGCTATCTCCCATGTGTACAAATATACATTCCGAAGCTCTTCCTCTCTTCAGCGAGCACATGAATAAGAAAGTAACAAAAACGATGTACAATATATTGATGTTGCCTGTGTGTCAGCAGCGCGCTCCGAAAGTAAAACACGCTACCCGCATGTCTCTGATGGTTCACCATCAGCTTTGCTCTATATCCTCCTGTGGTCTCTCCAATGCCAAAACATCTACCCAAAAAGATATGGCTCAAGTATATGTTCGGCGGCTGTAAGAGCAAGTGGAAGAAACGTAAAAAAACGAACAGAACTTTTCATGTGGAGCATGTTGAGTGGCGTCGTATCAAAATTGATCTGGACCAATGCCATGGTGCGTTCTGCTCTGGCAGTCGGTTTTATCGGTGCACCATCGACCGCGTCTATAAACAGTGAATTACAGCCTCATAAGGATCCTTCCCCGACGCTCATATTTCTGAAACTCAAATTGCTACCAACGCAATCCATGTCCAGGACTGGGCTCTTTCATGTGCCATGCTCTGCGCCGCAGCTTCCGCTTCCAAATATCGAAGCTCGCGCTTACTTCGGCCATGAAAACCTGTTCAAAGTTTACAGCAACGTATTGCTATCCCCCTTCAAAGCTCAACCTGATCCAAGCATGGGCAGTCGCTTACCCTTCCGAAAACACATATAGCATTTGATCGTGGGTATCCTAGGAATACGGGGTGTGGACGCGTCTGCCCTGTCGATCAAGCTAGCGACACAAGGGAGTACCATGCTGCGCCATGTGATGATCTGGAGAAAGCTAACTCTAGCGGGAGTGTGTCGGCAATCATCACGACATTCATAGGTCAACCAAAAAAGGGCCTTTGAGCGGAGCCGCCGGTGCTAGATACTCGAGCGTGTCCGCCAAAAGAGTTTACTTCTGATGCAAGCGCACCTTGCGACAGCCAGCGTCAAACTATTGGTATGGTGTTTCGATGGCTCGTGTGATCTGGTTTTGGATTGACTTGCTCGGCGAGCAGATCGAGTTGATCGACTAGATGACGTGTGAGCTGGATTGGAACAAGTGTCCGCTGGGCGAATCACATTAAGCCTGTCAAATAGAGTGGTAAGAGGGCGTGCTCGTTCCGATACTGCAAGGGAGTGGATTATGGCGTTAAGGTTTCGACGGGCTTGTCGATCGGCAAACAGTCACGCTAGACCAGGGCTGAAGAACCACGGCAGAAGCAATATAGGGTTCGAAAAGGTGGACTAGTGAGATTGGGGCTTGCATGAGATACGTGCGATGGACGCAAAACGTGCCACTATAGTAAGCCCTATGGTGTGATTATGTAGTGCCTTGCGTCAAACCTTCGAATCCACGCGCGATTCGCGCCATGTTTCCCCACAGCTCCATGGGATCGGATTCGTAACGAGGCGCAGCCATATGTAAGAGTGAATTAATTATTACGTTACCTGAGAGAGTGATGCGTGATGATGTAGCCATTAGAGAGCAGATTGGTAAGATTCGTGAAATGGGTATCTATGTTGGAGAAACTGGCGTTCAGAAATGCCGCCGTACAAGAATGTCGCCGAAGCGGGGGTATGCTGGATATCGCTAATCGCAAAAGTTTGTACACAAGTTGGCGTATCAGGAGCCGAGTGTTTTTGTAGCACCGGTCGGTGATCGCTCAGGTTCGCACGAAGCTACCCACTGGGAGTCAGTCAATGCGCGAGCTTTGCCCGCAAAGCCTATCCTCTCGACACCGCCTTCCCAAACATTGACAACCGACTTTTCTTGGGCTTACCTGCTGCCCCTCGCTGCTCCTCCCATGGTGAGACATCATTGATCTGAAGTCGCCTACCAAGACCTAGACGTTCACGTGGAGACTCATACCAATGCTTGGAGAGCTCGGATGGCGCAATAGTAGATGGAGCAATGGAATACGAATCGTCATCGTCGTCGTCATCGCGATCCTCTCGAAGATCATCAGTGCTGGCTAGCGACGCTTCGTACAAAGTTGGTAGCGCTGGAGCTGATGGTGTCCTCCTATAGTGCGGCATGTGTGCAGACCGCTGAACTGGCGGTGGGCCCTTCGTTGCCATTGGCCGACTGAAGTTCTGGACCGGTCGCTGAGGGGCATAATGTGGGATAGACGATGCATCCAAGGGCGACTCGTAGATGGCGAGCGGTTCGCTTTGTCGGCGCTCTACAACAGGTTGGGGTTGGAAGAGGAAGTCATGTGAGTCGGGCACATCGCCAAAATTGTTTTCAGCAGGCGCCTGAACAGCATGAGCATCCGTTCCCCATGCTCCTTGGTTGGGCCGGTCGTTCAATTTTCGGAAGATAGTATCTGCAGTGTCCATGACGATCGTATCTGCGGATGTCGTCGAAGAGGCTGGAGAATGTGGTCGCGAGTCTACTGATCCGTCTATGCTTGGGCGATCGCTCGAAGTGGAGTTCGAGAGCCGAACTGGTGACTGCGTGGTAGAATCATAGGATGCGCCAGCGCTCTCTGATCTGGGAGGTAACGCGCCAGACGCAGCGGGGTCATCCGGGAAATAGTAGGACATCTCCGGGAGCGTGGTAGTTGATGGCGAGGATCCGAGGCCAGAAGCTCCATCTCGGATAGTGAGGTTTGATATGGAGGCAGATGCGACAGAGTTGGGTGGGTTACGGGTGCCGTCTGTCATGACAGAGAATCTCGACTCGTTCCAGGGGGTGTTTTTAAGAGGCGAGCCAAAGGAGCCCTTGGACGATACGCTGATTCTGTTGTCCTTGCTGTATGCGCTTGTTGTTGAGTACCGGGTTTTGACGGATTCAGGAACACCGTCCCATTTTGAATTGACCTTGGGGACAGAATTTGGAAGTTTTTGGCCGACATAGTTGCTGCTGGCTCTTGACTGCGGCGTAGAGGTTCCGGAGTTGAGGTTCTGCTTGCGCTGCTGCTCTTTGAACTGCTCCAAAGCGACTTGAGACGGTTCCTTTAAAGAGAGAAAACCGAGCACGGAGCCCTTTTTCTTCTTCTTCGATGACTTTGAGCCATTTGACGAAGAGTTGCTGGAGGATATGGAAGCCAGACTGGATGACGTCAGGGAGGTAGTGTCGAAGGACGGACGGGAGATGTTCGAAGGAGCGTTTGGATCCGGGGTCGCGGGCGGCTCTTGACTATAAGCAGAGTCGGGCCCAGAGTCCTGGGAAGCAGAGTCGGCGATGGAAAGGCTGTCGGACGGAAGCGGATTTCTGTACTTCAGCTTGGGCATGCGCGCCAGCGGGGACTGTGCTGTTAAGTCTGCATTCGGAGCCATGGCTAACGAAAGTGATTTCGGTCGGGTGGGCCCTTAGGGTTTAGCGGCCAGTCAGTGCCAGTTTGATCGTCGTTTGATTGGCAGGCCGTCGCTAAGGCGTAGCGCATGTCATGCAGGTGCAGGTAGCGGACAGTAGTCGAGGGTCGAGAAGTGAGGAATTTGAGTGGCATTTGGAAGGATGATATGGAGGTGGAGAGGTGAGGGTCGAGGACGGGACGGCAGATGAGGGAAATGGGCGTGTCTGTACCGAGCTGGAGAGTCTGCAAGTAGAAGGCGCAATTGAGGGCTCCAAGGCTAGCAAAAAGCAAGAGCGACTCACCGTGGAGGACGCAGGCTGGGACGGGTACGCTACGCTTCAAGAGACGTGATTCTGATGGCTATCCACGCGGCACCGCCTATCAGAGTATTGCTATTGGCGGGCTGGGCATGGCGTTTTGGTGGATTACTTGGGTGGCTTCTCGCTCTGGCGCTGACCCTTGCAGGCGTTCGGCTGCGTAAGACTCTCATCTGCGAGGATGTCGCCGGACTAGACGGACGCGTTTTGCGACATGCAAATTGGCAATCAGAGGGCAGATCTTGAACGCCGTTATGTCGGTTGTGAGATGGCAGTTGCTTCAGAGGAGTGCACTGACACTGCCTCGTGCCGATGCCGTCTTTAGCCCTTACTTTGTCTCTCCTATATCCCTCAAGGAACTTGCCATTCTGTTCGACCAGACCGCATGGAGGTCGGATAGACATGACGAGATTCAGACGTCGGGAATAGCGGCGCGTCACGCAATCGCTGTCTGAGAATGCCACGCACGGCTACAAGCAAGTGCAACCGAGGTCAGTGTGCAACTGGCATCGTGATGGTGTACACGGAGTACTCGGAGCGCGGATTACCATGTTCGGACACTCCTTTCTGGTCACCGCTGGGTAGGAGTATGATCAGAGGTGTAAGCCCTTCCAATTACCACAGACGATCATGTGACACTCTTACTCGAATACGAGAGACCAGGCTCAAGATGTCTTCTTCCAATATCATCGAGTGTTGTCGGCGGACTGTGTGACGTGTGGCGGTTGATGTTGGATGGCCGGCTTTGTTACAAGATAGACGAGATCGACTCCCGTACAGCCGAATCGCAGCCAAAGAAATTATCGCCCGCAGGCCGGCTCCGCACAACCCTCGCACTCATCTCGCGACGTGTCGACTGCAGCAGCCAGCGTGGGCGTTCCCGCGCACAATCTTGCACGACAGACACCCCCCTCGCAAATCGCACCTGGCATGGACGGCCCCGGCACAAGTCTAGACAGCGCCTAAGACGCCGCCACCTCGCGGCGAACCACCGCCGGAGATTTACCAGCAGCGCTCCCAGGCCTCTGCGTGGCCTGACCTTGCTTTCACCGCAGCGTGGTCGCCGATCGCCCTCCTGCCACGACTCTCCGGCTTTGCGCCTGGCGACGTCTCCCTCCACCAAGCCATGCCTGCGCTCCTGGTCGATACGAACGCGCGCCCGGTGTCCTCCAGCGATGCCTCGACCGCCTCGGAGCACTCTGGCGCCCGCTCCAAGTCGCCCACGCCCGACCGCCCGCCTGTGTCACCTCTCACGCCCACGGCCTCCGCTGCCCAGTTAGCTCCTGTGGAGCGCACCGAAGCCCGACCCCGCCCTGCCCCTCCGCCCACGGCCACCTTCAGACCGCAACCGCCGTCCGTCGCAATATCTGAGAGCGAGAACCCAGATGCCATCGCCCTGCGCTCCGCCATCTCGCTCCTGCAGCTGCAGCGCGAAAAGAGCAAGCGCGACCTGAGGGCCCTCCAGGACCTCAAGGCAGCCGCTGTTTCCGACCCGCAGGCGTTTGTGCGGTCGCTGCAAGAGCAACGCGCGCAGGCCTCTCAGTCGCACCAGGACATCCTCACGCCAACACTGGCCGGTCTGTCCGACGCAGCAAGCAGTAGCGAACAAGACGCGAACAGCGCAGACACGCGCAAAGATTCCACGCACATGGAGGCGAAGCCAGACCCACCCAAGTTCCCCGCAATACCGCAGCCGCAGAACATCGTGCGATGTCCACCCGTCAATTGGGACAAGTATCACATAGTCGGAGAGCCACTGGACAAGATGCACGAGGAGCAGAAGAAGTGGCCAGGCTCCGCTGAGCCTCCGCGCACAAAGTCTGGCCAACGAGCACCCCCGCACTCAGTGACAGCGCCATACTCTCCTTTCACTGACGGCATCAGCGCTGGCTCGTCGTCAACACCCCAACCCACCAAGAACTCCAAGAAGACGCCGTCGTGAGGCCGGATAGCACCGTGCCAACCGGCTGCGACCCAACACCAATGCGCAACGCGCAACACTTCATCACTACCACAACCGCTTATAACTATTCCACTCCAAAAGTCCGAGAGCACAGGCTGCTCTACGAAAGTAATGCACTTATGGTCATCATGATAGACGATGCCTCACGAATAGACGACGAGACCATAGCGATAGACCCGAATACAAACAGACTAGACAAGCCAGTCCTTGACCTACATGGTGCGTTCGATCACTCACCTCACTCATGGAAAAGTCTGAATACCACGGAGCCGACATCAAGATGGAAACATGCAAAGTAGGTGACCCAACGTTAATGTAGGCTCTAGACCTGTCCCAGTTTTCTCTTGTGTGGGGTGCACTCATAGGCGATCTTGTTGAATCCAGCTTCTATTTGTGTCACCGTAGTCTGCATCGATTCGTACCTGCACACGCACGTTGCGGCTGTGCACCCCACAGTGGTCCCGTGTGGCTGGCACATCTGCAAGCGCCGCGCTCCTGCCTACACCGATGCAGCGATTGACAAGAGTTTCGGCACTCTTTCTTTTTTCAACTCTGCCATCATCACCCAGCCAAAAATCTAGGCACGTCAAGTTGCTGACGTTCCTGCTTTACCCCTGCGCATTTGCTTCGCTTAGCGCTGCGCTACGTCATAATCCCAGGGTCTGTACACCACACGCCCAGCAACACGTCAACATCGTGGTCAGTGTGTTGAAAAGGCCCTGATTCGTATTCAATGCCGTTGATCTTGAGGCTGAGGCCCCGTTGGTTGGGTTTGCTATTCGCTTGTTGCCATGGCCGGGCCCTAGCAGTGACGTGCGGGTCTTTTGCACGGTCGTCGCATCGCAAGCTTGTATTTGCGCGTCACGTATAAGTGGTTGACTCTTCCTTTATCGCCTTTGACGCATACTCAACATCTATCGCTTTTGTGTTCTATCTGCGTTTCAGCCTTGCAGCGCTGTTTGAATACATCGCCATTCACGGGTAGCACATAGAGGGATCGCGACCACCTGCGCCTTTACACCTACACCACACCTATACCACAACCGCAAAGCCAACACCATCGCGATGCGCTTCATCGCAGTACTACCGGTGCTATGTTGTACCGCGGCCCTCATCCTCTCGTTTCTCTGCCTATTCGCCGGCCATAAGAAAGGCTTCATGGAAGACTACTCTCTCCTCACGCTCAACACGTCCGCCGTTGGGCAAACGCTCATCCAAGCTCCATCAGAGGACTCTGACTCCACACTTTCATCCATCATAAACCTCATCCCCGACTCCATTACCGACAGCGTCACCAACGAAATCAACGAGCAGATCGACGAGTTCCGCGAGCGCATTGGCATTGAGGACTGGTACTCGGCACACATGCTCAACTACTGCCAAGGACAGTATGAGCCTGGAGAGGTGGCCAACGCCACGCTGAGTCAAGATGACATTACCAAGAACGTCACCGAGTGCGCAAAGAGCAGGGCTACCTACAAGTTCGACCCTACGGCCATTATTCAAGAGGCGATCAACAAGACGGGCGTAGACATCACCCTGGAGGACTTAAACTGGCCAGATGACATCCAGAACGGAATCGATGCACTCAACGCGCTCATGGCAGCCATGTTTGTGCTCTACGTCATTGCAATCTGCCTCATCTTCATCACGCTTGTCACCAGCGTTCTTGGAATCTTCATTGGAAACGGAAGGCTCACACCCTGCATCAACTTCCTCCTTGCGACACTCGCCTTCCTGGCTATCGGCCTCGCGAGCGCCCTTGTCACTGCTGTAATGGTCAAGGTAAGTTCTGAATTTACGAAGTGCATGTGAGACATATACTGATTTTTTTTCAAAAGGGTACGGACATAATAAATAAGCACGGCAACGACATCGGATTGAACGCGAACTGGGGCGGCAAATTCCTTGCTTTGACATGGGCCGCAACTGCACTTATGCTCATTGCGCTTCTTGGCTGGATCGCCAGCTTCTGCATTGGCGGCAAGGACCATGGTTCTCGCCGTGCTCGCAAGCCCTACAAGGTCTAAGGATATGAAGAAAGAGGATCATATAGTCCCAGATTAACAGATTGACCATGTCGATGCGGGAGCAATCTTTGGAGCATTGCGGCTTTTTGTCTTTATACACGACCTCACGAACGAGTTCACGTCTTTCCTTAACGTTTTGTCATATACCCCCAGATACCAGAATGTGTTGTTGGACAGATTCAGCGATGAAGATTGTATACCTTAGTTTATTATGAATGAACATACTTAAACAAGATCGTTGTTCTCTTGCACTACACAGGTCTGCAGACTACATTGACATTAAAGCATATAAAGTAGGTGGCCTGACATCAATGTAGGCTCTAGAGGGCTCCGTTGTCCCCCAGGTTGAAATGCGTGCACTCTTCTCATACCCCAAGGCCAAAAGATCCGCACGCGCTATCGATCAGCCACGCAATGAATCATTTCAGTGAAGAGCGCCTCCACACACTGTTGTCCACCATCATATGTACAAACTCGTCATTACTGTTTACCATATGCGCGTCCACGATACGCAACACGAATTACTACAACGTGTACTCAACACCGGTGTATGCCAACTCAAGTATGCATCGTCATTCCGACATTCATGTCATTCTCTTTTGTACTATATAACCAGAAAATCCAGCATAAGCCTCCTTATACTTTATCATCGCCGTCTTCGCAAATCCATCTCATTTATCAGCCTACCTTCTTCGATTAACGTAAGCCCACATAACCACTCTTCTTAGCCCTTAACAAGTAACATATCCCCCAGCAAGATCCCATCATGCCACGGTACCAATCTCGACCCCGAGGCTTTGGATATGACCAAGCTCCGTAAGTTTATCTATTCTCTCACAACACTTCACGCCGTCTTGTATATAGTTTTCTTTCCTACTAGCACTGACTGCATTTCAAGACAACTTCATTACGGCCCCGCCTTCGACTACAACGGCTTCCATGAAGGCCGCGAGGGAGGGCGTCGCGTGCGGGAACACTCATACACGCACGCTGGGTCAGGATTAAGAGTGATGAGGTACGATGCTGGAGGCAATGATGACGATGACTATTACTACCGTCGCCGCGGCGGTGACGGAAGGGAAAGATGGGGATGGAGGGAGAGGTTCAGGTGCTGGTAGTCTGTCGACGTTGAGAAAGCGGAACACCCTGGAGGCTACATCAACGTTAGGTCACCCACTTTGCCTATTTTTACGGCGATGTTGTCTCCAGACCTGTTCAAAGATAGCGAGCACGTAACTTGAGAGGTGAATGTAGTATCAATGTTTTCGTTTGTATCAAACGGGTATCTAGATTCATTACCTTCATCAAGTATGCCTGGTCTCCAACCATAACTACGCATGTTCCTCGCTCGTTTGAATACCAGTTCAGATTTTCCGTCATAACCCGACGTGACGTGGCACTTGGGGATGGGCCATGACTACGTCTTGCTCGCTTTTGCGTAGGTGACCGAATGCCGGAGTGTATCCAGAGTAGCAACGCATCCAAATGTTGCGCAAATGGTATACATGTGTTCCTGTTGCTCATCGCTGGCGGATGATTTCTAGTAGAGTCCGGTATCAGTGGAGGCCGAAATCGAGTTGAAGAGGAATAAAGCTTGCGCACCTGTGAGAAACTCCTCGCTACGGATATAGTTAGCCACCGTTCAGAAAGCATTCCTGCACTCTCTTGTATGCTACTTACAAACTCAGCGTGATATAGCCGTCGCGATCCTCGTCATACTTCTTGAAGACGTCTGTCATCCTCTTCAGACTAATGCACGCTTGCACGAACAGATCGAAGCTCAGTGCGTTGCGTCCGTCGCGGTCGTACGTGCGGTACAGAAGAGTGACGAACGCTTGGGAGAGACGGTATCCGAAAGCGATGAGGGCTTCGTTGAATTCAGCGTAGGATATGCTGCCGGAATGGTCTTGGTCGAAACGGTCGAACAGGCTGCGCCAAGCTGAGAGGAACCCCCAGAGCCCACTACAAACAATGTGTTAGCTTGAACCAGTCAGGAGAGGGACGAGGCCAAGTACCAGAATTCGTCAAAGTTGACGGAGCCAGATCTATTAGTGTCGAACATTCGGATCATCATACGGACGGTGTGTGGATCGAAAGGTGTCCAGTCGCCGTTGACCAACGCTGTTCGCAGCTCGGCTTCTGTGAGTTCACCACTCTCTGTCGCATGCGTTAGCATTGCTTATGCGTGAGACTTGTTACAACATACTGTCTTTGTCGACCGCGCCGAACAGTCTCCACAGCGCTTCGCGGTCATTCGCATCCCTTGGCGGCGGTGCAGGAGTAGGCGGCGGCCTCGACTGCTGCGCCAACTGCGGTCTTCCATGGTATCCCTGTGGCGGAGGTCCATGGCCATAGTTGACTGGCGGAGGCGATCCTACTCCCATTCTGTTGTCGGGCCTCGCATCGTACCGGCCGTCGTATCGCGGGTCGCTGTATGCGCCTGGTGGGGGCCTGCTGTCATATCCACCACCTCCTGCGCCGCGTCCACCACCGTAGCGCTCATCGGGACGGGTGTCGTATCTTTGGCCGCTGGGAACGGGCGGGGGAGGTTTGTTGTAGTCGGGACGCGCCGAGCTGGTGCGCGGTGGGCGTGAGGCGGCGGAAGCGTTTTGCGACATCATCGCAGCAGCCTGGTCTACGTCAGTCCTGCAGGCGCGTCGAGGGACTGCAAAGACGTACCTGCTCAGGCTCGGCATGCATAGGCAGCCTGTCCGGGTTGAAGCCTTTGTTGTACGCCATGGTGGGAGCGAGTCGTCGTGTGTTTGCAAGGTGGAAAGCAAGATGTCGCAAGGTCGAGGGCTGATGATATATGAAGGTGACACCAAGCTTCAGCTTCTCGGCGCGGGCAGCAATCGTCACGCAGACAAGTGGCTCCCAAACACAGGAAGATGCTAGTAACTTATCGTACAAAGGCTTTGCGATCAGCCGAGTAAGATGCGGCTCCAGCGATCAAAGCCCAACGTCGCCCTTCACAGCCCGGTTGCGGCTGACACCAACGGCGACCCCTTGGGTAGGCATATGCGCAGCGGGGCAGGAGGCTTGGCCCTATGACGCACTAGCCCTCGTGCCGGTCAACAACAAGGGAATGTCTACCGCGATGCGAATACGGGCAAGTCCGTGTAGGCATAGCGCAAAATTTGATCGTGGTATTCTTACCCAATGTTCCGATTTCCGAAGGTTCGGCCAGTTGCTGTGGGGTTTGCAGGTCATTCGTTTCCTCCAGTGCCGAGTCACGTAGAGCTTGCGTAATGGGGTATCCTTGTATGTCTAGGTGGACTCGTCCAACTTGTTCATTGATTATATTTTTTACAAAGAAGTACAAATCGCAACTCTGATCTTTCGTCATGCCATAACCGGGCGCCCGAGGGTGTCCAAGTGCAACCGTCAAATTGTGAAACGAGACAAAATACTAGATGATAACAACGACAATCATCCTGGGTATCCAACGCCCCTGCACCCAAGTTCTACAATTCCTTCAAACAAAAATAACGGTATATAGTATGCATCGAGCATCGCTGGCTGGCCTCCAGGAAGTAAAGACCGTAACAGAAAGATAAAAATAAGGGGTACAAATACAGCATGGCCGAGGCCACACGAGAAAGGAGATCGCTGCAAAAGAACTTTTCGAGCTCCGCTACGCTGCTCAAGTCTTGACTCGCTTCTGGTTGCCGTCATCTGAGCCCTGATCAGACGTCTTGCGCTTGCGCTCGGCAGAATCGTCGCGGGCGAAGCTGGGTCCGTTCGGGGCTACCGGAGTCTGGAAAGTCAAAGGGCTCGGCAGCATGTTGGAGTCGCGGCCAAAACCCCACTCGGGGTAAAAGCTCGAAGGCGAGGGAAGCAGGCCATTCTCAACAAAGCGACTAGGAAGTGCTGAGATGGGGGTTTCCATGTTGTCGCGACTACCGTATGAGTTGCTGTTCGACGGCGGCGGAGGACGAGCGAAGGGATTGGGCGGGCCAGTTGCACCGGCACTGAGCAGCGAGTTGGCGCTTGGTGACGGAGGAGGCAGAACTACGCCGGAAGAGTGCGATGCGTCGGTGCTTCGTCCAGGAGTTGCACCCGTCGTTCCAGAATCTTTGGGAGACGAATCGGCCGTAGCACTTCCAGCGTCTGACTGTTCGCTCGGAATCTGCACCCTCAATCTCGGCTTGCTTTCACCACCCATGCGTAGGCTGTTTGTTCGCGACGGAGGAGGAATGGTAGGCATGGAAGACGTAGACTGTGTTCGCTGCGGCGGCTGCTGGACAGGCGGTTGTGGAGGCTGCGCTTGAGGCTTCGGGTCCCCGTTTGGCTGCAATCGCGACATGGCGGCCACGTCAATCGATTGCGCTCGGTTCTCCTGTTTGATGTAGGGAGCCTCGCTGCGAGACAGGTTTGAGTTGTTGCTGCTGCCCCAGTGTGCTGCGAGCATGGACTGGCTATCGTCGATGGGTGTGAAGATGCTGTGTCTGGCAGACGCGTGTAGTGGCTTGGGCTGAGGAAGAGGGGGGCTCTGGAAATCGTTCTGTTGCGGTGGGGACGGAACGGTGATTGTGGGCTGTTGCGGATGCTCTTGTTGCGGCTGGGACACTTGCGGGGGTGGAGGTGGTGGAGACAATCGATGCTGCTGAGCCTGTTGCTGTTGTTGCTGCTGCTGGGCTTGTTGCTGCGCCTGCTGTTGTGCTTGTTGCTGAGCCTGCACCTGGGCCTGTTGTTGCGCCTGTACCTGGGCCTGCTGCTCTTGTTGATGCTGGTGTTGCTGCTGCTGATGTTGGTGTTGTGCCTGTTGCTGCTGCTGGAAGGTGGGTGGCATAGACTGTCGGCGCTGCTGCTCTTGCTGCATGTACTGAACTTGAGAATGTGTGGGCATAGGGTGCGTGAACTGGTACTGGGCCGCGGGCGGAGTAGGCTGAGGCTTGGGCGCCATCTGCTGGGCAGCTTGCGGGTTGTAGAAGGACGGGGTCGGCATGTAGGCATAGTTGTTGGGCGGCTGAGGGGCTTGCGACGGGTAGGGCTGGGGCGGCGCGAGGTTGGAGCTCGGTCTGCGGATGTGGCCTACTCGCGAGTTCGGTCGCGACAGGTGGTGCGGCGGCTGTGGGGAGGGCCCTCGCTGCTGGAAGGCGCCGTTGCCGATTGGCGGCGACATGGACGGCGCGCCGTGTCTTATGTGCTGGAACTGCGAGTGCTGCATGTGATGGGGCATCATCGAGTGCTCGGGCGGGGTGTGCGAGTCCCGGGGCAGGGCGCCCTCGTCGTCCTCATCGTCCTCGTCGTCGCCGTCCTTCTTGCCCATGAAGTCCTCTGGACCCTTGTGCTCGTGGGCTCCGCCATACTGCGTGACCTGTCAGTGTCATTCTGCTTTAGCGCGGCTCTCGATCCAGGGTCGGAGGGTGTGCCTACATATTGGTACCGGCCAATGGTCTCGTTGATGTCGCCGGAAGAGAATTCGTAGAGCTTCTTGTTGTGGCCGAAGATGATGACGGCCACGTCGACGGAGCAGAGCACCGAGAGCTCGTGCGCCTTCTTGAAGAGGCCGCCTTTGCGCTTGAGGAAGGTGCTGCAGCGGGTTAGTAGCTGCAGGTGAGGGCGCTGGAACTGCGGCAGCTGACTTACACGGAGCGGTTCCGGTCGTCCTTGATGGCCTTGATCTCAATCTTTCTGCGACCCATGGTGGCTGGCGATGCTAGACGGGCAGGCGCATGGAGCGACGGCGAGGCTTCGAGGAGCAGAGCACGATGGCACTAGCTTGCGCGGCAGAGGCGTGTTCACGAAGACGTGCAGCGTTTCAGCGCGGCCAGGAGGGAGTGGGCGGCGAGAATCGGCGCGGTGGATGCTCGATTCTTTTTCGCGACTCCAGGGCTATATGGCTGTGATGCGCGACACAAAGGTCGGTTGCTGCACTCACAGGAAGCGTGAGGCTCTGAACGTGATGTGCAGAGGAAACGATGATGGAGTGGGTGGGCGCCCCTATATTTAGAAATCTGGCGTCTGCAGAGCCCAGGCCATCCGATCGCTAATATGCCCGGTTACAGCTTATTTGCTCGGTTTGGACCTTCGTGCCACGTCCGCCGTGCCCTTGCAATTGGGTGTGCAATCTGTACGTCAATCATCGCTGGGCCGGCTAACTGCACTTGGGCTGTTTACTCCACCTGCGACGCCCAGCTGAGTTATTTTAGGGACATATCAGAGCCGGGGTCCAGCGACCTCACACGCGCAGACAGACCCTTGATGCCGTACAGTAGCAGAATGAGACAGCTGCCTTTTACCGGCATTGCGCTACGTCGCTGCTCGAGTCTCTCAGATTAGCAGGGCCGTCTGACCGGCTCTGCAGCGACCAGACGGGCGTCGCTATTCTTGCGTGCCACGACCACCGGGCACGCGAGTCGGCGCTTGCAGAGATAATGACGAGAGTCGACCCAGGCTGCAGACGTTGGCCAGCGTGGGATAGGCGCAGGGCGGAGGCATTCGGTCGGCCGGTGCTCCTTGTGCGGCATTGCACTTACCGGTGCGCCATTTGCACCCTTTCCGAGACCGCGTTTTGCTAGCCACACATGGCGGAGCACTGGCTCAATCATCTCTCTCAAACAATAGCCTCCTCGACTGTGAGGGCAGTCCCTGGGTGAGCTGCGGCCCGCCAACGAGTCCTCCGCTCTCTACGACTGCAATCATTCAATACAGGCAGCCGTCGAGGGCACCCCGCTCCCCCCGCCGGATGCGGCGCGGCACCCATGTGCTCTGTATCTTCACACTCCCTGTCAATCTCCATGCAGTCACGTCGCGTGCAGACGGTCGGATAACGTCCATACACATCGTCTGCAGTATCTGCTTCCATGTCCCCAGGCGTTGAAGTTGGATTAGGGCTCGCAGCACGCGGTTCCTAGCGCGGCTGCCTCCCATGTCCGAAACGCGATATTTTTAGAAGGCCATGCCGCGAACCCACTCCCACGCCTGGCATGACGCACCCACGACCGCGTCTGATTGACTGACTGCCCCAGCTTACCTCACCACACATCCAAAGCTCCAGATCGTTACACATTGCTAAGCTGCTGTTCGTCTATCACTTCCTGTCCGCCCTTGTCGTTTTCCCGTTGACATGATCTCACCCGCCTAGCCGCCGGCATCGTGTCCCTTCCCCAGCTTTACTAGCTCATGATTCCGCTTGCGTATACTCCACCGCTGCGAGACTAGTCTATGTGATTGCGGTCTTCACCTGCTGAAGCGACTGTGCCTCACACAGGGCCAGCGGCTCTACCGAACAAATGCTCTCCATTGAAGCTTGTTGGTTCTAATTGAAGCATCCCAGATACCCGCATCACTCAGCAACGCGTCACTTCATCTTCATCAAAGAAACGACGCCCGCCGGAAAATAAGCGGCCCGGCGCGTCTAACCCCTCTATCAGACGCAGGTACACTCTTCGGCTGTTATTCTTAGTCGCACATGCACACCACCCGGTAACCATCCCTTTGTTTCTTATCATCACCTAACCCTCTCCCAGAGACCTGGTCGATGCAGGTACACACCTCGTGTTATTTTGGGCCGCATGCTGGCCCTCAGGATTCTCATTTCTCCAATCACTACGACCTCTGGCCCCAACCCGAGACCTGTGCTTCAGGGAAGACCGCGTGGTAGATGCAGGTACACTGCTCGGACGTTATTTCTGGACGTCTCAGATTTGATATACTAATCCCAACTTCATGATGACAGAGACGATGTGCTCTCGATCTTCACTAGCAACTACTGCACGTCGTCGGCGCCTACAAGAGATCGTCAAGGCACACTTATCAGGGGAGCGGGGATGGATAGGTCGTTCAGAATAGAAACCGACATCTTGAGCTTGTCCAATTCTTTCGAAAGCACTCTCTGAGCGCGTAGCTTCAGCGATACAGCAATCGATCAGATCCATGGATGAGCTGTTGGTACTATGACTTCACCATGATGAAGCGCTTCGCCAGATAGGGGTACTCTATTGTTACGCGTTGCGTACATCCCACTATACTGACCCCAGACATATGAGTTGAGAGAATTCAGTAAGGGGTGTAGGAGGCTCTATGGGAACAGTGAGGAACGTCTGAGACTTCCGAAGCCCTTGCAAATCTTGGGGATCTGGCAACGAAGAGGCAGATTCCTTTCCTTGGGAGGACATATCATGATACGCGCAGTGACATGACCCTTTAGTCTGCATCTTTTTGTCCGTTTCTGAGACTGTACTGAGAAGGGAATGCTTGAATCAAAAGCTAGAGACAGAGGAAAGTCAGATCCTTCTACATCGATTTCGTCTCAAATCCTTCACTTTCATGATCATAGTTCGTCCTTTCCAAGTATAAAGCGTCTCTTGATCGCTACTATTTCCTACATTTAAGAACTACAACTTAAAAGCCTTGTGCCCTGACTTTTCACCAAAACCACGCGTGTCAACGTTTATGAGTCCGCGTGGTTTTGCGCTCCCTACACCCAAAAAAATACGAGACGAAATTACGATGACGAAGAAAGCACATAGCGCCGTCCCATGCAAATTTCCAGTGTAGCTTTTGAGCCGCGCCACTGCAGCCACACGGCATTCTCAGCTTTCATTTTTGGTAGAAACCTCAGGGGAATGAATTGCAGAAAGAGAAAGTCTAAACATCCCTAGAGCTTTATATGTTTCTCACAAGCTCTAATACTGTGTTCTCACGCGTGATCGCGCTCGATGCAGCACTGGCGTGAGCTCCGAGATATAAAACACAGTCATTCCTTAGAAGACCTCACTTCGATACTTCACAACATTCTGTGAAGCGTCCAAAAACAAGCAATCAACGAGATGATGGAGTGCTTCTTCGCCCGCTTCTGTTCTAAATAATGCAAAATGAAGGCCGATACATGCATTTTGAATAGCTTTTGGCTACATGACAGCGTACTGACAAGATTCTGGAAAGAAATTTCAAGGACGCCATGTGTACACCCAGTACGTGGGAGGTCGCCACATCAGTTGTATATGGAGTCTTTTTCGTAGAATCTAAGCAATTTGGCATGGCTGGCGCAGACATCAACCGTCAGCCCCTGTGATTTGAGTCGTCGACCCGGACTCATGTACGTATTGTCGAGTGTTTTTGGTGTGACTGTTGAAGCAGTGTGACAAAGGAATTGTGACGTGATCGGGAAAAACATTTATACGAGCCAGAACGCACCAGAATATGGCTGCATGGAAGTCCCAATCCCCCCGTCCCACAACCTACCTTCCAAATGTTTCATAAAGATCAGCATGAGAACATAAACACCAAAACACGATCGAAAGCACCTCAAATTCGCACAAATCAAAGTGATTACACAAGCAAAACGTCTTGAATTAAACATTCCAACAGTCTCTCTTTCTAGAACATATAACACGCTACGTCGTCTCCACCATGGTATGTATTATCGCAGTCATCGAGCATGCATGACCACGTAACTGTGCATGTCCGCAAAGATGTGTACCTAGACAACGATGTACATTCCTCCCGAGGTATCTCAGCAAAACGTAAGAAAAATCGAAACAGATACAGAGGGAATGAAGCAAGCCGATTGTCAGCCATAAAGTGTATGAAGCTGACGGGTATTTAGGCGTGGAAAGCACAAATTAATGCCCAGTGTCGTAGAAGAAAAAAACCAGAAAGTCGAAATGGGAAAGGGTATCGAGCAGTTTGTACGCTGGGAAAACAGAACGGGTATGTGATGCTAAAGAAGATCTGAGGGACCGTTAGCGAGGCCTAAGCAGAAGAAGCCCACGATGCTCACCAAAGCACATTCTACCACTGTCTTCCGGCGCCAGATCCAGCTGCTGCCGGCTGGCCATCAACGTTGCCAGTAAGTTCGGCGACACGCGCCTTGATACGGGCAACACGGCTTTCGATGGTCTCTTCGCCACTGGTTTCACCTTCATCGGTGCGCTGGCTCTGGCTCACACTTCGGCTACGTCGAACCTGTTCTTCGCTGAGCCTTGCGGCGCGCTCTGCTGCATTCTTTCTAATTTGCGCCCATCGGTCTTGAGACGGCGATTGCTGCTTTGTGAACTCGATAGATTCCTCAGAAATGTCATCCGCATACTCCGGTGCGCGTTGAGTTGGGGTCCTAGGGTTCGTCTGTTGCACCTGTCGACGAGGCACGGTCGGGGCAGCGGCGGCGTCGTCCTCGCTCTCGTCGTCAGCAGGGGCAAAAGCAGGCATGTCATCCATAGGGCCTTGGTCAAATCGAGAGAAGGCTTGGTCAATTTCTTGTTGCGTTGCTGGGGCTCCAGCAACAGTGCCGCCTGCTTGAATCGGCTCTGCGACCTCGGGCGAGGATGCCGCGGGGCTAGGTTCGTAGTTTGGCGATGGTGCCTGCACAGGCTCAGGATGGTGATCGGTGTAGGTTGGCGATGGCTCTCGTACGTTGGGTTGATGATCATCCAGTCGAGAGGTACTGCGAACGGCATCGGATGCCTGGAAGTACGAATCATCCGCAGGCACAGGCGCAGGTACTGCTGCAGGTGTCTCGGTCTTCTTTCTTCCGAAAAGCTTCCTGAATCCACTGCCTTCCTTCTTCTTCAGCTTGTTCGGTGAGATCTTCTTTCCAGGTGCGGCACCCTGATCTTCACTGACGCGAGTCTTGGGCTGAGGAGCCACGACTGGCTTGCGATCGGGGATTGACTTCCTCAAGGCAGGGTGCTGGTTCGGAGTCGCGCCTGTCTGGACAGACTTCTCATCCTCGATGGGCAGTGGTGTCGCGAAGGGCGTTTCCTCGATGGGTGTGGATTGTTCCCGCGTCATTGCAACGGGGAATGACTGTTGCTGAGGAAGTGGAGTCTGGGTAGGTGACTCATGTGGCCAAGGTACTGGTGTCACAGAGGCCTTTGTAGGCGTGGTGGTATCAATACGAGCAGGCGAGTCTCCTCGCTCAGACTTCGGTAGCGCAGGAAGGTCCCGGTTTGACACGCTCGGAGGCAGTGGGGAAGCGCGGCCATTGGCAGCTGCTGTAAGGTTGTTCTTTGAACCTCTGCCCGCAGTGTGATCACCAAGGTATTGGGCACGGAGAGCGTCCTTATCGAGGGCGGCTTCGCCAAATTTCTTGTCCCACTGCATGGCCGGACCAGCCTCGTTCACCAGATGTGGCTGCAATGTTAGCACACTGTTTGTTTTGACGGACGTAGTATCGTCAGTACGTCCTCGGCGTGTCGCAAATTCTTTTGCATCCTTCTCATCACGCTCATTCTGAGCCAGTTTCGCGGCTGCAGCCTGTATTCTTGCGTGCTGGTCGGGGCCAATGCTAGTCTTGCTCATGGGCGTGTTGGTAGTCGTCCGGCTGTATGGCTCTTTCGGAGTTGGCTTCTTGCCTGTCGACTTCCGCCGACCAAGTCGCCCGCGCCTTGTGAAGCTGAATTTGGACTTCTTCTCCACAATGTACGCACCCTCTTCAGGGGCAGCTGCACCCTTGACCTGCTCTTCCATGACCAGCCACTTTGCGCCCTGGATGCGTGTCTCGATCAACGTGCATCTTCCGAACGCAGCCTTGCGATCAGTAGTCTCTTCAGAAGCCAGACTGATCATCCATACCCACCAGAAAGTCTCGTCGAGATCGAATTTGGTGATGCTTGCCAGCTCGCCGGGCTCGAGGTCGTCTTCGCTGAGGCCATTTCGTACATGTGACTGAGAGCTGTGTACGCGGTGCTCTCCTAGTGGTGGGAGTTTCTGGTTTGGCATCAACAAGGTAGTTGGAGGAGATTGGTTGTTCTCGTCAGCAAAACCCGAGGACAAGAAGTCCGCCCACGAAGGAGTGGTTGGGCGACCAAAGTCGGTGTTGTTTGAGCGGGGCCCGTTTCGGAGACTAGAGAACTCTCGTGGGTTGCCACCCACTGGGGTACCGTTGGTGCTGGCGGAGCTGTCCATGATACCCGAAAACCCGAAGTCTTCAAAGCGGGACCATGACGGGTCTGGCGTAGTGGGGTCGGCGGCCGAGACAGTCGATTGATTTGCCGTAGCAATGCACTCGAGTACTCTGCGGCACTCATCCGTCAGGGCCTTGACGGTGTCGTCGTATTCGGAGAACTGCTGTAGCGCTCTGTCGTCGTCTCGGTATTCGAAGTTCTTTGCGCGACGCAGCAACGCGAATGGTGTAGGCGATACGGAGTCGACAATCATAACCACCTTGGTTGTTCGCGTTTGCATAAGGGTCGGTGTTTGCGGAGGGTATTCGGTCTGGGAGAGCAGCGCCTGGAGTGACCGTGGTAGAGCAGAGATGCCACCGACTACGTTCATATCTGGCGATAGCGATCGCAGGTAAGCGAAGAAGAGATGACTGGCAGCGTCCGCGGCCCTAGAATTTAGTTAGTATGCGTTGGTCGTCCAGTTCAGCGAGGGTGCTTACTTCTCCCATGTGCGATAACCACCGTCGAAGCCCTTGCCGTCTTCAACGAACTCAAAAGCCCACCATCCGGCTAAACGAGAGAGCTTCCTGCCACCCATGCCGTTGCTCTTGCCTCTTGCGGCGACCGCAGACAGGAGATCGAAGAAGTCGAATATGATGTGCTTGCGAGCCTCAGAGTCGACGCTGATTGGTATGAAGGTGTCGAACGCGTGGCGCGCAAAGTTTGAATCTGGACAGAACGTCAGTGGTGATTGGGCATGTCTTTGCGGTCGCCTTACCAGACTCGCCGATTCGGAAAAGCTCGTATGCGTCCCAGGTGACGACACCGCCGGGCAGTCTGCTCCAGCACCATTTTATGATACTGCAGAGCGTCTGGCTACGTCAGCGCATGGATCGATGTGGTGAGACGGGTATGTTAGCCTACCAATGGCTCGGTGAGGCGCAGCTCCTGTGCCAGCCCCTCGCCTGTGTATTGCCGTGTGCCCTCGTAGGCGGCTTTGAAGAAGTTGCGTACGAAGTTGCGGGAGGCACTCGTGTCGGAGGTGGGGCGGAAGGGGAGGAGCATAAAGGGCATGTCCAGGGCTTTCGCGTGTTAGCAGTGCGTGCGGGGTGCCAATTGACGGGTCGACGTACCCCTCGATTTCATCTCTTGGGTGCAGACGTGGATGAGCTCCTGGATCTCGTCGGGAGCGACATCTTTGCGCGTCCATGATTCCTCCCAGCGGGGCTTGGGCGGCGCGACGGGCTCGGGGGCAGCTTTGGCGCCCTTTTGCTTGTCCTTGGAGTGGAAGACATTCTTGAAGAAAGGCATGTTGGTGTATGGCGGGGCGGGTCTTCGCTACCACCAGGGCGAGTGACGCAGATGCGCTCGGGGGTGGATGCGCGACGCGGTAGTAGCGCGATGCAGGGACGGATGCTATTCAATTGCTTTTTCTGCGTATGGCTGCTGTGTTAGCAGTGTAGGTGTATAAAATCACTGCAAAGAGGTTCCTGGGCTCGGGCGGCCGAGGGGACGGATGGCTGCTGGCGGGAAAGGAGAAGAGCAGGCAGTTGCAGTCCGGCAGGCCTCATTAGGGTACAGGCGAAATAAGTTCCAATCGACGCCCGTCAATCGCCCATCCCTGCGCCGCCAAGCCCTCCCTTTGCAGCTAGCCCTCCAAGCAGCTGTGGCTTCTGCACGGGACATGCCTCTGTTTCGCATCTTTGCTTTAGTCGCCAGCACACCAGTCCCGGTACTCGAAAATCTACGCGGCAAACGCCTGGCTTTCGTGCGCGATTGGCGGGGCTGTGTTGATGTGTTGTCCAAGTCGCGTCATCCACCGCGCATCCCCACCGTGTCACCGCTGACACCGCCTCATATCGCGCCCACTCGCCCTGCCTGGGCTGCTTCATCACCGCCAGCCTTATCCCAGCTCTCAACACCACACAGCACCACTTCACGACGCCTCGTGGGACTGACCCTGCGTAATGCGCCCGCTGCTGATCCGACTAGCTCCCGACCCCAAGGGCCGTTGTCTCGTACGCATGAACCTGACTCCACTGTAAATCTAATACTCGTGATGCTATGGCGGCGGCTGAGAAGAAGCACATGCACCAGCTGAACTCACCCGAGGCCGGAGCATCCTATCTGACAGCCGCTGGCAGTGGCACCAACTGTACTTGCTCGGATACAAGAGCACATCTTCCTGATCAATTATCGCAGGCAATTGGCTTGTCACATGTCAATATACCCGGTGTAACGCGACAAGCAACCAATTTGTGTTGATGCAACGGCAGTGTCGTGAGAACATCATCTTACCCTTATGCTCACGTCAATACTCAACGTCTTATCGTCTCTCTGCTTTTTGCTTCCAGACAACCGCGTGACCGTCGCGCGCAATTTCCTGCAAACCCTTCCTGGTGGTACCTCGGCGTATCTTTGAAACGACAGAACAAAGTCAACTCTCCTTCACTTCCGCCCGCGTTCCGATGGCACGCCAATGGGTTCATGGCAGAACCCTGGTGGGAATGCAGGCTCAGTGGATATGACATCAGCATAGAAGCCATGGTTTCTCTGTATCTGAGCTTGCAGGAGCTGCCAATAGGGGGTAGACTATCGGCAGTATTTTCAGCAGAGACACCCTATAAATTCAGATCGACAGGTGTTGTACCGCGAGAGACACCGTCTCAACTGTTCCTGATACAGACGAGTGCCCACGCCCGACGTGTTGTCTTCGGGCTTGTGCAATCGCCAAGCGTGCGGGCACGTGTTTTCGTGATCTGCGCTAGCCAAAGCTTCAAATCCATTCTGGCCTAGCTCCAGAGCTATCGAAATGCCGTCCCGTTGACATCTCGACGCTGTCTGTACCCTGAACGCGTTCAAAAGCGACCCTCGTGACATCTAATTAATGCGATCACCAGGACTAGTCCCTTCTTGAAAGATCCGCGCACAATTCCGGGTTCGCTTTCGTTTTAGTTATTCTCTCTGTTGCGGGGTGCAGACAACTTCCGATCATGCCAGCCCAAACAACATGTCCGATACCCGAAGTCGACCGCGCACTGTCGTCATACATAAACAATCGGGAAGACACGCTAAGGATTCGACGCGCTCTTTCCAAGTATCTCACCTCAAGCCTGAGGCCCGTCAATGCAGCGACCCAGAACCAGCATCTGAACCATGAGTGCCCGCAGAACCTATCTGCGGCCAACACCAATCCTCCAGGCCTGAAGGACACTCGTTTGGAATATCTACAAGCTCTGCGGGCTAATTCCCAAGCGCAAGCAAGACACCGTGAACTTCAGACGTCATTAGAAGATGTACGCAACCGCTACGTCGACGAGAACCCAACGCAGCCAGAATCAGAATACGACAACGAAGTTACG
Organism: Alternaria ethzedia; assembly: GCF_023757985.1. Lineage (NCBI taxonomy): Eukaryota > Fungi > Ascomycota > Dothideomycetes > Pleosporales > Pleosporaceae > Alternaria > Alternaria ethzedia. The sequence goes on from NW_026056197.1 coordinate 1,082,496, forward strand.
CGAGGCTACGTTGCTTTACTACGACAGCGCCGGCGCTATGCAGAACTTCAGGTTATCCAAGAGTCTCTAGACAAGCTCCTCACCGCAAAGCCATCGACCGCTGCGACTGACCCAAGAGCTTCCATCAAAAGCGCCATCGGCGAGCAACCAGACTTACCTGCCGAAAGACTAGAGCAACTATCGCAAGCCGAAGATGACCAGAACTGGGTCTTCAAGCTGAAGCAGGAGGTTCTCGAGGCGCGAACGACCATGGAGCGCGCCCAGGTCGCGAGGCAGAAGGCCCAGGACGAGATGCCGGGTGAGCCCAGCTTACAAGCGCAAGTTCATGCACTCGAGCGAGCAAGAGACGAGCTCGTTGATTGGGTACAGGGGGAGTTGGCTAAGATGGAGGAGGACAGTGTTTTCCTTGAGGATGCCTCACCCGTCAAACGCCCAGTCAGCGTCGCGGCACCCGTCGATCTTGCGTCAGCAGAAACTCAGATACGAGAATCGTACAACAAGTACATTGAAGCTCGTGCTAATCTTCTCGAAGCTCATGCAAGCCTCCAACAACCGCTGGATGTCCAGACTGACGATCAGAACGGCGGTCAAACTACACCCAACGAAGACAGCAAAGCCGCAGCAACGAAGCTTATCCGGCCGATTACCAAACTCTTGCCTTACCTCCCGTATCTCACTCAAATCGCCAACAATGAGCGTTCTCTGCTCCAGCAATCTGTATACCTCCAGAGTCAGATAGCATCTGCAGACCAAGACATTGAGGAAGCGCTTCTCCGACTCTCCGGCGAAAGCCATCTCTTGCCAGCTGGTTCGAAAGAAGTCGCAGCATGGGGCAAGACAGCACGGGAAGCTGAGGCGGCTACTGAGAAACTGGTCAAGGAGCGTCTGCAGGCTGCCCGGCAAGAAGTGGGGAGTGTGAGCACGATTGTAGAGCTCTGCTCGTTGCAGAGCAAGGTGTTGGAGTCGGCATAGGACGAGGGGCCGATGATAGCATGGAATAAGGATTGCGGAACCTAGACTACGGCCACGATCAAGCGAGTAAAAGATCATCTTTTTTAGTTATATAGGGCTTGTACGTGGCCCTAGAACGAATAATGGCATGACTCTCTTATATTGACATCACCACAGACCAGCTCCTTTTTTCGATGTAAATGGCATACATTTGCATGGCTGACTGAATAAGGGATGTCTAAAAAGATTACCATTGTTCGATATGTGACATCGAAGTGCTTTCTTTTGGTTTCAAATACAATGCACCGTGATGTTACATCTGGCAGGATCATTTCGAGTAGCGACCGATACTCGACTCGGTACGGTATCGCCAGCGTCAAAGTATCAAGGCTGCCGTAAAGCCATGTGAACAAGACCCATTCCCAGCTAGCATAGAAGCCTCCTTTATTGGTTGTCTTGGGATAAAAAATCCATACAGCGATCCGTCGTCTTTTTTGAAGTATGAGTTCCCGGGGAAAAGTGGTAGAGAGTGCAGAAGCGCAAAGCGCAGATGAAAGGCTTTATATAGCCGTCGATGTCGGTCGTCGACAGCAATTTGAGCGCGCGATCTTTGACAGATGCAGACGAAGCATGACACTCTCGTTCAGTGGTTTTATGTCAAGTGCGAGCGCTACATGTCTACCCTGCACCCTTTTTTCGTTTCTTGGAAGTACTGGCTCTCCTTGTGCATGACGATGCGTTCATTTGATTTTGTCCTAGAGCTCAGGAGGATCGGCCATGGCATTGGTCTCGTGTAGTTTTGATATATCGAAGGCGGGCAAGGAGCCCTCGAGACATGAAAAAAAGAAAGAGGACAGAACCCCAAGGTCTGTGTGCTTCTCGCATCGTCGAAACGGGACATGTCATTGTAGAATGTGCATTTTGATTGTCAATTGCCCTTGGATGGATTCCGTTCTCAGCTCGCGCCAGGACATAATTCGACGCCCTCGATTTTTTTGGTAAGAAGACATGAAAGAGCATCTCAGTATTTTGAGTTGGAGACCGAGCAGCTTGGGTTGATAAGAGGAAGACTGTGAGGTGCAGAAACGGGGTTTTATATATGTGAGCGGTCAGTGCGCTATACCAGCTTTGTTATACAAGTCATGGCCAAGTATGTTGCGGGCCAGCTATCCAGCATCAATACATATCAGCGAACACCATAGTGTTGGCGCATAGTTAGTGACTGCCTGAGCACTCTTAACCATCAAAGGACATTCTCGTGTTTTTGAAGATGAACACATGTGTTCGTGTATTCGATAACAGCACATCTAGTCTCCTTGGTCTTCTCCATGACGTGCGCAAGTACGTGTCTCGGAACCGTATTTTCCGACAAGAACATCAAAACTTCTTATGTGAATGCTGCAGCGTACACTCAAACATACGTTCAGCATGTCTTGAGTTCCTGCTCACACATAAAACTATAGCCTATGGGTTTGGTTCAAACAACGCAGAACACATCGCATGCTCTCGATACTTTTTGGAACATCAAACCATTGTGTATTGTTTTAGTGGGAAAAGTAGAGTGTATGCGAAGAGAAGAGCAGTACCAGGTCGATGTTTTATACCCGACCCAGCACTACTCACGCCATTTGACATAGCTTCTTTTTCTTTTTTTTTGCGTGAAAGTGAACACTCAGTCTCATCGAATCTTTTCTTCACGCTTTTCTCACTCCGAAAACAAGGAAGTTGTGGAAGAGAGCAATGGCCAACAGCCCCTGGCCATAACCGCGTCGTTGCCGTTTTTTGGAATGCGCACATGGCATGTTGATCTGACAATTTGGAGAAACCTCTGGCGGAGAACCAACAGACATGTGCTTGTGCAGTCTGTCTTTTGGAGACTTGTCTTTTCAGAAAGCAGTAAAGGAATGGGAAGAGAAAGCGTCCTTCTCAGCATAGGATTTTCAGCAGTGCAGTTTTGAAAGCCAGGAAAAATTCCATCGCTGGCGGCCATGTTTTTTTTGAATATGTTTCAGGTCTGAAAGATGGTATGGAAAGTAAGGAAGCAGCAGGCTGTGAGCTTATATATGCACCGTCAAAGGTCTGTGCGTTTATCTTCCGTGGAATATGTTAGTAGAGAATCGCTCGAATCAGACATCACCTGATCCAAAGTCTGCTTTCGCTGAAAACATGACATTGAAAGAAATCTAAAGAGGTATCGTAGGTATCTATGCATCAGTAATCGTTCAAAACCAATCCAAGGATGCTCCGCCTCATAGCATAGCAACCATACAGCTCGCCAGTGCCAGACTTTTACATACTCATCCCCTCCAACAGCCTAGACATCTCTCCAATTCCGACTAGTCACTCGCTCTCTCGTATCCAGCCTCGGGCCTCTACCCATCTCACGATACTCTCTCGCAAGCCCACCTCTATCACTTCCCTGATCGATCATCCTCACCGCCCTCCTCTCTTCCACAAATGTAGCAGGTTGTCCATTTTCATCGATACCCTTCCAGCTTCTTATATCATTGATCTCAGCTGAATGTGCGCTCTCCGAATCGGTATCATCATCTTCTTGTCTTCGGCGACTAGGCGGTGGAGTCATAGAACGAGTCCGTTCGAGTGCTCGTGGGCGGGAGACATGGCGAAATAGTGGCCGCGGTGGCCGTTCGGGTGACAGAGGAGAGGGCGGAAGACGGGGTGTGCGACGTGCGGGAAGAGGAGAGATGTTCCGCACGAGTACCTCCTCAAACCGTCTTGAGGGCGGAGGAGAAGGTGAAATACGGCGCTGTCGATCAATGCGAATTTCCTCTTCGTACTCCCTTCTTGGAGATGGCGATGAGTGCCGTATACGGATCCTCTCGAAGTCCTGGGATAGTGGCTCTTGTGGAGGATCGTCTACAACCCGACTGCGGGAATACTCTCGGTAATGCTCGTACTTGTCGCCCCTCGCCAGTCGTTCGTCGGCATACCTAGATCTTCCTCTTGGCTCAAGTACTGGCTCTTCTTGCCTTCTTCCACCACCAAAGTGAACACGAGGTCCTCCGACTTCGACGCGCATGCTCTGCTGACTTTCGCGCATGGTATCTCTTCGCCTGTGGGAGGTTTCGTGCTCGGTGCCTAGGGGCTTCAGGATGCTCCGACTAGGTGAATCCAAACGGCGACGTGGCATCGAATCAGCATTGCTCGAAGTTTCATCCGACGCCTTGAGAAAGCTACGCTGCTCTGGTCCAATCGGGTGGTACGGTCTCGGACGCGACATGAGACGAGCTTCCGCTTCCTCGTTTCTCCTTTCAGCCCGTAGGCTAACACGAATTGGAGATCTACTTGCACTCCTAGTCCGACGTTCCTGAGACTCGCTCCGATAGACAACTCTCGAAGATTTTGTCCGCGGTGGGGGTGACGGACTGAGTTCGATGATCCTTGAACTTGTCCGGCGCGATGGACTTCGCTCGACCTTCCTGTAGGAGTGAGTACGGACAACGTCTGGAGGAGGCCACACCTCGTCAGATCTCGAGGTAAGACTGGGAAGTGGTGGAGGTGGCGCAGGGTACACTTCATCCGACCGTGTTTCTCTAGTGCGGACGATGTCAGGCGGGGGCCAAACTTCACCAGCATACCTGGAAGAGCGGCGAGGACTCAACGAGGAAGTTTTGAGCTTTCGTTCCGACCTAAACTCTTGTGTCGGCTGTTGAAGTACTCGCAGGCCCAGGCGCGCCTGACTGGACTCTCGTCTAACAACACGAGGACGACTGGGAGAGTATCGCGTAACATAGATCTCCTCTCTATTTTGTCTCCGGCCCCTCCGCTCGTCATGGTCGATGTCGATGTGGACACACTCTCTAGGCCAGTCGCAGGGTTCCTCGGCCGTACATCTTCGAATGTACCTGTATCTGCTGCTTGAGCGATGTGCGCCTGCAAGCTTCTTTTTGCACCTTCGACAGGGTGTGGGGATCATGGGCTTGTTAGGAAGGACCGGGTTGTTGCGATGGAAACCTGCGGAGCGCATCTCGCCGCAGTGACTGCAGGTGTGACAGAGCATAACTGGCACAGCTACTTCTTCTACCTGCGGAGGTGGTGCTTGCGCGGCATGTGATTGTCCGTATTGTTCGTAGTGGTATTGCTCGCTTGTCTGCCTCGATCTTGACTCCATGATCTCTTGCTGCGTGTTGCGTGACGACGGTACCATCGCGCTCGTAAGAGGAGCAGTTCGTCGACGTTCCATCCCAGAACCTGGATTGCTATACTGCCAGTCGGCGTTGTATCCTGGCGGAGGCGGTGGTCGTGCGTCGTAGCCCTGTGGAATATGAGCGTGCCCTTGTGGTCCGGCTACTGGCGGTATCTGCTGTTGATCCTGTTGTTGTGACCGAGGGCTTAGGAGCGGTGGTGGGCGCTGTGGGATCCCCAGATGATTGTACACGCCCTGGCCGTATCCACCCTGCTGAGGGTATCCAGCCTGTTGAGGGTACCCAGTCTGTTGAGGATAGCCTCCCTGGTATCCGGGAAAAGAAGCGACGGACGAGGCAGCCGGCGGAGGCGTGGGTGCTGCGGGAGGGACTCCGAGCCCTTGGAATTGCTACACGGTGGGTAAGCCAGGTTCTATATTTGCTGACGCACTGCGCGCGGACGTCGATGAGATGGGGCCGAACATGATTACGTCTATTCTTGCTGTCAGCCAACTTCTGGTCTCAGGCGACAATGGCGCACTTACACATTGTAAAGATACGAATTGGCTGGCCGGGCGAAGGAGCCGGGGTACTGGGGAATTGGCTGGCCTTGATCTTGGCCTTGCCCGTTACTGCCACTGCCGCCAGTGCGGCCCATGTACGACTCAAAGGCCCTTCTCTGTTCTTCGTTCGCCATATTGTGGTTTGAGCAGGTGCGGACGTGCGACTCGAAGGCGGAGGGAAGCCGGAAGAGTGGCCCTGGCCGTGGGTCCCACGTGGGCGACCGGGAAAGCGCGAGGAGGTGTTAAGAGGAAGGAGCGACAAAGAGAGATGTGGGGTAGACAAATGATGGTTGGAAAAGCATGTGAGAAAGCATGTTGACGAACGTGGAGTCAAAGTGAAAGAGCAGACGCGCAAGCAGGATTGCGCGACTGCGAAACCGCATCTCCAATGATAATAGTCAAACTCACCGCAACTCATCTCGAAGATACCGACGATGGGACTTAGATATTCTTTTATTTCTTCCCAGACGCCCGCCTGCGAACAATGCCGATATGGCTTCTTATTTGTACAAATGCTATAGATCTCTAGCAAGATTTTGATACGCCCATCATTTCTACTCAACTCTCAATACCCTAGGTCCCTTCCTCTTGGTGGACCGCTTCTTCTTGTGGCCCTTGTCGAACGATACGGCGCTTTGATGGTCGCGACCAAAGTTGTCAAGATCCTTGACCTTGTAGATCCTGATGATCCAGTTCTCGCTGGTAAAGGCCTCTTCGATGGTGCTGAGCTCGGGGCCTTGAGCGGGGAGACGCGCGCCACGGACACGGTCCTGGGCTTGTCCGGCGGGGAACAGCGCGTTGTAGTTGTAGTAAGACATCTTGTACCTGATCTGCTGTTAGTATCTGCTGGAGTCGGTGGGACCAAATCACTTACATCAAGCTGTTCTTCATAGTGGGGGTAGCCTCCTCGTCCACACGGTACTCGCCTCGTGGAGTGAAGAAGTTGCGCTCCTTGACCTCATCGGGCCAGATACCCTCGGCAATCCTGACCATCCAGAGGAACTTGTTGATGTCGTCTCCAGAGTAGCCAAGTAGACCACCAAAGACGACCAATACGTAGTCGACCTCGTGTTGACGCATGATGGGGTAGCTGACCTCCTCCCTGGAGCTCATAGCCTTACCGACGGTAGCGATGTGCGTGTTGTTCCAGGTGTTGTTGTCGACAAGGGTTGGGCGGTCGGCCATACCACCAATCTGGTATCCGTAGTCCCACCACGACATGATCTTGGCGTTCTGAGGGGTGTTCTGCCTGAGCCAGTAGTATGCCTCACGGTAGTCATCGATGATGTGTTGGCTACCGTCAGGAAGTCTGGATGCGAGCACGACGGACGGCGAAGAGTAGGCGTTCGAAGTGACCCATGTGCAGTGCAGAACGAACAGCATGAGGTAGATGGCGGCGGTTCCGGCGACGGTAAGCTTGGAGGCATACGAGTAGATGCCGACGAGCGGGTTGCGTGTAGATCGGAGACCCTCGGGAAGGATAGCTGCAGCAGCGACTGCAGCGGTATCGGTGCTGCCGTTCTCGGTGACGGGCTTGGGGGTCTTGACGTCGAGGTAGGTGTCGAGAATCTGCGAGAAAGCGATTGCCGATGCAACGCAGACAATGGGAGTCAAAGTGAGCATGAGACGGACCATGACACCAGCGAAGTAACTGGCGAGCACAGCGTAGATGACAATGAAGACCTGCTCGTCAGTCAAAGTGCGGAAGCACAGGTAGACACCGGCGGGGAAGAGCCAGATCATCATGTTGAGATCGAAGAAGAAAGCGGGCCATGCGGTAGGCTGGTGCTCGGAAACGGAGGCGATGATAGGAATGTGAATCTTGGCGTATCCGGTATCCCAAAGCGAGTAGAAGCGGCCAGTCCAGGGCGCAATGACACCAGAAACGGTAAGAAGCACCAGTCCTCCGACACCGATGAGGAAGACACTCAGAACCAGAGCGCGGAGAAGCGTCTGGAATTGCTTGCCGGGAAGCTGTGCGCGAACCCAGTCGACAAAGGCCACCAGCTGGAGGAGGCCAAAGACGCCAAGCGCGGACATGTGCTCGCTACTGCGGATGGGCAAGAAACCGACGAAGGGAATCTGCATACTCGCAAGCGTGCCAAGCGCATACCACGAAGTATAACTGACATACAACCTCGGGCTGTATCGTCCCATGCAGATCAAGACGAAAGCGTGCAGGGGCAGCAAGTTGGTGATGAAGACGTATCCACCCCACGCTGACACCATGTATCCGTAGAACAGCGCAGTCAATGCACCCCAGAACATGGATCCGAGCTTGACTGCCTTGATCCACAGGAAGAAGGTGAAGACAAGCAGGAAGATGGCAATGGCCTCGTTATCGTAACTTCCTGCGACGGATCGCGAGATATAACCGGGGGTGATGCCCATGAAGGCTGCGGCGAGCAGACCGGCGGAGGGCGACGGGACCATCTCGGAGGTCAGGAGGTAAGTCGCGAGCGCGGTAAGACCCGAGAAGGCAGGCGCGAGGAGGACACAGATGTTTCGAATGTCGACGGGCATGGCGAGAGCGCGGAGGGCGTGGTAGATGACACCGCTGGTGACCATCAGTCCGGGGTAGAGAGTACCACCCGTGACTCGTCCAAGAGGGTGCCATGTTCCTGCATTCCATGTCAGTCCATTGTAGCTATATGGCATTGGAGCATGCGGCGGGGATGCGTACGGTCGTCGAACCAGTCCCAGAAGCTGTAGAAGCCATTCTGTACAAGGTATTTCGTCGCTCGGAAGTTGAACCACGGATCGACTGTATTGCATAATCAGTCAATTGCCCCATATCTCCTCAATTGTAGTACTAACACTCGTGAATGATGCTTTCAAAGCGAATAACGGAGAACAGACGACTGCTTACGGCGGCGGCAGCGATGAGGCACAAGATAATCACCCGGAGCAAGCCTCGAGTGTTGCGGCCAGTCGCCTGCTTGAGCAGCTGCCCGTCATCTACGGCGGCAGCCATGTTTGCAGGAGAAGTTAAGGAAGGTGAGGTTGTTGGTCGCAAGGCCGCGTCACGGAACTTCTCGAGAGCTATGCTTCATGAGCACACGTTTCCAACTCCACGCCTCGGCATTTGGTTTCGCCGACCTTCAACACCCCTGCAACGTCATCACCATCACCATGTCCGCGACAGCCACGGCGCGCCATTAAGCATGCAACATTCTTTCACTTTACGTCGATTCACATATGCAAAAATCATCTACTGGGTATCTGGATCTGCGCTCTGAGATATCACTAGTCTGCGCAAAAGAAATCCATCATGAAAGCCTCCGTCTCTTCAACATTGCAATTGGCGCAGACGCGATGATTGCAGTTTGCGCAAGCAACATCTACAACACCGCAAGGGTTCAGACATGTGCACTATATCTGTTAGCACTGTTACGAACAGCTGAAATGGTGACTTACACAATAGCGATTTGTTACCATGGTCGTTTGTCTTCGCTTTGGGTGTCGTTCGCCATATGCCGAATCTTCTGAACGCTGTCGTTTTACTGCAGTTCCTAGCGCGATATCACCTGCAAGTGGTGAGGGTCGCATCGATGCATGGCTTGAAATCGGCATACTGGGTATGTTGATCGGAGGAGGAGGATGATGCGGCGGCCGCGGCTGTGGAATATCGTCATCAACGTCTCCGGCGGCATCCACATCGCCGTCCTTGTCTCTCTCGTCCTCATCGTCAAAGTAGTCTCGTTTCTTCTTCTCTTCTAGCAGCTCTTTCTTCGGTCGGTTCTCTTCAGCACAGATCCAGTCATCGATATTTCTCCTCTCCTTCTCGAAGTGACGCGCGATGTGATCGAACCGCTCATCCCAAGCTGCATTGCGCCGCTCTTTGAGCTGCACTATATCTTTGCACAGGCCACACCAGAAGGTACCTTGGCAGTTCTTGCCAATCCTGCGGAGGTTGACACTCTCTTGAGCAACTTCACATGCCATCTTATGCTCCCTCTCCAGGTGGTTCTTGAACGCTCCTTCGCGGTATAGATGCACACCACAGACCTGGCCTGTCTGAAGTTCTTGGCCGCAGCGGAAGGCTTCCTGCTGGAAATGCTGACTGTTCTCGTGGCGCTTCCAATCTGACTTTGCGCCAAAGCGTTTGTGGCACTTGGGATATGTGCATCCATAAGGCCTGTTATGTCGCTTGATATGCTTACGCAGATCGCAATCACGAGCGACCGCAAATTCGCAGCCAGACATCGGACATGTCTTGTCATTGTTTGAAGAGCTCTTGCTGGAGCGACGCTGTTCTGTGTCGGGGGTTCTTGGGCCTTTGTTGACAAGCTCAGCCATCATCTTTAACAATGCATCATTCTTCTCAGACTTGGACGGCCTCCTAAATCTATCGTCGCGGTTGGCCTTTTGCAGCAACTCTAGTATGCGACTCTCAATGTCCACAGGCTCCGGCGAATGCAAGCGGTGTTCAGATTTCCTCTTGAGCTCTAGCGCTTGCTGCTCAGCCTTAGTCTGGGGTGCATTGGATAAAGAAGAACCCTGTGAGGACTTTTGAATCTTGACATGGTTACTTCCAGACGCGCCAGGAGCGGCCTTGATAGTGGAGAGAGCATCTTGTATCCCCGGTGCATTATGCCGAGAACGAATTATCTTCGGCGTTTTCTGAACACGGCTGTTGTGTGGTGCGGAAGTAAACCCAGGTCCAGAGAGCCGAGATGGTGGCTGTGCTTTAGGCACAAACAGTGAGTCCTGGCTTGGCGAAGATAGGTATCTGGCATCCTGTATCATGGGAAAGTCCATCATAGAGATGTTGCCCATCGTTGGGCTTATGGAGAAGGGAATCTCCATGCCAGCTACTGTTGACCCAATGTCCAGGGGTGTAACAATCGTTTTACCGTCTATAGGAGAGTCGACTCGCCTGGGACGCCATACCGATCTATCAATGTCAGCTTAGCTGACTCTTAAAGCATGAAATGTGCAAATCTACCTTTCTACGAGATCGAGTACGTTCTCATCTTTGTGCATCCTCTCAACATGCTGCTTGAAGTTGTCTAGGCGCGGCCAGACTTTCTCTTTGTTCCTACAATCCTCCACAGCACACTGGTAGGACTTCTTGTCAATGTCCTTCCGATGTAGGCTTTTCTGATGCCGCTCAAGATCATTCGTAGTTGTGAACCCCTCTACCCTTTTGCAGCCGGGTACGTCACACTTGAAGGGTTTGCTGTGTTTGAGCATGTGTTTCCTGTCACCTTCATCAGCACATGGTCATCTCATAGTGATGCCCATACGCACTTGAACTCTGAGTTGCACTTGAGTACTTCTGGGCACTCGTAGCATGGAAAGTCTTTCTTGGACCTTGACCTCCCACTACGACTGCTGACATGGGATCGTTGATCTGAAGGCATCCGTGACATCGTAGGAGCCTCGCTTGTGGCAGACTCGACATGCATATTGTTAATATCTGACATGAAACTTGCCGATAGCTCCTGATGGAGATGATCGGGATCATTGCTTATGACCGACTTGGTGTTCCGCGAAACGTAACCCTCGTCAGATGGCAAAGCCTGACTATCAACGTCAGATCCCGGACTCCATGGGAACTGGAAATTCACATTCGATCGAGGGGAAAGACCATGAGAATTACCAGACTGAGATAGCCTCAGATTGTACGGGCTCCATGCTGGCTCCGGCCCTCTAACTGCAGTCGAGCCATGATAAGGCCGTACATATTGTGGATCGAGAAGGTCAAAATCCCTCGGCATATGGGATCCAATACCATTGTCCAACGGAGAGAGATTGGTCTGACGATAGTTCATGCGATCGAAATCTCTTGCATGTGAAGTATTTCTTGGAGTATGTAAGGAGGCTGATGAGCTAGATCTTTGGCTCCGTACACTATGTGCACTCCGTGATTGTTGAGAAAACGTGCTCTGCTGCGTCTGCACAGGATCAATGTGCAGTGCAGGTATCTGGCGGCCATAGTATTGGTTGGGAACTGAGATGTTATAAGACTGTTGATAGTCCCCGTTCTGGTTGTGGAGTGACATGTTCGCTATCATGGGTCAGCATCTTTCGGGGCTGCCTCAGGCACCAACATGCCACCCAATTCATCCCAACCAGCTCTCGAACATGGAAAGAGGCATCATCGTCGTACAAGCATCAGTATATAAGTAGAGACAAGAAGAGAAACAAGAGTATAGAAAAGGCAACAACAACACATACCTGTAATCTCAACTCGTCAGCCTACTGCGATATGGAAGCCTTACGCCTGCCTCAAGGAACGCCGTACGCAAACCGTTTCAGAGGAACAGGCGCGCAGCTGTGCATTAGTAGATTCCAGCTGCAGCACACCGCCCCAATCTGCTAAGACGACAAGCCAGATGGGTACATGTAACAGGTAATGTGTGTGAGGTCCTCCGTTTCGTGTCCCATGCGCACGGGCATGCGCTGCCTGCCGGTGAGATATGAGGAAAGGCTCCAATACCAAGACGCTGTCACCTCATCGCGTGCACTTGCCCTGCACTGGCTGTATCGGAGGACTTCGATTCGAGATGGCTAAAATAGAGGACTGTAGTATGTCGTCACGGGTTCTTTCCACACGTAGTGGTTATCGCAGTTGTACGCCTGTGATCGCGATGGCGAGGGTGCGCCGCATGTGGGCGGCCTCCCAGTCCTCCTCGCGCAGGGGCGCTACCAGGAAGGCGACCGGTGCCCTCTTTGCCCTCTTTCTCTTTCTGACAGCTCATTCGTGCTGGGGATGCACCTAGCGAGCCGTTCACCGAATTGCAGATGGAGGACTCCAAGTTGCGGGTGGCTGTGTTGAGAGTCCTCCATGTGCGTGGGAGACGCATGCAGCCAATCACAGCCTCGGACCGGGTTCCTCCCCGGCGGCGCGATCGATTTAGCACGCCGCGCTGATGTGTGTATGACAGGGCGCGGGGGCTGGAGGTTTGAAAATAAGTCAGGCATTGTACTCGCGCAAAGGGGTTTTACTGGCGCTGGCGATGGCTGTCGTGCAATCACGCCCTTGTGGAGTGGAAGGTACCTAGGGGCTTTAAGTGGGTCGCAGCTTAAAGTGTACGATGTACCTCACAAATGGTACTATATCGTATGGAGCGGACAACAAAGTATGGAAAATCGAGGCATTGAGAAATTGATGCAATTAACGCGCCGATGTCTATAATACCATGCATGCCTATTGCACCATCAGATGCGACAATGTAGTCGATCCAATTCGAATCCGAAGCGACAGTAGGTATCGTAACGCGTCTAAACCAAATTCGCCTCGTAAACATGAAAACCTCTTCCGCTGTGCAAGAGTGGATATCGTACGAAATCAACGTGAGCCAAAACAAAATCAGATCCTACGCCTATCCTATGGGCGTGTCGATCGAAACCCCTCCCATAATCCATCCCCGTCTATTGCTGATGTTGGTATTGATAGTTGTGTTGTGCCGTCAGATACGACATGGCAGGGTAGGTGCTGCCTTGTTGGTAAGACATAGCGTTGTTGGTATCGTAGCCCATGTTCGGCATCTCAGTCGTCAAGCCCTGCGGCTCTTGAGTGTAGTAGGAAGGAAAAGGTGTAGTCGTAGCGTCGACCGGAGAGTCTGTGTACAGCGACTGCTGTTGTTGAACTGTATTAACAGGATTCATGCCATATTGCTGCACCCCGTTCTGCATATTCCCATTCTGGTATGGCTGACTAGGAATTTGCAGCCCGTTCGTATAGCCATTGTGTGGCTTCCGAGGGACCTGTAGGCCTGGGTAGGTCTGGTTCGTGAAATTTGTGGCATTGTTTGCCACATAGTTCGCATAACCGCTAGTCTGAGTCGGTGGCGGTGCCATTTGTGGTGGGGGGTAGGTTTGCATCGGCGTAGATCCTGCCTGAGATTTTGTTTCCTGAGGATAAAGACTGTGAGGGTCGATACCAGGTGCATATGCGGCATTAGGATTGTAGCGCGACGGGTTATCTAGTGGCGAACGGCCTGGAGTGATGGAGAGCTTGCGGCTTTCGGGTAGCTCTACCACGGGGCTAATGATGCTGTCCGCGTTGAGCTGCTTCTGGTCCACAAGCGTAAGAATGGGCATGCTGAGCTGCTCCATGTGTTTTGCCAAGTGAACAGTCAATTTCTTCCAGCTCGTACAGATGTTGCCACAAAACCGGCATGGCTCGTCCTTGGGTTGCTTAGTCGTGTCGCGACGACATCTTTCGACAATGGCCCAAATGTCATCTGCCTTTGCGTTAGCGAGATCTCAAACAAAAAGACTTGCCCATCTCACCCTGGTCACCAGTTGCTGTCGCGTCTTTGTGAGCGGCTCGGGTACGTTGCCGTGGCTCAGCTATTTTGTGCTCACGAACCAGATGCTGCACGAAGTTGTCCTTGCGATAGCAGGTATGGTTGCAGTCTGCGATCTGACATGTCCAGTTCTCCAGCTGACGGTGTCGCTCGTTCTCATGTCTGACCCAGTCCGCCTTGCGCTTGAACGATTTCGGTTCCCCGCAATTGGGGAAGGTGCATGTGAAAGGCTGTACGTCTTCATGCACATGCTTGGTCCAATCGGACGGCTTGTAGAACTTTTTGACCTTGAAACACAATGTGCATTCGAACTCGGCTGGTAGGCGCTTGACAGGGGGAAGAGGTACACCTGATGGGAACGCGGCAGGAGCCACATTACCTTCTAGCGGGGGCTCGCCATCGTCGTCGGAAGAACCAGGTGCAGTGACCTGGAAACCGATGAAAGGAGTTTCGGCATCCTTGGCACCGGCTTTCGGAGGGAGTTGCTTCGCCTCACCACCGAGGTCAGTACAAAACTTTGCAGAGGCACAATTCTTATGCTGTACGGCGTTGAGATGCTTGACCTTGAACTCCAATAATCTCTTGTATCTGCGCATTTGCTCCTGGGTGATACGCTCAACCATGAAATCAGCCAGGCGTGGGTTCAGTTGTCTAGCATGACTTCTGAAGCCGTCGTACGTCGGGACAATGGGGTCGGTGCGGACCGTGAGATCCATACTAATGGGATCTTGGTCATCTTCATCATCGTCTCCAGCTGGACTTGGCTGTGCGGAAGGCTTCGTGGCCTCTGTGTCCGCGAGCGGTGAAGCTAACATAGGCATCGGTGGACCTCCGTGCTGCGTCATCAGCTCAGCCAGCCCAGGCGATCTCCCTCTCCCGATATCGCTCCTGCTTCGAGTACGTCTGATGGCATTTTTGGGACCTTTGTACCACGGGCCCGCTGCCGCAGACAGACCTACTGAACTAAGTTGTCCCCCGTCCTTGCTATGACTGCTTAGGTTTGTATCAACTCGAGGAGATTTTGGACGACCCCAACTACCTATACGTTTCGGCTTCTCCATGATGGGCTCCTTGGACTTGTCCGAGGCTGCATCAGACTGCTGCACTGGTATACTGCCCTTGCGCTTGAGTATATTGCTTGGTGTACGTTTGGGTAGAATGTTTTCCAAGAAGCTGGGCCGCCGTTGTCGCTCCTTGCTCTTTCGTGGCTCGGGTTCAATGACTTTGATAACACCGGGAGCTGCACGTATGCTACCAATATCAGACTCGCTGAGACGGCGTGAGCCAACGGTTGCCGCGAGTGAAGCTTGTTCAACGTCCTTCGCTCGCACCAAGAAGCGCATCATCGCAGCATTGGATGTGGGCGGCTGATATCGAGCTGATGGGTTTGGCGGGTGTGGCTGCAACGGTCCATCTACCCATGGCTTGACAACAGTACCATCCTTTGGTATAAGTTCTTGTGTCGGAGGAAAGTACGAGTTTTCTATATGGCTTGCGTTGATATCGATTGCAGCGGGTGGGGATTCAGGTTCCGCCGACTCATCATCGTCGTAATCGTAGTCGCCGTAATCGCTTCGTTCGTCAATGTACACCCCAGGTCCAGGTATGCCCGAATCATCTATACGGTCGAAATTGGTACGCACACCTAGCCCGAAGCTATCGGGGAGAGCCCGGCGTTGAATGTCGTTGTGACTCTTCGCTCGACGACGACCCGTGATGGGCTTGAGTAGATTATTCGAAGGCCCTACATCGCCTGCTTCGCTTCCGACCTCACTCTTAGTGAGCCATTCCTGCACTTCAAGCTTCTTCTCATCCTTCGAGCGTTGCTCTGCAATTTCCTCTATGCTGGGGATCCATGCGTCACCCATCCGGCGGCGCTCGTCAGGGTTGATACCGTTCTGCCCCGACTGTCCTGTCGTGAGCCAGGAGCCATCCTCGTTGCGATCGGGTCCACGGACTCCTGGTCGCGAATGCACGTTCTCGTGAGGCTCCGCTTCACTATCCGAGTCACCGTTATGGGCATACGGTGATAGGTGATTACCAGAATGACGACTGCCATAGCTGTGCTTGCTGACAGGCATGCTATTGTCGGAACGCGAAGGCGAATCTTCTCTGCTATAGTTCTCCACACGTACAATGGGACTCGTCAAATGTCGCGTGAGGGGCCTTGGGTTTGCCATTGACACGTTTCCGGGACTATTCGTTAGAGCTGGACTGTGTGTTTGCTTGATAGGTGTTGTATGCGGCAGATGATTCGCTTGGTTTGGCGGCGTCGACATGTTCCCGTTGTACTGCATAGAGGGGAAAGCTGAGCTCTCATCGCCTAGTGCCGGACTGGAATTGTTCGTCGCACTGGGCGACATTAATTGATGGTGCGGGTTTAGCGAAGTGTTATTGAGGTGGTTGCTTGGCTGAGCGTTGTACGTGTTCAGCGTCCCTGAGGTCAAGGCTGACATGTCAACATGCTCTTGGAATGCCGGAAAATTACTGGCCGAACCGTTATCGGCAAAAGTCAGGCCAGAGAATTCATCGAGAACGTGTCCATTGAAATTTGGTGTTGCATAAGCGCTGAGATCGTGGTGACTGGGATCGCTCATATAACCTGTTTCTGGGCTAAAATGCTCAACTGAATGCGAAGGCGAGATGTTCTGTCCGTTTCCGTAGTAGGATCCCGGAGAAAGACCGTAGTTTTGAACTTGATTGTAGGCATTCGGTGGTGGATATGACATGTCCGGATGTAATGAGGAGTCGAGAGAGGATCCAACGTTAGGAGTGAAGATGGATTCCTGCCCAGGGGTGCTGGATGAGGGAAGCGATACCATGGACCCATCGTAAACCATGGATGTCGGCTCTGCAGAGTACGTGAATGTGCCTTGCGCGTCTGGCATTAGGAAGTTGCCGCCAGTAGGCGCAAGTTGATAGCCGCTAGTCTGCACATCCTGAGGGTGGCGTGGCTGACGCCGAGGGTCCTGGTAGGGCTGTGTATGCGTATCGACTGCTTGCATGATTATTTTGGCTGTAACGAACAACCTGAAAGTGGAGTCGATAGTAGATTAGGTCGCGACGATCAACAAATGGTTGCGACGGGCAGAATGGTGTGGAGGGTAACGTGACTGTAGCCAGCGCTGCTTAGGGCGGCATAGTGCTGCCTGAAGGTTACTGATGTTGAATATTGCGAAAGTCAGAAAACCAGATGAGGGGAAAGTGTCGCAGCGCGTCCAGTTACCCAGATAGGTTGGTGGGATGGCGGAACGAGGGAGAGAAATATCGCAGTGCGGCTGAAAGCGAAAGAGGACAGGCTGCTGTAGCTTGAAGCTGGATGGCGATCTGCCTCGCACAGGACGGAAGTTTGGAGCCGTTGAGGCTAGAGGCAGTGCCGGCACTCTGCGATGTTGACAGCTTCAGGGTGGGTCGCGAGCGAAATCGGGAGACGGCGCGCGCGAACAACAGAGAAGCGGCGTAAAGTGCTTGGATGGTTGGTAGAAACAGAGTGGATTTCGATGTCGACGGTGGAGCCAGCGGCAGCAACGAGCGAAAGTCGAGGCACCGGTCAAGGCTGATTCCCCCCAAGATCTCCAGAATGGTAAGACCGGGGTAGAGCGATGCACGCCAAGCAGAAGTTCGCCGTCTCGAAACAATGTGGGCACAGGCAGTCCAGATGTCTATGAGGTCGTGAGAAAGAGGCAGAACGACCGAAAACAAGCGCGACGGCGCGACGGTAGCTGTGAGCTTGACTGGCGTCTCGAGGCAGATTTGCAGATGCGTGACACGCTCTTGGCAGGCTTGATACAAACGGCACAGCCTCAGTTGCTATACAGAAGCGGGAGCAGGGGGCTGAACATGGGGCGAGCGGGTGGCTATGCTTCAAGATGATATCCTCATGGCGAATTCAACCTGCTATGCGTGATGCTTGTAGTAACTCCTGTCATCAAAATCTACTGAGGCGGTCACTCCAAACCGCGCTCGAGGTGCGAAACATGCAGCGGCCTTTGTTGTGCGCCCGCGTAGGCTGGCGCTTAGCTGTTTAGCAGCCGAACGCTGATGCTATATAAAGGCAGGCCAAGCCTAAAACTGCTCTTCTGGAGAGCATACCAGCGACGTAGCAAGCCTGCTAGTAATCAGACGCGTGCGATGGACAACACGGACAAGGTTGCGCTGCTGTTCGCGTCGCTGATTTGCGAATGTCGCGATATGACGGCATATAGTAGCATGGACTGCCTTGCATGATCAGCGATTCAGCCACGCCTAGAGATGAAGCTTTCCTAGCCACGTCGCAAGCGGATAAGGTAGTGGCTGGCCCCAGTTTTGGATTATGAGCGAAGCCGGATGGTCTCCCGGGCTGTTGTGGGGCTCACGGGAATATGGCGAAGGAGCACATCGACCTGCTGTCTTCAGCGTACACTACCTTGATCTAGGCTAGGTCTCGAGAACCATGCTGTCATGTTGCTGCGGGCGAGTAGTATGGCGGAAATGGCAGGATCGCTTCGCCTGGAAACGATACAAGTATAGTGCGCCGCACTCATAGGTTGTGATATATAGCTGCGAGTGCCGCATACTGTGGTAGACGCCGAAGCCACGAGTGACAGCAATGGTCTGATTTCAGTGGCCATGAAACGCGCCGCTGGGTCTAGCGGGCTATGCATATAGTCCTCATCGCGAGATTGTTAAGGTAGCAGTCGAGTTGGCATGCCGGCGCCAGGTGAGACGCAGCCGCAGGCGGAAGATCCGAGCCAGGCTATGGATGTCGCAACAGCTTTTCGAGTACTACTACCGGAACATGTAAGGTACCCGGAATGAGGGTCTTGTGCAGATGTTGTGTCGATCCAGGGCTGGCGATCGCAAAAGCTGACGTCACTGCAGGCCTCTCCCACGGACTTTTGATGCCATCGTGAGATAGAGCGTACCTAGGTATCGAAGTGCTTGTGCAGGTTGGATGTACCGAACATGTACTGCAGATGTCTGCTTACCCTACCTCGCAATGGTGAGGCCAGGAACGGCCAAAGCACTCTCAAGCCGACGGAATAATTTCTTGCGAACCTTGGAATCTTTGTCGAGGAAAGTCCGCGAGCTCTGGGCGCATCGGGGCATGGGATGTAGAGTGTGTCTGATTGATGAGGCTCGGAGATGGGGCTAACCATTTCCATGGTCGCGATCCAGGCGTGCGGGCAAGCGCAACCGGTGTGTCTAACGGCAGTCACCCTTCGGTGGAGCGGAGGCTAACAACAGCAGCATCCACTCTTTCTGCAGCACCGCTGGACGCGAAAATGGAACGAGATGTGCCTCAGAGCGCTTCTTCTTCCTCTTCCTTTTTCACTTCCATCCTACAGTCTGCCAACTATCGCTTCATCTCTTCCCCGCATCTGCGTCAGCGAATTTCTGCGCGTCACTGGCCACATTCGCATGTGATAGCATCACCAGACGGAGCCCGCACCTTACACGCAGCACGAACAGCACCACAGAGCATTGGAGCGTTGCACAACACCTAATAGTACTGTGCTAGCAGCAAGCGCCTGAAGTGTACGGGCTTCTGCAAAACAATAAAGACGCGAAAAGCACAAAGCCTACGAAACGTCCTAGGCTTGTCTATTACGGCGTCTTGCTTAGGAGCAATCGACTCTACGATCGCAGTACCAGATACTAGACGCTCCTTGTATTCTCGAGTGGGTATAATCAGCGCGATCAACCTTTCACGCCATACCCAACTTACCCTCTCACACCGCTGTCATGCCTGGGCTCAACGAAACCATCTTACGGCCCGATTCCAGGGAACTGCTCCCACCACTGCTGGCCTGTCTGTCGACAGCAAATGCTTCCAAAGACGTACCTCCGGGTCTTCTACCCCTCCTATCGCCTATCCTCCGCCAACGTGTACAGCTTCTGTCTTCCAACGAGTGGTTGTCGCTGTTGTGCTGGGACCGAGACATCGCGTCACGACTGCCGCAAATCATCGAGAAGATAAATGTCGAACCCCACCCAGCTTCTGGGGAGATCGAAGTGGAGGAACCAGATCAGATACTATACCGACGATCAGACCCCGAGACCCTACACGCCAAGTTGATACTGGGTGAATATGGAATCATCCCAACATACCTCTGGTGCACTGGTGGAGAAGGCGGAAGCCGCTGGCTACTGGCTGAGCTGAGAGGAACAGAAGACGTTGACGACGGCACCGAGTGGTTCGAGAACGTTCCCACTGCTGACGAGGCCGGCTTCAGGCGAAAGTCTGTGTCAGTCAAGAGCAACGGCGTCACACCCTACCAAGCCGTGGTCCAACCCGAGCCCGCTGCGGAGGAAGCAGAAGAAGAGGACGACGGTTCTTACTGGGCTGCATACGATCAGACGCCTGGGCGAACACCACAGCCTAGGCGATCCCCTGCGCCAGGAACCAGCGGCCGAACGCAGATCGGGCCGTCGCAGTCAGAGCTCGAGTACTTCGAGCGCTACGCGTCGGAAGTGCAGCCAGCGCTCGATGCGCACGACCCAGACGAAGAAGAGCCTGCAGCTGGCGAGTCGACGCTCAATGGCAACGCTCTCAGCTACACGCGCGAACCGCAGACCGAGCCCCTCGACACAACGAACCTGGGCCCGAACGGCTACGACTCGTCGATGCCACCGGCACACACAAGCGGTCTTCTGAACGGCAGCGGCGTTCATGGCAACGACAGCGCGGTGCATCTCGAGTCCATTGAGCAGGACCAAGGCGCTACCGCAAACGCCCTGAGCCACCCCCGACCCTCTTCTTCGGCATCGACCAACTCAGTCGAGAGGCTAGAGCGAAAGGCGGAGAACTACAGCCAGGCCGAGCTTGCGATCAAGCAACATATCAGCACGGATATCAAGAGCCTGTTCCGGTTGGCGAGAGCGTCGGGCATAGACAGGGAGGAGTTTGAGAGAATTATTCAGAGGGAGCTTGAGGTATTACCCATGCTTGAGCAGGAGATGTCATAAATTGGGCCATGTAGGAGGGCTAGATTGGATAGTAGGAAACGACCAAGAGGTCGGGTCCATGGGCATTTGTTGGCGTTTAGCATAGCTTAGCCATTGCATAGTATTCCTAAATAGCGAAAATGACGTTCGCAGCAAAGAAAGGCCTTGTCCATGCCCCGCCAGACCGTTGTGACGCTTTTGCCGTTCCTTGAAAGCAAGATAGTCCACGTAAAGCTGTCGACACCTCAACGCCAGTCTCCTTTCCTTCCTGAGCCCCAACCATCCTTATATGATCCTCTACCGCCTTCTCTGCGCATCGCCACTCGCGAACTTGGCACCACTTGCTTTGAGCTGCTGCAAGATGTCCACCGCATTCGAGCTGTTCAGGTTCATCGTCTGGTCCATGCCCGCACTTCCGCGACCGATCTCCTCTACCACGTTGTTGGGGTCCGCAGCGCCGATCACCGGCACTTCAGAAGCGAGCCATTGCTGGAAGGGTTTCGCGACAAAGTAGCCATCCGAGGTAAACCACCGGGTCAGGGGCGCGCGGATGTGGATCGTTTGTTTGGGATTCGAGGCGTAGGGGGCGGGTGTGAAGACGACGTCGCATTCGTAGATTGGAATGTGCTTCTTTGTGGAGGAGGATATCCTCACCTTGATGTTGTCAGTATCATCAAACATGTAGGTATGGAGATCAAGCATATGAACATACCCTGCCTGTCTTGCCCTCTCCCTCATACACTACACCCTTCTCCACGAACCATAGCCAATAGCTGAATGCGGTGTTCAACAGAAAGTATGCGACGACAGCAGGCAGTGTGTAGGGCTTGCTGGCTTCCCAGCCGAACTTCCAGTCGTAGTAGAAGAGTGCGCCGGCGATGGTGACAGCCGTATAGCCGAGGACTAACCGCACATCGGTCTGTGTGTGGATCTGCTTGAACTTGAGGCTGTTGAGGTAGTTGGGGAGGGCGTCGTCGGTCGTGTTCTTGAGGTCTGATCGCGAGTATTAGATATGGCCTGTAGGCGAATGCGTAGATGGTTGTGGTGAAGGGAATGGAAGCATACCGGCGAGGGAGTGGACTGCGATTTTCTGTGTTGCCGACATCGTGAAGTTGTGATTGTATAGTTCCTGTAGTCACAACAAGAGCAGAGGTAGTCGTGAAGCCTGGGGCTCGTTGCGCAGTTGGTGATGTAGCTTTGGACACCTTTCCATAAGCGCAAAGCGCGGACCCTGGTCTCACAACATCCCGCCGGAGCCTCAGCGGCGAGCTATCATCGTCGAGCAACAACCACCACCACCGACCTTCACCCTCCCACACCCCCTCCGCACCCCGCGCATCTCTCTCTACTACCGGCACCATGGGACAGCCTGTAGTTCAGACGATCCATCGGGATCCCGCCCTATTGTACGTTCTGGTGTTTGCGGGTACATGACGAAGATGGCTGATAA
Organism: Alternaria ethzedia; assembly: GCF_023757985.1. Lineage (NCBI taxonomy): Eukaryota > Fungi > Ascomycota > Dothideomycetes > Pleosporales > Pleosporaceae > Alternaria > Alternaria ethzedia. Next base: position 1,104,793 of record NW_026056197.1, read on the forward strand.
TTCTACAGTTGGTGGATTCTGCTCCCCATTACGGTGGTCATGGTACAGTGCACTCAATTTCTCCGAATATACAAGATGCTAACATACATCCAGGTCTTGACAGGCATCCTCCGCCACTACGCAATGACACTCCTCCAGTCGACCCCGAAGAAACACGACCTCGCCAAGGTCCGGCAACAGCGCTCCCTCGTGCGCGGCGTCAACCTGCGCACGAATGCCCAGGTCCTCTCACCCGGGTCCTTCGCGACCCGCAAAGCGTACATGGTGCAGGCCTACCAGGAAGGAAAGTTTTTGGCTGAGCCGGAGCTGAGGGGGAAACCCAGGCCGAATCCTATGAGCGATCCTGCGGCGATGGAGGGCATGATGGGCATGATGAAGGGGCAGATGACGATGATGATCCCACAGACTCTGATCATGGGATGGATCAATGCCTTCTTCTCTGGCTTCGTTATCAGTAAGTCTGCCTTTCTATAAATACTCCTGCACCCTAGGGGAAAGCGGCTCGCGATAAAGAGTATTCTTGCATCCCGAGATCCTTCAGACGACAGGACCGAGTCTCACTTGGAGCCGAGCAAGACTGAATCTTCCCGTGTTCGTTGGTCGGATGTCGATGCCGGAGTACATGTTGCGTGGCCTTTCGCTTTGCCTAGCTCTGAAGCAGTTCCTACGTGCGCTATCTTCTAGGGCGAAGCGAGTGGCTGGTCTCTTGTAGGCGTCGGAATGATGCTTGCGACTAGTTGGCGCGTTTGGTCGGCATATTCTGACATTCGGCTGCTCCCGAGCTGTAAAAGCAAATCTGATCTGTTGCTAACCGATATGCGCAGTGAAACTACCCTTCCCGTTGACCCCACAATTCAAGTCTATGCTGCAATCTGGAGTTGGCACGCGTGACCTCGACGTCAGATGGGTGTCTAGTTTGTCATGGTATTTCCTGACTTTGTTCGGGCTTCAGCCCGTCTATAACTTCATCCTGGGGAACAACAATGGTATGTCGGGAAGAGCATTTGCCTACTCAGGTCAAGCCAGTCAAGCTAACAGTATTATTTAAAGCTGCCAACCAAGTCTCTCAGCAGATGGCCATGGCCAACCCAGGCGCGGGCGGCATGATGGGTCCTGAGCAGGATCCGGATAAGCTATTTCTCAACGAAGCCGAGAATCTGGAGGTGCTAGAGCATCGATGGATATTGGAGGGTATTGAAGACCGCCTTGTTGCCAAACTTGGAGCATGATGCCGACACAGAGCATCAGTTGCTGGCCATAGCACCGCCATGGCGTTCATAGATATCTAGAAAGGGCCCACAAAGCTAGTATCCCGCGTTGACTTTGCGCAAAGACCCCCGATACAGACGACCGGCACGAGATAGCTAATTTCTATGACCATCATCTTATCCCATTCGTACGGCTTTTGCGGTCAGCCATGGCCGTGTGGCTTGCACGCCATGTGCGGGGATACCACGCCAAGAGCGGTGCATCTCCTGCGTCTCGCTATTTCCAGACTCTCGAACATCTTTCAATCCCTGCGCAGAGCCGCCGGATAATGTTTTGACACTTTGACAGCAAACATGCTGTGAAGATAGTCACGTCGTCTCACCCCCGCGCCGACGCAGGGGCAGCGCAAAGTCATCCGAGTGGGCTGTTCTCGACTTGCGACGGCGCACAAGCGTCGAGTCCTTCTAATCCACCTACAGTTCCCCGCCACCACTCGCCAGTCTCCATCACCAGAGACACGGGACGCACCGCCCCCAAATGCGCCCGGAAAGCCCAAGACACTGGGAGCTCTTGCCGACTAAACCCCTTTGCGGATCGAGCTTGATGCCTGAGCCGTGAGGCGACAACACGAATGGACTGGAGGGTGCATACAGCCGTCGAAACAGCCCAGGCGCATCCGCTCGCTATCTCTACTGCCACTCGTGGCATGATAGCATCATCATTAGTGCCATGATGCTGCCTTCCAGCAACGTACGACAACTGCTTCGACAGGGAAACCATGCTTCGCCCTATCTTGATGCCTAAATCGAGTGTCCTGAGCCAAATGCGCCCCAGCTGGTGAGCCACTATGCAGCGACTTCCAATGAGAGTCTGTGATACTGCACCCTCCGACCGACGACGGCTTTCTGCTCTTGATCGGGACCTGGGCCTCTCATCAGCGTTCCGGTTGCGCGGCAGCTGTCGGAACAATCACGTCCCTGGCGCAGGTGCGGTAGCACAACAGCAACTTACTACTGGTTTTTCTGCCCGGCCTCCTAACAGAAACAGCGATACTCAAAGGTACGTGATTCGTTCTTTGGGTCTTTGCATTTCGTCGTTCATCTCCTTATTTGTTTTGGCCCCCAACGCTCAAACTGGTGGGTCCGCGATTAGCATCTTCACAGCTCACGTCCACATGGTCTCGCTTCGTCCTTCCCACAGCTTAGCGAACGTGCAGCCCGCGGAAGCAGTTCTGGCACAAAAGCTGGCTTGGACGCATCGCGATGGGGTAGCGATCCGCCCACTACTAGCAAGATTGCTTTTGATTAGGGGCTTAATCCTGGGGCTTGAACCTACCCGTCGGTGGTAGGTGCTAGAGTTCACGTACAGCGCAGTGGTGGCTGGACAACTGTGCACTGCGGCCCACCGGTCAAGCTGAGAACAGGGGAGTACATATTGCCAAGGCACAAGGGCTCTCATTGGGTGACTGACAATGCGGCTCTGCGGCTCAAACACCATAAAACACTGTAGAGCATGGCATCGAGGGACAGAAAGACGGTACGAAAGATTACGGCAGTGCAACTTGACACTAGCTTTTCTGCTTTGCTGCCTTGGTCTGTCACACCCCCCACTTGACGCTCCGCCTCTTTTGCCTCCTTTCCCAGTCCCTGTACTTGGGTTACTTCTGGCCGGTAGAACTACGACATCGAAATACCTTGACCACTCGTCTACTTGAAGGACTGTTTTCGCCTGCTCAGCAAGATTCTACAAACAGAAGACCTTGTATCTGTCGAACTTCTACGGCACTCGCATTTCCCCATACTCTTTGGCTTCTAAGTGCCGTGCGATACTTAGTCGCTATCGCTACCCCTGCCTGGTTCTGTGCAACGACTGAGCATCAGCCATGGACGCTCATCAGTTCCGAGACCTGCCACAAATTGAGACGATGGACGAACCGCGCTATCCCGTCTGGGCGACAGAATACACCAACTACATGCAACCATGCAAAGAGCATGCAGTGCGTTTTCATATAGAAGAAGAGAGCTACCTGGATGATTTCGACAATGGCATTGTCAGCATGCAGCCAATGCAACGCTTCCTGTACGAGCAAAGCCCCCTTACGCCAGGCATGCTTTACGCAAAGATCCCGTTCCCAGACGGTCGATACGAGAAGCAATATGAGCAACACTGGCCTCCGGCAGACTGCTTTCGCAACGCATCACCGGATCGTACTTCTTCTGGAAACACTAGTCAAAACACCCAGGACGAGCTTCGGTCACCATACATGTGCCATAGCATCCCATATGGAAGCCCGATGGACTACTCTCATCTTCCGGTTTCATACCCAGCAGCTGAGTATCTTCAAGGCGGAGCGTTCGCCTGCGAATCTCACGCCGAAGAGCGTAACATCAGCCTTCGCGAGCTAGAGTACGAGCCTCCGGTACCAGAAGCAGTGGCTGAAGATGTGGAGGATGTTGTCATGAAACAAGAAGCTACCCCTGATCATCATCGCAGTGAAGTCAAAGAAGAAGCTACTCCGGATTATACGAGGTACGCAGACTCTGGTATCGGACACTCGGTACGAGACGCCCAGTCTGTGGAGCCCGTTGACTTCCCTGAGGAACCCGCTTCGGACTCCGACTACAGTCCGACAAGGTCTAAGCGGAGAAGGTCTACAACGTCAAGCGGTAGCTCGGGTCGCACATCGAAGCGCCGCAAGCCGATCCGTAGAGACTCTCATGCTCCAAGTCCCACGGAATCTGTCAGATCAGAGAAGAAATCTCGTCGGTCCTCCAAGACACAGAAAGCGATCACAGATTCGAGCATTCAGGCTGAAGACCGTCGAGCTTTCCCATGTCCGCTCGCCGGCTATGGCTGCACGTCCAACTTCTCTTCCAAGAACGAGTGGAAAAGGCACGTCAGCACCCAGCACATCAAGCTCGGCTACTGGCGCTGCGATCTGTGTACCCCATCGATCGATTCCAACGACCCACAGACATTATACCATAACGACTTCAATCGCAAAGATCTGTTCACTCAGCATCTCCGCCGCATGCACGCTGCTCCGAAAGACAAATCCTGCCGCACCCAGAAAGATTACCCAGTCTGCGAAGAGAACCTCTCGGAACACCAAGTGCGCTGCAACCTACAGCTACGAAGTGCGCCACAACATTCGAGCTGCTTGTTCTGCGAGCGATCCTTCAATGGCATTACATCCTGGGAGGAGCGCATGGAGCATGTTGGACGTCACTTTGAAAAGGATTACAAGAGTCGCGTGGATATGCTCGACCCTGCTACGTGGCACAGGGATCAAAGGCTCGAGCACTATCTTCTTGAGGAAGGACTCATTGCGAGAGAAGGTCCAGGATGGAAGATTGGTGATGGCAAGCCGCGCAGAAGTGCTGAAACGGACAGCGAAGTGGACTCAGAAGAAGACTGAACCCCAGTGAACTGTCAAAAGGGACTTGGATTACATACATGGCAAGGATTAGGTTTCGGATACTAAGGTCACAGCATTCTACGACTGTCGTTATAGTTGATACCCGTTTGGGCGTTTGGGGATACGTCAAGCACACAGCATCGTTTTACGGCCGTTCACGATTTCCATAGTAGAATATCAAAAGCGCGTCATCTTTGAACAGTCTACTCTCAGTTTTTGTGTTCCCAGCTCGATACCTCCTTGTCGCGATACCCGCGCTGACTCTTCTCCATTCACTTCCCATCTTGACATGTCCGACAACCTACCAAACAGCCCCCAGCCACAACTCCTCCCTTTAGCATACACACAGCCCAACACACCGACGAGATTTAGGCCGCAACACACAACCATACTAACGGTCCTGCACCCCTTTTGCCCCAAGACAAGACAACCCCGACGACACGACCATAGGCATAGAAGCATTCCCAACGCCTACCGATCCGGGAATGAAGAGTAATCCAGGAACTTCGAGGGACCGCTTCACCGGACACGCGCTTGTCCTGCAGTGCGAGCCTAGTTTCCTCACGTGGGGGTGGATGACTGGTGGGTAGGATCAGAGAGCGGGAAATTGGAGAAGGGGACAGGGGGAGCGATCGGTGAGCTGGGGCTATGACAGTACTCGGGAATGTACAACGGCGATTTCGCGTGATGGCGGGGGCGGAATTATTTGGTTTCGGTCTTGATCTACGTACACAGTGTTGCTTAGGTGTGAGTATGATGCGGCTTGCTGTACTATCTGCGTTCGTGATGGTGATGTTCATTGACGCGACGCGACAAACACTTCCCAACCCCGTCGCAACCTACAAGTCAAAAACAAGGCAAAAGTAGGCAAAACGATCAACGTGTCATGTCAATCTACCTCTCTGCCTGTTTTTCCCTTCGTTCTGCCTGAGGGGCACAAAGTGAGGCTGAGACATGCACGCTCGTTCCTTCCTAGACGGCGTGCAGATACGAGGAGGTCCTCCAGTGCTGCGCCCCGCTTTCTCTTTCTCGAAGCATGCTCACTTACCACCAACCGGCTATCGGGCTCATCTGACGTTCTGTGATGATGTGTTCATGGATAGAGGACGCGAGATGCAGGTGTGCGTTGTAGATCGCGGATTGATGATCCGCTGGGTTGTGCGATGCTATCTGGTGTCCGGTGAGAGGGTAAATGTCTGCCTCGTGCAGCGGCATTTGGGCGCGCTTTCTTTGCGAGCAAGAGTCGCAGCTTCAAACATGCGCCACGCCAATGTGTTGTCTTAGCGATGCGTGTTTCTGATTACTTTCCCTTAGAGACCCGAGATAATCTCGAGTATCGCGCACGTGCGAATCCTACATGCACGATCGCTGGGTGGGATGACCCAGACGTGCGAACGCCAAATCAAACCATGGGCTCGGGTTGCGCAACCTTTGATCCTTCTACTCTCGAAAGCTATCTCGCAAAAAACCTGTGCTACTCGCCATGAAAAAAAAGGTTGCCTGCATTTTCCGCATTAGTGCCTGTTTCATCGTTCAGAATCGATTGTTTCCCACGGTCGGTCAAGCAACGCGACTGGGTGTCTCGTGAAGAAATTCGGGGTAGCGCGGCGTATGTGACTAGCAGGAAGGGTTGTGTGAATGATAGGAATCACCTATATCATGAGGGAGGCTGGCTATCAACATGACTATTGTGAAGTAAGCTCGAGCATCCATTAGGTATTCAGAGTACTCTAGCAAGTCTAAAGTACAGTCCGGGCCATCCGGAGGATACACGGGCGACATAAGGGTACCCATTACTTCTCTCTGATAGGCAACGGCCCCATGACATACTCCATCCTCGCAGCGGGCTCCTCATCAAATGTCTTTTGCAACTCTGGGTCCACATTCTGAGCTTGAGCCTCCTCCTCTGCGTCCTCTGCAGCCTCTGGCTCAGAATCGTGGACATGGAACACCTCACACATCGCCTTCCTCATTCCCTCTAGCCGGTCCATGACGTCATCTTCGGAAAGATTTTTGGGAAAGGGTACGATCCTATCTTCGCTTGCGGAAGTCAAGCAGTCCATCAAGAACTGTTTCGGCAGGTCGTGCATCCATTCTTTGACATCCGCCTTCTTTCCGATCTTCACTATGATATCGACAGCGAGGTGACGTAGTGAAGAGGCTGGGGTGGAAGCTTTGTATATATTGAAGATACACTTGTACGGGAGATCGTCGGGGTCGTCGTAGATGCGCAGGAAGAATTCGTCTAGAACCGCATTTCGGAGCAAAATGATTCCTAATTCGTTGGCGAACATGAAGACATGAATGAGTCTACCGAAAGAGATTCTCTGATCAGTGGTATCGTCCGACTCGGGTTGATTGAGGTAACCAGTCTTGAGGAAGTCGAGGTAGATGCGGAAATTGCGTGGTGATACATCGGGCAGGCTGAAGTACTCGGATAAGTCGTCCAGTCTAGATTATGTCAGTACGAGTTCGCTTGGTGACACTTTTGTGATGTTGTGCTGGATGTCTCCAAAGTGACATAAGAAGAGACCAGATGATGCACACTCACTGATCGAAGAAGTAGTCAGACGTGTTGCGTAGTTGTCTCAACGGCGCGTCGAACATTTCGCTATCGCCGCCGTAGCCGACTTCCAGCGATATCTGCTCGGGACCAAGCCATTTGCTAAGATCTCCGGGGAGGTCGCTGCAAGGTACGAAAGCCTCCGACATCCTGCCCAGGTGGTTCCGAGTGTTGACGAAGTCTTGAGTCGCCGTGTGCTCCGATGTTGGAGCTACGGGAGAGAAGACGCAGAGTCGCAATGGCCGTTATGGATGTTCAAAAATTGTCAAAGCGCGGTTACCTGGAGCAAACGGTGAAGTGAAGGTGAACACGCGCACTTTCGAGGACCTGACATGGACACGCGCACCGACAATTTTGTGTAAAGAGGATATTGGCGGCTAGACCGCGAACTAATATGGATCTACCTCATACAAGAACGCTGAACAGGTCTGCAGACTACGTTAAAACAAGAACTTGCAAAGTAGATAAACTAACGTTAACGTAGGCTCTAGAATGTTTTTTTCTCTCCCTAGGTTAGCGTGGATTTAGACAAGAAGACAAGACGACGATATCTGATAGTTGACGAAACGAGGTGAGACTTACGCGTTTGTAACCCTGGGGATTGATTTCGAGCAGCACTCCCTCACGTATGTTCATGTGAGACATGATGTGACGTGCCTACAACACTTCTACTAACGCACAACACACCTGCCTACATTGAACACCATGGATATCATCTAGCTAGCTATCCTACTTCATATCAACTCGTATCTGCGAAAGCCCCCATATAGACGCCTCGCTGTCCATCCCACATACCATGAAGCGGATGCCACCGATAACACATTAGCTAAGTATACTCAACGCCCAAACGACACACGATAATGCAGAGGTATCGGAAAGCAAACGAACGCCAAAACAGTGACATGTGACAAGAAGAGTGGTTTTGTCTTATCGACGTGGGCCGCCCATGCCGCCCGTCATGCGACCACCCCCAGAGTTGAGACTCTGTCGTACGATCATTTCTGCCGCCTGCGCAGCAGCAAGACGTTCCTGTTGTTCGTCAGTAAGGGTGAAGATGGAAAAGGAATGGCGATGGGTACCTTCTGTCTGCTCCTGTCCTTTAGGTAACGCTCTGCCTCGGGCCTCATTCTCAGTATCCTCAAGATCATGTCATCATTAGGCTCCGCCTGTGCTTCCTTTCTCTTTTCTTCCTTGGCTTTCTTCATTGTGCCTAGATTGCGTGACAACATGATGGTCTTGTGTTTCCTAGTCGGCATACCGACAAGTCCCGCGGCACCACCAAACTGATGGCCCATAGCAGGCGGCGCCGACATGCGGTTTAGGCGTTGGGATTGTTCTTGCTGTCGTCTTGCGCTAGCCGCAGCCATTGACTCAGACGTACGGATCAAATCTTCGGTAGCTTCGAAGTAGAAGAAGTTGAGGTTCTGAAGCTCATGGTACTTGGGTGACTTGAGCACGTCCATGGGTACACCCTCAACATTCCCATCCTCATCTACAGCGTGGAAGAAGTCGAAAAGCATCTTCAGCCACTTGAACACAATGTCAAGCTCTTGTTGTGTCAGCGGGCGCTGTTGTGAGAGCTTGTCGGATAGCGGAGGTACGAGTAGCGACTCTATGGTCGCGAGTGCCTCCTTCCAGAGTCTTGTCATAACCATGATCATTGCAGCGTCTGTCAGCGTCTGTTTCATGATCGCGAAGTTTTCGTCAAAGTAAACGAACAGAGGACCCAGAGCTTGTGTGACATCCTGCTGTGTAGGGCCTTGAATGACAGACATGGGCCTGGCTTGTCGGAAGTTTCCTAAGTAGTTGGTGACCTTCGATGCTACGCCCTTATTGAGCAAGGCATCAAGTGAGCGACGCGAAAGCTTGTAGCCGATGAACGATGAAAGCTGCCATTGTTAGCGCAAATTGTGCATTGTAATGGCAATTTGCCTACCTTGTCCGTGATCTTCCGTGTCATGTCACGCTCAGTCCTCTTAAGTGTTCTGAATGACTTGCCGAAGTAGAACTGGATATCGTCTCGCTCGCCTTCCATGCTCACACGCAGCAACAGACGACCCTGCGTATCCAAGTCAAGCCAGTATTCTCGGGGCATATAGTCCCGGAAGTGTGATGGATCGAGCTTGAGAGACGTCCGGCCGACGCAGTCATGGTCGCCCATAGCGTCCCAGTCCCAGATTGTTGCAACGACGTTCAGCGGGCCATTAGTCGTGATGTCAATTGTCTCGTCCCAACGAGGATTGAGGTTGCGGTAGATGACCCGAGTCTTTGCCAGACGCTTTTGATACTCATCACCAAGCACGACGTATGGGTCACTTAGACCATTCATGTCGCAAGCTTTCAGGTCTTCAGCCTCGATGATTTTGATGGTGAAGACGAAGTTGTTGTTTCGAAGGCGTTGCGTCGGGGGTGGGGAATGTTTTTGGATGACTTCGGCGCACGCATCGACGCCAATCTCGCGCTCGAGCTTATCTAGTTGCTGCATTGCATACTCAATGTTGTTGAGTTTGACGAGCGACTGTATTCGTAAGCATTGAACATGTCATTGAGTCGAATACTTACCTCTGGGTAGAATTGAAAGGGCTCGACCTTCTCTTTCTGGCTGTAGAAGTCCTTGACCGTCGACAACCACTTCTCTGATTTGGTCTGATGAGCGGCGGCCTCCTGCTCAGGAGTCAAGCGATCCATCTCCTTGGCGAACTTCTGCTCAACAAGTTCGCAGTATCTTGCAAGTGCGACACCGATCGATTTCGACACAGCAGTCATGAATTTGGCGTATTGGACATCGTTATCCCAGTTTAGTGAGACAATCTGCTCGATACTCTGATTGAAGGACCGGAAGACATCCACGACCGAGACACTGTGGCGCTCCTCGTCTGAAGGAATGGGGTTCTGCGACTCGATCTGGAATTGGTCTGCCTTGAAAGCGTTGTCAACCCACCCAATAAGGTTTTGATCCGTCATCTGAATCCATCTCCACACAAAGTCCTGTAGCTGATCTTCGATGCTAAAAGCAAAGTTTTTGCCTGGCAGAGCATCGCTGTGTATGCGGCGTATCTCAACAAGCTCTTTGTACAAGTCGAAGCCATCCTGTACGGGTACATCCTCTCCTTTGCTTTGAGCAACGTCCATGATCCGAGCGACAAGGTCCCGCGCATCTGCGGCGTAAGAGGGAAACATCTTCTCAACGAGGCAATTCATGGGACTAGCACCCATAACCTCTGGGTTTTTGCGGTAGCGCTTCTGTATCCGCTCGCATAGCTTGACCACAGCACGACCCAACTCAATGACATGGTAGAACTCCCACTCTTCTTTGGTGTCCGGGATGTGCTTCGCTAGAAGCTCTCGATACACGTCACCAGCCTTGTCCCTCAGTCCGTGACGTAATTGTTCAGTGAACTGATCCATATCTTCTTCGGTGCCGGGGAAAGTTGGGTCGTCGTAGATGTGGGTCTCAAGGATGTACATTACCGGTCCAAGTGCAGGCGGTTTGGTGTCGTATACATGCATCATCAGCTCGTACAACTCTCTTAACAGGCAGTCGTGCAACGTTGACAGAATCTGTTGGTTGAGAGTGTAGTCCTGGATTGTCCATTTCGTTCGGTCAAACAACGATACTTGTACTGGAATATGGCTCATCCGATTGGACTTCTTGTCAGCTGGCGGTGGTTCCTTGACATAGTTGAAGGCAGCATCGAGGGTATCCAGACTGATGTCTTGGTTAATGTACTTGTCGCGTATGACGTCTAGGAACAAGACGAGACGGGAAAATTGTGGTATCCTCCATCGGAGGGCTATCTCATTCAAAAGCTCAGCCGATTGTTTCGACAGTAGCTTCACAGACGGATTCTCGTTGGTAGCTTCGGACGGTTCGAGATCGTTGTCCGCCAGGTCATACGTCAGTGCTTCATTCAGTATCGCACGATAAGTGGCACGTGGATCTGAAGGTATGAAGGTATAGGATGAGCTATCATTTGGGTCGTCGTTGAGGCTGAGCCCATTCATATCCACAGACTGGTCAATGACATATGAGGAGCCGTTCTCAGACGACATAGAACCCTGCCTCGAACCGTCCGAGTAGCCGGGGTCCAAAGAAGCATTGGGCTTGAAGTGTGGCACAGATCCGGGTGAACTCTTTGCGAGCTCGGGGTTGGACTGGATGATTGCCAGTATCATCTGCGAGAGGTCTGGCACCTCTTGGTTCTTCCATGCCTCGTACGCCTCCTCGGTATCGAAGTCGTCACTGTTCAGCGTCTTCTTGGTCATGAGACTGAGGTGCGCCTGATATGTCTTGAGATCCTGCAGCGCAGCCTTCTCCGTCCAAACGGACTTGTATCGGTTGATATCGGCTTGTACATCGGAGTACCCTACAGCGAAGATGCGTGACACTACCAAGACGAGGGGCATGTCCTTGACTTCATAACTTCGCGGAACCTCGACTTCGACTGTTGTGCCACCCTGACCGCCATTGCGCTGGTTCTCCGCCGCCAAATCTTGATCGTGTACGAGTAACTTCTTCTCCATCGTGGCCAACCGATGCGCAAGTTCGGGTCTGTCCTTTTGCCAGTCATGGTCTTTGAGGCAAGAGCTGACAAGACGTAGGAAGAGAGCGACGTGCCGATCTACCATGAGCTTCCAGCTGTCATCTCCGGGCGCCTTCCCCTTTTGCAGTTCCTTTGTGGCGTTGGAGTAGAAAATCAGGAGAAGGTCCTCGACTCTCCTATCTTTGTCCATGTTCTTCCTGAACGACGGGTCCTTGAATGCATTCAGGAAGACGGCAAATGTCCGCTTGACTGTGGCATCCTGGAACTCAGGCATGCGCTCCTGTCCCATCAACACCTTTGTGATCCGTTTGTCCAGTGCAGCCATGAAGTCGCGGGGGAAGCGCGTGCTCTTGGAGTCTCGTATGAGGGAGAAGTCCTTCATGAGGTCGTTTATCGAGGTCGACGATCGCTGGACATGTTTGGGCGCGGCGGGGACATGTTGCACCCGCTTCTGCCGAGGCTGGAGGAGGTATGCGAGGTACGCCGCGCGGAGGGCATAGAGATAGGCATCTTGGGCCGTGACGGGGCGCTTCCCCTGGGCGTTGGCTGAACTGCGTCGTCGCAGGCGGTCCTGGGCCTGGAGGCTGTTGATGCGGCGATTGCTCCCCCGGGTGCCGTCCATGGTGGAGTGCGTGGGAGGATTCAATGGCGTGGGTGGAGGAGTGCGGCCGCGGTTGGGCGCATGTCACGGCGGTGGTGGTGTAGTGCGTGCTCCCGGGCTGCAGCTGCCCAGTGGGATGTCCTAGCGGGGTCGTGCCTTCTCTTGCAATTTCTCCTACAGCGTGGCGACTCTGTCACTGGCCCTGAGCGGTCGTGTTCACTCTCGACCGAGGGTTGCTACTGCCGGCGGTATCTCTGGGCGTCGCGTCGTGGCCGACGTGGTTCCTGGTGGCGCGGAAGATCCACCGGAGTGCGTCACACGCTGTTGGGTGCAGGGAGCCAGGAGCCTCATATCGCGCTGACGGGGTCCGGCCACCTTGAAACATCGTTTTAATTAGCCGCACGTTTCTTGCTTGATAGCGCCATGTCAGCGTCGCTGCTAAACAAACAGCCGTTTTATTAGTACAGATGCCCTCATCTGCACATTGCGCATCTTACCGCCATGGTACCAAGCACGTGCTAGCTATGGAGAGCTTCCGCTTCACCCACGCGTATCGATAGCGCGCCTCTACCATCGCACCTCCTACCACACACACGGATGCCCATCGCACATTGTAGCACCGGCTTGCTGGTATAGCCCGCGTTGAGTGGTGTATGCCTCCAAGCTCGGCACCCGTCGGCCCATTCACATGAAGGGCAGGAACTATGCCCAGGTGAGCGCCTGCTGTCCCCTACAACACTATAGCAGTCGCGTACCACAGCCTGTGCCTCAGAACGTCGCCTTGGTCTCCTTGACCGAACATACAGCATAACGCAAGAAAGTATCCCAAGTAGCCACATCCAGCGAACCGGTTCGTGCCAGCTGAAATCTACTCTACCTACCCGAACACACTGGCCATTCGCGTCAGACGATACACTCGTACCACCGCCTCCACGCCATCATGCCGGAGTCGCAAAGTCCCACGAACGCCGCCGACCGGCCCCGCCTTACCGAAGCCCAAAAGAAAGAGAACCACATCCGTTCCGAGCAGAAGCGACGCGAAGCGATTAGAGAAGGCTTCGACCGACTTGCCTCAATAGTACCCGGCTTGGAGGGACAAGGCCGCAGCGAGGCAGTTGTGCTCGGGGGTGCCATCAAGCTCATGCGCGAGAAGATTGTGGAGCGACAGCAGATCATCGCCGACGCCAAGGCGAAGGGGATCGACACAACAGGGTGGGAGTTGGACAAGGACACGATGGAGGCTTGCGCTAGGCAGATGGAGCGGACGCTGGCCGAGGAGCGACAGGCGGAGAAAGAAGAGAACAGCAATGGTGTTGAGGTGAAGAAGGAGTAAGAATGCACGCCTTCAACACGGTGTACACGGGATGAGAATGGGCTGGGATACTGGAACATGCGTACAAGGCGTACACGCGTCATATTGCTAGTAAGCAGCAAGACACCCTTTGACTTCCCGCATGAGTCGCGTGGGGGGACTATGAGAAAGAGGTATCATAACCCCTTCCGGTCAGAAGTAAAGTGCACTTCTTCGCTATCCTCAAATCAAAGTGATGATTAATCCACCTAAGACTTGCGACAAACCAAGATCAAAGCGCATCCATGTAGTAGACATTCACCCGTGCACATGCCACGTGCTTATCGATAAGACCCAAAATTATCTTTCACGTGAAAGAAGCCCCACCAACCACCAAACTAACATCTTGCATATCAGCCTAACCCGATCCAACCCCAGTTCAGCATTCCATCATGGCATTCAGCTTCGGCTTTTCAGGCGACGACATAGAGGAAGACCCCAATGATGTGCAAGAGCAAGGGCAACAGCAAACAACGACAGATAGCAGTGTCCCACCACCTATTGCGGCCAAAACACATGATCTCGATGAGCTGGTAGGTAAGCGCTTCTGAATTTTTTACAGACAGACATGGGACAATGTCGCAACTCGCTACCCTCTCTGACAATTTCTCTCTCATAGAGACGATGACGACATGCCTGTGAGCGATACTGACAATGATTTCAGCTAGCCAGCCTCCCAGACAAACTCTCCTACTCAACCATCAACATAACCAGCCCCAAAGGCTTCACAACCCGTCTGCCCCGCCGCGAACTCTTCGATGTGCGCCTCCAGCTCATGGCCGAAGACGATGGATCTTCCCAAACACCTCTGACAGGTCTGGATGTAATGCCTCCCTATCCCCTCCTTCCATCCACAAACTGACACTCACCAAAAGGACTCCGACCTACGCCAAAACGTCTACGAAGGCGGCTACAAGACCTGGGAATGCAGTCTTGATCTCGTCCGCTACCTCCTCGATCGTGGACCGCGGAAAGATCTCGATGACCTCATGCGCGTCGGTCATGTCATTGAGATGGGTTGCGGATCTGCGCTGCCTTCGCTTCTCCTTTTTCAGTACGCGGTAAAGAACCAGCTTGGCATATACTTCACCCTAACAGATTACAATGCCGACGTCCTACGGCTTGTTACTCTACCTAATCTACTTCTAACATGGGTGGGTACGCTAAGTGCTGAGGAGAATGCAGCGCTGTTCCCTGAGGCGGGGAATCCGCTCTTGGAATCGGAAGAGAGTAGCGAGTTATATCTTACTCCTGAGATCCTAGCAGCTTTCAAGAAGGCGATGGGTGAAACTGGGATTACGATGACGTTTATCTCGGGGTCTTGGACGCCGGTTGAGAAGCTTCTGGAGATGGTTCCGTCGTCTCCGGATCTGAATACGTTCATCTTGGGTTCAGAGACTATCTACTCGCCGGCTTCGCTAACGGCGTTTACGGATGCGATTGTCGCGCTGATGGGACGGGTGAAGACGGGCAAGACGATGGTAGCGGCGAAGAGAGTGTACTTTGGTGTTGGAGGTAGCGTGGATGGCTTTAGGGAAGCATGTGCGCAGAGGGGATGTGTAGCGTACGAGATGGAATTTGAAGGATTGGGCGACGGGAGTGATGGAGGTGTAAGGAGATGTTTGGTTGAGGTGCAGATGTATTGAACTTTGTAAAAATAATGGTTCATTGCGGTCATGAGTTATGGATGAGATGGGTATCTAGGGATGTACCAAGTAGTAGAAGAATGAACCCAAAAGGAAAGTAAAGACAATCTTGTGAACGCCGTCAAAAAATATCCAAGTACTGATCCAAGTTTCTCCAAATCTGCCGGTGTCGAGACGATCTCACTACTTCGCCCTCACGGTGACTGTCGGTCCAGGCAGCTCCCTTCTACCCTCGCCTTCTTCGCCGCCACGCATAAGCCTCTTATACGTGTCCCCCTCAACCCTCATGTGCTCTCCACGACTGACCTGCAGCCTATCCACACCCTTCCCGATAGCATCGATATGGTACTCCAAAGGTAGATCACTTCTGTACCCCAACATCTCTGGCGCCGCAACTCCCTCACGCAAGTTCTCCAACTCGGCCTGGATCTCTTGCAGCTTCAGAAGTGTGCCAGATACATGATTTACCGCTCTCTTGCGATAGGCTCCGATGTTGGCAAGTAGATTAAGTGACTTGGTGTTGGCTTTTACATCCCCGCGGTTACCGCCGAGCTTCGTCCAAAGGCTTGAAAGAAGCTCCTCTTGTCTACCTGTTATCGTCTGGTCATCGCCTGTTGCAATTTCGTAGATGGTGCCTAGTCGCTCATCAAGGTTGTGCAGAACAAGAAGCAGAGCTTGAGCTGTTTCGATAAGACGTGTAATCTCGTCTTTGTTCTTGCTGACGTGTGAGACGTACTGGTCGAAGATGCGTTGTTGGAGCGTTGGCGGTGGCGCGACGAACGCACCCGTGACCTGGTTGATAACTCGGCCAACGGCGCCAATGGAAGCCTCTTTCTCCGAGATACCAGACAACACGTTCATGGTCCAGGTGTTTGTCGCAATTACACGGTCCATAGCTGCCCCTATGCGACTGTTGTAACGAGACAGATCGACGGAAGCCTCGTTGGCTGTTTGTACAAAGTACTCGAATTCATTGTCCAAGGCCTTGCGGCTCGGAAGACGAGAGTGCTTGACAAGAATACGCAAGTCGCGAATAGCAAGTTCGGAGTTCTTGATCGTGGCAGGCAGAGCAGAAGTGTCTTTCGATGCGTCTAGGATATCCTCGAATCGACTTTGAACATTGATGAGTTCCTCGAAGTCGGCCTGAGGTTCTGACGTGTCTAGCGTAGCGCATGCGGGGATGAGGTAGGAAGAGCCTGGTATCGCGCAAACAGGCCCCATTACAGCGTTCGATACTGTAGATCGTAGTATCCCGGATGCTAGCTGGATACCGAAGACTAGGATACCAACGCCGAGGGCGACCCCTAAGAACGGCTTGATGAAGTGTCGCATCGCGTAGGAGAAGATGTCTAGGAAGTGGGCGAGGAGTGGTGCGGCGACGTTATCCCAGAAGAGGTTCACGTAGTGCCATGGGCTCACTTCTTCCTGGTTTTGTTGCGGCGCTTGCGGGTATCCGCTGGCAGACCCTTTCGTGAAAGAGCTGCCTGGTGCAAGGGGCGAGTCTGATGGGCGGTTTTGGGTCGTGTTTCTTGCTCGGTTCCGCGGCTGGGATTTTGGACCTGGCGAGCCGCTGTAACCACTTGGCGAATTACTCATTGAAGGCATGATGAAGCTCGGCTCGGATGCGTCTGGTTTTGGTGTTCTGTCGGGTCCTATCCTTTGCGACTGGCTGGCTTTGGTCCGACTGGCTGGCTTCCTCACGGGTCGAGCCTGCGCTTGCGCCGTAGGTGTTGACTTGCTGAGGTGATTGCGCTTAGGTCTGGGTGTCACGGTCGTCCGTGGTTCTTGTACAGTTTCTTTGTCAGAGTCCTCTAATTCCAATTCGCTGGCTTCGTCGCTGGCCGAGTGAATGGAGCCTTCGTCACCGGATGCGTAGTCAGCGTCGCCCCAGCTACTTCCCAAGCTGTGTTCGAGTCGCCGTGAACGTGCGCTCATATTCCAAGTTGATGGTATTTAGGTCTGTGACGTAGGGCTGACGGATGAGTGGGTCAAGGTAAGAATGCAATACAGAGCAAGGGGTAGTTATAGATTTAGGCAGTGGTGTGTCTAGTGATGACCCAAACTGTCTCACTGACTGCCTTTGTGTCGTTGTAGGAGGCTGGGTAGAACAGGTTGCCACTTCCTACGTGTGACGTGGGGCCTGCCAATCAGGCTTCTGGCGCATACTGTGTCTTAGTGCGTCGCAGAGACATCAAGCACTTCTGTTGTTAGTGGAGTTCCAGAGCAATGGCCCTAGCACTGTACCTGTAGTACCTGACTGCGTTCGGGGCTCAAGTGGTGATGGCGTACAGACGCGTCGACGTCATGTTCGAGCTCGCGTGCGCCAAGACGACTAGTCCAGAAAGTGCATCCTGAACAGCACGCGAAGTTGGTGCAGGAGTCAAGACTTTCCGATGTCACTACGCCAGCTTTCCCTCGCGCTACGGACTGCAAGACGGGCGCAATTAGAACCAACGAGGTGGCGCCAACATGGACGTCTCTTCGCGCGCAGTTGCTCTTGTTCTGCGCCCCACCAGTTGCAGCACACGGTGATCGTCTCGTCTCAAGCACCCGCCAGTGCGCAATTGAACCCTACAGCCGGCACCCCGCCTACACCTCCTCTCGACCATCGAGCCCTCGCGCAAACACATAACCTCTTCATCACATCTCCGTATAGCCCCGGCTCGCCGCTCATCCTTCCCAACGGTGCCTATGTTTTCCAGAAGTTGCAGTCGTTCCTGCGAGCGCAATATCCGCAATTCGGCTTCCAAGAGGTCATCACGCCCATAATATACAAGAAGTCGCTATGGGAAAAGTCAGGGCACTGGGACAATTATGCCGAGGACATGTTCAGTGTGCAGGGAAGAGGGACAACGGCGCAAATACCTGAAGCAGAAGGCGGAGAGGACGGCGAGTTCGGTCTGAAGCCCATGAACTGCCCCGGCCACTGTTTGCTGTTCAGGGACGAGATCAAAAGTTACAGAGATCTCCCAGTCAGACTCGCCGACTTCAGCGCTCTGCACCGGAACGAGATCTCAGGAGCCTTGACAGGACTGACCAGAGTCAGGCGGTTTCACCAGGACGATGCGCACATTTTCTGTCGGCCAGACCAAATTCTGGCAGAGATTGAGCAGACGCTCAAGTTCGTGGGCATGGTGTATAACACGTTTGGACTGGGACCCTACAAGCTGCTTCTCTCGACTCGGCCCAAGGACAGCTTCATCGGCACCATCGAGGAGTGGGATCGCGCGGAGGAGCAGCTGACTACCGCGTTGAACAACATCGGAAGCGAATGGGCAATCAACGAGGGAGACGGAGCGTTCTATGGCCCAAAGATTGACATCATCTTGAAAGACTCGAACGGCAAGGAGCATCAGACGGCAACCATACAGCTCGACTTCCAGCTGCCGCAGCGCTTCGATCTGCAATACCAAGCATCACCGGAAGAATTGGAGGCAGGACCGCAGTCGTCTATGGATGCAGGACTGGATCCGGCTCTTCGCCGCCCAGTCATTGTACATCGCGCCATCTACGGTTCCATCGAGCGTTTCATGGCTCTATTGATTGAACACTACGCTGGCAAATACCCATTCTGGCTTTCGCCTCGACCGGCCATTGTCTTGTCGCTGAACTCAGACCCCAAAGTTCTTGAACACGTCTCGCGCATTCAATCTGTTCTTTCCGGTCTCACGCCTTCTGACGCACCAGCAACGTCTGCATCGTCGCCCAAGCCCCTACCGCTGTCGACTATACACCTGCCCATCGACGTCGATACAAGCGACCGCTCGCTCGGGAAGAAGATCGCTGAGGCAAGAACAAAGAGGTACAATCACATCATTGTGGTTGGCGGCAAAGAGGTTGAGAGTGGTAGCATGAATCTTCAGATCGTGAACCAGCCAAATGAGGAGTCCACTATAGAAGCGATGCAAGTTTTTTTGGGAAGGTCACTCACTGATAAAGAGAGATCAAAAGCCACCGTGAACGTCGACCTAGATGGCGCTAGGAAATACTTCGAGAACCTGGCCAATTCGTTCTTGTAATACAAAGTCGATTCGGATTCAAAACCTTGTCTATGTTCAATTGTGTGACAACGTGGTTGCCCAGTGTTTAGTCTCGCTGTTTGCTCTACCCGTTTTTACGATCCGTCATTACGTGCGGCCGATAACGACATTTCGCACGTTACTTCGAGAAAGGTTCCTGGTATGCTCAAAGAGAAAGTAGTATGGAGGATACAGGCTCTGCCAATGCTACTACACCCCGAAGGCTTGTCGACCGAATTGCGACATTTAAGTAGCAAGGTCTATCCGCAGTTATCAAGGGTGTCTCATGTCCTCAGAGTCGAATTACCGATTGGTGTTCTCGCTCTCACTCTCACTTTCACTTTCACACTCACTTCCCGAGCACCGCCAAGACAACTAGTACTTGCACGGGTACCTCAAAATTCTTCTCCATTGCTCACCGCGTCACCAATCCTTCAGCGACGTTTCTTGTTCACGACCCTATCTCACGCGATGGCGACCGAAGTGCCGTTCACCGCCGACGCCGTACGCAGTATAGAGCTAATTCCTTGTGCACATGCGCCCACCAAACCACCAGCGTGAGTCTGAAACAATTCCAGCCATGCGTTCTTGCTAACAATCTCAGCCACGTCTACGACAAGATCATTACCGTCGCGGTCGGACCGGACAATGCCAAGAAGAAGTTCAAGATCTATCGCGGGCTCCTGTGTCACTTCTCCAGCTACTTCGATCGCATGCTCAACGGTTCCTTCCGGGAAGGTGGCTCAACGTACCTTCGACTAAAGGATACCGACGCCGACACCTTCGACGTGTTCTTCTATTGGCTCAATTCTGGTGTTGTAGGTTTGGCGGACAACGGAGGCCTTCTGGACTGGGGGAAGGTAATGAAGGCCTACGTGTTCTCCGACTTTCATCAGGCGCCTATCTTCAAGAATGCTGTCTTGGAATCTCTATACACTCGTTGGCTGTCAGAGAATGTGGTCTCTGTCGATGTTACAGAATTCTTGTACACCAACACATCTGAAGGGGACAGTATGAGGAAGCTTATTGTCGATATAATGGCGGCATCGGGCAACTTCAGGGAATGTAAAAGACATCATCTCTTCGATTGCCACAAAGAGTTCCTCATAGATATCATTGTGGGATGTCGAGCTCGAGGCCTAGTCCCGGGTGACGGATCAAGGATCGATGCAGACACTTGGTTCGTCGACATGCGAACGAGCTTTTGCGAAAGATATCATGTACACAGTGAAAGGGATGCCATTTGAGGAGATGTCAATTCGTAAGTCTAGCTCTCGGATGTGGCAGCTCAGAGGCAGTCGCTAATCCGAGACGCAAGTGCACTTAGGAGACGGTGTGGCAAGGTTGTCATTTTACCTTTCAAGTTATGTGGGAGACTTTCGGTCAACAATGCAGGTGGATCCGTTGAGTCTTCTAAGATTGTTGAAGTTGTGTTCACTTTTATGCTAGGGCTACGTTCTTAGTACCCAAATGAAGTACATCTGAGACTATATGGTCCATTTTGACCGTACCCATGTCGCCCTTTCGTTATTGCGCTCCATGATTCTGCTACGGGGTAATCAGATGCTCATTAAATCAAAATCCAGCATATATACTAACTGTTGTGCTTCAATCCTCATCTAATGACTGACAAGTTTTACAGCTACTCATAGAGAAGAGGTGCATGTATACTGCTCAGGTTGGCTAGGTTAGCACAAACGTATCTTCACCTTCACTTTCACTTCGGCATCTCGGCTAGTGGAGTTTGCTGCCTACCAAGAGATACACAAACGTTTACACCTTGTGAGAACTTTATCAACAACATCTACACCTCCTTCAAGGAAACCAACTCCAACACTATTACGATGAGCCACCCATTAGCATGGTGCGCACACCCGTGGACCGCGCCTACCATCACCAACAAGCACGACACAGTCACGATCAACGTCGGCTCCGGCAGAAATATCCAGCAGTATGATCTACATGTCGAAGCACTCAGAGCGCGCTCGCGACACTTCCATGAGGCCCTTTCAGCCTCCTCAAACGAGGAGCGCACAGCGATCCACCTCGCGTGCTCTACGCCAATGCGATTCGACGTCTTCGCCAACTGGCTTTACAAAGGCAGCTTAGACT
The DNA here is from genome assembly GCF_023757985.1 of Alternaria ethzedia. Taxonomy (NCBI): domain Eukaryota; kingdom Fungi; phylum Ascomycota; class Dothideomycetes; order Pleosporales; family Pleosporaceae; genus Alternaria; species Alternaria ethzedia. The sequence continues at coordinate 1,126,256 of NW_026056197.1, forward strand.
CCAGCAATGACACCGATTTGAGATACCTCTTCTTATGCGAACTACACGTATCTGCCGACACCTTCGATATCCCGCTTCTGCGCAACAAGATTGTGGATGTGTTCTTCAACAAGCTTTTGAGCGACGCCCAGCCACTGCCATACGACATCATGAAGTACATCGAGGAGCATCTGAGGGACTCTGCTTTGAGGACCATGATGCAAGACATCATGCTGAACTGCGGTGAGACGGAGGACATGGCCGAGTGGAAGGTCAACCTTGCGAAAGGCTTCAGGATGGAAGGTGGTAGAAACAAAGACGTCGCTGAGACAATTGGCAGGAGTTCAGATGTGAGAGAATACCTGCACGGCTTGAGGGGAAAGGTATGCGAGAGATACCACGACCATGTAGAGAGGGATGAAATAGTGGTGGGACGTGAGGGGATGTGGTTCTTCGATCCACCTCTTAACTAAGCGGTGAGCACTTTCATTTAGTATGAGGCGTCCGACATGTGGACGATAACGAGGTCAAAATGCAAACACTGGAATGTCGCAGTGAAATTTGATACATTCAGTTGTCATATTGTACATACAAACAAGGTGATTTAGCTGAACTCACCAGAACTTGGTTGTAACCTTATAACTCCTGACTCATTATATAGTGAGCTTCTGTCGGACTATGTATTTTGGTATGAAGGACTGTACTCGCAATGCATGTGCGGAGGTTGTGCATACCTGGGCAGTTCTTTCCAAAAATGCGCCAGCCTAACGCTAGTCTCCGTCCGGTAAGACCCTGATTTATCTGACTGACGTCATAAGCTCGCACAATGGAATCCGACTAAGGTCTCATCTCAAACCGACCTGCTCCAAAGATGATCCATGAACGTTCCCATAGCGCTTCTCAGCCTCTTCCGCTAACGATCGGGGTATATCCGCACAACCGCAGCCATGCAACACCGCGCAGCGCTTGGCCGCACCAAACAGAGTGTGGCGTACGAAATTCATTGTCGCCCAAAGCACTCCTTCCTGTTCGGTACTCGCTGATCGGGTATGGCGTCGTATTAGTTACGCAGGAAGGTGTTAGACAGCGATATAGGGTGAAGACAAGCGCAGCCAATCGCGTGTACGTCGGTATGTAACAAGACCGAAGAAGGGCGGTGATGAGTTCATGGAGTACACCGCAAACGGATTCTTCTGGTCCTTTTGTATCTCGAGACTGCTAAGACACATGTCGCAAAAAATAACTTATTGACAGCATCGCCGCCTTCAACGGAGATTGAAGCGTACCTTATCTAGCACGCGGCTGATGGGCACAGGCTTCTCGTGCACAAAGGAAACCTCGGAATCGGTACGTTCGTCCACGAGAGAAGCTCGAGATGCCGGTGGCGATATCTCCGGATCAGCCGAACGCATCGTCAGCCATTGAGTGACAAGCATACCGAAACAGACTGAACTATGCATCAGCGTTTGTTGACCACAAAGGGCGCATTGTGAACTTACTATCAGCGAGACACATGAGCAGACAAGCGTGGCTCATCTTCGCAAAATTCCAGGCAAGGAACAGGCTATTGTTGCACAAAGTGACAAACAACATGAAGCTCGAGCCAACAACATTTCGAACCAGCATGACTCGCAAGTTGTTCCGAGAAGAGACGGCCCGCCGTGTTCCTTTCATCCAAAGTCGGATTCTCTGCATTGAAGAGTCGCTTGATGCACCAGCAGTGTCGCTTGCGAAACTGAATATCCTAGGTGCCGATGAGCCCAGTGCTGGTCGAAGCTGCCAGACGAAGATTCCCGTGAGAACAGTGTTCATCAGGATGTCCAGCACGATGATCGCAATCGTAGCCGGTCGCTCGATGCCTATCCTGCATTCGCCTGTCTGGTGGTTCAAGATAGCCATTGGGTTGACAAACTGCCATCCCATGATCGCGAGGAAACCACCCGTGACAAAGATCCCTCCGAAAACATACAGCATATCCCTTGTGCGATCCACAAAGGGAGCTCGTACGATATGAACGCGCTCCAGCAAGAAGAGATATCTGTATGTGGTTCAGCATCCGGATTTGGGTGAGCGTCATGCACGAGTAAACACTTACAGTGCTATCTTGTCCGCGCTATACATGGCGATGCAGACTCGTATGGCAGCATGACATTGAGCATCCGTTTGCAGACCCAGTCCAGCTATCTGTATGGCGGTGGCAAATAGAAAGGCCGAGCAGATGAAGCCTTGCGCGAACACGAGTACATCCGACACCCGAGTTTTGGACTTCTGGCCAGCCATGCGGCCTGCTCGATATCCTACAAAGCAGTTAGCAAACATTCTGAGTGACCTCTGGATACAAAGTGGTCAACATAAAATTCGAATGCACTTACCTTGGGCCAACGCGAGAACAAATGCAAACAGTATGCATATGATAATCACTGCCACGCGATGTGGTGGCAGCTCGTCCAAGTTGACATGTTTGTGGCTTTCGTCCCGAGTAACAAGGAAAAGCGGAGACATTGGCTGCGCAGCCACACCAGCGATGGAGATTTGCGCAAAGGCAAATAATATCGCAAAGGTAGAAGATCGCATCAACGCTGCCAAGGTGTCCATTGAGACATGGGGAGTGGTCTCACGACATATAGGTTCACGAAGCGAGCTCTGATCAAGTGTTCAAACTAATTTGCGTATTACGCCGTGGCAAGACTTCTCACTCAACGTCAATCAATCACAACACGGTATATCCTCGATCTATCGGATCGTAGGGCAATATGTCAAGGGCTAGCGCATCAGTGGACGAGTCACCGCTAAAGCTTACTTCAACGGTTCCGACGAGGGGGAGCTGGAGACAACTCCGTAGCGCCGAGCAAGCACCCCGTAGCGAGCCTTCCACGCGCTATGGTGCGGAGACGTTGCGCTACAGCCCTACTACTAGACACCGTTGGGCTCTAGAAGTCTTGATCAGCTGGAGAGTTTTGACCGCTGCTTCATGAGATGCAGAAGTCGCTTCAGCCACATGTTTGCGCCTCCAAAACGACGACCGTGAAGGCTCTGTTTTCCAAATACCATGGTGGCATCTGAACGAGGCTATGCGCGTAAGCTTACGGCGACGAGCTCCGGAGATTCCAAGAGGCTTGGATCTCGGGTTGGGAAAAGGACCGGATGCCGCACGCCCCGGGCTTATCATCCAGGGCTGATACAGAGAGAACCTTGGAATCTTGGAAACCTTCGGGACACGCCCTTATCTCTGGACCCTCATAATGTCCAGCAGCCATGTCATCCCGTAGTGGTAGCCTTCGTCATCGTTGGTTTCCGCTAAGTTCCTTCACATGTTATGGCTGTCGTTCCGACTCCACCTTGGCTATGTCACGATGCAGAACAGACATCGTGTAGTGCATGTTCTCCTAGGTCGCTCCACTCGTTTTGCTTCCCAATAGTCTAACTAATCAAGTGTTTGCGAACTGCAATAGGGTTTCGGCCTTCTTTTTGGGCGTCCTCGGACGAAGACGACTGGGATATCTGGAAGCCGTCAGAGGTGAGTGAAGGGTCTACCATGCACCCCTCAAGTATGTACTTTCTGTAAATTAAATCAAACGTCCAAGCCCTTTTAATGGCCCTGGGCAGAGACATGTAATCTTGCCAAGGGTACTAATTAGGAACGACAAGCCCAGTCTTCCCTATCAGCCGTACCCTTCACTCCGCTGGGAATTTCCCTACGCAATACCTATATCCATTCAAATGTTGTCCCACAGATAATAAGTCTGACAAACATCTGTGGCAATCACCATGTATCCTTCGACCGTGGCCGCCGCCTTTGTTACTTATTTGACAAAGACAAATGGGTGGTGATCATCTGTGACTGAAAGTCGTCTCCGTGGCTGGCACGCGATGTACTGAGCAAGGTAGTATGGTCGGTAGACGAGAGTAGAACGTAGATACAGCAGAGCGAAAAGCAGCAAGTGTCACGTAGCATACCGTTATGTGTTAGCACGGAGGGCAGGTGAATATGCGTACAAGGGTTAGTGTTTGTTTGGTCTATGTAGAGTACCTTGCTGTACATGGTCGCGCTTCGCTTGGAACGTAACTGCAAGTGCATACCCGTGGGCTGCCTCTCCACTACCCTAACAAAACTTCTCCATCGTTCATGAGCTCAAATCAGACTCGTAGCCTTCCCTACCGATAGCCATTGGCTCGATCGATGTCCGAATCCGTCAGTCGTCCTTACAAGAATCGGGTATGTTGGGCAATGCTGAGATGTCATTGTGCCAACAGGCGAATGGAAAGACGCTCGCTCACTCGGTCTACCAGCCAGAAGAAGTATTGGCATCGGCAGCTGCGGTGGTGTCGTCAGCCCAGTTGCCGCTCGACTCAACCGGAGTATCACCCCAACCGCCAGCCGCAGCGGTCGAGCCACCGGCATCGCCCCAGTCACCGCCAGCAGCCTCAGCAGGAGGCTCAGGGCAACGCTTCTCGCCATGACCGAAGTTGTTGCAGTTGCGGCACTTAACGCGAGACCAGTCACGAGGCTTGGGGCACTCGCGAGAAGCATGACCTTCCTCGTCGCAGTTACGGCACTTCATGACACGAGGCTTGTCGCACTCGCGCGACATATGACCCTCATCTCCGCAGTTGTGGCATGCGCGACCAGGACCACCGGCCATGGGCTTACGAGGCTGAGTGCACTCCGTCTTGCGATGTCTGACAAATGTTAGCTTGACAATCCAAAATGATCGACAAGAGTTCGACTTACCCAGTCTCGCCGCAGTTGAAGCAGGCTTGACCACCAGAGCCCTGAGGACAATCGCGCTTCTGGTGGCCCGTCATACCACAGCCGAAGCAGGCACGGTCGCCGCCACCGCCACCTCCACCAGAGGGGCAGTCACGCTTCTGATGGCCAGTCTGACCACAGCCAAAGCAGGCCCGATCGCCGCCACCGCCGCCGTTGTTGGTGTTGTAGCTGGTAGTGTTTGCAGTAGAGAAACCGCCCGCAGAGCCCCAGCCGTCATTGGCAGTAGTCGTAGCGCCGCCGAAGGTGTCACCACCAGAGCCGAACTCGTTGTTGGCGTCAGCAAACTCGTTGGTGCCGCTGAACTCGTTGCCACCACCGAAGCTTGTAGCGTCACCGCCGAAAGTACCAGCTGGGTTCTTGGCCTTCTCTAACTCTTCGCGCTCTTTGGCTTCGGCCTCCCGGTGCTTCTTGGAGTTCTTGTGTCCGTTCCAATCCTTTGTGAGGATCTCGCGGTCGCAGAGCTCGCAAACGGAGATACGAGCAACATGCTCCTTGGCCTTGGGGTATGGGTTGGAGACCATGGTCGAATACAGGTTAGCCGGACCACGAGCCATGATGAGGACTGTGGAGGATGTGAGAGAGGTGAACTAGACACAGTTCGTCAGCTTTTTGCACTCCAGAGACGGCAGCAGTGCAGTGAAGCGCGACAGACGTCGGTCGAGCGCCCAAAGAACCCAGGCTGGAAGCAGCTTGGAGCTCGCGGTCTGCGCGCGACGCGTTCAAAACTGAGTGTGCGCACTTGCAAATTTGCGGAGCAGGCTGACTGGGCCTGGAGATCGACGTGTGAATACGCCAGAGGTGAGAGGAACTTACCTTGTATAAGCAGAGTATGCGTCGCAGGCGGTCGACAATGAGGTCACTGTCTCTTGATCGTACAATTGGTCCCGCACGTCGTCGCTGGTGAGGTGGGGTCGCAGGAGCGGAGGTGAGAGCGTGGGAAATTTTATATAGGCAGGCGCGAGGCAGTGGACCCTGCACCAACGACAACAAACAGACGAAGCGAGACCGGGTAGGAGCCGAGTGATACAATGGAAGACGATGGAAACAGTGAGAGAATCGCGATGATGACGCTAGCATGCATAACGGGTACCTGCGCAAGAAACGACAGGGCGCCGGGAAACCTTCCGGTGAGAGATCATCGTGGAGTCCAGTAGACGTAGAGAGTGATGGATAGGTGAGTATGAAAAAGAGACTATTAGCGCTTAAAGGCAGTCCTTGCACCATAGAATTATGAGCGTTGACCTGGCTATGCACAACAGAAAAAGACAAAAGATAGCTGTACTGGACATTGAGCTCAAGCACCTGCAGGCATCCCGTCTTCGACTTCCACCTCCTCTTCCGCTCTTTGACCCTCACTCTTTTCCGGCTCTTTCCAACCTGTACCGGCCTGTACAAGCACGACGATGACGGAGAGCCCTACGGCACAAAGGAACAATGCCTTGAGTGCATCCGCGTATGCCCCGACGGCGACGACCCTGTCTTTGCCTTCCAGCTTACCTACAAGTGCCGGACTCCCTAGTAGTCTCCGAGTGAGCTCACCGCGATTCTTCAACCCAGCCTGCGCAAAACCGTCATCCAGAGATCTGTGCAGTACGCGAACGAAGTAGCCACCACCAATGGCCGAACCGAAAGAGCCTGAAAAGCCGCGAAACGTAGCAAGGAGAGAGATGACGATCGGGTGCACCTCCGGGAGTGTAAGATGGAGCAGATGGACAAGTGCGTAGTTCGTTGCCGCGCCAGTAACAAGTCCGTTGAGGAACACCATGGCAACATATAGGCCCCACGGACTTGTTGGTGTAGAAATGAGAGCCAGGACAGCCATAGTGATTGGAAACAGTGCCATCGCAACGACGGTATGAAGGTAGAAGCTGCCCGTGCGTTTGATATGGAAGACGCCAGCAAGAAGACCACCGGTTGCAAAGCCGGCGTTGGTGGGAATGAGGATTGATCCAGCGACAGCCGGAGCCCAGCCACGAACGGCAAGCGCATATACGGGCGTATAGAAGAGGATACTCCATCGGGCCATCATGAAGCCAGTCGTGGCAAGGCAGGTCAACAGGGTTCCACGAGATCGTAGAACGGAGACTGGAATGACGGGATCGCCAGCGACGTAGGCCTCGTTTAGAACGAATACTGGAAGGGCAAGAGCCGATAAAATGATCGGCGTTGGAAGAACCTTTGGACCAGATAAGCCAAGAAGGAAGAGTACAATGGTGGTGGTCAAGAGCAGAGCTCCGGAGTAGTCGATGCGGGCTAGCTTTTCGCGGATCGAGAGATTTTCATACTTGATGTTCTTTGAAGTATGGCTGGCTGGAATTGAAAAGAGGAGACCCAATCCGGCCACAAAGCTTATTGGTGCCTGGATGCCAAACAATGGTTTCTGTGGTTGTGTCAGTTGAGCTCACTAGATCTCGTCATCTGATAGTGTCCACTTACCCATCCAATTCTAGGCTCAAGCGCGCCCGCTATGACCGCTCCAAGTGAGACACCGACTGTCATTGCAGTGTTTGCAAGGCCCATATACAAGCCTCTTCGTTTAGGGCTGGTCATCTGGATCGCCATGATGCTAGCAACGATGAAAATGCCACCACCACCAGCTCCAGTTACGACGCGGCCGATGATAAAGTGTTCGAAAGACACAGATGTGGACGTGATGGCCGATCCAATGGCTATCAACATAGTGGAGAAGAACATGCATAACCGTGGACTAAATACTTGACACAGCCGTCCCATCAAAGGGGCGAGAGAAGACATGGCGATGAGATACGATGAAGTAAACCAGCTGGCAGTTTCGAAGGCATCTAGATCAGCGGCGATAGACGATTGGGTCGTTGTAAGGATAGAGATGTTTGTAGCTGTCGTGAAGGTTAGGTCAAGTTTTTTTCGCATAGTTTGTGGAATTTTGATAGAACATGACTTCTGTTAGTTTACCACCATTCTCATGCATAGATGGAATTGTACATGATCGAAGACGGGATTTTGTTATGACGAAGCGCGGAGATTTTGGAAGACATACCTTGCAAAAATATCAAAAGACCGACGGAGCCAACTATAAGTGCGCCTCTCGACGTTGAAATGGCTTCTTCATCATCTTTGCCCTCCCTATTCGATAAGGGCGGCGATAACGAAGGCTGGAGCAGGGGCTCGCGTTCTGCCGAGGTATTCAGAACTGTCATGACATACGACTTCCAGTACAATGTCAATAGATAAGAAGAGTGCTATCCAGCGATAATGAACGAGAGAGACTTCGCGTAGAAACGCGTCTGGACATAGAAATCATGACGATGCGTGCAAGGATGTTAGTGCTTCCGCCGATGACAAATGCAGAAAGAGGTCGGTTGCCCTTGCCCGAGGGCTTTCGTCCGCAAAGACAGCGGAACAAGCGACGACGGTATGAAGCAAGCGCGCTGAATATCAGTTGCAAGTAGATACTCTGTTGTCGTTTACGAATCGAAGCGGAAAGCCCGAGGCGACGTTGCAGCGCGTGAACCTGTGACATGAGTGACGTCAACGCTCATTGGCTGCGGGAGCCACGCATCGGGGGCGCAACTGCCACCCCGGCCGTGATAGTGGAAAGCTGGCCTCTCCAAACAACCTCACCACGACTGCCTACACGTAGTCGCGCCTCTGCTCCCGCCCTCCCGAGATGACGCCATGAGTTTCTTTCTTCGCATCACTTTGAATTTCGACATATACCCACAATGAGGCCACAGCTACCGCGGCGTGTGCCGCTTCTCTTCGGTACGCACCTGCGCAGGCAACGTAGGAAGCTTCTGACTGACTTGTAGACCCGCAGTCCTTCTCTCACTATTATTATGCGTTTCTTCGGACCAAAGCAAGGAGGCCTGGAAGTCAAGATGGGGGAACACAGAAGGAGGCGCGAATCCACACCAGGGCGTACTGGCCTTCAATGAGGCCACGACGCTTCTACACACGATCAAACCGGCTGCCGCACCATGGTGGAACTTTGATAAGAAGTCTGGCATTTTGGGTACCAGCGCGTACTATGCGAAAGAGGTTTTCTTCCTTCTCTTCATGAATGGCCCCCCACAGCAGGAGCTGTTGACGACGAATCCACAACCGAAGCAGCTAGGGCATTCTCTGTCACAAGCCGTCACCCTGCTGGAAGAGGCAGCGGCTCAAAGGAATCCCGACGCCATATTCACCCTCGCCGAGATGAACTTCTACGGCAATTACACGCATCCGCGCAACTACTCCGAAGCCTTTCGACGATACCACGAGCTCGCGATTTTGAACGGCAATGCATCGGCACAGCACATGGTTGGGTTCATGTACGCGACCGGCATTGGTGGAGCAGTCAAGCAAGATCAGGCAAAGGCTATGCTATACTATACACTCGGCGCCGAAGGCGGAGACGTGCGGTCAGAGATGGCTGTTGCGTACAGGCACTCGGCAGGCATCTCTACTCCGCGTAACTGCGAAGAGGCTGTGCATTTCTACAAGGCGGCAGCGGAGAAGGCTATTGCATACATGCGGTCTGGGCCACCTGGCGGCCACTCTATGCCGCGGGAGTCATACAACATCGCTGACGACCAGGGTGGCGTGTATGGCGAAGGCGCAAGTACAAGCAGCTCTGGGCCCAATGCCAAAGTCGCCAGCGCTCAGTCTGATGCCTTTTCTTCCCTCGACGACGTTTTCGAATATATGGATCTCCAGGCCCGGAAGGGCGATGCTAGGGCCACATTCAATCTTGCCAAGCTGAACTACGATGGCGCACGAACTTTGAAGCGCGACCTTCCAGCGGCCAAGAAGCGCTTCATGGAGCTTGCGCGCATGTACTGGCCGCAGAACGGAAAGCCCAATGCGAACGTGTCGCCTACCGTCGAGAAGCTGGCCGCGAAGGCCGCCGGCTACCTTGGTCGCATGTTTCTGCGCGGTGAAGGCATGCCGCAAAGCTTCGAGATTGCGAGGTTATGGTTCCGACGTGGCTTGGACTTGGGCGATGCGCTGTCGCAATACTCTATGGGTATCATGTACCTGAAAGGCCTCGGTGTACCTCAAGATGCTGTAAAGGCTGCTGAGCTATTCGGCGCGGCTGCCGACCAGGATTTGGCAGTCGCACAAGTTCGGCTAGGTGCGCTCTTCTTAGATCAGGGGGACATCGCCGTCGCCGCCAAATACTTTGAACTTGCCGCTAGGCACGGACACCTCGAGGCGTTCTACTACTTAGCTGAGATGACGCACAACGGTATCGCCCGATCCAAGTCCTGTCCTTTGGCGGCCACCTATTACAAGATCGTAGCAGAGAAAGCCGAACTCGTCTCTACGTCTTTCCCCGAAGCTAATGAGGCGTATGCGAATGGTGACCTAGAGACCGCACTCGTAAGCTACATGATGGCAGCTGAGCAAGGCTTCGAGGTCGCACAGGCCAACGTGGCCTACCTCCTTGATCAAGTCAAGCCTCGTTTTACATTCAACTCGCTTGTGCCCTTTATGAAGCAAAAGGCCTCGCTAGCTAGCGACGCATTCCTGGCTTTGGTATACTGGACGCGCTCTGCCGAACAGAAGAACGTCGATGCTATGGTCAAGATGGGAGATTATTACCTGATGGGTCTCGGAACACAACCTGATTCTGAAAAAGCTGCAGCTTGTTATCAAGCCGCAGCTGAGACCATGAGAAGCGCACAAGCCATGTGGAATCTGGGTTGGATGCATGAGAATGGCATCGGCATTGATCAAGACTTCCACCTCGCAAAGAGACACTATGATCTAGCTCTGGAGACGAATCCACGTGAGGCCTATTTACCTGTCGTTTTGGCACTGTACAAGCTTAGGTTCCGGAGTTGGTGGAACACTTTTACAAACGGCAACATCAAGTCTATTCAAGAAGATCCCGGTAAGTCATCATCCTTTGCATTTTTTTGACGTCTGAATGCTAATATGGCTATAGTCGTCAAGAAACAATGGACACTCTCGGAGTGGCTGAACGCCTTTCTCGAAGCCGAACTCGCTGGCTGGGACGACTACGAAGCTGACGATTACGACGACACGCATACCGCCGGCGACGACTTTTACGGAGACGGCTATCATGGCGACGAGATTGATTCGGACATTCTGGAATCACTCATCATCTTGGCCCTGAGCGGGGCTTTGGCCTTCTTGCTTTACTACAGGACACAAAGGCAAAGAAGACAGGAGGAGGAAAGAAGACGGCAACAAGAACAGCAGCAACAGTTGAATCAAGGCGTGCCTGTTCAACAACAGCAAGCGCAAGGACAACCGCCACAGGATAGGGGAATGTTCCCAAATCCAGGCGATCCTGAATTCATGAACTGGGTAGCAGGTGGCGTAGGACACTGATGCATTGTTAGAAGGTGGTGTTCAGGAAGTCGATGAGCAATGACGAGCCAGAACCAAATGAAACAACGAGAGTTCTTCCGCATACGCATCCCGTATAACTTAACTGCATAATGCTATCCCGACCTAAAATTTTGGAACGTACTCGCCTTTCATAAATTCGGAATGCTTTTCATTCGACACGATTCTTTTGGACGAACCATTGCTTGGGCTTTGCAAGCAACTTTGGGTGTCCACGTTCGGGTGTTGGTAAGTTGGAAACGTTGGTTCGCCAGGGTTCGTTCGAAGTGGTCGCCTCCACACCTAACCACAATTTGTACAGGTATGAGATGAGTTATGGGGCCTGTGAATGGCTCGTCTTAAATGACCCATCGTAGTGTCACGGTTTATCTTTGTATAAATCACCCACATCACGATACAAATCAGAGGGAAAAAGCACATTTTATTTGAGTGAATCATCGAACGCATTGCTCCGCAGCGTGGCCAGTAGAGTCAACGAAGTTTCTCACATCTGATCACTCCCTAACAAACCGGAGCTCCAGGTGTTATAAAGTCCTCCTGGGCTCACTCGCCACACCAACTCCCACCGCAGGTCGCTCAGTAACATTATCAAGATGCCAGGAATTCACATTTCAAGCGGTCTGGAAGCAGACTTTGCTCGTATAATCACCGAGGTCGATATCGGATCCAGCCTCAGAAACGTCTTTCGACGCAAGCAGAAGCAGAGATTACCATGCCCAAATACTCTCGAAGAACTTCGCAAACTTGTCGACACGGACGACTCCAAACCGGTGTGCCGCTGTGATCAGTGTGATCCACGACTTTATGGATCCTACTGCAATTGCATCCTACGTCTTCACCATCACCCAAAACTCAAGTTCAAGGGTGCCGCAAATGAATTTGGGTATCAATGCTACGAGCCCTTAACGATGGCTTCGCGTTTCCGGAGCGAAGCGATGACATTGACGAGAACGGCAGTACGGTACTTCGACCGACCCATCGACACACTCAATACCACACAACTCACCGCCTTGAAAAATATTCAAACCTGGATACAATACTACATGTCGCTGATCTTCCCCAACACACCAGCTGAGTCACCTGCCAGTCTCGACGAAGTCTTTTCCATACCCTCGATCCGCGACCTGTGGACGCAAATCAACGTCCTCTTCTTCGGCTCTGACATGTTCTACCGCAAATCCAAATTCCGTTGGCTCACTGAGTTTCACATTCAGTATCCAGACGTGATGGGCGCAGCGTGGCGCGACTATTACTACAATATCACGATAGAACCAACTCTAGACAGCTTCGATATGCTTGGCACCCTGTTACACGAAATCTGTCATTCATTCTTCCAACAATACTCCTGTCAAAGCTGCCGTAGTCGTGCAGGAAACCTCTGCTCAGACGGCCATGGACGCGCATGGCAAATTCTCTCTTCCGCTATGGAACGCAAGTTCACGGAATTTACTGGGCTGCCGATTGACCTCGGTCGGTTTGAGGCCATAAAGCACCATTGGAAAAACAGGGCTAAGTTGTCTACTTTACACGACTTTGGGGATTGGGAATTGGAGAGGCAGACCTTGATGCGGAGTTATGAATGTGATCTCAAGGCGGCGGTTGCGTCGCATGTCAGACGAGGTGCAGAGGTTGAAGACTTTCCGTTGAAGGTATATGGTGAGTATTGGTGGGTCGATACGGTGCAGGCGACAGACTTCATGAGAGAGGCCGGGCTGGGGCGCGACATGGACATTCAGGCACAGGGTAAGCTCCTGGGAGGAGAGAACTCAGCTTGATGAGATGAGGATGTATAACAAGACGCAATTGACGAAGAGGAGTTGGACGTAGAGGATTCCAAGAAGCGTGGAGTTGTGGCTAGTCATACTTGCACAGGAGGCAATACGCTCATGGATGTGTGTGACGTTGGTACAAAGGAGCACAGTCCTATACCACCTCATATGAAGGCCACTCCCGCATTGTTCCTGGTCAAATAAATTGCAACAGAGTAATATCCACGCGTCGCACGTTCTCGCGAAGCTCGTTCACGTATACAACCCCCACAAAGCCGGAGTGCCACTTATAGCTCCTGCTCATCCTGGGTCTTTTTGCTTTGAGTTGATACCAAGCCTCCGAAATCGCTCCAAGAAAGGCCATTTTTTCCAAGTGCTGCGTCATACGCGAGTTGTCGATGCGTTATTCGTTGCTTCTTGTGGGGGCTGGGTACTGGCGGCTCCATCCTGGAGGGAGTATTAGAGGCCCTGGTCTTTCGCTTGGGAGCTGAAGATGAATCGATTACTGTATGATCTGGACTCTGGACAGCCATTTGATTACGACGACTGTTTCGCGGAGGATTCTCTGATGTGGATGGAAGCGTTGATGGCTGGATGGTGTCTGTTGCGGTCGGGGTTTTTGGAGAAGCGTGATATGATGTAGGTAATGCAACGGCTTCCTCCATGACCAATTTGGTCACAGGCGGGCTCGCAGTCTCATCGCCAGTCATTTGCGTGTTCGTCGGGCTCTCTTCTCTACCTCGTTTCTGCCGGCCTTCATAGTCCACTCTGGCTTTGTACAGCTCCATCATGACTGCGTCGTGAGAAAAAAGTTCACCTGAACAGAGACTGCCAAACAGATTCCGCATGCTGAGGTCAGGTGTCCAGCGGGTCTCGTCAACAGTGCACGGAACGATATCCTTAGGGCTGAATGCTCTGACAAGGCCACAAAGCTCGGAGTAAGAAGAATGGCGACTATACGGAAACCTAATGGTCCTGTTGAGTGGCGGTCCGCTTTTCGAATCTTCCAAAACATTCGACGATAGCACAGAGACAAGGGTCTTTAGGGACAGATCGTGCTGGGTCTCCTCAAACTGCTTTTGTAGCTGCATACCAAGGTCGAGCTTGCCGTCTCCCAAGAGAGTCTGCTGGAGTAAGGTGATGACCTTTTCAAGCAACTGCTTGTCGTTTATGGATGCAGCACAGAGCTCCATCAACTTCTTGACTTCGCCCATACCGCCAGACTCCAGCTCTTCTTTTTGGTCCAAGTCACCCTTTCCACCTCCTGCACCCAACTCGGCAATGTCTTCACCGTTGGCGCGTGTGACGATCGGGATAATGTGTACGATCTTGGCGTTCGTATCGCGGTCTAGGACGGAACAGCCCATGCCGCGCTCGCAGCTGTGGATGCGGACGTCCTCCTGAGAAGTCAAACAGCCCGGTTGTATGTGATTTCCATTTCTGAAACCGCATAAAGCAGGAGCCTCACGGATCTCAATTCCAGATTCTTGGAGGGCTTTATTGCTTGCTGGGACGTCGAGCCCCACTTCTCGCAGTTGTCGCTTGTCCAATGCGGACAAGGAGCCATATATGCGTGCTCGATAGTCGTCGAGATGAATTCGAGAACCCAAAAATGCGGACAACGCTATCCAGACGTTCTCATAGCCAAAGGTCCAAGAATGGAAGTAGAATATAGTGTCGTTGGAGTAGTCACTTACTTTGCTGAGCAGCTCTTGTATACCTTGCGCTTTGCTCGGAAACTGGCGATAGGGCTTTTTCTTCGTGGCAAAGGTCGTGTCCAGATACATGCAGTCTAATTTTCGGTTTCCGAGTGTATATGGCAGAAGTACTGGGTTCTGTATCAACGAGTTCACCCACCATTCCTCTGCTCGAATGTCACCGGTATGAAGTACTGCTTTGCCATTACCCTCAATCAGGAACATGACAGCTCCAACGCAGTGGTTAGCATCGATAAGAGTGACCCTGATGCTGTTGCCCGGCGCTAACTCGATTACGGTTGGTGTGTCCAGAGGCAGCGCCTTGGCCAACTTGCGCATGCTTCTATCGTACGTGACATTGCGACTTTCGAGAATGCCTTTAGCGAAGTTGACGCGATAGTGGTACTTTTCTAGTCGCAAGAGTATCTGCAAGGGATGTCAGCTTTTGCATGGCATGTATGGCAGCAAATTTGCCGCTTACCTCTTTGGTCGCAGCCGAACAGTACACAAATGGGGCCCGCAACGACTCCAGACCAGTTAAATGATCAGAATGTACGTGACTCAAGAAACATGCAAGAGGCGCCTTATGTTCAGGTTGTTGTCGGAAGTAGTCTATCCTGATCTGAGGAAACTCTGCGACGACGCGTTAGTTAGGGCACTGAGTGCCGGGCACGCCGGGGCGACATTTACCGGCTACAATGCCTCTGAACGTTGACATGGAGATGCAATCCAATTAGTGTTGATCGTGACATTTCCAGAGATACTCTGAGATCTGGGAACTGGCCGGGGACGATTACGAGGGCGTCAAGCGCGATGATCGTGAAGGCAGCGTGAACGTGAACCACGTGCAGGTGGTGGGGAGGCGCGTCGAGGTTAGCGCGATTGCGACGCGGGCAGTCGCGTTCGCCCCCAGGTGCCACACAATGACGCTTACTCCTGCAAAATCACTTTACTTTTTCGCTCACTACATCCAACAGTTGAGCGACGGAGGCGCTGAATATCGCTGCATATTGCTGCGCGCTGGCGCGTATCTTTTGAGAGCTCTTTATCACACGCCGGCCAGTACGGCATACCTGCGCATGCCGCGAAGCCATGGCATGAAGCTTCCATCTACACTACGAATACATCACTGACTTTCACAACTTGTCCTGTAGCCATCGACTTGTTACCGCAGATGCCCGTCAAAATTGAGAGTGCACCGTCGACATGGCTTGCAGCTCTCATATCCTGATCGATTTCCGCACCTTGCTCGCCAAACAAGTCAGCTAGCAACACCTCATCGCCTCCCCCATGCGCACCGACGGAATCCGGAATCTGGATATCTTGCGGCTTCTCGAAAAGCTTCCTGAGTGTGATTGATCGCGTTTCAAGTGATCCCTCGAGCGACTGGTCTCCCCCGCTGTTCACGTAGCTGTTCTCGACTACTTCCATCTCTACACGGCCGCCAGTCCCGTTGAACGAGACACGGAAACCTTCCCAGGGTGCGTAGGCGGTCAGAGAATAGGTCAGCACCGCGCCATTCTCGTATCGCACTAGGAGGTTCATTGTGTCTTCTATACTTATTCCGTCACCGAAGACGCTCTGATCGCGATAGTATGCGTCTTCATGCTCGGCATCGAGGTACATCTTCTTCAACTTGTCATTGTTTTCAAGGTGAAGTGCAAATGGATCGCTCTTTGCCACTTCGCTGCCATGAGCTCGTGTGTAAAACTCCTGTACACCTCTCTTTTCGGCATTTTCTCGCCCGTAGAAGTTCAGGTTGCCCTGTGCGTACACTGTTTCCGGACGCGAAGCTAGCCAGAAGTTGACGAGGTCGAAATGATGTGTTGATTTATGGACGAGCAGCCCCCCGCTGTTGCGCTTGTCGCGATGCCAGCGACGGAAGTAGTCGGCGCCGTGCGACGTGTTGAGCATCCATTCGAAATGTATGCTCGTCACTTTCCCGATCGCGCCAGAGCGGAGAAGCTCCCACACTTTGGTGTTGTGTGGTGCATAGCGGTAGTTGAACGTAACGCGCACTTTCTTGCCCGTTCGTTCTACTGCGTTGAAAATCTCGCGACACCGTGGTGCATCGATGGTCATAGGCTTCTCTGTCACGACATTACAGCCCAGTTCTAACGCGCGGACGATATAGATGTTGTGTGTACGATCGATTGTTGTTACGATGACTTCATCTGGCTTGGTTTCCCGGATCATCCGATCGAAATCCGCCGCTTTGAAGGTGGGAACCTTGACATGACCAAGAGACTCCAGCTGTGTATTCGCAAAGTCAAGTCGGGTTTGGTTCGTATCGCATAGCGCTACGACAACCGAGGTTTCTTTGTAGGTTGTTGCGATCGCGGTGTAGAAGAAGGACGAACGGCCGCCTGTGCCAATCAGCGCATATCTCTTTTGCTTGTTTTCCCCAGCCATATTCGCTAACAAATAATACAAGAGTAGAAGTTGAATCAGAAATAAGACGATCAAAGGCTTCGCTCTCTAGCCGTTTCTTAACAGCTTTGGAAATATTCTATGATGATGCATCGGTGTATCGCTACCCCGGTCACACCCCTCGATATTCGGTACAGTCAATCCCGAACGCTGAACCACATCATGTTACGACGTCGATCTTGCATTCTCCCGTCACTATAGCCGACCGGTGAACCAATGTTTAGAAGAGAGGCCCCACAGCATCCACCCCCGTGGGGAAAGTGAAGCAGAGACGATCATGGCCAGGAATAGAGTTTACCGCGTGAGCTCTGCGGGGAAGCTCACTCCTTGCCTAAAGCTCATGGAAACCCGGTATCTTTGCGAGTGAAGAGGGAATCGCAAGTCCTGATACGTGGAACAACAGAGCTATGAGGGGCTTCTAGCACAAGCAGGAAGCTCGAAATGCACATGGCCATCCAGGGCGTCGCTCAATCGATACCTGGATGCGACCGGGATTGGGAGACGCAACCAGTCGGTCTCTGGTATCCGAGCATGGGCTTTTGTCTGATAAGTAGACGAGCCGGTCACTTGGTAAGTCATTCGGAGAGCAACCAAGCGTCTTACAGTCTTCGTTCTGCGGCAGCATGGCGACCATGCATTCTGGAGCCCACAAAGAAGATGCCATAACACATATCGAGCACTCTAATCCTACGCCTGCACAGAAAGTCGAGAAGGCAGATGCGGCGGCCAAGTTTCTGGCCAACGCTCATGTTGATGATGCATCATTCTCATATGAAGAAGAGCGCGCTGTTCTCAAGCGCGTAGACTATCGCGTCCTCCCTCTTCTGCTGTAAGTGGTTTTTGATCAGCTGCGAATGAAACATGGACTGACTTTTTGTGTCTACGAATAGAGGAGCCTACTTCTTCCAGCAGCTCGACAAATCCTCCCTGTCTTACGTCTCCATCTTCGGTCTGCAAGCCGACGCCAAACTAGTAGGACGTCAATACTCATGGCTCGGCTCTATTTTATACTTGGCCCAGCTAGTCATGCAGCCTCTCGCAGCCTTCCTTCTGGTCAAATTGCCGACGGGAAAAGTTATCGGCACAGCCATCTTCCTCTGGGGTAGCAGTCTAGCTATCATGGCCGCCTGTACCGATTTCAAAAGCCTTCTTGGTCTGCGGTTCGTATTGGGATCTTTCGAGGTAAGTTGCGGCTGTACGGAATGCATGTGGATCGCATGCTAACTTCGTATCTTCGTTCTTGTAGGCCATGATCGCACCGGCTTGTGTCGCAACTACAACGATGTGGTGGCGCCGGTCCGAACAGACCCTTCGGACTGGATACTGGAACGCTATGAATGGAGTCACCTTCATTGTTGGCTCATTATTCACCTACGGCCTCGGACACATCAACAGCGAGTCGCTACACAAGTACCAGGTCATCTTCATGTTCTGCGGTCTACTGACTGTGGTGTATGCATTTGTCGTCCTCGTCCTAATGCCGGATAGCCCGATGAAAGCCAGATACTTGACCGAGCGAGAAAGGTTCATCGCAGTCGAGCGTCTGCGGGCTAACCAAATGGGCATCCAGTCAGGAGAATGGAAGTGGGATCAGGTCTGGGAGACTTTGATTGACCTCAAGACCTGGTGTTGGTTCATTGCCATCATCGCGATATCGTGAGTAATGGACCTCTTTATCTCAATCTTGTTACTGATGTTCGTTCCGTGCATAGCATAGCAAGTGGCGGTATTTCCACCTTTGGCAACCTCATCATCCGCGACTTCGGCTACACCAACTTCCAATCTATCCTGTTCAACATACCCTTCGGTGTCATTCAGATTGTCTGCATCCTGGGTTCTTCCTGGGGTGCAACGCGCTGGAGCCGCAAAGGTCTTGCCATCGCCCTCGTTGCCATCCTTCCCATAATCGGCACGATAATGATGTTGACCGTGCCGCGCCAGCACAAAGGCGTTTTACTCTTTGGCTACTACCTTGTATCATGCCTCGCCGCTATTACACCTTTGATATACACTTGGCATGTTCAAAACACCGCCGGTGACACGAAGAAGAAGTGCACGTCGGCTATGGTGTTCATTGGGATGTGTACCGGTAAGTAATATCCGTTCACGGCCTGATGGGAGACGACACTAACTGCGTACAATAGGCAACGTTATCGGCCCGCTGCTATATTCGGTTGACGACGCGCCTCTTTACCGGCCTGGCCTGATCGCCAACTTGGTCATGTTCGCACTCGTAGCTATCATCGCGCTCTTGATTCCCGTCTACCTAGCACTGTTGAACAAGAGGCACGCGAAGCGCAGAGAAGAATTGGGCAAGAGCGCAGTCAGGGTTGACGAAAGTATGCTGAAGAAGAAAGAAATGACACAAAAGGGTGTGGAGATGGAGGCGCAAGATCAGAGACAGGAGCACGATAACGGCTTTTCTGACCTGACGGACATGAAAAACGAAGACTTCATTTACGTGTACTAGGACTGGGGAAGGTGGAAAGCGCAAACCACATTGCTGCTACACGTGGGTGGCCAGCACCTACAGGATAGCTGACAACAAAGTTGAAACTACATGTGTACTTTACGCACCATCACCCCCCGCGCAGCTTAGTGGCCGTCCGAGTGAACGTAGCCAATTCCGATGTTAAGGTTGTGATGAGACCATGCCTGCGAACAACCTCGGAGTTTGCCGTGACAGTGCCGAGCGCCGCTTTAGGGGACATCGGCATCCACAGACGAAGATTACATAAGCCATCCCGGTCTTGGGATCCACTACGGGGTCTGCCTTGGCCCCGTGCAGGACGCCACGCATTAGGCCACCGATGTTGCACCAACTTCCTGGGCCCATCTCTTGTGCGTTCCCGCTCGTCTCGCGACGATCCGATCGCCAACACTTAGAGTTGAACTCCGGTCCCCTCAGCTGAAGTTGCTGCACCAGCTAAACTACGCCGGCCATCGATCTAGCGACAGGAAACCCTTTCCCGGAATGTGCAGCGACGTCTTCCCTGGCACATCTAATGAAGGAATGACCCGCGACGGAAACTCCCTGTAACGTACAACGCAGAACCCCTGTATCGTACAATGCCTTGACATCAGCGAGATCTTGGTGTTTCTTACTCCACGCATTAGTTGAGCTTGTTTGATTAGTAACCTAAGGTCCTTCGAAACTGGCGAACACGGGGCCGCGTCAGAACTCGCCGGTTGCGCATCCGCTCTGCACACAGCTTATCACATCGCGCATCAGGTGCGAGTCATACCAACCTCGTCAAGCGTAGAAAGCGAGCCGAATCGATTTCCTGAATAAGAAGCCCCGTTGCAATGAGTGCATGGCCACAAGTGCGCTGATCCGCTAAATGAATATGCAGGTTTCCATTCTCGTCAAGAACGAATAGACGACATCGGTCACCTCCGCTATTGGATATATATTACGCTTTCGAAACTGGCACGTGCGACACACATTTAGCAGTAATTTCCATCCGACTAAGCTTTCCCCAGTTCTCATCCTGGAACAGCTGTGGCGCAGCAAGTCGTCTTCTTTCACTTCCCTAAAGAGCTTGCAAACATTGCACGGGAACCCCTCGACGCGCATAAACACTAGGTTTACCCTGGATCTAGACTAGGACCTGCCGTTTCGTAGAAGCAGGTTTCATCATTAAGCGACGTTTTTTCCAACTTGTCGACAGTTCCCTAGAATACCCAACCGAGAATCACGATCCCAAGTTGTATAGAGGTTGCATTGAGACACGCAAAGACAGCGCTGCTTTTACGTGGTCCTCACATGCTTTGATTTGTCGCGCAATTTCAGCATTGCGAAGTGCTGTGTCACTTAAATGCCGACAATCACTTGGAAAACATCAAGAGTGATGTAAACTAATAGCTTCTAGCAAATCGATCGCGGGTATAGCGGTGGACAGCGAAAAAGGGCTTTTCCGTTGCCAGTTCTGCTATTACCGGATAACGGCAAGCCACTGCATCCAGTTGGAAGGAAACCTGGGGTGCATCTGGTCGGTCATTGGACAATGGTCGAGTCCCAATTGGCGGGATCTCAGCATAACTGGCCTATCCGTGCTGTCACAACGGTAGAAACCTCTCCGCTCGAAGGGCGCTAGCCCACTAGGTTGGACTATACAGGCAGCTCGCCCACAGTGGCTGTGTGGCCTAGCTCCGCTCTACGTTTCAAAACGCCGCTTTCCGTACTCAAAATGCTTGAAGTCAACATGAGAACCATACCCGGAGCTTGTAAAGCTTGGTCACATTAGTCGCTCGGTCCGACGCTGGCAAGTGCCGCAAAGCGAATCAAATCATGCCTCTCTACGCGGATATTGAGTGCTAAAGGAACTTAGGATATGCGAAGGCAAGCCTTAGTACTACAGTCGTTCCACGAGTGAACAGGTTGTCACAAAAGTGCACGTTGTCACTGAGATCGGAGATGGAAATCAGCATGAGGAGTTTGCGCTCTAGGTACGGCCGTGGCAGCACGTTCCGCCTCTCTCTGTTCATGCTCGGTGGATTATTGGGCACTGACAACAGATTTGTGTGGCCCTCGGCCTATCACTCACCGCAGTATGGGTCCAGGATGTGCAACTTCTGCATGCTACCCACGACCCTTCTCCTGAAACTCGTATCTCTGAGATCAACACTTCATCTTACAATGACCCTGTCAGCTATAGGGCGCATTTGTCAAGATGATTCGGTGCTATAGTATGTGCGAGACTAGCGTTGGGGCGGTGTCTCTAGGACTACTCGGTGCTCAGAGTAACTTTGACACAGGGGCGCTTACTCAAAGCAGAGGGTGGAAGGTCGACCTATCTCTCATGCATAAGGACTTTGTTCCTGCTCAGTGAAGCTAGCATTTCGACAGCATGAACAAGATGTTCCTCCGCCAGATTCTCATCCGAATCGCCATCGCCGCCGCGTTGTTGAAGATCTTCAGTATCTTCAGGCGCCAACATGCCTTCCAAGCCTACATCGAGCGCCGCAAGATCACCTTCGATGACTTCCCTGAGTCTTACGCTAAGGCTCTGAACGATTCCGTAGCGCGCAACGAGCAACCTCTGGAGTCCGACTATGTCTCTACCTACACCGGATCGAAGATCCCGCGCACGATACACTACATATGGTTTGAGAGGATATATCCAAACCATGAAGGCTCTAGCGGAGGCCCATCTATTGGATTTGGGTCGCCAAAACTCTGTCGCGAGCACAACCCCAGTTACGAAATCCGCATGTGGAATGCAACGAGCGCTCGCGAGTTCCTGTCCAACGAGTACGCTTGGTTTCTACCGACATACGATGGTTACAGATATCCTGTCAGTACTCTCCATGTATAAGCTGCGACTGGAACATATGCTGACTTTGCCCACCCTTGCTCAGATCCAAAAGGTCGACGCCTTGAAGTACTTCGCCCTCTACCACTTCGGTGGCGTCTACATGGACCTAGACGTCGCGTGCCGACGCTCACTAGACCCCTTGTTGGACTTCCCAGCCTGGTTCCCAGAAGCATCGCCACTGGGCGTCAACAACGACTTGATGGCATCAGCGGCGAAGCACGCGGTCGTGAAGAAGATGACAGAAGGCCTTGTCACACATAACTGGAATCTACTTTTCCCGTACCTCACAATCTTCTGGACAACTGGACCGCAATTTACGAGCACAATCTTACAGGAATGGTTCGAGGAGTGTCCTGATGGGCAGTGTAAACA
The DNA here is from genome assembly GCF_023757985.1 of Alternaria ethzedia. Classification (NCBI taxonomy): domain Eukaryota; kingdom Fungi; phylum Ascomycota; class Dothideomycetes; order Pleosporales; family Pleosporaceae; genus Alternaria; species Alternaria ethzedia. The sequence continues at coordinate 1,148,931 of NW_026056197.1, forward strand.
GTGGAAGGCACGGAATGATCTTGGTAAGCCAGCTCATTCTGTCTTACGAGCGAGAAGAGTCTCAGTAGCTAACCTATCCTGCACAGACCCCACCTCCTTCCTCGTTCTACCGCGAATCTTCTACTCGGAAGAGTACACCTTCTTCGGCCATAAACCCGGCGGTTCATGGCATGGCTCGGATGTCGCTGTGGTGTTGTGGTTTGTTGACCGCCCATGGGCAATAGCAAGTGTTGCTGCGGCCTTGATTGGAATAGTCGGTGGTATTGCTAGAGTGAGGAGGACAAGGGCTCGCCAGAGAGTGAAGGTCCATAGCCAATTTGTTTAGAAGAAATGAGCTTTGCAAATACCATCTGTTGTCCATGAAACACCAGCTTCTGGCCTAAGTTCATGATTAGCTGGGGATTGTTCTCCACGTGCTGTGAAGTCACGGAGAGCTGTGTCGTGCAAAAGCTTCGTCTGAATCACCAACGCAACGCGGAGAGCAAGCTTGACCGAGTTTTTTTAAAGCATCATGACCCCCACCATACATTCATCGAGAAGTGCAGTGCAAGATGGAAGTTAAATCTGCTATGTTGGCAGTTGCTTCACTCGTAATCTTCTTTACTTAATGTTCTTGCCTTTCTAGGCATTTCATTATACACAGTTTATCTATGCTCTCACCCTCAGTCCAATCCACAATTTCCCTGCCAGATGCGAAATGATACGCTTTGTATCGACCATGTACCACCCAAACAGTATGCTTTCACTCCAAAAAGACGATTTTGCTCGATCTTGGAGCCCCAACACCGAGGTGATGCCATTACAAAGAGAATGTGTAGGAATAGTCGTAGTAGTACAGAAGCCAACGACGCCCGCTAACCCGAATAGAATGGAAATGGCCAGAAAATGAGAAATTGCTGCTGTGTTGTATAGACGCTGACGTATGATGCTTCGACGAAGACATGTTTACTGTGACAGCCGGCTGCCAATCATGGTGCTGAAGCTGTCGCCCGCCGGTCGTGGCTCCTTGCCAGCTCCAAGATAAAACTCGCAGCGGAATTTTAGGCACTCGATTCCGCGGACATCGTGGTACACCTGTATGATGTCACCAGTGTGTAAATGTCCGTAGATTACACGCCCCTTGTCGTCCTTTTGCTTCAAGTGTTTGCCGTTTATGGAGATACCATGTGTGGCGCAAGTCCAGATACCAACGTTCAAATTCTCCAAGCTGGTCCAATCTTTGCCCTGTTGTGACAGGTCATCCACTGTCTCTTGGGTCTGGCCACCTGACGAGTAGAAAAACACTATGAAAGCTGTTTTAGGAACGCGAGTATCTGATTTGTGTTCGTACACAATCGTATTATTGCTCAAGCGGCCCCAAGAAGTCTTACTCTGATCGATGTTGAGAGTAAGGTTGGGTGCGAAGGAGTCGGGGGTTGCGATGAGCTTGCCCAGTCGCCGGGGTGGTGGACGGATATCAAGCTCCGCTGGAACAGAAGGGATTGCTGCCGCCGGAGATGGTGCTCTCGCAATGCTTGATCTTGTCGACTGCGCACTTGCGTCCGAAGCTGCTGTTGTGTCCGGATATGCAGATGTTTCGGTGTTTGAATTGCGGCCATTAGACACGAAGTCAAACCCACTCACTCTGGAAGCGTACTCCAGATTATGCGTGTTCGGGTCCATCGGATCGTAATAATAGGAAGCAGTCAAAGGAAGATTTATCTGGCGATTGATAGGTCGTGCTCTCGGAGTTGGCTCACTAATCTGACTGAAGTCCTTGGACGACTGTTCCAAAGAATTGTGTTGAACAACCTCCGGGGTCCTGGGGGTCGCAGGCATGACCGGGCTCTGTGTCCTGGATACGGGTGAGTGCGGCGAGGTCATGTTGAGATCTCGTACCAAAGACTCGGTACCAAGAAGGCTAGGCGAGGAAAAGCCGCGCTCTAGTTGGGCGGGCGCAGTGAAAGGACCCTGAAACTCCGACTGACCAGCGGTGTAACTCGTTTCGCCTGCTCCATCATTTTGGGCAAGGCGGACAGACTCATCTTGCGACAGGGCGTCATGGGCATGAGCGCTCAAGACACCGGAACTCTGCAAAGCTGACTGGCCAATTTCACCGAACAGACGAGGTTGCCTAGGTGTTGGGGCCATTTGAAAGCTCTCCTCGTTTACAAGGTGTGAGGAAGTAAATGACGGCTCAACGCTTGAGTCGCCACGATCACGTACCTGGTTGCGCGGGTACAGGGGATCGGCGCGAACTCGCTTTGGCTGACGCTCGTTGACAAAGCCCATGAGCTCTTCATCGGACAGAATGCCTCCGTCTTCATCTGACTCCGGGATCTCCTCCCCCTGGAGACTGAGCTGGGACAGCTGCTGCTCGGCCTCCTCAGGCTCGTCTTCTTCCGCAATGGACTGAAGAGTCGGGTCGGCGAGAAGTTCCGCGCCATCCTTAAGCCAAGGATGGTTGAGACAGTCGCGATCGGTTGGACGCTCTGCAGGGTCGGTTCGCAGCATACCAGTAAGAAGATCGATACAAGCAGGGGACACACCAGCCTTGCGTAGCGGTGTCGGGTCGAGGGGCGTTTTCATGATATTGTTGAACATGGCTTCGCCGGTAGCATCAGCGATACCCCTGAACGGAGGTTCGCCGCATAGCGCATACCATAGGACACCACCAAAGGACCATATGTCCACAGAGGAGCTATACGAGTGGTACGTCTTGGCACCACGTCGACGTTTGGTTCCCTTTGATTGACCGTTGAAGTCGGGGAACACTTCTGGGGCGCAGTACAACAGAGTTCCGCAGAAAGTCTTGAGGAAGGTCTCTTCGTGCTTGACAACTTTTGAAAGTCCGAAATCGGACAGCTTGACCGTGAAGGGATCCAGATCGGAGATGAGAATGTTGTCGGGCTTGATGTCGCGATGTGTGATCTTGGCTCGGTGCAGATAACTAAGCGCGCTTAGGATCTGCTGAGCCATTGACCTCGCAACATCCTCCTCCATGGAGCCATGATTGTTAAGATAGCCTTGTAGATCTCCTTGCCGCACGAACTCCATGATGATGTAGAGATAATCGCCCTGGTCGTGATACTCTGTGAACTGGACGATGTTTGGGTGGCGCAGGTCTTGCATAATTTTCATCTCGTTGTCGATCTTTTTGTCTAGCATTCCGTTTTTCATGAATCGGCGCTTTTCCAGCTCTTTAGCTGCAAGAAGTTTTCCAGTCATCTTTTCAGCGAGTTGATAAACGGTCGCAAAGGCGCCCTTACCGATCTGCCCTGGGAAGAGTTAGCAGCTATTGGTTGTGTTATTGCAGCGTCACGTACCGACGATGTTATAGGTATCACCTCCATCCCACTTCATCGCTGGGCCGCCATATTGCTTGGTGATTCGCTGAATAACCTTGCCCTGTGCGTCCCCAGCGTCTGGAGTGCACTCCGTGATGAAGTTGCGCAGGTTGTCGCGGAAGCGGTCCATGTAATTGACTCTAGACGGTACCCGGACGATGAATTTGATCATCTCTGCATCGTTGGAGTTCTGGATACAGATGATCGATCCCGAGCTCAGCATCCGCATCTTACTAAAGCGTGGATCCTTGCACTTCAGGAGCGCGTCGTCGACTATGGTGCCATTGGTGGACATGTCATCGAGCATGAGAAGACCATCTGCATTCAGATATATACGGAAGTGTTGGTTGCTTATCCTCTTGCCGGAGTCCTGGCCAAAGATAACATCGGCGCTCTGGTGATTGCGTCCAAATATAAATCCGAGCGGCTTGAACTTCAACCTCTTTGCGGATGACATGCGTAGAGCCAGATCTGCACCAGCCCGCGAGCTGGTACCTTGTCGTCCCTCCGGAGCGTTGATGATGAATGTCTCCTGCTCCTCAACGTCGGTGATGGAACTACTCATGGAATCGAGTGAATTGCGGAAGAGCACATGCTCGGGTCGATCTTGCGCTGTCTGCTCGACAATCCGAATGGCTGTAGGAGTAGCTGGGTGGAGAATGACCAAGACATCGGCAATATCACCGTCATTGAGACCCGAGTTGTTCCTGCCTAGTCGACGTGGATCCAGGACCTGCTGAGTTGCAGGCTGTGTCTGCTGAGACGGGTCGGCCTCCATGATGGGTAGCAGACTAACGTTCCGAAGCTTATCGTGCGGCGCTTTGTTGGGAGTGACCCAGGACCAGACGAACGGCGCGCCCGTAGGAGTTGAGAGGGAGGCGACTGAGGATATCGAGCGAGTGACTGGTAGGCAGGTCTCGTGGTTTTATACGCGGCAATTGCGGGGATTCTTTGTACGTGCGATATCGGTCTAGCGCGAGCTGGTGGTAGTTGCGCTTCTAGTAGAGTGAGCGATACCTAGGTAACGTAGGTACGCTGTTGGGCCGTGCGTTTAATGGATGGAAATGGTCGCGTTGAGAGCGTTCTGGTTGGACCTCGGCACAGGTAACAGGTACTCTGGAATGAGCTCGACTCAGAATCTCTGCTACGTACTCCAACTTAATGGGACGTGTCGATGTCTCTTCAACAGTACGAGCAGCTGCGACTCGCGGTTGAACGTTTCTTGAGAGTGCAACTGGGTGGGACCAGTCCTTCGTTGTCCTGCCTGAAACAGACGTTGCTAGAAACGGGCTTGATAAACAGCGCTTCTTTACTTGTGTGGCCCCTGTGCTTTCTTTTTCCAGGCCTCAGTCTCCGACACCTTTCAACTTGTATGGGATGGAACGATGGCAAAAGCGAGTCGGCTCGAACGGTAATGCGGTATATATTACAGCGACGCTGTCGCGGAAAGCGCGGGATGTAGATGTAGTGAGCGCGGTGAGGCGGATGTTTGCCTTGATGGCATGCGCGTACGGGTATGGAGGATGAGACGATGCGAAGGGTTGCCCTAGAAACAGGCTCTACGGCAATCTGTCAGCATGAAGACGTCCAGATACACCACGGCTACGCGATTGCAATTGGGGCGAAGACAGACCTTGCTAGCAGAACCACGCAGACACCGAACACGAACGTCGGAAGTGAAAGGAAGCAGACCCTCGAGGCGACGCGAGTTGTGAGACTTTGGGTGGCCCGCGCTCACCCCGCTATTGGCTGGACGCCTCCAAGTGGGCCCTGACGGCACCTCCTCCCTCGTGCATCCAAGGCAGCACTCCGTTCAAGGGATAGATGCAATACCTCCGTGACGTTTGCGACGCTGCACTACACGAGAAGAAGCTCTGAAGTATCATCTGTATAGATGAGACTGCTTCTGAAATGATTGGAAGTCTTTACACGGGTGCTGTTGAGATGCTGTGAGGCGGCAGCCTCAAGATCACGTGCTTACGCGATTTCGTGTTTTTACGCGTCGTCAGCAACGTCATCCTTGGGTCGACCCTTACTAAGTGGGCCCATAATCTGACAGGGGAACAGTGGCTATTGCTTGCATGCATCGTTACTATGTTTTGACATCTTGTTGTTCGTGGACACATTTCCAGACACTCACCAGGTCGCGACGAATTCTTAATCTCATGCCGCACGTCGGATCTTTACGTGCGACTGCAACTGAGAGACCCCGACTGCTTTCCAGAGATTTTGCTTTTACAAGGTTTATGTTAACAAAAATCTTCTATTGCGAAACACGTAGCGTTGCTTAAGCTATCACACGAGCGTTATGTCTTCCCAATGATCTGACCCAAGGCCTTCTCCCTCGCCATCCATCCACCCTTGCACGTAACAATCACCGATGATCTCGTATTTTGGTCCTGGAATCGTGTCATCTGCATCATCACGCCGACGCAAGACAAATGGTGTCTTTCCACCTGTCAAAAGGAATACTTCGTCACCTTCGGTCGTCATCGCCGGGCCTAATCCACAAAAATGTTTGCCAGTCACAGGGCTCGACCTCAAGGAGTTCTCGCCAATAATGAGGCGCCGCGAGAGCGTTGCTATGCTTATCGAATTGTCAATATCTGGAAGGAAACACCTTCTCGCATCAACGTTCAGATCAATATCGGGACCGAATGTGTTTCGAAGTACCTGCTGGGCTTCAATAAAAAGATCCTTCCATGGAGCAAATGGTCGTGGCCGAATTCCCACGAAATGGTGATCCCTTCTGATGTCAGAATGGCCGAGACGTTTTCGGAATAGAGCAACTAGAAGGAAACCATCCATGAAGTTGTCAAGGCCAGTAGGGAAGTACTCATCTCGGGCAAATGACGGGTCGAGCACGTGTGGAACCGGGTAATTTGGCCACAACCTCAAAAATTGCCTCCACAGTTGCGTAGACGTGAATGTGTCATCGACAACGTCTGTGTCGTCTGCTTTTCCATGCGGCGACATTCTTGAATATGCCGCCCAACTCTCGAAAGTGCTTGCGTCGTAAGCTTGTACGGTGCGTACACCATGTGATAGCTGAGCATGGGTGGGGTGTATTACACCTGCGCATATGAGTTTCACAAAGAGCTCATCTACTGGCGTTTTGGCCGGCAATCTACCCTCGGCTAACGACGCTGTATTCCACATGGACAACCATTGAAGGAGTGTCTGCCGGGTATAAGCCGCATCGTCCCCCAGCATGGTCTCTCCCAGTACTCCCACAGTCGTTATCCTCGCAGCCCGTAGTCTCAGGGCAGACTCTGTGATTGACCTGACTGTCAAGGGTGTAGCCTTCTCTCGATTGGCGTTGTATAGAAGGATAGCTTGTGTACGTGCAGCATACGTGTGCCCTCCTGGCGCTCCCCAATCTGGAACCCATGAAGGCAGATCGTTTCTGAACTTACGCCTCAGCTCTGTGCTGAACATCGAGAGTGATTCCGTCGTATAGATAGACTCTAGCGCGGCTTTACAAAAGACACTTTTCTCGCTTAGCGAATAGTCTGGTGTCAATGGTGTCCTCCCTGGTGGAGTCCAAGCCATACTAAGGAGAGCGTACACTTTGTCTCTCGGATCAGACGCTTTGCGGTCGCGAAAGTGCGTCAATAAACTCAACAGTCCAAGCGATACTCGGTTAGTATGGGTGATGGACGAAGAGTGTGTGGTTTGTCGAAGACTCTCGATCCCTATGATCTTCTTGCAGCTGTCAGCGACGACCTTTTGCTGATCCGACGGCAGGCCCTGGACAATTTTCTTGCAGCAAGTGGCGCTATGACGAGTATAATAGGCTGCGCCTTTGGCAAATATGTCCCAGGATGCAGATATCGTACCGTATACAACAACGACGCGAGGAGGTGTTGTCACTTCTTGTATAACCCAGATACGAGTCCACCAGGGTGTGAACGGCGCATGCGTGAACCTCCTCAAGGTTTCGAACAGCTGTGATCGAGATTGGGGTTGATCGTGATGTGAACCTGTCTTCGATGACCCTGCGTCATTATCGAAGATCGGTTGTGTATCAAGATGTTTATCGGAAGAAAGGTCATGGAAGAATTGAAAGATCTCATAGACGCCTAGTCTGCCGCTAGAGTTCCTCTTGCCAGACGGTGCGGGAATCCTATATTCAAAGTGTCGGATCTCTGGTGTTTCAATCAAAGAGGGACTGGCATTGTCCAGGCTGTCTCCAAGATAGACTATGCATTCCTCACACTTTTTATAGATGAGACCCATCAACTGGACTTGATGAGTTCTTTCCTCGCCATCCTTCTGGTTGATGCATCTGAACGCCGAGAAGTCAGATATACACGTCAGGTGTTCGAGTATCATACATACAACGCATCGACCCAGAGGTCGAGCCCGTCTTTGTACGCTTCCCGCAAATGCTTCAGTGCACCCTCAAGATTCACCGTGACAGGGTAGCGTCGACCATCAAGTCGAATCAGTCGTGTCATGTGTCGCGAGCCCCATACATAAGACAATGCCCGATACTTCGCGACTTCGATATTGACATTCCACAGTTCGCAGCGGATCGGTTCAGTCCATCTGCCAGGCAACAGTCGCACGACTCGAATGTGATTACCCTGAAGTGGAAGGCCGGGATATATCGCACCATTTTCCTTGCGCGCGCTGTCGGGAGAGAGGAACATGCTCGCATGGGACGATTTGATGATTGCAATGATGAAGGAAGGAACAATCTAAGCTAAGCATGATTTCATATGCGCAACGCTCGTGGCTAGAGGGCGTGGCAGCAAGCTGACCGGTCAGGAACACTGCCACATACTACCCCGCGTCGAACCGGAGACACCTCGTGTTCGCCAAGAACAAATGAATATGTTTTCGAACTTAGCAGAGACCGCGCAGGTCGCCTTCATCTGGGGGGTCGAACGGATGACATCATATCGAGCCTAATATGCTCTTGCCATTGTTGATACCAGGAATTGAAAACTTACCCTTGTAGAGTAGACCTTGCTTGAATGCGAAAGAGAAGCGGCTGTGGTGTGCGATGGTTCGATAGGGAAAGGGCCCTCATGTATCTCTCATAGGTTTTACCGAATGCAGCTTAGCCCCGCGGAAGTGACATCTGGCCGCAACCAAGAACTCCGCGACCAGCTTCACGGCGCATGCCTTTATTCTGTTCCTTTCCCAAATCCTAGGGCCTCTTATCGTAATGAGGGGCATTTGGGCACTTCCGGCGGTTTTGCGCATTGCGCTGGCGAACCAGCATGCGTTCAGCGTGTTCGACGATCTGCTCGCTTTCCCACAGGTATGACGCGCCACGCGACTCAACAACAGCGTCATCTGCTAACAGCACACCCAGTATGAGGTTTTGTGGCCAGACACTTTCGTTACGGAGAACGATGCGACGCTGCTCCTCTCCCACGGATCACCCAGCTCGAGCTCTGCTACACCCGGTTCACAAGAGACGCAGGAACTCTCGAAGCGCGATAAGCCGGCCGCGAATATACCACCCGTAGACGATGCGCTCGAACAGACATACGAAGCAGTCGTGCTGCACGGACAGCGCTACCTATGCAGCATACCCATAATACCAGAAGAGGTGCCGCAGAATGACACAACATCGGCCGAGGAAGCCAAAGCCGAGGAAGAGAAGGAGCTCATACGCGCAGCAGACCGCGGGTGGGAGCTACTCGAAGGCATGAAGGGTAACTGCATCTACTATGTGAGCGGTTGGTGGAGCTACAGCTTCTGCTACAAGGACGAAGTCAAGCAGTTCCACCAGCTGCCACAAAGTCGAGGTGTTCCACATTACCCACCTGTGGAGGACACAAGCGTACACAGCTTCGTGTTGGGAAGGTACCCGAAGGAGGAGAAGACCAAGAAAGCGGATGCTCGCAAGACACTAGGCAACGAAGAGGGCAGCAAGGAGGCTTTTGATGACGAAGACAAAACGACCGACGATGACGAGAAGGGCCTGGAGATATCGAGACTAGAGACCAAGGGGTCCAGCAGATATATGGTGCAGCGGCTGTCCGATGGTACTGAGTGCGACTTGACGGGCAAGCCGCGCAAGATCGATGTACAGGTATGTCCCGGCAGCTCCATTGTTTCTTACCACAATGCTAACATCTCCTCCAGTTCCACTGCAACCCACAATCTGCCGACCGAATCGCCATGATCAAAGAAACAAGCACCTGCTCCTACCTCATGATTGTCGACACGCCCCGCCTCTGCCACGACGTTGCCTTCACCCCACCACAAGAGAACCTCGCACATCCTATAACCTGTGAACCCGTCATTCCAGAGTCTGAAGTGGACGCATGGACAGAAGCACAACTATCCGCCAAGCTGGCCGCGGCCGAACGTCTCATCGCTGCCCACAACGCTGCCGACGACGCCAACACGAACCCGCTCCGCGATCTCGCCGACGGCCTCGAGGGCTCTACCAAGCGCATTGTCATTGGCGGCATTGAAGTCGGCGCAAAGTCGTTTGTGGGAAGCGAAGGCAAGGTGATTGAGAAATCCGTCGTTGTCGGCGGAGGCAAGGAGACATTTATCGGCACCGTAGCGAGTAGCGACGGCAAGCAGATGTCCAAGGAGGAGATGAAGAAGCTCAACATTGCCGATCCCAAGGATGTCGAGACCTTGAAAGCCAATCTGAGGAAGCTGGCTGGCAAAAAGGGATGGAAGCTGGACCTTGTGGACACACCAAGGGGCAGGGAGTTTAGAGGTATCATCGATACCGAAGATCAGGATACTGAGAAGACGAAGAAGAAGTCAACGAAGAACAAAGATGGCGATAGTGCGGGGATGGGCAAGGAGAAGGAACATGAGGTTGAACAGGGCGATGAGGATGAAGAGATGCAGGAGGGGAGTGAGGAGGTGTACAAGGATGAGCTTTGAAGCGCTTATGGTATAGTCATGACACTTTATTACGACTATCATGATTATGGCCTACATGTTGGTACAACTGAGATAAGAGTTCGTGCAGATCATTTTTAAAGTCTTTCTCAATGCTGACAGAGAGTGTTTGATAAACCTCTTCGGCCAGCTAGGCGTGTGCTCCCTGCTGATCGACAGCACAATGTCGGTGCTACTTTGGCCCACAACCCCAGGGTTTATCTTTGTCAGGACAACCATTTTCTATGTAGTTAGCAGTGAGCATGCCTTGTTCATTCGCCGCGCCCACGTGGAGGGGAACGCTTCCGCATCCTAAGAACCATTAGCCCCGATTTCACAACAGCGACAGAAGAGTCCAACTTACGTCCACATCCAAAATCTTTGAGTCGCTGGACCAACATTTTGACATCCCTGATGGCAATTGGTCTGTGTAAATTGTGGGCGATGATGCAATTGGCCGCGTAACTGGTCTTTGTACAATGCGCGCACACAATCCCCTCGTTGTTCTTGTATTCCCAGTCGTCGTCTGCGAATAGTGCTCTCAGTAAAAGCATACTTGATAGGGAGGGAGCTGAGCGTGTGTTGCATGTACTTACCCATCAGTGCTAATGTCTCCTGAATCTGCCTGAGGCTCCCCTTGCAGATACGACATAGACTGCTACCTTTGCAATTGATACCCCAAGGGGCCTTAAGGGTATGTACGTTCTCGGATGTTCCGGGAGGAAGAAATGTATCGATGGGATCGTCGGCGTCGATAGTCTGGTCGGCAGGAAGGTCGGTATCGATAGTTTGGTCGACGGAAACATCTTCGTCAGTAGTCTCGTCGGCTGTAACGCTGGAAGCGACCTCATCGCGGGCAGCCTTGCGCTTGTAATCGCAGACACCCTCTTTGCAGCCAGACGTGACGTAGTTGACCGTGATCTCGCCAGTGTTAACGTCGTTTCCCGGCTTAGTAGGGCAGCTGCCACATCCTGGCAACGAGTCAGTATTGGAAGGTAGCGTAGGCCAAGGTACACTTACTACCGCATTTGTGATTGACTAGGTCATTGATCTTGCTCTTGATCAGGCTGCCATTGACCTTCTCGTCCGACTTGAGCTTCTGTGGGAAGGCACAGAGACCGTCGCACTTGTCGGGGTTGGAACATCCACTGCAAAGATTACAAGCGATCTGGTCGCCGTTGCCCCACTCTTCTTTGTCGTCTAGATGAAGATTGTTAGCACAGCTCAGTGCGGCGAACTTCTTTTGTAGAACATACCAATAGTATCAATGTATGACTTGATCTTCGAGAGGCTAATGTCGCAAGTCGACAGCGTGCACATGGCGCTGCCGCGGCAGTTGATTCCGAGAAGCGCATCCATATCATTGGGGTCTTGGTCTCGGGGAGTGACGCCGTATGCGGAGTTGGGGTCTGTAGAAGATTAGTTGGAGGCTTTTGCATAAGCTAGGACTGAGAGCTTACGAGATGGGTGAGCGAGAACAGCCGCCGCCCGGACAAGGACAGTGGCCGTCACGGTCAGAAGCGTGGTCTTCATGTTGATGGTTGCTCAGGGCTGGTGTAACTAGAGAAAAAGTCGACGTCCAGCTCTGATTTAACTCAGTGGAGAGATTGAAGAGGCACGGCGGGGGAGAGGAAACCCAGGAACTATATACTGCAATGGGAGCGTGTTGGATCTGAGTGAAGGTGAAGGCAACAAGATCCAGGATCCAGCAACCACCCGGAGGAAGCTTAGACTGGATAGCGGTGGAGAAATGGGCACCGCTTGTGTAAAAGTGTGACGTTCACCGTATGCATTGCCGTATCAGACACGATGGTCTGTGCTTCTAACCTCTCGAAGCAAACGCAAGAACATCCATGTGTCTTGGCAGCTCTCATAGGCGTCGCTCCAGATCTCGCAATACACACCAATATACTGAACCCACACGACTCGAGACCATACGACCACCCCTCAGGTCCCATGTCTTCAACTGATCATAGTCCTATACCACATTGCCAACAAGTGCTGCGACAGTTAGTTCGTGTTGCCTTCTCCTTCCTTGAGCAGTCACAATCTCAACTTTGACACACTCTTAAATCCCCAATGACGTTATCTCTAGACCCAAACAAACGGCTTGACGGGAAAGACCCTGGGACGTGAGGAAATCGGGAAAGAGCGAAGAACGATGTAGTGAAACACTAAACTTGTAACCGCTCATCGTCATCATACAAGCAGTCTGAAAGTTGCAGTATCTCCACAGGTTTGTCCCAACAACATGCTAAGCCTGCTATGTCCTGATGGAAGGTATATGTCACCGCATGCACTTTGGGCAAGACGGTGGCGAGCCAGATAGGAACTCCACGCATCATAATCTAGACAAGATTTCACGAGAAAACGCGAGAAGAACGCATCGTTCATCTGGCCAAGCTGAAGCAGAGTTGCGAATGAAGGGACAGTGAAAGCGTGCCCAGGTGGTCGAGTGAAGCACGTGGCAAACGAACTCACTCCTTCCTTCCCTCAGCTGTTCTGACATCATCCTAGCCGCACTAAGCCAAAAGTGATCGACTTCAGGTCCACGGAGCCTTCCAGGCTCAATTCCCCTCTCCTTCTAACCTAGTTCAATAGCACTTGGACCGTTCGCGCAAGAACGCCCCTCTACCGTGCGCACGGGCGATAGGAAAATGATATCGGTGTGGGTATAAAAGTGAGAGAAGGCTTGACAGCGGTGGAGACCTCTTGATATAGATGGAGCCATGTTGTCTCTCCGTTGCTGTTCCACCAACTTACCCCCGCAAACGAGTCCACTCAACCCGCTGAGAGGTTTAACTATACCTTATTCGTAGACCACGGACGCATCTCGTGCCAACATGAAATTCATCTTCGCCACCCTCATTGCCGTTTCGAGCCTGTTGGCTTGCACCGTGCGTTGCTTCCCACCACTTGCAGAGGTTCCTCGTAGGTATCATTGACTAACGGGACCAATAGAGCAACGCCACGGCCATTCCAGCAGACCAAGCCAGTGTTCAGACATCCGCCGATGGCATGACTATCGTGGAGTTAGAGGTGACCGATAACCGGTTCCCCGGTATCACCTTCAAGGGCACAGCGAAATCCATCCACGAGCAGATCCAGGCGATCAATCCTGGGGCTTCCTCCGACGTGAACGTAGAGAACGTCGTCGAAAAGCTCGGTATTGAGAAGCCATCAACTGTAAGCCTCTTTTACCCTTCTCTCGCTAACAACGCATTCTGATCTCATCATGAACAGTTCAATTGCGACTGGGGCACGGACGTCACTGGAGCTACTTCTTGTCATGACGGCTGGTTTTGGCTCCGAAAACTCAATGACCGCAAGTGCTGTGTCAACGGCGGATTCGAGCACTGCGCGATGATTAGCTGCTCATACACGTGCGGTCTCTTCTTGTGCAACAAGGTATGTATTCGTCGCCAAGCTCCTTGGCTTTTGGATCTTAGAGAGTTGTTCTGACTACTTATATTAGCGCGACACCATGTTCTGCGCTGCATGTTGGGATCTCGCCCGAGACATGAAGGCTATCTTGAATACTTGCAAGCCCCATATAAAGTATGTTCAACTTGCCTCTGGAGCGATGGACTTTGATGACCATTTCACTGGCGTTCAATACCACAAATGTTAGAGCATGGCTATCCTGCTTTCCATTGAAGGGCTTGAGGCGTTGGCGAAGATCTGGTAGTTCTATATAATCCGTGGATTAGATTGAGGAGGGTGTTGAGGATGTATCGCGATCTGCGGCTCCTCTGTTGCTTATCCATCCGATTCAAGATAGTGTAGCAGTAACTCTGGGTTCATCATGACCTTCTCCAACTTTGTCGACATCTCCTCGCGATTACCACCTCCACTCAATATCTTTCTGATAGCCGAAGAACTAACCTCTTCTCTCTTCTCATCGCCCTCAGTATCTCTTCCACTACCCAAAAACGTCACTGTACCCCCACTCTTCTTGTGGCAAACCCATGTCGCCCCCACTCCCTCATGGCATCTTACCAGAATTGCATGTAGCAAACTGTCTTGCCTTGATCGGACATGCGGTTCGCCTTCCAAAGCAGCATGTCCACCGCAGTACTCTTGAATCCGTAGAGAGATGCGACATTCATGATTCGCGCCTCCGCATTCCCAGCTGGAGTCTCCCTTCCTGCTGGTTGGTGTAGAGATTAAGCGCCAAGATCTACATCCAGGTAACCGTGTGGGCGGACGCTCTGGACCCTTGAACAGACTAGACGGCCGTGTGATGTCGCTGGTGATTATTTCTCCCCATCCTATGAGCCAAGAGGGCTTTGTTTCGACTTTTTCGCGTTCGAATTTATCGCTTCCAGCTAGGACTACAAAGGAAACTTGGAATCCGTCTTTCTTCGCTTCTTTGATCAGAGTAGCCCCGTATTTTTCGAAATCTGTGCGATGGCCTCTGTGAAACCAAGTCCAGCGCTGCAGTAGGTCGTTTTGTAGTAGCGCGATTCTTTGTTCTTTTTCAGTGGCGAAGACCTTTCCGTTGACCATAGCGCCGTCTTTCGCTTTGAGTTTATCGCGAAATGGAAGGAAGACAACGGCGATGGTGGTGGAGGAGCTGCGTAGGAATGTGTGGAAGGCCAGTTCGAGGTGACCAAGATGCGGTGGGTTGAAGGAGCCTGTGTACATTATGATCTTGTTCTCGCGATTGCGGTGGAGTACTGGCGCGTGCTCTGGTGAGGTGAAGTACGAGTCGGAAGGAGTTGGGAGCGACATGGACTTTGAGGCTAGGCGAATGTAGTATTCCAATGGGGCGGTTGCTGATTCTGAGTACGGGCTGTGTACGTCGGTGGAATCACGCTGTGATGTATCCACAATCGACTCTTTAAGTGACGGGTCTCGTGACTCGCAACTAGGCTCGCGTTGTCTTTTGCGCGAGATCTGCGGTAGAGGGCGAAGTGACTGAGCAGCGTCAGAAGGATCTGGCGATACGTCTTTCGCCGGTAGCTTCTCATCATGTCCGGGTACTGGTGTCTCATCTTTTCCTGCAGGATCTTCGTGGATGATAACATGCGAAAGCGCAACATTCGCTTCGCGCCTTTGGCACTCCTTCCTCTTCTGGCTCACCTTGTCTTCTTCACATTGACGCATGGCGATTATGATGAAAATTGGTGGGAGTGGAGGGTGCGGACGCGTCCCTTGCAAGATCAGCCGTTTGTATGACAACGAAAGTCCAACCGCGGTGAGCGGCCGATTGCTCGTTCCGGTGTCTGCGCACAACACGACCACTGGACAATTTTGATAGGAAATCTTCCAAAAAGCCAGCGGAGTCTTTCAAGCGAGCGCGATATGCTATTAACGAAATAATCGTTCTTCTATAGACGTCAACATATTACAACGAATGTCGGGTTACTTGCAGGGATAAGTTTGGCCCACGTTTGTACGTTACCCTCCCACGGTTCAGTTTGATTGACCCGGATCACTCATAGGTCACGACTGGACCACCAGGCAACTCATCGAGCCATCCTTCAACCGGCTCCTTCACAGCCTGTGGTACCCCACACTTTGTCGACACATCGGCAGCCTGTGTCGTCAACCCCGTGCATGTGTTCCCGAAGCAGCGTTGGTCCATAGCTTTCTGCAGCGCACCCTCTTTCCAGCCAAAGACATAATCACCGTGCTGACCGTAGCCAGTCCTACACATAGTTAGTGCTGTTGTCCCACAGTCGCTGCACGCCACTCACGCATCGCCCATGCTGTAAACAAACGGCTGCGACCCGTCCTCAGGCCAGAGAGCCGCGTCATTGAAAGGTGTAGTATCCCACATGACCTCGTACATGAGCTGAGGCATCTTTACTGGATGAGTCGATGGGCAAGGACCGCCAGATTCGAAAGAGCCAGATGTAGGGTACGCGACGTGGTCTTTGTGGTTTGGAGAATCAACGTTCTTGCCATCCCAGCATCTATATTCAAGATTAGCGATACGCTCGAAGCCAGGTGAAATAGAGTCCACAAACGTTGGGAATGTAATAGTCGTTCTGATCCCACCCCCACAGATGCCCGGTGGCAAGCTCGCTGTGTCGAATTCTCCAATACACGGTGCTCCACCAAAAGGATCTTGCTGTTTGTTCGTGAAACAACGATGGCAGAGCTGTTTCTGCTGACCCTCCTTAGCTCTCAAGCCTGGATCACCAACCAACATCCTGAAACCCTTGGGGAACGCGGTCACCGTACTTTTCCCGTCGTATGGCGGAATGTAGTACACCGTAACGCCTTCTCTGCCTTGTAGACCCAAGTTGACCATCTGTGGGACGCGTTGAAAGGTGCCGTTACGCGCTTTGAAGTAGAGATTCGCGGTCCAGTAGTTTGAGAGGTCTTCGGCAAAATCGCAGGTTGTGCAAGTGGCTTCCGTGCTGGGGTCGAGGTCGAGCGGTGGCATGGAGACATTGAAGGCGTTTCCGCCGACGATCTGGTCTAACCAATGACATGCAAATTTAGTATATGTACTGTATCAAGGTAGTATATGGGCATCGCTTACGCATGTGTGCTGAAGGTGCAATGCCGGGTTGGACAAGTGGGTCGATACGGTCGTAGACTAGTTGAGAGCACTGGAAACGTAGCATCGCCGCTGTTGCAAACTGTCGGGCCTCGAGGTCGTGAGTCGGCGATGCTGCGACATTGTGGAACAAAGAGGTGAGCGTGAGCGTGAGCGAGGACCAATACATGTTGACGATCAAGTGGTATGAACGATCCAAGTGGACAATGACAACGAGAAAATGGGATTTCGATGTTGAGTTTCAGGGAACGTGCTGTTGTGGTACATGAGTCTCATAATATATCATGAGTGACGTTCGAAGCAAGGTCTCCACATGGAACTCACCCCACATCATGTTCACGGTTCGCCATGTCGGGTAGTTTCATCGAAGGATCCTTTCCCATAGAAGGTTCTAAAGTCAACTGCCGTATATGGTCCTGTTGATTGCTTGTATAAATATGTGGGTTGACCAATCGGATCCTAGCAAGTACCCTGGGCGGTTACCGACAAAGTGAGCATGCAACAAGGGTGGACCAGTCCGTGGCCAGTAGAAACTTGAGTTCCCTCATGGCCTGGGCATGGATTGCGGAATGCATGGGGCCCACGAGGTTGTGCTCCTGGATTGCTGGGATGACGTAGTGGCGAGCGGTGCCCCTGGGTGGGTGTCGTAGGATGCCGGTCTTTAAGAGGATGCCGAGACGCATTATCTCGCACGCAACGCAGAGTGCTGTATTGACGGAGTGGTTCCAGGTTCTCGAATCAGCGTCCAATTGAACCAGAACGGGATGAATGCATTAGTATTTGAGACTGGATTGGCGATGGAGCTCAAAATCAAAGTAGCCTAGGACGATAACTGGGTATTGAATTGACAAAGAGAATCCCATTCGGTTGTATGTACATGTCAGTTGAGTCTGCATACAATTTACCAGCCCTCACCGGGCTTCCTTGCCTATACACCGTTAGCAATAGTCCTCAAAAGTCCACAATATACCTACCAGCAATGCACCCTTTCCACCCAGCTCAGCCTCCAGACCATCTGGGTATGTCTTGGGCGCACTGAGCTTGTCGGGGTAGAAGGTACCAACAGCCGCGCAGAGTCCGAAGACAGAAGCGACGAAGGTGCCCAGTAGGACGAAGCCCCATTGGGGGGTGAAGTGGTTGTAGTCGTGGAGCGCTAGTACACCCATGATATCGTTGTCCTCGTGGCAGGGCTCGCCATAGTTGCGGCGCTCCTGCTTGTCCCAGTAGTCGCCGTACGGGTCGCGGTTTCCTCGCTTCTCAGCGGGAGGGTTGATGTAGCCGCCGTTCTGTCACCATCAGCACTAGGTCCTTCCTTCCTCCTCTAGAAAACGTGAGCGTACTTGGTTCGGGTCTGTGAGCTCAGCGTGGGCCTTCTCAGCGTCGGTGAGGGCGGTTCGGATTTGGGTGAATTGGGGTCGTGGCCGGGCTACCGCGGGGACGACGGCTCGAGCCAGCGGGCGTGCCGCTACAATGCGCCTGGGGAACATGCTAGAGCCGAGTGAGTATTTGCGCGATGCGTATCTTCGGTGTCTTCGTACGTTGCGGCGCAATTGCGGGGGTTGGATGGGTTGCAGTATTGATGTGTCGTTCGCGATGAGCTCAGTTGCGGCCCCGGTAATGCTTGGCGGAGAAGTGGGTCTAACTGCTCTGCGTAGTACCACGACCGGTCATGGATGTGACACGAAAGGTGTCTACGCGACTGAGCAACCCGGCGCCTGCCTGCAAGAATCTGCGGAGGTTTTAGACAGCCTCAGTCACAGCATTTTCAGACGTGATATCCAGCATTCCGCCGTCGTTCAAGTCAAAGGGATGGCATGCGCGCCCGTGCCGGTATTTAGCGTGATCCCTACCAAACATTATCGCCGGCTCTGTTTTTACCATCTCACAACTTCGACATAACACCGCATCATCCCAACGCGAGCCCGAATTTGAAATCCGACCCCATCACCGTCACCAGCACGCGTCAGGCTATCTTGCGACTCCGAATTCGAGCTGATATATGTCGATTTGGCCGCGCGCCGGGTGGTCAACAGGCTCCCCAGGCCGCCTCTCTCGCCCTTCCTGAATGGAAGAAGTTACCGCCGCGGATCGCGACATCGACTCCATCCCACCACGCGACTCGGCCGCCGCACACAACCCATCCGACATCACACACAATGGCGAACAGAGCGAGAACGACAGCGCACCTGTGATCAAGGAGGAACATCCGCCGGCACCTGTAAATGGCGATGATGGTGGCGTCATTGAGCGGCCGCCAAAACGGCGGAAACTCGAAGACACCACACCGCGCCGCTCAGCATCACGCGCCGCATCGCCGCCCTGGAAGTCATTCGTGGCTGACGGACCGACGACAGTCTTCGAGAATGGCGTCAGGAAATCATCACGTGTGAGCAAGGATGCTGCACCGCCAACGCCGGAACCTGTAAAGCGGAATTCTCGCCCGGCCAGCAAGGCGACGCAGACCAACGGCACCCCTAAGAACGGCGTCAAGCGAGAGTCGCGCAATGGCTCAGGACCCATGTCTGTCTCGAAAGGGAAGACGCCATCCACCATCACCAAAAAGGTGTCCGCACAGTCTCTGGCAACGCCGGCGCGCAAGTCTGAGCGCCAGAGAAAGCCTCCAGCACTTGCGACAACTTCGCCCGTCACGTCGCCAGCACTGCAGAATGGGTCGCCCGAAGGCACGCGCAAGCGGGTCGGGCGCTCTCGGAGGGGAGCGCAGCCACTTACCGATGATCTAGGTGACGAGCCCATGGACGATGCCGAAACGAACGGACACGACCCCTACGCCGGTCTGTATGGATCGCCCGACGACTCGAACCCATCTATGCCTGCCCCTCGTCTCCGCCTGCGACTGCGAAAGCCCGACCCTCCCAACCGCCATCCCCACCATGCCCCGCCCAAGTCAGAGTACGCGTCGCTCGAAGAGTGGCTAGGACAAGACGACCCGTTAGACGGCGAAGAGGCGCTTCGGATCACACAGGAAAAGGCCGAGGAAGAGGCCGAGCGCCGGCTGCAGATCGTCGAGGCTGCTGAACATGGAGTTCTAAGCCAGGCACGATGCAGCGTATATGCGCCTGAAGCAGCCCCAGAGCCACCGCCACAATATGGGCATTGGGACCACGTGGTCGCTCATGCCCTGCACTTCAACAAGCTATTGAAGGAGGAAAAGGCATTTCATCGGCGGACGGCTAAGATCTTGGCCAGAGAAGCATACGACTTCTGGAAGAACAAGTTCAAGCGCAAGAGCCAAGATGAGATCGAACAGGAAGAGACCGAGCGGCAAGTGACGAGATACAAGCAGCTCGTGAAGGATGTCAAGGACGCATGGGGCTTGGTCAGGGTTGAGATCGACAAGGAGCGTGTGGCTAAATATGAGGAGGAACAGTTGCAGCTCGGACACAAGGCCATGGACGACATGTTCAATCAAGCGCAAGAGATTCTGGGTGGTCGTAACGCTGGCGACGGGGCCTCCTCCTTGGTCAGCGAAGACCGTGATTTCGATGAGATGGAATCCGAAAGCGGGGTGTCGCATGCCTCACAACAACAGCACGACGACGATGTCATGTCTTCCAGCTCCGATAGCGAACAAGAGAACGAGCAGGACGAAGATGCGAACCTCACGGCCGAACAACTACGCGAGAAGTACGGACAACTTCCCGATCTCCCCGAGAGCAGCTCCGAGGCGGAAGTCAACTCAAACGACGGCGAAGACGATGACGACGCTGATTCCAAAGAGGGCACTCCTGCGCCAACACCCGATCCCGACCTCGATGTCGACAACACGAACGAGCTTCCAGAGAACCCATTTCAACAGACGAACGGCTTTCACGACCACGAAGAAGATGGGGATAAACAGAAGCCAGACTATATCGATCCTGCTACAGTGGAGCTCGATCAGGTTGATGATGCTTTGCTCGATTCTGAGGACGACAAGGGCTCGGAATCTGGTAGTGAAGCTTGGTCGAGCAACGAAGGTTCGGATAGCGAGGGTGATGGTCATGAAGAAGCCGGCTCGGAAGAAGACGACGAGGATGAGAGTGAAGGAGAAGACTTAGGCATGATGGGTTTCTTGGCACCTAAAGACATCAAGAAACTGAAAGAGGCCGCCAAGACCGCGATTGACGATGTGGAACCGGAAGACCCGACAAATCAGCCCGAACAAACGAATGGCCATGCTACATCGCCCGCGGAAGTCTATGAGGAGAAGCCACATGTGAATGGTCATGATTCTGTCGCTGAAGTAGACGAGCCACATGTGAACGGGCATTCTGAAACAGAACCTGCTCCTACCGTCGAGGCAGCTGAGCCAACTCCGATGGAAGATGTAGTACATTCTAAAAGCGCTTCTCGATCACGGCATACATCATCACCACCAAGGACCGAGGTGCCATCCTTACTACGCGGTACCCTCCGAGAATACCAGCACGATGGTTTGGACTGGCTGGCGAACTTGTACGAATCCGAGACAAACGGAATTCTCGCAGACGAGATGGGTCTGGGCAAGACTATACAGACCATCTCACTTCTCGCCTACCTCGCTGTTCGTCGCGAGATATGGGGACCACATCTAGTCGTCGTACCCACCAGTGTCATGCTCAATTGGGAGATGGAGTTCAAGAAGTTCTTGCCAGGCTTCAAGATTCTGACTTACTATGGCGACATCAACGAGCGAAAACGAAAGCGCATGGGCTGGCGCAATACTGGCAAGGATATGTACAACGTCGTCATTACCTCCTATCAGCTCATCCTCCAAGACGCAGCAGCCTTCAAGATGCGTCCCTGGCGTTACCTAGTCCTCGATGAAGCCCACAACATCAAGAACTTCAAATCTCAACGATGGCAGACTATGCTTAACCTTAGAACAGAACGACGGTTGTTACTGACCGGTACGCCTCTACAAAACAACATCGATGAGCTTTGGTCGCTGCTCTACTTCTTAATGCCAGCTGGCTTTGCTGGAGAAGGTCGCATTGCGGGACTAGAGGAGTTTACCTTGGCTCTGAAGAATCCCACCTCGCAAATTCTCGATCAAGGTCGGCAGCAGCTTGATGCCGAAGCGCAGAAGGTTGTCAAGCGGCTTCACGAAGTCCTTCGCCCTTATCTGCTGCGAAGGCTGAAATCAGAGGTTGAGAAGCAAATGCCAGGGAAATATGAGCACGTTGTCTACTGCAAGCTTTCTAAGCGGCAACGTCAGCTCTACGATGGATTCATGGGCCGCGCCTCGACCAAGGAGATCCTGTCCTCCGGCAACTACATGTCGATTATCAATTGCTTAATGTCATTACGAAAAGTCTGCAATCACCCCGACCTGTTCGAAACACGAGCCATTGTAACGTCCATGGCCATGCCCAAGTCAGTCGCTGCTCAGTACGAGATCAAGGACCTTCTCATCAGGAAGCGTATGCAAGAGGGCATGGAAGATAAGCAAGTAAATCTAGACGCCTTGAACTTGGTGTTTGCGCGACGGGAACAGACGCAGTTGGGTCATGCTAGACGCACCTACCCTATTCGCGCCACACGGCCCCTGGAGGATCTGATCGAGCGTCAAACACGGCGCATCAACAAACCCATCGACAAGGGCACTTCCTCACTACAAGCGACTATGGCAGCGATGGCGAAGCGAGAGCAAGTGGCCGTTCGAGATCATCTGCAAACATGTCTTAACCTTACTCGCACGCGTACCCAGTTTATGCCGATTTACGGAAAGGACATCATTGACGCACTGACCGTTGATTGGCACGATTTTACATTTGGGGCTATCACTGAAGGGAAGAGAGTGGCTAAGCCTCTCCTCTACCGAACCCATCACACTCCACATCCCAACTACCACGGCTTCGGTCAGGCTCAAATGCAACCAAGACAAGAGGAAACGATTCACTATGACATCGTTCAACGTCATCATGGTCTACTCGGATTCAGGTCACCGCGCTCTCATCGTGTCTTGTCGCATTGGCACGATCAACAAATTACCCATTTCTATGATATGATCCCAACATTGGAGCAGCGTGCTGAGGCTATGGAGCCTCTCATTACCCGCTTCACATGCGTTACGCCTGCCGTTGCGGCCGAGGAATTAGCACCTCTGACCCTATCCAGGCGCGGTGTCCAGCTGATTCGATCGTCGGAGGCAGCACACGAAAAAGACCCCTTCCATTCTTCGCGCATCCGACAATCGATCGCCTTCCCGGACAAGCGTCTCCTTCAATACGACTGTGGCAAGCTTCAGCGTCTTGCAACACTCCTTCGAGATCTACAGGCTGGTGGCCACCGTGCGCTCATCTTTACCCAGATGACAAAGGTTCTCGACATTCTCGAGCAATTCCTAAACATTCACGGATATCGCTACCTGCGCCTTGACGGGTCTACCAAGATCGAACAGCGCCAGATTCTTACTGATCGCTTCAACAGTGACCCCCGCATCTTATGCTTCATCCTGTCATCTCGATCTGGTGGTCTCGGTATCAATCTCACGGGTGCTGACAGCGTCATCTTCTATGATCTTGATTGGAACCCCGCGATGGACAAGCAGTGTCAAGACCGAGCCCATCGTATCGGTCAAACGCGCGATGTGCACATCTACAAGTTCGTTAGCGAATATACTATCGAAGCCAATATCCTCCGCAAGTCGAACCAGAAACGTCTCCTCGATGATGTCATTATCCAAAAGGGTGACTTCACCACAGACACCTTCAACAAAGTCACCTGGCGCGATGCACTCGACGAGAACTTGGGAATTGACACCAACGACGAAGCGGGCGCAGCCATGGAACGTGTGCTCGGCGAGAAGATTGGACTGCTAGGTGATGCGCGTGTCATGGGCACAGTGGAGGATACCGAGGATCGCACGGCAGCTTCCATCGCACAGAAGGAGATTGTGGACGAGATTCAAGAAGATCAAGTCGACTTCAACGAGAGTCTCAACGCCACGAGAGCCGCCTCGGAGGCCGCCGCTGCCGCCAAAGCGAACGAAGACCTCGACATCGACGGCAACGAGAAGGAGCGAAGACACGT
Source organism: Alternaria ethzedia (assembly GCF_023757985.1). NCBI lineage: Eukaryota > Fungi > Ascomycota > Dothideomycetes > Pleosporales > Pleosporaceae > Alternaria > Alternaria ethzedia. The sequence goes on from NW_026056197.1 coordinate 1,172,652, forward strand.
CGATGAATATATGCTTAGCCTGTACCGGGAAGAGTACGGCAAAGAACCGTACCGGCCGCCAACGGACCGGCAGAAGAGGAACCGAAAGGGACAGGATCCTCATGTGCGGCACAGAAAGAAGAAATACTAGTAATACGCAATTCTTTCTATTAAGCGACTTTGGGGTTTAGCGAGCGTGTTGGAAAAGGGAAAAATTATGTATTAGTAGTTGTACAATCGTAGAAAGAGCGAGTAGCATTTGCATGGTCTGGCGTTTTCTCCAATAGGGAGAAAGAGAAATGAGATTAGTGTACAATCATTGAGAAGAAGTACTGCAACTTTGGTGAAAGAGTAGGTATGTCTGGCGCGGGAGTTCATTGGTCATGTTGCCAGCATAAACAACGGGGTCAGTAACCCGAAGCTACTGAGTCCTCCCTTCAGTCATTTTAGCATTCTGGTAAAGGAGAAAGAGGCTATGCTGTGTAAGGACCGCTGTGAATGTCGAAGTGTATAATCCAGAGCCTGCCACTCAGAGTGGGCCTTGGGGACGACATCGGTCCAAACGGTGAGTAAGTTCCAACTATTGGTGATACGTATACCTCAAAGCGAAAAACAGACGGTAGTCTCTAGTCGGTGAACCCGGCTCATCACCGCTCACTGGACCCTGTCCATCGCTCCTGCCTCTTCAGCTCACTGCCAAGACCGCGCTACTAGGCCCAGTACTTTTCACCGTCACCGTCATATCAATCCAATCCATTGAAACACCTATCACGGCTGTGGCCAGATACCACGACAACACAATCGCAAGCGATGGCGACTCCAGAGAAGAAAGAGGAGCCCCCAAACGTCACTCCGTTGCTCAAGCTGCCCCGATGCTCGAAGACCGTGGCTGCTCCACCTAGACCGTAAGCACAAGACTGGCTGAATATCTGTGGAAGTTGCTAATCTATACAACAGAGACCACTACGGCTCGATAGTCAAGGTTACAGTCGGTAAACAGGACAACAGGCGCGAATTTCATGTCTACTCAGGCCTCCTTGCGCACTATTCATCCTACTTCAAAGCTGCCTTGAAGAATTGTTGGAGAACGCCTGAAACCGTCAATCTGGAGGATGATAACCCTGAGGTCTTCCTGGCGTTCTTTAGCTGGATCTATACAGGGAAGCTTTACTCGGCCCTCGACGCGTCAGGGAAAGTTCCTCTAAGCACGAAACTCATCTGTGAGATCTATGTCTTCGGCGACGCCCGGGGAGCTCCTGAGCTCTGCAACGCCACGGTTGACCTGGTTACCCAGAAGCTGCATCATGAGTGGATGTTCCCAAACCAAGATCTCGCCTATGTCTATGAGAACACACTTCATGGATCAGCTCTGCGCAAGGTCCTCTTGGATTTCGCAGTCAACAACTTTCGTTTCTCAGATCTTGTCGACCCGATCCAACGATCACGGGGATTGACACAATATCCAAAAGACTTCCTTGGAGATGTGTTGATGGCCCTCATGGCTCTTGGAAGCACTCCCATTCCGTCAAGTGCAGGGTATGGGAAGCTGCCTTTCGGCCAGGCCAACTGGGGCACGTACATCAAGCCTTTGATATGTTCAAGGTATCACGATCACCCAGCACCTCCGGCTTGATCGCGTCGATGCCGGTACGACGCTCCATGCGCGCGGAAAATCGGGTTGGAGAATACATAATCGCTTTTGTCTCATGACACAATGGGATAATGATGCTGGACAACTACGGGAGGGCGGCTCCACGACGCAAGCTTGGATCACCAGGATCTTGATAGTTGGGTGAATGGAAACCTGTTGCCCACTCCCTGCGATGATCATCTCGATGAGAGAAACGTGACATCTCTTGCGCACCTCCTCTACTATGTTTCCTATACTCTCTCTCTCTGACTCAGTCGCAACAAGCAAACAGCGGGTGCCGCCGTCTGCAGCCTGGTATATGTGGTCTCCTGGAGCAAAAGTGTCAACCGCACCCAACCCTTCTCATTATAATCCAATTTGACAACCGAAACTTTCACATACGACCAGCGCTTCCCGTTCGCTCAGCGGTACTTAAGCAGGATACCGGCGGATTAGTACTCGGGTGGGTGACCACCAGGGACCACCCGCTGTTGTATGTTTTTGCCCATTTCTCTTCTTTTTTTTTTTGCCATCATCATGTACCTTAGAGAAAAGTCAAAAGAAGGCATGTAACGTTTTTTGGGTGTTGCAGAGCTGACTTGGTCGGGAAGAATGATGTGTTTCGATACCTAGACTAGCTGGACGGAGAAATTCCTTCACTCCCACTCTCGACCGCCTCCTCTTGATCTCGATCGCCAACATCATCCTCGTCTCTCTCCGCTGTGTCGATGTTCTCCTCTCGTTCCAAATATGGCGGTGGTGCAAGTTCCTCGCTCTCCGCCTCTCCCTCTTCGTCCTTGCCTTCAACCCACACCCTGTTCAACTCCGCCTCGATTTCCTCTCGTCTCTTCTTCCACTCCTCGACTTTCGCAAGCCTTTCCCTCAGCTCTGCTAGCTCCTTCTCGACGCTCGACTTCTCAGACTGAGTGCCTATGCGTTGAAAGTCCCATTCGTCGCCGTGGTCGCCCATGCCGAGGGTTAGTGTGTAATCGTGGTAGCGCTTTAGGGATGCGCGCGTGGATATCGTGATCAATGCTGGAGTATGTGAGTCAGTTGAAGTCACCATGACAAGGGAAATGGAATACTTACTAATGCCCTTGGCTTTCGCGCGTTCATACAGCAGGCCTTCGACATCACTGCTAACCGCACTGGTGCCCTCATCAACAAATGCGTATCGCGGCTCGTGATAGAGTAACCTTGCTATGCCCATTCTCTGTTTCTCGCCACCACTGAAGACGTCTTTCCATACTTTCTTCGTGTCCCAGCCGCCTTCTCGATCGGGCAAGTAGCCCAATTTGGCTTCTTCAAGGACCTGCGAGAGTTCAAAGTCGCGACGGCCTGCATCCTTCATATCGGCATCGGTGTGAGGATAGATGACTTGGTCGCGGAGGGTGCCGGTAGAGAGGTAAGGTCGTTGAGGAAGGAACATGATGCCGTCCACGCCGATGCTGCGGGGACGACTGACAAGACCGCGGTATGCGGGCCAGAGACCAGCTACAATGCGCGAGACGGCGCTCTTGCCGCAGCCATTGGGGCCGGTGATGAGGAGATGCTCGCCGGAGTGAACGATGAAAGATAGGGATTCCAGGAGTTCTTCTCCACCCATGGGGTGCAGGGCTGGGGCGACGACTGGAACGTGTTCGAGGCGGATTCCATCGAATCCCTTGTGGACTGTGCCTTGGATATCGGAGACGGAATAGAGTTCTGGTCGCGTGCCGGGTGGAGGGTAGTATGCTTCTGCGTGGACGCGATGGAGAGTGCTGATCAGGGTGTAGACGCGTGATGTGTAGCCGGCCAGTTCAGAAAGATCTTTGATACTGTACATCATGCGACCGCCGGCATCGGCAAGCGACAGCATGAGTCGCTTGTTTGTGATAAAGTCCTTCATACGGCTGCGCTCGCGGTGAGATTTCTCTCCTCCGGGTAGCTCGGGTGTGCCTCCTACACCACCCCATTCGGGCAAGAAGACTGGGAGCGAAGTAACCAGGTAACCGAAAGCCGACCATGAGTACTTCAGCACGAAGTCTTCGAGCATGTTGTACCGGATCTTAAGACTGTAGATGCCTTCCATCCAGTGTTTAAGGTCCTTGAATCCTCGTTCCAGGAAGTGCTTTTCCATCTCGTCACCGCCGTAGAAAGCCACTTCTTCAGCGTTTGCGATGAGTCGGGAGTGCAGAGCACGGAACTCGCCTTCTCGTCGTCCTTCGACAGCTTTGAGCTTGCCAAAGGGAGGAGAAAGTTTCCGCAGTACTGTCGCGGTGAGGAAGTAGTTGCTCAGCAGACCGGTAAGCGCTAACGGTCCTAGAGAGCGGTAGAGCTGATAGTTGAACACACAAAGATCCACAAACGGCTTTCCTAAGCTCGAGTACAAGGATGCCGCACTCGCACAGAATAGCGTCAGATCTTGTGTGATGTATTGGTCTGCCCCAACGCCTACACCTCCATCCAGATTCTGAAGCTTGTAGTAGTTCAGATGGTCGTTCAGGTACAAGTCGTGGATGTACCGCGTGAGTCGCGTTCGGAACGCGATGGAGACCTTACTCTGCAGGAACTTGATCATAGCGTTCGTGTACGAAGAGAAGGTGCCAACACCAAGCCATTTGACGATGCCCCAGAGGAATGCCTTGCCGTTGCCTGCGACAAGGTCGCGCACGATTTCTCCGTCTAGACGCGCTACGACGAGTGACAGATACGTCCGCAGCATGAGGAAGACGCTATGGCTGACCAGCAGACCCGTCTCCTTGCTATTCCAACGCGGTATCATGATATTCAGGAGGCTCAGGAACTGGTGTAGGAAGGCCAAATTGAGGCCGGGCTTCGTCTGCGGTGGCGGCGCTTGCGGGTCGCTCGAGGTCGTGTCAGCCATGCGAGCTGCGCGTGGCGGCTGGAGGAAGAGTCTGCGATGCGCATCGAATGTGGTTTGCTTGGTGGGATGGATGACCACCTTGGACGTCGAGTCGCGGTAGGGCACGTAAATGGTTCTGGAGCCATCTTTGTTCCTGAGTCCGGAGTTCCTCCTCAGCAACCGTCGGCCGGTCTCCTTCTCTGCGCGCCGGCTCTTGTACCATCTCGTACCTCCATATCCGGTGCCTATGATGGTGAAGAGGAGGGTGATGGTGGATAGCAGCTTCGTGAGCTTGGATGCGCCGCGGACGCGGGACTTGAGGAGCGTCGCATAGCGGTCATAGAGTGCTAGGAGCGGGTCATGAGGCTGTCGCAAGGTAGACTGAGCGGCCATTGTTGACCGTGTACATCCTCTCTGGGAAGACTGTCATTTCTCGCAACGGCGGTGCTGGAGGTTGGAGATGGTGTACCTGGCATGTGAGCCAGTGCGATGATGCTTGCTGCGGTTTGAGCCGAGGCATGTGAAGGTGCACGTGCACTGGGGAAATCCGGGGTGGCTCCACAACAGTTCGACGAACACAGCCGTAGAGCAGGCTACTGTTGTCTCCTCAATCTTCACGCATCGACGAGATTTGTTTCATACTGTCACTAAGAGTCTGAGAACTGAAGACTTTGGAATTAACATTACTAAGTTTCAAGCTCGACTACCATCCGCCACGGGAAACCGTGGTTGTTAAACAGCAGCAAAATGCCTCCAATGCACCCCCAATTTCTTTCTCGATTATCAATCCTTCTCATTAGCTCAAGCAGTCGAAGATTCTTTGTGTTCAATCTGCTTCATTATCATACACAGTTGGCTCTTCAGCCAGCCTCCTAGAAATTCATACAGGTGCCCCGCCTGCTCGCAAGTATCGCCATTACCTCCCCAATTAGCCAGTGCCTCGACGATTTGCGCACATCCTCGCAACTCATGTAGGACTATCTGCCTTTTATGTCTTTCTTGCTCACCGTCGTCAAACTTGTACTGGGTGAATGGAGATGACTGCATGTACAGGTTGTAATTTTCCGCGTCCCCAATGCTCGTCACAGACGAAGGGGAGAAAACGGTCTGCGAGAAAGGAAGAGGCTGGCAGTAGTTCCAAGAAAGCGATGTCGAGACTGGGTAGCTCGTACGGGGTCCGCGACTATCGCTAGCAGCAGTCTGGTACCAGGCCAAAATCTTGGATGTGATGCTAGAGTATAGCATAGCAAGATGTGGGTCTGACGAGCATGGACACCTGAGAAGCCGCAAGATGTTCTCTCGTGCTGACCGGACAGTATGAAGAACGGCATCGAATGAATCCCTCGAGTGGCCCGGGTATGTGACGTGTGGCAGGCTCTCGAGCGTCGAATAGGCCAACGGATAGCAACTATGGCAGTTGTCTGTCGTGACTTCGGCGCAGGATGCCATATTGTCGTGTCCTCCTACGGTTTGGCTCATTGGACTATACGGAAAAGATATAGAGGAGGCCGAACGTAGATGCTCCACAGTCTTTGCACCGCTAGGGTGATAGTCCGTGGGGTTTGCGTCATCGCCGCTGATGTAGTCGTTGAGAGTCTCCCAGGTGGGATACTGAGACTGTACCGCCTGCTCCTGAGTGAAAGGATTTTGGAAGAACTGGTCTGTCCCAGCGGCTGACATATGTTCCGGCTGAACATGTTGTCTCGACAGGACGTCAGTGTCCATGTAGGTGGTATCTTGAAGGATTTCATTCGGGTATGGTGGTTCAGGTGCAGTCTCGGAGTCAAAACCTGAAGGCGTGGATAGGCTTGGTGTAGGTGACCAGTCTGAAGGCCAATTCGACGTGGCTTCCGAATCGGTCCGCCGAACGGAAGGAGTTTGTAGCATAAATGTGCCGAACTCATTGCCACTTGGTGATGGGCGTTGCCTTGTGACTTTGACAAACGGAGACCCATCTGGGTTCCTCTTCCTCACCCGGCCTGGCTTTCCGTGTTTTCTCGAGACGCCGTATACGCATTTCGTGTGGGTTTGGAGGCAGCGCGCACAGTCCGGATGCTCTTTGCTGCACTTGACTTTCGACGCGGCACAGGCGTCGCATGAAGCCCGGAGCTTCAGATTCCCGTCCCGCCGAGGTGTAAATGGTTTGGGTGCTGAAGTAGGTGTAGACATCTTGAGTGGTGTTTTGTTGCTTTCAAGTATGACCGGAGATCTCCAGAGAATGGGTCGAGATGGTGTAGACATTATGATATAACGGGCATCCTCTGTCAAAGAGTCGGTGTCGGGTAAAAGATAAGCTGAGCGTTGTACTACCAATTCCTTCAGGCCAGTTCCAGCTCCATGAGGCTCCACCGCCTTTATATATGAACTGTTGTCTGAATATTCTTACCTTTCCCAAATGCATCATTGTGGTGTAGGTGAGATTTAGCGCTCTCGCATAGAGCTGCATCGCAGGATTACCATTGCCATGATTAGCGCACCCGCATGTCTCAGCCCTCGCGCCCACATCATACCTTGCTACCCGGCAAGCGAGCTGCACACGTCTCTATGAGGTCTGTTCGCTGCATGCTGCATACTGTCTGCGGCCATGTCAACGGTTGCAGCTATCTTGATCCCTGACACCACGTTTTCCAGGTGTGAAGGTGTGGTGTGAGTGGTCAGCAGGGAAGCTAATGCAGGTGGTGGACGGCTGTGCGAGAGAAAATACGTCTTGGTAGCGGTGCAGATGCAGCATCCAATGAACAAATGATGTGTCAGCCGCATTGTGCTGACAGAAGACTCTGATACTGAACGACATCGCAGCGCTTTCTTGAAGAAACGAGTGCCAAGGTGAACGGCTGATGCTGGCTACCGGACGAACGGTAGTTGAGGTCGCTGCATGCATTTTCTCAAGAGCTCTGCGTGTGTCCAATGACGCAGGACCGACCCTGCTCTCGATATGGTGAGCGCAGTCGTATGATAGACGTCGCACATGTATAGTAATACAGCAACATATTCTAGCACACGAGAGGAAGTTGGGAACATTCATTCATCTGGATCGAAGATGATACAGAGATCCATCGTGCCTTCCAATGACGACGTACATAAGACTAGCGTGCTGCTGGCCGAGATGGGTAAGCGCTGCCTGCAGCTCAAAATAACTCTCCACCTCAGTGGCCAGCACACCCTCCTCTCGCTGCACCTTTCGATCCTGCTCCTATAAACGTCTTTCTACGTATCCTTGACAGCTTCTGCATGTTTCTTCTATGACGGTGAGCCCACGTGTGCCTGCTATCCACTCATGACTATTCATTTGTCGGCTGTGCACCGGGTGGAGCACCTCCGTTGCTATATGCAGGTCGCGATACTGTTCCGTGGATCAGATAACCTGAATAGGATGGCATTAATTCTCTAGCCAGGAACGATAAGAGGCTGTTAGGTGCGGCTCTGCGAAACAAGCTCGAAGAATCAAGGACCATCCTTGGTGCTTGTGGTACCTGAACCTAGAGGTAAGCATGGCACGAACAAGTGTTTAATCCGCGTACACTAGCTGGAGGGGAGTCGAAAGCTTACAGTAGAAATGAGAGTATGTTAATAGTATTAAACCCTTTCTAACATCCACAGCAATGAGCACTCATTATGGCGGTATTGACTAGCCGTAACAGCGACATACCCTCATCTGCGATAACCTCGCGATCTGATCGATCACCATCTTCTGCAAACTACTACATTGAGCCCACCACATCCACAACTAAACCGAATCCATTTCAAACCGCACCCTCCCAGGCTACCCAAAGCCCATTTCGTCCACGCGGCATGCAGCTACCGAACATGTAAGCGAAACCCCTCCCGCTATTCGCTCGCTCAAAACCCACCCACCCGTAAGCTCTGGTGTTGGCGACAATTCTCATTCGAGACGACCTATCCAACCCCCTGCCCACCAGGTAAAAGCACGCGACACAGCCTCCACATGCACATGCACGCCGCAACCGCCAAACCCATGCGGGTTGAAAACGTGGTCAGCCAGGTTACTATCTTCACGGCTGACGGCCCAATTCGATATTCGCTAATCTCATTGCCATGGCCATGTGCGCGGTTCCACGCGGCCGGGTACCGGTGAAGCAGGAAAGGTGGACATGCTGTAGCGAAGAGAAATGGACAATAGGGATGCTTCAGATGTGACGGTGTCAAAAAAGACAAGATGCGAGGGGTAGACACGTGGGAAAAATGTAGTATTGCGGCTCTGTGGTTTCCAGAGATCAGCCGATCTCAACGCCTGACGCTCCAGCGCAGCCTTATGCAAGTTGAATCAATAACACCAGACCGCGAGTATGGTCCTGGTAAACACCCTTACGCCATAACATACCCAGTTATGCATGAACAAACAATGCCGAAAGACTGGCTACAAGTAGTTCCCACCCGAATATGCCAGTCCTGCGCCATCAAACATCATGATCGTTTCCAACAGTGGACTGCGCCTTCAACTAAGAGACCGCCTCTTTCATCGCTTCATCAGTGGACGTCTTTTGAGCCGCGGTCGATTCTAGCCGAGAAATCTACTCTTCAGCTTCTGTGTTCCAAATCTCCACCTCCCTGTTTTCCAACTCCTTCATCTTCTCTTCCCCGAATATGGTCTCGGTCGGCAACCCTGTCTTGCCATAGTTCACAACAGGACCAATAGTATTGATCCATTGCTGTCTCCTCTCCATCAGAGTGCGTATTGGCTCGCCGACGCCCGGTCTCGAAATGCCAGCGTTGGCCACAGGATGGCTTCCGCCTCCCGCACCACCAGGCCGCTTGTTTTGTTTCTTGCCCTTGCCTATATTGCGGTTGCGCTTAAGGTATGCGGCGTTGAGTTGGTTGTCAAGATCGTCAGCTATAGTGTTGTACTCTTGCTGGGCTATGCGCTCCTCGGTGAGTTCGAGGAGGCGCTGTTTCCGTGCGCCGTTGATGATGGACTGCTTGCGGAGTTCTTCTTGCAGGAATCGTAGCCGTTGAGCTACTTCGTCGTCAAAGTGGGAATCGTACGATTGCGCTTCGGCGTCTGCTTCCGAGATTAGGCCAAAGTGTTTGAGTTCCATCAGCACGCGGTCTTCTATGCCAACGTAGTCGGTGCGATTGGTTTGTTGCGGAGGTTTCCAACTGGGCTGGACAAGTTCGGGAAGTTGGGCGGCGGCGGGTATCGAGTTGTTGTTGGTGACATCTGCTGGTGCACCTGCACCTTCGTCAATGTCCATGGCGTCTCCATTGATTCCATTCGTCTCGTGTTGGGAGTTCTGATTGCCGCGGCCCTCGGGACGTAATGTGGCTAGCAGGCGCGACAGGAGAGGACCGGTAGACACCTGGTCGGTCTCAAGCACGTCGTCTGTTATGTCTTCGGCTGCCCCGCGCGGGACGTTGGGCGGCGGTCGCTGGTCGTTGGAGTCTATGTGCATAGAACCATCCTCTTCAGCCCAGATCTCCTTGTAATGCCGCGGGCCCCGCCTAGGAAGCACAAAGGGCGCTACTCGGTCGCCACGCTCTTTCAGGAAAGCAACATCTTCCTCGGTAAGTGGTCGTATGTATGGTTCAACGTAGTTGGCGAAGACAGTGGCATTCACCTGCGACGGGGGCTTGGCGTTGGAGAAGTCCTTTGCTGGTGGTGACCCGGCTATCCTGTCCCGGAGATTGGACTTGGGAAAGTCGGCGACGCAGTAAATCTCCTTCCTTTCCTCGATCGACATGCCCGGGGTGACTTCGCGTATATGGTATATGGTGGGGTCATCGAATTTGGCGGGGTCTGGGCCAAAGGTTTGGAACTGTGGTACGGCGGGCGCGGGCGCCGGTTGGTGGGAGACATCGGAGCCGCTGGGTGAGGGAGCATCGGCTGGCCCGCCGCCGGCAGCAGAGGGCGGGGCTTGGGATATCGGCGATGAGATGGCGGAGGAGTTTTCTGTGCGTGAAGTCAGATGTCTGTCGAGTCCTCTGATCTTGAGCTTGACGATCAACTGTCGGCGTCTAGGAGCCATGTTGAAGAATGTGTAATGTAGTGCATGTGGAGAGTGATTGCATGGGTACAAGTAGAGTCGCAGAGAAGAGTGATTGCCCAGTGTTTGTTGACTTACCTTTGGCGTCACCACCGTCCTGCCTGGCCAGGCCATGGGCACCAGTCGCAGGCGGGTGCTTTCCGTCCTCGTCGTGCTTCTTGCTCACCTTCTTGAGCTTGTGTTTGCGCTCCTCGCCGTCCTTTTCCCTGTCTCTTTCGCGCGGCGCGCGGTTCTTCTTGTTGTTCATGAGTTCCCTCAGCGCACCTTCGGACTGCACGCAGCGTGATTCGACGTTCTTCAGGACATTCTTCTCGATGTTATCGCGCATAAGAAAGAGCTGCTTGCCGGACGGGATCGACGAGCCGCTGGTACCGCCGTCCAGAATATCCTCGACGGTAGTAGGGCACTTCTTAAGATATGAGCTCAGGCGATTCCCAAAGTACGATGACGACGCGGCAGGCTCGACCGAGGCGCGCACATTGGGGAGCGGCGTTGTGTTCCGGCTGCGCGGTGGCTGCGAGGGCTTGGAGCCCGGCTTGGTCGCCTTTCCCTTGCTACCCAGGCCTGGGGGCGCCATACTGGACGTGTCGCCGTGGGTTGTCGGGGTATGCGGGGAAGGAAGTCGCGTCGGCGCACGGCAGACGCGAGGCGGTGGCGGAAGTCTGGAGGCTACCGGCGTGCTATCATGGGCGCTCTACGGGCGACGGGCGTGCATCAATGGGGTTCGTAGCAGGCGTCGGCGGTGGTGGCATGGCCGTCGCGGGCATGCATGGTGTTGGCAGGCCTGGAGGTCCGGGGCGTGCTAGCCTCAGGACACGCCAAGTCGCGAAAGCCCATGGGCGCTGCGATAAGATGGATCGTGTCGGCGGCCCAACGTCATTAGCGACGCCTCAGCACTATTCATGCACAACGGCATCGTCTGTAATTGCCCGAGAGGCCTGTGTGCATGCTGTGCGGTGTCTCTTGACGCAATCTCCTGTTCGCGCCAGTGAATCAAGCTTTGGCTAACGTGCTGCCCGGGGCTGTCGAATCCCATCCGGGAGGGGGCGGCTGCGTGTTGCTTCCGACCAGCCTCAATGCTAGCCACCCGCTGCCAGCTCCACCACCATCATCGCCGCCTCTTAGCAGACTGCCTCCCTGCGCTCGCTCGACACCCGCTCTACCAGCAATGCATTGTAGTCGGCCTGTACTAGCGGCCTCTGTGTAACCCTCGTCCAGTGCGCGCTGTCATCTGTAGCCACTCGCAGTCGCTCCAACATGTGTACGTCACACAGGCTTGCCGCCCGTTCGCCTCTGGCACCCACGCTGACCCTCCTATAGCTGCCCAGCGGATTGGCATTTTTACCATCGACTTCCCGGATCCGCTCGTGATCGACTACGATAACAACCAGTTCATCACCCTGAACGACTCCGTCTCGTTCCAGTATCGCATCCTCAACAACATCCAGACCCTGTCCACCAAGGGCGTCGACAGCAACCAGGACCCATACGGCATTCTCTACGTCCCCGATGTCAGCACAAACAGCTGTAGGGAACAAGAACGACTTCACGTGCCCGAGAATGCGACGCGGATAGCGAACCTGCCCACCGACAAGGACTACGCCCTCATCGCCGTTGCGCCCTGGTTCTCCGCGCAATGTACGACGGAGTACTTCGCCGCCGCGCGCAACCTTCCCACCAAGGCCTTCCTCACATATCAGCCAGGCGACACCAACGCCAAGCCCCCAGTGCTGAACGATGCGTCGTGGAACCTTGAGGATGGCGGTAGTTGGCAGACGGCTAACGACTTTCCCACCTACGCCCTGTCGTCAATAACGGGCAACAATATCATGGATCAGCTGAACGAGTACTCTGGAAATCTCAGCTCAGTGCCCCATGCCGACGAACTATCACAGATCTACAACTCGTCCGACTATGTGCGGCTATGGGCAACCGTCAGTACTGGTGAGTACAGCCTGCTCACATCTATGAACGGCACTAACCTCGCTGCTCAGACTCCGGTGGTCAGCTTCCAAGTCTATGGGTCTTCCTCGTCATCGTACTAGCAATCCTCCTCGTCGCTGTCAGCATCACCTCCCTCATCATGCATATCATCCAACGGAGACGGCGCAACGATCTCCGCGAGCGCGTTCTCAACGGCCAGGTTGACCTCGAAGCGTTGGGCGTCAAGCGCCTCACAGTCTCGCAACAAGTCCTTGACAAACTTCCCATACATACCTACACTGCTCCTGCCACTGCGAGTGAGCCCGAGAAAGCGACCACACTCCAACCGCCGAATCAAACACTGGGAATGCTACATGCCGCTGTAGATGCGGAAACTGGACACAAGGGGGCTCCGTTATCCCGTCGCTCATCTGCGCCCACAGTGCCTACATCTGGCGTGTCGGCTGCGTGGTCTCAGCCTACATGTCCAATTTGCATGGATGATTTCGAGACCAACGAGACTCAAGTGCGCGAGCTTCCATGCCACCACATTTTCCACCCCGAATGTATCGATACCTTCCTCCTCAGTCACTCCTCGCTGTGTCCTATGTGCAAGCAGACTGTATTGCCTGCCGGCGCTTGTCCGGTCAAAATAACCAATGTCATGGTACGGCGAGAGCGCCATATCAATCGCATGCGGGCGCGCAGTGCACATACAGCGAGCGCCCAACCAAGCTCTGCATCCACGGCACCAGCACTGCCAACTCGACCGCCGGTGGCTTTTGGGTCGCTTGGTAGCAGGATAGGCGGTGCCATATCTGGGCGGCGCATCTTCAGTGCGCCTGTGCGCACGCAATCACGACCACACGATATTGAAATGGCAACCACACCGCCACCAGATGCCCCAACGCATCACCAATCGACCAACGCACCACCTTCACAAACCACGCAAGACTGCAGTCCCACACAAAACAGACGGGAATGGGCACGGCAACGAGCATTGGCTATGCTTGGTCCGCGTCATGCACCGGCTAGTGATGTGGAAGAAGAAGAGAGCATTCCGAGGTGGCGGCGGGTGTTCCGCAAGGTCTTTCCAAGTTAATAAGCGATTTCCTTCATCACGATACCTCAGCATAGTTTCGGCGCAACACTCTCATTAACGTAATGTATTACAAAGGCGTTCAGTATCACGGGAGCGCGTCTGGATTTGGAAAGGGAGATACCAGGGCTACATAGGATACGGCCATCGCGTACAAATATTGAATTGTATTATCTTTGAATTTGCTATCTCATACTTTGAGCCTGTCGGTTCCCGGCTGTGCGGGCTTAGCTGCTTTTGCCATGTCGTGACTTCCCAACCTATTTATCCAGATCACACATCCAACAACAGCAGCTACCCGACTCCTTATCTCCACGCCTCCCTGTCGGAATCCTATACTCGACCACAGTGCGCTAGCACAAACATTATGCATCTTTCAGCTCGGGGACAGTCGCGCAAATCACACTGGGACGAACAACGAGCACCGCTGATATTGCCATTGATGAACGACACGAACGCTAGAAGAAAAGCTCTCTCCGATTTCCGCACTACCGTTTTGCTGGCTGCAGAAAGTCTTTTGATCCTACTAGCTCGCTAGAGCTCTCAAACTCTCCCAGGAAGTCCAGCCCATAATCAGCCGTCGCACGTCTGGTTCGTGACCTCGACCGGGTCCATCAATCTAATATATACAACATTCGCCTCTTGCATACCCGTCTTGTACTTGTCACGCTACGGTAATTTCCACAACGACTATTTTTGGATTGGCTCTCCCCCAAGCGTTTACATTTTACCCCAGGATCTGAACGTTCTAGAGCAAGATTGCCCTGCATTTGGCGGCATTGTCTCGCTTGCTTGCCGGCTGTCTCGTACGGAAGTCTACGAGCAATATCGACGGGCAGATCTCATATCTAAAGCATGGCAGCCTTACCATCTTTGTTTCCATCTCCGAGCTAGAGGTGCAAGAGGCGAATGCAAGGTCGTCTGTTGGTAGCGAGTGGCTATCTGTCGCCGTCTTACAAGAAAATGTAGCCAATTACATGTCTATGTCTGCGGACCACAAGACTGCTTGGTTTGCACAGAGAGCTTTCCGGAGTAGGTGTGGTCAAGATGTACTACTCACGTTCTAGGTCTCGTAATCGGATAATACGTTGACATATAAGGCGATCATGTCCCACAGTTACTCCAGTCTGAGTAGCAACACTACACTACCACCATTATCCCGCAGTCTACTTCTTCTTATCAGTCTGCTCTATCTTCTCGATCTACATCAGTAAACACCAACGCGATGAAGTACATATTTACCACCCTCGCCCTTGCGGCCGCCACCATCGCTGCTCCAACATACCAAGCACCAGATTCATTCAAGATCAAGAGCGTTGTGTCCGGTGGCTCAGGATGTCCTCAGGGCAGTATCGACATCAACTGGACCGAGAACGGCATCATGCCAATTTGTAAGCCGCTACCGCGTTATATTCCCTCTTGGTCTCTCTACTAACCTCACACCCAGACTTCAACAAGCAATTTACAGCGCGGGTGGGAAACGGAAACGCTGCAGAAGACTCACGAAAGAACTGCCAGATCAACCTCGGTCTCGAATTCTCCCCCGGCTTCTCCTTCGCCATCTTCAGCGCAGACTACACTGGCTGGGGTGAGCTGGACGGCGGTGTTACTGGTGTAGTAAAGTCGACATACTACTTCTCCGGTCAACAAAGCCAGTCGACGTCAGCACTGAGTATTCAAGGTCCTTTCAATGGCAAATACTTCAAGCAGGACAACGTGCCAGCTGCAGTCTGGTCACCATGTGGTAGCGATGCCGCTTTCAACATCAACAGCGAGGTCGCCTTGACACCATTTGCTACGCCGGCGAGCGGTGTGCTTGCTGCGACAAAGGAGGCTGGTCGCTTTACATCAAATCTGTACGTGCAGTGGAGAAAGTGCTAGTGGGAAATACTCGGAGTATGTGTAAAGGGGGGCCTGATGGAAATTGTAGTTGTAGATCATGCTTAGTGCCACGTAGAGAGATCAAAATTTTCTTTCTCCTTATTGCGAACGCTCATCACTCTGTCGACTGTGCTTGTGCATCTTATCAATTTTTTGCATAGCCTGTGGCTCTTGCATGTCGGTATCCACGCAGTACGCTGTGACCAGTAAGCTTCTCCACAGCATGTGCATGATGTGGCGGGTGCGGTGACACATGAACATCGCACCGCGACTACAAACCCTCAACATCAGCTTGGCTTTCAAACCCTTTCCACAACATTCTGTTCGCCCTGTTCACTATTCCGAACTCTTATCGTCTCACCGCGAGACATACAGGCGTCGTTGATCCTTAGCCCGTATCCACCCGCTTCACTAACGTGATGATCGTAAGGCAAGACAAGAAGCCGCGGCAGGAACGATAACACTGAAACTCTTGCGCGATCCACAAAGGGAACCACAAGAGTACGCGGACACAGGTTCGTCCGTTTTGTAAAGCGAGAAAGACAAAAAACTAGTCTCAAAGTCGACACGTCGAACGCTAGTCATGGCCTTGGCAGTCGCGATGTCCGTTTTCCAACGAAAGATCTAGCCACGTGAAGCGATTGTCCCGCGTTCAAGGGGAAGGAATCCACTTCTCGATACGGCAGGCACCGCAATGGACCCGGCGGGGTGCAGCGGCCTGGGCAAACACACGATGCGCAGATGGTGGGCAATTGCCGGGAGTGTTTAGTAACGACTGCGACCTGGAATCCGACCGACGTCGGGAGCTACTGAAAGACTCGGAAATCTTGGAAGACGACGATGATAGCTAGCTCATTTGTCGGTAGACGGCTCATCTAGGCGGCAGACACCCACTCGAGCTAAGCCCCAAGAATAGCGGGGAAGAATATTTTATTGGGGAAGGGATGATGCAAGCGGTAATCTGCTGTTTGTGACCCCACTTCGAAGGGTCTCAGCCAAGATGCTACAACAGGCGTACTGCCGAGGATAGGGACAGTCGCGTGGCGACTCGACTCGTTTAAGAAGTGACCTTGACCCGTTCGACTTGTCTCTGCCGATACCCAAATCAACTCTTACACCACCACTACTACCATCGCCTCAATCATGTCTCCAGGAAAAGTTTCGACTCTCGACTTTGAGACCTTCTACAACATCATCGACGGCAAGCAGCGCGGCTCAGACAACATTCACCATGGCATCAACCCCGCAACTGGCCAGCAACTCTGGGATGTACCCATTGCGAGCGAGCAGGACCTGAACGACGCTGTTGCGGCCGCGAAGAAGGCCTTCCCCGCATGGAGAGATACCCCTGTAGGTTCTGACTGTACGAAGCGCATGTGAGACACATACTGACTTTCTACCTCTGCAGATTGAGAAGAGGAAGGAGCTCCTCAACAAGGTCGCCGAGTCGTACCAACAACACACTGATGACTTTGTCAACCTGCTGTGCAAAGAGTCTGGCAAGCCGGTACGTCATAGCCGTTCTTGGGATCATTGACATCCTTGCTAACATACGAATAGAGAAAGTTTGCTGCCATTGAGGTTGGTGCCGTTGCTGGATTCATCGGTCACCACTTGACTCTCGATGTCCCTTCTGAGAAGGTTGAGGATGAGGAGAAGACCATCTACACAGAGTACTCACCTCTCGGTGTTTGCGGCGCCATCTGCCCATGGAACTTCCCTCTTGTTCTGAGCACTGGAAAGATTGCACCGGCCCTCATGACCGGAAACTGCATGATCGTCAAGCCTTCACCCTTCACACCTTACACAGCTCTGAAGTTTGTAGAGCTGGCACAGGAGATCCTCCCTGCAGGTGTCCTCCAAGTAGTCGGCGGCAACAACGAGCTCGGTGTTCAGATGTGCCTCCACCCCGACATCGCCAAGATCAGCTTCACCGGCTCCATCGCTACCGGAAAGAAGGTCATGGAGACATCTGCAAAGACCCTCAAGCGCGTCACACTCGAGCTGGGTGGCAACGATGCGTCCATCATCCTTCCTGATGTCGACATCAAGAAGACTGCACCTGAAGTCGTCATGGGTGCTTTCCAGAACAGCGGTCAAGTATGCGTCGCTACCAAGCGCATCTACATCCACGAGTCCATCTACAAGGAGTTCCTTGAGGAGATGGTCAACTTCACCAAGTCGATCAAGATCGGTAACCCAGACGATGGCGACAACCTGCTCGGACCTGTTCAGAACCAGATGCAGTACGAGCGCGTAAAGGGCTTCTTCGAGGACAGCAAGGCCAAGGGCTACAAGTTCGCCGCTGGCCAGCCCGACGTCAGCACCGGAAAGGGGTACTTCATCCAGCCAACGATCATCGACAACCCGCCCAACGACTCCCGTATCATCCAAGAAGAGCCATTCGGTCCTATCGTGCCCACCCAGCCGTGGTCCGATCTTGATGAGGTCGTCGCACGCGCTAACAACACAAACACCGGTCTCGGTGCCTGTGTTTGGGGCAAAGACGTCGAGAAGGCCTGCAAGGTAGCGCGCCGTCTCGAAGCTGGTTCAGTATTCGTAAACTCATGGGAGAAGCCAACACCTCAGGCGATATTTGGAGGCCACAAGGAATCTGGCATCGGCGGAGAATGGGGCAAGACTGGTCTTCTTGCATACTGCAACCCGCACGTCATGCACGTCTACAAGTCATAAAACTGGGCAGATAACACCCTGCATGACCACATAGATGAGCAAAGGGGATGATCACAACCCAGTCAATACAAGAATGTTTTGAAATGCTTGAAAGGCTTGAGTACCTTGACCCTGCGATGATGTGGCGGGACCCATTGAACGAAGGAACATGAAGCATTTGATAACCGGTGGCTAACATAGAAATCGTCTGTTCGCCTGGTGTTCGTACCGAAAAGGGTTTAGATGACATCTACCTCTGACAGGCTTAGCGCTTGGCGCACCCAGAGCACGGGCCCGCATGATGCTTCGTGCCTGGATGGCGGTTCTCCATTCATATCGCATGAGCGGCACCTACCCACACGCAATATCATCGTTTTGCTGTGCGCCGCATCAGCCCACTGTTCATCGACTTGTCGTTCGTCGATGTTGGACTGGAACGGCTAAAGTCGCTCGGTTCCGAGGTTCCTTTGGGCGCTGCCGTGCAATGATCTCCAGGATGCCGTTTCACGGTTTCATGAAACAATGCGCCTCATGGGAGCTAACCGCCCAAATTTGACCCACCATGGAATCGCTCCAGACGCACAATCGCGGCTGGTGGTTTGTATAAGATGGAATCGCATCCGCCGCCATACTGTTTCTTCACTCACTCGGTCATCACCATTCTCTACACACTCTCTTCATCTTCTCTTCTTTGAACCCTACTGGAAGCGTGCTTCCTGACATTCTTTTCTTGAATACCCACGTAGAAGCGAGCTTCTATCCTTTTTCCACCTACCAACCGAACACCTTTGAACCCGAACCGATCGAAAAGTAGCAATCATGCACTTCAGCACATCCTCTATCTACTTCGGTGTCGTCGCCTTGTCTTCGACTTCCGCTGTTCTCGCAGCTGCTCCCTACGGACAGTGCGGTGGTCAGGGCTTCCAGGGCGACTCTACCTGCCCCCAGGGATGGTCCTGCGTCAAGAGCAACGACTGGTACAGCCAGTGCGTTAGCGGTGGTGGAAACGGCCAGGCACCTCCTGCTGCCACTGGCGTCGCACCCGCACCCGTTGTTCCCTCCGCTGCGCCTGTGCCATCGATGAACGCCACCGAGCCCATCGCTGCCCCTGTCGCTGTTGCCCAGCCTGCTGCCACTGGCTCCGCCGGTGGTGCCAACGGCTCCACCCCCGACGTCGCTGGAAGCGGTGCCAACGGAGCCAAGTGCTCTCTCGATGCTGCCTTCAAGTCGCACGGCAAGAAGTACCTCGGTGTTGCTACCGACCAGGGTGCTCTCGGCAAGGGCAAGAACAAGGAGATCATCGTCGACAACTTCGGCCAGGTCACTCCTGAGAACAGCATGAAGTGGGATGCCACCGAGGCCACCCAGGGCAAGTTCACCCTCGACGGCGCCAACGCGCTCGTCAGCTTCGCCACCGAGAACAACAAGCTCATCCGTGGACACACCACCGTCTGGCACTCTCAGCTCCCTACCTGGGTCTCTTCCATTACCGACAAGACCAAGCTCCAGGAAGTCATGGTTGCCCACATCAAGAAGCTCATGACCACCTACGCCGGCAAGGTCTACGCCTGGGACGTAGTCAACGAGATCTTCAACGAGGACGGTTCCTTCCGCTCCTCCGTCTTCTACAACGTTCTCGGCGAGGACTTTGTTGCCACCGCTTTCGCTACCGCAAAGGCCGCCGACCCAGAGGCCAAGCTCTACATCAACGACTACAACCTCGACAGCCCCAGCTACGCCAAGACCAAGGCCATGGCCAGCAACGTCAAGAAGTGGATCGCTGCTGGTGTCCCCATTGACGGCATCGGTTCCCAGTCTCACTTGTCTGGCAGCTGGCCCATCTCTGACTACCCTGCTGCTCTCAAGCTCCTCTGTGGCTCTGCTCCCGAGTGCGCCATGACTGAGCTCGACATCAAGGGTGGATCTGCTGCTGACTACAAGACTGCCGTCACCGCCTGCTTGGACGTTGAGAACTGTGTCGGTGTTACCGTCTGGGGTGTCAGCGACACTGACTCTTGGATCGGTGCTGCTTCCACTCCTCTTCTCTTCGACGGCAGCTTCAAGGCCAAGGAGAACTACAACGGTCTCTGCACCGCTCTTGCTTAGATGCGTAGAGTGAACATGAGAGTTTCAACTAACTCTACCACCTTTCGGTAGACGTTGAGTGTTTGTTTTGTTGAGATGGGATGGTATTCTATCGTATATATATTTACTTCTTTGAGATGAGAACATCATCTTTCAATTGATCATTTGAATCGCTTCACTCTATTTCTCTATCCAGGCAACAACGTGATGATGAAATGGTGTTACATGTGCTTCATTTTCCATAACGATTACGCAACTCCAAGTCGCAGGCTGACAGCCCTTCGGTGGGCCTCGAGTTCCTCAACTCGCGCGAGCTCCATAACAGCAGGTCCGACGTTCTCAAGTCCTTCCTTAGTCAGGTGGGAGCTGGTGATGTGCTTGACGTATGATGACAAGTTGACACCGGAGTATTGCTTAGCGTAGCCGTATGTTGCTATCTCAAGTTAGCAGGAGGTCTGAAGAGAACATATTGGGGTGACTTACGCAGAGAGTGATTAACACCAGCAGAGTAGTCACCGACACTCTCCGGGGTCCATTGGCCGATAAACACACTTCCAGCATTCTCCACCATCTCAGCTACCTTCTCTGCATCGTCGACTTGCAGGATGAGATGTTCGGGTGCGTAATCGTTACTCAGCTGCATAGCCTCCTCCATTGTGTCTACTGCAAGTGTGAAGGAGTGCTCGATAGCGCCACGGACAATGTCTACTCGTGGTAGTGCGGTCGCCTGCTTGTGAAGCTCGTCTTCGACTGCAACAAGCTGCGACTCATTCATTCCAACTGCAATCAAGATGACCTGGGAGTCGACGCCGTGCTCAGCTTGGCTGAGAAGGTCGGATGCAACGAAAGCAGGGTTGGCGTTCGCGTCCGCAATGACGAGCACCTCACTCGGTCCCGCAGGCATGTCGATGCTCACACCGGCGTTTGTGTCGTTGGAAACGTGCATCTTCGCTGCGGTGACGAACTGGTTACCCGGACCGAGAATCTTAT
Source organism: Alternaria ethzedia (assembly GCF_023757985.1). NCBI lineage: Eukaryota > Fungi > Ascomycota > Dothideomycetes > Pleosporales > Pleosporaceae > Alternaria > Alternaria ethzedia. The sequence goes on from NW_026056197.1 coordinate 1,193,759, forward strand.
CGACCTTGGTCACGCTTTCAGTACCGTATGCCATTGCTGCGACGGCTTGCGCACCACCAGCGAGGACGATAGATTCTGCGCCAACCTTGTGAGCAACGTAGACAACCTCAGGAGTAACTTGGCCATTAGAGCGTGGTGGAGTCGCGAGGACAATCTTCTTGCAGCCAGCGACCATGGCAGGTACACCAAGCATGAGCGCTGTAGAAGGAAGCACAGCTGTTCCACCAGGCACGTACAGGCCGACCCTCTCAATCGGTCGAGCAAATCGTGAGCACACGATGCCGGGCATAGTCTCTACTCTCAGTGGCTTGTCCTCTTTCTGTGCAGCGTGGAACTTCCTGATGTTCTCAAATGACACATCAATGGCCTTGGCCGTCTCAGGCCTCAACTGCATGAGCTCCGGAGGGAATGGTGCCCTCAGCACTGGCGAGGTGAGCGACGTCGCCTTCTCGAACTTGTGCGTGTATTCAAGCAACGCAGCATCTCCGCGAGTTCTGACCGCCTCGATGATTGGTAGACATATACCCAGGATCTTGTCGGTCGAGCGTTGCGATGGTCGTTGAAGGGTGGCGCTGATGGTCTCTGGTGTCTCGTTTTTGGTTGCGTATCGTCTCATGGCGATGCGACCGTCTTTTGTGCCAGCGGGATCGTCCTTACTCTTGGGTACTGAAGCAGCTTCCTTGACCTCTTCCTTTGTTGGGGCATTTGCTGTACCGTTGGTCGCACCATTCGTTGCTGCAGCTGCTTGCGCGGCAAAGGCCGGCTTAGCATCACCCTGTCGCCTCTTGACCTTGATGCTCTTCGCGTCGAGGTTGCGTTCAACATCCTCTAATGACACGCCAGAGGCTATGCACTTGGTGAGAGCAAAGTAGAAAAGATCAGCAGCTTCGAACGCGACTTCATCTTTGGTGTTCGCGTCGCACAGCTCGGTGGCCTCCTCTAGTATCTTTGCCCTCAACAGCTGTGAGTCGTCGAAGAGTCGCGCGGTGTATGAGCCTTCCGGTGCTGAATCTTTCCGGCTCTGGAGGGTCTTTTGTAGTTTCGACAGGCCGGTGTACTCGCCGAAGCAAGTGGGGGTTGCAAGGTGGCAGAATCCCCTGCCCTTCTGTCGCACCACAAACTGCAAGCAGTCGCTATCGCAGTCGAGCGCTAATGACACCAGCTCTTGGACATCACCACTGCTTTCGCCCTTGTACCACAAACCTCGCTTCCGGCTCTGGTATACACCCCGTCCAGTCTTGAGACTCTCCGCGACACTCTCTTCGCTGCTGTATACGAGCCCGAGGGCGACTCCCCGCTCATCGGTGACGAGAGTTGTGAAAAGGCCGTCGGATCGGTCGCTCGTTGCGTTGGCCATGAACAGTTTCGCGACGCTCAACGCGTTTGTTTGTTTCGAGGGGTCGACCGTGAGGTTTTCGGCGGAGATGATGGGTATCGCGGACAGTTTTGCTAGCGTCAGAACGCTCTCCATGCTGGGCTTCGCAAACGAGACGAAGACGTTGGGGCGATCTGTTCCGTAGTCCTTTAGCCATGCTTCGACAAGGCCAACATCCTCCACTTGGTGGGAGTAGATGTCCACTGATGTGCCCGCGATAGCTTCTATGATCTCTTCCTTTGTGTTTCCCGGCAAGCACAGCACTATCCTGTCTTGGTCGATCTTCAATGTCTTGAGCTGATCTAATTGCTGGCGGGTAACGAATACCTTGGCGGCGCCGGCATCGAGGAGAGATACGACATCGTCGATTGAGGTGACGGAAGCAACACCTAGATAGTTGGCGAAGCGGCCTACCGACTGCTTCAGGTGAGAGAGGGTCTCATCGATAGTCTCGTCGGTGACTCGAACAAAAACGTTGCCGACAAAGGACAATGCTTGAACATCAAGGCCTTGGGTAGATTTCGTGTAAGCAGCCAGATCAATCGCAGCAACAAGATTTGGTGCCATGGTGTGGAGTTTGGTGCGATTGAGGCTTGGACAGAAAGTGTGATTCACACTTGATGCGTGAGTCGCTAGTTCATTGTAGAAAAAGTTCCAGAACTAGCAGATGCCAAATCGCGGGGCGGGCTGCCCCACTACGGCGATGACGACAACAACGTAAGCACCGACGCGCTTCAGACGCGTCGCACTTACCGGATAGCCTCGGGTTAATATATATAACCTCTGGATGCTGTTGTTTCCGTTCCGAGAGATGTCTTCGCACACCCTGCTCACCCTTTGTATTTGCAAGTCACTAGTTGACTTTGGACACTGGATTCGTCTCCTCTCGTTACTGTTTCCCTGGCCTAGCGTACGAACCGAGGTCCAGACTGAAGCGCAGGTAACTAGCGAACTGTAATCACCAACATGGAATCCCAAGGTACGATCAGTGTTAGAGGAGCCCTAACATGCTCGGAGGCACCGGCACCACTCCACTCCACGGCATCTCCTTGGTCCGGAGAGATCCACAGCGGATGGTGGACTTGTTCATTCCGCCCGTAGCCCAAGATAGTACATGTACCCCACTCCATTGTGAAGGCTGCCTAGCCAAACCCACTATAATTCGTGTGTAGTCTGGTGAGTATAAGAGGGTCGAATGCTCTCCGCAGATGCCTGATCTCCAGCAACCTGAAAACACCTCTTTCACCACGAACATGTCTTATTCACCACCCGACTCCGCCAAACCCTTCACCCTTAATGTCTCTGACCAGGACATCTCGGAATGGCGTCAACTACTCCAGCTCTCCAAGCTGGCACCTGAAACTTGGGAAGGACGACAAGAAGACCGCCGCTTTGGCGTGTCCCACAAGTGGCTTTCCGACGCAAAAGACTACTGGCTGAACAAGTACGACTGGCGCGCACAGGAAAAACACATCAACTCGTTCCCGAACTACAAGATGCAAATCGAGGACGTCGATATGCATTTTGTCGCTCTTTTCTCTGAGAAGAAAGATGCCATCCCCATCATCTTCATGCACGGATGGCCAGGAAGTTTCCTCGAGTTTCTGCCTATGTTGTCATTGATCAAGGAGAAGCATTCAGCCAAGGACCTACCATACCACATCGTCGTACCCTCACTGCCCGGGTACACCCTGAGTACCGTGCAGTCGGTAGACAAGGAATGGACTCTGGCAGACAGCAGTCGCGTCATGAACCAGCTGATGCTGAATCTGGGCTTCAACAAGTACATCGCCCAGGGAGGAGACGTTGGCAGCTTTACGGCGCAAATGATGAGCCAATTGTACGACTCCTGTGTAGCATTGCATTGTAAGTCCAACTCCATATACCGATTACTCTGATTCTGATGTACTAGTGAACCTGATAAGTGGTCTTCCTAAGCCGGACGAGAACACTCCTTTGAATGAGGTAGAGAAGAAATCCCTCGGTTACGCAAAGGAATGGGCAACCAGCGGAACGGCCTACGCTCAGGAGCATGGCTCGAGACCCAGTACGATTGGGAATGTATTGGCATCGAGCCCGCTCGCACTCCTTGCATGGTAATGTCATCGTTCCACGTAGAGAGATGTTTCCACTAATGTCGTTCAGGATCGGTGAGAAGTTTCTTGAATGGAGCGATGAGGACCCGTCCCTCGACGAGACACTCACCAATGTGTCACTCTACTGGTTCACCGAAAGCTTTGCTCGTTCTATCTATCCCTATCGCGCGCTCTTTGGGTCGGGTGCTAGGGACATTGGTGCGCCTAAGAAGCCACTCGGTTTCTCGTTCTTCCCACGAGAACTGGCCCCAGGCATCAAGAGCATCTTGGAAAAAGAAACAAACTTGGTGTTCTATAAGCAGCACGAAAGCGGTGGACATTTTGCTGCTCTGGAAAAACCGAAAGAGCTTTGGGAGGATGTTCAGGAGTTTGCGGGCAAGGTCTGGAAGGTATGAGGTGGCATGAATGACGGTGTCAGTCCTGCTTCTGTGAACGAAGGACGACTGACATCATGAAGGGTTCTGCTACGTCCTCGAGATTATAGCAACGCGATTTGTGGTCCCAGGAAGCTGTAAGGAGTTGCAACTGCATGCAAGGGTCTTTCCGATGCTGCTAGTGTTGTATGGATGCGGAGTATGGTACCTGATTAGTTGCTAGGGGGTACATGCCCTGCGAGTAAATGTTATTCCTGCTTCATCGACCAAAACTCGCTCAATTTCCGCGATCCCAGTTACCGATTTCACGTCCATCGCAATTTGGACGGAACGCCGATTTGTTATCAATACCCCGACTTATAATCAATACACCGTTGGGCCCACCCGCACGCGCAGATCGCTCCTCCCCTGGCGGCAGAACTCCGCCCATCGGCTTCAATGTTCCGCATGACGCGCAGCGCCGGCCCCAACCTTCAACGATCGCACGACAGCACTGACAGGACATGACAAGAGGCCAAATCGGGCCGGCTCTTATATGTTTTGCTAAAATGTTCTACAGCAAGTAACCACCTTCTTAGTGTCGCCTCCGCGCCCTCATCGGCAGATGCATCGGCATCACCAAGTACACCAGCTACGCGTACACGCAGCATGGTTACCCGTCGGCAGTTGTGCAACAGAACGAAACATTCAATCTGAAGTGCGATCACGTGAGCCTCCCAGTGTTGCCTCGGTAGTAGTAGACCTTTACCCCAGCTTCTTCGCATGCTTGTTGTACAATTCGGTGTTTGGTGTCGCCAAAGATCGTCATCGCGGCACGTCCCTGCAGGGCTGCATAACGGAGCACCCCAAATATGCCCCAGCTTCTGTTATTCGTTTATCCTGCCCCAGGCACGGAGGCGAACGCTAGTAATGTACCGTGACGAAGACCCAGTTTTCGGTAGAATAAAGAGAAGATGCATTCCCATAATCTTGGTTTAAGGTTCTTACTCAATCTATCTGGCTTACTGTCAAGATGAGGTTCGACAAGTCACTCCAATGTGCGCTACTCAATGCGCCTTCTGTCGTATTCGCCGCCCCACAGTCAGCATCCTACCCCACAAACGGCACGGCACCGGCCGCTTTCAGCTCGAAGTGTGCGGAACTTGCGTCTAAACTTCACATCGATGGTGGTGTTGTTACAACGGCCGAGTTTATCGCCGCTGGTACGAACCTGACTGTACCCGTATACGACGAAACATGTGCCGCAGCACCGCCAGCTATCACAGCGGACATGTGCCGCGTCGCGCTCAATGTGTCGACATCTGAGCGTTCCGGCTTCAGGATGGAGGCGTTCCTTCCAGCCAACTGGACAGGTCGATTCCTCTCTGGCGGCAATGGAGGTTTGAATGGTTGCATCAGTTACGACGACTTGGCCTATGCGGTTGGTCTAGGTTTCGCTGCGGTTGGGACCAACAACGGTCACGATGGCACGAGTGGATTGCCATTCTACAACAACTCAGACGTTGTAGAAGACTTTGCGTACCGAGCGTAAGTATCCATGTGTCGGCATGCTAGAGTTCGGCTGATCAATATTAGTTTACACACCGGTGTCGTGGTCGGAAAGCAGATTACCGAAGACTTCTACGGCAAACCGCATGACAAGTCCTATTACCTTGGATGCTCCACCGGAGGAAGACAGGGTATGAAGTCTGCCCAAGACTTCCCTGAAGATTTCGATGGCATTGTTGCGGGTGCACCAGCGTTCGCCTTCAACAACCTTACCTCATGGAGTGGACACTTCTACACCCTCACTGGCCCAGCAAACTCGTCGTCTGCTTTCGTTCCGCAGTCAAAGTGGGTGCAGATTCACGCTGACGTCCTGAAACAATGCGACAAGCTTGACAACCTCGAAGATGGCATCCTCGAGGCTCCCTTGCTTTGCCAGTATGACCCTTCGGGCCTAGCTTGCGCTGAGGGCAGCAACACCACTACCTGCCTTACGCCCGAGCAACTAGAGACAGTCAAGGGAGTTTACTCGCCACTTCTCAACGATGCAGGAGACTTAGTCTATCCCCGTCTGCAGCCTGGCGCCGAGGTGATTGCGGCTGGCGCTATCATCAACGGACAGCCCTTCCCCTACACCACAGATTGGTTCCGCTATGCTATCTACAATGACCCTAACTGGGACCCTGCGACTCTTAGCTCCAAGGACTACGACTACGCCGCAAAACTGAATCTCTTTGGGATCGAGTCTTTCAAGGGTGATTTGAGCGGGATGAAGGACCGCGGCGCCAAGGTGCTACACTGGCATGGCGGCGCGGACTTTGTCATCTCATCCGACAACTCTGCTCGCTACTACGAACACGTCACTTCTACCATGGGTCTATCGTCTGAAGAACTCGACGAGTTCTACAGGTA